>NC_077234.1:158054926-159464301 GCF_027887165.1 Monodelphis domestica
TTAAATAGCTGTCTTTATTATTGTTGGAGAAT
Organism: Monodelphis domestica; assembly: GCF_027887165.1. Lineage (NCBI taxonomy): Eukaryota > Metazoa > Chordata > Mammalia > Didelphimorphia > Didelphidae > Monodelphis > Monodelphis domestica. Next base: position 158,054,959 of record NC_077234.1, read on the forward strand.
AAATTTGTCCTACTTTGAAAGAAGCTTGTCAGCATTAACTAAATGTCCTGTTACAGATCTGTCTCTTCAAGTGAATATTAAGAAAGATTTGTTCACTTTGTTTGATATGTACAATAGATAATTGATTTTCTCAAGTCAACTAAGAACTTTTTTTGTGCAATAAGATTATAGTTGCAAATTGCTAAAGTTTTTTCCCAACATTTTAATAGAATTGTTGATCCTCTTTGGTACTTTTGAAGTTAGATTTAATTGGATCTTGAAATCAGCTGAAAAATTGCCCTTTTTATTTATAAAGAAGAAAGGGGCTTTTGGTTTTCTCCCATCTACTTTTATTCAACTATATCATTTGAAAAAACTGAATTTTACTTTTTATGTCATAGATTTCCCCAAAATCTACACTTGAAAATCTGGCCATGCAATTAATTAATTGTTTTTATCCCATTTAGAGAAGATAGCAAATTATCTGCATATATTAATAAAACTATATTCATATAATATAATTCATATAAGTGAGATCTTGGGTCTCTAAGCTCATAATGTTAAATTTGCTTTGGGAATGTAAATTGACTTCTAAATCAAACAAACATAGGAAACTTAAAGAAAATTATTTTTACTAATTTGCATGCAAAAGCAGAGATCTAGACCACTTTCTTTTTAGGTTTTCTTTGTAGATTGTTTTAATGATAAGCAGTTGTTTTAACAAATATTGCCCAAAAGCAGTTGCTGTTTTTCAAGTCTATTCCACTATTATGTTCATTGGACACAAATAAAACAATGAGGTATGTTAAGTGTCCTTTCAAACTTCTCAGGAAGAATTGTATGTATTTAGTGATTCACATCAGGAACTGCTAATTTTTTCCACTTTATGTTCTTTCAAGAAGAAAAAATTCGTAGATTTGAGACACACACATTTACACATACAATATAATAATAATATCTGCACAACTGTCAGCATACTTTGGTATGTGTTTGTTTATATATACATCGATAGTTTTCATACCTTCCTCCCCATCATGGAGGCAAAGAACTAATCTTCATCTTAATAGCAATAACTCCTTGTGGTCAGAGGATTTTCATTTTTCTTCATTGCATTCTAGTATGTAGCATAAAGTCAGTTGATAAATGCCTATTGATTGATTGAATAGTGACTTAAATTATATTGTATTTTAGATTTGCAACACTGTGATATAGGCTCTAGATATATTTTAGCCTTATTTTATGGATGAGGAAACAATCTCCAAGATGTTGCATTATGTACCAAATGTCACAAGGCTAGGTATTGGAACTCATCAGCTGTCCTTAAATTCTAATTCTTCATAACTTCATCCAGTGCTTGGACTTGGTCTCTAATGGACACTTCTAACTCTAAGATTCAAATGCTTTTCTATGACAATGATTTGGAAACAGAATATTCTTAGTTAAATAAATTCAGGGGATTATAATTTCTATATATTTGCTTTTATGAAATTATATTATTCATAAGATCTTATGCCAAACATTTATTAAGGAATATTTTTGCATTACCATAAGCACTGTTTCCAAGAAGATATTCTTGTAAAAGTCAGGGTCTTTGCCTATAGAATAATGACTTGGCACTGAGGGATTGTGTTTTTCACCTAGCTTTTTATGTCTACAAGGTGGGTGATGGTTTTTTATTATGTTTATTGTGGACGAGGAGGAACTCCTCTTAAATCTTTCAATACTTCAGGCATTCTCTAGACTCCTCATTACTATATCTCCTTTGTTTTCTTGCATCTTTAAGCATTAAAAAATCTTTTCCATCTTTTCTGGCTTCTATTCTCTGATCTATTGTTCTTTTGCATTATTTCATAATCTGATGTTGTATAAATTCTCTCTCCTTCCCTACCATTTTTTAAAAAATAAAGAGTCAATGTTATCTTTTTTTTTCCTCCAAGCTTCTGCTTTTCTCTGTTATTTTATTAGGGCAGAAGCTATGAAACCATGGCCAAATGCTTGATCCCCATGTGGTCTGGTTAACTTTACCCCTTTGATTTTTTAGAGATCTTTCCCACATAATTGGCACATGCACTCATTCCTCCTGTTCTTGGAAACTTCTTTAAACAGGCTTAATAATGATAAAGCACTTAGGAATTACAGGTATCAGTTTCCCATACAGGAGTGTAAACAGTTGTAAACTGTTTACAATAAACAACTTTATTGAATCCTTATGACTACTTTCATGTTTAGATTTTTATACTTCTCTTGAGTCTTGGGTTTGACTACCAAATGTTCTATTTAATCCTATTCCCTGGTAATGTCTTTCTTCCCATTTGCTTCACCCCTGTATCATTTTTAGGCTGAGAGTTCCTGTATTTGGCCACTGTACAGGTCTCTGCCCTACTGTCCCAGCCTTCTCTTGCTGGAATCTCATACATTTTCTTAGGGCAGAAGATTTCTCACCCTCATCTTTTGTGGGCTCTGCCACTCCAAAATTTTACTTAAGGCATTAGTTTATTGTTGTTTGGAGGGGAATATTGGGAGAATTTCCAATTAGATGACTTAGTCTGCCATCTTTTCTCTCTGTCTCTGTCTCATATTTTGTGTTAGGCACAGGAAAAGACTCAAAAGTAAATTATACAGAGTTCCTTTAAAGAGTTTATAATCTAGAAGAGCATTTAGTTGAGTAGGAAAGAATGGGAAATTACGCTGGTGAGATAGGAGAGCCAGTTATTGGAAGGATTTACCTGACAGAGAGATTGGGATTTGATATATTAAGTGACTGCGTGGAAGTTCATTGGGAAAAGTGAAAGATTAGAATCATGAAGAGAGAGAAAGCCATTATGTAGCCTGGGGAAAGTAACACGATTAGGTCTGTTCTTGGTTGAAGTCTCTTCTTTATTTCAATTTCTGTACTCATGATGGATTCAGAATAGGGAAGACTAGGGGAATTTAAAATGGAGGATGAAGAAGACTCGATATGAAGAAATTAATCTAGAATTTTAAATCTCAGTGACTGATGGTGGTAAAAGGAATACTAGCAGTGCTTGATTGGGAAATGAAGATTAAATCAGTAGTCTTACAGCCAATATTTATAGGGCTTTGTGAAATAAATTCTTTCAGTATTTATTTCAGTAATTATGCAGGCTTACAAAGGGATATAACTGACAATTATATGACACTTTAAGGTTTATAACATTATCTATCCCATCATTTCAGTTTCATGGAGTAAATATTGCTCCCATTTTGATTTTAGAGATGACCCAATGGGTGGCTTCAGAGAGGCCATGTTGATTTTTTGAGATCATACCAGCAGCACACTGGCAGTGGTCATATTTGAAATGGTCTTCCTGAGTCTAGTTTCAACATTGCCCATTAAGTTGTTGACTGACCTAACCACACATGGACAAATTCCAAAAGAATTACCTGATAGTGATAAGCATAGTAGAACTGGGAAGGCAATGGACAAATATGAAGGACATCTCTGGTGCCTTTGAAATGGTTTGCACATACTGATGTGAATGTTTCTTTTCTTCTCCCTTTTCTTAAGAATATTCATGGCACTGCAATAATATTACTTTCAATTTGTTAGTGGACATTCAAGTTTCTCTCTTTGCCAAATATCAGTCACGATGCCTATACTGCTCATCATTCCTACATTTTTTATGTTCCCTCTCTTTGCTCTGCCTGTGTGAGCTTCTTGCTATTCTCTACTCCTGTTTTCTTATTTGGAGGTGAATACCTTCTCAAACTTTTCCCCAACTTTATTCCTACCCGGACCCACAAAATGCTTGAATGAATGAATAAAAAATACTTCTGCTCTCACTGATTGCAAGCTCTATGCTAAGAATTCTCATAAAAATACAACAGCAAGAAAGCCCCTGCTTATGATTATTTCTTTTAAGGAACTTTAAGCATTGCTCTTCTGTTAGTGTTGCCATGTTTTAGATGCTTAAGTCCTAGAGAGCATGAATTGTTTCTGCTTAATTTCTTGGTATGTTGCCTGCTGAAACATATTGTTCTTGGCAGATATTGAACCCTATTCTGCAGGCATGAAAGTTACATTATAGGAAAACTAGGATTATGAATTCAGTTCCCTTCCCTTTTTCCCTTAAATGGGATTTTCTAAAGAAAACATTCAAAACAATGTCAGATTTTTGCTTTGAATGTCTATTGTGTATAGATGTTTATGAGAGAATCCTCAGTAATGATAACTATAATATAGGTATTATGTAGAATAGAAATTCCCTTTAAAGATATCATATAATTCCTAGTTATTAGTCACTTTCATCCTTGTCTCACAAAGAGAAAAATGTCCAAATAAAGGCATATGCTTCTTGCATTCAAGTGCCTTGCAATTTTTTTTAATATTGTCACTTAGGATAGAAGATCCTAAAGCACAGTTTTTCATACTCCATTGTGATATTTTTGATGGAACATTTGCTAACTTTTTAATATTAAATAGAAGTTAAATAATTTAAATAAATGAAACTAGAAAATAAAATGCAAAAATTACCAAATAATAACAAAAAAACTTAAAAGTGTGGTATGTGGCTTGAGAGAGGGTCTTTTTCATGATTATGGTGATATAAAAGATAATAGAGAGGCAGGAAGAGTGCTGATATAACTAAGAACAAAATCTGATTTGCTTTATTTCTAAACACATGGAATATAATAAAAGGAAATCATGGTTCATGTTGATTCAAGGTTTGTATGACAGTGTGTAAGTTCCTAGTCACCATGCCAGGGACCACAATCTGGCCAGAACCATTACAGATTAAATTAGTTGAAAGAATAGGGCATTATTGTTTTTTTTTTCTAGAACTAGACGATATCTTTAATAATTGGCTTAGCTATAATGGGCTTTGCATTCATTACCTTATATTCACATGGACACTTACATAGACATATACATACACACACACAGATAAACAAGTTTTACTCAAAGAAATAAGGGATCAAATTAGAAGACTCCTCCATTGAAGCAGTTCTGCACTTTGCAATTATCCTGCTCCTACTATGTGAATCAGAGTATTAGGGAAGTTCTCTAGCTCTCAACCCATTTCTTATGCTTGTCAGATAACCAGCCAGTCCTCTCTTCCTACATACATATTCTTGATTATAACCTTTTCTTCTTTGGTGTTACTTATTATTTATATGCTACAGCCTACTTACAAGCCACCCTGTGTGTGTGCCACTCCTTGTTCCTTGGGTGATTCTCATCTTTTACTTTTCTGTCCTACATCTCATTGCCATGTAGCAATACCTGTCAATTGTTTGCATTGCTTTCCAGAGATACTTGAGGTCAGTAAAAAAGTTGGTTTTCAATTTCTAAATTCCAAGCTATTTCCAAAGAGCAATCCAGCCTATTCATTTCCTCCAGTTCAACTTTGGACCCACCTCCTTTTCCTTATGTATTGTCTTTTTCAGATTCACTTACCAGTTTGCAGTCTATCACTTTATCTATGCAAAAGTCTCTGGGCTTTCTTGTGTAAATAGACAGAACAAACCCTTTGAAGTATTTATGGGTTTCTTCCAAAAGGCTCTGTAGGGTCTTGAGGCTTGATGTAATATGCATGTCATGTCATTTAATTATTATTAATTATAGTGATTATTTCATAAATGATAAAATACTAATGTTGACTCTGTCATTGACTATGGGCGAGTCTATTGTCATACTTAGGGTTCCTCTAGATTTATGTTATTAACTAGTATTTTGATATTTGAAAATGCCAAATTCAGATGTAAGATTTCAATTAATATCCAATAAATTCAAGTATTATATTTTATAAGATTTATTAATAATCATTTGAAGTAGAAATAAAAAGAAATAGAAGTTAAACCTGAGCAAAACTCTCCTGCCTTTTGGCTCACTTCACCTCTAGAAACCTAATCAGGGAAAAAGAGAGTGAGAGGGTGGAGCTACACAAAAACTTACATCCTCCCTAAGTTAGCATTAGCATGTAACCTGAGAGGGAATATGGGAAGCTGGGATTCAGAGTTCTGGGGAGCAAATCCTAATTACACACCACTAATCTGATTTTTGCCAGACATACATAGTTTAAAGCAAAACAACATAAATGAACCCAGAAAGGTAAAAAGTTGACTTGAAAAAAGAAATGAGTGAGGTACAGTTAAGATACTTTGTAGAAATATTATTGTTCAGCCATTTTTCAGATGTGTCTCACTTTTCTTAAAATCTTTTATGATTTTCTGGACAAAGACACCAGAATGGTTTATCATATCCTTCTCCAGCTTATTGTATAGGTGAAGAACAAAGGAAGACAAGGTTGAATGACTTGCCTAAGGTCAAAGAGCTAACAAGTGTCTGAGATGTGATTTGAACTCCAGAAGATGAATTTTCCTGACTCAAAGCCCTGTACTCTATCCTCTGTACAATGGAGCTGTGGAAATAGAGTTCTATTTATCTAGAACACTCTACTTGGTAGGCATCATTGGAGAAAAGAGTCAGTTTTAATAAACCAAAATAAAACCACAGGAAGAAGAAATAAAACCACTGATATTAAGAGTTAATTTCCCTTATCCCAAAGAAAACCTCCAGCTAAAAAAAGGATGAGGAAATAAATCATATTTTGTTAAGATATCCTTACATAGTAAATATATCAAGTCATATGGATGTGCAACAAAACTTTAAATAAAGAAAGCAAAATAAAACCGGGCTGATAATTATTAAAGCACATAATTTCCCATGGTTTCAGTCTGCCTAGTTTTTAAACAGTATTGCCATATCTACATGTATAATCTTAAATAAGCAAAAGTAAATAAAAAGATATGTAAACAGGCTAAAGCTTTTAAAAAAAAAGTTCCCATTAAGTTTTTATCTCTTTCTATTAAATGAGAATTTTACCAATATTTAATATTTTAGGAGCTACTTTCAGTTAAATCTGATTTGGTTATACTGTATTTAATTTGGTTTTAGACTGAATGCTGGAAATGCTCTCTTTGAGGTATAGAAAATGAAACCAAATGTTATAATAATAAATAGGAAAATATCAATTAGAGCAAATTTTGGAGTTTTTTCTTCCTTTTTCGGTAAACAATATTTGTACTAACTAATTTTTCCTTCCTGCTAAATATTTCAGGTTGAAGTTAGCTTTACTCTGGATGACCATAACAGTAAGAATTTTCCCCTGGAACCCCACTGAATAATAAAGTCTACTGTGCCAATTTTTTTTCCTATTACTAATATTACATACTTCAGTCTGGAACTGGGTGGAGTTAGCTTGTAAAAACAATGGGAAGTTAATTTTGTGGACTCAATATATCTCTTTTTCTAGAATTAGATATCCAACATTAATTTCATTTTTGATTATCATAGGAATTGGAATATCTCATGAGAATCTCATGAGAGATCTCATGAGAATCTCATGAGAGATCTCATGAGAATCTCATGAGAGAGAGAGAGAGAGAGAGATAAGTAGATTGATCTATCTTTGGAGACAAATGGAAAAGAATAGAGAAGTAAAACTGAAGTTTTAAAAAATACTATTAAATAACATGTTTTGCAAAAGATGTTTTGACTAATGTTATTAGTTTCTCTGATATAATAGGGAACCATCTTTTAGTAAATGTTGAGACCAAAATATCATATTTAAAGTTTTAAAGGAAAATAAGAGATCATTAAATTTAATTCCCTCACATGCTAACTAAAAACACATTATTACATTGTTTATTTTCTTTAGCAATGTACCCACCTCCATATGTAAAAAATAAAGCTAAAAGGTGAGACCTTCCATCTATTTCCTCCCTTACCTACCAAAAAACAAACAAACAAACATAAAAACCAGAACTGATTATCATTATAGCACTCTGTTTACTCTGGGTAGGCTTAGTGTCATTCTTGTTGCTACCAGATTAGCTCAATAGCTGCATTTACAAAGGAAAATTGTCCAAATAGTTTAACATCCTAAAGATGTTAAATGCTTGTCTACAACACTTGTTACCCCTTGGCATTTTTAGATGAGGCTGTTCAGTCTTCCCTAATTTCTCCCTCTTATATGTTGGAGTTATTCCTCTTTTGTAGTTATGGTTACATACTTTTTCTCTCTTTTTTCTGATTCCACCATTAGACTAGAAGCTCTTTATGGACAGAAACCAAAGGTGTTCTAAATCTTATTACATAATCTAATATAGAACTTTACATACAGTGAACTATATATATATATATATTTTTTTAATGAGTACCTGGGAAAGTGTCCCTGTCCTGAGAACTTCTAAAAAATAGGAACATGGAACCAAGATTTTGTAACCTTGGGTAGTGCAGGTTACTTAGGGAAATAATATCCTGATGAGAGACATTGGCCTGAGGCTTAAGATTTATTCACTATGCAAAAACTCTAGGGATTCTTTTTCTCTCCAGTGATACCATAATGGGAAATGCACTAATAAATATTCCCAGCACCCTTGCTAAATGACAGTTTCACTATCACACTTAATTGTAAAATAAAGAATTCCTTGAGCCAAAGAAAACTTTTTATGGGAGAAAAATGAATGAGAATTTTTCATTATAGCAATACATTATAAAATAATATTTTCTATGAAGTTTTTTTATATTAAAAAGCAATGTAAATGATTTAATTTAATGAACTTCAAAGATCTCACTAAAGATTTTTCTAACTTATCCTAACTTAATAAGATCAGAAATATTAACTTGGCAATCTAAGTTAACAAGATCAGAAGTATGAATAGTATATAGAATGTCCATTTTTCTTAAAAAGACTGAATACATTTTAGGTAAAACCAGCTATTTGCTCATTACCCTTCCTGTCTGAAACATTTGCAGTATTTTCTCAGCTAATGCTGTTAACCTTATGTTTGATTTTAACAAATGAAAATTGAAAGAAGAGTTTGGAGGAAAGGAGAAGCAGGTAAAAGGTGACATATCAAACCTTCAAAGAATGTGAGTCATGTTAACAATGTCAGAGAAGGAATACTAAGAAGTTCTGGGCAGCCCTTTCCCTAGAAAGCAGAAGGAAGAGAGAGAGACAGATGACAAGATGGATAGATATCACTGGTACAGATGTGAGAGATTCTAAAGTGGATGCAGATCTGACTCTTGAGAAAATGGCATAATCAAGAGCAAAAAGACTGGCAGTCAGTCACCCTCAGCACAGTGTGTGTTTGGCAAGAAGTACACTTATAATGACAAAACAAATCTTAATTTGGCATCTTAAAACACCCACTCATTTGCTCCCTGTATTTAAAAGAATTCCTTTGGAAGTGCTTATTTTAGGAAGTTGGGGTGTTTATACAAGTTTATGTCTATATGAAACAGCTTTGAAAATACCACACAACCTTGCATCGGAACTAGGATTATAAGAAATGATTTGTCCATGCATTAACTGGAAAATGTGACTATTCTCAGGAAGACATTTCAATTCAATTCTGTGTATGATTGATTACGATTCTGCCATGTGCCAGCCACTGTATTAGGTGCTGAGGTTAACAAAGTGCCTTCTTTACAGTAGCCCTGAGGGGTAGATAATAAATATACTAGCACTCCTATTTTGTAGAGGAGGAAATCAGTTCAGGGAAATTAAATCTCTTGCCTATAGTTCCACAGCTGTTAAGTACAGGAGTCAAACCCAAGTCTTATCATTCTGTCTAATGTTACTCTGAGTACTAGAATTAATTGGGTGAAATGTTATATTAACTGGGAAATAAAACAACAACATAAAAGGGTTCATGCATTTAATTTTTTAATCTCAACTCTTATTCTGTAATTTTGTGATGATGAGTGAAGAATAACATCTTCACAAAATAGAAATGGTCTTCAATTTTTCTTAATTAAAGAATATATTTGGTAAAAATTTAAGTGCAAAACTGGTTGAAAATGAATCGTTATACAAGAAATTCCTCCAAATATTGCCAAGTCATAAAAGTGTAGAGTACAATACAATACTATTTTTTACTACTGGTACTTTTTGAGCCTGTCTTATACAAAGGATTCCTCTTACTCTACCCTTATCTGAAGAAAGGCATGTTGTTAGTCCCTTGAAAAAGATACACCCAGTTCTCTCTTTATGGAAGGTTTTATAGACCTCAGTATAAAGCCTTTTTTTCTGCCTGTGGACATGGGGAAGGAAGGAAAAGAGAAAGTAAGAAGAGACTTCATGCTCTTTGGAGGGAGGGGGTCTACAGAATGTTCCAGGACAAATGGGGGCCACTTTGGCAGAGCAGGATAAAGTTCTCCTTTCTTGCACTAGGAGTCTCCAACCAAGTTCCTGCTCCTGTAGTAGCAGTGGTCCATTGCCCATTCTTATGCTTTCACTGGTGACTTGGAAGAGTTTTTTAAAGATTATTTTTTTTTCCAATTGTGGTATAGGAGACTCTGGAGCACGGAGCAGGAGCAGGAATTGTTAGAGACAGACAGACAGACAGACAGAGAGATCCCTCAGGGAGTGAGCACACACTGTACTTTTATAGTAAAGTTAACTTAGGTGTTTTCCGGAATGGGGATTTCTTCCAGAATTATTTATGCAAAGTCAATTTTGTAATGCAAATTTATGTAAAGCATGGACTGTCTGTACTCTATCTTTCAGCACCAGGCAATTTATCTGGCTATCCCCTTGCCTGGAATATTCTCACTCCTCATTTCTTCCTCCTGGCTCAACCTATTCCTTAATTCTAGTGCCTTTCTACCCTTAATTATTTCCTATTTATCCTGTATATCTATATCTATATATGTATAGTGTGTGTGTTTTTACATGTGTTTATGTGTTGTCTCCTATTAGATTGTAAGCTCCTTGGGGGGAGGAACTGTCTTTTATCTCTGATAGAGTACCTTTCCAGGAGTCAGGAAGACTCATCTTCTGGGTTGAATTATGGTCTCAAACTCTTACTAGCTTATGTGACCCTGGAGGAGGAAATGGCAAGCTATTCCACTGCTTTTGCCAAGAAAATCTCAAATGGGGATTTGAAGAATTAGACATGATAACAATAACAATAAACACTTCATAATCAAGCATAGAAGAGATAATGAATAAACAACAGCATTTTAATTTTCTATAGCGATTTGTAATATAAAAAAATAGTTTATAGCCAGGATCTCCCTTGATCTTCAAAATGAGCCTGTCATAGAGATAGTGAACAGATGTGTAGGTATAAAATCTATAAGATCTTCACCAAGCCTGTGAGCATTTACAAATATATTGAGATTAAAAAGATAATGGTTTCTTTTATATTATGTTTTACTTATTTGTTATAGCTTAGGAGAATCATTGTATTACATGATTATATACAGAGTATTATTTTCCCCCAAAATCTCATGACAAAAGAAAAACAGCTTTTACAATGAGAATGTAAACTATCTCCTATGACTAATAGAATTGAAACATGGATGAGGTATGAGCAAGAAATTCAATATGCTTTTGAAATGACATTTACGGATTGTTTCTATCATCCCTACAACCCAAGTTATTAAAGGTTAAAAATGGCATGAAGACTTGATGAAGACCTTACATATGGGATTTACTGAGGTGGGAAGGTAGAAACTATTAATCTCAGAAAACTCTATCCAGGAAATGGGTTCAATGGAAAGCCAATTTTAAGGAAGAAAAGAAAAGAGTTTGTCAATGGGAGGGGAGATGATAATTTTCCTCACTCTCCCAGTTTTGTTTGATGACATAATGTGAACAAGCACTTTTGAGGAATATGATATAATTAGGAAGCTTGCTTTTCTGAAATTACGATGAAGGGATAGATGCCATTTAATGAGGAATGTGATTGACTTAAATTCATTTGGGTGAGGGGAAAACAGAGGTACAACTGGAAGCCTTATTGTTTTCTCCATTATTTGTTTGCTCTAAATTACAAGTGCTATGTGACTTGAATGCTTTAGCTCTAATGAAAATATATATGTTTATTAAGATCAGGAAACCAGAATGTTTAAAGATTTAAAACCATGTGGTCACAGATGTAGAGCTGAAAGAGAACTCAGAGACTATCTGATCCAACTGTATCATTTTCATAAATGAAGAAATTAAGTCCTTGTAAGGTTATGTCATGCCCCGAAAGTCTCACATATTTTAATACCTTAAATAGGAATATGTGAGACAAGGATAAAATCAATGGTTCTGCCATTCTACATAGAAGACAGTACAAATTAATGGAATTTGATGATCACATGAAATGGTGTAGTTTGAAAAACTTTGAATAGGTTCAAATTTCCAATTCAACAACATTTTATATCATTAATATTAATTAAACTCCTAATATTAAAGGCACTGACCTGGTAGTTTAGGATACAATAGAAGAAGAGTTCTTATGGTCTCTTGTATCAGGGAGTTTATAGTAATGGGGTATATGGTATGTTTGGGAATATAAAAAAGATGAACTAAAATAATAATAGGAGTGATCCAGACAAATTGCTGCAAAAAAGTTGTTTGAAGAAAAAGAGTTTGCTTTGAGTTAGAGAGAATCAGGAAGTCTTCAACCTGGCAGGGATCAAGGAAGAAAGTGTTATTTTCATGCGTGGCATCCATCATATAAGTAGGAAAGTGCATATTCAAATCAGAAGGAACTCAAATAGTAAAATCTTGCTGGAATATAGAGTGTGGGTGTGGGTGAAGTACAATATGTTCAGCCAGCTTGTGAAGGGTCTCAAATAGACTGTCTGGGTTTTCAGAATCCATTGAAGTCTTTTGAGGAGAGAGAGATATAAGATTATTGACGTCTTCATTTTTTAAAAAAATAATTTATATATGATTAAAATATTTTAGAGTTTAATTCTAACCATGAAAGTTGAGGTGGGAGAATATCATTGGAATTTGTGAATTCGTATATGCTTAATAATAAAAAATAGGCTCTACCACAATGTACTCTAATCTGTAGTCTCTTTCAGGGTAAAGTGGCAAAGAGGGGTATTTATTAAATTTTTATTGTGGTATTTAAACATGTTCTCCTGTAGACTGTAGCTCTGAGAGTAAGCCTGCTCCTTAAGTGAGGCTGGCAGTGTTAATGTCCTCAATGACTCCCCAGCTAAAAGATGTATTAATTTACTACATAACAGAAACAAGCAGTAAATAAAAAAAAAGTAGAGCTTCCCTATATTTTGCAAAGATAAAATGAGCTAGAAAATTAAAGATATTTATCTCTGTTATTCTTCTTCTAGATTTTGTGTTAACTAATCTGCAGTCCAAAGAGAGTGATAAAGTATTGTTCAACTTAAAGAGTAATAATATTTTTAAAAGGGGGCCCCATTTGGGACTTCTTAAGTGGGAAAATTGCTTAGGGTTGTATTTTGTACTCATGGAATTAACATTAATTCTATCGTGACTTCCTCCTACCCTCTTTTAAAAAATACCCACAATCATAAGAAAAATCATTTTCATAAATCTATTACATCTAAATTTTTTTGAGAGAAAATAAACTACTTTTTAATTTTTTGAAGAATATGAAATGGATACATTTATAATTTGATCATAACCTATTACATTTATTTACATTTGTGTCTTATTGTTCATTTTAGAGTCTAAACTGTTTGTGGGAAGAAACTTTTTTCTGGTCTTTGTATTCAATGACCTTTTACCTTAGGTTATGTTATATGTGTGTACATATGTGGCTATATAGCCATATATGGTACTTAATGAATATTTTAAATAAGAGTTTTATATGGAAAAGGAAGAGATAACATAGTTATCAAAATATTTTAAATATAGAAGTTTATTAAAATTTTTCTTTTGACTAAGTTTCTATAAATAAATCTTTCTTGGTACTGGGCTTCCATTATCAGGTTGGAGATATGCTATTATAATTGGTCATCAGCATAGAAATAAGAATTGGAATCTGGAGAGCAAATGAAGTCACTGATGTGTTACCACAGAAAACAATTTGAGGAAGCCAAGATTAAAGGGGAAGAGCACCACCATTTCAGTGATAATGTCACAGAGCCATTACTAGGAATTTTAGGAAACTTGAAATATATCATTGTGCCAATGGGAACTGGGGGTGTTGGTGCATGACTACTCCTAGGTTTACTTCAGGATATAGATGCCATGGGGAGGAGAGTGAGCAGGAAAGAATTGGGAGACCATGATAGGTTCCAAACACTGAAATTATTGGGAATAGGGAGTTTTTAAGTAAATAGTGACCTTGGGAAGAAGAAAAAAAAACTAGTTTTAGTTTCCTTTCCACAATAGCAACCAAGACCTAAAAACAATAGTGTTACCTTTGTAGGAGGAATGGTACTCACCAAGAAATTGTGGCAGAGAGAGGTTCTAAAACTAGAAGTGAGAGGTAAGTACTAAGCCCTCTACTCCTCTTGAATAAGTATGAAAGGAGAAATCAGTCTTGGACAGGGTACCAAAAACCAGAGTGTTTTCGAAAGTTATCTTAGGAGGAAGGGAGAGAACAGTGATGAGAAAATCTCAAGAATGATTATTGAAAATTGTACCAACATATAATATGGGGGAAAAAACCTTTAAAATCATTTAAAAATTAAAAGCAATCTTAGACTTCATAGAACACCAGGCAACCAATAATTATTAATTAAGTCCTTACTTTTGCTTGAAATTATTTGAAGAATAGTGAATACAAAAAAAGGGCACACACACAGTTCCTTGGAAGTCGCCTTCATGGAACATGTATTAAAATGGAGACTGAGGTCAATAATTATGTATACATAAGATATACATCAGGTAGAACATAATTTCAAGGGAAGGATTTAGCACCTTGGGGAGATTAGGTAAAACTTTTTGAAGAGGATGGAATTTTATCGTTGTCTTAAAAGAAATGAAGAAAACTAAGGAGTATGGAGGAAAAGCATCTCAGACATGGGTGTGACTGAAAAGCCCCGTGAGTAGAGAGGCACAGTATTATATGTGAGGAAAAACAAATATGCCAAAGGATTTGGATCATAAGATATGTAGAGAAAAGTTAAATATTTTTTAAGAGCTTGGAAAGGTGGGAGGGTGATAAAGACCTTTTAATGACAATCCTGAAGACTCTATGGTTGGAGGGAGCCAAGAGTTTATTGCATGTCTAAGCTGTGGTTGGGGCAGGCACAGGCTATGCTTTAGAAAATAACTTTTGATCCTAAGTAGGTGATGGTTTGGGATAAAGTGAGACTAGAGGTTAGGAGAACAATGATGAGGCAATTTTTAACAGCTCAGTTGAAAAATAATGAGAGCCTGAAAGAGTAGTGGCTGTATCAGGGAGAAAAATGGATATATTGGAGAGATGTGAAGTAGTAATACAATTTGATGATTTGCATGCAAGTGAATTAAAGTGAGTATTTAAGATTGGCACTGAAGTTGAGATCTTTAGTGACTGTTTGACAGTAACAGGGAATTTTGGAAAAGGGGACTTTTCTGGGAGAAATATAGTGAATACTATTTTTGGACATACTGAATTTGTTTTTCCTCCAAGATATCGAAGAGATTTCCAAAATGAAATTGGTAATATGAGATTGGATTTTAGGAGAGTGATTAAAGGTGGATAAGTAGATCAGTAGATCATCATGATAGAAATGAGAATTAACTCATGAAAAGCTAATGAGGTCACAAAGTATACTTGAATTAAAGAAGAAAAAAAAGGCAGCCCTAGACAGAGCTTTTTGGTATACCCACAGTAAGTGTGATATGACCAGTTCAACCAAGAATATATAGGAACCATCTGAGGTTCAATGTGAACTTTATGAATAAAACCTGAGATTTCTTGATTTAGGGAATTCACAAATGATGAAACTCCTTCTGCCAAAAAAACCCCTTGCAACTTCTGTGAAACTTAGGTGTTACAATGTTATTTAGAGCATTGAGAAGTTATATGACTCATTCAGAGCCACACAGTTTTATTTGGTTGGATTTGAACTCAAATCTTCCTGGGTCTGTATCCAATATGCCACACTGCCTTTAGTTATATAAACTTTAAAGATGAAAGAACAAATAATTATTGTTATAATATAGGTTATATTTTAATATGGAGTATGAAAAAGATAAGCAGCTTGTATTCAAAAGACTGTCGGGTAGGATGGGGACAATTTGCCCTGCTTTACAGATATTGGAGCAATATGTGCAAGTGCAGAGGGGATAGACTTCATTTCACTCTAAAGGAACAATTCTTACAAATAGATATACCCCTGAGGAGGAAGTAATTATTTCCTTATTATTAAGGGTTTTCAAATAGATACTGGATTTATTCAAGGACCTTGTCCTCTATATTCCTGGGTAGGTTTATGTTGGATTGATTTTCCCAGTCCAGGTTTACTTGCTGGTGATAGAAAAATAAAATTAAACCAAGCCCCACCTATCAGAAACTTATATTCCAGTGAAAGTGGTGATATAATACATATACAGCGAACGTGTAAATAATCATTTGTAGGGGGCAGAATAGATACAATGCCTAACAGTATTGAGGACATTTCTTGTTAAAAAGTGGCTGAGCTATGAGGGAAGGTAGGAATTTTGGAAGTCTGAAAGGAAGAAGGAGTACATTCTACCCTAGACCAAATCGGTGCAGTACAGATATTAAGAAAGAAGGAGACCTAAAATCTAGTAGTGTTTCTTCAAATGATATATGCAATGCAATCTAATTTTCAAATTGCATTATGCTTTCCTCTGAGCCAGATGTTGCTCCCTACATTATATATGCCTTGGAATTTTTACACAAGGGCGTTGTGTTTAAAAGAAGACTGTGTAAGGAGGATAGAGAAAGCAAGAGTGTTAACAGTGATGGAGAGCATTCCTAGATGGACAGGTTTCCCTTTGGAAAAGACACTAGCTGTCTTGGTTTCTTGGGAGATGGTTTCCGAGTGAAGCCCTTCTTTTTGGAATGATTTATGATATCCTCAGGCTCTAGATCAGTTGACTCACTAATAAAAGCTGCCCTCTCTGTTCTTCGTGCTTGTGGATATGACCTCACAATGAGTTCTGCTTATTGGGTCAGTCAGAGCCCCTAGAGGAGCATTTTACTGTCTACTCAGTATCATTTTCTGCCTCGTCATCACTTCTGCTGCAACAACATGATTAAAACCTTTTGTAAAGATTTGCATGAAAATAATGTCAAAACCACCAGCTGACTGCTTCAATTTCATATTAGAAAGTCATGAAAACCTACACTAAAAATAATCATTGAAATTCTCACTACAAAGAGAGAATAGCAGTAGAATATTGAGTGAGAACAGGACATCATTGAAAATAAGACATTGAAAAAACCATTTGTACATCAATTGTTAGTAGTAAAAATGACAAACAAGACCTTGGAATACATGTCCAGAGCTATAGGCAATAAATCAGCCATTTTATTTGTACTTTTAATGCTGTTTTGACCATATGGAGTGTATTGAATGGGAAACACCACCATGATATAAGAATATAAGCTATCATGAGGGTCAAATTCCTTATAGCAAGACTCCAATCTCAAATTGTAAATCCTCTAGAAAGCCTTCCATGATTTTTTTAGAATAAACTATGACATATCCCTCTCCATTATGGCTAACCTCATGCAATACTCTATTGGTGTTCTATATTTAGGTATAATTTTATGTCATATTTTAATAAAACATACATTTCTTGATGATTGAAGCTTAGAATCTTTCTGAACTTTGTATGTTGCTCATGACTTCACACGATGTTTTGGATGCAAATACTCCTTAATAAATTCTAAATTTAATTGAATATGAATTTGATTTTTTTAAACCCTTACCTTCCATCTTGGAGTCAATATGGTGTATGGGCTCCAAGACAGAAGAGCAGTAAGGGTTGGGCAGTGGGGGTTAAGTGACTTGCCCAGGGTCACATAGCTAGGAAGTGTCTGAGGCCAAATTTGAACCTAGAACCTCCTGTCTCTAGTTCTGACTCTCACTACATTGAGCCACCAAGCTGCTCTCTGAATTTGATCTTTTTTAACAAATCTTGAAGTATCACTAAAAAGTAAATAAAATCAAGTAAGAAGAGAGAAAATTAAGATTCAAGCATAAGGATTTAACATACTAAAAATACTAACAAAAGCTGCTCTTATAACAGATTGGCATCCTGAAAGCTTGTTGAATCATGGAATCACTTAGATTGAAGTGGAAAAGGAGAACTCTTCAATTCAGGCATTTTGTTAAATGTGAATTTGGGGAGTATGACTAAAACCTTCATCCTTGTTATTGCTGTTCATATTCAGAGGGTGCTTTTCTTTTATTACAACAACTTTTTGAAAAAGGAAATACAATTGTTGTTCTAATTTTTCAGAAGGGCAATCTAATAGTTCAAACCTGTGCCTTCAGAGTCTGGAACCTATGCTCCTCCCATGCTGCTAAATCATGGCATGCTACTACAAAACTAGAACATGCTATAAGAAAGAAATCCATCCACCTTTGAGTGACTTTTCAAGGCAAAATAAGGTATTGCTGGAGTTGATGCTGAAGAAACAGCCCCTTTCATTGGATATATTTGTCTTTCCCTGGCTAATTATCCATGTTTTGTTCTAATATTGCATTCATCCTACATTTGGCCACTTTCTCATTCACTACTGTGGGAAGGGGGGACAAGCAAGAAAAAATGACAATTGCAGTTTTACCTTTTTTGAAAGTTATTACTTGTGAGCCACTCTGGAACAAGATTTAATGGAGAGGAAAGAGGATATGAGATAATTGATGTGAATAGTTCATATATGTGTGTGTATACTGTTATACTTCATAGTGATTTAACAAGCATTGATTGCCTTTTATTTGCATAAAAAATTGAAGTGGTATAGGAGATTGAAACCGTCATGTTTGTTTATGTTTCTCATTTCTTAAATTGTATATTTATACACACACACACACACACACACACACACACACGCATACAACACCATTTAATAATGACCATTTAAATATGTTTTTCCTTCCAGGAGAATATAAGCTCCTGGAGGACATGGAGTGATTTCCCTCACTCCCCCATGCCTAGCCAAAAGCTTAGATATTTATTAAATGCTTGAAGATTTTTGATTTTGAGAAAGTCACAACTCTTTTAGCTTCATTTTTCTTTACCTTTATTTTATTTTATTTTATTTTTTAAACCCTTACTTTCTGTCTTGGAGTCAATACTGTGTATTGGCTCCAAGGCAGAAGAGTGGTAAGGGCTAGGCAATGGGGGTTCAATGATTTGCCCAGGGTCACACAGCTGGGAAGTGTCTGAGGCCAGATTTGAACCAAGGAACTCCTGTCTCTAGGCCTGATTCTCAATCCACTGAGCTACCCAGCTGCCCCTCTTTACCTTTATAATTAGGTTCTTTGGCTGGAAATCTAAAGTCCATTTCAGCTCTAAATCATATGATCCTATTTTTTAAGCTCATATCGTATGCATCACCTTTCCACTGAAGTTCTACTCTGATAGCCCTATATTAACCAGGAGATGACTGGGCATTCAGAGGTTAGAGCAGTGGAAAGAAAGAGACTGGTTCCTCCTAAGCTTTGCGTTTGAGATCACTAAGATGGGGAGGGAAATCCTCAGAAGGTTGACCAGAAGGTGGCGATTGTTTTAGATGATAGCAATCATTAAACCATTTAAGATTTATGGAGAAGCCATAATCCTTATTGAGGGGAATAAGTTTGTTATCATATCAACAAAATCAAAAATTGACTGAGGTATTTAATGATATAACAAAGTTATAGGATAATAGAGCAGCTCACGTTCTAGTTGTGAAGAGAAGAGGTAAATACTTGAAATAACTAAAAAATAATCCCTAGTTATAAAAGTACACTTATATAGTAGAGACAGAAAGCTGTAATTAGTTTAGAAAACTAGGTTGGTGGGTTTTGAACTTATCTTTTAATGAAGGGTAGGATTTGGATTGTAAATAGTAGAAAAGAAAGCACTGAAGAGAGACCAGAATAATGTTATGGGATAAACATTATTTGACTTGTGAGAAATAGAATGAGAGTTCTTTTTTAAGAGGTCAATGAAGAGCTTTGAATACAGAAATGAGGAATCTAGACCTGATCTAATAAACAACTAGGGACCATTGCAAATTCTCAAGTAGGTAAATTGCCTAATTAAAGCTGTATTAGTTAGGTGAATCTGGCAGAGGGTGTAAAATGGATTGTAGTTGAGGGAAAGTATGGACAAGAAAACGAGTTAATAGTTAAAGCCATTTTCTAGAAGTAAAAATTAACTAATATAATATTTACAAATTTCCATTTGCACTGCTAGTTACATTGTATGTATTTTTATATGCATATATGAACACTTGACCAACTTACTTTCAGTGCTGTACTACAAACAATGGGAAGAAAACACAGAAATTATCTCAATTACTGTGCTAAAATAACAGTAGTGTTTTATACATCAAATACATCCTTGAAAACCAAAGAAAAATATATTCAATTGTTTTTTAAATTTGATTACTTTTTCTATTCTTCAGCTTGGTGTTCATATTGTTCTTTTGACACGATTTCTTTGGTTTGGGGAACTTCTAGTGAGGGAACACCTTTTATAAGCTGGCTTCTCCTGGAACATGACTGATAAGGTAGACAGCACATCATTATCTCATGAGTGTCATTAGTGAAAATACTAGATGAGATTGGTAGATTTATTGACAATGGGTTCAGGAATGGTTTCATGTGGGAACTGGTTTTGAATTTGGTTTTAAAGGATGACTAGGAATTCTACAGAAGAGGAGTTGTGGATGAACAAACGGAGCAAGGAAAACCTAGTAGCAAATTACGAGCAAAGCCAGGAAGACAGTCAATTCAGTTTATCACGTTAATCATTCTTTTCTTAGGTCTCTTAAGGATATAAACCATTTAAAAAGGGTTTCTTATTTTTTTTTTGGTAGGGACTTGAATTTTCTTATGTAATTCAGATGGTCAGTATTCAAAAGTCTAACAAATGTTTTCATTTTCTTTATGTAACCCCTCTTTATTCAATAAAGCCCAATAGTTTCCTATTGCCTGCAGTATCTAACACAAAATGCAATTTGACGTAGAAACCCCTTGATAACCTAATCCCCTCTAATTTTTCAGCCTCCTTATTCCTTACTCCCTGACATACACTTTTTGATACAGTGACACTGGCCCTCTGGTGCTCCATGAAAAAGGTAGTCCATCTTTTTCTCTGTCTCCCATGTCTGGGATGCTCTCCCTTGTCTCTTCTAACTAGGGACCTTTCTGGCTTCATTTAAGTCCCAACTAAAATCTCAACTTCAAATGGAAGCCTTTCCTAAGTCCTTCTAGTTCAAATTCCTTTTCTTCTTTAGTTATTTTCTATCTATCCTGTATAGATCTTGCTTGCATATATGTGTCTGCATATTGTCTCTCCCATTAGATTGTAAATTCCTTAATGACAGGGATTGTCTTTAGCCTCTTTTGGTATCCCCAGCATTTTTTATAGTGCTAGTCACTGTTCTATGGAGGTACTTAATAAATATAGTTGGTTGATTGATTGAATGAATGTGATGTACACATTTATAAATACATTTATTTCCATTTGCAACTATAGTATTTTGGTCCCATAATTGTTTTAAAAATTAAAAATTGAGCATACCATCTGATGATTCATTTTACCTTGGCATAATACTTAGAGTAGTTTTTTTCTTCTTTAACGTTTAGGGACAGAGTTACTTCACCGTATCTGAATTGTCCCCATAATGTATACATGTCTTGAGTCTTATTTTTTGCAAATGATGCTGATTCTATGCTTCTAAATTTCTCATAGCAGTTGGTGAAATGTTTCATTGGGACCTTTACATATGACTGCCATTGTGAGTGCGAAAACTAGGAATTCTTTCTATAATACAGTCTACTTATTTATCATTTCAATTTGTAGTTTCTGATGGAGTTGAGTCAGAGTGTGGAGGGCATTATTGAAATGGAACAAAATACCCTGTATAAGCCATTGGGTTAGTGGGAGATTTTTATGATTTTTCCCTCTTTTCTGCAGCCAGTAGATTTTGAGATAATAGTGAATTTAATCTCATTACCTTTACTGGGTAGTTATGTAGGTGCATGTAACCTCATTTTCCATAATGGGTGGTTATAGATGTACAGTATTTCATCGCTCCAAATACTGCACTACTCAAGCTTCACAAGTCTCATTTCAGTACATGATTTGCATATTAAGAATAAGTAGCTGTTATGGACAAAATGTAATATTAAGCAAACCCGAATGAGCCCTGGCATATTCAGATGTAGAAGTAATCTAGGTTAGGAGAGTTTATCAGATATATTCTGACCTCAGACTAATTAGGGTTTTCCTGGACAAATTTGGAAGCCCTACTTTGCTATTTTCCATATCCAGTGGGAGTCAAGCAAAGGAAATAGGATAGTATTTCATCTAGACAATGAATGCATGCTTTAAAAAGAGTAATTATGTTAAAATAATGGAAAAGGTTACAGAGGAATCCCTGTAACTAGATATTAAAAAAAACAAATTAATCATATATCTGTACAGGCTAATTACTTTTGTTATATACATTTGTATACAATAGTATGGTATCCCTAGAACTTCTCAATGTCTGCATTATGCTTTATATTCAAGTTTTATCTCAGGTTGGAATTAGACTTCAGGTATACTTCCAGAATGGACTCTGGACTCAGGGAAGAGACTTAGCTTTCTTTTGCAATTGGGATTCTTGATCAGAATGGGGCAGTGATAATTTTGTTTTTGGCTATTCTATCTATCTATCTATCTATGTTTTAAATAAGAGTTTAAGCAGTCTACAAATTCTCATTTGAATTTTCAATCTGAAACCAGCTCATGTCAGGGATTTCTCACTGGGGAAGAGGAGTGAGGTATGAAGATTGGATTTAGCTATTTACTGATTTTAACAACGAAGATACTTAGTCTAACAAAACCGGGGGGGGGGGGGGGGGAGGGGATTGTGAACTTTAAATTACTCCACCCTACTTAGACCATACTTTAGGGGAAGATAAAGTTGTAATCTCCTGAAAACCAGGATAATGTCATTTAGTTTTGAACATTTTCTCTCTTTTTCTGTTAACATTTGCCTTTTGCTCAAGTTTTTGACCCTAAAGGAAGACATCAACACACTTCCATATAGAACAATTAGTTTCTTCAATTGGACAATGTGGCGCAGTTCTTGATTTTCAACAGGTTCAAGATGAATTATTTTCATTCATTAACATTATTTCAAAAGAATCAAAATGTCAGATGAATATGTTATAGCACAAGAAGTGACCTTCTTTAATAAATGATAGATTCTTAAAGTCACAAGGGACCTTAGAGATAATATAACTAGTTCTTTTTATTTTATATAATGGGAATATAAATAGAAATATAAAATATGAAACAGAAACTCAGAAGAATCACATGATTTGTCTAGAGTCATACAGCAGATTTGTGACAAAGGAAAACTAGTGTCCAGACCTCTTGACTCCAAGTTCATTGGTCTTTCCAAAACACCATGAGACTGAGAGGTAGTTAGATGGTACAGTAGATAGGAAAAAGAACTTGGTGTCAGGAAAACATGAATTTAAAGAATTGTACCAGCTTTGTGACTCTGGGTAAGTCTGTAATTTTCCACATCTTTAAAACAGGATAATAAAGACATATACTTCATAGGGTGGATATGAGAATCAAATTAAATAATGCAGGTAAAGCTCATAACAACCTTTAAAACCATATAAATGTTAATTATTATTTCTCTTGATAAAGGTACTGGTGGTGATGATGGTGCTGATGATAATGGATGTTGTATTCCCTAACATGACTGATGAGCATGTGTTCTAACAGAATCAATGTATCTCAACCAACTTTTCCCAATACTTTTTGTATCTAGACCTAAGGATACCAAATTTTGGTTTTATTTTAGTATTTGGTATTAACTGATTATGTGCTATAGTGGTCTGATTTTTAAATTTGGGGTTTTTTAAACTGATATTTCTTAAAAGGATTTTTTGTTACTTAAATATCAGTATGACTTTAAGAGGGTGGCTAGATGGCTTAAGTGGATTGAGAGCTAGGCTTAGAAATGTGAGGTTGTGGGTTCATATCTGTCTTCAGACACTTTCTAGCTGTGTGGCCCTTGTCTTAGCCCCCATCACCTGGCCCTTAAGATTCTTCTTACTTGGAACCAACATACAGTATTGATTCTAAGATGGAAGATAAGTTTATTTTCTTCTATGTATGGCTTTAGAATGTAAACTAGTTATATATTATAACATCACTGTAATCTCATTCTCAACCTTTTTTTGGTGAAGTTGAGATAGAAACAGTCAAAAACTAAGTCATCATTTTGTTTTTCATATTTTCCGTTAGTTCAATAGTGTAGCAGATAGAGACATGGAGTCTGAAACGTGTGTTCAAATACTGTTTCAGACACAAAAATGGAAAAGCTAATTAACCTCTCCTAGTCTCAGTCTCTTCGTCTGTAAAACAAAAGTCATGAGTATCAAATGAGATTAGATTTAGGAAATATTTTATAACTTTACACATTATATCAATTAGTCCATATTAGTTTATTTTTAAGGTTATATGCAGGCTTGTGTAGATAAAGTGTCTTTTTGAAAAAAACATAGACTAGAAGATTTTTTTATAATTGATATGAACATATTTGAATATTAAAAATAATTTGTAGCTGTTGTGATGACAAGATGATTCTACAAAGGCTTAAATATGATGCCTACTTCCACAAATGATCTTTTTTCGAATGTTATTATCAGTTTAAAGGCAAATTGCAGATTTAGTTCTTGTGCATTTACTTAAGCAAACTTCTTTTCTAAGAGATACAATACTTCAATCATATATTTTTCAAAATACCAAAAGCAAATAAAATCAAACTTAAAATTATTGCTGTCATGCTCAGAAATAAATCTGATTAAACCATTTACTATTTTACTATTTCAATGATCCTAATCTTGTCAGGAGAGGAATAAAATGTGGGAACTGGTCCAGAATATGAGTAGATGTCCTAAAATGGCACCATTTTTTAGAATCTGCCAAATGCCATTATTCTGATAATTTTCTACATTGAGTCAATCCCTGTAGGAAAGCTTTTAGTGTAATATCTGTTGCTTTTGGAAAGCAAGTTTTTATGAAAGAACACTAGGTATCAACAAAGATTACAGAAAAGCTGCAATGTGTAATATAAGGACATAGAGAGAATGGAGTCTCCCCTGCTGGGTCAGGACCCTAGTGAGGTAGAGGTGGAATGGAGTCAAGTATAAAGGGAAAGAGGATGGATTGATTTCCCTCCTCTTCCTGGCAAACCCCACTCTGACTGCCTTCAAGATCATGAACTTCTGTTCCCTCAGACTTGGTTGAAACAAGTATGATACCAACAGCTTCTCCCTCTCTGAGGAGTGAAATGTAACTTTCCTCCCCCCAATCTCCCAAAAGTCTCCTTCCTTTCTTAGATACTAGGAAGCCAGTCTCTTGCTCTTATGAACAGCTGTTTATTCTAAGGGAACAAGTAAAGGGGTAGGGCAATTGAACTGAAGAATAAGGTAATGGGAAAGAGGGAATGGGAGGTCACTAAAGTAACTGAACCCCTTTTCCCCAAAGTCTGGCAGGATCTTGCCCGACCCCCTGGGGTCAGTTGTGAAGATGTCTTGACTTTTCTAGCTGCCTTAGAAGTTCAAAGACTTTCAGGGGATTCAGAGGAATTCATTTTATAGTGAACAGTGTTCAGTTGAAGTCCTTTTCACTCAGCTTGTTTCTCTGGAAATTGGGTCAGGGGTCACAGGAGGAGAGTGCTGGTTCAGAAATCTGCTCAGGTCCTCCTTTCTGTTAAGCTTCCTAGAAAGAAGTTCCCTCTCAACTGTCCAGATTCTCTTACTTTTTCCTCCTTACTTCAGAATTCTCTCTCCTTTCTGCCCTTCCCCGGTTCCAGCTGGTCCTTCAGCCTGCAAAATCTGCTTCTCTCTTCCTTCTGACAGGTTGAGTCCAATTCCTCTCTTACAAATGATATAATACAGAGTAACATTGTGGGAAATACCTTTGGACAAGATGAGGACCCTGAAAAGTAAAAAACAAAACACAGAAATTCAGATTTGGAATGCATTTCAGTGTCCATCCAGTCCAACTTAGATGGGAAGAAGATCCCATCTACCCTACAGGGTAGACAGCTATTGGTCATCCAGCCTTTTCTCTCTTTATTTAAGTTTTTATTAATTAATTTGTTTGCATTAAAATTCCTAGGAATATAACTTTGTTTTCACCTCCTCACACCATGGAAGGGATTAACCAACAACAACAAAATGCATATACATCAATTGCCTCTTTTGAGTTTCTATTCACATGTTCTTTGGAGACGAACATTCACTATTCTTCAAATATTAATTCTGTAACTGTATATAGCTTTCTCTTGGTTCTTCTTATTTAGCTATTCATAATTCCATTTAGTCTTTCAAGTTGATTTTTCCAACTGATTTATTTAAATCTTAGCAGTCAAGACATCACTCTCTGATGTCATTGGTCCTCTTCCAAAAGGACAAATCCATACACACATGAACATTTTGCACTTCATTGTCCTAGGATTCCATTAAATTTATTCCCACTATTTATTCATGCATAATTGCAAACTTTCTGTAAGTAAAATTCCTCTGAACACTATATAAATTCTGTCCCTTTACCTGTGTTCATTTAACCAAAAAAAATCATTATTTTAAATAGTTAAATATGAAGTCAGGTGATTGAATTAATGATTTTTGAATGGGAAATGTGATGGTTCTCATGAGGCTAAGGACCAAATTATTTTGCGATGCATATGTTCTTTCATTTTTGAACTTGTCATAATGCCCCCCCAAAAAAAGGCCAGCTTGTCTAATCTGAGAAATAACTTTCTATCAGCTATGAAAACCTCTCCTCACAATTAAAGTTGGGTTTTCCTGGAGAGAATTAAATTGATCAGCCCTGGTATTAATGAACTAATTCAAAAATAGATCTAATCAGGCATTTGTATGTGTCTGTTCATAAAGAATCTGTTCTCCACTGTGCTAAATTTAATATGCAGATTTTTACTTTAAACAACGAGGTAATTATGCCATGGATCTGAGACAATAATGCCCCTTTCTCCCATATCTACTCTCAGTGCCTCTCTTAACCATCTGTAAAATGGTTTTTTAATAATATTCAGTTTCCCCTCAGCAGCCTTGTGAGACTTAATGAATTAATGCTTATATGGAATATTGATCATCTCTGAAAAGCTTGGTAGAGTTTGGAGAACTATTGCTGAGGGATTTTTATTTCTCTACATGAAAATGCATTAATCACCACGATTAAAAGATCTTATTATGCCTGTTGTTAAGTACTTGGTAGAATTATAACTTTTGTAATCAGGTCTGGATCATCTGTACTGGGTTAGAAATATTCTAAATTCATCCAGAAATCACGCAGATTTTATTGGTTCTAGATGTTACAGTTTAATCTAGAGTTTTACTCACATAGTCAGGATGAAGTTACTAGGCATATCTCATTTCCATAGGCAGTTACTATTCCCTTCCTATAGTCAAGGCACTTACAGAATAGATGGTGGTCTGTACTGGGAAAAGTTGTTTCTTAACTGGGAATTCTCTCCATCAATACAATCCTGTATCAAACTCTCCTTTCCCCATCAGCTTCAAGGAGATTACATTTTACTATGTATATACAATAGGTAAACCATTTATTATTAAAAAACTATATGTAGAATCATGCAAATTAATTTCTAGATAAAGCTAATAATGGAGAAATGGATTGAGATGGTACCACTTTTGTTCCATTTGAAGCAAACTAATTATTATAGGAAGTGGAAGTAAGGAAAAAAGAGTGAATTTTTAGATAGATGAATGTTCCTATAAAAACAAATGAAAATGGGAAATGAAATCTTATTTATAGATTATGCCCTGGAGAACTGTTTCATTAGAACAGAGAGAATATAAATGGAATAATATGAAATGACGAGAGTGAAAGGTAGGAATTAGGAAGGACTTGGAAAACTAAGATGAAAAGTTTGTACCTTTGTCCTAGGTTGAACAGGAAGGCTTTGATGATTTTTCTATAGGGTGAAATGTGCATTTAATGCAATGAGATGTCTGCTTTAGGAATATTAATTTGTCAGCTATGTGGTAGAGGAAAACAGTTAGAGGGGAGAAGGAATGCCAGACAACAGTTAGGAAATTTTTTCTATTCTGATTCCCTTTTTTGATTTGTTGAGACTGACCCAAAGTCTAGTGATGTAGATACATGAAAGTATAAGTGTATCCTTCCCGCCCTCAAATCATTGTGCATAGAACATCAAGTGCTTGTTAAACTCTGTCCAGAGAAAAAGTTAACAGTTGATGTAAAAAAGTTTGAGCTTTTACATAGGAGGTTGTTTTTTTAAACCCTTACCTTCCACCATAGAACCAATACTATGTTTTGGTTCCATGACAGAAGAGTGGTAAGGACTATGCAATGGAGGTTAAATGACTTGTGCAGGGACACACAGTTAGGAAGTGTCAGAAGCTGGATTTTAACCTAGGACCTCCCCTTTCTAGGCCTGGCTCTCAGTCCACAGATCTACCCAGTTGCCCCTGCCCAGGAGTCTTTGCAGAAAATGAGAATACTTGATGCCCATGCATATTTATTCCACTGCTCATACCCTTTTTATTCCCTGAGCCTTATACAAGCTGAAGCTTTTAAAATTCTGACTTGATAGATACAGAGCATGCCAGAGCCAGCTCATATGGATTCCCAAGAACTGACTTAATTTTTCAGTGTAATCATTTACACATTGGAAATCAGAATATTGTAAATCAGAACATAAAATGTTGTTTTGTTGATTGTCTAGATTTAAGAAAGTGATGGGAAAATGTTGATAATGCAAATTAGACTTTAAGGCATACTTTTTTTTCTTTAGAAAGTCAGTCATTAAACATTTATCAGCATATCTGAGATATAGTTCTCTAGTAGCTAAAAGAAAACCATTCCACTACCCCTTCCCGGCATTTTGTTCACTCAATCAAGTCTACACTAATCATATGCTTTTATATTCATTATCTACTTTTCTTTTTACTTGGGTCTCACTTTGGTTCATATTAACAAGCTTCTCTGACAATGTTTGTCTTCTTTTAGCATGAGATCCAAATATTTACACTATAGTCAGTCAGGAAATAACATGAACAATCTCAAGAGAGAAAGCCAGAAAATAGCAAATCAATCTTCTGCAATTTCCTTTTCTTTTAAAAGAAATATCTGATGAAGATGAGGGTAGGAGGAGAGGCTGAGAATCCTGTGACACTTACATTTGTGTAATACTTTCTCCCTACCATGTGTTCACTGTCTTTTTCAGAAGCTCAGTTTTCACATTGTATTGAGATCAGATGAGATGTTTACATTTTATAAGTAAGGAACACAGAACATGTTACAGGTCTTAATACAACATTCAGACTTGCCACAGCAATTTACTGCCTGACCTGTTGTCCATGGGGCATGTAAGTAGGTGTGTAAGTAGTGACTATTTATTATATTTTGGGGAGTGGGGTAGAAATCTGTTACTGCTTCTGATATCTGTTGGGAGGCTGGGGAAACATTCATTCTGACATTCTCCTTTTGCAATTCAATTCATAGAGCAAGAATAGTAGGAGTTTCCCAAACCCTTAAATAGATCAACTGATCTATTTAGTTGCTACCCACTCTATTGGTTTGCCTAGCCTAATTTTCTGACTCAGACTTAAGAGAATTTGTATACACCTCCTACTACTACATTCTTGGATAGAATATTGGAATTGCAGTGATGAGATCTGAGTTTGCTTCTTTGGGCCTGTCTTACACTCATGTACAATTTTGGACAAGCCACACATTCTATGTGCCTCCATTTTTATATCTATGAAATGGGCCTAATAAACTTACTACTATATCATATGGGGTTTATTCAGAAAAAAATCACATAAACAACTTTTTATACAAATCAATCAACATTTATTAAGCATTTATTATTTGCCAGTAGTTGTGCTAGGCACTGAGGAGAGAACAGGGTAAAATGGATTAACTCACCTTTTGCCCTCAGTAGGATAATAATCTCGAAAAGAGAACACTCATTGACACAATAAATAATAATCATATTATATATATATACATATATATATATATATATATATATATATATATATATATATATGCACACACTAGCAGAAAAATGGGAGAATTCCATAGTTTGGGGAGATTTTCGGAGAGAGAGATCATTTCAACTAAGAAGGCTTCATGGAAGAAGTTATGGAAGTTCATAGAAGAGTTAAGTAATCTATTTTTTTTTTTTAAAGAAAGAGACTTTCTCCAGAGATCAAGAGATAGAGTGTTCCAGCTCGGGGAAATGGACCAGTGTAAATGTACAGATATTAGAGAATACAAAATGAAATTGGAGAAAAGATAGGTGTCTGGTTTAGCTGTAATATCAGGTGAATGAAATAAATCTGGAAACATTTCTAGGAGCCATATTTCAGAGGGCTTGAAATGACAGGCTTTATTTGTATTTTATCCTATTTTCAAGAAAGAGCCTGATGGCTTTTGAGCACCAGAATGAATTGTTCAGGACAGCGTATTAGGAAGACTATTTTGAAGTGTATGTTGGAAAAGAGAAAGATTATAGGTAAGTAGAACTGTTAGCAAGCTATTATAATAGTTCAGACAAATAATGTTAAGGCACTGAATTAGGATGATGTGGCAGTGTATATGGAGAGGAAAAGCCACTTGTTGAATAAGAGACTTGGCAACTTCTTGGATTGGGGAGGAGGAATAATCAAATATGACAGGTTTGGAACAAAGATAATTGGGAGAATAAAAGTGGAACTTTAGGAGAAATAGGCTAGTTGGAAAGAATGTAGGGAAGATTATGATAAATTTCTTTTCAGACACGTTGAGTTTGAAATGCTAGCACCTAGGTGGATGATATTCAGCAGGTATTCAGATATATAGAACTTTACCATGTGGAGATATTGGGACTAGCTCTGTAGATTTGGTAGTCATCTGACCTTTAGCCCAAGCCATGGATATGCATGTGATTAACAAAAGGGTAAAAGTATGCCATTTTGGTAGAGATCATTAGAGGAAAACAATGAATTATTAGAGATTTAGGACAGGAAGGTAGGAGAGTAACCCTTAGAATATATTGTCACTAAAAGGAAGGGAGGAATGAATAAACAAAAAGATAAAGTGGTGATAACCAGTGTCAAATCCTACAAAAAAGTTATAGAGGAAAGAAGAATAAAACAATTGATAGATGAATAAAATACTTAAATTTTATGCTTATATTTTCATGTATACATAAATTGAGAAAGAAGATATAGATACACAGAAAGAATGAAATTTTTACCTGAATCATGGAAGGAATCTTTTAAAAAATCAGCATTTTAGAAAAAAATAATAGTGGCAAGATATTATGCACATGTTCTAGAAATATTTGTAAAATAGTACAATTAAAATACATAAAGAAATGTGTTAGGGGAATTTTTGTGACAAATATACAAATTTGACATAAGCTATATATAGAACCATTTTAAATTAATGATAACTTAATGTGCCCAATCAGTAAATGGCCAAGGACATAAAGATATTTTCAGGAGAGGAAGGAAGCTCAAATTGTTAAAGTTGAACAAATATTAATACATACTAGTAATAAAAAAATTAGTATAGAAAATAACTAAAGAATAGAATATATAGAAGATGTATAGAATAGAATATATATATAATAGAATAACTATAGTATAGAAAATTACCATAGAAAATAACTTTTTTAATCCTTACCTTCTTTCTTATAATCATAAAATATAAGAGTGGCAAGGGCTAGGCAATGGGGGTTAAGTGACTTGCTCAGGGTCATGTAGCTAGTAAGTATCTGAGGTCAAATTTGATCCCAGAACCTCCTCTCTCTTGGCCTAACTGAGTTAACCTTACTGTCCCCCAGATAACAACTTTGAAACACTTACCAACTCTATCCAATTAGAAAGAACACAAGTATTTAAGCTCAGTTCTAATGGGATTATAGAGGCATAGGAAAACCTATTCTTTACTGGTATGATTCCTATCTTGAATTGTCTTTAAGAGTATTGGTGTGAAAGAACACAGAATTTGAAAAAAACAAAAAACAAAACAAAACAATATACTCTGAGTATAACCTATTCTAATGACTTACCCTGGAGGTCTTAAAAAAAAGTTACTTTGACTGATGAAAATTGCTACATGCAGTCATTTCTTCATAATACTTTGACAAGAAGTGGAGACATTCATCTTTGGGAGAATGCAATCATAATTTTTTTCTAAAGCAAACATTTAACAATTCTATCACACTGTAAACGCAATTTGAGCATAAACATTTAATCTTAAATTCTTATCTGCAAAGTTTCATTGACTGGAGGAAGGAAAGTCTGTCCACTAGTAACTCTCTGAAGTAATCAAACCAAGGCTTTTCTAACACCAATTATGTATAAAATATGCTAAATAATGCATTTTTATTCTAGTTTGATGGACTGGAATTAAAAAGGATTTTCTTTTTCACCTAAAAAAGTTATATTGGACCTCAGTTGAGGGATTCTCTGCTGCTGGTCTACTTTTTATATTTAAGCAACATGTCAAACACTGGATGCTCTAGTATAAAACTTATTAATGCATTTAATTAGCATTGACCTTTTCCAGTATTCATAATGCCACATCAACATGATAGTGTATTTCCAAAAAGATACAGTTAATCTAACAGAAAGAAAAAAGACACTATCTTGACTGAGTTTATCTTTATGCTCTCTATTTTCAAAGAATAGTAAAATGCTTTTCTCTGGGCAACTTCGGTTAGCAATATTATTAGTAATGCAACAATATTTCATGTTACAATAAACCATATTAGGGTATGTTGGCTGGTAAGACGATGCTATATGCTATATAGTAGCAGTTACAGCTAAAATTGCTTCATGATGATACTCCAACCTCCTAGCTTATAGTGGAAAAAAAAATAACTTTAGCCCTGAACCATAGTGACGACTATTTTTCAAGTAGCATCACATACCATTTTGAGGCTTATAAGTAAGGACTGCTTCTGTGAGGCAGATTTGTCTATGCATATAAAACATTATTTAGTTTGTTGAAAGGCAAACAGGATATTAGAAAGAGGATTAGGTTTTTTAATGCTTTCCTTAAAATGTTTTTCTAAAAAATATTTTGTTAATTTCACAGCCAATTAATAATATACATAATGCCCAATATAATCTTAACTGTTGACCTAAGAATACTCTTGAGTCAGTAGCTTCCATTTCGAAAACATACTGCTTCTCTTCCAGTGGCTTCTACTGGGAGCACTGGGACTTGAGTGTTAAGAGACAATGAATCATCTGAATTTACCACAATACAGAAAGTTCCAAATTTCCTCTTAAAGTAGAGTTTGGATTCTAGTAGAATATACTGTTGGAGGCACTTCAGTGGGTAAAAGTCCAGGTCTGGAGATGAGAGGTCATGAGTTCAAATGTGACCTCAGAATCTTCCTAACTGTGTGATCCTGGGCAAGTCACTTAACCCCAGTTACCTAGCTCTTTAACACTCTTCTGCTTTGGAACTGATACCTAGCATCAATTCTAAGACAGAAGGTAAGTGTTATTTTAAAAGAAATGGTGAAAAGCTGTTGAATAGCTCCTTCCCCAAATCTCTTCACATATTTAATACTAATTATGCACTTAATCCTTACTTCATCTACTCCTAAAATATGTTTACTTGAAAAAATACATTTACTTTGTATCACCGAATACTTACTCTTTTGTCATGGGGTTAAATGAACTTTTGTTCCTCTGTGTCTCTCATCTACTCATTTATTTGTATTTTCTTTTGCATAGGTTCATTTCTAAGTTCTTGCTGCAGCTATCTTTGCTTTCTTTAATCACTGAGCAAGGATAAAGTAGTGTGTAAAATGTAGCTTCTAACAAACTGAAAGAGAATGAGGTAATGGTTTTAATACTGGTGAAGATCATGGTGGTCTGGCACCCCATTAGGACATTGTATGTGCCCCTTGATCACTGATCTTCGATGGCCCTTTCTTTCCAGTAACATTGTCAGCACTACTCTTTTGAACTCTCGTTTTTTTGGAATGCCACCATCTCCTCAGTTATGAAGATCCAGAATGTCAGTTATCCTCAGTTCCACAGGATATACATCCAAATGGATTGCCAAGTCTTGTCAATCCCCCTTCACAAAACTGACTGTATCTTACTTCTGTCTCTCTACCTAGTTCAAACCTTGATCCCTTAGATGACTCCAGTAACCTCCAATTTGGTCTCTCTACTCTCTGATTTTTAACTCTCTCCCTACTAATTCATCTTCTACATAACCAGGGGAATGATTAGTTTCTAAGGCACATGCCACTCATCTGATCAAGGAACTCCTGTAGTTTTCTATTAACTATATGCTCAAATTCAAATTCCTCTTTGGGGCATAGAAAACATCTTAAAATGACCCCAAACCTTTTTAGGAGATTATCACATATTACTTCCCCTTCACAGCAGCTTCAGTTTAGCTAAATTAACCTTTTTTTCTGTTCCCTACTCAAGACATTCTATTTTTTGTCATCATATTTTCACACAAACTGCTCCCTCTCCCTAGAATGTTCTTTCTCCTCATCTCTTCTTCTTAGATCCTTCCGAGTTTCCTTTTAAGATTTAGCTCAAAGGCAACCTACTACATGAGATCTTTCTAAACTTAGAGTGTTTTCCTATGAAGGTGACATATGTCCATATGGATTGTCTACATGTGGGGAAAATAGAAAGTAGGAGAAAGTGGTATATGCTTTTCTTATGATTCTGGAGCATAGCATACGCTGCTACCTTCTATCTACCTTGCCCTTTCCCTAACTAACAGAGTACTAGGATGCAAAGGTTTGAAAGAAGTCATTAGCTATGGCCATTCGTGGCAGTGGTCCAGGATGATAGTGGTCTAATGCCACCAAAAATGGACCAAAACATAATTTTCTTTTTAATTGTTTAATGAATGAGCAGTTGGGCCTGTTCCTGAGAGTTGGCAAACCACAATAACACTTCATGTTCTCTTGAGAGAGTTGAAAAATCTTCTCAAATTCCCAGTATTGAGAATCCCTTCAGGCAATCATTTGTATGCAGGAGAAAAGGATGCTTAAACCTTTGCTGTCAGGATGATTTTCTGGGCAGAAAAAGTAAATCATTTCTATCTGTATTTACTGCTTTCTGGACACATAAAATGCATTTGCTAGTAGGAAATGGTCTTCTACATTAGGAGCCAAGTTTTTATCAGAGTCCAGTCAGTACACCCAGATAATCAGTACATTTAGAAGCAGCTACATAATGAAGTAGAGCGTTGGAATTGAAATCAGAAAAACCTGATTTTAAATGTGGCCTTAGACACTAGCTGTGTGTACCTAGACAAGTCACTTAACTTCTGTCTGCCTCAGTTTTTTTCATTTATAAAATGGGAATAATAGCCTCTCTAAACGTGGTTTAAAACAGACTATTCTTTATTTTCTCTATAAATATTTCTCTAGTAAAAGGGATTTATATCTTCTTTCATAACAGAACAGACGGAATTATGTGTTAAATGATAGAACCATCTGACCTATGAGAGGTGGAGGGTTTGAAGGGGAGGGAGACAACATGGATCACAAAATGTCAGAAAATTATTATTAAAATTTTATCTACATGTAATATGGAAAAAATATAAAAATAAAACATGAAATAAAGGAATAATAATAGACTACTTCTTCGGGTTTATGTGAGGATCAAAAAAGATAAGATTTGTGAAGCATGTTGCAAACATTGAAGGTTTATATAGGCATGTTAGTTCTTCATTACTACTTGTTGGACAGTCTTCTCTATAACAAAGAATCTGAAGATGGATCATCCAAAAATATTCCATACCTTTGAGTTTTGCAGCAGAGTGCTTGAATTCCAAAGGAAAAAGAATTCCAGAATTAAAATATTTACATGTTTTGAACTAATTAAAATTCTTTAGAACTGGAGAATTTGTTTTGTTAAGCCTCTATCTTAGGCAGCAATGGTAGGAACAATACAGAAACTGCTTAATGCTCCCTTTGGACAATCTAACTCAACTGCTGGACATTTTCAACCAGTTCTGTGACTTAGTCTGCACCTCAAGATTAATATGCTAGTAAAAACTTTATGAACCCTTAATCATTCATAACCAAACACAGCTTATTCTGTGAAGCTAAAAGCTTCAGCATTCATAATTAAGTGACAGCCAGAAAATTGGACCAGTTCGATCTGGAAATGGGTACATTGGGAAAAAAAATGAATAAATATTCTTTCTACTTTTGTAAGAAAGTAGTTTCTCAACAGTTTCATTAGGAGAAGTGAAATTTTCATTATTGTAAAGTGAAAATTGAAGGAACTTGTTACAGATTTTCCTTATCCCCTTTGAGATAAGAAGAAAGTTAAATACTCAACAGGAAGATCTGATACAGTGGGAAAGGAATTGAACTCAAAATTCTGGAATAGGAGTTCAAATCCTGGCTCCTCTATTTATTGTATGTATCACCTTGGGCAAATCAATTCTTGGCACCTCAGTTTTCTCATTTGTAAAGTGTCAGGAAGCTGTACTAGATGATTTTTAAAGTTCTTTTCAAGGTTATTTAATTAAATCAGACATTTATTAAACCCTTACTAAGTGTGACAAACTGCTAAATAGTAGTCGTAATAGTAGTGTGATTTTATTGGTTTAAGGATTAAAGATCACTTATTAATGGTATGGTAATTGATATTAAGGAGTTAAGCTCTATTTTGCATTTCATGTAACAAATACATATTTTGTATTTGTGTATGTTTTATTGTATTGTGTATGTGCATATATATGTTATTTGTTTTTATATTCTCATTTTAAACTACTGATCCCAATAAATTTTAAATCATGTTGTTATTGATGGAATAAGAAAGTGATGAAATGAGTACATTTTATTGAAGCTAAGTAAGTCTAATTGTAATAAGGTTATAGATGTAGCGAGCACTGTTAATTACTCATTCCTAGTTCTACCTTAGCCATAATCAGAACAAAAAGTAGGCATATAGAAGGTAAGGAGAATCTCTTTTACGGAAAATACAATTGAATCAGCATGACACTATGGAATGGGGATGGGCTTTAGACTGGTTTGAAATTCCAGCTCCATCATTTACCACATGAGCGATTTTGAACATTTCACTATTTCCTTATCTACAAAATGAGGAAATTTGATGACTCCTGAAGTTTCTCTTGTTTCCAAATCTATTAACTCCTTGGTCTTCAAATTTATAAATAAGAGGATTGTTAGCAAAACAAGTCCTGCAGGAGACACTGCAGTGGGAGGCTATTGGCATTCTTTTGTCTTCAGGGTTAGCAAAAATAAAAATTTTAAAGTAAATACTATATCTCAAATTTCATAGAAAAAAGTCAGTGTTATTGTTTGGGAGTCTTAAAGAGATGAATTGAAAGACTTTTAGTTATTGGAACTTTTAAAACAGTTAGAAGAACCATCAAGCTCTGGAGAGGGTGCAATGGAAAGGGGATTTTAAAAGATACATTTCGTTAAGGTTCCAAAACAATTCATTTTTCTTTCCTAGATTGCAGAGAATATGCATTTCTCTTGAGGGTTTGTTTTGACAACATACCATTTATTTTGAAATTGCATTCATTTATCTTATTTTTTCCAGAAACAATACATTCTGTGTTTTAGAGTAGGTGTCATCTAGTCACAGTGGGGGTAATGTTTAAAGTTATTCTTGTAAATCAGTATATGAAAATGCTTTTATTCCATTTGTAATATGTTGGAGGAGGATTGGATTTGTTTGGGGCAGTAAAATGAAATTAATCTCTTTATAAACTCTTATGGGGTATGCATAAATATTTTAGTGGAATCTATTTCTGAAAAAAAAAGGAAATGCCTTGATTAGAGTGATCATTTTCTTCTTTCTCTCTGTTTTTACCTGTTTCTGTTTATTAGTCAAATAATTGAAAAAAACACTCTAGGATTTGGTAGTAGTCTTAACAAATTCTCTTATTCTGGTCTCTAATTGAAACAATTATGACAAGGCTCATTGGCCACCAAAATACAAACAGTGAGAGTAAAAAAGTACCTCTGTGGACAAAGTGCAGACCAATTTGTGTCACATGCATACAGTTTATATACTCAGAGATGCAGGTAAATGATATTACCTGGGGGCCTATTAGCAGTAGGTGTGATTGTAAATATAGGCAATGTTGAACTCAAGTCTGTAATTCACAGGGGTTCACTCCTACTTCAGTCTAGCTCATACCTCATCTTATCTGATCATTTTCTGAACTGAGTTCTTAATGATTGTCCAATGAAATGGATAACAACAGTTAGCCAGTGAGAAATAAAATGAGCCATACAATCGGCATACTATCTTTTATATTAAATTCCAAAATCAGTCCATTTAAATATAAACCATTATTATGGAATGAAAGTATAAAGTATTAATTTGGGTTAAAATGTTCATGGGTATGAATAATAAATAAGCAGAGAATGCTTCAGATCTTGATCAACTCAGGGTCATCTCATGTTGTAAATCTAGGTAAAATCTCTATTGTATTAGCTCTGAATATAGATTAGTTGTCTTCATTTTCCCCTTTCTTCATATCAAGGACAGGAGTGACTTTATTTAGTCTCTAGAGGCACCTTATTTTACAGCATAAATGTCCAGCAGCTTTTCTTTACCAAATAATAACATTTTTTTTCTTATTAACTTAATTCACTACAACAGACATTTATGAATTGTGCCCATGATGGATTTTCTGACCTTGGATGATAATAACAGGCAAGCTGTTGTCATAATATATACTCTTTGTCAATACTTTTGGACTTGTGAATTTTTTTCTAATTACAGCAGGTTCTTCAACCTTAGATTAAAAACATGGCTGATATTGTTTTAGAACA
Organism: Monodelphis domestica; assembly: GCF_027887165.1. NCBI lineage: Eukaryota > Metazoa > Chordata > Mammalia > Didelphimorphia > Didelphidae > Monodelphis > Monodelphis domestica. The sequence continues at coordinate 158,093,704 of NC_077234.1, forward strand.
CTTATCAGTGTGGAATTAGCGATTCATACAATTTCATGATCATCATTGTTCAATTAGTAATAGAGTTGTAGTATTCGTTTTTAAAAAGTGATTCTTGAGATTATATTGTTCATTTGTTAGTGCAAAAAATGTAAAGGAAATCATTCTCTAAAATGATTAGTAAAATAAATTAAAAATTAATAAAATTCTTTATTCAAATACTTTAAAGAGCAGTTTTAATTTATATGTTTTTGAAAAGCTTCTCAATGCTTTTATGCTCTGACTTCATCTATATATATCTTTTTTTCCACTAATGAAATACAAAGTTTCTCAGCATTTTAGAAAGTGGCCTTAAAGATTTTTCTGGCTTAATATGTGTATCATCCTGAAAGCTAAGTAGTAATCGTCTTTTCTAAATGAACCCTAGATGTCCTCAAAAGACAGACACATGGACACTTTTGTAGCTCAATATGATATATTATAAGGTTTTTGTTCTTCTAACTAAACCTTTGAGAACTCCTGGACAGTTCTACCCCATGATGGGGTTTTAGAATACTGCCTAGCAAACAGCAAAAATAGTGAAATTTCCCCCTCCAAAAATGTAATTTAATTTATATCTTCATATTGAGACTAAAAGAACAAATTTTTAACTAAAAATGCTCACTAAATTAAAAAACCTCAATAGACTTAATGAATATGTGAGTGTAGTTCATTATGATAGTTTTCTTAAGCTCCAAACAACGCTACCATTGTATTTGATAGAGACATAGAAGTATATTAACATGATAAGATTGTCATAAAAAACACCTTTCTATTGAAAGAACTAAGTAGTGTAGATAGAATTTTTAATTCAAGAGACCCCTAGGTAGAGATAATCTATCCTTTCCTAGACCTTTCATGCTATAAGAGTTTCTAAAATTTTTGACTGACATTTTATTTTAACTTATATTGTAATTTGCATCATGATGAATTATATATGGACATCTCACCCATATATTAAGAGTATAAACTTTTTAAGGACAGAAACTTAAAAAAAATATATTACCTAGCCTTAGAACAGCAAGCACCTAATAAAGGAAATGAATTTAACATAACTGACCTGGATTCTAGTTTATTTTATAGCTAAGTTACCCTGAAAATGTCACTTAGATGCCTCTGATATGTTCATTTCTTCCTCTGTAAAACATAGGTGATGAACTAGAAGAGGGGTTCTTAACATGGGATTGGTGCACTTGCTTTTAAAAAGTAATAACTATATTCCAATATATTTAGCTTATTTGTAATTCTACATGTTTTATTTTAGAACAATATCTAAAATTTATGTATCATTTTAAGACTTGCAAAGTGCCTTACAATATCATCTCATTTTATCTTCACAACAGTCATGGAATGGATGGATATAGTCTTATTATTAAAGGGTGAAGAAACTGAGACAGATGGAGGTTAAGTTATTTGCCCAGTGTCATACAGCCGAGGATGTATTTGCACTCAGGTGTTCCTGATTCCAGGTCCACTGCACCATGCAGATGTCTCCAAAACTTTTAAAAGATTTTATATTGAGAAGGGATTCATGGCATAGAAAGGGTTAAGGAATACTTGAACTACATAATCTCAAGCAGATCATGACTTGTCTCAGAACACAAAGAAGTTAATTGTGGAGGTGGTATTTAAATCCACTTCCTCCAATTAATTATTATGCACTTTCCACTACAGCATATTGTAAGTAGCCATCCGAAGACTTGAGTAAGAGCATAAGATCATACATTTAAAGCTTCAAGGCACTACTACACTAATCAAGGGATTACCAGACTACTTCATCTCATTCAACTTAATGATGAGGAAACTGAGTCACATATATTACACACTGGCCTGTGTCAGATGAGACCACTTGTCTGAAATCACTCTGTGAGAGTTTGTAGTAGGGCACAAACTCAAGTTTTTATCATATAAAACAGGATGGCAAATTACACATTTACCATTATTGCCTTTCTATTTAAGAAATAGTACAACCTTTTTTTTAAAATGAAAAGAGTATTAATGATAATCTATTTTTGGCCAAAGATATTCATTGGTATCTTTTTTCAAAAGTTTTTTTTTTAAAAAGACTGTCGATAATTCCTAGCTATATCTGTCAAGAATTAACATTTATATCATACTTTAACATTTGGAAAGCACTTTCCCTCTGTTACTAGATCCTCAATAATCTTCTGAGGTAGATGCTATTTTCACTTTTAAACAGCAGAAGAAACTGAGGGGAAGAGACATCAACTTACCCTTGAGTCATATGGCTAGTAAAGGATTGCCCTTACTACAATGTCAACTGTCTTGAGATAGCTTATTTCTAATAAAGTAACAGAAACTTACCTAATTGGTTATTCTATAGGAATAATATTCAGGTTCAGTTATGTAATTAGTGGGAAAGTTTATTAACATTCCTATTTAATTTTGTGGTATTTTACTTTGAACTATTGCTAAGCTTTGTCTTTGTAGAAAAGGCAATTACATTTGTATTCAATTCAATACATATTTTAAAGTATCTAACCACTAAGCTAGACATTGAAGAAACAAAAATAGAGAGATTCTGCTCTCAAGCATCTTACACTCTAACATGGGAGAAAATACAAATAACTATACTACAAGACACAGTATGATAGATACCAAAGAGAATTCACTTTGAATGAGTATTTCTTTGCAAACATCACTCAAGCTTCTTTCCATGAGGTTATTGGTCTAGGCAACCTAACCTAATGTTCAGACTGAGGTCAGTATCTTGGATTTGAAAGAGCATGCTTCTTCATTCTACTTGATTCTGGTGGTCAAATTTTAGCAAAAATTATCATGGCATATATTTTAACCCTTTCATTTATTCTCACATGAAGACTAATGGATTATGGGCCATTAAAATTATAAAACATTTTCATTATAAATGAAGTGTTTGAGGTATAAATTGTTTAAGCTCTCTCTCCATCGCTACAACCAAAGAACGTGTTCAAGTTTCAAGATATTTTCTCACTTAGGCCACCTTAGATTTTTTAAAAACTAATTTTATTCCTATGTTTGTAGTAATTCCTTTTTCTTATTCAAAAAGAAATAAAATACTTATTTATCAATTTTGTTTATTTTGTACACTGTTCAAGATGAGATTAAGGAATTCACCTTTTACTTTTGACCTGTTTCCTATGCATATGAAAATTGAAATGTTGGCTATGTATCTGTAGTTATCTGAGTCAGTTCTGGAGAATTATGTCTCCATATACCTTAAATTCAATACCTCTTTATGAAAGAATACTTTAGTAATATTGTAAAAATATAATTTTCTTAATGAAATATGCATTTTCTAAAAACAAAAAAGGCACTTTTCCCTAAAACTTCTAATATTTGTACCAAAACTCTAAATATAATAAAATACTGAAATATTTTTTTAAAAATACAGTGATACCTTGGTTTTTGTTGACAATATGTCTGAAAAAAAATCAAAGAAATCCCAAACTGATGAAAACTGAAGCAATTATTTCCATTTGAGTCAATGTAAATCCAATTAATTCATTCTAGACACTCCAAAACTACATACCAAAAACACAATTCATAAATAATATAGTGTTGAATATTAAAAAAATAAGAAATAAAAATATATGACTAATGTGAAGAATAAATGAGCACCTGAGTAGAACCCAGACCATCAGAATGCACTGGTGTCTACTAACCTTTTGGCTGTCCATGGTAGCAATGACCTCCAACTCCAAGGACCTGAAGAAGATTCTGTACAGCATGACAATAAAGCTGATGAGGAGCTTCTCAAGGTCATCCACACGTTTCTCAGCAAAAACATGAAGGATGGGATCCCGTAGGGGAGCAGTAAGGTAGCCTCCATGTCCACATACGGGAACGGGGGTAGGCTGTTGCCCATATGCCTGATGTGATGTTCACACAAAGAGAAGCGTTGCTGCACCAAACTGAAGAATGCGACGGTTTCCCTTTATTTTTGCAAAATTAGCAGCAAGGGTATGTGGGTAGGTCAGTGAAATCCAAGGCAACCAATGAAAACTGCGATAAATCGACAAATTGATGAAAACCAAAACTAACCATAACCGATGTCAACAAAAACCGAGATATCACTGCAATCTGAAAGCATGTCCCAATTTGAACTTCAGCTCATTGAAGTAAGGAATGTGGGAGATAGAATTGAATATCAGGATAATTGGATTTTAAGAGACTGTAGTAGCTACCTTGACTAATCTTCGTTTATTCTTAAAAATAAAGAAACTGAGACCAAAATAATTAAATGACCTTTGATTATATATCTAGAGATAGAAGGAATCTCAGAGGATTCAAGTAGACCAATGTTATCTGATCTTAAAAATGTTTCTCTTTATACTGTGCTATATTCTTGCCTTGTCCAAGTTCATAAAAAGTGATTAGTGATGCAGCATGGAACCATTTAGAAACCTACCCTCTAGCTTTCAAAGTTCAGATATATCATTAAAGAAGTTTGATGGGTAAGCAAGTATATACCCTTAATGACCAAGTTCTCATAGAGAACAAAAAAGTATGAATGGCCATGTTGACATTGTAGAAAGAACTTCATTTAATAGACCATATTATTCATGTGTCATGTAGGTTATGCCATTTTGCATAACATAATATTACTTCCTTAAATAAAAGAAAAGGTTGAGCAGAGTAAATGGCTCAACAGCTGTCATTGCAAAAGATTATTTAAAAGCTATGAAAGCCTTCATTTGCCTGCAAGAGTTGTGACATATGGTCAGAAATGGTTAGAAGATTTATTGTGTCATCTTTGTTGGATGAGATTCAAAATATTCTTTAACAAGAATCCCATCCCTCATCATCCTTGGAAAAATCCTTCAGAACTCATAGAGCATATAGAAGCAGACAGAAAGTGATGAGATTCAAATGTCTAGAAATGACAGACTCTAATCAGTATTGCCAACCCATCATAAAAAATACTAAGAAAATGCAAATTTTTTACTGACAGGACATTTTTAACTGACATTTCATTGACCTAAAGAAGCCAATAATATAAATAGCACTTCTGAATTTCTCATCACCTATTACAATATGCTCAGAAGACAGATTTTTTTTTAAACAGTACAAAAGATTTGGCCACCTGTTGTCTTTTTCTGTTTCACAATTTTGCCTTAATAATATTTTAAAAGCCACATTTGTAAGATATATGCATTGTCTAAGTTGAAATTATGATGTGTTTTTTCTTCCTTTTTCCTTTTTCTTTTTTCCTCTTTTTATAAGGGGTGATCCTCTGGGGAAAAGAAGTGAAAAATAGCTAATGTAAAAATTAAATAAAAAGTGGATTTTCAAAAAATGAAGCCAATAAACATAGATTTGGCTTTTACCTTCCAGTTACTGAAAAGATAAGGAGGAAAACTTTCTTCCTCCTAAGTTTTATCAAATGGCTAAAAACCAAAGAAATGTTTAAAGTACAAAATGAAAAGCCCCAGGAGCAACTTGAGTAAAGAGAATTACTATAAAGAGGGTCACCTAAGAAAATAAACTCTCCTAGGAAGATGAAGGAAAACAATTTAGCCTCCTCTATACCTGGAAAGAAAAGAGGGAAAAATCACTTTCAATTGGGCAAATGGCTTCTGTGTTAGAAAATGTCTATTCCTTGTACTAGGCCAATTCTCTCAACTCTTTTCTTCAATTAATTCAACTCAACAAACACTTTTTCAGAGCTTAATGTTGATTGCTAGACACTCAGAGTACCAAGACCAAAAAAAATCCAGGAAAAGGTTTTGTCCTCAAAGGGTTGGACATCCTAGTAGGGAAATGCAACTAAAAAGTAGAGATGATAAAAATGTAGGATTTAGTGAGAGCAAAAGACAGATAATGATAGTAGCATTTAGATAACATTAAGATTTTCAAAGCACTTTGCCTTCATTTTATGTTATTTGATCCTTGTGACTTAATAAAAATCAAGCGACTTTCCTGGAATGATGTTTACTACGCATCTGAAGCACTATTTGATCACAACTCTTTGTGATTCTGAGCCAAGTATTCTATCCATTATGTCACTTAGCTGACTCCTCAGATCCTAGCAAAGTTATCTCAGAAAATTTGAGGAAAGAGAAACCTCTTTTCCTGGATTGCTCTGTTGATGAGCTTTCACTTCTCTGGCAACTGAAAATTGTAAGGTATGGCTGAAAGAGCATGGATGGTCCCTTTCTAGCTTCAAATTAGGGCAGTTTCATTTGAAGCTGAATGAAATGTTCCCATTCAGTATGTTTCGGAAAAAATATATCATCAGTCTACATGAATATTCTGGAGGAGAAGACCCCAGTGCTCCTTTTTAAGGCAACCTTTAGGTTACAAATGAAAACCATTCCAAAACTAATATGTCATTATCTGGGAATACATTACTCTGACTGTTAGAAAAGATTTTCATTATAAATCCTGAAAATTACTCCCCTGTGTTTAGTGTTACTAAGAAGTAAGAGAAGGAGAATGTTGAAAAGACATGGTAAATAGAAACTTGCCCACTCATCTCCTAGTACTCTTTGATAAGTATTCCCACAGCTGGGTCTTCAGACATCCAAAGTCCAGGTAAACAGCTATTAAGTTGAAAGTTATTGATGCTGGGCATTTGACTTCCCTATTATTTTTTGGACTCGGGTCAAGCACAAAACAGTGTAGGTTTGTAAGACCCCCAAATACCTGCCCAGATCTAAATTAAAATGAGAGGGGTGTCCAGAGCACTTATGTAGCTAAAGCTGTAACTCATTCCTGGAGTTAGAATTCCCTCTTTGTAAAAACAATTTAGCTTTATTATAGTTTATTGTAGTCATATCATTAAGGATTAATTTGGGACACACCATTCTGCTCCAATGTTGAGCATCATTTATTGAAAAAAAAAAAGAGCCCATGTTTAAGGCCAGAAATCACAGCAACAGTAATTAACCTGAAGCACACACTGGAACGCTTTTGTTAATAATGATGCCCTCCCTGTAAGTAAAGTTTTGTGTTTTATAGACAGAATGGGAAGAACAACAAAAATACAACCAAAGCTGATAAGACGCCTTATGAACAGTGGCATACACTGCAGGGGTCTGATCATAAACTACTTTCCTGAAAAGAAGCTGAAAATTTATCATGATTGTAGATTTTGGTTTTTAGTTGGTTCTCTTGAAGATCAATTTTTCCCCCCAAAAGCAAAAAAAAAGAAAAGTTTATCTAAAGAAAACACGTGGATATGTTTCCATATAAATGAAAAACATCTTAATCAGTAAGTAGCCTTTATCTTTAATGTCCATTGGACTGTAATGAAGGGATTTGGGTGATTGGAATTTGAAGAAAATGCAGTAGATGTATGGAACTTGCCTAGTTACCCTAATCAAGGACATAGAGAATGTGGGTTTGGAGACAAGCTATCCCTGGGCACAGTAGGGGACTAATTATAGTGGCATTACATTTATGAAAAATAGTTCCCAATTCATTGTGGTAAGAGGTCCCAAAGAGCATAATCACTTGCAAATACTGTTTATTTCTAATGAAGGTTTCATTTCTTCATATCTCATGCAATAAAGTGGTGGGCTGGATTTTAGGGAGGGAACTTGAATTTCTTAAGGAATGTGATTTTTTGAAGATATTATTAAATCCTCGGACTATAGTTGCATTTCCCTACTAGTATTATACATAATATGACTAACTATTCTAGAAAAGTTTAGAACAAACTATGATATTTTGTAGTATACAGACTGGCAGAGGATTAGAAAGCTTGGCATGCATAAAATGCAAATTGAGGAGGAAATGTTTGAAAATTGAATCCTTATTAACATTCACATTTAAAGTAAAATAATCCCAATAAAATTTTTTATAATTTATGAAATTATTTTATTCAGTGTTTGTCCAGAAGAATCAATTTAGACTAAACTAAAGAGTGTAAATCACTAATATTTAACTACTTTGGTATTTCATTAAAATATACAATTATTAGAGTAATTTCCCAGTTCCCCAAGGTCAGAGTTCTAAAATTTGATTATGAACTTCAAAAAGGTTCCTCTCTGATAATGATAATTTGGGTAAAGCTGATAGATTATTTTAGTTCTTTCAGAATATCTATAGAAATGGTTTGTTAAAATATTTTTACCTAAGGCTTTTCAAAGTCCTAATATTAAAAATGGACTAATCTTTCTCCCTAAGAAGTTTGTTGAATATTATAAACAGAAAGTTTATAACAAGAAGTTACTTATCCCTTACAATGACTATATAGATCTGTGATTTGTTTTGAGTAGGGTGGTTATAAAAGCAAAATGTCACAGTTAGCATCCTTCTCAAAGTTTGTCACCTCTGTCATTTGAAATACTTTATTTTTCATCTTCCATTTTTGAAAAAATGTCTAACCAGATTTACCATCACAATGTACCTGGATAATCAACATGAACTGAGTTTTGCACATGAAAAATAAAACATCATTTGAAAAAACCAAAGAATGAAAGCATTTTCTATTGAAGACATTATGTATTAGAATTAGTTTTCTAGAATCTGGAAAAGTTTTGAATGTCTTCAAGATAATTCCCAAATAACCAAATTATAAAACTAATGCCTGGTCACTTTTAAACTTTAGAGTAAAATACTATACTTTTCCTTTTGTGTATAGCTGTCTTTGTTGATTCATCATTCATCATTATATATTGCAGTGGAGTGCATACACTTCAAGAAGAAATAACTCAAGTCTTCCTCTAAGAGGGATGACAAAGGTGATGAGCTCTGAGAAGGAAGCTAACTCAGACATTTTGCTTTTAAAATCACACAACTCAAAGTGAGGCACAGATCCATATAGCCTTTGTAAAGGATAAGTAACCTGTTGCACTCTTTCTTTCATAGTGTTCAACAGACTACTTAGAGAGAAAGAGATTAATTCATTTTTAATGTTTGGAAAATATAGTCATTAAAAAGCAGATAACATAAAATGCCAGAAATGCTTTTAACATTACAAGAAGTGCCCTTCTTTCCTAAATAGCTTGCTACTTTTGGAGATCTAGATATGCTGAAGTATTAAATATTAAAATAGAGGTTGATTTTTAAAATGCAGTGTTTCTTATCAGAAAAAAAACAGTTTGAACAAGCAGTGCTGTTGTATAATTCATGATGTTGCTAATAAGATAGTCTAGGAGCCTCATGTGTTATACTTTTGAGAATGACTAGCATTTTGTACAATCAAAATTATTCCCTTGTTCATGTCTGCTTAAATATATACAAGTTACATAAGACTACTTATATAGTAACTTCATAGATTTTTCACACACTGAGACAATCTTTCCATATTTTATAAGGGAGGCTTAAATAGATTGCATTTGGAGGAGAAGCAATGGAGGTAGAGGTTACCAGTGATGGTATTATGCCACCATCAGTGGTTCTCCAAATCACCAAGACAACCCAATTCATTTTTCTGACAGGAAAACAGAGAGGATAACTAGACAAAGCAATCTTTTTCTGATATGTTATCCCACAAGTCTTCATCATAAATATAACCCTAACTATTTTTCATTGTTTAAAGTCACCAAAATAACTGCCAAAATATAGGTTGTTCCTGAAGTGTGTTTTTTAATGGTTGTTCCTGAAGTTGTTTTTTTTTATGGTTTCACATCTTCATTTTGTTTATTCAGCTACAGTCTTATAATATACCATGAGAGTTTAAAACAAGGAGGCTTCCCTCTGAACTTAGATGGTGAAAAGTTACATTATTTCACAAACTTGTGACTGAAATTTATTATTTCCTCTTCAGAGGAATGCAGATAATACAAAGAATAGGTATATAGGCATCACCAGACTGCCAGAGAGTTCCATGACATAATAAAGATTAAGAGTTCCTGATCTAGAAGCAGTTACGGGGTAATAAGTCTTTATACATTATAGTGAGTGTTTTACTTGTTGCCTTCCTCTCCTTAGATAACTAAAATGGCAACTGTCTAGCTATTATAACTGTCTCCTATTCAACTGCTACAGATTGTTTATTTTTTCTTGGTCTGTTTTCTTGCTAATCATGATGAATGATTTCTTCCCCTCTCTACATACCTACCATTAATTATATTGAAAAAAGAGAGAAAGCAGATTTATTATTCATGCATGTTGATGATTCTGTTAAGAATGTTCATTTTGTATAATCACAACTTTCCTTAAAATAAATTGATATTAAAAATATTTACAGGTGTTACATGAGAATTGACTAAGATGACAAGACTTCAGCACCTCACCTTTTTTGTTACAGAATCAAATTTTAGAGTATATGGAAATAAAATGATTAAGCAAATGGGATATCTAAGCATGAACACATGTATAGGTTTATAATCTTTCCCTAGCATTACCAAATTTCACTGGGGCAAAAGATGCTGCAAGAAATCAAATGTCAGGGTTTGCTTATAACAAATGAAATTATATAAAGGGTATTCTAAATTAACTCAGGCTATCAGCAACTGCAATAAGCATTTTCAGGTCTAAGTAATCCCTAAGGATCTTCATGTTTACAGTGTAAATGACACACAAATTTGTTTGCTTATATTCTAAGCAATGTAGCATCTTATTTCTCAGACTAAACTATACATCTTGTCATATTCTATTTTACATATCCCTAAATTGTTTCCTTTTTTAACAGGATTTTTATAATCTCAATATAATCAGTTTAAAAGGATATTTTAGTCAGTAAAGTAGCATTTACTAAGCACCTTTCAAAGTGCTGGACACTGTGACTAGAAACAATAATAGGAAGAAAGACAAAAAAAATAACACCAGCACTTGGAGGGATATGTAAAAGAGGAGGGGAAAATGGAGACTGAGACTCTCCTCTCTTAGTATTGGAGAGGGGTGAACAAAGGTTCACTGACTGGTTCATCCACTGACTGGATGTGCTTCTCCAGTGAGAGGTTGAAGGGAGATGTGAAGGAAAAGGGATGTGAGGAAAAACTGAATGATCTGTGGAAAGATGGTTGTGTGTCTCCTTCCCCAAGGTTGGCTGACCTTAGAACTTGGGCTTACTCAAAGAGACAAGAGGAATGTCTACCTCTCTTCCCAAGGATACACCACAAACTATGTACTTGAGTCTTCAATGTGGGCTCAACTGCTGGGAAGGATGTTGTATCCCAGACAGTCCTTTCAAGAGCAAGGGATTTTTGTTGTTGTTGTTGTTGAGCCCTTCCCTACAAACTCAGTGACATGTTGGGTCTTTGCTTGTCACAGATGAAACAAGCCTTACTTTGGTCTTGTTCACTATTCACTCAACCTTTGCCTTCCCATGAAACCACCAACCAAACTCCAACTGACATAAAATGAAATTTATTTGAAGAGATGGGGGAAGCAAGGAGTTAGAGGGACAAGGCAGTAGGATGGAGGGAGAAGGATGCTCTAGAAACTATATTTTTTAGTAGTTGGCTTTCTAAGGTCCTTTGCACCTCAAGCCTTTTTTCCCAACACCCTGTTTCTTATCTCTTACAATATACTACCTTAAAGTAATATCTATAAATATATCCAAGGAAAAGCAGAAAGGGGGAGACCGAAAAGGGAGAGGGCAGAATGTCTCTGGCCAAAGAGTCCAACTGGCTCCCTCTCAGTCTTGAGTAGCTGCAGTCAAGTCAAGGGAGGCTGTGGAGGATTTCTAGCTGGAGACAGGTACACAACAAGAAGGAAATCTGATTCTTTCTCTCCCCCAAGGCTTCAGTTATCCTCTCTGACCCTCAGGAAAACCCTCCAGTCAAAGCTGGAAGTGAATCAGTTGCTCAGAATTCTCTCAGCTGTCAGTTCTCTTTCCCAGAATCTGCAGCTCACTCTTCCCTGCCCATAGGCTAGTCTTTCCATCAGACTGCAAGATTCTATTACAGTCTCTTCTTAATCCTTACAGATAACATGTAAACAACTATAGACAAACAAGATATACCTTTAGGATAAAATCAGGGTGGTTTCACAGGGAAGGCACTAAAGTGAACGATTTTGAATTTCGGTATGATGTAGTAGTAGTAGTAGTAGTCTCTCGGTAACTGAGGATGACGATTGTCTTTGTGCGTTATCATCTATGGTGTATAGATATAGTCAGTGAAAATAATGAATAAGAAAGATACAAAGACTGGAATGGTAGGAAGAAACTAAGTTATGACAGGCTTTAAAAGTAGAAAAGATTTTATATTTGATTCTAGAGGTAATAGGATGCCCCTGGAGTTAATAAATATTAGTGCAGTCTTATCGGTTCTAGATTTTATGAAGATCAGTTTGACAGCAGTTTGGAAGGTGAATTAGAGTTTGGAAAGACTCAATAAGGCAGGGAGCTTTATATTTAATAAAAGACATGTTAAGGAGTTTTAACATGACTTATCCCCCAAACAAAAATAAAGACAGTATGTGATAAGTGTCTTCCAATATCTCCTTTGGACATAAATTCTTCCCTCATCCCTAAATTTGATAGGTAAATAATTTTGTCCTCTTCTTATTTGTTTATGATGTCATCATTTATTCTAAGTCATGTATCCATTTTGACTCTTCCTTGGTATATGGCATGAGGTATACCTAGTTTCTGTGATATTGCTGCCAGTTTTCCAAGCAGATGTTGTTGAATAGTGAATTCTTCTTCTGAAAGCTCGAATCTTTGGGCTTGTCAAACATTAAGTTACCATGGTCATTTACTGCTGCATGTTGAACACATAATCTGTTTCATTGGTCAACACTTTATTTCTTAGCCAGTACCAGATTGTTTTGATGGTTGCTGCTTTATAATGTAGTTTGAGACCTGGTACAGCAAGGCTACCTTCCTTTGTACTTTTTTTCATAAATCTCCTTAATATTTGGACCTTTTGTTCTTCCGGATGCATTTTATTATTTTTTCTAACTCGTTGAAATAATTTTGGGGTATCTTGATAGTTATGGCTCTGAATTAATGAATTAATTTAGTTAGGATTGCCATTTTCACTATATTGGCTTGGCCTTACTATGAGCACTTAATGTTTTTCCAGTTTTTGGATCTGACTTTACTTGTGTGAAAAGTGCTTTGTAGTTGTGATCATACAATTGTGGGTTTATATCAGCAGATAGATGCCTGGATAGTGCATATTCTCTACAATTATTTTAAATGAGATTTTCTTTTCTATCTCTTGCTTTTGGAGTTTATTGGTAGTATAGAGAAATGTGGATGATTTATATAAGTTTACTTTATATCCTGCAACTTTGCTAAAGTGTGTTAGTTATTTCATTGATCCTAGGATTCTCTAAATATGCCCTCTTGTCATCTGAAAGGAATGATAGCTTTATTTCCTTCTTGCCTGTTCTAATTCCTTCAATTTCTTCTTTCTCTTATTTCTATAACTAGCATTTCTAGTCCAATATTGGGTAGTATTAATGATAATGGGCATTCTTGCTTCATTCCTTATCTTAGGAATACTTCTAGCTTATCCCCATTACATATAATACTTATTGATGACATACCAAAATCTAAGGAGCCTTCTATCGTGTAGCTGGAATAGTGGATTAGGTTTCTTGTATGAATTTAGGTGAGTCAATACACTTCTCCAGGGTTTGTCTTAGAAGTCATGTGTCTTTTGTTATTATGTGTAGTTCTAGAGGACAGAGTTAGGATCAATGGATTGTTGTTATAAGATGGAAGTGTCTGGATTATTAAATATAATTTTATTGACACCTTATGATTTAAATAATTTATATTTTCCATTGTCTCAATTTAATTCTTTTTTAAGAAAGAAATGTTTACTATTTAGGACCATCCAAATATTCAACGGGACACTTCAGAGGCGGAGGTTCTCTATGTTGAAAGTAGTCCAAGAATAGGCACATTAAATACCCATTTGGCCTGTGGTGATCTGAACTATTCATTTGAGGTCAAAAGCAGAACTTTAGTACAAGAAGATTGCACAATTAACCAAAATCTGTTGAAATCTATTGGAGTTCTTTTAAATAAACCATTTTAATTCCCTTAAACTATACATGGATTTTAATTATATGGGACAAACATCATGCCTACCTTGAATTATGAGAGGATATGCAGATTGAAGATGGAAAACTTTTTACTATTGTTTTGCAGCATTGTCCTTTGGGCTAGGATAGAGATTTATTTTCCATGGATAGCTTATGCCAAGGTTTTCTGGACACTTTCCATTTGGAAACAGAAATAAATGAGACATGCAAATAAAGCAGGAATCTGTGAAATCATTACTGGAAAATGAAATTTATTATGCAGTTGAGATAAGAGTTGCATTTTAGAAACATTGATAAGTGAATGTCAAATCATACATTTATATGCGACCATTTGGTTACTTTGGCAACACAGACATTGTTTATGGTTCCAGATAACTAGTGCTCCTTTCATTACCACCTGTGGCTTTTGTCCCTGTATCTCCCAGGAACATTACAGTTTTGATAAAAACTAATTAATATATTTAACTGTAAAATATATGCATTGATTTTGGAATGAATGTTTCTTTAATGTTGCATGTGTCACTATTGCTTTCATGTCTTAAGAAAGATTTCCTAGTGTGATTTTTTGATTTACATTTTTCTGAAGGGTAAACATTTGGAATGCTTAATTAAAATGCAAAACTTAAAAAAAAACTACTTCCTTTTTTATGCTGATAGTATTTGTGTTCTAATATATGTGTTGGTATCATGAAACACAAGACTGTCATAAATATAAGCCAAATGTCATAAACTGTGATTTTGCAGCAATATTATTTCTATTGCCAGTGATACTAAAAAAAGATAGAGTGGCATTTTTGCTGAGTTATTTTAACAGTCATTTCACCTATAATAAGTTAGGCAAATGAATGAATTCTCTCATAACATAATATAACCTGATTTTGAAATCTACTTGAGTTGTTATTTTTTAATTAGCTAACTAAAAAAGGCAATTTCCATTTAGATACCAAATTATTCTATCTCTTTGGTAGAGTTTTGAAAAATTAAAAGCACACCATTTTGAGGGCACAAGATTTATATTTGATCCTAACCTGATGGGCAGGAAAACACATGATATGTAGCATGCAATGGAATTTGAAAGGCATAAGGAAACAAAAATTCTTTGTTATGAAGTTACTTGAGTAAACTAGAAAGTCATACGAATACATTCCTATTTTATTTTTGTAAATGTGCACCAACTTCACAAAAGTAGCTCTGTACTAACTTTGTTGAAATAATACTTAAGATTCTCCAGAGTCAAGTTAAGAATTCTTTCCATAAATTGACAATATCTGGTCAGTTGACTATTGTAGTCAAGGCTTTGAACTCTTAGAAGAGATTCTTTCTATTTAGTTTGATCATTTGTGAATTCATACCTGTGTATTTTAGAAATATTTTATTTCTTTTTAATTGAGTCATAGACATTACAAGTTCAACTATTTTTGTTTATTATTAAAAATAAACATCATTGTCAAGCAAAAAAATTTGGTGACAATTCATGTCATTTGGCATACGCTTGTAAGTATGGGAGCTGAAATTGAGTGTATGTTCATATTCAGACAGATATGTCTAGATCTTTTTTATTTCATACAACACTTTCAATTTGTTCATTCTGTTTCTAATACAACCACAGTTATTTAACGTTTAAAATTATTTTCCATCTTGCCGGACCTAAAATGCATTTATTTCTTTCTGACCTCTGTTAGCCTATGAAGTCATTTAGTTTTGTATTTCCTAGATTTTCTTAATTGTTAAACAAAAATCAACTTTGTGTATAGAAAGTAGTAAAGTGAAGCCTTGATAAGATTCAACTTAAATATTTTTATCAAGTTTAAGAACTATAGAGATAACAGAAAAATGGTTATTGATTAGATTCACTGTATTTTATGGCTAGAGAGTTAAAGAACTTTTTTCTCCCTTTTTAATGTGTGACAACAATTGTAAATTGTCTCAAGTATTTCTTGTCACCAAAGAACAGTCCTGTTGCATTTATATTGTAATGTTTGAGGTAGTCCCCAACCTAACAATGCTTTTTGTTCCAAAAGTTTATTTGCCAGTTGTTTAGAAATCAGCAAGCTTACATCTTATAGAAACACATAAATAATATTAGGTTGTCAAGCTAGCCCTCTCAAAGCTATTTACAAATAACAATGAAAAGAGTACTAGACTTTAATAAGAACTGGGTTCAAATCATTACTCAAACATTAACTATGTATCTTATTTAACCTCTTTGAGCCTCAGTTTCATCATCTGTAAGCTGTGGAAGGTAAACGTACAATAAGATTTGTACTATTTTCCCTACAGAGTTGTGGGCAAAGTGCTTTAAATACATTAAAATGATGTATAATTGAGTTCTTTTGAATAATGTAATTGAAAAGCTAAGTAGTAGTAATGTATATGGTATTGCTTTGTAAACCATGATGTACTATACTTAAAAGTTTATTTATAACTTTTATTAAAATTATAATTTATTATAAATTATAAATATCTGATCTGCTTATATATGTGTGTGTGTATTACAATTTTTATTTTTGTATTGTTTTGTATTGTAAAATTGTAATACACACATATATTACATCATGATTTACATACCCTATACCACAGGTCTGTGAAGACAACAGGTTCAAAGTGTGAAGGACTCCTAATAGTAGGGCAGTAGAAAAGACATTTTTATTGTAATTTATGTCTTATTGTAAATTATGTAGGGGACATCTGACTTAGATGTTTAAATATCAGAGACTGGCAGCTTAGGAAAGTAGAGAAATTGTTCTTGCTATAAAGAGGGGCATTGCATATGCTGTCACTGATTTTGATGCATTTAATTTTCTACTTGGCAAGAATGTAAAAAATAATCAGCTCTAACTCTTAGAGTATCATGGCCTAAATCCAATTCTGGGGCAATGTGCATTCTAGTAGGGAATGACAAATGCTTTGCATTTTGGGGCTTAACTTCTGTTAATTTTTTTGCTCCCTGACTTGGCTAGGACACGATGCCAATACCATCTTTAGATTATCACCTTGTACTGTTATCACATAATATTCTGCCATCTGGGATTTTGTCATTTTCTGGGGGCTTGCTTTACTTTGATGTCATTGACTATGTTAACTATCAACAAAAATGGCTCCTTGATGGAATATTACTACTATATTGTGCCAACCTAATTTTTGTCTACAACCATATATAAACTAATCATTTAGAAAGCAGGTTATGCCAGCTAGCTTTTTTCCCCCGATAGGATTAATAATATGACCATATTATGGGAAACGAAGGCGTTACAATGATTCATATATTCAGAAATAGCTTTTCTTGCTATTTTTAATCCAATGGCTTTTTATACTTTTTACACAGTTACATCTCTGATTCAGCTCCAGTTCATATTATTCTGCCCTTGGAAACCATGGGAAACTTGAGAAATTTAGTGTTTGAACAAAATTCTGCATTGACAAGAAAGTTGAAACACACACATGAATTGTTTCAAATGTGCATTAGTTATCCAAGGGACTCAGATACACTCTGAATTAATCTTGGGTCATCAGATCACAAGGCAAAAATGATGAAACTGACTTTTCTAATGTTTTTTATTTTATGTTAATTTTTGTACTAGAAAAGATTCAATTGTTTCTAATAGCAGGTAGTATTCATATAACATCGTACATTTTGTGTGTGTGTGTATGTGTATATATATATATACATATTTGAACTCTTCAATTTATATATTTATTATATATATTAATGTATATATATATATTTGAACCTCACAAAAACTCTGTGAGTTAGATGCTATTAGTCTCATTTGATATATAATGAAGCTGAGAGAGGTTAAGTTATATAATTAGTAAGTATCATAGGCAAAATTTGAATTCAGGACACCCAGACTTCAAGATTGGTACTGTCTTCTGTTCCAATTAGCTCCCTCTATACTCCCTCTTTAGTTATTATTTATCATCTCTTATCCCATTTTCTTATTGTTATCTTAATCTCCAAAGGACTAAGAAACTCAAATGTGGAACAAAAGGATCGCTCATAAAAACCAAACGAAAAGACTTCCTCATCCTCCAAGGATGATTTATTTTGTTCTACAGTTCTCTTTTGCAGGATTTCCTCATTAAATTCAAGTGAATTTCTGTCTTTCTAGAATATGAAGGAGAAATTCTTTATAAAAGTTCTCTTAAGATACCTCTTGAAAATCAGCTTTGAGATTTAGGTTAGAAGAATCGACTAATTCCACATCCTGTTCCTAGCCCTATATGACCTTGGACAATGTACATAATTTTAATATTCAATTTATTCTCCTAGTTCCTCTATTTAATGTACATTGGAATGCTTCTACTGTTGGATTATTGAATTGTTACAATGATTAAACTAGCCAGGGTATGCTAGATACTTTTTAAATCTGAGTGATTTGTAAAAGTTAGTTGTTTCATCATTATTATTACCATTTTGAAAGCCTTGTGCCAATGGACAATTAGAATGTTTTATCAAGTTAGAAAATACTTTGATAATAGGCCTCCCTACTTACTGTCTCTGCTGTTCTAATACCAAATTTAGTTGATTTTGGTGAGGTTCATAATAAAAAAAAAGATTGACCACTAAATAATTATTAGGGGGTCCATAGAAAGCCATGAAATGTAGAGAATTACAAAAATGTCTTTCACTCCCATTCTAGACCACCTTCTACTTCCAGTAAGCATGGCTGAATGGAAACAAAGGAAGAATTAAATGATTGCTACCCAGGACTCAAATCTAGATTATCTAAGAACATGACTTTGGCTGTTGACTCTTTAAAAAAGATGATATGTCTAGTAAAAAGTCTCTATGGATATTCTCTTGGAACTTTGGATAGGTTAATCCTAATTTATGAGGCTGAGAGAGTGTAAGGTTTAGAATGCCTTCAAAAAAAAGAGGCAAATTTGGAGAATAAATGAGTTGGGGGGTAAGATAATTGAATTTTGACCCTATTGATTTTGAGATAGCTGTAGGTCACACTGGTAGATATGTTGATCATGATCATGATCATAGTTGTTATCATTTATATAGATAGCACTTCAAGGTTTGAAAATTGGTTTACATTCATCTTTTATTTTGATTTTCCTAAAACCTTTGTAATAAAAGTGCCAATATCATCCAAATTGTATAGCTCAGGAAACTGAGGCTGAAAAAGGTTAAGTGATTTGCCTTAAGTTCACACAACTACTTCTAAGTATCTGAGGCAAGTTTGAATTTGGACCTCCTTTGGCTAAAGACTCTATCCACTGGTCCACTTAAATTCTCCAACAGCTCTTAGGCAGAGGATGATAAAGGATTAAAATCAAAGAGGGAAAACAGGACAAGATAAAGATTTGGGGATCAGTTATTATCAATGGAAAGAGTCATTCCCTTTCTCTCACCTCTATGTATCTATCTGTCTATCTATCTGCCTTTCTGTCTACTTATCTGTCTGTCTATCTATCTCTATCTTTCTATGTATGTATGTATGTATGCATCTATCTATGTATCTATGTATCTATGTATCTATGTATCTATGTATCTATGTATCTATGTATCTATCTATCTATCTATCTATCTATCTATCTATGTATCTCTCTCTATTTATCTAGGAGTGGTTACAGAACAGAACCATAGGATTATGTATGTTTAGGGGCAAATTATATTCAGATATGGAGTAGTAATTTTGAAAATGATATCTACAAGTCAACATGCATACAGATGAAAGTGATCTAAATGTTAACTCACTGAGGGAAGGGGTGATATATAGTTTTTTTTTTAAATTTTGAAATACAGAGACTAGCAGAGTGCCTTGCCCAATTTATGCAATTAATGAATAATTAATGGATATTTGTTTTCATTGTCTAAGGGGGAAGGAAGAAGAGAGACAGAGACCCAGAGAAGACAGAGAATTTATCCTGAGCTTTTTTTTACACATAGGCACTAATACTTATGTTCCCTATGAATCCTACCAGCAACACTTACATCTTCTGTGATGTAAAGCACTAGCAAAATAAAAAAAATAGCACTTACCATCAAAATGTTGGGGGCCACAGACATAGATGGACATATTTGATGTCTTATGCCTTTGATGTAGTAAGATCAACTAGACAATTTTTCAAAGGCTCTATGTACTTCAGAAAAACAATGTGTTGCTCTGGATCTCAGATCTATCACACAGAAAAGCCATCTCTAAATGAACCTGAAAAAAGTATGTGCACATTGAAGGGAGAAAATAAGAACCAGTCCAAAATGAGCTTAAAAATAATATACACTTCAGTTATTTCTTGAATTACTTATATGCTTGAATTTTTAAAATAATTTTTAAATGATATATTCATTCAATCAGCATTACTGGTTTCTAATTAAAGATTGATTGACAAGACTAATAAATTCATAAATATAAGGTATCTACTCTTGTCCCTAAATAAAATGATTCACTTTTATAATTTAATCATCGACAATCCCAGTAGAGTATCACTTATTGCTTTTATAGTAGCAATTATAGTGTCAAAATAATAACACAAATTTGAAAATATCAAGTTTTAAGGAGGAGCATAGATACTGATCATTTTTAAAGTCCTAATATTAGTTCAGAGACTTTAAAGGAATAAATGTGCTTTTGAATAGGATGACCCCAAATATTTCATTGTCCATTGTCATGAATCCAAATCTCTGAATGACGTTTATTTTGAAAAGCATATTATTCATTAGGAAAAGAAAGAGCATATCTTTATGGCAGGGACTTGAATTTTATTATTATGAAAGCCTGGCTACCTGGAATTTTTAAAGAATGTCATTCTGAACAACCAAATTTCCTAAATATCAGAATGATGTCTCTTTAAGCAGACCTAAATCTTTTAGAAAATTATTTTTTGATTAGAGAGAACTGTTTAATCATCTTGTTTGACCATCTTGAAACTCTAGCTCTTTTGAACATAGTAGAGAATCCATAAATAAACGAAAAGGGCCATTTAGCAGTTGTGATATCATAATAATACTCCATACATTATATAGCCTATGTATTTTATTCAAAGCAGATTCTCTCCAACCCTCAGGTCCATATTTACTCTAATTTTATGCATTATTTAGCAAGCCAAAGAAGTCAAGGATGATTGAAGTTTTGTAGTCTGGGAGAAAAGTTTTGGTCATTAATTGGGCACAAAGGAAAAACACTTTTTATAAATGGTGCATAAGATTATCAGTTTAGTTTGGAAGATGTTGATTTTTTTTTTCATTATCATTGCTGTCTGCAGGTAAAAATTACTATTCTTAAAGAACTTGTCACTGGAATTCCATATTAACACCCCCCCCAATGAAATACTCTTGAATGACTACAGAGTATCCAGCTTTCTTTTTTATTTTTTTTAATTGTAAAGGAAATGTATTACCCCTGGAATAATTTCTATTCCTTTTATAGTAATTGTGAGAACAAGGAAGTTTCTCCTCTATTAGCTTAGAGATAGAATTTACTCCTTTTTTGTACATCTTAAGAAAGATTTTACATTCCAATTAGGAGAATTTCTTTTAGGTTCTAAAAGAAATTGGGAGCTAGTGGAGTTTATTTTGTTCAAAATGGATTTAATGTGAGCATAGTGTGGTCAAGCCTATGCTTTAGGAATATCAGTCTGGTAGCTGTTAAGAGAATGAATGAAATAAAGGAGAAGATAAAACAGAGAAATAGGGAGATAAAGGCTATTGCAACTAGGCAACTAAAGTGTGGTGAAGACCTGAACTATGGTGGTCTCCCAATGACTGAAGAGAACAAAGCATATGGAAAAGATTGTGGAGGTAAATTTGGGATTCATTTGGAATGAGAGAGTATTATTATCCAGTTGAACAATTTGTTTGATAATAAATGATAATACTTTGTACAAAAATATAGAAATTTGTAAGTTCAGAGGTGTTTGGGGGATAAATTATGTTTTGGTAGACTTGTCTTTTAGGCATGTTGAATTTGAGATAACTCTAAGGTGTTTATGCCCAATAAGAAGTTGGTGATGTGGGCCTCAATTCACAGTTATATAATAAATGTCTCTACTAATATTCATTATAAGCCAATAAAAAATTTTACTTCCAAGATAGACCAAAGATATATGAGTGTAGATGAGTAATAGAAAAAAATTTCAAACTAAAATTCATATCAATTTCACAGTATAATATGTTTTGCCAGTTGTCTTGAGTGCTTCTAAAGCACTGAATACATTTTTTGATAGGAAGGAGGGACTTTTGGAAGCATTTTTATATTTGAAAACCAGTTTTGTAGAATCAGTATAGAATCAAGGAAGATATTATACCAAGCTAAGATACAGAGAAAGAGAAAGTGGTATAGATATAGGTCCATTCATGGGTGGTCTTAAATTAAAGGAATAGACAAGATATTATAATGGCTATCTCTGTACTTTGCTTTCTAAACTCTATTTAGCCTTCTGCTTGTAGTATATAGCTTATAGTAAATTTGACAAAATATTACTTTAGAACAGAATATTAGCATTTTAAAACAAGAACACCCTTCTCTCTCTTTGCCACAAAGAGGCATTGAGATATGAATATGAATATATCTATCTATCTATCTATCTATCTATATATATATATATACATATATATCTAATATAACCTAGGGTAAACTAAAACAGTCATTTAAAGAACTTACCAAAAAGTCAATTAAAAAATTTAACCTATTTCACTTCCTGTATATCTTGGAGGAAGAGAACTATTATCTGTTTGCTGTTACCTCTTCTTATTGATAAGATTTAGCTTTCATGAAAAGCTGTGTTATTTTTTCCTGTGTCCTATGAGCAGCATCATTGGAGGGAATAACTGCATTCATGATATATCTGGTCTGAAGAAGTTTTGAAGTATGCATTTTAGTTCTTCGTTCACTAATTTCTTATTCATATGCTTCAATCAGAAAACATTTATTAAACACTCATTATATGTAAATCATGGCAGACTATCATAGTAGATAAAAGGTGAGTCATAGTCAGGGAGATATAGATTCCTTTCTTGCCTTTGATAATGTATTTTAGCTGTCACATCACAGAAAGAAAGATACTAACCTCAGTACCCCTCACAACTCTCTCCGGCAGTTACAGATGAGTTACTGATCTGCACTGGTATGGTAAATTTCCTGAATGAGAGTTTCCAAAATGATTAAAATCACATTTTTCCTCTTCCCATATCTGCTTGCTCCTTAAAAACAAAACAAAACAAAACAAAAAAATGAAACAGTTCAAAAAACGACATATTTGGTAATAGAAAGGCTCTCAACGATTGTCTAATTCCCTATCAGTTTTACAGATGAGAAAAATGAGAGAATAAAATTATAATTGTAATGGCACAATTTTGTTGTTAAGTCATTTTCCATTCATTTCTGATTCTTCATGATCCCGTTTGCAGTTTTTAGCAAAGACACTGGAGTGGTCTCCATTTCCTTCTCCAGCTCATTTTGCAGATGATGAACTGTGGCAAATAGTGTTCAGTGATTTACCTGGAGTCACAGAGCTAGTAACTGTCTGGGTCTGGGTTTGAACTCAGAGACATGAGTCGTTCTTCCTTCAGGCTCAGTTCTCTATCTGCCGTACCACCTCACTGCCCCACATAGGGAAGAAATAAAATAGCTGACACGGAGAACCACCAACAAGAGGTCTACCATTCAGAGTATGTGGCATTTGGTCATGGGAGTTATTAGGCTTCCTCAAAGAACATTCTTGTCTAATCCAAGTTCAAGCAGATCTGGCCACACTGTGAAGACTTGTGCCTGGCTAGACTGTGTTGTATCTAAGGATCAACCTGGCTGGATGCAGAGACAGTCATCACCATATGGTCAGCCATCAGGTGATGATTCTATTGGCCATATCACTATATGTACAAGTTCAGCAATTTGCCCTCTTTCAAAGTCTTAAAGTGAATAAATCCGTTCTGTGTCATCTGGTTTCTCCTTATAAAAATATAGTCAGTGTCAAGTGGCAGAGTTCGAAGGGTCAGATTTTCTGACAACGCTGCTGAACAGATGAAATCCATTAGGGAGAGAAATTAGGAAATTGTTATCTTTATTTTTCCCTTCTGGTCCAATAACCAAGAAGAAACTGGAGAATTCGCAACCCCTCCCAACGATAGAGTTTCTCTTCAGCATTCTTTAGACTGTTGATCCAAGAAGAATGCTCTGCAGTTTATGGAATCATGACTCTGATACCATCATGTTATTTGAACATGACAGCCTGTGGTTGATCCTGCCTGTCCCGTTTTTATTAAGAAAAGATTAAAAATCCAGATTTTCCCCTCCTTATGCCAGATGAAAGTGCAATATTTTACTTTTCATTTTGGATCAAATGGTAGCCTAGAGCATCTACATTCACATTGTGTCCTGATTGCTCATGTGAAAGCAAAAGTAACAGCATTTTCTTTATCATTAGGTGATGAGGCTTGTCACCTCACTTTATGAGCAGCAGATTCTTAGCTCAGGGAGCAGCCAGGGGCAGACCATAAAATAAAGGATTATAGAGCAAAGATATTAGTGGAATAGAAGCATCAGCACTTCTTACTGTATTTAACTCAAAGACGATGAAGCCCGCCTGGGGAGCTAATGCTACTTAACAGTGTTTGGGCTAAAAGCCAAAAGGAAATTGTATTTCAGAGAAAGAAGACCTGGCATTCCATATGGTGGGTAATCCTGGTCACTTAATGTAGGGTGTATGGTCATTTAACAGTGGCCAAAAAAAGGAAGGGCGTGGGGGGAAGAGAGAAAATTAATTTCATTGTCAAAGAACAAAAGTCTCAAGTTCTTTGTAGCCAAGAGGCAATTGATAACATTCCATGTTACTTGAATTGAGAACTGGTTAGTCTGAAAACATCTTTTTCCCCACTGAATAAGTTCCTCTAGTACCAAGGAAGGTCCTTGAACTCTCTGCCTGCTCCCATATTCCTAGTCAGACAAAAAAGGATTAATTATGGGCAGGTTAAACTGATTGGGCACAGTGGTAAATTATCTGCAGAGTATTCGCTGGGGCAGCAGGATGCCCTCTGTAACTTGGTGTCCTCACATAAATTTTACTATGTCTATCCTACAGTTTTCAGGCTAGTTATTCTGGGTTCAAATGAACTTAAAGGTCTCTCTTGAAGGCAGATATGACTAAAAAGGACGCACTATTAATAGGGAACTTTTTCTGTTCCCTGTGTCTTTTCTCCCAAGTTCCATACTTAATAGGTCTCTAAAACACAAAGAATAATACACCTTATGGGTTGATAGAAACTGATATCCTGGTCCTCAAATTATTGACATCCATTGCCACTAAATAAGACTATTGAGCACTGAATAAATGTCCTGTTCTTTCTGTATGATGAATTATATGAATTATATTTTCTCCATAAAGTCCTTCAGCTTAAGATCCTTAATCATAAGGATCATCTTCCACAGACACAAATCTGTCCCAGAGAAGGAAGAATAAGGGAGACTTTAAAAAATAATCTATGTAGTAATTTTCAATGCTGCTAGGAACTGATATCATAGCATGCAAATTATTGACAATATCTCTTACTATTAAATAGTTGAGCACTGAATACATATCCTGTTCTTTCTGTATCCCAGATAGATTATTAACGATGAAGAGGATTAGACACAGTTACAGGCCATCTGGATAGTCATTCCTAAGAGTAAATCTGGTCCTTTGCCACATGAGCCTATGCTCTCCACATAATCCATTGCCACATAGAACTTGTATCATCTTTGTCCCGCTCTGAATGGTCTGTTTGTAGTCATCAAGAAATCTCTAAAGCTATGCCTGTATCATTCTGCTGTACTCTGATTTGGATCCTCTAGGTGCTGAACCCACTGCCCTACTTATATTCCATTCAATTAGTTCAGTGATTTCCAAGTTCATTTAGATAGTAAGTATCTTGAGAGTAAATCTTTACTTTTTGCCATCACTACCTATCAAATTACTACATAGTTTTTATAAAAAAAATATTTTGCCTTAAAGATGATACTTACAATAAAGGATCTTAGAGGATCTTATGGAGAAAATACCAATGTTATTTTATCAATGATTAAGTAAAGCTTGAAAGGAGGGGGATGACCTACACTAGGTCACATAGGAGGAGAAGTAAACATTTAATAAGTGCTTACCATGTGACAGAACTGGACTAAATGCTTTTTCAAATATAATTTTATTTGATTTGCACAATAACCCTCTAAGGCAGATGCTGTTTTATAGCCCCATCTTACAGTAAAGGAAATTGGCCAACAGATTAAATGAATTAGTCAGATTCACATATTATGTATTCGAGGCATGATTTGAACACAGGTCTTCCTGAGTCCAGATCTAAAGATCTATACACTATGCCACCTAACTGCCCCTCACTGTTCTACATAAAAGTAGTTGGCAAGTTCAGGAACAAACCTAAATCTTTGTACCCCCAATCTGTGATTTTCTACTACACACCATAACCTTCTTCCTGAAATGAATATAGGAAAGTGTAGCAGGAGGAAGACCTCTTACAATCTTCTTGCAGTAGCCCAAGGATGGAAATAAGGACCTAAATGGTAGTTGTAGCAGTGGGAACAGAGACCAGGAATCAAAAGCAAGATGTAGAATTGGAAGGATTTAATAAATGTTTGAATGTGAGAAATAAGAAAGTGGGAAGAATGAAAAAATAGCACCAAGGAATTGAATCAGCTGAATGGTGGCATCATTGATTGAAATTGTGAAATTAAAGTAGACTTTTTTGAGATTATGACTTCAGGCTTTTTAAAAAAAATCAAACTTCAATTTTTTCCAGACTGCAAATTCTCCTCCTCTCTCCCATTCTTCACCTTCCCAAGAAGGCAGGTAATATTATATAGATTATGCATATATTATCATATAATACATATGTCCATGTTTCTCCCATTGTGAAACAAGAGATATATTGATTACACTAGAGGAAATAAAGTGAAGAAATGTATGCTTCAATCTGCATTCAGACTCTGACTGCTCCTTCTGTGGTGGTTGATATCTTTTTTTTTTTGTCATGAGCTCATTGGAGTTGTCTTGGATCTTTGCCTTGTTAACAAAAATTAAGTTATTCACAGTTGATAATTGTTTATTATTGTTGCTTCAGTGTAAGCTGTTTTTGACATATTGAGTTTGAGGTGCCATATGACATCTTGATGGAAATGTCTTGCAGGACTCTCATGATAAGAATCTAGAACTAAAGATTAAGATTTTGAAGACATCTGTGTAGAAGTCATCTTTGGAAATGTGTAAGTTAAAAGTGGAAAAGGGAAAAGGTGCTAAGACAAAATAGGGCACTGAAGACAGAGTAGAAGAGTTGGCCATTGAGTGATTAACAATATATGAAAGGATTTAGGAAAATGCCATATCTCAGATAGCCTGGTATATCAGTACTTCCAGAATAAGTGGGGAAAATGTTGCAGAAAGTTCAAAGAGGGTCAGAAATGAGTTCCATTGGATTTGTTAATTAAGTGATAACGGTTTCCTTTGTGAGAGCACTCACAGTAGAGCGATTGTAAAAGAAGCTAGTTTGTGAAGGTAGGAAGAAAAGAAGACAGAAAAATTATATGAAGATCATGTCAGGTCTGGTGATATTAAAGATAGAAGAGATTTTAGGGGTCATCTCTCTAACTCCTAAGAGATAAGGGATCCTGAGATTTAATGAGGTAGAATTCTCCTCTAAATACACAAGGAATTAATGGGTACTATTGCTCTACCATACTTTGATAAAAGATGGCACTTTATCTTTACAGCTGCTCAATCACTACCTACATTTTACCCCTACTAAAAAATAAACATGAATATGATATTTGTCAACTCCGTCAATATTTTGGATCACCAATCCATATGCCATCATAATTAACAGAGTAAGTTTTTAAAGCTGCTTTAACCAAGTGTATTGTTTGGAAAGATTCAAAAGAACATAATGGAAACTGTTATCCCAGAGCAAAAAAAAAAACTGAATTTCTGGATATTTTCTAAGTATATAAATCTTCTCAAAATCCTTGTCCCCTGATATTCCAAGCATGGTGATTTTTAGAAAACTATGGAACTTTTGTGTAGTCAGAGATGAAAGAATAGAACTAAAAAGAGTAGTGATGGCTAATTAGGAATTATTTGCATGAAGAAGATAGAGAAAGCCTTTGGAGTTAATTGAATCATAAAAAGAGAAAGAATATAGAAGAGAAGATGTTGTCCAGGACAAAACCCTGTAGTTTATCACACATAAAAAGAAGATACTGCGAAGAATTGAGTCAGGAATGTTAAAAGAGACACTACAATAAAAACATATCATAAAAACCCAGGAGGAGATAGTATACAAATACAGGAATTGGTCCACAGTGACAATTTCTTCAATGAAGTCAAGAAAGTTGAATACTTGAAAAAAAGTATTTAGATTCAGCTAAAATGGGACCACTGATGTATTTGGAGAGAGTGATAGAGACAGAACCCAGATTGTAAGGGACTGAAAATGAATGGATCACATTAAAGCGAAAGAGTAATTGAAGACAACATTTTCATGGATTTTATAAAGGAGAAAAGATATAGAATAATAGCTTGAAAGGATAGTAGGGTTAAGAATTTTTTTTAAATGAGAAAGATCTCAGTATGTTTGAAGGAAGCAAGATATGACCAGTGGACAAGAAGAGAATGGATTTAAGATATTGGTGAGAAATTAAATAAAGGGATGAAGATCAGAGGGTTTGGCATTGGAAAAGAGAAGAGCCACCTCATCCTCTGAGCCTAAAGCAGAGGAGGAATTAGGTGAGACAGGTAGCTCAGGATGGATGTCTTCAATTTTGTCAGTGAAGTGTGATGCAGGGTCCTTTGCTGAAAGCTAGGAGGAAAAATGGTGATGTTGGTGCTTATATGATTTGAAAAGAGAAGAGGTAGGTTTGGAATAGTTTCTGTGAGGAAAGTAATAATGATTCAGAGGTAAGCCAAAGGATTGTTATACAATAGCAAGGGCTGAGGTTAGTTAGTACAAATTGGTAGTGAAGCTTGTTAACAGTGTTTTGATTTCCTCTTGTCAAGTTTAGTAATGCAGGAAGAGTGAAGAGAAAATGATGGGAATGATCTAGGATTGGAGTTTATAAGTGGATGAAATGTGATGGCAATGATTTAAATTATCCAGAGTTAAGTAAAATATGAAATTGAACCATTTAACTTGCTTAAAATAACATTTTGATGTAGAAAGTGAGACCAAAGTTGGAATGATGATCTGGAAAAGAAGAAGCCATGGAAAATAAAAAGAAAAGCATACATTTATCAGTGGATAACTAACTTTCTGTTATTACGGGGAGATAGAACCCTATGAAAAGATCTCATATGGAATGTAGTTTATAGAAAATAGAATGAGAGTTCTACATTGATGGGGAACATTGATGGGGCAGGCTGAGCTGGATAGGGATCCAAGAAGGACTTAATTGACAGGAACTGGTGGCTACAGCAAAGAGCTTTATTATAGGCATTCATAGATTGTTGAAAGGAGAAATGAGGCTCTCTATTAGTGATGGTAATGTTAATTTGAATATCATTTCTGAGGTACAAGAGAGCAGAGTTTGGTATGCTTATGGTGGTTGTGTCCATGGTAAATTGTCCATTGATATTTAGGTTTTGATGTCCTAGTGAAAGAGTCGAATGAAATCAAACTCTTTCTGAGGTTGAGTTTAATTTCCACTCCAATAAATAGCTGAGTATATTTATAAAATACTTATGTAAACTAAATTCAATCTCATTATTAAATCTTTTATTCCTTTTCAATTTGTTCTCACAGTATGTACAGTTATGTTGAATAGTATTCATAATGTAAAAGGATAAATATAGCTTAATTGAATTTCTTGTACTCTGAGTTACATAAGACAAAGACTTTTTAAAAAAGATACATAAAGATGGATATTTTTAGTTGGCACTTGACATTTAGAAACCTAAAGAAATGTATAGTACTTTATGCTTCCTGCCTTTTACTGAGGTCTTAAATGATGAATTCTTAAAAGGATGTATTAAGTCCTGATTTATATCCGCGATAATGATTCCCATTAACCTGAAATCTATGGTTTTATGAGTTCCTTTCTGATTTTTGCCTTTATTTAGCTTATTAGTGAGTAAACATCAAATGTCTGGAGTTCTTGTAAGCAATTCAAGTGTTATATCCAAATATTTGGAATGGATTCCAGATATTTGAAAAATTAAAGTGCAATTCTAATGGTGCTAACCAAGAGAAAAAATATCTTAAAAATTAATGTTATGCCCAGATCAAATTGCCTGCCAGACCAGAAAGGGGAGGGGAAAGGAAGGAAGGAGATAAGTTTTATCATATAACTTAGGAAAACCAGTGTGGAACTTTTTATTACATGTAATTGGTAAAAAAAAATTAAAAAAAATTTATGAAAAATGTGAGATTTTGCTAGCTTGTCTGTCATTTTTTTCTTCTTTTAAAGGGTTGAAGCAAGTCTCTTCTAATATCCCTTTGGGGCCCTCATAGTCTACCTTCCAAACCTTATCCTTAAATTTGCTCATTTATTTGGTGGATAGTCATTAGAAGTTTGTCTTTATTATGACTGAAGTAGATTTTTTCTTTTGATGATATTCTTGAACATCAAATGAGTTCTGAATTAATATAAAATATAAATATTAAAAGTAATATAGTGATTTCAAAGTAAAATTAATCTATAGAAAGCTATTGTTTTGTAAATTTGTTTTTAAGAGAACATTCAGCATGGAAAGATATTCTTTAAATAGTTTAGTGTTTTATCATTTCTGAAAACAGTTGCTTTCAGGAAATATTTATGGAAAGGTTAATATGTTCAAAGTCCTGAGCTAGGCATTGTGGGAGATACAGAGATGAATAAGATACCCCTAACTAGTAAAGAACTTAAAAATCTTTCTAACAAGGGAGGTAAACCATGTAAACAAATGATAATGATATGAAACGAAACAGAATAAATATAGTGAAATAAGAACTTTAAAATTTTGTGGGGAGTATAAAGAGAGGAATTTATCTTCTTCCTAGAGAGACTCCAAGGAGACTTCATGGGGGAGGCTGCATTTAAACTAGGTCTTGACAAATTGCTAGGCTTTACAAGGATGTGGATATTGTACAGGACTGAAGCAGGATAGTGAATATCTCTGCCAGTGGGAAGAAGATGCACAGAAATGGGAAGGCAGAAAAGTAAAGAGTAGGTTTGCATGGTAGTGAGTTCATTTTGGTTGCAGTACAAGATATACGTACACACATAAAGGAATAATGGGTTATAAGGCCAGGGTCCTGGGCTCCTAAGTGATGAGGTCCCCATATCTATCCCCTATCTTCATGCTTGGCCCCTTCTGCCACTGCCTCAGGACCAGAACTGACATTCTAGCTCCTACTCCAGGAACCTGATTTTCTTATCATCTTTCTTATTATCTCTTTATCCAACCTGAGTCCAGTTTTTAGGCCATCTTTACACCACGGTTTCATCACTCTTGTTCTCTTTCCTTCCCTTAATATCCTTTGCCAACTTCTCCAAGGCTTTCTGCCTCTGGCTCTTGGCACATTTATCAAATCAACACTACAATTCCTGGAGGGGGCATGTCAGTCCATTGCCCTCTGGAAGGTATTTGGCAAAGGGGATAGAGTGCTAAACCTAGAGTTAGGCTACCTGAATTCAGTTGGGATCTCAGATACTTGCTGTGGGACCCCAGAAAGTCACTTAACTTCTCTGCCTGTCTCCGATGTGGTAGAGTCCAGATGTGGTGCCTCGGTACTGTCATTGATGATTAGAAGTGATTTCTCCAGAATTGATGGCAAACCCATTTCTTTTCCTGTCTCATTCTAGTTTAACCTGTGTATGCTTTTGAGTGATCTGGCTTCATGGGATCTCTTGGCAGACTTTCTGCATTTTCCCTTCCACTGATTATTGCTATTTTAAGAAATATTTTCATAGTCTTTCTATACATTACTCCTTTCCACGTGTTCTTTGGCTTAATCTGATGAGTATACTTTCTGTTTTGCACACATGAAGCTCCATGTCTGTCACCATGCTTTTTCACCAGCTGTCTCCTCTGTCCATAATAGTTCTAGGTTTTCTTAAACACTGAGCTCAAAAGTCATGCTTTAATGCTAGGAAGCCTTTTTTGTTCCCCAACTGATAGTTTAGCCTTACCGTCTAAGGCTTGTATCTCCCTCTCCCTCTCCCCTTTCTTTCTCCCTCTCCCTCTCCCTCTTCCTCTGTCTCTCTGTCTCTGTCTCTCCCTCTCTCTTTTTCTCTTTCTCTGTCTCTCTGTCTCTGTCTCTCTCTGTCTCTCTGTCTCTCTCTGTCTCTGTCTCTCTCTCTTTCTCTCTCTCTCCATCCCTCTAGTCTCTGTCATCTCCCTTTTGGTCTCTCTCTCTCTCTCTGCCTCTCTTTATTTCTGTCTCTCCGTCTCTCTCTCTCTCTCTCTCTCTCTCTCTCTCTCTCTCTCTCTCTCTCTCTCTCTCTCTCTCTCTCTCTCTCTCTCTCTCTCTCTCTCTCTCTCTCCATCCCTCTCTAGCCTCTGTCTTCTCCCTTTTGGTCTCTCTCTGCCTCTCTTTATTTCTGTCTCTCTGTCTCTCTCTCTCTCTGTCTCTCTCTCTCTCTCTCTCTCTCTCTCTCTCTTTCTCTCTCTCTCTCTCTCTCTCTCAACTGGTTTCAAAGAAGAATAGCAGTAAGAGACAGTCAGTAAGGGTTAAGTGTCTTGTGCAGAGTCAAACAACTAGGAATTATATGAAATCAGATTGGAACCCAGGAATTCTTGTCTCTAGGCCTGTCTCTCAATACACTTGAGCCATCTCGCTGCCCCCTTCTAAAGTTATTTTCAAGCTGCTTTGTACTTGTTTGGTATATAAAAGCAGATGTATATCTCTTCAATTAAGGTAAACTCTTAATAATTCAATAACACACGCTTTATTTTTATGAAGATATTTTGTTTTTTACCAATTATCTATAACAAAAGTTTTATAAAAACAATTTTTAAAGGATTGGGAACTCTGATCAATAAAATAAGCAAATGTCATTCCAGAGAACCAGTGATAATGTATATTCCCCACCTGCTGAGAGGTGATGGATTTTTGATGCAGAATGGACCATATATTTTCAGATACAACCAAGGTTGAAATACACACACACACACACACACACACACACACACACACAATTTTCCTCAAGTATATTTGTTACAATGGTTTTGCTTTCCTTTGCCCCCTCCATCAAGGTTTGATTATAGTAATAGGGAAACCTCCCTCAAAAACAGAAGGAAAAAAGAAAAGAAAGAAAAAAGTCATTGAGATACCTTTTATAAAAAATTTAAATAAAAGAACAGAAGGTATGGCCAGATAAAAAAGGCAAGCAGATAGGACATCAGTGAAAGTTACAAGTTCATCTTATCAGATACTTCAAAAGATAGGTAAGAAGCTGTACTTAGGGGAGCTCTGTTTTACACATTTGTTTACTAATCCCCATTCTATTTGGGATTTACAAAATTCAGAATTAAAATTAAAACCTATTTAAAATTTTTGAATGTAAACTCCTTATAGGCAAGACTTGATTTCTTCTTTTCTGTAGTGTTCCCAGCCTGCTTACCTAGTGTCTGGCATGTATTCAATATCTAATAAATGCTTCTAGATTGATTCCTCATTCCTCTGTACAGTTTTACACACGTGCTCTTATACTCTGATAACGTATTATTCTTAGCTTCCATTTCTGTGACCAGGAAATAAACTGTTTTGCTGGCTAAGATGTTTTCTAGGCTTACTTGGCCTCCTAGTGCAACCACTTCATATCAATTAAGATGCTCTATGTAATGGCCACGATGCTACTACTTGATATACTGCTGGATTCTTACTGTGTTATACACACTGTGTCTGTTTACCTTTCTGCGCCATTTGAGAGACAATATCTTGAGAAAGAAGCTTTTCTTTCTGAATATTTCCAGTTAAATGAAATATGATGATCTATGGCAGTGGCTGCAAAGTAGTGAAATAGAATACAATATTCCTGCCTAGAGGTCATGAGCCCTGAAATTAAGCAACATACTTTTGCGGTATGTAAAGTTTGCTTCGTTTTCTGTCATTTCTCCTTCATGCCCAAAATAAACACTGGAATGAGAGCAGAGGGTTAGGGTTGAGGAGGTGCCTTGGGGTTGAGGTTTTAGAGGTCTGCAATGATGTGTGATCAGGAAATGCGTCATTCTAAAGTGAAAAAAAATAAAGGGACACACCATGTGTGAAAGAAAGTGAAAACAGGGGGACAAAGAAGAGGTTTAGTGACCAGGGATTGCAATAAAGGTAAATACATAGTTTAATGAGAAAGAACAGAGAAAGAAAGAAGGGCAGTTGTGATTGGTGCAGATATTGTCCACCATGCAATTCGAAGAGATGGTGAGGTACCATGTGAGCATGCTAGTATTATTACTACATGGTTGTAGTAGGGTAAGGAGTTAGGAGAAGATTGGCTCTGAAATGCCTGTGCAATTGAGAGATTAAGTTGTTAGGAGGTCTACCTGTGAAGGAGTGAATTAAAATAATATTCCCATCAAATTATAAATACATTTATTCCTATGTGAAAGACAACTAACACTTAAAGTCATTTAATCCTACTAATAGGATGCATTGAGAGCTCTTTTACTTCCTTAATGTTCTTCCTCAGTGTTTAATAAATTTTATTAGGAAGAAAGAAATGCATTGGCTGATACCTCATTGAAACATGAAAAATATTTTGCAACTATTCTATTCAAATACATTTTCACCTTAACTGAAAAGCTTGTTCAGTCACTGTAAAGGGGTTTAGTAAAATCAACCTTTAAAAAGCATAAAAAGTGTTATAGTTAAAAATAGACAACATTGTTTCTGACATCCACGCTAATAAGCTTCTCTTATTACTCTTGCCCACCCACCCTCCTCCTACATGAAAGCCTCCTACAAAATGTCACATCAAAGGAATTAATCTATGTAGATGCATTTATAAATTGCAGTGGAAAATGATGCTGATTTTACTTAATGTCTGCAATGCATTATTTCATTAAGGAAAGCTTCCCACCACATTATACACACACTACCCAACGTTCTGGTCTGTTTGAGATATGCTGAGCTCTTGTCCTCAGATGTAGGCTTCAGTCTAAATATTCCCAGTTAAGGAAATGAATTATGATGACCTGTGGCTGTGATTTTGGAAAAGGAAAATTGATTCCCTTACCTTGGATCTGAAATCTCAGAATTAAAAGTGGCAGCTAAATGCCTTGAGAATAAGAATACTTTGTGTTGAGCCTGGAGGACATGAATTTGAATTCTAGTAAGAGTTGTAAAAGCTATGCAGAGCCACTTGACCTCCTTTAACTTCAGTTTCCTTAACTGTAAAATAGGGATATAATAGTACCTCCTCCTTCCCAGGGTTATTCTGAAGATCAAATGAGAGTGTTTATAAAGTTTGCTCTGTAAACGTTAAAGTGCTAAGCAAATGCAGCCATTATTGTTATTATCTCAGTAATGGGAACACAACTTTTAAAGCATTTTAACATGTCGCTTTTTGATTTTATATTTCCAATACTTTGAATGTAGTAGGAAATTTAAAAATGCATATGGAATTGAATAACATTCCTTTACTGCAATCCCATGAAGTAGGTATTCCAAGTATTCTATCCCCCTTTTAATAGATGAAATTCAAAAGGTTTGATGATTTTTGCCCATGATCACATACCTGGGAATGTCATAAAACCATCGTTCAATTTTCAAGTACTTGTCCCATTCTTTGGGTTGTAGAAGTTCATCGTCTAATTGGTATGCCCAAGTCAGAACGGGATGTGATTGGATGCCAACCATCAGGATATAAAATGCAGGTCGGGGATGGGCATGAAAGCTTGTTTTAGATTAAAAGGATTGAATCAGATGGATGGTCAGCTTTCCTGCTCTCCCTTCATTTTGCCTTGATGTACCGGCATGAATTTCAGTACATGATTCTCCCTGTCCTCTCAATCACGTGTGATGATCCTGAGCTAGCACATGATAGTGACCACCTGGAATCATTTTGGGTGTATGTGTGTATGTGCAAACATATATGCTTATGCATGGTATTTAAGTATGTATCTGTGTGCATGTGCTCATCTTCAGATGAGGATATGCCCAACCTGTTTTTGAGGATTTTCCTTACCCCATGTGGATCTCAGCCTTATCATCCATTATATTAAATCTGCGCAAGGGTGGAATATTAAGTATTTTATATATATAAAGAAAACTTCTTCAATTAACTAGGTAAACCCAAATATTACTCATGGACAATGGCCTCCTTTGTTCTGTCTTTCAGGTAATTTATTGAATTTTTGACTGAGACCTTGTTCCAAAAAGTTTCCTATGCAAGAAATCCAGTTATTGTGACCAATGAAAATGATATCATGGGTCAGAAGGAGCCTCTTGGAAGCTGTCATATTGTGGAATATAGGAGGCTGCCTGTGTGTAAGGCCATTTCTGATTACAGAGGATATTAAGGATCTATCTTGTGAGAACCAGTAGTAAGAAGAGATTGAATGAGATGAAAGGATTGCAAGTAAGAGAGTCAGTGTCGAAGGAAAACTCAGGGGATTCAGGGATGAAGGAAAGATCTGGGATGTCATGAAGTCTCATTTCTGTCAGTCTTAGCAAAAAACAACATGGGAAGAAGGAGAAGAATGAGCCGTGACTGTATATTGATACAGTAGTAGCTGTACCTCCATAGATAAATGCATGGCATTTTTATATTTATGGAACTTCTAGATTTAGATCTACCCTCATATGTAATCCTGAAGAAAAAGATGAAGATTTTAGATGCAGTTTATGTAACATTCAGATAAAGTATTCCAAAGGGAACAGGGCTGGTATATATAAAGTTTGACCTTTTGGTTTGTTTCTCACAGAAAATTCATTTCTAAACATACATTTTGCATTTTTAAAAATGCAAGAACATTGCTAACTCTCTTGGTGATGGTTAGGAAGAAATAAAAGTAATTCACAGTAAAATATGTACCAAATAAATAAAATTACATTGGTTTCAAAATTTAATATTATTAAAAAACAAAGCTATTGAATTGGGGGGAAATTTTAAGCAGATATAAGCCTGCTCTATTCTTAAGGGCATGAGGGCTTGTCTATGAAGTTTGGGTCCTTACTTTGAAGATATTGCATAGGAAAGAAGATAGTTTACAAATGAATATAACAAACATTAGAAGATATATCTGAGAATTCTTACTTAGGAGTTCAAATTATTATATTATATTATGTTATGTTATGTTATGTTATATTAGTGACCAAATATTAGGTTAAGTTTATATTAATAATTATAGATAATTCTTAAATAGAGCTTCAAAGATTGCAAAGAAATTTACATATATTATTGTATTTGACACTTGAACAACCCTGGGACATAGGGGCCATTATCATACCTATTTTGCTTGGGAAGATATTGAAGCTAAGAGAGCTTGACTTTCCCAGAGTCACACAGCTTATTATAAGTATCTTAGAGGCCGCATTTATCTCCTGAGCTCTTGACACTAAGTTCAGAACTCTATTTGCTCTGTATGCTTCTTACCTGCCTCCAACTTAAAAGAATAGTTTCTCTATAAGACTTCAATATTCTCTATTTTCCTTTTCTCTTCTGAATTAACTCCTAGCAATTATTGCATGACTTTCTAACTTCATTTCTCAGAATGTATTGCCTATTGCCTACATCACCACACAGTCCTGTTAGTGATATGAAGAGGATTTCCAAAGCAACTATATTTCATGTCAAAAATGTAGGATTAAGAGCTCAGATGTAGATCAGCATGAATTAGGTAGATGTTAAGAATTGACCCTTTTTTTCCTTTAACTATATTGGGGATGATAAATAATGGCAGAGAAGTAGAGAAAAATATATGACTTTTAAGTCAAAGCGATTCTAAATAGATGGTGTCTTTTTATTTTGGGTGATGTCTTCATTAGCTTTAGATGCATTTATAGTCAATATAATGTTATAGTGAAAAGAGGTTTTCTTGGAGAAAAAAGTAATGCGCGGCTTCCAGATACCCCCCCAAAGTTATGGTTCTATGCTTATCCTTTTGTCTAAATGATAAAAATAAATAGCATTTACATATAACTTTAATTTTTTCTATATGCTTTACATATATTATTTCATCTTCACAACAGCTCTCAGTGATAGGTGCATTCATTTTCCTCATTTTACATGTGGGGAAACTGAGTCAAGCAAAGGTTAAGTGATTTTCCCAAGCATATTTCTAATGAGTGTCTGATTCTGGATTCAAAATTAGAATCTATTAGAAATAATTTTCCATGTTTTACATGACATCACATGTATTATTAATGTTTTGATTGCCTTCTGTGGAGAAGAGAGATATTGGATGGCCAATATCTCTCTTCTCCACACTTCTTCACTTGTGGGAAAGGGAGGAGTGTTGGAACTCAAAATTTTTCAAAATGAACATTAATTCTTACAAATAATTGGGAAATATTTTACAAAATAAATATATTTAGAAATGATTTTGCTGGATGAAATGTAGTTTGATATAGAAATAATTTGTTGTGCTAATGTTGGTTATGGGATAATAGTTCTCTAGCAGGAAATGACCCCAAAGATTATCTAGTTCAGTCTTTCCATTTTACAGATGAGGAGGATGAGGTGCTCAAATTTAGCATAAAGGCAGTTCGTATTGGAGGTTTGATTTTAACTTGTATCCTCTGACTATGAAAGTACTGATCTTTCTATTGTGCTACGTGGCCTTCTTTCCTTAATGACTGAAGATGACTTAAGACAGGGCTTTGTTTCAAAAAAATGAAACCTATATCAGAGGGAAAGATTGAAGTACTGCCTATAAGCTGTTAGGAGTTAGAGACACAGTGGAGGCTGCTGCCTCATGATTTCAAGCTCTGGGGAATTCTGATGCAGTGCAAAATGTATTCATCTGCTGATCTTAGGAAATATGCTATAACTTTGTTGGACTAACTTAATGATGATAGCAACGATTCCTGAATGATACTTCATAGTTGAAAATTCCTTTTTGCATGCATCTTTGAAACTCGCAACCTCTCCAAATAAGCATCATTGTCCCCTTTTTACAAATAAGTAAAACCAAGGCTCAGAAAAGTTTAGTTTTGCTCAATGTTATGAATTGTTGGCTGCTCTCAATTATCTTATTAGACTACCTACAGTTGCATTGAGTCTTTGTGTCCTGCTTTTCTATGAGACCAGTAACTAAATCAAGGCAACTTCATCTTGAGTTGTTTTTGCCTCATCAGCAAACTCTGTCCCTTCATTTTCTCCATCTTCCCTTATTTTTCTCAGCATTGCCTGCTTTTTAGGCTCCCCTCAAAGTATTATCTTTTTCTCTTTTAGTTTTAGACTATGACACATTATCCTCTTTGTCTGTTTCAACCTTGTCTTATTCTGCGTCACTGCCATTAAATTTGTTGATTAGTTATGAGACTCCTCCATTTGGGAAATCTGTGGTAGTCTTCTGTCCCTTCTTCTAAAGCTTTCTTATTTCTTATCTGACAGTCTATAAGCATACTCAATTTGCTCTGAAGCCCCCTTATGACATGATTCTGCTTATCACACATGAAATGTTTTGTATTTTAAGCTATGAAAAGATAGAATGTTACTGATATAAACCAGTTTTTTAAAAACATCTGTAATAGTAACTTACCATTTAATTTAATAACATCTTGGTACCTTGGTTGAATCAACATTTAACAAGTAACAACATTACTAACTCTTCCCTTAGGCAGGAGTTTTACAATGGATTACCCTTAGAATGGCTTTCCTCTCTCCTTTTAAGACTATATTTCTAATTTTTTTAGCTACAAGTACAACAATATCATGAAAACATAATGCAAAACCAAGTTTGTTTATTTTTGTTTATTTTATTTTTGTTTGTTCAAAGCAACAGGTAAATAAGTGGCATTTTTGCAAACTCTAAAACAATTACATTCCCTGTTTGTAAGCCTAGATCATTAATTTCTCTCCCCCCTCCATCTCTGTCTCTGTCTCTGTCTCTGTCTCTGTCTCTGTCTCTGTCTCTGTCTCTGTCTCTGTCTCTCTCTGTCTCTCTGCCTCTCTGCCTCTCTGCCTCTCTGCCTCTCTCTCTCACACACACATACACACACACACACCATGAATATGTAAGTTAGAAAAAGATCTATATTACCTATTGTGTTTATAATATGACATTAATTATGTAATTTTATATATGCTCATATAACAATGATTCTGTTTATAATTTAACAATATAGTGTGCATAATGAGATAGATAGATAAATAGATGGATAGATAAATAGATAGATAGATAGATAGATAGATAGATAGATAGATAGATAGATAGATGGATAGATAGATAGATAGATGGATAGATAATGTGTGTATAAACATAGCACAAATACCCATACCCCCATTCTCTCATTCTTTTCTGGCTTAAACATAGAAAGATTTTATTCAATGAGATCTACTAAGTAGAATTTTTCAAGGATGATTCATTTAGACTCATTTCTCCATCACTGGAAAATTACCTTTAAAGTAAACCAAAACTTTAAAAAAACCTCTGAATTTTTCTTTGTTTTTAGAGCCCATGAGGTGCCTATATCTAGACGTCTATAGACTACAATCCAACTTTAAAGGGCCAGTCTTATCCCTTGAGCCTAATGAAAGGAGGTACCATAATACAGTGGAAAGAGCTCTAGCTGTGGAATCATGAAGCCTTGGGTTTAAATTGTTTGCTGACCCAGATTAACTTTAGTTTCACTTGCATATGTCATTTAGCAGCTTTCTTTTTCTTTTTCCTAGCAAAGAATTTCAGGAGCTTTTTTTTTAAGCCTTAAATGATTTTAATGAAGCACAGGGAAGGGAACCAATGTCAGATTTTCCCTAGGGTTCCTTTCAAGGCATGTGTGTATGTGTTAAGTCTTAAAGTTTAGAACAGTTAGCCTTAATATTTCTTCTTTTATAATTCTGAAAGTAATTTGGCACAGTGATTTCTTGTTGTTTAACTGTTGTTTATGTTTTATTTGTGTCTGACTCTTCTTGACTCCATTTGGGATATTCTTTGAACAGGTGCTGTTTCCTTCTCTGGCTCATTTTACAGATGAGGAAACTGAGTTAAACAATAAAAACTTGACAAAGTGTCCCACATATAAAGTCTGAGGCCAGATTTGAACCTAATATAAGGCTTTCTGACTCCAAGACTGGTGCTCTATCCAGTTTGCCAGAAAGACTCTCTTGAGTTTGCCTGCACAGTAATAGTGGGAAGTGTTGCCTTTTTACATAGAACTTTTCACCTCAAATTCCCATGCCTTTGTACTGGCTATTGTCCGTTGCAGGAAAGCTTTCATTCCTGCTTCTTTGAAGTCTTGACTTCTTTAATAATAATATTTAGTTTATTAAGCTTAAAAATATTTAGTCTTTGAGGTTTAGACCTACAATAAAAATTAACTTATCTTACACTCAGTCAAACAGAAGGTTCTGTTCCCTCATAGGTCTCTACATAGGGAATAGTTTTGGGTGCATAGTATCATGAACCTGAAAGAGACTGTAAATTCTGCACACTCACTTAGACTAGCCCCTTTGTAGTCACTTAGACTACACATGAACAAGCTCAGGCTTAGAGAGGTTCCACAATCATTCTTTTTCTCTTCAGTTCTTTACTGACCATTTCACTTCTTGCCATAGCCTCAGTTATTACCTCTCTGCTGCTTTTCCTATCACTTCAATTCATTGTGATGTGATTAATGCCAGCAAATTTTGATGCAGTTCAGTTTGCTACATGCTGAGGATAAAAAAGAAAAAATTGAATCAATCACTAAACTCAAGGAGACTGATCTATTGGAGCTACGACAGAGGCTCTAGACCATGCCTATGCTCTAAGATTTTGTTCTCTATTCTCCAAAGTCTGCTGGACAACTCCATTTTTATTTCTCCCAGATATATCAAACTCAACATTTTCAAAAGCAAATTCAACTCTCTTCTTTACTCTATGAGACCTGTACCAACTTTTAATTTCTCTGTTCCATTGATGGCACCAATCTTTTCTTAGTCACCTGGGGTCAAAATCTCAGTCATCTTAGAATCTTCTCTTCCTGAGACCCTACATATAATCAGATTGTCAAGTGCAATTGATATATATATATATATATATAATATCTTTAATATATATAACATCTATAATATCTTTGGATTCTATCTCCTCTTCTACTCTCATTTAATCCTAGCTCAGGACCTCATTTCTTCTTTGCCTCCATTCTCTCCCTTCATCAGACTCTTTGACAGAACTGCCAAAATAATCTTACTAATGTAAATTATGTACAATCTAACTTTAATTCCCCTCCTCAAAAATTTTTCCTAGTACTTAGTGGATTAAATATAATCTTTTTTAGTTTAGCCCTTAATATTATTCAGGAAAAATGTAGATTAATTTATCCTTATTAGCTTTAACATGTTTTTATAGTAGGCACTTAATGGATGCTTGTTGACTTGAACTGAATTTGAAGATAACTGATTCAGTCTGAAGTAAATATTTGATTAGTACATTTTATTTTGAATATTTAAGCCACATGACCCTTCTTTTTATACTTCTCATTTTTCTTCCTTGCTAGTAATTGTACAATTGTCACCCAGACTGGTTCTTTCCAGCCAATAACCTTTACAATGGACACTTTCTGCAAATGGCAGTCTTCTATGAATTGGCTATTACTGTGATGGTATGTCTAGTACATTTGTATAACTCAGTCAAAATAAACCACAGGGCCCAGAAAGTGGCATGGTAAAATATAATAATCTGTTAGCCAGGGTCTCTTAAGCCAATATGCCAATATACTATATTATAATTTGATTTCATTTATGAGTTTCAGTTTTCTAAAATTTTATATACATAAATATTTTATAGACTATTTTGAAATTCCTTCTTGGCTCAGGGAATCTATTTATCTCCCTGATGTCACTAATTTGGAAGAGGTCACATCTAAGAAACTAGATATATTCTATTTTTAGTGAGTATTAATGAATTCTGCACTAAAGATTTATTTAATTGGGATGCCCAGAAGGGGCACCAAGGAGGCAACTTTCATAATGAGCCAGATTTTGTCAGCCCAGAAGGTATTCCCTGGAAATGTTGAGGTATTTCTAGAGGATCCATAAACTCATTCAGGCCACCAGTGTGCCATTTAAATAGTCATTTGCTAAATAGCACTCTAGGGGCCAATCAAAGTTTCTGTGACCCATTTTGCAAATTTAAAGTATCTTGATCCCATGTTCTTTCTCAGTTCACATATATGGAGAAACTGTGCTTTGAAAGAAAGAACATCAAATATTCCAGAAGATTTCGGCAGATAAGGCTAGACAAATGTGTATATATTTATCTATCTATCTATCTATCTATCTATCTATCTATCTATCTATCTATCTATCTAACATATATATACATATATATATATATATATAGAGAGAGAGAGAGAGAGACAGACAGACAGACAGACAGACAGACAGACAGAGAGTTGTGAAAGGACAAAGAATGATTCATTTGGACTCCTTAAAATAATACTATAGTCATAATAAATGAAATAGCATCATTGGTAAATGATAATCCATTTGCATGTTGGAGCATTTAATCAGTAATTATGTGAAAGAAACAGATTTTGGGTAGGGACTTTTTGTTTAATCAACTATACTGTATACAGAAATCATACAGAGTGCCTCTGTTTCTGTGATGCATCACAGAGTGAAGAAGATTGAGAAAACGTAGTTATTAAGGTAGTGATTACACAGACCAGAGATGTTGGTAACTCCAGGGAGTGGCCAGCTAAATGATGTCCCTTTACTTTTTGACTGAAGTTGATTGGTTTCCCAATCTCACCAGTGTGTAGACCAC
This sequence comes from Monodelphis domestica, assembly GCF_027887165.1. Classification (NCBI taxonomy): domain Eukaryota; kingdom Metazoa; phylum Chordata; class Mammalia; order Didelphimorphia; family Didelphidae; genus Monodelphis; species Monodelphis domestica. The sequence continues at coordinate 158,137,444 of NC_077234.1, forward strand.
AGAGGTGGTTGGAGCCAGGGCCAAACCCTGAGAAGATTCAAGAGAATTGTCAGAGATTTTTGAGAGGAGAGGTTAAAAGGGAGTGTTTGTCCTGACTAACATGGCTGCCAGACCTTGCACCAATGGTATTGACTGAAACTGATTCAAAGGAGAGAAAATTAGATTAGTGACTTTAACACATCATTTTCCACTGATTATTCATAGATCAAGATATTTGGTGGAAATACAAGTTCTACACCATTGCTTCTAATCATGTCATTGTTGTGCATTATAATTGTGCATTATTATATTTATTTTACCTTACTATTAAGACCTCTACGGAAGTTTCTTGGGCTTAATATGGAGAAGATATTGAACACAGATAATTTTGCAAAAAATAAGATTGCAAAGAAGCCTGGATAGCAGTGTTTATTAAGCATTTACTAATTGCTATGTCCAGTGTTAAAAAGAAAATTAAAAGCAAAAAGGAGATACTTACTTTCTTCAAGAAGCTTACATTTGAATTTGAGAAGACAATACATAAAGGAGGGTTGGAATGAAGGAATGGGAATGGGTTAAGAAGAAGAGGGCTATGAGAGTGATAATATAATTTGAAGCTATTGGCCAAGAAGATCCTAGGATTTATTCAAAGCAGCAAAATCATACGGTTGGCATAGGGCCAAGTACTGCTTGGGAAAGACTTAGTCATGATATACATCTCATGTAACACATGGTCAATAGTTCCAGAAACTCAAGGAAAATGGAGATGTTTGTTGTGATTTTTTTTGTTTTGTTTTTAATTTTGTTTTCTAGAAGAACAAAAATAGGAGAATGCTTGAAGGAGAGCCAAATGGGCAAACTGTTCTAGAGGTGGGAAAAGATGGATGGGGAGGTAGAACAAGAGTACTGTGTAGTGGCATAGCACCCAGTGAAGAAAATATTTTGGAGTTCTTCCCTTTTATTAAAAAAAATGATGGATAGGTAGGAGCAGACAGATTTGTATAATTAGGAAGAGTGCTGAGCACTCTCGGGCAAGGTAGGTCAGCTTCTCCTTATGATAGTACCCTGCAGTGCCTGACCTCAGGGTTCAAGATTCTCTTCTTTTTATAAATAGCATGTTAATATAGCCTTAGTTTAGATCCTAATTTTATGTTTCTCCTCTCCTAACTGCCCCATTCTCCCAAGAGAACTTGAGAGGTGCCAGAAAATGCACCAGAAGTCTTGTGAAGAGAGAGCAGAATGTAATGTGTCTTTATTGCTCTCAACTCCCAAATGTCTCATCTAAATTAACCTTGTAAAGTGAATTCATTTAAAGATGTCTTGATTTGAAACATACTTCAAGAATTTCTAATTTGATTGGTATTGGTTATAGTGGACAGATTATTGAATTTGGATTTAGGGAGACCTGATTTTGAATCTCTTCTGAGACACTATCTGTGTGATCATGAGCTAGTCACGTAACTCCTGTGTACCTTAGTTTATTCTTATAGAAAATAGGGACAAAAATGTTTTTTTCCTATTAGGATTGTTGTCAGGGTCAAATTTGATAATAATAGCTAACAGAGACCCATTAGTAAATTCCAAGTCATTTTTCCTCTGAAATAGGGATTTGAAAATAAAATAAAATTTAATTTCAAAAAAGATATGCAATCCATTAGTATACCCACAATGACAATTATTCCAACCTAAGTGAGCCTTTGAGAATCCAGATAATTCCACATCAATCTGATGAGTAAGAGTATGACTTCAGTTGAGATAGCACATATTTTTTTGCTTATTAATTGGATACCTTTTATTATGATTTTACTTTAGTTTATCTGATATTGTCTTTAGGATACTAATTCTACTTAAAAATTCCACTTTGGAATCAGTATCAGCTAGTGAGGCTTAAAGGTTATAGCAATAACTGGCAAATACAAAGTATAATCTGATTTTGTTTGGGCCAGTTGAGTGAGTAAATGATGACAATGTTTGGACAGTAAAAATTGTATCTTCAGATAAATATTGAGCCATCGATTTCTAATGCTCTGTATTTAAGTTGCAAATAATTATTACATTTTCGTTTTGAAACATGAAAATGCTTCTCATTGGATGTGAATGGAAGGTCATCTGTTAATCCTTTTTGATGAAGAATAAGTATCTTAAAATGTTCCCATTTGATCAAAACCTGAACATGTTGCACATCTAGGTTGTGTAATGTGGAATTTCAGAGTGAGGGCCTGAGGGCATGTCAGAAAGTTCTTTCTAGTTTCTTATGGTAAAGGTACATAACATTAATGATATTATGTATCAAACAGTTTCTGTTATGATTCTTCCTAGGCAAAAAAAAAAACAAAAAACAAACAAACCCAAACCCAAACCCAAACCCAACAACTCTTTATTTAATAGAAAGAAGGAAGCTGACACAATGAGGATGGCTAACATCAGCTGCAGGCAGTGGCAGGATTATTCTTTGGACTCTGTTAACCTAACCAGATGTTATACACATAGTTATACTTGTATTTAAAAGATTTTATTGTTAATATAGATCCACACAGTTGCTCTCCAGACTCAAAATGCCATTCACCACAATAGGAAATGTGTGCTTTTACTTAACTCAGTAGCTTGTCTGACAACAAATTCACTGTGAAACTTAGTTTTCCTAGTAGAACAATGTGGTGAGTAAACAAAATGTCTTTCAGAGATGCTAATGGAATATCCTGGAAAGAAATCTGTGCTTATTCATAAAGATTATTATTTTTTCAAAGCCTCGATCTAAGATCTATTGGAACACCATGGCAACTTTATTCAAACATGAATGCCCCCTTTATGTTTCATAGGCACTTTGGGAGGAAAGGTTTAGAGGCAGTTTATGATTCAGTGTGTTTTCGAAAAGCCAAGCAAGCGAAAGATGTGCAGGTGCTTGTCATTGAGAAAACAAGAGCCCTCGAACCTTCCTGAAATGCCTGCTATTGCATTTTAATTTGCTTTCGGAAATTGCCTACTTTGTTATTCATTTTTTGCTTTGCATAATAGTTAGGGCAGCTCAGATTGGTTTCTGATTCTGAGAAGGTTCTGCAGATGCAGAATTTTCAGATTACACAGCTACACATGGATTTCTGGGTTGAATCATAAATTGGATGCTTTTTATGAAAAGGTAATTTATACTTTGAAGCACATTTTTTGCTAATAAACTAGATTCCATTGAAAGTGACTTCACTTCTGAAACTGCAAATCGTCAAAATGGTATACACATGTTTCCAAGAAACATGTCTGTATTATGTACGCATATACACAAATTGTTGTGCAAAATGTAAACTTGCATGTTTATATATACATATATATGCACTGTACATATATGCTTATCTACATGCGAACTAGGTGTGTGCATCTGAATTGTATGTATTTGTGTATGCATATGTGTGAATAATATTTGTACATGCAGTTGTACAACATTAGTGTGGCTACATGCATATATATTGCATACTTTTGCATGTACAGATATAAACTATTTCTTGTAATTTTTAATAAGAGATGTAGAAGAAAGCTCTTATTTCTGAGGTTATGTGGTCCCTGTAAATAGATCTATTATAGAAGGAAATTAAATTTGTAGGCACATAACAGCTCATCTCAAAATTTGACAGTATACATATGTCAGATAGGACCATCCTGGTGGAAATGCATATAAGCACATTATTTGTGCATGTAAACACGTCTGTAATATCAGAGTATTAAAAAAACCCTAAGAACCCAGAGATTTTTCTTAAAGCATATTTCAAAATCAAGTTTTAAATAGCAGTTGCATGCAAAATAACCATTTAGTCTGAGTAAATTAGCTATATTCAACATTCATGACTGATCTCCCTCTTTTTTTGGGGGGGGGAATCAGGAGAACTTATCCTACTTGGCTATTTTATTAAGTAAAACTGAGCTCTATAAGTCCAGACTAAAATCTTGACTCCCCAAGGTAATGACACTCACATACACAAAAAAGACCTCCACACATATGCACTCAAAACATTCAGGTGAATTTTGGATCTCAGTTAATCTATCCCATACCTTACTGAAGTTATACTTTTTCTTCTGTATTATACTTTCCATGTTAGATAAAATTGTCTTCCTCCATCAGTACGGCTCCATTTGTTACCTGAAAGTAGTTATGAATTTGTAATATACATCAACCACTCTTTATTGAGTCCATTTCCTTTGCTTTCTTCTCTCCTCTCCCTTTGTATTAATGCTTTGCATCAGCAATTTTTGTCTGTTGGGGTGGTGAGAATTTCATAGGTAAGGATATCATCCATGTGGGAGCTGCCAATATTGAAACTCCCCCTGATGGAAATCAACAGCAAAGCCACAGCCTATAGTCTTTTATAGCTCTACTATATACAAGGAAAGATTTAGAAATTTTACCTAATTTGACTCTCACAACAACCTACTATTGCAGGTGCTATTATTATTATCTCCATTTTGCATTTGAGGAAATTGAAGTAAGCAGAGGTTCAGTGACTTGTCCAGGGTCCCCTGAATAGATTAAAATTGAAATTAGATCTTTCTGACTCTGTATCCATTGTGCCACCCACTGCCACCAGAATTGTTACAGACAAGCCACATAACTTAATCACACTTCTAGCTTATGTCAGAAGCACCATTTGAACACTGAACTTTTATTTTTAACCCTTTCCTTCCATCTTAGAACCAATATTAAGTCTTAGTTCCCAGACAGAAGAGGGGTGTGGGCTAGGAGATGGGGTTAAGTGACTTTCTAGAGTCATACAGTTAAGAAGTGTCTGAAGTTAAATTTGAACCCAGGACCTCCCCCTCTCTAGCCCTGGCTCTCAATCTGCTGAACCACCTGCTTGCTCCTGAACACTGATCTTCATGACTAAGACAGGATGCCTCTTCTATGGTGTATATATAGACAGCCAAATTAGAATTTTTAGCTCTGCCTAAAAATGTCAAATTCTTTGTTAAAATCACAAAATTTAATTAAAATCATTTAATCCAGAGGTAGCAAATGCAAGAACCAACCCTTAAATATTGCCATGTGCATGTGTAACCATAAGGGAATAGGAATGAGAAATATTCAACAAAATAAATGGAAATACAAGGAAACATAGATAATATTACATTATAAACTCAGTATGAAGCTAGTATGAATTTAGGGGCCTCTCGTTTTTATTTGAGTTTTTTACAACTGATACTATATATCTCTTCATTTTACAGAAGAGGAAACCTAATCACATAAATGCTTTTTGGCCAAGATGATACAGGCTATCCCTATGTCTTCTGTTTTGATCATTAAAACGTATATTTACAAGTTTAATCCATTTCCATTTTCTTGGTTAATATGCCAGTGCTTTGTCAGAGCTAATACAGTAAAATTCCTTACTTTGGCAATGAAAATAAGGAATATTAAGCCAATACTCAACTTTTTAAAATTCTACTTTCATTTGTAAGATGGCATGCTTGTTTCTTTGGTCTTCAACCAAGTTCCCATTTTAATGTTTTTCTCCGCCATTCATTGAGGCACTTAGAAGCTAGTGTTAAAGGACTTTTGCCAGTGAATTACGGACCTTTTAAAGCTTGAGAGATGCTGGCTTTCTATCAGATCATCCCAACTTCTTAAGGGCACTTATGAGAGAGATTACTTTTCTATCAATTCATTCTTTATTGTCACACATGGCTGCTGCAGTAGCCTTATTAGCCTTGCTCTACTTTGAGGTGTGTTTAATAGACAACTCTTAGTTAGGCAAAAGTAAAGCCACAGGTTGCTCCGAAACTTAGGAAATGTTTTACTTCCCTGGAATTCAAATGAATGTTATTTAAAGAAACGTCTTGAGTGATTGAACTGCAATGCATTGACTCCTCTAGACATTAATCTCCATGACTGCCTTACCCAAGAATATGCCCATTCAAATAAAAGACACATATCAAGTATCTGCTGTGTACCAGGCTTTGTGTTAAGTGCTGGTCATTAAAGTGCAGAAACAATACAGTCTCTGTCTTCAAAGTTATTTCTTTTTCTTTCTATCCTACAACTGTTGTGAATCTTAAGAGGATAGTTTAGGTCCAACCAGGAGTTATATGATAGCGTCAGGTCAATATTTTAGGTAGAAACACAAGCACACCATTCAAAGTAGTTTCTTTTCTGCCGTTCTGATTTTTGAGTGGATAGGCAATATGAAACATGGGTAAAGAATTACTTCAAGAAAGTTTGCTAAGAGGTATTTGCTTAGATTATGGATCCTAGAGAAATCTCTTTCAAAGGTTATTAAAAGGTTAGAAGCTTGTATACATAAAAATATGCAACTTCATACTTGTGTACAGAGTACACATAGTACTAAAAATAACCAGTAGACTTTTATTTTGCTCAGGATATATATTTTAACCAAAGTCAATACATAGATAAAATTTTTCCTCGTAATTTTTTTAGAATGCTCTCAGAACTTGTTTGTTATTTCAGCTGGCTATCTAAAAAATCACAAAGGACAAAATACAAAATGTTGAAAAAGCTTGTGAGTTTTAATTTTTTTTGAGGAATTGTCAACATTTATTCATGTGATGAGGACCTATGATTCCACATCAGAGTAAAAATCTCCAAATAGTGATAGTGTTCCACTTGGATAGATCTGTGGCTGTCCACATCCTCTTGGGCATTTTTGATTCACAAAACCTTCTGTAATATATGTAATTACAATGACAATGGCAATAAAAATACAGTGTTGTCCCTAGTAATAAAATTCTTCCAATATTCTAGTCTCACACCATCTTCTTTCTTTTGTAAAATTAAAAATTCAGATTATATGTAATATGTAGATATAATTCTCAATAATCATTTTCTGACATTTGAAATCTATGTTCTCTCTTTGCCTCCTACTCCTTCACCCTTCCCAAGATGGCAAGTAATATGATATAAGTGATTCATGTGTTGTCATATAATATATATTTTCATGTTCATCTGAATTTGAAAGGCACATTGCTTACTATAGGGAAAAGTTTATGGAGGAACTAAAGTGAAGAATGATGTACTTGAATCTGCATTGAAATTCATTTGCTTCTATGGTTGTTGGATAGCCTTTTTCATCATGAAACCCTTGGATTTGTCCTGCATCCTTGTATTGTGGATAATAGTTCTTTCAAAGTTTATCTTTAGAAGAGGTACAGTCAAGATGGAGGCTTAGAGACAGCAACAGCTCAGACCTCCGGCAAACCCTTCCTCACCAATCAAAAACACAATGCTTCAAGGGGACTGAAAACCAAATCTAACAACAGGACAGATCTAGGGAATCCTCTTCCTGGACCCAACTTAAAAGGTTGCCCCCCAAAAAGTCTGAATTTAAGAGCACATGTGTTTAAGGAGAAGCTAGAAGGAAGGTCCCAGGACCCCTTCCCCACCTACAGTGCTAAGCCTCCAGCACTGGCTAGAAACTCTGGGCTTGCAAGGGCACTAGTCCAGAGGGAGTACCTTAATGGCACACCTATGCAAGGCTCAGGGAATTGAACACAGGCTGTGAAGAGGCAACTGGAGGAGAAGCACAGAGCACACAGCCATGTCAAAACCAAGATGCTCCATCTGCCCTGCCCCCCACCCCCACCTCCAGGTTTTGACCTCAGGGCACAGCCAGTTTTGCAGATCAGCTCAGCCCTGGCTCAATCTCATCAATAGGGTAAATAAGAAGCCTTCAGAGAGAAGGGAAGGTCAAGCTCCAATAACCCTCCCCCAGACTGATCTGAGACCTTTGCTGACTAAGTACCACAGGGCAAAGGCAGCAATAAACTACAGGTAACAACTTTGATAACAGGGCAGGAAGCCCAGGTCCTTCTTAGCTTCTGCTGTCAGCTGGGGAAAATCTAACAAACCTGATCAATCAGTAGAAAAGAGAAAAAGCCCCTTCAGGACAGAACAGTCCAAACTCACAGACCAAACACATAATGAGAGGAGCATGACTACAGGAAACTACAGGAGGGGGGAGAGGGGAAAGAAGGGGAAAATATGAGTAAACAAAGAAAAAGGAAAAAGGAAAAGAAATTACAATTAACAGCTTCTATCCAGGCAGTGAACAAAGGTAGATCAATGGAACAGAGGAGAATCAAAGAACACCAAGCAAAAACACAGAAGCTCCAGCAAATTGGACACAGGTTTTGGAAGAACTCAAAACACAATTCAAAAAACAATTAAGAGAGGCTGAATACAACTGGGAAAATATCTTAAAAAAGCAAGATAAGGCACTTGAACTAAAACAAACAAACAAAAAAATAAACTTGTCTTGAAAGCCAAAATTTAAGAGATTGAAAACGTGGCAAAGAAGATGAAAGATCAGAAGGAGAAGGATGACCAAAAAGCCAGGGATGAAATTCAGTCTTTAAAAAGTAGAATACAAAAATTAGAAGCAAACGACTTCACAAGGTATCAGGGAACTATAAAACAAAATCAAAAGAATGAAAAATTTGAGAAAAATATGAAACACCTCATCCGCAAAATGGAAGATCTAGAAAATAGGTCCAGGAGAGACAACTTAAGAATCATTGGACTACCAGAAGATCATGAGTAAAGAAAAAGTCTGGATATCATTCTACAGGAAATTATCCAAGAAAACTGCCCTAACATTCTAGAGCAAGAGGGATAAGTGGAGATTGAAAGAATCCACAGATCACCTCCTGTACTTAATCCTCAATTGACAACACCTGGGAATTTTATAGCCAAATTCAGAGTTGAACATTATTCTTTATTGATGTACAAATATTCTCTTGGTTCTCCTCACTTCAGTATTTCCAGGTTTTTTGTTTTGTATTTTTTTTTGTGATCGTTTTTTCTCTTGTCATTTCCTGCAAGAAGACTTTATTGGTCCTCTTAACACACTCACTTATTAGTCTCTCTAAAGTTATCCTCTATCCTACCTACTTGTGTATCCACCCCTAAATGCATCTTGTGTCTGTCTAATTATTTAAATAGTCTCTCTGTTTAGAATGAAAACTAATTGAGGACATAGACTGTTTTTATTTTTCCTTTTCATCCTCAGCATTTAGCACAGAGCATGATATATAATCAGTATTTATTGACTTATTGTAGGAAGCTGTGTATTACAGCAAAATGAACGAGGAGATTAGAGGGGAAAGAGCTGAACTCAAGCCTGCTTTCTAATCTTTACTACTCATCTGATATCAAACAAATCTCTTCATCTCCTTAGCCTTTAGTATCATCATTTTTAAAACAAGGGAACCCCTATTCTTCCTCTGAACACAGCTAACTCAAAAGAATCCAACCTAGGGTATGGTGTCTATGTTAATTTATGTAATCAGCCAGTGTTACAGAGATAGGCTGCTTCTCACCATAGAGTAGAAAAGTTTTCTTCACTTCCAAATTACTGTGTACATTTGTAGAAATAAAGAAGTTATAAGGAACTGATATGCCTAGAAAGTGGTCAGTGGAATCTCATGCTATCATCTAAGTGAACCAAAGAATAAAAAAATAAATAAAATTATATAGAATGCGAAGGAAACTCAACAGCCATCTAGTCCAATTCAGGTCTTCTAAAAATCTCCTCCATGATACCACTGACAAGTGCCATACAGATTATACTTGAAAATGTGCCAAAGTCAGCTAATGAGGGGAAATCTTCTGCTTTCTATGTTAGCTCAATCAATTTTTATAAAGCTCTGATTTATCAGAAGTTTTTCCTTTTATAAAAACTAAAATTTTACTTTGAAACCTTTACCTATGGTTCCTGGTTCATTCCTCTGGGAACACAAAGAATGTGTCTAATCTCTTTTCAACATCAAGTACAATAAATGCTTGGTAAAAAAAGACAACAGACAGAGAAATTTTGGTAAATAACAATGAACTCTGGAACAAATATAAATATTTATCTATTTCTATATTACATGTGACACACATTTATGTTTACTCTAAGTTACTAATTTTTCTCCATCATTTTTTCAAACCTACATGAACAACAAAGTTATCAATACCTGATTTTTAGAGTTTGTTGAGTTTTAAAGTATAAATATAAAAAGTATATTTTAAAGTATAAATTTTCTCACTGAAAATTTAACAGTAAGATCAAAAACTAGTGTGAGCTGGTTCTAGTACATTTCTGCTATCATACCACTCCTAGGTCTTAACTTCTCCAAGATAAACATTCCAAGTACCATCAGCCAATTCTTATGTGAATGGATTCAAGATCCTTCATTATTCTCCAGATAGTCTAGAGCTTATCAGTGTGGTAACCAGAAATGAACACAGTATGTCCTGGCATGTGTAGAATGAGTGATAAGTACGTGTTCCTGGGAAGTATGCCACCTTTTAGTGTAGCCTAAGAGCCCATTAGATTTTTTTGGCTTTCATATCACACTCCCAAATCATTGAACCTGCAATCTACTAAAATCCCAAGATTTTATCATTTCATCAAGAAATTACAACTACAGAAAAGTGTTGTGTAATTAAATGAAAGAGAGTGTTATGAATTTTTAAAAAAACAGATTGTCCTCTCTCCAGTACAGAGTTTAAAATGACTTTAATGTATTTTTCTTTACATGAAAAATCAATAACACTCTGGCTTCAACTTTTAGCTCCTTCCTCCCTCCCTCTCTCCCTCCCTCCCTCCCTCCCTCCCTCCCTTCCTTCCTTCCTTCCTTCCTTCCTTCCTTCCTTCCTTCCTTCCTTCCTTCCTTCCTTCCTTCCTTCCTTCCTTCCTTCCTTCCTTCCTCCCTCTTGCTCTCTCTCTCTGTTTCTCTCTCTGTGTCTGTCTCTCTCCCTCTCCAGATGTCTCTTTGTGTCTTCAGAAATGTAATTTTTTTTAATTTGGAATTTTTATTTAATTAATTAATTTAGAATATTTGCCATGCTTACAAGATTCATGTTCTTTCCCTTTCCTCCCCCCACCCCCCTCCCATAGCTGACATGCATTTCCATTGGGATTTACATGTGTCATTTATCAAGACCTATTTCCATATTATTGATATTTGCACTAGGGTAATCGTTTAGAGTCTACATCCCCAATCATATCCCCTTCGACCCATGTGATTGATCATGTTTTTCTTCTGTTTTTCTATTCCCACAGATCTTCCTCTGAATGTGATTAGTGTTCTTTCTCATAAGTCTCTCAGAACTGTCCTGAATCATTGCATTGCTGCTAGTAGAGAAATCCATTACATTCAATTGAACAGTTTATCAGTCTCTGTGTATAATGTTTTCCTGGTTCTGCTCCTTTCACTCTGCATCAGTTCCTGGAGGTCCTTCCAGTTCACATGGAATCCCTCCAATTCATTATTCCTTTGAGCAGAATCTTCAGAAATTTTATAATGGTTAATGACTCATCTGAACCCTCCCATCATTAGTTCATCTGCAGTGCATCTGGATAGATTAAAAGAAATGACTGTGGAAGAGAAATTGGCAGTCCTGTTAAGATATATTCTAGCTGTTACATTCCCACAGACATAACCAATGTCTAAAGTAATTCAAAATTGATCGTGTGATGTCATCGAGAAACACATGTTGGAAAAGATTTACTTCTAATAGTCTTTCTGCCTGGGAGACTAGACTAGACAGTATAAACTCAGAGCAATGAACCAAGGGCTTCCTTTGGGGAGGACAAGTATATCTATTGTATCCTGGTTTGCTTTAGCACTTAGAGATAATTTTGTTTGCTACCTTATATTTAATCTCCTTAGTATTGTTAATGTTGTGGCATTTTCTTTGCTAACTGAGATTTCTGATTAGCTAGTGGATGATATATCTTAGACAGAATTTCCTTGACCAGGGGAAGAGAGAGGCAATATTTTTCTTAAACTGAAATTGTTTTAATGTCATCTTGAAGCTGGTGTCTTGTGTGGTTCAAGGTAGCTTTGTTATTTTGTTCAGATCCTTTTTTTTGTGGAAGTTGTTCCATTCTCAGGAGTTTGGCATGAGATTCATTTTTTTAATTCATTGTAACACATCGGTTGTTAGGTTTTGTGTTGCTTAAATATATTTTTTTACCATTCCTAAGATTTCTTTTTGAGGAAGTTGGTTTGAGACTGGTTATCAGAAAACAAACTTGCTGTCATACTGACCTAGAATACCATTTTAAAAAGAATTATCATTTGTTTTGCTCTAAGCATAGCTATCACTCATAGGTTACCAGAGGGCTTATTTGTTCAAGATCTCTAAGGGCTTCACATCAGGGAACTTTTCTTTAGGGACAGAGAAAATGGGTTTTAAATAGAATGTGATATTTTAAAGGATATTTAGTGTCATTTTTGTATTTCGTTTGAGTTAACTACAGTATTTTCCCATCCAATTACAAGTCAGTTTTAAACATCACCTCCTTTATTGCTAAATGCTTAGAGTAAATGGGTTCATATTTCTTCATCTGCCTGCAAGCCAACTCTTTTCTTTTGGTTTCTATTATTTTCTTTTCCATTCCCTAGCTTTATTATATTTATATATATATATATAAATATATATATATTTATTATAATGCTAGGCCTGTGAATGATTAGCTTCTATTTATTGCTGACATATTTTCCTTTGTCATGAGGGCTCTTACTGTATCTTATTTTTTATGTCAGATTTATAAATCACAGTTAACAAAATGAACACTCAGAAAATAATTGATGGTGATGATACTTAGGATTAATTTTTATCTTCATTAACTTTTATGGTTTTTCAACCCTGAATTTGAAATTTTATAAAATTTATTTTCAGTTTTGTCAATAATTTTCAATGTGACCATGGTACAATGTTGTCACCCTTCTAAGTCAGATTGCTCATCTTTACAGTGACAATCAGGGTGGAGGGCTCAGGATTAGATTGGATTGTGTTTAGGGTCTTCTTGCTCTAAAATTGTTTTACTATAAATGTGTCTAAATGATCTACTCACATTGAAAATGAGTGTATTCATATGATGGGTTTCTCCCTGTTTCAAGGAGAGGGGGGACTTAGTTGACTTGATATCGTGAACACTATGTAAACTTTCATTTTGGGAAGGAGGGTTTTTTGCATAATGCACATTCCATATTTCTTGTAGAACTTCATTTGAAATAGACCTCAGCTAACACCTCAAATTTATGTTTGTCAAATTTTTATATTAAAATCATGGAAAATATGCCTAATTGGAATAACTGAAAATAATGTAATATTCTTTGAAGCCCCCAAAATTAAGATATGTAAATCTGGAGGGAACCAAATGGAGAAAGCAAATGGGAACAAATGGGAAAAGTGATGAGAGAACTTTTCATATAAATATGTTTATACCATTTATATGTTTGATTTCTATAAGCACTTGTAGCTATTATATTAGTTGATGCCTATTTAACAATCATTTGCTTTCTTCAGATTTAGCCTCTGAGAGAAAACAAAGGAAAAAACTTCCCTTCTCGTGTTGGGATATTCTTTATCCAAGTTCACTATTGTGAAGCAGCCATAAATATTTATGTCCTATTTTAATACTTTAACTATATGTGATTTCTTTTCTGTTCATATCTCCATGAGTTTCTCTACACTTTGTAATGAGATCATTACTCAATCCATTGTCAATCTTTCTAGCTTGCATTACCGCAGTTGGTAGTAACTTGACATAACATCCATGAACCAACAATCTCGACTCTGGAACTTTGGGATTCATGTTGCTGTAGCTCTCAGCTGTCTGTCCTCACTTCCACCTTCCAACCAGAAAAGATAGGATTCAGGAACATCACAAGCTATTCTGGTTCCTCTCTTGGGACGGATTAGTGCAGAACTTTCTCCTTGAGTCCTCTTCCACAATTCACTTAGTTTCTTTTTCCTGAAACTTAAGGGGTGAGAAGTTGGCAGCTTTTAAGAAACTACCACACTAGAAAATTATGAGACAGGTTCCGTTCAAAAGCAAAGATGATCCTAGTCTCCACTCTACGTTATTCTGCCTCTGTTTTATGGTATCTCCCAACTTCATTGTTTATTCAGTCTACTCAAAGAGCTAAATAAAACCTTTACTATTTCACAGACTTAGCTTTGAATCTCTGCAAAAAAATCAAATCCTGGAGAATTTTGGTAACAATTGGCCTCTTTTTTTCTGTCTCAAGGGAAAGGCAAATGGGCCTGACCCATAGAATATGTTGTACTTCTATGGGTATTAGAGTAAGACCCAAGTGGAGGGAACATAAACAATTATGATTATAGCATTCATTTGTATAGTACTTAGGATTTTATATAAAATAGTCATATTTATAATTTTATTTAGGCTATACAGAAATATTTCAAGGGGGCAGTTTTTTAAATGTCACCTATTTAAAATTATGATGATATTAATCAATCAAGACATTTATTAAGTACTTGATATGGTCAAGTCACTACTAGATGCTGGGAACAGAAAAAAAAAAAACATCTCAGCAAGTTCATATTCTATTAAGGAAATACAACTTGTTCTTAGATGAGTATACCTTTATTAATTTGTATATGTATATATAATTTTATATTTATGTATATATACATAAATTATATTTTATTTTCATAAAGTAAATGTTTTATTCTTATAAGTACATATTTTATACATAATAAACTAAATATGTATATTATTATATGAACATGTTTTGACTAGGAGGTTATTAGGAATTGGCATAATAAAGAACTCTTGAAGGAACTAGGACTAAGCTAAGCCTCAGAGGGAGCTAGGAATTCCCCCCCAAATGGAAAAGGAACATTCTAGGCATGGGTGTCAACCTCTCAGTTGTTTCTTGAGCAATAAAGTGGAGAGAATTATACTAGATGATTTCTAGTTTCTTTCATCTCCAAACCTTTCATCTCCAAGCCAATGAGAACTAGAGTCAAAAACATGACAAATTGCCCCGATTCAACTCCTGGAATAGCTAAGGGAAGAATTTTCTTCTCTAGACCTTTCACATCACTCTCTCTCTCTTTCTCCTGAAATTAAAAAAAAAAGGGCAAATTCATAGCTTCATTTGACTGTCACATGGGAGATTTCACTTTCCGTTAAGTGGCAAAGTCTAGATCTCAATGCTTCTGCTAGCCCAGTATCCTTTTCAGGATTTTTGCTTTTGAGGAGACCTGTGAGTTGTTTTAAAAATGTAATGAACCAGAGGAAATGAACATAGGTGACTGATTTAAGGATGCTCAACAATTTTAGAAACTGGTCCCTGAGATAATAAGCAGCTGTATAGTCTCATGCATCCGATATTTCTACTCTTTGCCAGAATACAAATTCTTTGCTAAAACCAAGAATTCATGCTTATGCAAAATTGCTGTGAAAGGCATATAATTAGACCAAATGAATGAGATGTAATGCTTCAGGGCTTCAAAGATCAATTCTTGGTCCAGTCATCTGCAGTAGCATTGATAACTCCAAATTTCTGCATGGTGTGCTTTGCTCATCTCCCTGTGGAGCATTCACTTGCTATTTGTACTCCTGCTTGTTCACTTATCTCATTATCTGCTTCTCATATTTGCATCTGTTTTACACTCTGTGCCTGCCAATTGGGAAAGCAGTAAGATTTTGGAGGTTTGCTTGGTACTAATGGATAATTTATTTACCTTAAAATCATGCTGCATGCTAATACAAGAAAGGAATTCTAATAAATTTTAACAGGAACATTCATTTTCCGTTTTCATTAACATATTTGTATGAGGCATCCACAGAATTCTTCTTTCCTTAGTGGAGTGATTTAAATTCTCAGATAGAATGAGACTTTAGTGGCTTTATTGTTGTTTTCAGATGCTGGGCAGTACAAATATGACCACAGATTTGTAGAGTTGAAATTGTGTCATCACTTTCCAATATGCCTAATTTCACATGTCTTGTGGGGAACATGGTCATGATGCATTCAACTTTTCAATTGCAGCAGCCATTAGGAGCACCTGCAGATTAACATATGCAAAATAAGAAGGCTGTCCTTGGGGGAATTCACACCATCCTAATTCACTTATTTGATCTGCTCAAGTCAAAATTATCCATTCAGTATGATACATATTCAGAATTCATGGGAAAAGAGAGAAATGAATAGGAAAAAAATTAAAGCAAATTCTCTCTACATCAATGAACCAAATGTGTTTTGCTAAATGTTCCAAATAATTTTATCAAGCTGTCAGTCAACAGCCATGAAAAATATCTTGGCACACGTGTGGTGTCCTTTGTAAGATATCTCAGGATTAAAAGATATCTTTAAAGTTGGATGGTCAAATGAGAATCATTTCTTTCAACTTCTCTTAAGCCTCTGTTATATGTAATACTTTATACACTTCAGAAATATCTTGTATGTAATTATTCATGTTCATCTCTTCATCTGCTTCATGAAAACATAACATCTTGAAGGGCAGGTCCTTTGCTTTTCCTCCTATTCCAAATGTTTGCCATAGTATTTGGCCTATAATAAGTGCTTAATGATTACTTATTTGAAGGAGGAAAAAAACACAAACTAAAAATCAGATGCACCAACCAAATGTGTCAAGATGTTAAGAGGGTCAATTTCTGAGCTAATATAATTGGTTTTCTACTCATCTTGGAGATTTCTATTTACAATTAGCTTTTACTTGCTAAAAAGCATCATAAAAAATTTTCAGGTTTCAAGAGTGAAATTATCACATGATCATGTTATTCTAGAGTAAATTACTTAAATACTGTATTTAGGAGTATATATACAAATATTTGTATTTTATTATATTTTTATTCATGAAATCTGTGAAAAAAATGAAGATTTTTCCCCCATAGGATATAAGCAGTGTTTTAGATCTAATTATAAATAAGCTGTAGTTATGTAGTAATAAAAATAAGTCATGTTTATTTTATATTACTTAATAATCTTTTTTAAAAATTCACCTAAAAGAGATTATCTTGGTTTTGGAGTACCAATAATCTCTCCTCTGCCTCACCTCTTTGTGTACTCTAAATGTACTAGCCTTATGCTAATTTTTCTCCATGTATGTGATAAGCACATTAACTTTCAGATCTATAGTTCCCATCTAGGTCCACCTACCATAATTTCAAACTCGGGATACATAAAATCAAACTTTGTATCATGATTCACATTGATTTTCAACCTCCGTAAACCTCTGTCTTTCCTAATAAGTAATGCCAATTATTCGATTTAGCCAGTCTGGAAGACTCAGGATTAAATGTGGTTTTCTATTAATTAAAATTACATAATTGAATTATTAAGCAAAATAATTTACTCCACTGGCCATGTTTTTTAAAAGTCTCAATTTGTAGTCTGAATATATCACTTCTATATCAAGTGATATGTAGGATGATTATGTTATCTTTGAATTTGCATTGGTCATTGTGGTGTTAAGAGATCTAAAACCTTTCTTTAGAAGTCTTTTGTTTTTACAGTTCTTAAATAAAATATTTTCCTGGTTCTGTTCCCAGATTTCTCTGAAATTTTCTCCTTAATCATATAGCAAAATAGTATTCGATTATATAATACATGTATAAACCAGATTGAATGGCTTGCTTGCCAGCTCTCAGATGGGGAAGGGAGACAATTTGGATCATATAACTTTAGGAAACTCATGAAATTTGTTATTAAAATAAATATTTTTTCTGGAAAAAATAGTATTTCATCACATTTATATATTACAACTTTTTCACTATTCCTCAGTCTATGGGCCCCTCAGTTTTCAAATGTTTGCTACCATAAAAATGGCTAATTTGAATTTTTGGGGTCACTTTGAGGTTTAGATCTATCATGATATTGCAGGTTCCTAGGGTAGGAAAAATAATTACTTTGAAGACATAGTTCCAAATTGCTTTCCAGAATGTCTGGACCAATCAAGAGTGTATTAGTATACCTGTCTTTCTACAACCTTGCCAGCATTTGTTACTTTAAAAAAAATAATTATGTCAATCTGATTAGTGGTAGGGTATAATCTCAGAACTACTTTACTTTTTATTTCTCCAATTTATTAGTGACTACAGGGTTATCTTTAATTCCTTCTTCTCCTTAGCAGTTTGTATGTATCTGTCACTAAAGACTATTGATTAAATGCTAAGTAAACTAGGTGTGTCTCACCTAACTTGATGTAGTAGCTTTTACTTCATTCTACTTCCAATCCATCCTAGACTCTGCTGCCAAATAAATCTTAGCAGAGAGTGATAGATTTAGAGCTGAAAATGGCCCTAGTAGCCATTGTGTCCAGCGCTCTCAATTTATGGATGAGGAAACTGGCACAAGGAAGCTAAATGATTTGCAAAGGGTCACACAGCTAATGAGCATCAAGATGGTATCCAAAAGGATATTCCATGAATCCAAGTCCAGTGCTCTAGCACTGTATTGAAATGTATTCTTCCTGAAACACAGTTCTGATCATGCTGCACCCAATAAGGCGCCAACTCAGAAAGGCATTTGTGATCCACTAAACTATGTAATGATTTATAATCTAGTTTTGTAGAACATTCTGCAATTCATTAATCTATTATTTTTTTCTGTATAATAGGTTATGCCTGAGTACTTGTGTGAAAAACAAAATAAAATGTGACTAAAGAAATATTTCATTATTTTCAGTCAAGGTTACTAAAATATTTAATCTAAAATGTATTTTTTTGGTTCAGTAAGACAGCACAGTGGATAGAAGACCAGGCATTGAGTTAGGAGATTTCAAATTCAGGCTCCTAGCTATGTGACCCTGGGCAGATCACTTAACTCCAGTTGCCCAACCCTTGACACCTTTTTGTTTTAGAATTGATACTAAGAAGGTAAGGATTTTAAGTAAAATAATATTAAATAAAATTTATATGATGATCAAATGTTGGCTTTTTTGATGTTATAAGGATATAATTTCTATTTTTAATTTGATATCCACACACACACACACACACACACACACACACACACACACACACACACACATATACACACACACTTAAAAACTTAGCTGCTTTTCCCATTTTTCAGTTCCCTCTTTGTTTACTTCCAGAGGCTACTTTAGCATTTTCTGCAGCAAATTCACAAATACTTTTTACAAATACTTTCCTCCTTTCTGTGGATATAACCTTACAAGAATCAAACATCTCATTTTTTTCTTTTAATGTATATAGCCATGAATGTGTATGCATGGTTGTCAAAACAAAAATGAAAATGAAATGAAAAAAAATGAAATTAAGAATAACATTACATGAATGCTTGATGTCGTGAAAGCTAAATGTGTGAATATCGAGGAGTTACTGTATATATCCACCCATAGCCATGAATATTTTTTGTGAACACAGTGAAGGAATGTAATAATTTTTATGGTTTTGTTTTAGAAAAATATTATGCTATAGGGTTGTCCTGTATTTTATTTAGCTAGACAAGTTAAAATTCTATTAGAAATAACGTAAGGCAAGAAAATTTTACTTTTCATTTTGTAATTCAAATATATCCCTAAGCATACAGTGAACTAACACTGATGTTTATTAAAGTAAGATTTCTAGTGGGAAAGAAATGGCATCACTCTTTACAAGACATATTTGACATTTTAATTCCCTTGTTCTCTCCTCTGTGATCGTGGATATCAGGTCTTTAGGCAATAGTGGATAGCCCAACATAAAGCTTTTACCAGACTTCAGTAGCTAGGCTGATGATGAATGATGATGGCATGCTAAGCCAACTGGGAGAACTCCAGATTTCATTTTCAAGATCCATAAAAAGTTTAGCTCTTGTTAGAAGTGGATTATATAATGTCAGGGAAACCACCAACTTTTAACATGCAGTTAATTACTTGTGATTACATAGAATTATATAGCATTGTCCAATCGAGAACCCCAGTGTCCCACCTTGTTTGACTTGACCAATGCTTATCTACTCTTCCTTTTTTGAAAACATGTTTTCATCATAATCACTTGAGTTGTAGTCTCATAATGTGATTTATGTATTGTTAACTGACCTGGTCACTTTAAGGCTTTTGATCATTAAATTTCTTTGAAGCCAAAATCTAGTTTCACATGAATAGTCTTTTATTAGAAAGTGACTATACTTTCTGGGAATCAATTTATATTCTGTTATGTCAAATTGGGAGAAAACAATTATTTTAAATTTTTACATAATTTTAAATACTTTTTTTTATTTTTGCCTAAGTCAGAAACCACTTCAGTTTTATAATATTTGTAAGTCATCTTTCCTGGGTCTTCAAAAAATCATTAAGAGAACACCTAATTTTAGATTAAGTAACACTTGTAAGTAGAAAATATGCCTTGTATTGGTTTAACTTCATATTCGTATAGTCAGGAGACGAGAGCTATCAGGTTGGTCATCTTGAGCAAACCTCTGACTCTTCTTCATCTAGAAAACTAGATAGATTAACCAGATGATTTCTAAGGTCACTTACAACATTAAAATACTGTGCATATACATAATTCTGTCTCATAAGTAATATGAAAGTGACATACGTATATTTTGACATGATATATTTCTCTTGAGATGATAACATTTTCATCAGGAGTAAAACAAGGGGCTCGTAGATTACTATGCATGTTCATGTGTATTTATCTTTTAAAGCACACACATACACAAAAATGCATTTATATCTCAGAATAAAGTTCTCTTATAGACCCCAAAACTTCAAGGAATCTGACATCTGACTACTGGTACCCATTCATTGAGTGCCTCCCTTCCATGAATTCTTGCGAGCTGTATTTCATTGCTAGAACTGAGAAGGATGTCTACGGCATAACTCCAGAGGGAGATAAGTGATGCCAAGAACTATCATGCTCAGTAGACTTCACTTGATTCCAGAAGACAAGCATAATTAGTAAAGCTCAGCAAATGTACAGTTTTGCTATTTCTAAATGAGACAGCCACTTTAATGCTCCAGCAGTACTTCTATTTCTGGCCTTTGAATGCCTGCAGACCTCACCTGCTGTAAGGAGGCAGGTGCTTGAATGCCTCTATGAACCATGGCACTTGCTAATTAACCATTACATTTATAGTTACCATTTTCATTTTACCTTACCTACTATGGCTGTTGTATTTTTAAGGGTGTGAGTCTCCTGCATCGCTTTGGTTTTGACAGTCTTCTAGGGGTTCCCTGGAAATTTTAAACAGCTTGTAACAAGTTCG
Organism: Monodelphis domestica; assembly: GCF_027887165.1. Taxonomy (NCBI): domain Eukaryota; kingdom Metazoa; phylum Chordata; class Mammalia; order Didelphimorphia; family Didelphidae; genus Monodelphis; species Monodelphis domestica. The sequence continues at coordinate 158,158,408 of NC_077234.1, forward strand.
AGGATAATACGTGCAATACAGCTATATGGGGTGATTCATGCCATTGCAGTATTTAATGTGGTACTCATTTTGCTCTCCAATGGTCTTGGGCTCATTGCCCAGCAGTGCATTAAAAAGAATAATGAAATATACCAGGACATGTTTCAGGTGCCTGATTATGTCAGGAGAGCTTCAGGATTTGGGAAGAGAAAGACAGATCTAAGTTATTTGATCATTTTGTCAACTTCTCTTATTTTCTCTTCATATATATCTACTCCTTCAGTTTAGAAACAATTACTATAGATAGTATAATTTTGAAGAAAAAGAGCCTAAGTGTAGAATAAAAGTCTCATCTAGATATTAGGGGTCCTGACTTTATGTCTTAGCTCTTCCACTTAGTATTTAAATGATCTCAGGGAAGCAATGCAACTTCAATTGAACTCGGTTTTTTTATTTGTAAAATATAAATTTTTATAAAAATATTAGAGAGTTGGATAAGATGACTTCTAAGGTCCCATCCAAATTTAACACTCTTTAAATCTAGTTGAAGAACTTTATTTTATAGTGATGTAATATGACAGCTCAGTGAGGTGATAAATACAGATTTGACCATGATCTTTTTTCCCCATGGTTTTATAGTTAATTAAAAGCTTTGCCCAGACAAGACCCCATCTAGAAATCCCAGTTGATTGTTATTTCTGCAGCTGATTCTTAATTATAAAGGATGTCAATAGACCTTGAATATTATTTATACACAAAATGGAATCTGCAATACAATACACCTGGATGTAGGGATAGATCCTCTCTCTAACAGGGCACTTACTACATCTTGAGGCAGGCTATCTCATTTATAGATTTCATTATTGGGACATTTTCCCCAATATCCAGATTGTTTGTTTCTTCATAACTTCAACCCAGTGTTCCTGGTTTCCCCTACTAGAAGCAAGAAGAACTAGTCTCATCCTTATTTCATTAGAAATTCCTTTTAATACCTTAGTTCACTTATCGTGTACCCTCCTTGTCCTTTCTTCTTCACAATAATCCACCCAGTTTCTTAAAAAAATCCTTACCTCCATTGGATTCAAGATACTTCATTTTTTGGATACCTTCCTCTGAACATTTCCAGGCTCCCAATATCCATTCTAAAATATAATACAAAGAAAGGTAAATAAAATTCTCCAGTTTCTTCATTTTTAAAATGAAGGGTTAAACTTCTGATCATATCTCTATGGTCCTTTACTATATTTACTCTTGAAACGTGTTGTCTATATTGGGACAAGGCTTCATTTGGTCCATTTATATATGTATTCTGAACATAAATTGTTAAATGTACTTTGTCCTGACCCAAATTTGACATCAGTTAACCAAGAAACTCCTGAGAGATGACCCCTTCTCCCATAGTGGAAATTTTGTTCTTTGAAGTACATATATTATTCATATCAAATAGGGAGGCAACATGAGTGAGTGGATACAGAGAAGACTTCAGATTCAAGAAGACCTGAATTCTAACGCTAACTTTGATATATACTATTTATGTTATCCTAGGCAAGTCACCTAACTTCTCAGTCTCCAGGAGACTTAGAAAAGAAGTGGGGAAGAAGGTGCTGACTAGTACTGACAAGAGAAGTGACTCAGAGAGTTCTTTATTCAGATGAAACCTCAGATCCAGCTCCATCTATGCTGCAATCATACGTTATATTTACACAGAGTATCCTAAAACTCTTAGTACATTGTATGCTCTAATAAACTTAAATTAAACTGTATAACACACTCAAAATTGCCCTAAGGCTTTCGGGATACCCTATATAGCTGTTTTAATGTTCTAAAGAGCTTTCACATGTTAACTCATCTGATTTTCAGCAGCTATATGATGTAAGCAGAGGAGGGATAGCCATCACTATTTTCAATTCATACAGAGACTTTGACAAATAGAATGTACTGTCCAACTCTCCATGTCTATTGCAGACATTCAAGTCAAATTCAGATGCCTGAACTTTAGCCAAGTATTTTTTATTCTATAACATATTATTTCTTGATACTTAAAGGTAGGAGTCTGGATAAGTGTTCATTGAGTGATGCTTAATAATGAATTACCAAAAAAAGAAGTAATGAATATAGGACTGTAAATGATGACCTGAAACAGGGAAGACATCAGTTAATGAACTCAACAGGAGTTTTTACTCAACTCTACAAAAGATCTTTGCTATACAGAGATCCTTTTGAACAAAAACAGAAATTTAGTGGACATCCTAAAAGAGCAAGAACTTTGAAAGAGCAATTTCTTGAAGCTAGAAGGATCAGAGGATGTAGAAGGGAATTTATAACAATGGGATAATTTCCAGAGTATTTCATATACAGTATTTTATTTGATCTTTAGAATAACATTCTGAGGTCTATGAGTCTATAAATATTATTATTCCCATTTTACTGATAAAGAAGCAAAAAGTCAGAGATGTGAAGTGACTGTTCTGTGATCTCATAGCTAATGAGTCTAACAAATGTGACTTGATCTCAGATTCAGTTTGAAATGCAATATTTTATCACCTGCACCAAAACTCTGGTTCAGAAGGATTCCCCCCCCAAAAATGGTAGCCAACATCAACATATGAAATGAGACTTCTCTGCTTGAGAACAGAGAGAGTAACCTATAACTAGTTATAAATTTGGGAATCGGTTTCTGGAAGAAATGGAGTATGCTACCACATTTAAAAGTAATGCAATTGCAAATTCATCTTGGATCATCAGAATAATCCTCATCCTCCCCATCCTCAGCTATTTTTATCATTCTAGCTAAGATAGGATAAAGACAAGGAAAAAGACTGGAGGTTATCCTTATCCATTCTGTAACATATACCAACTACATCATCAAAATATTTGTTTTACAATTCAGGTTCTCAAATTTTACTGTGTATATTAGTTCATTCATGTATTATGACTTTTTTCATACATATACCATTTTCTTTTTTGTTTTGCTTTTACTGTAGTTTGGATTATTTTTATTCCCAACTATTAATTTTTAAAATCCAATATTCTCCCTAATGAATTTAGATGGAAATGAATCTTTTATCCTCTCATTTGGATACATGCAAACATACATATCTGCAACATATATGTGGGTCTATACATATATACACATATCCACTACTACAAGATAGATAATATAGCTGAATTGGGACTAAATCAGTTCCATATGACCAGAACTGGGACACTAGGGCAAAAATGTCTATTATACATGCCACAAACACTGGCTAACATGCCCTCCAAATTTTGGAAGAAGGATATTTTCTTTTTTTCTTTTTCTTTTTCTTTTCCTGTTAATATCAGACTACGTGCATTGGTAATTTGACTTGAATTGGAGAAGTACTTGGAACTTGTGAAAGTTGATCATTTTTATTTAAGCAAAAGATTCACACAATTTGAAGATTGAAAACAGAAATCCTTCATCAATTTTGGCTGATGTTTTATGCCAAAAAGTTGTGACACTTAATTCAGATATAGCCACAGGAATAATTTCCCCCTTGGTGAAGTCTTAAAGTAGGTGTAAGTCTCTCTTTGGCTATTCCTCCTATCTCTTTCAGTTTACTCTTCTTTCCTGATAATCTCCTACTCATCCACCCAATGAAAAATTATAAAAATGTAAATATTATTTTAAAAAGTTTTTCTTATGTATGTTTTTAAAACTTCAAGTAAATAAAAGGATTAATTCTAAAATAAAATCTTTGTTGATTAATTCTAAAATAAAATCTTTGTTTGCAAATGAATGGAACAATTGTCCTTTCTTTGCTAATAATATTCTATGGTGCTTTGATTCTAATTTCGAATAACAAAGATGCACAAAATAAACCTTGTTGAGAAAATATAGTTATTGGTGGCTCAAGACAGCCTAATTCACAGTTGAGCCAAATCAAGACAGACAAATATCTATTTTCCTTGGCCACCAACAAACTATTAAGAGCCTTAAATGAGATGTTCCCAGAGGACTGACTGCCTTGAAATCCAGATTGGAAATGGTCTATCAGTTCTTATAATTGACTAAAATCTAAGCTCTTTGCATGGCAGTGCAGTTGTCAAGGTTGGAGGGGGGGGAAGGAAATTAAACCAGTAGATATTTAAAAGGCCTGAGATAAACCCATGGGATTTATTGATTGGCAAAATAGATTTGGGATAGGATGAAGCCAGGACCTGCGATTTTATTGGTATTGGGAACTCCAAGTATGAGAATATTCTCTACTTATGCTGGTCATCTTCTCTTCAATTTAAGAGTCAGAGACAAGCCTAGAGTACTGAGAAATTAACTGATAAATCCAGATTAATAGTGCTCACATATGTAAATGGTGGTACTGAAATTAAAGTGTTCCTGGATTTAAGAACAGTTTTTACTGTGAGATGCTGAATCTCTAGAAGAATCTTTAGAAACAATTTAATATTTTATTTAAAATCAATTTTATAAAGGATACAGAACTGATCTTTATTATCTTGGTGGTCAGGGAGATTATAGAACACTGAATTATAATCTGAGAGATCTGAGTTCAAATTCCTGCTCCACCCATTGCTAGCCTTGAAAGAGGTATTTAATGTTATCTTCAACTTAAATTGTGGGGAATCAACTAAATGAATGCTATATTGCATTCTAATTATATGATTCCTGAATGGCCCAATCAAGTAGAATTTAAATATAATTAAGGTAAAAAGTAAAATGATCAAATATAAATTCTGGTTTATAATAGAGAAAATTAAATTGTGAGTTCAATATGTGATTAGGCTATGAATGCATTTCTTGTCAACTTTGAGAGTAGTGTGATATATATTCAATTACAGAATCAGCCTTGATGTCAGAAATATTCAGTCATGCCCTATTTCTACCATATATTGTCATACTGGCCTCAAGTCAATTAGCCTATTATTGCTTTCAAATGACTTCTCAAAACTAAAAGTTTCAGACAGGTTGGTCAAGAACATTTACATGATGGAAGTTGCCAGAATTGATGAAATCATAAGTCTAATGTGAAACAAAACCTTTTTAATGTCCCCTCTCTTCATCTTAGCTTAAAATCTTAAAGGTTAGAGTTATTGTGAAGCCCTACTTTTATTTTTTTTTTTACTAGAGTTGTTTGCCTTTTGGTTCTCTAGCTCATTATGTAGATGAAGAACTGAGGCAAACAGGATCAAGAGACCTCTTCAGGGTCACAAAGCTAACAAGTATCTAAAACCAGGTTTAAACTGAAGTTCTCTTGATTCTAGCCCAGTGCACTTTCCATTGCATCACCTACCTTCCCTTTTCTTTTTTTATATTTATATAGATCAATTTATATTTTATATTTATATTGATTGATAAGATAATGCATGTAGGAAAAAAATTGAAATGAAAGTTAAAAAAAGGCGGGGAGACCAAAAGACTACAAACCAAGGAAAAAAACATCATCGTGCATTGTCATAGACTAATTTGATTAAGTCCCAAAAGGGATTTTATTGATAATCTTGTCCACCTTCTATATTTTCAGGTAAAGAAATAGAGACAATAAGTGGTGTAATGGTTTGGACAAAGTCACACAAGCATTAAGTGGTGGACCTGGCAGATAAGCCTAGATCTTATGACTCCAGATCTAATGTTTATTGCTTTTTATATATCTGGATATTATTATAAATGTTTGAAGGATACATTGTTTAACACATTACTTGTTTTGAAAATAAATCTATGGCTCATTTAATACAATATGCATTTTTGTCACAAGATATCAAGAAAGAGGAAAGGGGCTATAATTGTATCGCAGGCCATGGTCCTAAAACAACTGAATAAAAAATTGTTAGTTTTTGCAGTGGATGAACAGACATTTTGGCTGCAATGGCTGGAATTTCTACTGAAATGGACAAAGAAAATGCAGATAGATTTATGCTAACAAAACTATCTTTAATATAGTTACCTAATTATTTGGTTATCTTTAATATTATCCAACTCTGCCTTTTATTTACTTCTACCATATCTTACCTCTGTGTGTGTGTGTGTGTGTGTGTGTGTGTGTGTGTGTGTGTGTATTTCAATAATGAAATGAATGGAATTGGGGGCTAGTTCTGGGCTAGTTGAGTAGATGAGAGGTCAGAGATCACTTGTGAAAGTTAATTATCGGATTGTTCTTTTTTAATTTTTAAAATATTTGTCTGTTTATTACATTAAAATATCCAGTTAACTCCCCCCTCCTCAGTATATGAAATGATATTACTTATTTCTTTTTTTCAGTTCTTTCTCTGGAGTTGGACTTACAGAAATCATTCTTCAAACAATATTTCTGTTGCTATATAGAATATTCTCTTGGCTTTGCTCATTTCACTCTTTATATTCATGTAATTTTTCCCATATTTTCCCAAGATTAATCTGTTTGTCATTTTTATCAGGTTCTACACTTATATAAAAAACATACATTTCCAAAAGGTTTATTTTTAGAAGAACAACTGGATTTGGTGGGAAGGAAAGAATAAAAAAAAAATTGAAAATAAATACAAATGTAAGCTGATTTGCTAAGTGTTTTTTACTACATAATGCAATATGTAGAATGCCTTGTGCAACAATAATTTAATTAAAGCTTAAAGATTTTCTGTATGGCAAGACTAAAAATTTCAGTTTGTAGTGTTTGGAATTTAAGCTGATGTCTTAGTTATTTGAATGGATGGCTGAGTAGTCAACAAAGCCCATCCTCTAATCAGACTTGGACTTGGAATGATAATAACTTGGCCCAGGTAGAAAAAAAATGAAAGTTTTAGTCTTATGAATCACACAAATGCCAGAGTTTCTTCCCATAATGCAGTGTCAGATGAGGTGGTATTTTTGCCAAACTTCTTGATATGGGCTGCTGTTCCCTTCTTTACGTTATACTTCACCACAGCTGAAGCACAGGCCACAAAGTCCTAAGACTTTCTCTGAAATGTCTGCTTTTTTACATTATGCCCTTGTAGTAAAAATGATTACCAGTTACTGGCAGTGATAGTGGTTAAATCAAGACATTTTGGAGTGGATAGATGCTGCCAAAGAATGGGTAGGTGCTCTTTCACTCAAAACTCTTGAGCATCTACAGTCTGATCTTACTGAAATTTTTGAAAAATAAATGCTTTACTGAAGATATGTTAAACATTGCATATGACATAATTGGAGAAGTACAAATATGCAATTAATGTGATAAAGGAAATAGAGTAAAGATTTATACTGATAAACTAAAAATTTTAAAAGCAATTCCTTAGCTGGGATATGATTAAATGTTATAAAAGTTTTAGTGTAGATAATAAGTACTAGGACTAGCCTTATTTCAAAATGATTTCATTTAAATCTCTGTTACTGTAGAATTACTATGTAAAATATGTAGAATTAATATGTAGAATTACTGTCCATAGCAGTTAATTTACATTCAATTCTGACTCCAGTAAATAGTATAGGTTAAAATGATAAACAAATTTTTAAAAGGGGTATTGGTATGTAATAGATGGTCATCATACCTCATAGGTGTTCTATAGTCCTAATGGGTGACTTTAAAAATATAAATCTTCTTTTTGACAAAAATAAATATGCTAATTAATATTTTCATTTGCATTAATGATAATTATGTCCTTTAAAAGGTAGATTATTCAATAAAAGTAGACTCAATTCTGCATTAAGCATTTACTTGTAAGGAACACTAGTTACTGAGGTAAAAATTGGAAACTTTGAGGGAAAGTAACAATTTCATTTTAGAATTAGCAGTAAAAATCAAATCAGAGATGTACTCAATCACTCAGAAGAGTAGATTTCAAATAGTTCAAGGTAATATCTCTAAGAGGTTATTAGAGGAATCCAAAACAGTTTGCTGTTATATAGTAAATACTTTGATATTGCTTCATGCAGATAAGCCATGCTTTTTAGCGGTGGTGGAGGGGAATATCATTTTGAGACATTTGCAGAGGCAAAATGCTTGGTCAGATGAATAAGATCTCTGGGCACATAAGATATTTATTGCACCTTAACCTCTCTTTCTCTTTCATTTTCACTATGGTTTTCTACCTACCCCTACCTTCTACTTCCCCCAGAATATCAGAAACATCTATTTCCATTGCTGAAGAATCTGTTGAAATAATCAGAAATGCAAAAGCTAGCTCCTTCCTTCCTTCTTGATTGTGGCTTCTCCACATTTGATAATCCTTGCAAAGGAGGTTCAACCCCTTCATTGTTGACTCTATAGGTGCATGGTACTGGGTTGACCTGTTTTTTGAGATAAAGCTTTTAAAAGAAGTGAAGGTAGATAAATATGCTTAGAGTCTATACTTGTTTCTCCCTTGAAATGTATATGAAAGAAGTCAGCCATTTAAAATTGGTACACTCTTGAGATGTTCCCAGGAGTAGGAGTAAGAATTTACTCAGCTGTCTGGAAGGGATGCCATGACATTTTGAGAATCGTCCTGTGTAATCCAATCTTTCTTCCACTACAGTGGATCTTTTGGTTTAGGAAATAACCCAGTGTAGAATAATGGCTTTTGTTTTCATTTTCAGTTACCTCTTTGAGAGAAAGTTAATTAAGATACAGCCTGCAGATGTATCAAGGGACATAAATCTTCACATTTGTCGTTTTCTTTCGGCATAGTATTATTTCGGCTATTTGATTTAATGCTAACTTTCAGATAATTCCAAAGGAATAGACAATGATTCCTTTCCTTTGTATAAATACCTGCCTTTGCTTTAGGCTCACTACTCATATACTCATCTTGTGATCCCCTAAAGCTTTACAAATCTTTAAACCTGCAGGGATTCTTCATACTGATCTTCAGTTTAGGCTGTGGGGATCATTCCTAGCAATTCAAGTAAATACTTCTCTACTCCAAGTTCCTGGCTACCATGCTTCTTGCTCTAGAATAGTAGAAATGTAGGAGTGCCAGGACAGGGTTCACTTCTCTTAAGAGGAGAGAATTACATGTAGATATTTCACCTGGCATCATTCCACACTAGAGCACTAACAAAGGAGTACTAGAGGAAAATGAGGTGGCAACATCTTCATTTGAAAATCATAGTGAAAAGGCTTCCTTCTTTCATTGTTCTACATCCACAGTCTTTCATCAGCCCAACCCCAATCCCAGCGGGCAGTTTGGACATTGGCCAGTTCATTGCTTGCCATTCCTTTTGCAGTATAACCAACAAGTCTTAGTTCCAAGGAAAACTTAATGCTTTCCACTTCTGACTGCTTCAAAAATCCTCTCTTATGTCAATGAATGTAATAAAGACAAGCTATGTATGACTTGGCCACAAAAGCAAGACAGTTAAGACTAAACTTTCCAAGCACGGAGGTAGCTGAATGTTTTCTGAATTTTTTACTCTTCACAAATTAACTGTGGATAATTCATTACCTCATCTAATCTTATGTCTTAATATATTACATCACATTTTAGAACTCAATGCTATGAGTTTATTTGTTCATTCTGAAGTTGTGCATTTTGTAATGTTGTAGATTCTACTTAAAATGAGCCACAAATATGCACCAGAAAGACAGATTTGTTTTCTACTTGACCTAGAACCCTCTATATAGACACAACGCTTGTTGACTCAACTGGCTTTGTATCTTTGCCAGAATTCATCTGAGGGAGAAATCCTATGGAATCTATCCTCCAGAATTTCTGGAGATTCCAATATACATACAGTGGTTTTCTCCTATATATAAAATGGATCTTAGAGGAGAAATTAGGAAAGGAGAATTTTCTCTGATTCCCAAGATAAAACATACCTCCAAATATGAAAATAACATCTCTATATCCAGCTAGATGATGAAATGACAAAGCATCCAGAGTGTCTGTTTTCCTCAAATCAAGCAAATCATCATGAAAGCAATCCCAAAGAGGTTGCTAAACATCCTCCTCACAGACTATGCTATCAGAAACCAATTGTCTTAATAGGGTACACCTGAACAATTAGAACAATTAGACAATTAGAAATATTGTAAAAATACAAGAAATTACTAGAGTTTGTTGGAAAAGAACTCTCCAGATGATATATTTATTCTCCTCATTTCTGTTGGATACACCTATCTTTGCCATAGTGGCTTTGGTATTTTTTATTTTTTGCTAGAAAAATTGAAGCAAGATTTGATATGAAAATTAGGACTTTGAGGAATAATTTAAGGGAAAGTTAATAGTTAATGGACAGTTTAAAAGACCTTTTTTTTTCTTAATCTATCTCAAAGCACTTAGTCATTAAAAATAACCTTAGAAAGATGGTTTCTGTTGAAGATCAACAAAGGACCTTTTCAATCCCATATGAAACTTAATGATCACGATAAGATGGATAGTTTTGATACTTATCTACTTAGATGTTAGAAGGATCAAGGTTCACATTCACTTGAAATAATACTGAGCTTTGTTTTCCACCCAAAACTGCTTTCTGTATACAATCTCTTGCTTTGTTGAGAAACACAATTAGCTGAGGATTGGGGTGGGGAGAGAGAGAAAGTATTCCTTCCAGCTCTAAATGTTTAATATGATGATCCTATGATTGTGTGTACAAGTTTTAATCTGGGTGAGAATATTCAGCTTTATCAGGTGAATATGAGAGTGTGAGACTAAGGTTACTGGCAAAATGGAGAGAAGATAATTAGGAATCATGAAAGCCTCAGGCTGCTGGTTAAAAAGTACTACTCAGTATGGCTGTATTGTTCTATTTTTTTACTACATTTATGTTGGCTAATTTGAAGAAAAATTGAAGGAAAATATTTTTAAATGCCCCAATACTTTAGCTTATCTCTATTATTTATATTCTGTGGGGTGATATTTATCATAAAAATTAAATAAGGCTTTATCACTGGAAGTCTAAAAGATAGTCTCCAGCATCAAGTATAAGGCAAGTACATTCCTTAAATCCCAAGGATAGCATTCTGGAACAACTCCAAGAGAGATTTTAAAAATCAAAGTCTGAAAGGAGAATTCATGTAATTTTAGAGTGGAAAGGAAATTTAGCAATTATTTTGTCCTACCTCCCAGAAATCTTATGGAATTGATTGCTGATAAATAGTCCCTTAAACACCCTTTGCATAATTTAGTGACAGAGAGGTCAATACATTCTGAAGCAGCTTGGCCTGTGGTTAAATAGTTCTAATTCTGATGAAATTTTATTACTATGTTGATACTTAACTTACTTTAGTGAGAATGTAAGAAGAGGTTAATATATGTTTAAAGTCAAGAAAGGCTATGTCCTTTACACATGTAAATCAAAGAAGGGTTGATGAAGTTTATACTCAGTGACACAAGATATTTCCAGACTAATTTTTATCTGTATTTTTCCAGATTTTTCATAACTTCTGCCCTGGTTTTGAAGTATGCATGGTAGTTTCTATATCTTTTGCCTTCTTGATAATGTGCTTCTGAATATGCTTTACCTCATCAAAGTATTTTATATAAAATTATATCTACAACTTAACAAAATGCTCCAAGCTGTAATCTGATGGTGGTATCATTATTTCACAAGTTTTGTACCGTGTTTTCTTTCTCTTTCATGTTCCTTATGTCTGCTTTTCCTTGTGTCCTTCAACCTTTTCCAAAGAAATGTCTCTTCTCACTCTCATGGTCCAGATGGTTTTTTTCTTCCCCGTTTTCTGCCCTATGTTATGAATCACCCTTTTGGCATGGATTTGAATATGAAATCCATATTTTGATTTCATCATGGTTGTACTTCTGTGTTTATTACAAATGGTTAATTGATGTTGGATAAATAAGAGCTATTTCTCTAGCTCCTCTCAAAAGAGACCAGATGGCTTTGATACTGTGAGAACAATCAAACCCACACTTATGTGTGGGAGGTAAAGGGCAAAGTACAAAAAAATGGTTTTAGTTCACCAGAAATGGGAAAACAAAAAAGGCAAACTTTTGGGGCAGCCAGGGGGTAGCTCAGCCTTGCATAGAACAGAAAACGGTCACCAGAATATAGAATATTTTTGGACCAATAGATGAGGGCAGTCTATATTCATTAGTGGAGACTGAAATTAAAAGGAGGAGATAGATCAACTAGGGAGAAATAGTAAAAGGAATAAAAATAATTACTGACATATCACTAGCATTGTGCCTTAAGTGGCTAGCATTGTGCTTTAAGTTTACAAAGTGCTTCACACACATTTTGTTATTTGATACTGAGAATAACACTGAGTTAGGTGTTGTTATTATGCCCATTTGACCCATGACAAAACTGAAATTAAAAAAAAACAATAGGTTTTTTTTTAATTGCCCATGTTCACAGAGATAGTAAATATCTTGTGATTAAAAAAAAAAAAACCTTTACATTCTATCTCTATAACAACTTTTAAGACAGAAAGTCAAATTGGATTAAATAGCTTGCCCAAGGTCACACAACTAGGAAGTGTCTGAGGACAGATTTGAACCCAAGTCCTCCTCACTCAATGTCTGGTTCCGTATCTACTATGTCATTTAGCTGTCCCTCACCCCCCAGTAAATTTTTAAAGGACAGCATTCAAACTCAAATATCTAGATTCTAAATCCAGTGGTTTATTTGCTGTGCCTTCTAACTTTAAAAACACTTATTTAAAAGTTTGATGGTAGGATCTACTCAGTTCCTTAAACAAAATATTAATTTAACAGGCAGAGTCAGAAACCCTTAGGTTAGTGGGAGGTTTTTAGATACCCCTCTCTCCTTTTAGAGATAGGGCCAATGGCTATTGAACTTTAGTTCTTTTCAGTCATCTTCCAAAGTCCGTGGATATTAAGCTCTATACTCTCTTCAGGAACATGAGCTAGTAAGTGACTAGAGGCTAATAATGAGATTATAACTGTCCTTTGTATTTTTCTTGGAACTCTTTGATAACTATTATCATAGCCAAGCCTCCAAGTTTAACTGTTAAATAACTTGTGTTTAGAGACTTTGTGTAGTTCTGATTTAATTCTTAGTCCTTATCATACTCCATGAAACTAGCTTAAATACTGCTGAATTATCAACGTTCTCAAAGGGAGCTGAATTATTTTGTAGCTATGGACACTATTTCACCCTTCTTCCATCATATTTTTCTTTGCTATGAGAAAGGCAAAAACTATTCACAATAGAGGGCTGAAAAATCTGATGCCTTCCAACATTCAGACATATATCATGGCCGAGTTTCTCCACAATTCTTAGTGTCTTTCATTTTGATTAATTATTTGTCCTAGATTACATGTTGAAGCTTTTTTTAAATAATTATTTTCTGACATTTTGCAATGAATGTTCTCCCCCTCCATCCTATACTTTCCCTTTTTCTCCTGATCTTGTCCCCAACATCATAGGTAATATTACATAGGTAGAACATGTGTTACCATTTTTGCTATGTGGTGAAATACGACGTATAGGCTTACACTAGAGAAAATCAGAGGCAATAAAGTGGAGAATGGTATGCTTCAATCTGTTTTCAAATTGTCAGTTCCTTCTTTGGTGATGGGTAGCCTTTTTCATCATCAGTCTCTTGGAGTTGTCCTGGATCCTTGCATTGTTGATCATAGTTAAATCATTCACAGTTGATCATCATATGCTATTGTGTTATCCTGGTGTCTTTCAACCTTACCTTTTATGATAAGAAATTCATATTAAGTAGAAGCAGTTTTTCTCTTAGAAACAATTCACTCTATGTCCAGGTCTCCTCTGGATTCTGAAACTCGGCTCCATGTTGCTTTTTCATTAGAAATGGAATCCTTGCCTTTCTGTGGTCCCTTCCCCCAAAGCAATAACTGCTTGGGTGCAATTTGTTTATTGCTGTCCACATTAAAATTAATAGGAGTTATAACATTAGTTATGGATGAATAATCCTCGGTAAATACCAGGGGTTTCCTGTTGCCTCTAGGATCCTACATAAACTTTGCTATAACTTGGCCTTTTTCTCTGGCCTCATTAGACATTATGCACACATATACATATTCACATTAGATGTGCGCATTACACATACAGATACCTAATATATTTTATACGTCTTGCTCCTTCCAACAATTTAGAATCCCGTCAAACTCGTCTTTTATGTCTTCACGCATAGTGTTCATTTTTCGACACGTATATTTACAGTGATTGACCTCCATGCCTGCAGTGTCTTTCCCCTCTCTCTCTACTAGAGAGACTTCAAGAGGAAGCAACATTATCAGCTTTAGCATTGTTTTTCCTAATGACACAAATGCCAGTTCCCTACCTCACTAACTGCCGTGGATGCGTTTCATATCTACTCATTGGCTCTTCTAATAGAATGTAATCTCCCAGTACAGGGACTTTCACTTTTGCCTGTTTTATTCCTAGGATAGATGAATGTTTTTTTTTTTTTGAACTGTAAAAGATGAAGGTATTTATGGACATTTATATAGGAATGTTACCAGTGTCAAGAACTACCCATCTATTGAATGTAATAGACTTCATCACTAATTACTGAATCGTCTTTTCTTGCATATGGTGACTTTTGAACTTTCAACCACTTAGGGGTATCGAATGAAGATGTTCAATATTGCAAGGACCAGGAACATAATTTGTGATTTAATTTTTTAATGGCTTATAAGAATTCAATTTGACCTTCAGTTAATAACGTTCCACTGGTCTGTAGTAAGTGCATGCATTGGTAGAGAGCTGCTCCACAGTTATTGGGCTGTAAATAGCAAATCCCAAATGCATCAGAAAATTCTCTGCTTTTTCATATAATTTAGTGAAGATTGTGAGATACAGTTGTCAGGGTTTAAGACAATCACCTTGTCAATTGTTTTATTGCATTTCTGGCACTGTACATACAGGAGGACCAAGTGCCATTGTAAAATTTGCCAAGTTGGAGAAAGTGAAGACAGGTGTGAGATTACAGCTGTAATAAACTTGAAATTGAACACTCTTTGTAGCTGATTTTGTAGAAGGCAATTGGTTTGATTTATGCAATCCAGACTACAGAAGGAGAAAGATGTAAGTCAGCATCTTGGACCAAAGACATAGTGGTTAGATGAGTTGTAGAAGGTTGCTGGGAACTATGGGATTACCATTGGCCTATATTTGTCACTTAATGCAGGGGTAATCCAGGCTATCCATGTAGATGCCTTTTGCAATAAAGGAAAAACAAATTATTTAGGAAAGATGTCAGTGAGGAAAAGTTTAGGCTTCTGTGAACACATAAATTGGAAGCACCAGTGTAGGTTCCCAAGGCAAAGTACATGAATTGTGAATATGTTTGCTACCCAGAACATACTTACATTCTCTAAGGATATACTCCATGGACCAACTCAGTTATTAGATCTCTCTTTTGAGACTAGAGGCAATATATTTATGAAACTCAGATGGAAAATGAACTATGTAAGGATTTAGAAAAAAAGCATCTTGTTTTAATATAATATTTTTTGGAGTTTTCAGGGCTGATCTGGACATGTGTGTTGTTATTTGCATGTGTGAGGTATGTCAAATGCATATAAACTCAGCAAAATTGAATTTAATGAGCTCTGAATTTTCATAGTTTCCAAACACACATAAGCAAGTGATTCTATAGTTTCAGAATCCATAAAGTAAAGGTATTGGACTAGAAAATCTTGAAAGTATGTTTCATTTGTAAAATGTAATTATTCCATTCCTGTGATACTGCTAAAGTAGAAGATAGAGAATGAAGTAAAAGACATCGATAAAGAACTATGAAATTCTCGATTCAGGTGTTCCTGAGTATTATTGGATCTTATTGAGAGATTCAATAAAAGAACAAAGCAATGCCAAGGAAAAGAAGAAGAGAGATAATTCCCAAACCCCTTGAATGTTTAAGCTTGTCCATTTGAATCCTTAGCTCAAAAAAAGACGATCAATCATGATCTTTAACTAAATATAATCTCTAAGGGACTGTAGGGTTCTGAGACATAACTCAAAATAATTATATCTCATTCTTTTCTCCTCTCAAAGCCATAATCATTTAATTTAAATAGGTGAATTAAGATTAAATTGAATATTATTGTCAGCTTTGAAGAGGAACTTCAGTCACAGAAGGGCAGTGTAGGCTTTGGAAATGGTAGGGCAAAGGTATAGGACACTTGGGTGTCCAGAAGTGCTATCTCAGGATGTTTTCTCATTACTAGCAGATGAGTGGATTAAAGGCTGGTCTTAAGTATGAAGGAGGGTTAACAATTAAGCTCAACATAAGCATGCCTTCAAAAACCTTATTTTGGAAACATGAACATAATGGTAATCAATTTTATTTTTTCACGATCAAAACAAAGTATACCTACCCTAGGAACTACCCATATAAAATTAATGACAATTTTGTCCTTTGGCCTTTATTAATTTTCTGACTCATTATTCACATAAACTATCATATAAATTCAAAATCTACCCATTTCCCCTTCAAAAAAAAAGTATCCATTCTAACCAGAAAATGGACCATACGGTACTCAGACGTTTGTCTAAATTGTGAGAGAAGGAAAGAATTTTTTGTAGGATCCTGCTTAGAAAAGGCCAGTTTTCATACATAATTAGAGCAGGAAGGAACTTGAAAAACCATTTGGAGTCCAGTTTTGTTGCTTTGTAGATGAGGAAACCATGGCGCAAAGAAAGTAAGGACTCAATCAAGGTCACATAGGTACATTTGTGAATGATTAAACCAGGACTAGGTTTTCTGGTCCATATCTGGAGCTTAATAAATTTAGGTGAGTTGAATAGGATGAAGTTTTTCCTGGGTCATAACTTTGGAGAATTTGATTCCTTCATATTTATTTTTACTCTCTGAAAACAACTTCTGTAGGTTACTGGTGGCTGAGACCTCCAGTTTCTCATGAATTGAATCGATGTTATATTTAATTAATAAACAGAATCTGAATATGTAAACTGAAGAAATAGGAAAAAATAAAATATGAGCCAATGAGTAAACTCCTTTCTCCTTCTCCCTACATTTTTTCACTTTGTCTGTTTTCCTCTCTTTTCTTTTATCTGTATATATTTTGTTATTTTTTATTACAGAGTACCTACTTTCTTCTCTTTCCAGTGTACTAGCCTGCCTGAACATGCTTTTAAACTGTGACCTATCTTTTACATTGAATTTGCATAAATGCTCTCATTAAGCAATTTTTGTAAATGAGATGCTGGTCTGTGGTTGGAGTTTCATCTTGGAATTGTGTTGATGGTAAATAGCCATGGGGCCTTCCCTTTGTGGTCTCACCGCAACCACACTAACCTTTTGCCCTTTAAGAGAAGAAGTTGGATCACTTCTTATGTCTGATTTCTCCAAAGATTTTTCTCAGGCTGGCTAACTTAAAATTTATTGGAAAAAAAAGACAAAAAAGGGACAAATATACAATTGTACATACACATACACTCCAATGTGTCAAAAATCTTAGCAATATTTGTAATCTTTTCTAGTGTTGAAGATTACAACCCAATCTTTCATTTTTTTTTGTCTTTTCTTGAATTCATTTTGGACTTTATTGATTAAGATACTGGGTTTGTTGTCATTTCCTTCTCCAGCTCATTTTATAGATAATGAAACTGAGCCAAATATGGTTAAGTGACTTGTCCAGGGTCACACACCTAATAAGTGTTTGAGACCAAATTTGAACTGAAGAAGATGTATGTCCCTCACTCTAAACTGCTGTGCCACCTAGCTGTCCAGCTCTAGCTCCTAACTTGCCATAAATCATCCACAGATGGCACAGGCCAATTCAACAAATATAGAAATCAGTGCTGTCAAAGTCAAGTAGAAACGCAAACCTGAGGCCCATTATTGACTTTGAAAACCACAAATTAACATTATCTGCCTTGTATTATACTTAACTGAACATTTCCCAGTTATATTTTAAATGAAAAATTGCCCTAATTTTGGTGTCTCTGAACTCTAGAATACTTCATAACATGATCTAAGCGATTGTCTACATAATATCTTTTGAGTTGACAGCCATCTTCTTAAGGACCTTTTGGAATTCTATAAAATTCTTCTTCAAAAAGAACTCAGAGAATACATATAGGTTGGTTGGATCTAACTGAATCACAAGCCAATTCTTGGATTTTCTTTGTGAAGATAATATACCCGGGAATTCAGGAATTCAAATTAGGACTTGAATTATTGTTTTACTGATTGCCATGACTTAAGAAAGTGATGTAAAAATATTTAAAAGTGTTTCATGTGGCTTTTTTTGGTTAGATGTTTCTTAACCATTTACTAGCCTGAGAGTACCTAATCCCACTCTTTCAGTTTTACAATTAGAAAATCTAAAGCCGGAGAAGTTAGATACAGTGTTATAGAAAGTAGCCTTAAAGGGGAAAATAGTAACAGCTTTGGAGAAATAGGAAAGTCGCATTAGCTAAATTTTAATTGGAGAACTTAGAGCAACCCCTACATTTGTGACAGCTAGGACAGAGGCATGGGCTTGGGAAATGGATTATCATGTGTGAGGAAGACAACATAGGTCAGTGTCACTAGATTGTAAAGTGTAGGGAAGGTCATTAAAAATAAGACTAGAAAGGTAGGAAGAAGTCAGCAATGAAAGTTCTTAAAAGCTAAATAGAGTATGTTTGGTCCTAGATGTACTGGGGAGCTAGTCTGGCAGCTCCATAGAGAGAGGATGGTTTAGATGGGAAGAAGTTGTCATGAGAAAGGTGGCCATCCAGAAGGCTATTGCAATATTCCAGGTAGAAGATGATTAGAATCTGAACTAGAGTATAGTGAACTGTGAACTGTTTAAGAGGGGAGAAAAGAGGGAATCTGAGAGAAATATAAGGGAGAAAACTCAAGATTCCCAAGATTTGGCAACTGATTAAATGTGTTGAATGGACAAAGGAGAAGTTGTAGATGACTTTGAGTTTGCAGATCTGGGGAATTGAAAAGATGGTGGGATCTGCAGTAGGAGTGAAGTTCAGACGATAGAGGGTTTTGGAGGGGAGTAATAAATTCTGTTTTGTACATAGTAAAATTGAGATGCCTCTAAGACATCCATTTTGAAATGTTGAGCAGTTCATTGATAATGTAGTATTATAAATTAGGAGAGAAATTAAGACTGGATAAGTACATCTAGGAATCATCTAATAAAGATTATAATTAAACCTATGATAATGCAGGTATTTAGGAGAGGAAGAAAGCCCAAGATTTGAAAACTGATTAAATATGTGGAGTAAGCAAGACAGAGCTATGTTTCATTACTGGGCCTTCCTGAATAAGTGGCTACAGCAAATCAATCCTCCTCATATCCCAGAACATTAAAATTATATTATGAATATTTTTACCTCAGCCTGTTGTGGATGAATTTGTTCCATGGCTGTTACTCATAACTTAAGTTGATTATGGAAACAAATATAATTACTAGTTAAACCTTTTCTCACCTTTAGCTCTATCTGCATTTTTTTTTGCAGTAACAGGTTGGATCTTATAACAATTATTTAATTAGTCTGCAATTATTATATAAATAATAGTTGCAAATTTAAATTGGAAGAAAATATAAAAATAACATCTGCTTCCTGTTTGAATCTGTAACTATTATTTCTTTAATGACAGGGAGATTATGTTTATCTCTACTATTGCACTTCATTTAATTTTGTGACCCTTGCCTAAACTGATGTAGAAAATAATTGTTTTGGCCTTTATTGACATGACAAATACTTATCAATAATAATATTGATGGGAGTTTAATAGAAACATTAAAACAGAAAATCACCATCTTATCTCAGGACAATTTTAATTGCATTTGGACCGATGCAGACAGTTTTTATAGTTAATACACCTACTATATTTTTATCAACATCTGTTCTCAATATTGGATATCATTGCAAGATTAGAAGTACACATTATATCATTCAGCCTTTGTTTTTGTTGTACAGATTCAAATTTATTAGAAGAGACTACAGATGATGCTAGTGTTGTTTAAAAGAGGATATGGCAATGTTTTCATGAGCTGGGAAGTTTTGTTTTTAAAAAAAAAGGGACACCATTTCTGGTGACTGTTGTATAGTGTATTCAGATGCAAGTTAGTCTAGATAAACTCAAGTCTAATCTGAGGTAGAAAGTGATAGGAGTAAAGCAGTATCCCAGACAGAATTTTAGAGACTGCTACAGAGGAGTCAAGGAAGCTTTTGTGGAGATGTTAATACTTGGGTTTGGGACCTCAAAGGAAGAAGCATTCCTTGGCAGGTGGCATATCCTGCAAAACTATAGATAATTAGAGAGCATTGCAATCTGAAAACAAGTACTAGGTTAATAGAAATTTATGTGTGTTAATAGAAATGGGTTAAAATAAATTTAGAGAATAGAAAATTCCAAATATCAGTAACAGGAAACTTGGTGTAAGTTAGGTTTTTTTTTAAATCTCAAATAACACTATTGAAATAAAACTATGAAATGAAAAAGCTAACAAAAATGTGTTGATCGATGGAAAAAAGAAGGAAATTTTAAGTGACTGAGCACCAGAATGAGATATGGACAAGCATTAATAATTGACTTCCAAGGAAAAACCAAAATTTTCTAATGTTTCCTTCTCCTAACAACTTCTCAGCTCTCCCTGATAGGCTACAGCACAAAACAATAATGATTAAGAGCTTGAGTGGGTGAGTTCTTGAACCTAGTTCTAATTTTTATCCTTAAAGTAATCCTAGATGTAAATAAATCGAGGGGTCTGGCCCAGATTGTCAATCTGAGTTCTCACTATTTAGGAGCTTTAGGAGACCATAGAGGATGATAAATGAAATAATAAAAACAGTCATCTAGTTTAATTGTGTAACACCAGAGAGAATCAGAGTTTCAGGAAATAGATGATTGTGGTTTGGAAAGAGTATCCTGAAGCCTATTTTTCTTATCTAGTCTTTGGAAGTCAGGACTTTCTTTGCTCCTAGCCAAATAAAATGGGCTTATAGTTTCAGCAACTTTGCAGACTGATTCTTCTTTTGGCTTGCTCTAAATAGTGATATCACCACTCCTAATACCACTAATGAAATCATGATTTCCCAAGATTCAATATACCAGGGATGCATTTCACATTGGTAAAATTGCAAGTTTGCTAACAGAAACTTCCTAGTGAAAAGCTTACAAGGAAGAAAATAAACCTTCCAGACCTGAGGGAAGTAGCTGCACATCTATAATTGGAGTTTGGAAACTTTGGGGGGGGGTAAAGAAAACTTCTTATTCATAATCCTCTGTCATATTCATTTAATTCAGGAAAGTCAACTCAATCATGTGATCTCTACCTTATTTGAAAGGTTTAGCAAATGCCCTTGTTTCAACATAAGCCCCTTTTAGGAAAAATAACATTTTAAGTCATTTGGGATGAACAAATTGATAAATGCATCTTTTCAGGAGAATATTATGTGTGTAGTATTGACAATTTAGGAAAAAAAGGTGCACATGTATGTTGGTAGAAATTTTTTAAGTGTAAGACAGTATTTGTTTTCTCATTACACTGCAAGGGATCTCCAAAAATTCATCTTGTTTCACTATTCCCTTTTGTCTCTAGGTGCTTAACACAAAACACAAAGATCAGGATATATTCTAGTTTAAAAGTGCTCCTGGGGTATTCCTTTTACAACTTCTCTAGCTATCAGATTCGGTGGTAAATGGATCTTACAGTCAGAATGTTCTTAACACAGTTTTTCCTACTGCCTTGCCAAATGCAAAAATGGAACTCAGATAGTTTAGATTATCACTATGAAATATCAAACTGTTCATTTATTCATATTTAAAAAGCTACCTTGTCTCCAGCACTTTATAAGTCTCTCAAAATATAAAGATAAGAAGTTAGAGACTTTGCCTTCAAGGACCTCATATTCTATTTGGGGAAAATAACTTAGAAAGGTAAATTAAAATTTTAATTTTATTAGTGTAAAAATATGTTTAACAATCAAAAACAAAGCACTTTTAGAGGGAAGGCACTAACAACTAGGGTGATCAATATAAATTTCCTTAAGAGAGTGGGGTTTGATCTGAGCTTCCAAGGGAGAGAGAAGGATGCTGAAAGGAGATGAATAGTGAATTCATTCCATGTATGAAGGACACACATTCAAAGGTCTGGAGGTGAGAGGTAGAATTGTGTGTATGGAGAATAGGAAGCAGGCCATTTTAGCTAAAAGTAAGGTGTGTGAAGGAGAGGGATATGTAACAAGTTTGGAAAGGTAGGTTATAGTCAGGTGATAAAGGACTTTTAAAAGCTAAAAATAGTCATTTTAATTTTTTTTCCTAGAGAAAAGAGGGAACCATGGGAGTACGGTGAAGAGGGAATGATGACAGAATTGAACTTTAGGAATATAAATTAGGCTTCTGTGTGGATAAGAGATTGGAGAGGAGAATTATGAGTCAAGAAGACTATTGCCAATGCAGTGTCCCTGAACAATCTGCAGGCATCTAAAAAACACTATCCACAAGCAGAAGATAAACTGTGGGAGTAAAAACACCAATGAAAAGCAACTGCTTGACTGCAGGGGTAGAGGGGATATGACTGAGGAGAGACTCTAAATGAACATTCTAATGCAAATACCAACAACAGGGAAATGAGTTTGAGTCAAGAAAAGAAAATGATCTTTGTTTCCAATGAATAATGTTTGGAAATGACCAAATAAAAATTAAAAAAAGAAGACTATTGCCTCACTATAGATAAGACTTCTTGGGGAGGTTCTGAATCAGGTTTTGGCCTTGTGAATTAAAAGAAGGAAATGGATGTGAGAGATTGTGAGGAACTTATTACAAATACACCTTCTTTTGAAAGAAGAAAATGATACCCATACATACACACACACACACACACACACACACACACACACACACACACACACATATATATATATTTGTAAACCCTATAAACTAACACTATAAATCATATTTTAAATTCTTATACAATATAGTAAGTTTTCCTATATTTATGATTGAGAAAGTTATGTATAGCAAAAAAGAAAGCTATTTAATTTCCGGTAGTGTGTCCTTTTATTCTGTTTAGCTAGTTACTTGATTTTAGAAAGAAATGAAGTGACTGTGATAAAATTTTCTCAAAACCACCATCTTTGACACTCTATATTATAGCAAATGAACTGATTTTTCTCTAGTATCTTCTCTATGTTAAAGATGAACTAGAACTTATAATAATTATCTTTGCCATTTAAACATATCTTTAAAGTTCCCTATTTCTGATTCACTCCCCTCTTCACCCCACTACTCCCACTCCCCGTGAATTCTGTAGAATGCTAGTCAGTAGCATATAACCTAGTGTCAATAATTGGGCAATTCCCAGAGTGGAAGGGTTTCTTTTCCCTTTATTTGGTTTTGGTTTTGGATGGATTTTCCAATCTCTTACACTTTTTTTTTTTGGATTATATCAGAGCTGCACTTTAATATCCATACAGAGTGACTTTTAATTGGGGGGTTGCTACACTCAGGTTTATAAGTAAAACTCGTTGGGGAGACACGAGATACTCAATATTTGATCTAGAGCACTGCACATAATTTTTGTGATACTGTTAAACACTATAAATGAATTTTAATCATAGAATCAAGCACTTAGTGTTAATGTTTTCAATGCTTTATGAATGACTTTAATCACAGGGGAACTTGTTGGTTTTATTTTTCAAGAGGTTGGGTGGGTTTTCCTTCTTCCCCACAGCCAATGCTAAATATTTCTGACACTAACAATGCTACATCAATTGGAAATTCACATTTCATATAATAACAGACCATTTTAATTTCATGAGGCAAAGAATTGGCTTCCCCTTGCAAATAGCACTGAGGAAAGCAATATTGTCAAAGGAACTGGCATGGTACATCAAGAGATAAATCTGTTGAATTAAATAAGAGGCTTTCATTACCTTTTACATTGCATTTCCATATAACATAAGCATTAATTAAACCCTTCAGTGCATTCCTTCTTTCAGGAGAGCTTTTTCTGTGTCTGACAAGAAATGTCGACCAAGAGAAAGTATGGGATCCAGGACCTGCCATTAAAAATATACTCACTTGTGCAGAGAGAATAGGGACTGCATTCAAACAGACAGGCAGATAGTGAAAACAGGGAAATCTTCCATTCTGAGTCTTATTCACTTAACAGACTATGGCAATATTATTGAAATATTCCTCTAATTTGAGATCTCAAAGACAAGGACACCTGAAATCTTATTACTAGTCCTGTCATTAAATATTTCTTAGGATACTTTAAATGATAACAGAAAGAGAACAGTAATTTTTTAAAGTTCTTTTAATATATTTTCCTTTACATGACTGTTAACTTGGACCAACCAAAGAAAGTCTGACTTTTCCCTGTCATATAGTGAGTGAGTAATTTGTGACAATGTCTGGAATTTTTTAATGGAATAATACCATGAAACTTCAGGGCAGTGATGGAGAAATAATTTCCTAAAAGTCTGTTGTAGTACTTTTATTCATCTGCCACCATTTTATTTTCTGATTCCAGGGGAACACTTGAGAATCTGCCCTCAGGAATACACATGCTGCACCACAGAAATGGAGGACAAACTGAGCCAACAAAGCAAACTGGAGTTTGAAAATCTGGTGGAAGAGACGAGTCATTTTGTGCGTACCACCTTTGTATCAAGGCACAAGAAATTTGATGGTAGGTGACATGTTTCCAGTTTCCTCCTGTTGTATCTTTAAAAAAATTTTTTTCTTCATAAGAATCTCCCAATCTTATTCACAGTGGTTGATATTAAATATTATGGATATTGAATTCATTGTTGAATATTTGCTCCCCAAATCTATTTCATGAGAAAAGCAACATTTTCTTTTATAGCTGAGTTTATATAGAGTGTCATTGTGAGAAGAGAAAGGTAACATAAAAATGTAATTTCAAATGGCTCATGTTCTAAAAATATATTCTGAATAGGATGGACTATCTTTTATATTACAGTGACACTCAGAATTGATTTTAAGAAATGATAGAGTTTTTTAGGTATGCATGAAGGCAGTTGTGTTAAATTCCTATAAATAAATAAATTAATTAGTTAATATCAAAACATTATTCACCATCTTTTAGGAGATGTAGAAAGCTATTGGGAATCAAAAGAAAATATATGACACAAGTAAATAAATTTTAAAAAATGGGATTCAGGGTTTTATTACAGAGGTCAAAATGATATTTAAAGTTATGTAAACATATATCTCATAGAAAAAACTATGGCATAATATTCCTGCTGGGATATATGAGGAATTGATAATAAAGTTAATTTCATTTTCCTTTTTACTATGTTTTTTCAAAAAAGGCATATCATTTCAAAGTTGCTTTATTAAACAATTAAGTTTGATATGTTTTTTGAGTAAATTTCTAAATTATATATATATATATGTGTTTATATATATATAATTTCAATGGGAGAGAAAATAGCTTTATAAATTAAATAATTTTTCATTGTCCTAGCCTGGCTAAATTTAACAGAGAATTCAATGGTGTTTTCTAAATGTAAATAATACATAAAAATAATATGCATTTTTGTTATCTAAAGAAATTGAGAAACATATTCCTAAAAGTGACAAGAAAGACTATTCATGGTCATCATACATTGGCTCTTCTTCTTTCCTCAGCAATTTCTCCCATTTTATATACCTCTGGTACCCTATAGAACAAAAAATCACTCTTAGGCTCTTTTCTAGACCCTTTCTTTGGTTTGGGGTTTGAACACCATGTGTTTGAGATGCCCAACATTTCCAAATGTCCAATAATCATAGGATATTAGGATTCTGCCACAGGATTGACAGCATCAGGTTTAAGCCCTCTTTTGAATTTTTGATTGTTGAGCATTCTTCCTTTTTGTGATGTTTTAAAAATAAGTATTTTCTATTAAAAATCAGAAGAGAGTCATTAACATCAAGGCCAGTATATTGTGTTTTTTCAATGTAGCAATACCTAAGAAAATATTGAAATTCATACTCAGCATTTTTTTACTTATTGGAAGTTAAATTATATTTGTTTAAAAAAGAGAGTTTTTAGTAACTTGAAAATAATTTGCTTGTAAAGGTTTGTTCTAAACTAACTTGCCCATTGTGATAACCATTACCATGTTTTAGGAACCACCCTGGTATCTGTCAGCAATATGAATAATGAGCCCAAAGTCAAAATAGCTGCCTTTCATTTCTTTCAGATTCTCTTGTCAATGCACAGCAAATATGTTATCTGCCTAAGGGTCCTTTTTCTTTGTTCAGTGGCTTAATAAAATTTCAACCTTTTTTATTATGTAAACCTTCTGATTTCATTCATATTGACTCTCTAATAAAGTTATTAAAAGGGAGGTCCATATAACATTTCATAATCTTGGAATGGGCTGGCTATTGAGAGAAGTGTTGGTTTTTATTATATCTGTCAATTCATATGGAAATCTCTAGATTTTCCTGGACTCCCAAATTCTCTTTCCCTCTCTCTGCCTATCCATGAATTTCTCTATCCCTATTATAAAGTATATCTGTGTATGTTAGAGGTGATTTTCATAGCATTTCCCTCAATGAGTCTATGGTGACCTATTCAATATTTGATTGACAGATTACACATCTCTTGAAAGAGAAAATCCTCTACCTCTAGCTCTGGTTAGAGATATGTCACTCCACCTAAAGATACTATGTTTGTGACTACACAAAGCTAGTATGAGGTCTTGGCTGCCAAGTCGTAGTTATTGAGGTTGTGACTTTGGAAGATATCTCGCCTTCATTTGTTATAATACAACTGGAAAATCATATTGAAATAATGTCTGGGAAGTACCTAGAGTGAGAAAGAGATCAAATTGTTATAAATAAAAGATGGATAGTGAAGTTATTAAAGCTATTCAGGGATTGTTTTCCCCTTTCTTTTAACAAATACATACACCCACCAAGCATGAATTAAATAGCAATTCTTTCACCATAGCCATGTATTTTCATTGCTTTGCATCAGCAATTTGTAATCTTGGAGTCACATTTTTGTCTTATTTAAGAATCCCCTTGCTCTAGCTCAACTCTATTTCTCTCCCTTTTAATGCCTGTTTTAAGTGTTGCTGTACTTAGGGGCATTAAGTCAATCAACTTGACAGGACACTGATCTGGCTCATTTTCAAGACAGGATTAGTTACAGGTAGAGTGAAGTTCTCTATTAAGAGGCTATTTCATTATAATTAGATTTGGTTGGGCTACCATGGAATTAAGAAGAGAAATTAAGGAGTTTATATGTATTATCACCAAGGGCTTTTCATCTAATTGTTTTCATCCTGGACCCAATCTAACTACTGAATGCAGTGGTTTTAGAACTATGCACTCTCTTGTTGCCCACCTTTTGTTGTTGTTATTGTTGTTGTTGTTGTTTTCTTTTCAGTTTACCATCATGAAAGCCAAGTATTTAATGTACAGAGTTATTTTTTTTAAGTGACTGGTCTAGAAATTGTGAGAAATATCAAAATATTCATATGTGCACTAAATGTCTCTTTTCCAATTTCTTTCTTCAATTCATTTGGGGACATTAAGTGATTAAGGATATATAATGTTAGAATCTATCAAGGTTACAAGATAGGAGTTCTAGATTTTTGACTTCCTTGCATTGACTTAGATGTGATTCTTATCACTATAAAGGGCTTTGATTGTTTTAAAAATAATAGTATTACTATTAATTATTGATTATGTTTTAAGTTAGTATTTAAAATTATTGGTTTTATTATTTTAAATTTTTATTAATTACACTTTTATTCATGGAATTTTTTCAGGAATCTCAAAAACATAAGATGCTTCTGACAGCTGAGTATTTGAGAAAGACTTAGCATATAGAAAATGCATTTTTTTCATTTTGTTAGATTTTTCAGTCCTATATGAATGTTTGCTTCTCAAATCAAAATCAATGCAGATTCATTGGAATGAGAATACCTTAGAGAGATTATCTAGTCCTATACTCTCTCTTTCCAGATAAAGAAGCACGTTTCTCATTCTCTGAATAGATGTGTCAAAGCAAATAGAGAAGGAAGCACAACTAGATAATGTTAATATTTTAAAATAAAAAATATTCCATACTCAACTGTCTTCTTCTAAACCTAAAAGATTTCACCTTCTTTCCCCAAAATGGGATGATGTTATACAACAAAGGTTGGCTAATATTCAGAGTTGCTTATCAGTTTATATACATTTCCATCACAGTATCTTCTGTTAGAACTCAAAGATCATAATAAGATTAACATTTTTTTCATAGTCCACTAAAGTTAAGCCGCTATCAGTTTGACAAGTTTTAGTGGCACTTCTTTAAATGAGAAAGATTAATGGTAGCAGTAGGAATCTGAAAATGTTATAATTTAAATTCTTTTCCCTTCCCCATCTGTCTCTCCCACCCCCTTCCCTTCTTCACCAAAAATTCACTGAGAGGCGGTATCTATTTAATATCTAGGTAATATAGCAAGTATATTTTCAGCGATGGCAAACTTCCAAATGTTGTTCTCCCTGCCTGAGTCTTCACTTCCAGCTCTCATTCAACAACACATTCCTCTTGTCAAGTGAAAATGGAGAGAGCGCTTCCCTCTTCTATCTGACCAACTTAAAAGATCTGTTCACTTGTGTATCAGTTGAGCTCTCAGCTATACTTCTCTGAAGAGAATGATGAGTGAAGATTGGGAAAGGGTCTAAGCAGGTTTCAACAGCCTCATGTCCTTCTGGAACAGTTAGAACAATTAAACTGAGAATAAAATTTCACCCTATGCCCTACCACATCCTGTCCAGTAATTCATGGCCACCAACTATTTCAATACTTCAAAGACCTGTGATTTACTTGGTCTGAGGACTTATGTCACTGATGCATATTGATAGCAGGAGTTGTATTTTATTTTATCATTCTGTGCAAGGGCTGAGCATATTGATTCACAAATAGCAGGCATTTAATAAATGAAAGATAAATGAATGAATAAAAGAATTAATATGACTTCATTATTGATCTTCATGACTTCCTTCCCCTTTCTCCAATAGATAGATTTAGATAGTTCCATTTATTTCTATCTTTATATAGTTCTGTTTCCCTAGGTAGATAGATACATAGACATACACTATGTGTCTTTATTCACAAAATGATGAACATGGAAATATGTATTGAATAATGACATATATACTATACATCATATTACCTCTCATCTTGGGGATGGAGGAGAGAAGGGAGGTAGGGAGAAAGCACATTTCATAAAATATCAGCAAGCAATTTTTGAAAATTATACCAATGTAAAAAAATAAATTAAGAAAACTATATACACACATATACATCATACTGGTAAATGTTTAACAAGCGACTATTCAGAAAAGCATATGCATAACACATTTTAATTGAATCTTCATCAACATTTTCTCTCTCAAATTTTTAAGCCTTGACAATCAAAAAAGCAATAATTCAAGCCCTGAATGATAGCTTTTGCTTATTAACAAGGTAGAAATGCTCACACTGAAAGTTTATCAGTTAGCTTTGTAGAATCACTTTGAGTTGGCTCCAGCACAGCACTGGATATATACATAAACCTATATGTATATCTGGTGATGATTCTATTATTCCTGGTAAACATCTCTAAAAACTAATTGTACTCTAGACTTGAACCTCAAATGTTCCCATCAGGAATCTTAAACTGTTATGAATGGGTAGTATTTATGCCAGGGTGTTTTCCTTTTCTGACTTTTGAGACTTCTGCAGTTATCTTCCTGTCAGGATATGACAATTGGTAAGAGGTGGTAGCTTCTTATTCCCAGTGCAAAATGCAACAAATATTTTAGGTTATTTTGCAATACATTCAAAGGATGGAAATATAGCTCCCTAACAGTTATCCTAGCTCACTCATCACAGGGGATTTCCCATAAGGAACAAGTGTCCTTCTACTTACCATGGGAATCTAAAGGCTTCATGGAAATTTTTTAAAAAACAGATCTTCATCAAAATGCTTGATAGCCTCGGGTTGATCCCACCTTAATGGTTTTAAAGACAAGGAAACTGAAACCAAGAGTTTGCTTACTCAAAATCAGTATAAGCACACAGGGGTAGGCACTGATCAGTTCATTATATGTCATATTCCAGGATGGAGTCATTTAATTGAAGTCACAAATATAGAGAAATTATTCTTAATGGTTTTTATGTAGATTACAAATATTTAAACTCAAGGCATTATTTCTTTTATTGGAAATCATTATTTTGATAATTTTGTTCAATCAAATGGTAAGTAATGAATTCAACTAAAGTGGCAGAAAAAAAGGCAAAAATATTGCCAAATGGAAGACTGCATATATTCTGAATTAAAATAGATTTCAGTGAGTAATTATTAATGTATGAGTAATTAGTAAATATTCATTCTTGTTAACTTATGAAACCTTATGTTATCATGGTGTTCTACACTACCAACTTTCTCCACATGCATATTTATGGAACCAGAATTCCCCAGAGAGAAACATTTTAGTAAGGGGACTTTTCATTTAGAAACTGCTCTCCCTTCTGATTTGATGGAATTCTTGTTTATTCATATTTGAAGTGCCACATAAAGTTGTTTTTTAGTATGTCCTTCTCTTTTTTATGACTTTATTTTTCTTCCTGGCTCTTATTTATGTATTTTAATGTCATACATTTGTCCAGAGATTTTGGCAGGGAGTGCATTTTTAAAAGCAAAATAAAAAAAGTTGAACAGTAATTTCCATCCTTATGAAAAACATATTCTGTAGTAACACCCTCAAAATATCTATCGTCCTGAATAGAGCAGTAATTTATATACCGTACCATGGCTTTGGTACTATGAAAGCCTGCTTATGTTTCCTTGTTAAATATAATTTCTCATTCTTATAAGGCAGAGAGGAAGATGACAGAATGATCTCTTTAAAATATGACCTAATTTTCACAGTGAATAAGATTATTCTAGATAGAACAAAGAAATATAAGGTGTTTTCTAGAGAGTAAGGCAAAATTCTAGGATTTTTTGTAAATATAGTTTTTACTTACATACTTAAATATATAGTAAAGGCATATGTGTATATTTAAACATACATTCATATACACATATACATACTATTTAGGAGGCTGAAGGATCTAAATTTTCTCATTCATAAAAGGGCAGTTGGAGAAATGTTGGACCATATGTTTCCTTTGAGTCTATGGATCTTTGTTGCTACTGATACAAAACAAGATTTATAATTTGTTGTTATTGTTTAGAATGCATATATTTATAACACTCTTGATCTCAGAAAAAGAGCATATCTTTAGCTATCTGACCTTCAGAAAATCAAATTAATTTGAATATTAATACACATGAAAAGTAACTAGAAAATTACTTCAGTGCTAAGATTATTCTAGAAAGAAAAAATAAGTAATTTCCTTCATTTGACATCAGTTTCTCCATCTGTAAAATGAGATAGGTCAGAATGATCTCTAATTTACTCTTCTCTCAGCCTTTTCACATGTAAACCTCATAATGTATTTTAAGGTCGAAGAGAAATGATGTTTAGATTGGCTGACTGCTTACCCTCCCCTGTTAGTTCAGATGACCAAGAGTTAAATCTATGTATCCAGGATAATTGTGATAATCTTTTTTGAAGGTAAAAGTAGCTATTGGAGCTAAATGATTACTTTAGGCTTATTCAGCCACCACTTCTTTGACTTACTTTGAATTCAAGGGCCATCGCCTTAGAAATCAGAAGGTGCTGAAATGAACAGTAGTTTCAGAGTAAAACAATCTTACTAACCTTGTAAAGGAATCTGGGCATTTTTCCCAAAGGGAAGCTTTTCCAAAAATAAGAATCAGATACCAAGGAAGGATATGCTTTGTCAGAGTCATTGAGCAGTTTTAGAAATTGCCCACTTCCTGTTTTCATCAGTGCTGGGAAGCCTGGTCCGCATTTGAGGATGCTTGAAACAAGGTGCAGAAAGGACCCATGTTTTTTGCAGGGTTCAATTACTTCTGTGCGCTGGCATTTGACAGGACTATTTTAAAATGTGTATGCAAGAGGCTAATCAGCGGCTTCATGTCTGCTCTGATGGACTACCAATCTTGTTCTAATTCTTAGACCCCTACCATATACTTCAGAGTAGCTTAGAATATATTACGCTCCCAGTGTAGTTGTAATATTATCATCTTATTATCACCAATTCCCTTGCATGGTGGCTTCACTGAGCAGCTGTTTCACAGACAAGCCAATTTCTTTTAAGTATTGCTCTATCAGCCGCTGAAACCAACCCTACCAGAAGGATTCTTGGTCATGAATGTTAATGAGCAGACAAGGATCTGTTCAGTGGCAGTAGCTCACTAATCCTTTGAGTAAATATCAGCAAATTATGGAATGACTTTTATTTAAGGGCAAATTAATCTGCTACCAAAGAGAGAAAACTGATTTTCTTGGAAATCAAAGAAAATATTTAATTGTGGTATTAATTAGAATGTGGCCCAAACATTATTATCTCATCATCTGAAAACTCATTAAATAGATGAAATTAGAGTTTCGAAACATGTGTGATTATGTTGCCCCCCATTATCTTGGCTTAAACCTGATTTCTAGTAGGAGGTCCACTGTGGGTTACCAGTGTATTTGCATGAATATAGTAATATCCAAAATATCACACCATTGGTAACCAGCAGATTCATGAATTCTGCTTCTGGCAGGGAGCCTTAATAAGATCTTATACTCTTTCCTCTGTTAAAGCAATATTAGCTTTATTTTTGTCATATGGGTTAAACACTTGAGAAACACTTATCTATGTTTAGAATTCTTAAGTCTACAGCCCTAGTCAATAAATAGAAGACCTGAAATAATACGGACATAAAACATTATCAGTCATGGTTGCTTTTTTGCTTTTTTTTTCTTTGGGGTTACTTTGGTCAGAGGATAATGTTGAGGTCCTTTACCTATATTCTACTTGGTGTTCCATAAGAATTAAATCATACAGATGAAGACATGGCAGTTTCCTTGAACAGTGTTGGCTCTTTTTTGTGGAGGAGGGAGTAGGAAGTGTTGACTTTTGAATTACACTTGGTAAGGGAGCAAGTTGGAAGGAGGTTAAATATTTGCCAAAGAGGCTAGTTGCTACTTCATTCCAGTATTTTGACATTTTCTTCGAAATGACTTGGCTAGCTATGCTAATATCTATCTTAGCTTTTCTTTGACCCACTTCTGATTTCAGTAGAAGAGAGGAGGCTTTTACTGAGACTTTGGAGAAGTAATCAGCTCTGTTATGGGTCTTTCAGAGACTTTATTTGCCTCATCTGTGGTAGAAAGCTACCCATTAAAGTATCCCATATAAAACTGGTACTCATGGTGAGGTCCGATTTTTAAGAAGTCAGCCAGAATATCCATTATGAATAGATTGTCATTATTATCCCAAACTATGAACTAAGTATAGAATACAACAAAGCAAAGAGAATAAGATCACCTTGTCATAACCGTATCTTATTCGTCTACCTGTCCTATTCAAACTTCAGAAGTATTTCTTCCTATGATTCAAGGAATACAATAACAATTCATTTTAAATATGAATATATTTATTCATTTCACAGTACTGAAAACAGATTATCTTTGGTTTGACGAGGAGTAACCTGTGAAGGTTGAACTGCTTGCTCAACCTGACTGCTAAAAGATATTGCTTCTAGCAGTCTTTCCAAGTATAAGACCCAAGTGTAAGAGAATTATCAGTTCAATCCACACTCTTATTTGTTCTGTGATGAGCACAAAGAACATATATGCCCCAGAGGAAGAAGGAACAGAGCAGAGATTTGATATCCTTTTTACAATTAATATCTATTGTGCATAATTAAAAATACTGCCTGTTAAAAGTTTGGTAGTTCTCATTTGTTCTTTCTAAAGTTTTGTGACATGTTTAATGCTCAAATATTATTCTTGGAATGAGCATATGGAGTAAAACATGGTCTTATTGTTGCCTCCCTACCTAGTACTTTTAATTTTATCCACATAGCTTATAAATTAAAAGTAAACTTTTGAAGTGTAGCTGGAAAGAAACAGTAAACTAACTAAAAGGGAAAGCTTCCTGGCCTTTAGATGTTAGAAGAAAATGAACTCCTTTATGTATCTCCTATTAATGCATAGTCTGTGGCATATTTTCCTTCTCAAAAGAATAATAATGTAATCCAAAAAGGCTTTGATTCTCTCAGACCACATGGCATCTCATTGCTTCCATATCAATTTGCATTTCTTTGATAGTACCTTTTTATTAGAGCTGCATGGGGTTTTTTGTCATTGTTTACTTGTTTGTTTGTGTGTTTGTTTTTCCCCATACACATCTTACCTAGACTCTCTAGCTAGATGGAAAGCTACTCAAAATTTTCTCTACCTCATTACTCCAATTGAATTTAATGAGAATTAGTGCATTGTCCAGTGCCTTACACAGAATTAACCTAACATTGCAAACAAACATAGTATTGCATTGTTTGGACCTCAAGATAAATATTATCATTCTACCAATATGGGGAGAAGCCTCTATTTGAGTACAACTAGATCCCCAATAGTGTGAATAAGGCACAGCTCCCCCTTCCTTCCCACCACCAATCCCAAGGTCATCAATGCATTTGAATTTTTAGTAATTGAAATTAACATTATGTAAATTTTTATGAATAAATCTAGTTCAGTAAGTATTCAGTACAAATTCAAATAATGTTACCACCACAGAAAGATTTATTATTCTTATTAATTGGGACATAGGACTATAGAAATATCATTTTCCCTTCTGTCACACAGACACCCAGAAGACCCGACATACCCATATTGAGCCCAGAATTGGTAGGGGCTAAGAGTATGAAACATCAAATATAAGGAACATTAGAGTTTAAACAAAGCAAAAGACATAGTGGTTTAAATTATATAACTCTAGGCTCTAAACTCCTTGATATAGAAGAGTATGCAGTAATAGAATTGGCTAAGGAATCAGCAAGATATACATTTGATTCCTGCCTCTAAAAAATAAGTGGTATGATTGACAAATTGGTTAATGTTTGCAACCAAATAGTTGTAAACTATTCTCTAAGATTATAATTTACAGATTAATTCCTGATCTACATCAGTGGGGGGAGTTTCCAAACCAATACTTCCTTATACCAATGAAGGAATGGATCTGGACTACAAAATAAATTACTAAGCAGATAAAATATATTTAGGAAAAATTCTACACATTATAGCTGAAGAAAGAGAAATTCCCTTTTTTCAAAATATCTTAGGTGTTAAGTTCTCCAGCTACAAATCCAGAACTCAGTCTACTCACAGAATGAATCAATGAATGTTGTTTCAACCTGATTCCTGATAGCTGGCCCATTATTATGGCCCTTAATGTTATGCATATGTAATGGAATAATTGGAAAGCTTACTGAAACATTTTTTTAAAGCATCTAAACTCTCTTTATTCTCCAGATTTTCGTTGTGAATAACACCCACAATTTGCCTAAATGTTATGCTTTTTAAATGTGAGTTGCATTCTCTCATCTAAACATTTCATTTATATTTTACATTTTCCTTCAATAGCTCAAGATCACTTTTACTTTGTTTAGTCTACTACTATTTAGTCTCTCTCTTTTTCATTGAAACTAGCATGATGCTTGTTGGGTTCACAACACCTCAAAGAAATCACCCTTTTAAAACAACACCATTCAGTTTATTTTTGGTGAGACAAGTATAAGAGCTACAACTTTAAATTTAAAGTCTACATGCCTAGACAATGCCTTTTTACATCTTTAATCACTGAATCAATGATTCTGACCCATTGGAATCCTGGGGAAAGAAGTATAATCCAAGACTAACACACAAAAGTGTTTTAAGATTTATCCACTGACCATCTAAGATCCTAAGAGGTCAGGAGGTAGTGCATTCCTGGCATGTGGACTAGTCTTCTCGGAGCTACTAACACTGTTGTTTACAAGAAGTAGGAAACAGAAATGATCCCATTTCCCTACCTGTCTTGTATAAATAACAGAGCCTTCCCCATGTTTGTATAATAAGTTTGGACCTCACTTGCCTGGCTCTGCATGATTCCTTCTCCCAAACCCTGAAGGCTATATGGTGGAGTAGGTCCAGTATCCCAACTTGGGAAATGTGGTTCTATTTTGAGTGTAATTCTTCCCTTATTTCTTGAACAAATGTCATCATTACAAAATTGTCTACTCTAAATGGGTTAGTTAAGAGCATATACTTTATCTCCTATGGACTGCCAGTTAGACCCAGCACATAATCAATGTGTTCAAAAGAGGCATTAATTTAGTTGAATTCTACTTAAATCAAAACACAAAATAAGCCTCTTATGCAACTCTGTGAATAGCCATTTGGATTCAAGTCTGGTCTGGTAAAAGTGGAAGTCTTAATGACTACAGTAATTCCTTTAGTTTGAGTGAATCCAACCTAGCTGCCATGGTCTATTCTTTTGAATACTTCCAAGTGAAGGATGGTATTTAGAGATCACTTTCATGCGATATGGTTAGTTGAGGAAAAGAAAAAAAAATATCTTCAATGACTCATTGAAAAAATATCTAATACAACACTATGATGGGAGTAGTTAAGTGACACTGGGTATAGACTGTTGGACTAAAGAGTCAGGAAGACTCGATTTCACATCCTGCTTCGTTAAACCTCTCAGCCTCAGTTTCCCCATTCATAAAGTTGGAATAATAATTACACCTCTGATGATTACTGAGTGAGCACCCAACAAATATTGATCTGACTGAAACCAAGGTCTGGCAAACTACTATCCATGAGCAATATTTCTACTACTGTCTGTTTTTGTATGATGAGCTGAGAAGGGTTTTTATATCTTTAAATAGAAGTTTATTATATTTTAAAGTATAAAAAACAATACATTCTTAGTACCGAGGCTGGCTTTCAAAAACATAAACTGACTTGGTTTTGGCCTTTGGATATTGTTTATTAATCCCCAGACTTGACCTTTTTGATTGCATTGCTAACTTCAAGGAAAAAATTCCCCGTGAGGAATTCCCATTGTAGATCCACATCATAGTGAGTAATTCAATGGGATACTAAGGATTAGTAAATGTTTTGATGCATAAGCACCAAAGGCAATTTGTGTCTAGATCTTCCAGAATTCAAGGCCATCTTTCTATTCACTGTTATATTGCCTACATGAAATAACTTAAAATTTTGAAAGGTGAAATGTTTATTAACTTGTATTCATGGGCTGTAATAAGAAAAACATACCTTCTAAAAAATGACTGACAATCTCATTACTGTACTCTGCCCACTTATGAGCCTAACTGAAACATTCAGGTCTAGTTCCGACTGGTATAGTTTAAAAGGGACACTGATAAGCAGGGGACCATCCCAAGGAGGCAACGAGGATGGTGAACATCCTTGAGTATATGTAATGAGAATCCACTGGAGAAACTGGAGCTGTTTAACCTGTAGAAGAGAAAACTTGGCAAAGACTCGATAAATGTGTTTAGGGATTTAAAGATTTTGTTATATGCGAAAGAGATTAGATTGTTTTTGTTTAGCCCAAGATGGCAGAACCAGGAACATTGGGTGGAAGTTCCTTAGAGACGAATGAAAAGGCAATGTTAGCAAAAGATTTTTATTAGTGAAAGCTATCCAAAGGAATACCTAGCTGCTCTAGGACATGGTGGGCTTCTTCAAATTGGGAAATCCTCAAGTAAAGGTGGCTGGTGCCACGGTGTTTAGAATGCTTGGTCTAGGATCAAGTATGTGAGGGTTCAAATCTAGCCTCAATAAGATCTGTAATTCTGGACATGTCACTTAAACGCTATTTACTTCAGTTTTCTCAACTTTAAAGTGGGGCTAATATTTATATTTTTATATTTTATTCTCATATTTTTAAAGTGCTGGGAACAGTACCTGTCACCTAATAGGTATTATAAATATTGCTTATTCTCTTCCTTTCCTTACTTCTGTAAGGGTTGAACTAAATAGCTTTGAGGTCAACAATTCTAAAACTATACTGTACATTAAAACACAAGAGCAAAACCATTCTCAAATATTGAAAATGGTGATAGAGATTAGAACAATGATTATATTTCTATAGACAACTCTTGGACAAGGAAACTACCTTTGTAAATGCAATTAGGCACCTTCTCTGCAACGTCTAGCTTTAGAAAGTTACCTAGAACACTAAGAGTAATTGAATTTTTTAGTGCCACAAGGACAGGAAATATCAAAAGTGGGATTCGAACCCAAATCTTTCTGATTCTAAGGCCTGCTTTTTAGCTAATATTGGGTAATAGTAGTATCATATTAGTAATAATATTCATTCATATTTGCCCATGAGTTACATAGATTTAGAACTGGGAAAAAGACCAGCCAGTCTTTTATTTTCACATGAACAGAATGGAGTGATATAATTTTCTCAAGATCACACAGATAGAATTTATAAGACATATTTTGAAATCAGATCTAATGACTCCAAACCTAATATAATTTCAACTCCATGATTATGCCTTCCATATTCAGGCATTTTTGCTGTATCTACGAGCCATAATTTGCTTGTCATTGTTTAAAAATAAGATGAATACTTAAATATTGTTACTATTTCTAAACAATTTCTGCATTATAGCAGCCAAAATTAAGTATCCATGATCTTTAGCAGATTTCACTAACTCAAGCAATGATTGCTAATGACATCTTCCCTTCATAAAACAATTTCTGGTAATCTACCCAAATAAAAGTATATAGAATAAGTGCTATTCCCAAGAAGCTTATATTTCAAAATGAATTTAGAGGACTTTCTATTTTCCTGGGGGTTCCATTACTAAATATCAAAACTGATATTCTTGTTGACTTCCTTTTCTTTCACTAGAATATTAAGGTCTAAGGGAAGCTGAGTTAAATAGTTGAAAAGGCTTCTGTGAAAATAAAAGTCTTCAAAATGAGACACTTTATACGTTCATGACACTTTGAATACATTTACATAGGATCATAATGAAAGCAACACCCCATAAACCTGATTTAGAATCCTAAGGTCATGATGACCCATCTACGTGGGTCATCAGACATCTATTTCTAAACAGGTCATAAAAAAGACACAACAAAACAGAGTTTGAAATTGCAATTTCTACTTCATCTCAATTACTAATAAGCAAGTTATGGACAGTAGTGGTAAATTTTCCAACAACTATGTGTTTGCAATTTTGGGATTTTCTTCACCAAACTGGGTGGGCTAATGGATTGTCATTTGCAGAATGCTAAGACATGCTGGCTGCTCATTAGCTAACTTAGAAGAAAGCATGGCAGTTTTGCCATCTCTACAGTTTCCTTCCTTTTTTTCTGACTCAGAAGAATTGTGTGTTTTTCAATTAAAATCCCCATTAGCTTCTTGCTGTTAGCATCCATTCTATCAATAGAGAGCAAAGGTTACACAATCTTTCTTGAAATTCTTTTTTTTAAATGTCATTTGCCCTCACTAGGGTTGATGCCTCAAAGCTACCCAAAAAGGATTGGGGATATGTTTCTAGAGGAACAAATTGCAAAGGGACTTTCAACTTATTTACTGATGTAGCAGTGGTAGTGGTTGGCCCAGATGCTACAACGGCTGTTGCACTGTGGTTTGGGATCCAGCTGCAGCTGTTGTTCTTCACTAGAGCATGTTTCTGAATTTCTACAATGTAATAGCCTGAGACCCCCAATCATTGAAAGTTAATTTGCTGAGTCTAAGTTTATTTTCATTCTTCTACTGAATTTACTACCCAGTTTGAAAGATGGGTTTATCTACTGAAATGCAGTTAGGATGGGAAAGATACTCACTGGCCTTTCTTGGACCAAGAATTTCTGGGGCTAAAAAGAAAAAAAATAAGTGTGAGAAATGAAAATAAGTGTCATTGCTAATCATATTTGCTGTGTTTCTAATTACTAAAGAAAATAATCTAGCCAAATCCTAATCTTTTCATCTAAAATTCATATAACTGAATATGTTTTTGTCATCACTCCCAAAGAGAGCTCCATCTAAGTTTATTAAATAGTGGTTTAAATATAGCAGGTACATAAAGAATTTGAAATTGAATATAATTGAACTGAGAGGGTTTATAGGTCTGATTTTATGTTATCAAATTCTCTATGATAAGCAAAGGAGGCTCCCAGTATATGGATTCATTTAATCACAGATACCATACATGTCATTTAATCCAACTTTCTCATTTTGCAAATGAGGAAATATGGCACCTTATGTTTTTTTCCCATCCTTTTGTGAATGTGTGTGTGTATGTGTAGTCATTGCATAGCAAATAGAATAAGTCATATGTAGCATCTGGAAAATATTTATACTACTAATATTACAAGTCTCTGGTTCCCAAATTGATTTATCTCTTTTAAGAAGTTCATCAAAATCCTGAGATTAGTCTATGATAAAATCTTAGCAGTTGATAGTTCATTGTTAAATTAGTTCCTTCATTTAATATAACATTCTTGGTTTTTAATTCATTAAAGGAATGGTATCACTTTGGAGGATTTGTTTCTAAGTGCCAAAGGAATTAAATTCATCAAAATTTTACTTTGTGAATTTTCTTCTTGACTTTACTATTTTTTTTGCATTTTACAGAAAACATTTCCTCAAACTTCCCATGAACTCAATTTGCAGATAGAGAACAAACAGAAGCACATTTGCAATATTTCCAATTAACACAACATTTTTGGCTAAGCTAAAGTGAAAACAGTGCAAACGCTTCCCATTTAGATTTTTGAGGCAATAATTGAGAACCTTTATTTACCTATTTTATAAAGTTAATTGAAAAGGAGCTGTGTTTATGCCAAGGTCAGTAGTAAACTATTTTTGATACACAATTTTTCTCTATCCCATTACTGCCCACTTACAAGGTAAAGGATTCTGACAGATGGGTATAAGACAGATTTAGCACTCAGTGTGTTTTGGCACACACTTTCCCAGAAAAAAAATAGACTTTGGAGTTTATGAATATTTTTTCATATTAAAGTATGAACCAAATCGAATGCAAAGCTATTTAGATATCTAATAGTTTCTTTGGAAATTGCCCTTCCCATCATGTGCAGTTTGTTTTTGCTTTTTTTTGTACCTGTAACATTAGAGCAAAGTAGCTGGCCCAGAGTAGAGCCTTAATAAAAGCTTATTGATTAACTCACTGATTATGAACTAAATTTGAGATCCTTTCAGAACAAATTTTGAATTTTTATTGCCATTTTAATTTCCCTTCTCTAGAACAGTATAGTGGAAAGAATCCCAACTTTGGAATCTGATTTTGAATCCTGGCTCTTGTCCTTCCATACTATATATATAACCTTATATAAATTGCTTCATCTCTCTGGTCAAAGGTTCCTCATCTGTAAATGGAAATAGCAGTATTTCAATGGAAACAAAATGCTTTGTTCTCCTTAAAGTAGTCTAAAATAGAAACTATCCTTAGCTTGCTTTCATTTGGGTCACTCTCATATCAATGTACTTTTTTGCAGAGAGTATGTTTTTGTTTATGTTTGTGGTGGAATCTGATCTCTAATTTTCCATTTTCTCAAACTGTGTTTCCATTTTGTATACTTATTCTATTACAGAATTGGAAAAGCCATGTAAAGGTCATCCAATCCAACCTATACCTTGAACCTAAAATCTTAACTAGAGTTTCTGGGCAAATAGTCATCCAGCTTATCCTGAAGATCTCCATTGCTCAGAAAACTTACAACTCACTAAATCCCATTTTTGAGCAGCATCAAAAGGCATCAGAGGTTCTGCCTTACCAGAGACCAAAAGCCATTTAATTAGAACACATATCATCTGAGTTCCAATTCTGAATATTATTTGTGTGCATGTTGATCTCAAATTAAAATAATCTCAGACCTCAGAGGACATCTATTCTCTACCCATATCTACATGACTCTTTCCTAATCCGTATCTATCAAGAAGATCTCTAGTGAAATCTTCCTCCATTACCTATTTCCTAAGGCTGGTAGTTGTTGACTATATGATCTTGGGAGAGATTTCTCACCTACTTTGGCCTCCGTTTCCTTGTGTACAAAATGAAAGAATTATATTTTTTGATCATCAAGGTTTCTTTTAGCATTAAATGTTGTAAAAATGAAATTCTTTAAGAAAAGAAATCATAGAGACATTAAATACTGTTATCCTGCCAAAAATAAATATAAACTTGGGCAGAAGGTAGGATTTTAATTAACAGTTGTCATCTCCTAGACCACAAAGCTAGAGATATGGTCCATATTTAATGGTAGAAAGGTGAAGGAAATAGTAATATTATGCCAATACCTTTAGTTTTTCTCTCATTAGTACAAGTCCTCTATAGTAACTGAAAAACACTTTTTTGAGTAGCTCAAACTTAATCTGTTATGAATATTTTGTATATCATTATATATTTTAATTCTTTAAAAAACTAAATAGTGATGGAATTAAAATTACTTCTGTTATTGTATTCAGATTCTGTTTATTCTTTTGTGAAAAATATTTCGTGCCATCATTACCAAATCTGCATAGTGTACTATGGTTCAAAGGCACTGAATTCAGTAGAGAATAGAATATACTTTCTTGTTATTTGATTTATGAGCACTAAAGCTGACACAGTGACTTGCATGGTCTATAATTAATTAAGTAAAAAAGTAATCTAAGTTAAATTAAAGCAGCATGCTGCCCACATAAGTTATGTATGTCCACATTCTTGTCTAAATGTGACTCAAGCAGAGACATTGATAGATAATCTTACCCACCCCTCTTCAAAAGAGACTACAATTTCTGACTTGAGGGGAAAAGGAGAGAAAGCTACAAGGTTGGTCATTCTGTTCCCTTGGCTCTGAGAAACAAGTCAACAATTAGAATTCTTTCTATATATCCTCCTAAATATTTCTCACCTAGAAAAGGGGTGTCAAATTAAAATAATAATAGATCTCTTCAGTCACCTATTGACTTAGAAAATTATAGATTGACATTGTCTATTGTATTGTATTTATTTTGTTAAACATTTTCTAATTATATTTTAATCTGATTCTGGATTCAAAGAAGAACACACATACATAGAATATGACAGCTCTAACCTAGAGTACAATATGTCTAAATGAAAAGGCTTTCTTGACTACTATCTCTTAAATCAGAAAGGGTAGCAATTGGCTTACATTTCTTAGTTTTACTCCCTTCCATCAAATGCTACTTCCACAAAAGACCATCACAAATAATTAATGGATAAAGCCATTTTTATCCAAATAAATAATGACAGAAATAAAAGAATTTATGCATATTAAGACATATTAAAATAGTTGAAACATCTGAACTGATAGTGCTGAGAGTAGAGTAGGTCAAACCAAGAGATTCTAATCTCATTCAAAAAGAAATTCCCCAACTCAAAAGGAGACAAGTACATGAGGAGTCAGTTTCCCCTGCAGATCTGTTGCTTCAAAAATCAATCTTTTTCTGAATGTCTTGAGTTAGACTTGAGGAACACATGGAGCCAGACATATGTCTCTCTTAAAAAATGCATAATGAATATTTGTCTCTTCTTTCCAAAGCTTGTGAATCCACTCTTCCTCCATGCAGTCACCGTTTGGTTTGTTGGCATGTTCTCTCTCACAGCTATAGGAATAACTTCAACCCTTTCCTAGCATCCTTCTGTCTTTTATTGTTCTTTTTTTCTGTCCTTGGTGTTTTCTTCTGCCCTTACCTGTCAATCCAAAAGAGCCTGAATTTTAGAATCTTTATCCCAGGCATTCCCAAATGATACTCTAAAACCTCCTCTTCCAGTATTTTTACTCACTTAATATGTTTTATAGATTGATTGAGTACACTGTGAATTCAATTTTTTTGTTAATCTTAAAACCTTAAATAATTTTAAAACTACTATATTGCATTCATTAGAAAAAGATTATGAATTCCAAACTGATTTAAGATGTATTTTGGAAAATAACCTATTATTAAGTTTGGAGCTACCCATATTATGATCTCTATTTTTCTTCAGCAGGAAAAAATATCAGCAAAAGGTTACAGGACTGAAAGTTATCCATATTATTTCTTAGATAGGAAATTAAATTTGTTTTTATAGTAGCAAAGTTTTATTTCAGTTCTCCCAAATAATGATTTCCAATGAGCCTTTGACAGTTGTAAAAATGGGAAAACACTTCAGATTCTCTAATCACATTGTTTTGAGAAAAAATTGATTATTATAAAGACATTTTTCTCCATCCTACTGGTTTAATGTTATATATATATATGTATATATATATGTATATTTATAATGACTGGAGAACTTTTTGGAGATATTTACATTAAAAAGTATTTACATTAAATTTTTATAATTAAATTAAAATTTAATTTAATTTAATTTAAAATTTAATATTTACATTAAAAAGTATGTTTCTACCATATTGCTGATTTTACATGCCAGATTTATAATTTCATTTATTTTATGGCTTATGTATTTGAGATAACATATATTTCATTAATTGAACTGCTTGTTATAGCAAAGAACAATCAAATTTATACTAGCCAATATTTTCAGTATCATGTGATATATGCCAAAAAGAGATTTTGACAAGGTATTCCTTCCTTTTTTTTTCTAGACTTCATTTAAACCAATCCAAGATCCTGAACTTTTTACCTCCTTAAGAAAGGACATGATCAGTTAATCAATCTTTAAGGATTTATAGAGGGTGTATGGATCCAGCACTATGCTAGAAATGGAGAGGAAAAAAATTAAAATAAAATAGTTCTGTGTGCATAAAGGAATGGGAAATGGGGATAACTACATATGATGAAGCAGAATAACTCAATAAAATTCATTAAAAATAAAAACAAAATAGTCCTTACCTTCCTTTCAGAAATATAGATAAAAACTTAGTTATAAATGTGTGTTGTTTACATTGGATAATTATTGTCTGAAAATAATTTCATATTGTAATTATTGACTGGTATTTTTTCTATTCTTTATATAATCTGCTTATGTTAAAATATACTGTAGCAATGCGTGTTATTTCCTTAATAGTTGTTTTTCCACA
The DNA here is from genome assembly GCF_027887165.1 of Monodelphis domestica. Lineage (NCBI taxonomy): Eukaryota > Metazoa > Chordata > Mammalia > Didelphimorphia > Didelphidae > Monodelphis > Monodelphis domestica. The sequence continues at coordinate 158,203,167 of NC_077234.1, forward strand.
GATTAATTTCTGAAATATGCACATTTTATTTCAAAATAAGTATAAACTATATATATATATATATATATGTACACATATATTTAATTGCATCCTCTGGTATATGGAATTCCATTTATTGAACTGCCCCATTTTTCTTTGCCTGGTAAGAATATATCAATACTTATTTCAGTTCTTGAAAATAGTGATTAAATTAGCTTGTTTTAATAAAATAATGATAATTAACATTTATAGAATACATTGATTGCCAAAGAGTTTACTACAAAACAGCCATTAAAATCTGTGTATGCAAATATTGTTATCCTCAATTTACAGATGATATAATAGAGATTTACAGGGTTTACATGATTTGCTCAAGCTTCTTCAGGATATAAAGATCTGATCTAGACTATGACCAGGTATATTATCAATACATTTTTTATGTTGTACCATGATTCATTCAAAATAACCCTAAAATATCTTTAAAAGAAATACTTATTAGATCTAGAATTTTAAATCTATGGTGGAAATCTTAGAATTTGGAAATTAGTAAATTATATGGATTTCATACTAATTAAAAAACAACTGTTTAGAATTGATTCTAAACATTCTAAACAAAAAAATACAATTGTTTAGAATTCATTCCAGGCATATTAATTTAAGAATCATTGAAAATACTTAGCTAATCAGAACAAATGACATTTTAGGTTATTCTTGCTTGGATTTATAAAAATAAATATCTTATGCTAATATCAACATAGTGTCAAGTTTATGTTTTGTTTTGTTTTGTATCAAATGCTAGTAACCAAAGACCCACATTGGGAAAAATGGTTAAAAAATGGTAAATTTACTTTAGAAATTTAACATCTTATCTTCAATTTAAATGGTTAAAAAGATGAACAAAAACATTATTTTGGGCTTTGTTATAGATTGAATTTTTATTAAAACTTTTAAGAAACCAAAGGGTCACTTTCACAATTAAAGCCACAGAACATATGACTGGCAATTTTGTTACCTCATGGTTGGAATTGACTGGAATCTAAGTTGGCATTGCCATTTTCCCCCAGTGATTTCAGAATGTGTAACACTAGCATTTTATGTGTGGACTCAGCTCAGACTAAGCCTTTCTTGAGGTGTGGTGGGGGAATTTGGGTGAGAGGAAATATACGATTTGGAAGGAAACCTCAGATTACTCACTACCATCTTCTCCACAGGAATTCTGAGTTTGGAGAAAGTCTTAGGGAGAGATGCTTCATGTAATCCAAGCACCTTTTATTTAACATTGCCACAGTTCTAGTTATGAAACTCATATAACAATATTTTGTGACCCAGGTAAAATCAGAGATCAATTTCATTGTAGGGAGAGGAAATAGGATATTAGCAGTGTATAGCATGGAGTGATTATCTTTGGTGTGAGGAATGGCAGTGACAATAGAGATAGAACAAGAAATAGATTTAAAGAAAGAATATTAAGTCTTCATTCTATATTTTATATTACAAATGAGATAATAAATATAAATTGGCTTCCATACTTTAAAATGTTATATAAATGTATGTTATTACAATATCAATATAATTATTTTTCTGTACCTACTATCCCACATTTGGAGATCAAAATCTGACAAGTAGAAATAACTGTTGAAACAATATTTGCCTTTAGTCATATATCAGTTTGACAAAAGAAGCTATTAAAGTTTTTCTTTCTCAACCAATAAAATTGGTCATTTTATCAGTGATATTAATAACTAAACACCATCAGAGTAAGAGTCAGTTCCTTTACTTGCTCTAGCAGATGAACTGAAGTGCTAAAATAGAGAAAAGGAGAATCATTTTTATTTAATATATATTGCTGTAATATTTGTAGCATGTAAAATAGTTTGTTATAATTTGGGATTCTGTATACAAGTCCACATAGACTTTATTTGGTGAAGATCAGTTTTGTGTACATTAGATTTAGTCTCTTATCATTTCTAAAATATGTTTACGGCTTAACAAATATTAGAAATAAAATTAAAATTAGAAAAGTCTAGCCATCACAACTTTTATGATAATGAATATTAACCTCAACTAGGTCAACTTTTTAATGGTGAATCTTTCAAAAATGCTCCTACTTAATGTAGTAAAGGAAGTTTTGTATATCTAACCATAAAACATGTATTTTTATGAGAAATCAATAAGGACACCAAACGTATATGTTACATGGTACTTTGGATGCCTGAGAAAAATAAGTTTTGCTGAAAATGCTACTTTTTTTATGTCTCTCTATTTTGGATCTGCTGAACAACTTTTGAAATTGCTGCCAGCCTTTAAAGGAAGATCTGTCTCTTCAGAAGCATTTAGTTTTTCTTTAGAACATTTAAACCAAACTCAATTGAAAGAAAAAAATATTGTCCCCTAGGTTTTTTCCCTTTCTTTTTAAAAGGTAAATATATCATTGCTATATATATTAATTAGCAACAATAGGGGAGGGGTGTGTGTAGGTAGAAAACTATTTCATTGCTACATTCTAAGTCAAATACCATAGAATCATGGAGTTAGAGATGGAATATGTGTTTGAAGTTCTAGAAATCAACCATCTCATTTTACAGATGAAGAAACTGAGCCTGAAAAAGATTCAGTTAATTTCTGAGTCATAGGACATACTTTATCTGTGACAGGATTTACCTTCAAGTATTCTTAAAGATACAGTGATCCCTCTTTCACTGTAAGGCTTCAAGTAGATGCCAAAGAAATCTCATTCTAGGATCATCTGGAGGAAATGGTACCTTTGGATAAAAGATATGACCAACTGACCTTTATTTTCTCTAGAATTCATTTGTTCAATAAGCATTTGTTGGAACATAGGGTGGAATAAATAACTCTGTATTAATCACAAAGAGATAAAAAAATACAAAGAAAATGAAATCTCAATTGGCAAGAAGTTTTTTATCAAACAAAAAAAATGATGGCAATTAAAATGTAGGAAGTACCTCTAAAGAACAAAAACCTAATAGAGTGAGAGTTTCAAGATGGCAGAGAGATTCTTTTTTATGCGATTAGGGAAGTGCTTAGATAGAGAGTCACCTTTAAACTGAATTTTGAAAAATGGTAGAATGTGAACAAATGGATTTGGTGAGGAGAACAGGGAGTGATATAGAAGTAGGTAATCTTGTGAGCAAAGGCATATGTTGAGAAGACCATTTGAGCCATATTGAATGGAATCTTTGGACAAGAATATGGGTTAAGTGAAGTGAGTTTAAGTAGGGTCTTGAATGTCATACTAAGGAGTTTAGATTTCATTTGTAAATCAATGAAGAGTAATTAAGAGCTTTGGGACAGTTGAGGAATGATTAGAGTTGATGATGGGGAAGGGACACAGGCTTGAGAAATACATTACAAACATATAGGTTCTGGCTAAAAAGTTTAGTGAAAATAAAAATGAGGGTGACAGTGGAAATGAAAAGGATAAAAGACATAGATGAGAAATTTTTCAGATGTAGAATGAATAGGACTTCATGACTGTGGACCATGATTTAGTCCCATGATTGTATATGGGAGTAAGATTAGAGAAGGATTCTACGATGATTCATAGAAAATATTGTTCAGTTGTTTTGAGTCGTGTCCAGACTTTTGTGACTACATTTGGGGTTTCCTTGGTAAAATAGTAAAGTGATTTACCATTTTCTCCTCTAAGTCATTTTATAGATAAGAAAACTGAGACAAAGAGGATTAAGTGACTTGCCCAGAGTCTCAGCATAGAAAACAGTTTTACATTAATAGAGAAAAAAAAGAAATAACACTTATTTCCATTTATAGAAATAAAGAAATAGCACTGTCCTATTCTATATCATCATTATATGATATTATGATATAACAAACTCATTACCCCTGCCAGTTTGGGATATTGTATTTAGAGAAGATAAGAGTAAGGGAAATAATTACTAATGTGGTCAGAGAAGATGTGGTATTTGTCTGATTTTTTTAAGGACTCTTATGGGAATGAAAATGTAGATTTTTTTTCTTTCCAGAAGGAAAAACCATAGAATTATAGATATAGTACTAGAATAGCAGAGTGCATTGAGACTACCATTTTATTTTGGAAATGAGGAAACTGAGGTACAGAGAACTGTTAAATGACTTATAGGAAATTCTCACCTTCTATCTTGGAATCAGTACTGTTAGTTGGTTCCAAGGCAGAAGAGTGGTAAGGACTAGGCAGTGGGGATTAAATGGCATTCCTGGAGTCACACAGCTGGGACTTGTATGAGGACAGATATTTACTCAGAACCTCCCATCTCTAGGTTTTCAATTCACTGCGCCACCTCACTGCTAATGAGTTTCTAATGGGGAATTAGAAACCACAATTCTCACTCCAAGGTTACCATGCCATGCTTCCTTATCTTAAGATGTTAGACTCTATTTTCTCTAACTAGGAAGGAAATTAGAGACTCAGTTTAAGAGAAAACATTTTGATTATTTGTATTTCTATTGTATTGTTTAGATTAGATTAAGTTACCTTGAGAGATAGTGAATCTTTCTTCCTCTTCCTACTCCTCTTTCTCTCTCTCTCTCTCTCTCTCTCTCTCTCTCTCTCTCTCTCTCTCTCTCTCTCTCTCTCTCTCTCTCTCTCTCTCTCTCTCTTTCTCTCTCTCTCTTTCTCTCTCTCTCTCTCCCCGTCTCTCTCTCTGTCTCTGTCTGTCTCTCTGTCTCTCTGTCTCTCTCTTTCTTTCTCCTCTCCCTCTCTCCCTTTTTCCCTCTCTCCCTCTCACTCTTCCCCTCCCCTCCTCTCCCCCTCTTTACTGTAAGCATTCAGACATTCCAGATGGCTACTTATCAAAAATCAAGTTGTAGAGATTTTAGTTATTCATCTGCAGTTTTCTTTTGTTCAGTTGTCCAGTCATATTCTAGTCTTTCTGACCCCCTGGACCATAGCACACTAGAAAAGTTCTCCCTTACTATATTTCCAAGTTTATCACATTAATGTTCATTGCTTCTGTGACACGATCCATCCATCTCATACTTTTCTGTACCTTTTCCCTTTTACCTTAATTCTTTCCCAACATCAAGATCTTTTCTAATGAGTACTGACTCCTCATTAAATCACTAAAATATTTAGTATTTGAACTGGCAGTGAATAGTCTGAATTAATTTCTTTAAGTACTGACTAATTTGAATTCTTTGCCACCCATGGGACTCTTCAGAAGTCTTTTCTCACATCATAATTCAAAACTGTTGATTGTGTGGTGCTTGGCTTTCTATTAATAGCCCCACTCTCACAGAAACTTCCCTAGATGATCTATGCCTCCAGATAAGTAACCAAGTGCCTGGAATTTCATAATCTGACTGACCAACAATTTAAAAGCAATTCTGTTTTAGAAAATTCAGCTGATTATTTCTTCCTCTCTTTTCCAATATCATCCCATGACTACTCCTTATGGTGAAAGCTTTTTGTATATACTTCCAATGATTAAAAAAATGAAAATGTTAATGGGAAATAAAATGAGGCTATTTTGATTCATGTTGGGTTAACAGAAAGTAAACTCTCTTTCATTATCTGCATTAAAGTTCATTCAATTCAGATTTTAATATCCCAGAAAATCAATATTAGAAATTTGTCCAATATAATTTTATGACTCTTCCAAATACATAACTTTCAGAAATTCATTGACTTCCTGATGTCTATTTTAAAATATGAACTAACACCATCTGCATTAAGGTATAAATGTAAGATAGCACTCAATAGTTTTATTTAGTTAAATACTTCAAAATAAAACTGGAAAACTGTGGTGTAATGATGCATCAGAGTTGAACTTCTTCACCCCTCATCAGTTTCTAAGTCAAATTATACACCTTTTGTTTATACAACAATTGAACTCTGCTCTTAAATGACACATGTGATGTTTCAATAGATAATTTCAGTCTTGTTCTCTTTGTAGATGATGTTTCTTGTCAGGGCCAACTTGGAAATTGTAATTGAATTATGGTGCTTCTGTGATCTTAGCAATGGCATATGCCCTTCATTGGCGAAGATCAAAACCTATCCATACTTTTTTAATCTGTGCCATTCATACACTTTTCCATCCATAATCCATACTAAATACCTAGCTAATCCTCATTAAAATATCTATCCACTCACCTTGAAGCTTTCTTCTAGGTAATTTTATGATTTCCTAGATATCAGTCCAACATCAAGACTTTCCAACTACTCTCTCTCCCTCTTCCTTTATCTAGGACTAACCTACATCCTTATCTAGTCACACATATCCTTGATAATATATTTTATTTGCATTCTTAAACCGTGTTATTGTTGGTAATACACCACAATCTAAGGATGCACTACTATCTAGTACATGAGAATAGTAGTGTTAAAAAATATGAGCTTTTCAAAGTTAGTTTCTCATCATTTAAATGGCTTGCTATTTCCCAAATGTAGTTCTATTCTTCCTTCTGGGTTGAGCTCACTATCTAATGCCTATATTCTTATATGTAGATATCTATAGTGATGGAGTAGCTTATCCAAATGCAAATAATAATCTGGGAAATATGATTTCTTAAATCTACTACCAGAAGAAGAAAAACATATGATCAATCACATGGTTCAGTTGGGATATGATTGGGGTATTGACATTAAAAGATCACTATGTTGTAAATATAAATAATGTGTAAATAAGTTTTAGACAATGATACATGTATAGCCCAGTGGAATTGCTTATCAGTCCCAGGAGGAGGGACAAAAGAGGGGTGTAAAAAGCATCTATCATATAAGCATAGAAAAAAATATTCTAAATAAATAAATAAATTATGTGGTGGAAAACAAACAAACAAACAAACTACTCCTGCCCTCCCAGGTTAGCCTTTATAGTCTAGTGGTTGTCCTTAAATATGTACTTTAATTCCCCATTCTTACTGAGGTCAAGATTTACAAAAAAGAGCATTTGGAGAACCTCATTATATAGTAAATATACCTTTTTTTTGGGACTTTATATTGCAGTATTTTCCATAATATTGATGTGAATTAATTTTATACTATTTGTGACAAAATATTTTAGTAAAAGCATTTATTTTTTGTATTGTTACTCACATACCTGAAAAAAAACAATTTCTGAGTTTGTATTTGCAAAATAAATACTTTATAAGAAAACCATTTGGCATTTTGAAAAAGGTTGATGCAGGTTTTTCACACTGTAGGACATCATAGAAAAATAACCATTGGTGATGAAGACTTTAAGATTTGGGTTTACATAATGGACCTATTTTTTAAAAATAAATCTTTTACAGATTATAAGATAAAAATATTTGAAATCTGTACATATCGCCTGCCAGAGATAAAATGGAAAATACAGAAGTGAAATATTAAATGATAATTTTGATAGTCAGGAATATACATTCATCCATTCAAACACAGTTACATTGAATTTTTTTGGAAATATAATGATGATGATATAATGTTTCAAGAAGTAGAAAGAATAAGCTAGAAAAGCCTTAAGGTTATTTGGCTGGAATAACTACTCATAACCCTTTGAGAATTTGGAAATTATCCCACTTCTAAGTTTTATAGAAAGCACAAATAAGTAATGAAAGAAATCATATCTGCATGTGCTTCTTTGGCATATATCTCATAAATTCTAGGTTACCTCCACAATACAGTAAGGTGATATAATTGGACGCTAGTAAAAGAGAATTACTTCAAAGTATCAATGCATCGCATTCTGAAAACATTCAGGGTGATGAATGGGGATAATAACTGATGAAAGCTAGAGGAAAAGAGGGAAAGTAATTCAGTGGCACCCAAAGGGAAAAACTAAGAGGATTTTAGGATTCTTGAACTCTTTTTGCTTTGGGCATATGTCCCTAGAGGAGGAGATAAACCTAGAGAATTATTCTCCTTCAGCTAGTGAAATAGTAACGATTATGGAGCTAGGAGATCCATGAAAAATAGAAGGAAGTTGGAATTTCAAAAGGGAGAAAGAGTTGCTCCGTTTCTCTTCCCTTTTGACCTTCAGACAGCAGTGAGTGAAAAAAAGTCCTTAGAGAATGGCAGAGAGACCTTTATGTTTGTAATTTACACACATCTTTAGGACAGTTGTTCACTCAATAACTAATCTGTTTTCCTATTTCTTTTAATAAAGCGTTACTTCATATCTTTTTATTATTAAATCAAGAAAATTAATTGGCCCATAGTGATTAGCTGGCTAGAGAGATGCTTTTCTTTCAAAAGAACTATGTAATCTTCAATTTGAATGTTTTTCAGTTTGAGACTCCAAAATTGTGAGTCGTCATTTTTTCAACAAATTAAATCTAAAGTTCAGGATCATTTCCTTCCTCTTTTTTTTGTCTGAAACTATTCTGATACTTCATTCCCGTTTCTCCAGATAAAAGAAAGTCAGCTGTATATACAACTACATGAAAGGAATCATATTAAATAAAATAGATAAGAGGTCAGTTAAGATAAAATGAAACAGTGAAATTAAATAACTGATGCTGACAAAGCAGCTTCAAAAAGCATTTCCTCCTTGGCAGATTTGTTCCCTTTCTTGCCTCATGCATTTCCTGACACTTCCCTCATATTGGTAACTGCAACCTGAGCTTTATCTACTGATGTGAGATCAGCTGTCTTTTAGGAAGCTGTGGTAATCCATGCAAGTAGGGTTAAATTCAAGGATATCAAATCCCACATTTTCAAGGACTGGATGATAATAAATAGATATCTCATGTATGGCCACTCTGTGGCTCTCTTTCGTAATGCAACATATGACTGCAAAGTGGATTATTTAAGGGGCAAAACTACCATGCACTTTATCTCTGCTACAAATTAATTTTTCTTGAAGTTAATCCAGGAATAAAGACAATTCTTGGAAAAGTATCAAATGGTTCTTGCCTGATAAGGCAGCATTGGTAATAAGTAAGAGTCACCATTACCCATTAAAATAGGACCAAAACTATTCTGAAAGAAAATGTGTGGGAACATTATACTTTGCCTCCATTAACTGCCTCTGGAAGGGATTCTCCAAAAATTGCCTCTCTGAGGGTTCAGTCTTTGTTTCCAGTTTTCAGCAATTTCTCTTTTCTTGCTGTATCTTATAAATCAAAGAGATTGCATCCTCTTAACCTAGAATGACTTAGTCAAAGCATAGCCTTATAAAAGCTTCATTTAGATTTTGGTATCTGTCCTCCATTGCTTCCCTAGATCATAGTTACTTCCAGGAGTCTTTGGTTTGCTGGATAAAGTTTATAAATCCATCAGCTTAATGCCATCTACAGGCTACAATTTGGAGGCTAAAGTTTGAATTTTGGCCCTGGGAATTATCTATTAAACTTAGTGAAATCATTTCTGATCTTTCTCAACTGAAAAATAAAAGTGTTGTATTAGATGGCCTCTGATCCTTTTGAGGTCTAAATCCCATTAATTCCTATCATATTTACTAGGGAGATTTAGCTAGGGAAGACTTTTATAAAGAGGGGGAGTCATCTAAAGCAGTATTTTTGAAACATAGGTATAGAGTGAGGTCCAGTGGTTTAGTGGATAGATTACTGCACTTGGATCCAGGAAGACTTGAGTCCAAATCCTGCTTTAAGCCTTTACTAGCTTCATGATCAAATTTAAATCTCTCAGTTTCTTTCAGTCTCAATTTTTTTTTGTTTTGGAAAATGGAGATGTTAAAACTATAGTCTCTTCTTCAGTGTTGGAGAATTCCAGGCACTTGTTTATTTAAAAATGCTTTGAAAATCTAAAGCACTGTATAAAGTCAGCACTTATTATAAAATATGGAAATGGGGAAAATGGTATAAGAGATAGGATATGATCTTTATTGACTTTGATTTCTAACATAGATACATAGTTGCCTATCACAACCCCTCCTCTCTTTTTCAACCTAAACTGTATTTTTGTATATTCTCCCACCAAATCTTCATTGAACATTTATTGAACTGGATGTTTTCTTCAGATTTATGTCCTTATTGCTGTTAAAATGCAAATGGCCCCTGAAAGAGGCAAGGCTAAAATCTAGCCTTTGTCCACAAGTGAACAAGTCAATAATCATTTAATAAGCATTTGCTATGGGCTAGCTATTGTGCTAAGCTGGGAAGATATAAAGAACAACAAAAACAATATTTACCCTCAAAGATTTCACATTTTAATAGTTCTTGAAAGAATGTCTTCCATGTAGGTTACTCAGTAAACTGAATGAATGAACAGACACAGAATATGATGGAAATTCTAGGGAACTGAATTAGAAGAAAGGTTAAAAGAAAGTTGCAGACCCCTACATTCCCATCAAGTAATTTGATAGTGATGTAACTATTATAAACTCTCATTTAATATGTTTTTCTTGATCTTTTTTCTTACCAGGCTGACCTAAGTCTTTTTCAAAGACTTTGTTCACTCTTAAGTTAAGCAGCAATTAGGAATATAGATTTAAACTCAGCTAACATTTAATGCTACCTCTTCTGGGTACTGAATGGAACCACTTGTTCATTTTGTTTCTTTCAGATCCAAAGCCATTGCTGCTGATTTTTAAAGCTTCAATCCTCTGTGTCTTCTCTTTCTCCTATAATCTATGTGACTACACTTCCTTTGAAATTGAACTTTCTTTCTCCTGTCTTTCTATTTTCTTTTGCTGTACACATACAATTTTATGATGTGCATATATATATATATATATATACACATATGTGTGTATTTGTGTACAGATGTATATATCACAAAAAAAAAACCTATCTGGCCACAGAACACAGAGAGGTTCCTAACATTTATAGACCTTTACTCCAGTTAAATAATACATGCATTTTACTATTTCTGAATTCATCTGAGAAAAGAGAATAGGAATCATTGCAACAACAACAAATACAATAGGGCCTTGATGGAACTCTTGTTTCAGTGTTATAGGAAACAAATAGAGAGGAAGAAAGTAGATAGGAAGGAAAGTAGAAGGATGTAAAGAGGGAGGAAGGGAAAGAAAGAAAGAAAGAAAGAAAGAAAGAAAGAAAGAAAGAAAGAAAGAAAGAAAGAAAGAAAGAAAGAAAGAAAGAAAGAAAGAAAGAAAGAAAGAAAGAAAGAAAGAAAGAAAGAAAGAAAGAAAGAAAGAAAGAAAGAAAGAAGGAAGGAAGGAAGAAGGAAAGAGAGGAAATAAGGAAGGAAGTATGGGAGGCAGAGAGAGAAAGGAGGAAGGAAATGAAGGAGCAAAAAGGGCAAGGAGGGAAGAAAGAAAGAAAAATTGTGTTTTTCAAACCCATTATCGATTCAGTCAAGTAACGTTGACACTTTATTAACTAGAAATGATGATTATTCTCTGACTCTAGAGAGTTTTCACTTTTCTTGCAAAGGTAAAAGATTTTCACTGCCAGTTGGTATATTAATGTTTATCCACTGTATCTGATATATGCTATGAAATGGGTCTTTGATGCTGAATAGTAATAATAGCCCGCCTTAGAATTTAACATAGTTTTCTTTTCCTGGTAACAAAATACCATTCAGTGGAACATAAGGGGTTAGTCTAGTCCAATTGACGTGGTGTTTCATGTCAATAGTGTATTAAGGACTGAGATCATGTTGCTAAGTACTATTATAGATATATAGAAATTGTTAAACTTCTTTGAAAACTTAAAAGAGAAAGAGATTTTGGCTTCTGTTAAAGATATCCCAACATCTGTAATGTAACAACTTTATCTTTTAAAAAATGGTTTTCTTAAAGAGAACAATGAAGTACATAGACAAATGAGGCACTCATTAATGTTTAAGATTTTTCAGTGAATACTCAAGAACATCCAAAATATTTTGCAAAATATTAGGACAAGAGGGGTTAATGGAGGACATTTTAGGAAATCAGGTGGTACTCCAAAGTTTGTGATACATATAAGATTAAGAACCTATTCCATGTTACGCCTTAGGCCAGTGGATGGTTTGTACCTTCAAGGTGCTTGCAATTACATGGAGAAGACAATATGTAATAAATATATAAAAATAAGGTCTCGCTCACCTTACACACACACACACACACACACACACACACCTGTGTAACCATTAATAAAGCATCAAATTACTTGCCTGTATGGATAATGGGTTTGAAAAATATACAGACACACAAATTATATATATATATATATATATATATATTATATATATATATATATATATATATATATATAGTGGAAACAAGAGGAAAGACACTAGAAAAATGTTTCCTGTAAAAGATAAGTTGGATAGTTTGTGCTTAAAAGATTCAAAGGCAATAGGTTGAGTTCAAAAAGGATTATATTTCAGACATGAGTGAAAATCAGAGATAATGCAAGAATAAAAGATATGAATAGCTTATGGTCTGCAGCAAAGATTAGAGTAGCCACATCAGTGAGATGGAAGATACTTTAAATATTGAAGTTTGTAAGTATAGGAATGAATATTTATATAGATATTATACAGAAAGGTATACATATGTCACATCTTACCTATATAAATATTCCCTTTATGCATATATATTATATATGCATTTTTTCAATATTTCAATGATGTGTAGTTTTATTGTAAGTACTACAGTACTGATTTCAGCTTTGTGCTTTTATACACTGTCTTCACCCTTTGCTCTATCTCCATAATAGAAATGGAAGGGGGGAAAAGAGAAGCATTGTGACCTTATTTTTACAGAGATAAAGCAATTCTGTGTTACCTAAATTAGTTTAGATGTGCAAAGTGGGACTCATTAGAATGTGAGCTCCCAGAGGACAGTCATGATAATTTTGTTTTGCCTTGTATCTTTTGCCTTTAGAGCAGTGACCAGTATGTAGTAATTTAATTAATATTGATTGGTGATGATAATGATGAATAAGACAGGTCCAACCTACTTTAGTTCAAAATCAGTTCATTTCCAAATCTGAGCCATTCCCAAGGTACAAATGATACTTGGGAATTTTAATCTCTTTAGGAAGGGTCCTAATAAAATTTAGATTTCTTAAAAACGATCAGGAGGTTAAAGTACAAGCAGGAGAAGGGTAAGGCTACTTACCATCAGTTCCCTCAATATTTATCAAGCCCAGGCTCCAAGTGTACCTACTACCATCTTATTCCAAATATTTTTCATTTTCTTGGGATATGAGAGACAACATGGTAGAGTTTATAGAAAGCTTACCTTAGAAGGAATTCAAGTCCTATCTCTCATATAGAGCAGATACTTGTATTGATGGAGGAACTTTCCTTATCTGGGTCCTCCCCATGTCAGTGAAATCACAGGTCCAGCTCCCAACCTCAATCTGCTAGGGAGAGCCCCATGTGTTCTATCTTGCCAAGATCTATTGTGGAATATAAGTTGAATACTAACCAGAAAAAGCCTCATAGAGTACCTGATAATATCTAATAGCTTTACAATCCACGATGGTACTGCAGCAAATGCAATTACAGCTCTACTGGGAAGCCCTGAAATATGGCCCCTCCATTTATATGTATACAAAATACCAAACTAAACCAGCATTTGCATTTTAGAAGGAAGAAGACCCATGCATCCATTCCTATGGCTGGTATGGGAGTAAAGGCAGTAGGATACTCTATAAATGTAAAAATGTTTTTGTTAATATGAGAAATAATAATTTATGTGTTCATAGAATTCTGTCTCTTCATTTCTGTGGAATCTAATTGCTTTAATTGACAAACTATGGGACAGTTTGAGATATGCAGAACATGAACAAAATTATGAGTGAATTTTATAGCTTATATAATTGATTGATTACTTATGTTCCCAAACACATCTGCTTATATATATAAATATAAATACCATTTACTATATTTTATATAAAGTATAATCTATATATTATTATATATAATGTTTGCATTTTTCTTATTTATTTTCTTAGTTTTCTTAATTATTTTTTCAGAAAGGAACCACCTTTAGAGTTTACTAAAAGTGCATCTTGATGGTTTTATATGTTTATGGTAAATTCTTTATATCCTTGTGCACATATAAGAAAAATGAAACCATCAGGTCTTTCTTGTCAGTTTGACAAACAACAACTATTTGTTGGTGAGATAAACATTTTCTACCTTCTTAATAGGTGTGTACATCTGTCATATCAAATGAATTTACTTGATCAGTCCTAATGGATTCCTAGAGAAGTTCCAGTAATATGACTGCTTGAGAAAAGACCACTGACCGATCTGGGAAATGGGCAAATGGGTTATAACAAACCACTCTGGTGTGATAAACATTTTCTGCTTTCTTAATAGATGGGCACATCTGTTCTTTCAAGGCTGTTGACTTGATGTAGTCATAACCAATTGATAGAAGAGTTTTGTTTATAGTATCACTTGAGAATTAACCTACCCATCTGAGAAATAGACAAATTTTAAGTAATCAGATTTCCCTCTAGTTGAAATTAAAAATACATTGATTAGTTTCTGATGACAAATTTAATGATTTGCTTAATATATAATATATAAAATATGCAATATCACATAATGATTTAAATTGTTAAGGCTTTATGTAATTTTTAAATGTAGAATCTCAAGTTCTACAACTTTAGATAACTTGTTCAGCATCACAGTGAAACCTGAGTGGGTATTCTAACCCTGGTCTCCTGACTGAGGCCAGAACTCATTCCACTATACTGGCAGTCTCAATCAAATGAGCATTAGAGTTCTATTTTTCCTTATCTGTTCTTTGTTTATTGAGAATCTGACTCCTTCTTAGTAATTTTTTTCATTCACATGGTAGTCATTGTGTATATTATTCTCGTGTTTTTGATTTGTCCTACATCATACAGATTTCTCCATATTTTTAATTCTTAATAATAGCTTTACTATGCCAAATTATTCTATTAAATTAATTGATAATATTTTTAGCCAATCTACTAATCAGAGGTTTCCATTTTCTAGTTCCTTGGTACCATGAAAGGTGCTACTTTGAAAATCTTCTCTGTCATAAAACCATATATTAAGGATAAGAAAAAAATTTAGAGATGATTAATCTTCTAATTTTATAGATGAGCAACTCGGGTACCAAACAGGTGATTGACTTGTCCAGAGTCACACAAGTAGCAGGTGGCAAAACTGGGATTAAAATCCGGATCTTCTCATATCATAGGCTATGTCCTTTCCATGGAACCATGTTGCCTCTAATTGGACTTTTGTTTCCATCTTTGGCTTCCTTGGAGTATTTATCACTTATCTTCTCTCTCATTCTCATTCCATTATTTCTAAAAATAAGGTCAAATTAGATGATCTGTATTGTCCTTTCCAGCTTTAAAATGCTATGATTATAAATAATGAGATTCCATCATTTCCATTACCGCTCTACTTGCATAAGGGAGTAAACAGTACCTTTTGTTTGCTTTCCTCAAAATTAATCTAGATGACATCATGTGGAGCTAGTTAGCCCAAGCATTTAAGGGGATAAAGCACTTATGCCTTAAGGGCTCTTAGAGAATCATTTATACCAACTATTTGCAGTATTCTTCTGTGAAATGGAATCTTGCTGTTACTAATGTAAAAGCCTGCTGGTAAATGCCCAGACTGTACATATTAGCCAGCTGGTGGCTGAATTCTTACTATTGAGCTGTCTAGAATTGGAATAATTAATTTTCTTGGAGAAAGGACATTGTGTTGTACCTTTTTGGATTTGTGACGATAATCTGTAATCACTAGGGAGCTTATTTAGATTTGCAATTAAACTAGAGTTGGTAATTTATAGTAAAGAGATATGTGCTTGCAAAATAGAAGGCAAAAATCTCTGAGTTTTCCATTAATAAGTTGGTGAACCTTTTATAATATCCAAGCTGTTAGAAGCAAACTATTAGCTAAATAGTTCATGTCTTATCTAATGAAAGCAGAGGCTAATGTGTTTACCTCAGGAATTTTCCTTTTATTCCAAATATGGCTTTCTTTTGTAATAAAAAGCATATTTCAATAGAAGTATACATTTTTTAATAAGTGTGATTATGAAAAATGACTGCCTCATTCCCTGACTTTGGGCTTTCAAATGTATTCCAATAATTCCTTTCCCTTTATTATGTTCCTGAAAAGTAACTTTGTATTCTGCCTGATGTGTTATGTTTTGGCAGAAGAAATTCATGAGTAGTAGTCTTTGTGAGAAAAAAATGTTTAAAAATCTCCAATAAATTAGTTTTTAAAAATATTTAGGCATAATTGTGCTTATGTTACAGATTTGGAGAATCCCCATAAGTCTTACTATAGAATGGCATGGGATGGACATTGGGCTCTCAAAGGCTATCTCAGTGAAGTACAAACTGGGGAAAGTTCCCTCAAGTTGGGAAAACATTCAGTATAGACCCAATGGCAGACTTTGTCTACTGTCCAAGAGCAAGTTTAGCTAAGGATGAAGAGTTGCAGGAGCTGAGGAGTGTTTGCTGATAAATTCTCTGATCCTGAAGACCAGTGAGATACAAGTACCCAGTGACCATCAGCCTGACGTAATTTTCTTTTATACTTTTAAACCATTTATAAATGTTAACTGTAGCTTCCATTAATACATAACTTTTATAGTACTGGAATACTTGAACTCTAAACATATTGACATTATTATTATAATGAAAACAGAAAACTTTAAAAAGTTATAAGAAAGTGGGCAATAATGGCTTACAGTCTGTCCTGAAGACTTAGCAGAACTGTTTTCTTTACAAAAAACAAAGATAAGAAGAAATATAATTTTATAGGGCCCTTCAACATTTTGATTGGCAGGGCTTCCAGAAAGTATAAGAAAAAAATGATAACCTGTAAGTTATTGCTTTGTAGAGTAGGGAGCTTCTAATACTTCTACTACTTTCTAGCCAGATATCCTTGGTTTAAATCCGATATCTATGGCTTACTACACATATATGCTTGGTCCTTTTACTTAATTTCACATGGCATCAGTTTCCTTATCCATAAAATGGGGGACAGGAGGGAATTGAGTGATACAGATTTGCATCATAGTCTCTTATTCCTTCCAGTTCTAAATCTTTGTGATTCCACAAAAAGTAATTTAGGAATTAGGACCATGAGAACTCAATGTGTATCAAGGCAGCTACACCAGCCTAGCCTATATAAGCAAGTTGATAGAGACAAAAATAAATTCATAGAAATTTCATATTAGAAACAGTATGATGACAATGAGCATTTATTATGGGAGTTATCACCATTTCCTTTCTTTCATCTTCCTATCCAAGGCAATATTATTGAAACTATGATTCCACTGAACTTTTTTGTAATTTTATGGGGTTGGGTAAAAAATAGACTATATGATTTCACTAGTATATGGAACTCCAAGTTAGCAGATTTCCTTCACAAATAAGAAATCATTTAAGAAAATTGTCATTTGGAGTTGCCTGTAACACTGCAAATTTAAGGAACGTATACCGCGTCATACAGTCTGTCTTGAATCCGGGTCTTCCTTATACAGAGCAAATCCTCTATCTTCTACATAATGATACTCCCAAGCTAAATTTAGGGTCACAAATCAGAGGGACATTTTTTACATTATCTCTATCTTTATCCTTATATGTGTATGACCCTAAAATGCTAGTCCTAGGTATTTGTATTTAATTTGAAATTGTAGATTCCACAAAGAATGTACATGTCAAGGTTTAATAGTTGGTAGTATTTAAAGCCTCAAGGACTGACTGCAGAAAAAATACATTAAGATAAAATAATGTTAGAATCTAAATTTTCAGAGGTTTAAGAATCATATAGACACTAACCTGAATTGTTACCTTGAGATCGTGATTGTTCAGGAAATGGAATATACAAAAGCTATTGCTAAAAGATACATTAGGCGATATATTGACAAATGAAAAACATCCTGTCTGGAGGTCCAGCCATGTGTGGCATTGAAATTAAACACAATAAAATAAATCCAGGCAATTCAAGGAAAGAGGATATAATCACAAAGCATTCAAAACTAAATATCTTTGACTTAAGGAATTTAAATGACTTTCTTACTGAATGAGACCTTGATTAAGAAGTCCCACAATTTTGATATTTTGATCATTTAATACTATTAGTGACTAGCACTGTACCTTCAACCTGGAGAATGCTTTAATAAGTATTTGTTTTATTCAATCCTATCTATAACAGTAAATTGAAAAGTGATCTTGGGATCAAAGACCTGGTTTCTAGTCTTGTCTTTGATATTTACTGGAACAGAATAAGCAATCTAACACCTTAGCCTCAGTTTCCTTATCTATAAAATGATGATAATAATACTAAAACCTCATGCAATTGTGAAGAAAGTGGTAGGCTTCAGAGAAACATATAAATCTTATTAATAACAGAAGCAGTAATAATGATGATGATGATTGAGTGTAAAGACCCTCAGAAGATAAAAACCTGAAAAGGTTTACTTACAACTAGTGTGAAAAAGAAATGATTTAATTTCTTATAATGTTCCTACAATCATAATGAAGCATCTCATTAGTGTAGACAGATGGGGATTAAAGTACAAAGAAATTAAGAAGAAAGTAATTTGATGACTTGGTAGAAAGGGGAAAACAATAAAGAAATATTTATAGGAAGTACTTATTGTTCTTTGAATTGAATTGAATGTACTCAGTATGAATATTACTAGGAAAATTGGTCGACAAAATTCTTAGAAGTTAACTCAAAAATATAATCCTACAATAATATTTGATATATCAGTTTTTTGAGTTAGGAAATACTTTAGAGATATCTAGCACAAAAGGCCTCTTCATATTTATACATGATGAAACTGGGGTCCAGAGAGGTTAAGCTAAGTCATTTGGCAGTGATGATTTTTGTGGTTTGGTTTTGCTTAATTTTATTAGTATTCGTAATTATATATAGGTGAAAAATTTAACAATAATTTTCTGACATTTTGAAATCCATGTTCTCTCTCTCCCTTTCTCATGCCCCCTATCTGCTATGGCAGGAAATATGATGTAGGTTATAAATGTGTTATACAATATATATTTCCATGTTTGTCATGTTGTAAAAGAAGATACATGTTATTCATATAAGAAAAAAGCTCATGAAGGAAATAAAGAGAATAATGATTTGCTTCAAGCTGTATTCAAAATCTATCAGTTCCTTTTATGACAGAAATAGCCATTTTGGTCCTGTGACTCTTGGAGTTGCCCCACATTGACCTGCTGATCAAAAAAGTTATTCATAGTTGATGATCATATATTATTGCTACTATTGTGTATAATGTCTTTCTCCTGTTTCTGTTTGCTTCACTTTTCATCACTTAATATAAGTCATTCCAATTTGTGTATGTGTATGTGTGTATGATCAAAGGATATTTGAAATCAAATGTTTCAACTTTAGATTCTTTTCTTTGTATTATGCCATTCAACTTTTGCTAAATCTTAGCATTATTCAGCCAGAGAGGTCACATTAATTTAGATTTATTTATTTCTGAATTAGTCATATAGCTGACTTCAAATTAGAAAACAAAAATTAAATCTATGGTAAATGACTACATATTTTAAAAAGTTAAATTTTTAATAAAACTTTCCCGTTTCTTTTCATTCCCTTTATGAGAATTTGTTTTTCATATACTGTATTAAATCCTGTATTTTAAAGAGAATTGCTATATTTTTCTGTGTCTGGAAAATGACTCAGAGATACCATCTAATCTGTAGCTTTTTGCATTTTCTTTGTCCTTGGAAATTTCAAGGAATATTTTCCTTTTTAACAGAATTTTGTAAATAGATGAAGAGGATAAGAGTTCTTTTATTGCATAAATGACCTGTTGACCTGTGAGGATTTAAAGCTATCTTGGGATGTTCAAGGGAGGGGATGAATATCAAGCTCCTAAAAATCTATTTATTTAGCTGCCTGACCCAGCTCATGTTGTTCCTGGTTGCAAGAGAGGTATAGAGACCTATTTTACTTCATTTCTTATGATACTGACCCAACCAGTAAACCTGTATAATCAGTAAACTTATATTCCTACCCCCAAATCAATCTCTCAAGATAATTTTAATCATAATGCCTTCTTTATGATCATAATAAGATCATGAATCTAGCATTGGAAAGGACCTTAGAAATAATGTAATACAGCTCACACATTTTACAAATGAGGAAACAAGCCTAGAAATAGTGACTTCTCCACTTTCACCAAGATTGCAGTCCTGGGATTCTAATCTAGATATTCTGATACCAAATAAAGTACAATTTTTGCTGTACTGTGAATGGAAAGTGCTTTGGAAACAAAGCACACCAGACACTTGAATGATTATTATTATTCACTACAGCCTAAATTTATGCAACTTCTCTAAGCCACAAAGAGAGGGAGGGCAGAGGACAGATTATTCAGGAGTATGTAATAAAATACAGACCTTTCAAAAACAGACATCCAAGCACATGCCCATTTTCACCACTGTTGCTTTTCTCTGACTGTCTTTCTTTGCTCTTCTGACTTAGTTTCTTTCTGTATCATTTTCTCCAACTTGATAGTTTATTCCTTAGAGACTTTTTAAAAATCACCTTTTGGGATATTTATAGATTTTAAAAAGCTCAGTATAAGAAGCCTACAACTGAAATGTAGGGAATTAGGAACTTATTATTAGTACATTTCTTTTAAGTGAAAAGTAGTTATAGACTGGGATATGTGAAATCAATTGTAAAATAAAATAAATGTGATTTCTTTTTAAGTATTGAAATGAGTCCAAAGGTAAAATTATTACATGAGCTATCAAAGAAACTGACTCTTATTTATTTGAGGTTGATCTGTTAGCATTCTGCTAAAATTTTGTAGAAAACTTTGATAATTAATAAATTAACTTGTACTAGAGACAAAAGCAAAAAACGGAAATAATCTCTGCAATTTAGGATCTTATATTTTACTGAAATGTATATCCAGAGCACTACCATATTCAGAATATGAGAATTGGCTACCCTCTTTAGAAAAAATTCTGCTCAAAATATTGCCTACCTAGGTGGATTTCATCAGTGTAGGTTACCTAGTTGGCAAATTGGATAAAACTTTGGACTTAGAATAAGGATGAAATAATTTCATACATTTACTAGATATGTAATAAGAGCAAATGCCTTAAAAGACTGTTATAAGGGTTAAATGAAGTACATACCTATGGATACATGTATGTATACATGTGTGATTATCTCATTTTATTCTTACAATAGCCTTGTGAGTCAGCATATGCTCTCATTATGCCCATTTGGTGGTTAAATAAAATACATCTATCCCTATGTATACATTTATAAATATTAGGTATTATGACTCCCCTTACCCCCATCAACTGAGACAGACTAAATCTAAAAAATACTCTTTCATACCTTCTCATTCACCTTAGAACGAATCCTCTGCCATTGGCTTCCTGAAAATAAAAGAGATTAATAACTGGATTGATAATGATTGAAGTAATTTCCATCCCAATATATTTAATAATTTTTAAATATTTAATAAAAAACATCGCTCATTTAAAAAAATTCATTCCCTGAGTGTTAATAATCTAATAGTTATAAAGACTAGAAGATGACTAATCTGATGATAGTTATCTACTCTCTGCTCTGGGAAATAGGGTTTTCTTTAGATGCATTGTTTTGCCCTCCAATGACCCAGTCATATAGGATGAAGGATTGTTTTAAATGCTTAATAACACTCCATTGTCCTATTTCCATATATATCATAAGGTTATACTTTACTTTTCTTTCTATTTATTGTGCATAGTAAAATATTGAATACCTATTATTCCTTCATTTGATTTATATATATATATATATATGTATATATATATACACACACACAAAATTAAATAAATTCGGGGCAAGGTATACTGTGTGAATATGAAGAATTCTAGTGAATTAAGGCATTGACTTGTGCTAGCTTTGTTGTCCCTCATGGTCCATCCTCTTTCCTTTTATCTGTCCATATCGATGTGCTGTGAGTAAAGTCCAGTATCACCCCAGATTAAAATTAGCCAATGCTTTTCTGTTATCAAAATCCACAGTTTTGATGATCTAACAATATCAAAATAAAACATCAACCCTCATTTACAGAGACAAGCACTTAAATCAGGAAAGAGTGAATGAACCATTTATTCAGGGTTGCTTTCACTGAGTGTGGAGCAGAATCATAGAATATAGAACTGGAAGGAGCTCTAGAGAGAAAATCCAATCATTTAATTTTGCAGAGCAGGCTCCTAAGCCTAGGGAAGATTAAGTTCAGTTATATCAAACAAATATTTGTTATGTACTTAGGATATACAGAGCACTGTGCTAGTTGCTGGGGATACAAAGCCCAAAATGAGACAGTTCTTCCTTTCAAAGAATTTTCATACTTCTGGGAGGATAAAGCATGTAAACAGGTAAATAAACTGAAGGTAAATTGAAGAAAAGGATAAATTTACAAGAGGGAAAATAGTGAACATTTTTGAGCTACTCCTTAACAAGAGATTAAAATCTAAGAGATGGTTATAGAGAAATTTTGCAGGCATCCCTGTCAGCTTCCAGGAAGGTACTACAAGAGAAGAAAAAATGATGGTCCAATGTCAAATAGACTCAAAACCAGAATCCAGTTTCTTTTCTTTTCCTTTGTTTTGTTTTCTTTCCCCCCTTTTTTACATTCTACCATATTTCCTTGTATAAATAGTTGTCATTATATTGTAATTGTATGACTTCTATGGAGAACTTTATTCCATTAATATCTCTCTCTTCATTTCACTGTCATACTACCTGAAATTTCATTAACAAAGAATACAATTCAATTAAAATTCAACAACCATTTTAACTGTATCTTCTCAGGCAAGTATACTTTGTTGAAACTGTAAATATTCATATGGTTGTTAAATAAGCTATCAGTCATTTAGAATTTGTTCAATCACAGTTCATTCCTCTAAACACCTAAACGAGGGCACTCACATGGAGGGAATGGAGACAGTTTTGATTTTTAAAAGGGATAAAATGAGCATAGGGGCACCTACGTGGCACATTGGAGAGAGTGTTAGGCTCGGCATCAAGAAGGCTCGTCTTCATGAGTTCAAATCTGGCCTCTTGCCATTACTAGCTACGTGACCCTGGAAAAATCAATTCACCTGGTTTGTTTCAGTTCTTCATCTGTAAAATGAACTGGAGAACACAATAGAAAACAACTAGTATCTTTGCCAGGAAAACCCCAAATGAGCTCAAGAAGAGTCAAACACTGTTGAAAAAAACTGAAAACCAACCAAATTAGGATAGAGAGATAATTCTGAAGCATGAAGGAAGGAAGACCAAAAAAAGCATAGGGACATAATATCATTGAGAAATGAGAAACTGGTGAAGAGGGAAATGGGATGATAACAAAGACAGACATTACTTGTGCCATTATTCTGTACAGGGCACTCAAATGATTTATTATTTATTTTCCAAAAGATGAGAGTATTGTGTATTTAGTTCACTGACAAGCACTTGTGATCATTAAAGCTTGAATTAGTTGGCTTGGCTTATTTGAGGTCAAGAACAGAGAATTTATAGGAGGATAATCAGGGATAAGGAAGCATAATTCAAGGTTGGCAGAAGGAATAAATAACATTGGGTGTTCTGGTACACTAAGTAAGGGTGAATGGTGGGCAGAGCCTACCTAGTTTCCTGTAAAGCTTCTTGGAAAAGATGTCACATTGACAAAGTAGTTCTGGTCATATTTGGTCTCTCTGATTATTTTTTAAATAGATTCTCTAGTTTGTAACCTTTTGACAATGTGAAAAGAAGCATAGGCAAGAAAGAATTATTCTTAATTTAAATATATATTTTATATACATATGTATGTATATAAAATCCACATTTAAAAGCTTATGAAGAAGAAACTGTATCCTGTTTGACATGGGGTTGTTTATTTATTAGGGATACTATGTCTCCTAGATAATGTGGTCCAACTGACCATTTGTTAAGGTTGTTAAGGCCATTTGGCTTTAACAGATCTCTTATTAAAGAACATTTTAATATGTTGATATTATTGTTTAGTCTTTTAATTTGTGGCCAACTCCCCACAACACCATTTTGGTGGTTTTCTTGGCATATAATGGAGTAGTTTGCCATTTCCCTCTCCAGCTCATTTTACAGATGAGGAACTAAGGCAAGTAGGGTTAAGTGACTCGCCCAGGTCTACACATGTAGAAAGTGGTTGAAGCCAGATTTGAAGTCACAAAGATGAGTTTTCCAGATTCTAAGACCAGTGCTTTGTCCAATGGGCCACTCCCATGATTCAATATGTGAATCCTTATCTTGATATATTGTGAGATTTAAAATGGTTGAGGTCTTAAACTGTAGTGATTAAAATAGTGGAAGATATAAATTGTGATAGATATAAGAGAGGGTGAGTAAGTTTGACTGCAGAAATATGTTTCACTACAGTGTCTTGGGTTTAAAATCAAATATAAGGTGGGTGCCAGGGAAATAGTCCCAATTATTCAAATACCGAAGTCAATTGGGTTTTATAGAGATTTTAGTTAACAATACAATGAGTAATCAAAGAAAGAGAGAGAGAGTAAGAAAGGAATAAGTATGAAGGGCCTCAAGCCAATATGGCCTAGACCTGAGCCTTAAGAGAGAAATCAGTCAGTTTTTTCACACTCCCCACAAGGTCTGACTAAACAAGGATTTTAGTGACACCAAGCCAGCTCCATCTCAGCTGCTTTCACCAGCTCCCTCCTCCATCTGAATGTTTCAGAATCAGTCTCCTCAGAATGAGTCTCTCCAATCTGAATGTTTCAGCATGACTTCCCAAAATGAGCTCCCTCAGAATCAAATCCAGCTCTTCTCTGAGCTCTTATTTTTAAGGGCAAAATCTCCTCTGTCACCTCCCCTAAGTCCTTACATCTACCAATCACTGTAGATGTTTCTAAAGGACCGCCCATTTTGAATTCACAGCTGAGTAGTTTTTAATCTCTTTAGTAAGTCAGGAAAAAAATGCTGCTGTGTCGACAAATTTCATTAGAAAAAACCTCTGAATAAGTTATCACCCTTTTAGGTTTAAGTAGTTTACAAGTTGCCCCACCTTTATAGGTACTTAGTATCCCATTGTATCAATTCTAAAACAGTCATGATTCAAAGAACTTGTCCCTTCCATAAGCATGGATCAAAGCACTTTCATTGTTCTCAAGGAGCTCTCTGTCCTAAAGCAGTCCTAAGTAGGGTGGAGTAGGGATATTCCCAAGGCAAGGAGCCCTCACATTCAAGTAGAATTCTCACTATCTGCTAGGGAATTTTTAAAGTAGAAGATTCCCCAATAGGGGAAATTTCCAATATTCATAAGTCTGAGAAATTTTGAGGTTTACAATATGAAATACCTTTTCTATTCAAGAAAAATCTTTGAAGGATTAAATACTTATAGAAAATTTTCTAGAATATAAATCATTGAAAAATTTCCTCCCCAAATTTAAAGAATTCTCTTGAATATCAAGTTATCTATAAGAACATAATTTGAGGTTACTGAAAAATGTAATATGATGGTTAAATTTTAGGAATGATTTCAGTGGTAATACATAGTATATATTGAAAAATATGATAAATATCATCTGTAACCATTAGGGAAGGAACTATATATGTATATGTATACATATATATATATTATATATATATATATACATTTAATATTATTTGGAATACATTATTTCTGGAGAGTTTAATCTTTTGATTTCAGCAGTATAATATAGTCCTAGGAAGGAATTTACCAGTGCATATTTGAAACTATTCTGAAAGTCATAGTCTTAATAATTGATTGAGGGCATCACTGAGCACCTGATGATATGTCCATAATCATACAAGCACTATTTTATCTGTCAAAATGAGACTTGAACCTAGCCTTATTTACCCTGTAATCTTGATGCTTTCAACATGAATAACTTATTAGAATTTCACATTTAAATATGATTTCAGTATTTGTCACAGTACAATTTCCAGCAGCCCAATTCTATTAGCCTCATTTTCCTATTTTCTCCCAAA
The DNA here is from genome assembly GCF_027887165.1 of Monodelphis domestica. Classification (NCBI taxonomy): domain Eukaryota; kingdom Metazoa; phylum Chordata; class Mammalia; order Didelphimorphia; family Didelphidae; genus Monodelphis; species Monodelphis domestica. The sequence continues at coordinate 158,228,998 of NC_077234.1, forward strand.
ATGAAATATCATAATCAATGTATTATTTTGTAATTATGTAATTTAACTCAAAGAGGGAACTTAGAGGCTATGTAATACAATCCTCTTACTTTATAAGTGAGAAAACTGAGTTAATGGTAAAATGGGATTCATACAATTCTCCAGTTACAACCTTTTCTGAAATATATTTATCCCCATAACCTATTTCTGACCCTTCCCTATATATTTTTTCTATAATCTCATCAATTCCCTCTTCTCTCCTCTTCCTCACCTAACAACCCTCCCTCATTCTCATCTCACAGTCCTCAAATGTCCTCTCATCATTTATTCCTGTATTCTAGTCTCTCATAAAGTGATGGCTTTCTTACTCAACAAGAATTGCCCCTTTGCATACACCTTTGATCTAATTCTGTCCTTTTTCCTCTAACATATTGCCTTTCCTACAAACTCTTTATCACTAATCTTTAATCCCTATATGTTGCTATTATTTCTGCTTCATATGATCATTCCTATCATGATAAAAATCCTCACAAGATTCTACTATCTCCAATAAAAGCTACTTTATACATCTCTTCTCTTTCTCTGCCAAACTCTTGTAAAAAGCCATTTATAATGGTGCCTCAACTTATTGTCTTCTTAAGCCCTAACAATTGCACTTCTTTTATCATTATTATATTAAATATATCCTCCATAAAATTATTAGTAATCTCATAAATTCCATATCTAATTTGTACTCCCTCACCAAATGTCATCATATTCATTTTGTATCTAGTTTCTATATACTTATACATGTATATATTGTCTACCCCATTTGACTATAATCTTTTTAAGGAGAGAAACTGTTACATTTTTATTCATACATTCCAAGGATTAGGGAGAGTTCTTTATAGAATTTTACATATTTAATAAAAATTAATTAGCTAATACAAATTAGTGATTACACCTTATTTAAAACCCTTTGACATACTTCCTCTGGACCAAGTCAAGTGAACTCATTAAGGATAGCCAAATATATCCCTATCATCTGTTTATTCTAAACTTCAGTTTTCTGTTTTATAATTTTTCGTGCCATCTTTTTGGTCTAAAAGCATTCTTCATAGTGGAGAAAAACAACAAAATGGGTTTGAAGTAGTTCTGCCTTCTCAAAATCTATCATTATCATTGTATTCTCCTTAGCTATGTGTTCTTCATTTTATATTAATCAGGGCTTTTCTGTTTCTGGTAATATTCTTACAATAGAGTTGGATTTCTTCCAGTAAAAGATCAGAAACCCAAAGTTTCTTAAAATGCATATATGATAAAAATTGCAGGTATTTGTTGAAAAACTGAGTCCAGGTGTTTGTTTCTAAGTCCAATTATCTTGAATATGAACAACAGTATTCAGACAAGTGTGAAACTGGCAAAATTCTTTGGGTCCATGAGTAGGGAAGTTACTGACATTCTGACTATTCTCAACAATGGGATTTGGTGATTTTTCTTAAAAATGAAGAAGAGGGAACAGTTTAAGCAGTGATCACTATATGAACCTTCTTTGGCTCTTTGAAAGTTCTAATGACAGCTTATATAATACAATTTCAAAAATCACTAAAAAGAAAGCAGAGCTTGCATGCAGAAGAAAGAAATATTTAGGCAATGTGAACCGTTGACAGGAAATATCTTATCAAATTTTGTTTATTTGTTATTTTCTTAATTGATTAAAAAATGAAAATGTCAGCATCACCAACGCTTTTAATTAGTAATTTCAGATTGTCTAGTACTCCTTTAACCTCAGCTTTGTTTGTGTTTGCTTTTTAATTTCTTATGAAAATTTAGAGAAAGTAATGCAAAAAGAGATAGAAAAAAGACTAAAACTTCAAAAACTCATGTTGGGGGAGAAACACCCTTCAAATTATAACACCTGCAATTTTCGTCGGATATATCATAAAACAAATCATTTGTATGGAGAGGGAGTAAGAAACCATTTTTAGGAGAAATATCCCATGATCAATCTCCCTGAGACAGCTCTTAAATCAGAGAAAATCACCTGCCTTATAAACTTTTACTGTAAGATCTTTTAGTGTGTTTTGATCATACTTTTCTTAACGAAAAAAAACAAAAAACTTTAGGCCAGTTGCTATTAAAAAAGTCTTAGTTTTATCTAACTAGGTGGAAACAATGAAAGGCTGTTTATTTATTGTTTATTGTATCAATCAATAAATATTTATTAAGTGCTCATTCTGTGGCAGGTACTGTGCCAAATGCTGGGAATATAAAAAGAGGCAAAAGATAGTTCCTGCCTTCAAGGAGCTCACAATCACTATCTTAGGAGATAAAAAAGAAATATAAAGTTTGTTTGCTCCCCTGAAATACTTTGCTTTAGATGGAATAATTAGTTTAACATAGAAAAATTAGCTAATTAGCATTATGAAATGACATGCATTTAGTTTTAAAATAATAATTAAATACCTTCTGTTATGCAACGCATTTTGCTCCTGGATGAAATAAATTTAAAGAAATGTATATGTATGTGTGTACATATACACATACATACAAACAGGTATATGTGTGTACATACACACCTAAGTTAGTGATAGAAAGGATGGGAGATATTACCAACTGATTCTCCTTATGTTACAGATAAAGTAACTCAGATTAAAATCTTCTAATGTTCCAATATGCTGGATGGGGGGAATTGGAGGGTGTAGAGAGAGAAGACAGACAGACAGACAAAGACAGAGAGACAGTCAGAGAAGCAGAGAGACAGAGAAGGAATGAGAAAGGAGAGAGAGGTGAGTGGGAGGGAGACAGATCTAGATGGAGAAAGAGAGCAGGAATTGAAATAATGGAGAGAGCTTCAATGTTACTCTTTACAATAAAGATTACTTCCTGCTTATTCTTAGATCAACACTTCCCTAAGAGATTTGTTCAACTATAGCCATATAGATACAGATATATACCCAAACTCACAAGAGAGGTACAAACAATATATCAAAATTCCAAGAAAGGAAAAATGATTTTCTATTATAGAAATTGGGAAAATTCCAATTAGTGAAACAGTGGCAAGAGATGTTAAGAATGTTAAGATATTGAGGTAGATGGTGGAGATGGTAAAGAAATGAGATGAGCGAGCTCTTAAAGAATGAGAGATGAAGTCATTATAAGGTATTTTTTTTAAGTGGTACTTTTTGGTTTAGGACTATTTTTAAGCAATTTAGGGATGAGAAATTATTTGACTTCTGAATTTTTTGGCAAAGAAATTATAAAAGCTTCCTAGGGGCTAGGATATAAAACTGATATAAACCATCCATCAGGAGAAAAAGAATGTTGAATGAGTTAAAAGTTCATGGCTATAATGATTTGTTGCATGCCTTCGCTTTAGGGTCTTTTTTTTTGCTAGCCATAGGCAAAGAACACACAATTCAGAATCTAGGTGGCATGTTTGCCCTTGTTTGAAGAAAATTCAAGTACATTTTCCCTTAGAAGAGATAGAGTTATCAACCTGTACTTTTAAACCTGACTATAATGCCCTATCAGGCATGTATCATTGTTTTCAAGATGAGGAAACTGACTTTTGGAAAGTTTAAGTGACTTGTCCTTGATTACACAGCTAATATAGTGATGGTATTTGAAATTGCCTTTTTGAGTCAAAACCCAATATTTATTAATATTTATTTATTAAGTGACACTGCTATGTGAGCAAATAGATAGCACAGTGGTTAAAATGCTAAACCTAGAGCCACTCAGACACTTAGTAGTTGTGAGACACTAGACAAGTCTTAGTTTCTGTCTTAGTTTACTCATCTGTAAAATGAGAACAAACCATCTACCTCAAAGGGCTTTTGTGAATATGAAAATTAGGTACTATTTGTAAAGCATTTGGCAAGCCTTGTGTGTGTGTGTGTGTGTGTGTGTGTGTGTGTGTGTGTGTATAAACCATTATTGCTAACAATAATAAGTTAGCACCTTTAATAAGCACCCAGTACATACAGCACTGGCTAATGTACGATGAGAAGTTCTTGAGACAGTTTTTATCTGAGTGTAAAAGAAAGTTGTTGGGTTTTTTTTTCCTTAATGGAGTAAGAAGTCAGTTCAATCTATTTTTTTCTGGATCAATTATTTAGAGGACAGAAAATCTTACTTGAAACTCTGTTCTGTTGTAGAACTTGCAAATCATATTGGTTATTTACAGAAATGAGGAAATCATCAATATGTGAGATGTTATATTAATAAATAATTATATAATCTTCATCCTGGAGGACACATAATGAAACCTATTTCCTATATCCTTCTCATCAATGAAGCAGGAAACTATAGAAGCAGAATGGTTTACACAGACACACACACATATGGATGGATGGATAGATGGAGTGATTGATAGATATAACTATTTATATACATATATATCAGTCCAGGTTTTTTATCTTTTGGGAAGAACACATATATTGATCAATAGCTATGAAGTAAAATCAGAAGATAGAAATAAATATGTAGGAAAGAAAGAAAATTCAGAAATACTGAATAGTTTCTACTTCTGAGTTACTCAAATCTAAAAATGATTTATTCTTTTGGCCTGCCAAGAATGAAGAAACTCCTGATACCACCTTCCCTAAAGGCAGTCCTAGTTCCTATGAATAAGTTGTTAACTTTAGCAGGGTTTGTTTGAAAACCTCCATTCCTATAAAGTTAAATTGAATTCAGGCATATGATGTGAATTGGGAGTAAGGAGAAGGAACCACATTCCATGTTAGTCAATGAACAGAAGTCAAATAAGCTTGAAATGTGCTTGAGACAGTGTGAATGGGCTTTTTTTTAAAGTGAAAGGTATGTTTCGACTGAAGAAGTAAAATATATGAATAAAAAGATATATGACTCATCAGTAATGTTATTCATGAAGCAGACACTATATACTCATTTGATCAGGTGTGTATGAAGTAGAATTTGTCATATGATTTTCACATGCCCTCTCCTTACCAAAAACAATAAGAAAGAAAGAAGAAAAGGCAAGAAAAGGTCATCTTCCTGCCAATTTCTTGGGTCTACCAAAATAAAGAAAGAAAAAATTCTAACTGGCATCTAGCATCTTACACTCTCTCAAGTCTAATTGCTACAAAATGATTATTTATCCGGCCATTGGTTCATGCTTCTTCAGAACACAAATGTCTATGTACTATCCAAATTCCACATTTCTTTTTCTTGTGCCTCTTGTTGCATTAGGAAAAGAAGCTGCTTTCTGGCAAATACACTATCCTTGTAATTTTCTTTTGTAAAAAATATAGATGTATTAATTCAGAACAGGAGAGGAAGCTGACTAAAATGAGATTGAGTAAGTTACTCTTTGGCAGATTTTAACTGTCCATTTTCTCCCCTATCTGTACCTGAAATCTCCTTTTCTTATCCTAACCTCTATTGAATTATCTGTTGAACTTCCAAAATCTGGATCTGTCTTTCTTTATCTTTCTTGGCCTGACAGTGTGAGGTATAAGGTATTAATATTCAGCATGAGATATCCACAATGAAAACTCTGTAGGCTCAAACTTATTGAAAAATACTTGTAAATTGGAAAGAAAAAGGTACCTTGTAAGGTCTTGTTCCAAGAGACTTTAGAAATCAGTTCAAATTATGATTATCATCCCAGTTCTTTTGAGAAGAATAAAATATTCAGGACTAATGACTCCAAGCTTTCAGATAAAATAACTTGCTTACATCCTGAAAAGCTTCAGATCAGCTTTGAAGATCAGCTTTAAATTTTCTGAGACAATGCCAAATGGTGTTTTGGATCTAAAATGAGTTGATCATCAGGATTTCCCACTAAACCACAAAAAATCAAGATAACAGACTTTGAGTCTGATTGCCTTTCCCTCACCTGAATTTCTTTTTTCCATCAAAGGAGTATTTAAGCATTGACATTAATTTTTAACATATCCCACAAAAGCTATGTCAATTTTGTGACTCTTGATATTGTCCTTTTATTTAGTAACAATTTCCTTCCCTTTTTGAAATAAAAATTTCTGGGGAATCCAAGATGGTGGATAAGAGGCAACAACCCTGCTGAACCCTCTCGTGAGTACCATATATATATATATATATATATATATATATATATCTTTACTTTTTTTAAACGTTACCTTTTGTCTTATAATCAATAATGTATATTGACTTTAAGACAGAAGAGCAATGAGAACTAGGGGATGAGTGAGTTGGTCAGTCACATAGCTAAGCAAGTGTCTGAGGCCAGATTTGAAATCATGAAACTTTATAATAATTATTCAAATAAAATGTTTCATTGAGGGAAACAACAAAAGATCAAGTTGAGCATTTTTCTATCTCATGACAACTTTGGAGATTATCAAGAGAAATCTGTGTCACCATGGTGAGCACCAAGTTGGGTCCACCTAGTAATGGCAAGTAGATCAAATAACTGGTCAGAAAGGATACCCTTTGCTGCCCCTTGGTACAGCTGGTTCTGAATGGCAAATTTTTCCTCATAAGCAAATCTAGGTCCTAGTTTCAGGGCAGAGAGGAGCACTTGTGGTCAGTGACAGGGGAGCAGGGATCTTGGTATCACTTCTAGAATTAAAGGGTGTGCTAGCATTTGTGATCTCAGAAGACCAAAGATGATTCCCAGGAAGACAAGAGCATAAACCAAGAGAGCAGTGAACACAGATCTCCCTGGATTATACCACCTTGGAAGCACCCAAAACTTCCAGATTCTCAGAACTAAAAGTGCCCCCCAGAACTGAAAATAGCCTTGAAGAAAAGCTGAAGGCTTAGCACAGTGCCTCCACAAACCTTGATGAGTAGAGCCCAACTTTAAAATCAAGTTCAGAGTAAAAAAAACAGCTAGAGAAAGCAAGAAAAAAAATAACTTGACCATAAAAAGCTACTTCAGAGGTAGGGAAGATGACAATAACATGTAAAGAGCTCCAACCAATGACTCAAAGAAAAATGTTAATTGAATACAAACTGAACAATAATTCAGCAGAGTAAAAGAAAGAGAAGTATAGTAGAGGAAAATTGGGGGAAAAGCAATATGGTTAAAGAGAATTATAAATTATGAAAAGATAAATAAAAGCCTGTTAAAAGAGGCACAAAAATTCACTGTAGAAAAGATATTCTCATAAAGCAGAATTGGCCAAATGGAAAAGAGGGGCAGAAGCTTACTAAAGAAAACAATCTTCTGAAAATTCATATTGGGCAAGTGGAAGCTAATGACTACATAAGGAATCAAGTAAGGGCTTCCTTTAGTTTTCATATCAAAAGAAAATCTTTATCCCATTAAATGTAGCTTATATATGAATATAAATTTGTTGGATAGGGGAGTTGAGAGGGTAAAAAGGGATATGTACAGTTTGAACAACAAAACAATATTTTAAAATCAATAATGATAAAAATAATAATATGATAATAAAATACTGTTCACTTCCAGAAAATGTGTTGGATGGTACAAATTATGAAATAAGGAAAATAGAAAGGCAGAATATTTATACCTATCATTGTTTTTGAAGGACACTGATGAAATACTGAAATCCTCACATATCAGCTAGTATTATGTGGTGTTTTATCAAAGAAAGAAAACTATATTCTGAATATCTTATGCAGCTCACACTTAATATTGATACTGCACTTAACACTGACATAAGAACATAACTATAAATCAATGTAAAACATTTAACACTTCCATTTAAAATTCATCTTCCATTGACATAATAGAATACTGAGTATATAGTATTTCTTGCCAACTTTATATTATATCAATAGAGCAAGAGGGCATATCACCCATAGGGGATTTAAATGCAATTTTATTTTGATTTAAGGCAAGGATAAATGAATAACAAATGATCTACAATTATAATTTAATACCATGAAATGACAGTTCTTTCTAAATAGTTGCCTTCTGACCTGGACCTACTGCATGAAGACCAAAAATAAAACCATTTGTGACCAGAAATAATATTTCCTGTTTCTACTATACTTCCTTACCCTTATAATATGTAAACTCCTATTCCAGATACTTAATGCTAGTAACAACATACAGAATTTATTCCTGACAGCTTGGCGACTGTGGATAGAGCACTCCACATTGTTTTTTGGAAGATTTGTTTTCAAATAGAGCACCAAACACTTACTGTGTGACTCTGTGAAAGTCATTTAACCTTTGTCCATCTCAATTTCTTCAGTGGTAAAATATGATAGAAAATAATAATAATGCTAACCTCCCAGGGTTATTGTGAGGTTCAAATGAGATGATATTTTACAGCATTTAGAATAGTTCCTGGTTCAAAGTAGGTGCTCAATGGCAGTGTTGGACATGGAAGATATGTTCCCTGTGTCCCAATATGGAAATAGGATGACATTTCTCATGAAAACATGATAAACAAAAAAGAAGTAGAGTAGAAATAGCACTATTCATCTTCAGATTCAGGTGCACTCTGGGTTAAAATGGCTTTTAGGAGCTGTCCTGGGAATCTCACCACCATTTATAACATATTAATGTGAGTCCTAAGTAACTGACTTGCAAATGGATATCTGGAATATGTCCCACTCATAAGTTAGAGCTTATTTTCTTTCATTTTATTTATGATGCTTAGTTATTTTCTAAATTGAAGAACATTATCTACATTTTTCATTTTTTTTTTACTTTTTACAATTTGTATTGGTATTCATCTGTCATTTGTACATGAGACAAGCAGTTTTAAAAGCTGAAAGGTTAATAGATTTAACCTTAATCACAGCTAGAGGATTTGGTTATATATGAAACATTCTCATTTTCCCCAAATCCAAACCATTGACTTTTTCATCAGGTGTATGTTTGGTGTTAAACTTTCATTTATTACTTCCAGAAGAAAAACGGCAAATTCTGTTTGTATAAATGATCTGATTATAGCTTACTACAAACTAGCTTGGGCCAGGTGGAAAGGAGTATGTTATTAGACTTAAATGATTCCATACATGGAGGGGCAGAAACATGGTAGGGACTCCCTCTGTCAATTACCTCCTGGGTTAAGAGGCTTGCAGCTGTTCAGTACAAGTAAAAGCTGTGATTGGAACAGTTTTGTAATGACTCTTTCATGGTGGATGTAGCCACAGTCTTAACTGCAGAGAAGCAGCCTTAATTAAGGAGAAAACAAACATTAGCATGCCTCTCCAGATTTCCATCAGACACATAAAGTCTCCCAGAAATGTCTTTAAATAGCTTAGGTTTAGAACATGGACATTACCAATGAGATAGGCTTGTTTTTCTGTGCTTTCCATAAAAGATCTATTTATCTATCCCTTGGTAACATTTATAAGTGATTTGTAGTTTTATTGTAGATTCCTAAAAATATATATATATATATATATTTATATGTATATATATATACATATATATACACACATATATTCAAGAGAGGTTCATAATTTTTTCATTAACATACCTTTCCATTCTTATTTGCATATAATCCCACTTCTAGTACCTCCAGATTTCAGTTAAAATGATTTATCTATCTTGTTATCTTTTCCTTTATCTTCCTGCCTCCATTTACCCTCATTCCTACTACTACCATTTCTCATTCCCAGAGTGATGGCCCCTCTCCATGCTAACATATATTGCTTTTTATGTCATTCTTGAATGCTCATTTCAAATTTCACATCTTTATACAATATTTCATTATGCCCTTGCTTAGAAATATTTCTGTCCTTTTTGCATTTCACATTTGATGTCCTTGAAATCCTTCATACTTTTGTGGATTTCCTATACAAACCCATCATCATTTATTAGCTGACATTTATATTGCAGTTTAAGTTTTGTGAAGAACTAAACATATATATATATATATATATGTATATATATTGTATTTTATCCTCATGACAATCCTACAAAGGAGGTGGAATTATTATCCTTATTTTATGTGGGAAAACTGAAGCTGTGAAAAGTGAAGTGATTTGTTCAGGGCCCAACATCTAGTAAATATCTGAGGCAGGAATCAAACTCTAGACTTCCTCACTCAAAGACTAGAGCTTCATCCACTAAAACAGAGTTCCTTGACCCTATCAAGACATATATTATGGATTTTAAGGGAGAATATAGAATTTATAAAAAATACAAAACCTCAGTAAAATTCCTGTCTAGTTCATGAAACAGGTGTTTTGTGAGCAGGTAGAAAAGAATGTATGTGTGTATATTATAAACTATATGCATAAAAATATATATATATAGTATGAATATATGTAACATAGTTATTTACATATTAGAATGTGGATTGCTTGATGACAAGAAATAATTTATTATTTTTAAACAATATCTCTGTACAATGATTGACTCATTAGTAAGCTCTTGGTGTTTTCTGATTAATTATTGATTGAGTAGCTAGTATATTATGGTTCTTGGGGATAGCATTTAATGAAATTTGTTCATATTAATTTATCTTACCTTAAATCAACTGACAATTAATAGTAAAAAGAAAAGAAACTTGTAAGTTCCTGAAGCCAATATGAAATCACAAAAACTAATGAAACAAACTAACCTCATTTCTAGCTTTGTTTAGGTTAATAAGATGAACACATGTAGGGAATTGGTTTAGATATGTTTTATTTTGAATTGAGACAAACTTTGGACAGGGTTTATCATAACTTTGGACTATATAAAGTGGTGGAATCCACTTAGATGAATTAATAGCTATTTAAACTTTAGTCTCTATTGGTTGATACATCAGTGTCAACTGGTAGAAAGGTTTCTAGCCACAAAACTCTGTATCTCATGTCATATTCGATATGTTTATTAATTTGAATGATAATATATAAGTAGGCAGATAATAATGGATGATATAATTAAGATTTGAAATTACCTTCATGATGAACTGTAAGCAGAAATTAAATGAAACCTGGAAAGGAAAAAAATTACATATAGATTCAAAATATTAATTGAATAAAACATGGGACTAGAGAGATCTAGTTTACATCAATTAGGCAATAATAAAACACACACATGACACACACACACAGACAGTGTCCAGGTTTTAGAATTATTAGCTCCTTTTTGGTCTTAGCTCAACTGCTACTTCTTCTAAGAGATCTTTCCTGGTGCCAGCACCTGCTGAAGCTAATTCTATCCACTCAGTATCTTGTAAAGTTTGACATAGAATTTGAATGTAGTTTGAGGGTAGGATCTGTTGTGGTTTTTTTCCTCCTTTTTTATTTATATCCAGATTGTTTTGCATAGTCTATGGCAAATAGTAAATGCTTTTAAAAATGTATTAATAAATACAATAAAATAAATGTAAAAATTAATTAATTAATTAATGATATCCATACTTCTTTGCCATCAAGGCTAACTTTTTCATTCAAATTAAGAGAGGAAATTATCTCAACCTATACTGGTTGAACTACATTTGGGTTATTGTGTCATGTCATGAGAAATTACACAGAGGTTAGTATTGGATCTAAGTTATAGTTCTTTGAGCAATGGATAGGTGGTCTCTTGTCTCTTAATTAGTACATTCATTCCCACATTACTATAAGTTTACAATTGCCAATTTTGTAGAAGGTATAGAAGAGATTACTTTATAAAAAAGTAACGGTATTCAATTTTACCCAGTGGATTATTATTATTATTTTCTATACTAGCATTCTTTAGAAAAAAAATGTTTTTCTAAAGTAGGCACCATTGGAAGGTACTTAGAAATTTTATACAAGAAAATATATCTAACTCCAAATTAAGTCTACATTCCAAACATTAGTCCTTAAACAACCCATCTTACTATAAAGCAAACTTCATAAGGGCACAAAAACACTGCACAATTCCTAAGAGCTTTAATTTTTCTCAGATTGTGCATGAAAATAGAAAGAATCTTGTGAGACAAGTAATCTAATATTTTCTGCTTGGCTTGATTTCTTCTCTCTGTATAGTATTCTCTGGGAAGGAAATGTAGTGTAATTATTTTCATTTTGTTTCCTGATTGACAAGAAAACCAACAATGTGTTCTACATCAAGTAATATGCCTTAACTTTAAGACCAAACAGGAAAAACTCTACTTACTATTTTGGAATCATAAATTCAAACTGGTCATTTGTTCAGGAGAAGACAACTTAAATTTTTTTCCCCTAATTCCTTTCTTTTAGTTGTAATCTAAAGTTGTCCCCCCCCCACAAGCTATTAAAATAACTAGTCAATACATAAAGGGTGAAGATATTATTCAAAATTATGAGGTGGCATGTAAAAATGACTGATTATTTGAATGATTTTCATATTTTTAAAATAATGATTTCTGGTTATCTGAAAAATTCAATTCAATTAATATTTGTTAGCCAGATAGTCTCTAGGGTAAAGAAGTTTACATTCTAGGGATAGAGATGAAATATGGGGATACTGTACATTTTCAAAGATAAATGAAGTGTGGTATTACCCAAGAGAAATTATAAAATGTGTTCCAAATTTACAGAATGATTACTAGGTATTTAATCTGCCTTTTGTTGTTTTAATTGCTGTTCACTTAAATTGAAAAACTTCTTCATTATTTTCAAACAAAATAAGAAAAATATTTAAATGAACAATGTACCATGTACTTTAAAAGAAAAAATATATAGAATATTACTCTATACTACTTCTTATACTTTGATTATTCATATGTGTAAATATATATTTCATCAGTTTGTAATATCTATTTAACACATATATTTTTCACATTCCTTTATTTCAGGAAAGTTGTTTAGATTAGTTTTGATGCTGGCAATTGATTTGATTAGAGTTCTTTTTTATTCTTTTGACTTTATTTGGTTAATCTTTTTTTAAACTTATTTTTAAAATCAAAATGTAGGATAGGAAGATAATCTGCTATGCTCCACAATAGTCCAGCCATCTAATATTAATACCCAGGCCTTCAATGTTAGTAATTTGAAGTATCACTATACATCCATAGAAAGTATAATTTAAGCTTTGGGCTACTATAATAAGATCACATTAAGAATGGGAAATAGGAGTTACTATAATTAAAGAATAGATTTGATAAAGGACTAGAAGTACAAGGAACATAAACAGGGAGTGAATTTTATTCTTCCTTCCTGTTAATGTTGGTACCAGAATGATTTTCCCATTGTTTTTAGCATCTGTGTGTGTGTGCATAATACTATATAAATTATGTGTAGAAAGTTGTCTTTGTATCCAAAACCAAATGAAACTTAGTGTAGAGGGTGATCTATGGACTCTTTCAATATCTATTTAGCCCTCTTGTTGAAGAACATCAGGGCAGTTTTCTTGGATAAATTCTTGTATTATGATGTCAAGGGTTCTGTTAATGGGTTTTTAGGTAGACCTATGATTCTCAAGTTGTCTCTCCTTGATCTGTTTTCCAAATCATTTGTATTATCAAAGAGATATATCATGTTTCCTTCTATTTTGTCAGTCTTTTGACTTTAGTTAATTTTTTGCTGTCTTGTGAGATCATTAGCTTCTTCTTGCCCAATTTTAGTCTTTAAAGACTGGTTTTCCACTATGATTGTTTAATTTTCCTTTTCGGTTTGGTCAGTCTTGCTTTTCATGGCTTCAAGCAGGTCATTTCTGGTCTTCAATTTGCTTATTAATTCATATGATTTCTGGGCTTCTTTTTCCAAGTGGGAGATTCTGTCTTTTAAATTGTTATTTTCTTTTTGAACTATTTCCAAGTTTTCTTGCCAAGTTTCTCCTATCATTTTAACTTGGTTCTCAAATTTCAGCCTCATTTCTTAGAGAGCCTGTGACCAATTTCCATTTTTTTGGAAAGTTTGGATTTGTTTGCTTATTTGTCGTCCTCTGCTGTCACCTCTGTAGTTTGTTGTTTCTCTAAGTGGAAATTATCCAGAGTCAAACGCTTTTTCTTCTTCTTACTTTTTTTGGTAATTATACATTGTAATTCTTGGGTGTTGGCCATTACTATGTTGTGTTTTTCTTCCCTTCCCAGGCAGAAGTCTGAGTGAGGAAGGTAGGCAGCTCTCTGTGTATTGAACTTCCCTGAGGCTATTTTTCAGTCTCAGCCCTGCCTCTGTGCCTAAGCTCTGCACCAGCCTCCTGGGGTTCTAAGTCTTTCTGATCTTTGGGGCAAGTCTGTGGTTCCCTCAGTCAGCCCATCCTCAGAACCTAGAGATTGCCCTGAGCTTGTGCAGATTCACTCTGGTGTGGTAGGTGTAATGGGGGAAGGGTGATCAGTTCCCTCCTTGGTATGAGATATTCTTTCCCCTTATAGCATTGAAATGCCCAAACCCTGTGTACCTCTCAGTCTGTGTCCTACAGATGAGCCCCTTCATTTATCTGATTCTGCTTCTTGTCCTTTTGAGGCTTTTCACATTGGTTGGTGGTGAGAAGAAAGAGCCCCTTGCTACTACTGCAGCCATCTTAACCTGGAAATCCCCTGCTGAAATTTAAAAGACAGAATGATATAGTAGTAATAATATACAGTCCACATAAATTGCAATAACTGAGATCTTGTGCTTTTTAAATGTTACCAGAGACTTGGGAAAAAAAAATGCCTTCATTCTAGGTCTTTTTTTTTTCATTCTTTAAACCAAATGCAATGATAATAAATATCTAAAGACATAAAAGGAACTTAAAGATAGGAATATTCCCCATTCATTTTTATCTGTTTTAACATTATAAAATGCATGGAAGTACCAAAATCAATGTATTGATTTAGTGCTATGCTAATCATATTACCAAGAAGAAGAGTAACCTCAAACAAAATTTAAAGTTCTTTGAAGACATGTTAATCTTTCCTTTGAAGGCACTTAACTCCTTTATGGCCATGTACATGTTTTTCTATTTTTTTTATATTTCCTTTGGATATTTTAAGAAATAAATTCAACAAATCAGTCACTTAAATGTTGAAAAATAGGAAAAGGTAAAATTTATCCTTTTTCCTGTGACATGAATTCATTAAGTTTCTAATTGGAAAATATTATAATGATGAGCCAGAACAGATAATAGCTATCAGCAAGAAAGATCCAACTTCTATGGGGATTTAATAATATAAATATAATTAAAATTGCCAAAGCAATCTGTAACTACCTAAGCAGGACTCTTTTCTATATTCTCTGATGAGAGAATTGCATCCCATCATAATCTTATCCTAAAATCACCTGACAAATTGCAATAGATATTTATCCTATGAAATCCTAAAGTTACTTCCCAAAGGCTCTAATTCACAGCAGAGCAATTAATTAGACAATTGCTCTAATGAAAATGTATACTCAATTTGCATAAGGTGAGAATCTAGACCCATAAAGAAAAGTCACCTTTGAAGAAGAAAATATTACAAAGATTTCTAGATAATGTGTTTCTGTAATTTAGAAATAAAGATGTCTGAAAAAGGTGACAAAATGTATATATGAATTATATATTGATATATGGTAATATATGTCAATATAATATATATATAATATACAGTACAATATACAATGTATAATGGTACACACACACACACACACATATATATATATAAGTCTAATTGTTAAGTTACCTCTTTCACTGGTAAAGTATTTATAGTTGGAATTCTTTTGTTTATATTGGACCAGATGGTCTTTGAGGAACTTTCTAATTCTCAAATTATGTGATTGTATATATAAGACTATTTTTTTAAAAGCAAAAACTTATAGATGTGGGAAATAAATTTGATCAACAGTTATCTAAAATTTTCCATTATGAGTTGTAACACCCATTCTATGTTTGTCTCATTTGTGAACAGTTAGGTGTCAATTATAAAAAATACCCAAGGATAGATATGTGTTTATATGTATTTATGTAGGTATATTATATGTGTGTGTGTGTGTGTGTGTGTGTGTGTGTGTGTGTGTAGTTTCACACATAAAATCAGGCAAATTGTTCCATATGTACAGGCCTGAGTAAATTTTATTTATGTATGGCAAAAATTTAATAAAATTATTTTAAAATAATTGGATGAATCAATAAACTTCTAAGGGGGAAAATCAACTCGGCCATTTGCTCTTTGAAGAGCAAATCTAATTATTAAAGTCAGATTGTCTATTTGAAAATTGCATCCAGAATCTTAATGTTTCAAGTTGACACTTAATTGCCAAGAACAATAATAACCAACTATAGCTATTAAACAATGTAGGCTTCCGGGAGGAGATCTGTAGATAGATTTTTTAAAAATACTAATTTATTCCACAAGGATTCTTAATTTGAGTTTAAAAAATACAAATAATAATGTATAATAAAAGTTTATAATTTGTCAAAAAAGTATTCAGTTATGCAAGTTCATACTTATGTGAAAGTCAGTTTAGAACGTATTAGAAAATAATTTGAAATCAGTTTCAAAAAGCATTTTGTGAACGGATAAAAATGCCAATTAAGGAATATATTTATATACAAGAGATAATAGGGAGCTGTTGTAGTTTCTTGAGCAATACAATTAGAACATTTGAGTAGCATAGTAAGAAATGTGCTTTAAAAAATATAATAATCATTTGACTTCTGATGGAGGATGAATAGGAACCATCAAAGAGGAATCTTCTTACCCAGTTGAGGAGATATAAAACACATGCCCAAATCTCTATAAATCCAATTTACTGCAAATAATGGTGTTTGGGAAGTAATTTAAATAATATCACATTTTATGTAACAAATTTGATTTTAACAAAGTTCATGGTTCAACACCAGAAATAGATATAGTTTTATCAGTGGAAATAATATTAAAAATTCCTTGCCATCTGTTTTTCTGCTGTACCCAAGGACTTGTCATCTGCCTTGTAGCTCAGACTTACTATATGTGTTCTCTCCCTTGATTAGTCTGTGATTTCTGGGAGAGATGGCAGTGTCCTGCTTTTCTATCAGTGTTCTCATTAGTGAGCACAGAACTTTCTGAGACCTATAATACTCCCATCTTAATGTTATTTAAGTAATCATGCTAAAGAATTCATAAATTTCACAGTCCTAACACATGCTTAATGAATGTATTTTCATTCATTCATTCATTCTATGCCTTATCATGGGCTGTGTTCCACACACTTTTTAACTTCCCCAATCTAGTTTCTTTTAAAGTTCAGGAAAAATGTTTTCTGATTTTCCTACCTACTAGTCCCTTCCCCCTGAAATGATCTTATATTATATAACTTTGTATATATTTTACACACATATAAATGTCTGAACATATGTATGTATTCATACCTGTATATAAATTGTTGTTCATTCATTTCAAGCATGTACCAACTCTTCATGACCCAATTTGAGATTTTCCTATCAAAGATACTAGACTGGTTTATCATTTTTTTCTCCAGTTTATTATATAAATGAGGAAACTGAGGCAAACATTTTGAAGTGACAAATAACTTCACGCAGTTAGTTAACATCTGGTTCTGGATTTGAACTCAGATTCCTGACTCCAGACACAGTATTCTATCCATTGTTCCACCGAGATGACCTATATGGATACAGTCATACATATATGACATACATGAAACGATAGACTCTTCAATACTGAAGTCACACAATCATTTTTAAGTTATTGTCTTAGATGATGTCAAATTTTATTTCCCTTCTCTTAGTTTGTGTGTAAAACTTTTGGATTCAGGGATTATTTGATACTGGACTTTGTATCTCTAGTACCTAAGAGAGTTGATTCTTAATAAAGTTTTTTCAGTTGGTAAATTGTTAGGATCTCTAAGTATGGGTACATAGGTGTGTGCATGTGCACTCCTAGGTGCTTATGGGAGCCAAATGGTTCATTTTATGGGGCATTTGCTATATTCACAGTGAGAAGTCATGTGAAGGAGTTGAATGGCAATATTGCTTGTTAGCTATGTATGAGGAGTTCTGTTTATACACCTGGGTTAGTAGTTTAATTCCCACTAAAGGGTTTTCCTCCCAAGCATATCCAGCACTCTGGAAGAGCCCAGATCTCCTGCTCTTTCTCTTGCCTTTTTTCACTGTTATATGGCAACACTCCTTTACAACAATTCTCAGTGTAGTATGTAGAGTCTGGATGGAGGGAGGGGGCAAACAAAACCAAAAAATGCAAAGCTGATCTGTAGCCCTTCTTCTTTAATTCTACATCTGCCTTAGGTATTATTCATTCTGTCCATACTTTGGGCTCTAAGGTCCTGACTAACCCACATGACATTAAGGGTTTATACAACATGTAGGAAATATGAGCCATAAGGAGAACAGATTGGGTGAGTTCTTGGGGATGTGGAATTCCACCTCTCAGTAAATGCCTTTGCCCTTTATTTTTAGGAAAAGGGATTTGTTTTGGCGATGGTGTGTATGTGTATGTGTTTGTGTGTGTGTGTGTGAGTGTGTTCATTGGTCATATCTCATCACCTATTGGTCAGAGTTATTATTGTTCAGTCATTTCAGTTGTGTCTGACTTTTTATGACCTCATAGGGGAGGTCTTGGCAAAGATACCAAAGCAGTTTGCCATTTCAATTGTTTGACTCTTGGCAGGGTTGGTTCTTATTCAAGGTACTGGAGTGATTTGCCATTGCCTTCTCTAGCTCATTTTGCCTGTGAGAAACTAAAGCAAACAAGATTAAGTGTTTTTGCCCTGGGTCACACACCTAATGAGTGTCTGAGGCTGTTTTGGATTCATAAAGATGAGTATTCCTAATCTCAAGCCTAGTGTTCTATCCTCTGTGCCACATAGCTACCCTCTACAGATCATTGTAAACATACAACTAGAAAGAGACCAGATTTGAACCCTGGACCTCTCACCTGACTCTCTATACACTGTGCTACCTAATGCCCATCATTTCTCACTTTTTAAAAGTTAACCCTAAACCTGAAATCTGGATTTGCTCTATCAGTCTAAAAGAGATTCCAGAAATGCTTCCAAACATATGTAAGTACAATGAAATTGGAAATTTCCCCCTACTCATTCTGGTCTAATTATTGAGCAATTGATTTTATCATCAAACAATATAAAGGTGAAAATTAATGGTTGGACAATAACTTTATGAAATTATGTGATCACCAATACTTATATCTTGAATCAAATCCATTTGCACAATAGAGAGGAAACAGTAAAGAAGAGAAATGTGAAGGGGATAGAAAAGTTATGTATCTTGTCTTAATCCAGGCTGAGATTAATTAGCTCTCAACTAGGAAGGCCTGGAGTAACTAATCACATGGCGTCCTCCAAGATGGAAGCTAGTCTCTCCAGAAATTAGGAAGGGAATCAGCCTTTCAATCACCTCACAGAGTAGTCCAGGAATCAGAGTCCAAGTTGGAGCAGAGCTCCAAGTGCACCATCTAAGCCTCAGTCCCTAGCTAAACTCTCTTGAAGACTTTCTTCAGTCAGGAGACCATCTCCATGAGACTGACCGAAGCCACAAGATTCATGGCTTTTTATGGTAATTTCTTTTTCTGCCCCTTTTCACAGGGGCCAATCACAGTTTCCAAATTGTCTAGCACTGCCTAGGGGGCAGTCTTTGTGGGAACCAGTTCTCACCTTCTATAGGGGTGAATATTGATCAAAAGGGTTCACAGATTCCTGCCTGACTGCATTTCTTAGGATGTAAACTCTGATCCTAGGATTCAGAAGTTGGGACTGAGTTAAAAGGGTGGAGCTCTCTAAATAAGTGACTTGTGAGTTCTCCAAGTACTTTGCTAGCTTCTAACCTAGTACTAAGAAGAGTTTTCAATCTTTTATTGATTCAATCAAAAAGTAGACAAAGGAGAGTTAATCCTGTCTTTCCAATCTAAGTAGGGGTACTTAAATTAGTATTAACTCAAAATAGACAAAGGAAATAAAGGGTTCCCTTTCACAACTGTAAACTCAGAGAAAACAAAGAATTCCCTTTTACAACAATCATTCTGATTTGATTGTTGTGGCTAAAAACCCCAAATGACTGCAAAAGGAACCACTAGGCAGTACAAATAGACAAAAACTGATAAGCATCTAGCTTCTTCTGCTCTTGGTCAGTAATTCTTTCCCCACATTTTTTAATGCTCATAATCAGAAAATGGAGTACAGAATTAGCAAGACAAAACTCCTCTATCAAAATATAAAAGAAACTGTCCTTTTATCTTGTTTCCTCCCTCCCTCCCTCCCTCCCTCCCTCCCTCCCTCCCTCCCTCCCTTCCTTCCTTCCTTCCTTCCTTCCTTCCTTCCTTCCTTCCTTCCTTCCTTCCTTCCTTCCTTCCTTCCTTCCTTCCTTCCTTCCTTCCTTCCTTCCTTCCTTCCTTCCTTCCTTCCTTCCTTCCTTCCTTCCTTCCTTCCCTCCCTTCTATTTTCCCCCTCCTTTCCTTCTTCCCTTCCTCCTTTCTTTCCTTTCCTTTGGCTCTACAACCTATTAATTCCTGAACACCAATGTTTTGAAACTAAGTCATGACCTCCAATCCAGGGGAATGGGAGGGAGAACTCCCTCAAATATCTTATAAATGATTACATTGTAAATATACTAAGCAAGTCCATCAGGGTACAAAACTAAATGGAAAAACAGTGCCTGCCCTCACATATTATTTTACTAAATGGAGGAGACTACTAGGGTCTGTAATCTAACTTATGAATCCTAAAGAATCATTGATAAAACTAATATGGAAATCAAATAGAATGAGCTAGAGTCGATTTCTGGAGGGAAAACATCAGTCCATCTAGAAACATTTTCTTCACAACTAAAAAAAGGATATATTTAATTTTATTTCATTTCTGATTCATGAGGTTTACAGAAATCATTACTGTGGGATTTTACTGAAGAAAATGCTACACAAATTATAACATATTTAAAAGGGGGCCAAGGGACTGGGCAACACTTATATGAAAAATCATTTTATTTGTAAAATAGCAATAGATGCCAAAGGCAGGGTTTTTGCATCTTGTACTGAGTGGTAATATCTAGGATGGTTGTTTAATATTTAAAATGGATATTTATTTCATTCTTTGTTGGTTTTGCTTCTCATCTTAGTCATCTTTTTTTTTGTTGTTGTTGAAGAATGTACTTGGATTGTAGTTCTATTTCCTTTTAATACAATTGCTTCAGAATTTCATAATATATCATTGTCATAATACCAGTGGCATAAATAAGGTCATGGATTATCCACACATCCCCTTTACTCATTTCCTATTACAAAAGAATAGAAGCTTATTAGCTTGGTTAATTAGTCATAATCCCAGAGCTAGAAAAGACTTAAGCAGCTTTAACTCCCCATTATATAGATAAGAAAACTGAGGCCCAGAGAATGTTGTACTGAATGTTGTACTGAAACTGGCAATAGGAAGGAGGCCTTCAGACTCCATATCTAATGCTCTATCTGTTAAACTACCCACAGAACTTTTTTCAACATTTTGTTTTTAAACATTTTCCTGGAAAACAAATAGTGAGAATACATACTTCCATATAGACTTAAAGAAGCAAAAATTTCTATTCTATCTTAATATCATAAAATAATAATAATGAAAATAGTTGACCGAGGCAGTATGTTAAGACTTTTATAAATAATTATATCATTTGATATTCACAACCAACGTAGGAAATAGGTACTCTCATCACCCCCATTATATAGGTGAAGAGACTGTGGCAAATAAACATTAAGTAAGTTGTCCAGAATCATAAATCTAATAAATGTTGGAGGGAGATTTGCACTCAAGTCCTCTTGACTTCAAAACCTGTGCCCTGTGCCACCTAGCTGCCTCTAACAACTGTTGCATGGGACACTTTGTCTTTTCTAATTCATTTAATTGTAACAGTTCTTGTAAATAAAAATATCTAACTCTACATCTAAGACACTTTAACATATCTACCAGACACAGTTACATTTCAAATGTCCAAAAGATTATTTTTACATAAATATTTATGGGAATAGGATCATCACTACACCCACCATTAAGTTTGTTGATAAACATCTAACAACTGGATATCTGTGGACAATTGGATGATGGACAAAAATTTTAAATTGATCTGCTTTGTTAATATTTTCTCTACCATTTTCTTAAATTTTGACAATTAACAGAATAATAATAAATCATGCCCTTCTTTTTAGCATCCACTGATTTCCAAAGTACAAATGTTTTCACTGAAAATTGAAAAGTTGGTTCTTAGGAGCCAGTAGAGCAGTTTCAGTATACCAATAACTGCCATCGGTATTCAAGGTGTGACAGGTGACAGAATTATGGTATTTCAGCATCTGTCTTATCCAGCACTTACCAGAAATAAATCCTTTCTCCAATATACCTGATGAGTAGTCTTCAAACTGTGTTCATAGCTCTCCAAAGAGTAGGAGTCTGACCACCTTCCACGCTGGCCTATTCTTTGTTTGGGCACCTGGCAGTGTTAAGAGGTTTTCACTGAAAAGAAGTACTAATTTCTCTTTTTGCCAGCCCCCCCCCCCCATTGTTCCTGGTTCTGACCTTTGGGCCCAAATTGAAGAAGGATAAAAATACCAATTACATAATCTATTTATTATGGAGCTGGAAACTAACAAAGAAATTTATAATGCAACATCTCTATAATTCTTTTTGCTTAATCTTTTAACCCTGAGTTGGAAAAATATATCTTAAACTGCATTTATGCAGAAATATAGGTTAATATATGTGCATAAAAATACTTGTCTGTGTCACGTACTTATTTACTATATATAAACAAATTAAAAGGAAATAAAAAGCATTCCTATCTCCCTCTGCTTAGCTTTGTGGATATAAACAAGAAAGTTAGACCAGTTAAAGGTTTCAAAGAACTGACTTTTTAATAAGGGGAGATAACACACAAAGGAGATTTCAATTGCAGTTTTGATGGAAAGGTCTCTTCTGTTGTAGTAGCAAATCAGATTGTAATGTATCTTCTTTAATGTTATTTCCCCTGATGAAATCTATTGTACCTGATCTTGTGCCCATTCTATGTAAGTTCACAATTGATACCCTTTTCATTGTTTGGTGGTTTTTTTCTGGTTACAGTGTGGTAGTCACAGTGTATATATTTCTTTTGGACCTCCTTAATTCAGTCTGTATCAATTCATGTAAACAACTTCATTCCCAATTATTTTTGCTATCAGAGAAAATGCTACGATGAATACTTTGTTTTGTATTTGGAATGTTCTTTTTTTATGAATGGCTTCCTTGGGGTATAAGTTAATTAGTGGCAACTCTGAGTTAAAAGATAGAGATATTTTAATCATTTTACTAGGAAAGACCAAATTGCTTTCCATAATTGTCATACGTACTCAGAACTCTGCAGTGTTGTGGTGTTGTGCCTATCTTCCTACAAGGGCTCCAACATCAGCTTTTCTCATATTTTTTCAACTTTACCATTTTGCAGAAGATGAATTAAAGTCTTAGGACCTTTAAATATATATCTTCTCCCTATTCAGTATTAGTTAAGGTTAACTGAATAACTTGCAGAAAGATGTTATATTTCTTTTATTCATAATTTAGAACATTCTTTCACATGGTCACTAACACTGTAGTTCTTTTACATTCAAACGCACAAGTTTTACATTTTTTAAAATGGTGTGAATATTTATGAAAATGATTACATGAAAACATGCCATTTTTCTTCTCACTTTCCTATTTCATGCATTAGGCTTAATTTGTTTATCCATTAATTAATTAATTTAAAAATTTTTAATTTTAATGTCTCTCGTCTTTTAATATCTAATGAATTCTTTGCCTGGAGGAGAGAGCCCTTTAATAAATGGTCATCATTCACACGGGGAAGAATGTGGCAAAGAAGTTTCATGGGACATAAAATGATCAATGTAATTTTTTGTATTTTAAGCAGAAATTTTTTGTAATATTGGCCTAGAAATCCACCAAAATGTAATAAAGCCTCTTCCTATAAATATATTTTGATGAAGTAATTAGCACTTAGCCGTTTGTGTCCCATTTTTGTTCTTTAAAGAAGAAAAAGGGATTTAAAAAACATTTTGTTTTGGTTTGGGAGTGTGGTCTTATACTTTAATATACTTTGGTGGAAACTCCTCATGTGGAAAATACTTTCGCTTATATCGATCAGCATCAACTTGTCCCCAGAAGTTAGAGTCTTAGGATGCTTCAACACTGGAAGTTTCAATACCTTGACCATAGTCTCAGGACTAACCTTTTCAGAGGTATTACATATGTCCATATATGCATGACTCTAAAACTGTCACCCTATCCACTTTGCTACTCATGCATATTAAAATGTTTGTTAATAATACACAATCAAAAATGAGTATTTCAAATACAATGTGTCCCCAAATTTCTAACACCATTTTTAGCTTTAGTAACTTAAAACTAGACTGACTTTTGGAACATTCTCTATAAACTGGAAAAATATGAGGGAATGATGGGGGCATGATAGGGGGTGCAGAATGATACTAAGTAATTTGTCAGTGGCATTTTAAAATAATGAGATCCCATCAAAATATTTCTTTTTTATGATTACCCAGAGACTAAAGAATCACAAACCAAAATTCTCATGGCCAGCTTGGGAACAAGTTTATAAGGTAATAAAGTAATTGGAATGGACTATCAAAACCATTGACTTTATTTCTACTTTTTTTAGTATGCATAATTATTAACTGTACTCAAAGACCTATGGCTATTCTCAGGTGTATCACTTAGTAAAAAAAGAAATAATGTATTGTTGTTGGCTTTATACAGCTGTATACCCTTTCCTTTTGGAAGCAGACTAATACTTTTTAAAATTTTGTCCCAATATAACTATTAAAGTTTATGCAATGTAACCTAAAACATAATTATTTAATAGCTAAGCATAATAACATTGTAGAAAATTAAGATTTTAATCTATGAAAAACAATATTTAGATTCAGTGATTATCAGTTTAATTTAATCAATTTAGACATTCAAATGTAGTCAAGCCAAAAAAATATCAATTTGGGGATCTTGGTTATTCACTTTGGCTCTCTAGATTAACCAGTCAAATGAATCCCTGCCAAATTTCTATTTAATTTGGGCTTTGTGGGAAAAGCATGTGAGAGTTTAAATATAAGACTAAGAACAAAGATGCTGTAATGCTCAAATAGACCCACTACTTACAGGTTGATTGCCATTTTGTGGATAGAGAGAACTTTTCCATTTATTTTTTAAATGCGATGTAATATGTCTGATAAATCTGAGTAACTCCATTCCATAGCATAATCATCCTCATGTATCCTTAACATTTATAATTTTTTATTGAAAAGAATATTGATGAGAGAAATTCAAATCAAAACAACTCATATATATATATATATGTGCATATGTCACACATATCAGATTGGTCTAAAATGATAAAAAGGCAAAATGACAAATGCTGGTGAGGTTGTGGTAAAATAGGGACATTAATATATTGTTGATAGAACTATGAACTGATCCAGCAATTTTAGAGAGCAATTAAGAATTATACCTAAAGCATTTTAAAATTCTGCATACATTTTGATCTTGTAATACCACTATTAATTTTATTTCCCCCAGTGATGAAGGAAAAAGGAAAAGAAATTATATGTTCTAAAATATTTATGGCATTTCTTTTTGTTTTGGCAAAGAACTAGAAACTGAAGGAATGTCCATCAGTTGGGAAATCTCTTTTGCCATAAGATTGAAAAACAAGATCACCAAAAAAAACCCAAACCCTGTAAAGATGTATGTGAAGTGAAGCAAAGTGAAATGAGCAGAACCAGGAGAATGTTGTACATAGTAGCCACAATAGTGCATGATGTTCAGTTGTGAATTTTAACTACTATGAAGGAGGCTAGAATCCAGGACAGCTCCATGGTACTCATGGCAAAGATGGGTAGAAAGAAAGGTATGAACCACCATAAAAAGAACAAAGACCAAATGCAGATTGAAACACTCTCTTTCACTTGTTTCCTTCATAAATTTTTCTCTAGCATAAACACTATGTTCCTTGTATTACAACATGACAAAAAGGTGAATATGTATTTTATAGCAATGCATGTACAGCCTATATGATAGTACCTGCCTTCTTGGGGAGAGAGAGGAGGAATAAAGAAGACATGCATTTTTGGATATAGATAATGTGAGGATTTGTTTCTCTTGGACAAGCATACTTGTGATATTCAATCCTATCTTCCTTTCATGTTATGATCCTAAGATTTCACTTTAGTCTCTACACACAATGCCTTCAGAGTGTCACCTCCTAGTTACTCTTATGAAATTAAAGTAGAAGGGTATGTTTTGTTAGTCTGGTCTACTGAAAATTCTTTAGTAAAAAGAATCTCTCTAGTAAAGAGAGCTGAATACATGAACAGGAAAAGCAAATGACAACATATAAATTTTAAATTTTATTAGCAAATTCTTTCTTATGCTGATTTCCTGAGGTAGTCAATGAGACATGGATGCACACATCGAAGGTAAGAATTGGGTTCCTTGTACAGGATTACATCTGAAGCGCTTTGGTATGGTGTTTAATTAGGGAAGCAAAGATCAAGGCTTTTACAAGTGATCTTAGCAAACAAATGTTGAAACATTTGTAATTGCATTTTGGCTAAGGAAATATTTGGAATAGCTGGAACTGCTTGTAAAGTTGGCTTTCCTGTTTAAATAATTTAACAAATGTTTTAAATTATCTATACATGTATATGTGCAATATATTTATAAATATATACTTAATTATCCATTCTCAGGCTCATACTCTTTTCGGTGGCAATCCTATAAACTACAAAGAGTCCACAGAAGTTTATTTTTAACTCAAGCAGTAACAGACTATCAAGTATTTATATAGCATGCTTAAACAGCATTGACAATATTGAAAGAATAGGGTCTATGAAGCCATAGATCTTCTTTAACTCTGCTTTTGCTCCCCTTATTTCCTATACTTGAAATATTTTCTCTCATTCTTACTGTTTATTAAAATTCTTCCCATCCTTTAAGGTCATCTCAAATAAAACTTCATCCATGAAGATTGCCCTGGTACCATGAAAAAAGTTAAGATATTCATTCCTTGAAACTTACCCAATATTTAATGTACTCTCCACATGCTCTTGTGTATTAGGAAAACTGCCTGTGTTTGTGGATGTCTATATTACTCCTTTTTTTAGAGTATATACTCCATAAGGATATGATTCCCGTATCTTAGCTAAACTTTGTCGATACAGTAAGCACATAGTATATACTTGAAAAAATGAGCAGATAAATAAATGGGTGGGTAGATAGATCAAGTAGTAAATGAATGCATTTTTATACAGAAGCAGCATTTATGCAGAATTTTGTTGTCTTGTTACCTTTTAGTGATTTTCCAAAAAGTCCCATGGATATCAATCACTGTGATTCAACATATATTTTTGAGTGCCTCGTTTGCTGTTAATGATAAAGAGATGATTAAGATGTGTCCCCTACCATTAAAAAGGTTTGTGGTTGTTGTCCTTTGGGTTCAAAGAATCTGAATGACATCATTATATCAGGGTCATTGTATAGTCGATCTGACTGTGATTCATAAGACCAATGAGCCTGGAGGACTTTACCACAAATAGGGCAGAAATCGCCCTATGAACATCTGGAATGAAGATGTCTCTAAGTCTGCACATTTCACATTTCTTTTGAACTACTGCAATGGTGATTTACTCATGGAACATAGCACCTTCTTTAAAATGGGCAATCCTAACCCACAAAGAGCTTATGTTCTACTGTATGAAGGTATTTTCTAATTTGGGCCTTTTTATATTAAATATTTATCAGATATAATTGTTGAATAAGGACTATTTTATAGTCAAGCTGATCCATTCCTGGGAATACTAATAAAGATGTTAATTACAGGGTTTTAATAGAGAAAATGCTAAATAACTTCATCAAAAGAGCTTGTTAAAACAGAGAAATTTTGCTAAGATTTTCAGTTTTCTCTCATTTGATCTTGTTTCCTTTGTCTTTAAAATTTAGATGAATAGTGAAGTTTGATGGAGCTGAGTAGTTTAGGGAGGAAACAATCTAATGCTTTCACCCATTTTAAGAAAGTGAATTGATTTCACAGAATATTGAATTTACTGAATAGATATAGACTGTCTAGATAAAATGAATAATCATCCAAACCCTCAACAAAAACAAAATAAATAAAAAATATGGATAAGAACTAGGCCTGAGATTTTGGTGATATAGGGAATCTGTGGGTGGAAGAAACTCAACTTGCTGAAACTAGTCAGCATCTACTCTTCAATTTATGGTTTTAGACATTGCCGAGAGAACTAAGAGATTGTAATTTTCCCAGGATCACAGAGCCAGGATGTGTCAGAAGTGAGATTTGAACCCAGAATATCTTGACTTTGAGAGCCAAACTATGTACTACTCTAGACTGCCTCCGAAGATGATGATGAGCATCATCATCATTACCCTCACCATTATTAATGATATAAAGATGAGAGTGATGATGAAAAATGTAACCAGAGAACAATGAGTGAGCATTAATATATAAAGCCTCAATTAAGGCATGATTGTTAAAGGAACAAAACTTTTATTAATGAAAATAAAGCTGAAAAAAATCAATAATGAATTATGTAAAACATCACAGGGTTGTATAACCAGGGAAAGAACACTAGACTTTAAATCAGACAACTTGTGTTTGAGCCTAGGTTTTCATTTAACTAGATTTGTGACTTTGGGGAAATTACTTCATTTATGTGAGTTTCAGCTTTCTCATCTGCAAAGCGTGCACAATAATGTTTAAGCTACCGCCTTTTATTATAAAGATTTTTGGGAGAGAAGTACTTGCTAAACTGTGAAGCATGCATATATATATATATATATATATATATATGCAAACATGTTTACCATTATAGAATACCTTTTCTATGATAGAAATATATTTTCAATCAATCACTAAACATTTTTCAGGCACCTACTAATTGGCAGGCTTTGTGTTAAGGGTTAGAGATACAAAAAGAGGCAGAAGTTAGTACTTGCCTTCAAAGAGCTTGATTGAGACAAAATGTAAATAAATATATACAAAACAAACTATATTCAGGTTATCTGGGATATAATTAACAGAGGGGAGGCACTATAACTGAGAGTTTGTCGAAAGCTATCCATAGAACGTGAGATTTTAGTTGAAAATTTAATCATTAGTTGGAATAAAGGAAAGAGAATATTCCAGGAATAAGAGATAGAGAAAATGCCCAGAACCAAGAGATTGTGTCTTGTTTATGGAACAGCCAGTGGTCCAGTGTAATTAGATCAAAGAACGTTTCTTGGGTGATAAGGTGTAAGAAAACTGGAAAGGAGAGGGCTAGATTATGAGGGGTTTTGAATGCCAAATTTCAGAATTGAAAGGGACTTTAGAGGACATACAGTATTAGCTATACAGGCATTTTGTCTGCAACATCCCCAACTCTGCATGTGCACAGTTAAAGCCTCGGTGTGCCTATACACCCAGACGAAAGCATTCCACCTGACTCTTCCTCTTCTGGGCTCTATGCATGACTACATGCCCAACAAGGATTCCTTTCTCTCTTTTTGGACAGTTTTAATCATTTCCTTTTTCCATATGTCTGATTTTGATGAAAGGTGCAACTTTTTTGTTTTTCCATGAATCTTACACCAAATCAGGGAACAATATTTATTTGGCAACCTACCAATTTGAAGGAACAGAAAGATGTCCAGATGTGGAATCAAAAGTCTGAGGTTGGCATCCAAAGTCTGAAACTTTCTATCTCTGTGACCTTGAGAAAGATGCTTTGCTCCTCTGGGCTGTTTTTAATTTTTCAAAATGAAGAGGTTGGTCTAGATGATTGCTAAAAGCTCTTTCACTTTAGCCTCCTATATTTATTCCAGTCTTATACTAATGTGCTCTGTAGGTGAGGAGAGAAAAGGAAGGAACTGATGAAGAAGTGACAGTGGGCAGAAAGAATATAGGAGGGGATGGAATCAAACAGTGAGAGGAAGAAGATAGTCTTCTTCAATATTCTCTACACCAGGAACCAGTTGAATTGGATGTAGGTGACTTGTCAAATCACATTTTTGTGCTCATTTCCTGCCATGTTGCCTTCAGATGGAAATAATGAAATTATATCTTCTCTGTTCCCCACAGAGCCTTCCACTTTCGGGTGCTCAGCAAATATTCATAATGAGCTCCATTAACATTCATTTCTTACAAATAACATTTTCAGACTCATTACAGTTCATGCTGTCTGTTCTTGCTTCTTAGAAGTGGTTGTGCCAATGCCCATATGTTCTAGGATGATTCATACAGAGCCTTAAATACCTGTCTTTAGATTAAATATTCATATATTGCCTTCCAAATATTTCAGTCATGTCCAAGAGATAGAGTGGCTTCTTATTGGGAGATAAGTTTATTCCCACATAAAGAGAGGTGACTTCATCATTTACAAATTTTCTGAACTGCTGACTTACATTAGCAAGGCTTTCAGAAAGACGGGAGAGCTCTTTAAACCATGAATTTTTATATGAGTACTCTCCGCTGCCTACCTCTACTGCTTATTGAAATTTCTCAAATCAGTTCTTAAGATCCTCTCTACCAAGATGGTGCCTATTCATATTCATCTAACTTATAGATATGTTTTTCTTCCTCAGCAGGAGTGAAACCAACCATTTTAATTCTCACCATTGAGTCTATGTTAACTGATTAACACATTGTTCCCTTTGCAACATATGGCTGACTCGCGATGTTAACTGGAGAGAATTCAATGGTCTTGTTTGGCACTCATTCAAACAAAGTTCCACGTGAAGTGGCCATGGCTGACATAATTCACAATGGTAATAATATCTCTGTTTCCATCATATCGGTTCATTTCCTCTTGGGGATTTGTTTCCTGTAGAGTCTCATTCTCAGAGTTGGAAAATGTCTCCAACCCCCATCTGTGGTAGTCCGAGGCATGACAGGACTTTTTAAGAAAGTGCGTTAGACTATGTTGTTATTTATTTCAAAAGATGTTTTCAATTACCATTAAGTCCATTGTTGGTCTAATGTTAGCAGCTCAAATATTCGAAGCTGTGCTCTGGAAACCAGACACCACCTCGTAGATGAAGAAATTGGCAGCGGCTTCAGGGGACTGTGGTTTTCCAGAATGACTGTTGATTGCTCAAAGCACTGAACTATTTGCAGAAATCTTTTTGTTTGATGAGCACAGGTTTGCTTCAAAGTATATTGAGTGGGTTGGTGGCCATTCTTTGAATTCTCCAACATCTCCAACTCCTACATTTTCCCATTAATCTCTTATCCTCCAGCTTCCTGTGTAATGGTGAGGTCCCTCCAGGTATGTGAGTCACCAAAGCATTCCTTTCCACAGAGCCAGCCGTAGGGGGCACACAAGGTAGGAAGTTTTCTAGGACAGGACACCCTTTTGGGATGTAATACAGGACACTCTTTATGTTGTATTTGGTAAGGTTTGAAAGCCAGAAATAGCAGTTTCTCATAAAAATGGGATTTTTTTTTTATCAATTAGATCCATGTGTTATAATGAAGACTAATAATCTCTCATTGATAAGAATAACATAGGAATACAGTTTTGAATGGAAAGCTGACATAATGTTTAGAAGTTGTGTAGAGGCCACAGATATTTGTCTTTGTCTCTGCCATTTTTTGACTTGATAATCTTCCTTCTGCCAATTTAACTCCAATCAAGTCTAGAAGTGTTAAATGCCTTCACTGTCCTTTACTCTGGGCCAGATTATTCTTGGTGGCTATAGTAGAAGTGAAAAAAAAAAAAAGCCCTCATCCATGAGTAACTGATGGTCTTTTGGAAACATTATGAGCATGGTTTGACCTATTTGGAGGCAGTACGGTACACGTGACAGAACGTTTTGAGTCAAGAAATATGCTCAAATCCCAGCCATGACACTTACTATCTGTTTGACCTTTGTGAAACCACTAAACCATATTTTCCTCAGTTTCTTTATCTGTAAAATAACGTGGTTGAATTAGATTCCTTCTAAGATAACTTTCAGGATCTGATTTTTGGTCCTAAATGCTTAGGTGAATAACCAGCTAAAACCTTTAGAGCAGAAGTTGTTACCCTCTTTTGGACGACGGATTCTTCTAGTATTCTAGCCAAGCTTTTGGATCCATTCTCACAATTATATATTTAAATCCTTAAAATGCTTGGAATCATGAAAGAAGCCAATTACATGGTGTTGTCAGTTTTTTTTTTCATCCAAGTTCATGAAGTCATGCTTTAGAACAATGGTTTGTAGCAGAAGGGCAGAAACTCATTTGATCTTGACTTTGACAATGAAAGAGCGTCACAATAGAACTGTAAAGAGCAAGCTTAAGGCGCCACTAGCCTGTGGCAGGTTTGTGATATTCAGAAAGAGCCACATCTCTGCTCGTTCTGGGTGCGCACTCATTTTCAAACACAACATATGCGTGTGCATGCACGCAGACACACTGAGTCTTAGTACAATGCCTCAAAAATGATTGAACTTTTTAACAATGAAAAATACACTCTCACCAGTTAGGGAGAGGCAGAGTCCAATACTCCTAGCACTTTATGATGTTGGACTGCAGTTGTGTCCATTCAGATTTTATTTCCAAATCCTAACTAGCACACTGAATGAACTCTTTAGCTTGATTTTAGAGTTGGTAGTAGCAGCAGTCAGATAGTATGGTTTGTGGTTTTGTAGATGCTTTGTTGCCTTGCCTTGTGTCTTTGTGTATGAGTGTGTCCATGTATACGATGTATGTTTTTAATGCCATGAGAAAGCATTCATATCCTTAAATGCTCTAAATGGAGTTCTTTCCCAAATGCTGATCTTTAACATTTTCTTCTTCTTTTTTTTCTCATTGGAGTCAAGACGTGAATAGCTCTCCAAAGTACAAATATGGGAAGTTGCCAGTATAGTGAATTTTCCTTTACATGTTTAGTGATGATCTGATAGCTGCCAGTGAACAAGCTAATGGGAAATCCAATAACTTGCAACACAGCAAATATGAAAAGGTCTCTTAAAATAATGCATTTCACAGGAAGAGATGGATTGCTTCATTTTAAAGTACATCTGAAACACAGTAGTTTTGAGGACTCTGTAGTATTATTGAAGGGCATTTTCATTCTGAAAGAGAACTTTGTCTTTGTTGAATTTCAATCCAAATTGCCTTGGGCCTGGAATGTGCACAAAAGAAACTTAAAAATATATTATTTTGAAAGCTGATACAAGAGTAAAAATACAAATTAAAATACATTGCTTTGATTTTTCCAATTGAAAAAAATGGAAATCTTTTGTAAAAACTGAACCAAAAATAGGTGCATTACACTTAAAGGAAAAATGTATGGGGAAAGGCATATTTGTATTAGTAATAAATTTTGGTAATTATCTTTGAATAGCATCTGATATCCAGTTGTGTAGAAAAATAGGTCAAACCTCATTTTACTTAATCAAAACATCAACAAACAACTATGGCTTTTAAAAATAGCTAAGGGATATGACATAGTTAAACTCCATTAATAAGAATATCTTAAAAGCATAGGACCCAAAAGGGGAATGTTTATATTGGAATAGAAATCAATTCATAGACTAAAATTAATGAATCTGAAAATACTCAGAAACCACTTCTTTATCCTTTTAATTCTTAGAGATCACAGTCTCTGGCATACTGTTTTGTCTGCCTATATACTTTTTTGGTACCTTCTTATTGTGTTATAGATATAGAACCAGAAAGAACTGGAGTCACTGTGAAGTCCATGTTCTTGGTTTTACAGATAAGGGAACTGATATCTAAGAAGTTGAGTAATTTGTCCACAGACATCCACCTTGCAGGTATCAGCTCTAGTTTTGAACCTATGATTTTAAAATAATGTTCTTTAGTGTTAATAATAATAATTTCAAATTACATATCATTTGGATTATTATTTTATGAGTTTATTTCAGTCATAAATCTAACTTTTCAGGCATCTGTTGAATAAAATGAAGTAAATTCTAAAAGAAATATCAGAAAATAAAAATTAGATATTCCATTCAAGTCAGCAATAAAAGTCTCAAATTTCCAAATAGTCCCAGTACTCCTCAAAGATTTGCTTTTTTTCTCTGGAGTTGGATATATTTCATATGTCTGTTAACCTAGCTAATAGTATGATTTAATTCTCTCCAAAGATGATTTAATAAGAATCCATGTGTTTTAGGAGATGAGCATGGAAAGAGAAAATGACACCATCCTCATCCCCAAGGAGTATATAATTTAATAGTCAAAAAGCACAAAAGAATTTCAATGCAAGGTAGATTGGCTTAAAGATATGGCATGATCAGAGTGATGTATCAAAGTTTAATGTGCCAGAGGTATAATCAATCAATTAATCATTAAATATATATTAAGCAATTACTGTGTGCAAGGCACTATGCTAAATGATGGGGGTAAAAAAGAGGAAAAAGATAGTTGCTTCCTTCAAGGAGTTTACAATCTGATATATAATGTATGCAAGATAAATTTTATAAGAGTATATAGAATCATAAAGAATAGACTGGGGGTAGATAGATAGGCAAATAAGGACATTTTACTATAGACCAGGTAAAAGAAGATGAGAGTTTGAGCTAATTTGATAAAGAAGAAAGAATAAGATTCATTCTCATGAATGCAGAGAATATGAATGCATTTTCACATTTTTCATTTGCAAAATGGAGAGGGAAATGGAAAAATTAAATGTGGAAACATACTGATAAAAATATTCTATTTAGTACACATTGCTTTCCTAATCTTCCCACATATTAACCCATATGTGGGTTATTGTTAATTGTGAATTCCAAAATTAATAATTGTCTAAAAATGACTAACTACAAAACCACTGAATTTTAGTCATTTATTTCAACCTGTTCTTGGCTAAAATTACTATTTTACAATATGCTCAACAAAGTGATCATTTAGCCACTTCTTAAAGGCCTCTATTGAAATAAAATCAGCTACCTCTTGAGGTACCCCATTCCAATTTTGTATAGCCATAATTATAAGGAAATATTTCCTTGTGTGAGCTTAAACAAATATGAGAGTACCAGCTACTCTTTCTGAGCCCAAATCATGTAGACCAAATGAATGAGACCCTTGTGTACTAAAAGGAACTGGCAGTTGGAATTACTCAACTGCTGTCAATGATCTTTGAAATACTGTGAAGAATAGGTGACTAACAGTAAGACTGGAGAAAAGCAACTGAAATACCTAATTTTCTTAAAAGAAGAATGGAGTCTGTAAGTTATTGATCAGTGATCTTGGCTTTGATTTCTAGCAGAATTTTCTAGTTCTCCAGTGAATTTGAGATTTTTCATCAATATATATGCTACCTCCAATGATACAAATTACAATCTATCCATGCTTGTCTAGTCTATACAACTCTTGTTCATTCTATAAATACACTGCAAGAAATTTTCACTATGTATTGAGGACTTTTCACTTTTTCTTCACACAATATAATAATACTAAAGAAACATATTTTGTTACTTTTTATTTCTTACTGTTGATGTGAACTTATACTTTGTTTTGT
The DNA here is from genome assembly GCF_027887165.1 of Monodelphis domestica. Taxonomy (NCBI): domain Eukaryota; kingdom Metazoa; phylum Chordata; class Mammalia; order Didelphimorphia; family Didelphidae; genus Monodelphis; species Monodelphis domestica. The sequence continues at coordinate 158,264,259 of NC_077234.1, forward strand.
TTTTAATCACGGATTACTTTAATGACATTTTTTACAATTTCCCATCATAATTCTCTTTATACATTACTTGTATGTAGCTCATTTAAACACTCCATGTTCCTCTCCTATTCCCTCTGAATGATAGTAATTTTTTAATTCTTCAAAGACTGTAATGTTCATTTACATATACTTGTATAACATTGATAACATATTGGTATTGAAAAGATTGGCCTTAATTTCTGGGTGATGTTTGGATTCATTAAAGATATTTTTTTCGAAATCTCAAAAATGATTCAGGCTAATCTCATTTCAGTTTAATTCTGGACCCCAACTAAATATAAGTATAGACAAACAAGCTCTGTAAGTTGTAGGCATTCATTGTTCATCAGCTTGCTTTTCCTATGTACTGGTTCAGATAAACTTTTGAATGGTTATGCACCTCTTCTATTCCATTCAGCAATAATCTAGCAAAGTTCCCATCTTCAATTATAAGCATCTTATCATTCATAGGAAATCACTCTTCAGCTTGGACTCTGAGGGAAATTTATATCATGCCAATAAAAAACAACTTTGGCAAGCCAGTGACACCTTTTTATGCTTTGTCTTCAAAGAGTATTATCACAATAATATAATTTTTATTTTTCAAGAAATCTTTAATAATTTTGTTGAATGGATAAGTTGTTTTGTTGAAGAAAATGAAGCATTTGGGGCTAAAGCATGGGTTTTTAAGCTGATATTTGTTGAGTCCTAGATTTCAAGAGCTACATAAATTTAAATCAGAAAAAAAAGTCAATATCTTCACTAACCACTAACTGAGGATTTGCATTTCTTTCAGTTATTTGAAAACGTTATTTTGAGAAAACTTTAGCTTTACCAGACTTTATCAGACTGGCAGAGATTGAGCAATTACAATATCCAGTTCCTTCAAATATACAAGGGTCTCATTCATTTGGTCTAAATGACTTGAATTCAGCAAGTGGTACGTGACCCAAAAAGTATAAGAATCCCTCCTTTAGACAATATTATTAAATGTTTGATAAATATGTAGAACAAGAAGAAGTAATAACACATATCCAGTGGGACTCTGTAATAATTAGTTTTTACATAGCGCTTAAAAGTCCTCTAAAATGTACATATTTTAGCTTATTTGATCTTCATAGCAACTATGTGAGGTGAGTGCTTTTGTAATCTCTGTGTTAAAGATAAGGAAACTATGAGGGAAAGAGGTTAATTAAATTGTCCAATGTCACACAGTTAGTGTATAAGGCAATTTTAGAACTCATCTTTCTTTCTCTAAGTCCCATTCTTTATATACTGTATCATTTAGTAACCTATGTGCCATTTGAAACTATTTCTTTAAATTAAAAAAACACAGGGTTAATGAACTAGTGTACCAGGGGAATTCTGGAAATATAAATTATCTAGATTTTACCATAGCATTTAACAAAATCTCTTATGCTAGTCATAAATCTAGAGATGTCTGGTGAATATTAGCACAGTACTATGAATTAAGAAATGATTAAATGACTAGCCCCAAAGCATTACCATTAGAGATTCCATATCTGCTTGGAAGAGTAAACCACATATATTTGCTTGGCTCTTTGCTGTTTCAGTTTTTTATTTCTCAATGACTTTGATAAAGGTATAGATAATATCATGCATAAGAATTTTGTAGATGACACAAAGCTGGGAGCGAAAGCCAACACACTCAGTGGCTGAGCCAGGAATTTGACTAGAGAAACTGTTCTGAATTAAATAAGAAATATAATATGAACAAATTAAAAATTTTATATTGGTACATTTTTTTTTCATCTAATGCAAGTATTAGGCTGAAGAGACAGGGAGATAGCTGACCATATGAAAGAGATTAGGAGGTTTCAGGAGGCAACTACATATGTATGTGGGTATACATACACATATGCAAAATATACATATTTTTATACATTTAATGCTAGATTAAAATGTATTTTTGGAACCTATAGAAGATATATATACATGTGTAAATGTCCATGTATTTCTATACATGTGCAAATGTACAAAATAATCATGCATATATACGTGCATGAACTCATCCATCTTTGGGGTCCACCTTTTGCCCAACTCTCACCCGTGGTTCCAAAAAGCTGTAGCATTTTCTGTGGTCGCAATCTGATAAGACCAAGTTGAGGGTAACCTACAATGCTCTGAACCATCAATGAGTTAGGGGGGAATGTTTATTCCAAGCATGTGAAGACTTTCCCTGGAAGAATGGAGAGATGAGAACAATTTGTTTCAACATCCATGAAGGATGCTGAATCAGGCTCTGTGGAATGCTTAGAACAGACATCAAAGAAGCCAAGGTCATTCAGTGCATCCTGGACCATTGCCATTTTTCCTAACTTTTGTCTTGCCACTGTACTTTTAGTGACTCAAAAAAAAGAGACTGAGGCTAATAACTTTGAACAACTCTACCTCAATTAAATCGAATTCATGAGCAAGTCAAGATGTCATTCAGAAATGTCATTGGTTTTCTATGAAAACAAGGGATGAACAATAACTATATAAACATACTTTCATTCTTTAGTGTTCCAAATAATGAAAGATAGTTCAATATATAATATTTAATGTGCCTGTATGATATTTGTAGTTAGTGGTATTTAAAGAAAATCTGTTCTCGTTTCTTCTGTCCTTAATAATAATATTCTTTTTTAGTTATGAGTCCAGAGAAAGGCAATTAAAATTATTGTCTGCAAAGACCAGTTGAATGCATGTTTATTTACACACATGACAATACATGAACATGCATGTAATCGTAGATGAGCATATGGGTATGTACGTGTATATATTGAAACATACAGGTAAACACATACAGGTTTACATATATAATTGTTTCATTAGAAAAGCATTTTAATATATTGAAAATTTATCTCATTAATTTGTGTTTGAAGATAACTTGGCTTATATAGCAGAAAGGTCTTAGAAGGGAAGTAAAGAACAGGAGGGAAAACACAGGATTACTGTATACCAGAAGAATATGCATTGTTCAGATGTAGTTCAATGAGAAGTGCTTGATTTTCCTTCTCTACTCTGGCACTGACATCTTCATTAAACATTTTTATAAGAAAAGTAAAGCAAATGTTTGCTTTATTTCCTTAATAAGCCAAGCTTAAGGTCTGGAATATGAACTATGCTTTGGACTTTCAAAGTACATACCCACAATGAAAGTTGAGTATAATCTGTAACTAACTGTAATAGGTATTTAAGGACTTTCATTACTTAATTGGGCATTTAAAGTTCTAAGAATCCCTGAAGTAAATATGCTTTCCATATGTCATACATGATTGATGAAAACATGGGGTTCAAGTCATAGAATAATAATTAGCATCAACCATTCATATACATTAAATATCAAGTGTATTTATGAAAACTTTTAAAAATTCCCTCCATGACTTTAATGATTGAGAAGCTAATAATGGTCTTTAACACATCTGTCTTTAATCTTGGTTTAAAGGGCAGAAGCTTAAGATGCTTAAATCTCAATCAGAAACTGGTTCTATTGCCATAGTTATTCAAGGGGCGTAGTAAATAAAGACAGATTCAGAATTTCAGACTTATAACCAGCACAGAGCATACCAACAACAGATGTTGACTGGACAAATGGCAGACAGTTCAGCCAAATAGAGGGAATTCTTGAATGCTAGGATTGATGCATTAGAAAATGCCAAAGTAAATTTGGAGATAGAGTTTGTACACAGCTGAAAATATTTGGAACAGTAAAAATTTGATTAAGCTACAATCAATAAGAAGAAAAGCTATTGGATGTTGTACTAACTAATCTCATTTATTAAAAATGATGGGGGGAAAGTAGACTCTTGGGCAGGTATGTCTGGAGGGCAAATACTTAAAAGGAGTGTTAAGAAGATTGCAAGTTGAAGGAAGGGAAATAATATGATATGGTCAAATGAGACCATTTATTCAACAAATTCTATTTTTGGCCAAAACCACTATAGAGTTGACATGTGTTTTTTAAATAGAGAAACATCTATATTAAATCCCAAGTAATAAGTTCTGAATGTCTAATATATTTTAACACTGAGTTAGTGTCATTGGTGAGATTTTATAGTTCCTAGTCTTGGGGTGGATTGAAGCTTGGATATTATATTGTTCAGTCTGTCATTTTACAAATATGAACTGTAGTGTGGAAAGGTTAAAAAATGTTCCCAAATTTGAAAATAGTAATTAGGGTCATAAGCAAGATTTCAGCACAAATGCACTGACTTCTGAGTCAATGAACAACAATTAAGAGAAATGAAAATTGAATGCAGAGAATAATTACCAATAGAGAGAAAAAATGAAGGAAGAGAATGCCTGCAATAGCAACTTGTAGGATGTCCTTATTTATGGGATGAGACAAGAAAAATAATTATAATTAGAAGAAAATCAGGATAGAGATATGTCATAAAAGTCAAGAGGAAAAGAGTGTAATTAGGTAAGCAAAACACATACCATTCATTATGCACTTATTGAGGGCTAAGTGCTGGAGATAAGAAAAAAAAGTCTAGTGGGGAAAAGATAATACCAAAAAAAAAAAGAAAATGATAAAAGGGAGTGGAGGTGGAAGAGGAAAGTATATGCCTGGAATTGGTGTTGATGTCAGGAAAGTCAGAAACAAAGCTGGGAGGGAAATGACTCGCCTGTACCCCTACTCAAAATGGAGACTTCACAGGATCTTAACAATTGGTGGAAAGATGCTCCAAGGTAAGAAAGGCAAAGGGAACAATGGAGATTCCAAGATGAGTAGGTTCTAGTCAGAATATAAGTAGACAGAAACACAAAAGGGGATATGTTAGAGACACGTTTATAAATTCTATCAATGAAATCATAAAAAGTCTACTAACTTGAGCCCTCTAGAAATGTCACATTTCATTTTTCCCATCACTTGATAATACAGTAAGTAGACAGAATTACTGAGAAGTTGTGCTAATTGGCAACTTAGCAAGAAGTGCTCACTATGGCCCTATTTTTTTTTATCATGTAGCACCCATGCTTTCTGCCCAACAGTAAGCTAAACAGCACTGATTCTAGAAATGTTTGATAGCCACATTTTAAAATGTTTCTTTTACTCTAAATGATCACCCGAGTGCAAATATCAATGGTATGGAAATGGGTCTTGATCAATGACACATGTAAAACCCCAGAGGAATTATGCTTCGGCTATGGGAGGGGGTGGTGGGGAGGGCAGGGAAAGAACATAAGTCTTGTAACCCTGGAAAAATCTTCTAAATTAATTAATTAAATAAAATTTTCAAAAACTTTCATTTATTCTAGTCAAAAAGTATCAATGGGATGAAGCCCAGATTAAACAAGCATTTATCTGCTTTGGCCATAATTAAATCAGGGTATTTATAAAGTCGTAGAAAAAATAAGTTTCAAAAGGATTTCTACTGAGAGTAACAGAACACATGGAAAGAGAGTGGATGGAGAGTGATGATTAAATGAAGAGTCTTATACTTGAGGCTTAGGTTGTCCAACTAAATAAGTTAGGCTCATCTTGCAAAGTTCTCCCTTACTAAGTCGAGAGATGGTCAGCGGGTCTAAAATAAGCTGTGAAACCATCATTCCAACTTGAAAAACCTAATTATAAAAATAATTTCTTGTTATTTATCTCCAAGAAGCCATTTGAATCAACATTCCTTTTCAAGTTTTTGCTAGACACAGCTCCGCTCAGCAGAGCTTGGAGCCCCTAGGAAAAGGTTAGTTCAACACACAGCCTGTTTATGTAGATAGTAAGTCTGGTAAATATACCATAAATTGAAACAGCTTTGCTTTCTCTGCTCAGACATTTTGAGATCTCTCTCGCCATCTGGAAATTCCTTTATCCTTTCTCTCATATTCTCTCTTTTGTTTTAGATACATAGTTATACACACATCGCTGTATTTACAATGGATACAAACACATCCATAAATATCAAAACAACAAAGTAGTGAAGGACACAAGGATTGTACTATGGAATCAACTATTTTTCTTTCAAATATGCATTTTCCTTTTGCTCCTTGTAATGGTGTACTATTAGATTAGACACAGCTGATCAAAGCTTAGTCACTAGAAAGATGGAACATTGGACCAACTTATTTTTTACATTTTTCCCTCAGACACTGTCTGGAACAAGCATTGAATTGCCTCATGACAGGTTAGGAAATAACCAATCATTTCTTTTTTCCTTATTTCAAGACCAGAAGGGTAAAAGTTCCACATAAAAAATCCTCTTCCAAAATGATCCTTCAATAAACCCCCCTTTTCAAATATAGCAATGAGTAGCAAGAACACTATGCTGAAACAAAATATAGAGGAAATCATTGTCTCCTTAGTGTGTCCATGGAAAAAGAACAACATACCACAGTTTTCTTGTTCTTCTCTGGTCTCCCTGGCTGCTCAGTTGTGTTATATTAACAGACATTCAGTATGGCACGATAGTTAGCCTTGGACTTAAGATCTAAGTTGAGTCTTGCCTTTAAAGACACAAATTGTGTGACCATGGGCAAGTCTCTTGCCCTTTCAGTACCCCCTGTTTGACTGTATAAGTCCTCTGAGTTATAGAAGTTTCTATATAACTTACCTTTTGATTTTCATTACTGGGAAATGATTGGGATTTTTGATTTATGACTAAAGATCTGTAAATCTATCTTCTCATTTGAATCTCTAGAAATCTTTGGAAAAAGTAGGGGTATGATTTCAGGTTGGGAAATTTTAGTTGAGTAAAATAAACTTTCCACTAACAGTTTTCTAGAGACCAATAAAAAAAGTGATGGCTGCTAAGCTCATTTCCTTTGCAAATATGCAATTTGGCACGTTCTTCTTACACATTTCCTGAACCACATGGCTGATATGTTCTCATGTGTCATACTTGTAAGAACTTGCTATTTAGCAAATTTGCATAAGAAAGAAAAATAAATTGGTTGTAGTTGAGATTTATAACATATACACATCAATTTTCAGTATATTTCAGAAGTTGAGATAAAAAACAGTTCACAAAGGAACCTAAATTCTAGCAGAGAAGAGAATTTTGTGATTTCCACACACTCCGATATCTATTATGCCAAGGAAGGGAGGAGAGGAGAAAAATGCACTAATTTAGACTATGGCCGGGGAAGCAGGTTGCTCATTTTGGAGGGGAGGAGAGAGCCAAAACTTTTCTCAAATTTATCCTCATATGATTAGATTAGAACAAGTAGGGAATTGGACAGGGCTGAATAGCCAGTCAATTTTATAAGTATTCAGGACTTCTACTCCATTTAGGGATTTAAAATATGATTTTGAACTCTTCAACTGATGGTTTGATTTATACAGTAGCAGGGGGCAACTCGATGTCACAAGACCTTTAAGAGAGAGTTAATTCAGTCCCTTTGAAAGGTCCATAATTCTAAATTGCCATCGGCATGGTGTTCATTTTATTTTTTATGAATCTAAATAAGGTAATTTAAAATACAAATTTCTAAATCCATAGTGTTCTCATTATGACTAAAATTAGTTACTATACTCACTAATGATATTAATTATGCTGGCAAACAAAGCTTTTAACCACTTAAGTCCCAAAGCGTTTGATGTGGGTATCAACCCAGGATTCTTCCTCCCAACGCTCAGCCTATTTCATTTTTTTATATCAACACTAATACTTTTCGGTTTCATAGGATTGGGAGAAAAAGCAATGTAAGACATTAAATTTAAATTCTTCTATTTGGCATTTTTAACTCTTGACAATGTAACTCTGATCTGTGTTCCCAGACAATGTTTTCTTTACCTAACCGCTGTGCTATCCAAACTGCTCTACTTATTTTTCTCTGAGTGTGACTTTCCAGTTACCTTTCTTTGCCCTTGCATAGACTATTCCCTTTGTTAGGGATGCACTTCCTCTTTGCCTTTTCTTCTTAGGATCCCCAGCTTTCCTTCCAGGCTCAGCTTTACAACTACTTATCCAGATGCTCTATGCTATTCATGATCTTCCCACCCCCAAAATTATGTTGTTTTTACTCGGTACAAATTTCATATTCACATATACACATACATACACTCTTCCTGTGTAAACTCCTTGAGAGCGAAGACTATTGCATTTTACTCTTTGAATTCCTATGTACTTAGGGCTGTTTTATATCTGGCAAGTTCTAAGTAAATGCTTGATGGGTTGAATAAGATGTCTTATATATAGGTTACTGTTATAATTGTTGCATTTCATAATGTATTTTTAATATTTTTCCATTAAGAGTGGTCTGGATGTGCAAAGTTCACTCTTCAAAGGTCTGTGCACCTTGGCAGCATGGCAGATTAAAGAGCTATGCCTGGAATAATAATATAATAATAGCTAAAATATATATTATGCTTCCTCTGTGCTAGACACTATTTTTAGCACTTATAGTTTTTTATCTCATTTAAAAATCACAGCAAACCCTGGAAGTAAGATGCTATTATTATCCCCATTTTACAGAGGTGGAGTCTAAGAGGTTACAGTGACTTGCCCAGGGTCACACAGCTCTTAAATGTCCAAGACTAGATTTGAACTCACATCTTCCTAATTCTATGCCCTATCCACTGTAGAATCAGGAGGAGGTGAGTTCAGATGTGATATCAGACATTAGCTGGGTGACAAACTCAAATGAACTGAGCTTAGAGCCAAAAAGTAGGGTGGAAACATCAATTCTGCTCTCCAGAATCTTTTTTTTTCTTTTTTTCAGATCTCTGTTCAAAATATACCTTCTAGAAGAACACTTTTATCAGTAATAACCCCAGCTGCTCATTACCTCACTTTCCCACACACACCAAAAAATCCAAAAGCTTCATTTTTCTTGTTTACATATGCGTACACTAACTTATCTACTTTTGTAACTCTGATATAATCTAAGCTTCTTGAGAGCATGGAGTATTTCATATTTATTTATGGATTCCCAAATCTAGCACATTGTCATCCATATAAAAATAGCAAGTAACAAATGCTTGGTGGTTGATTGATAGTATATGAACAGAGGAAACGATTGGTTTTCTATGGATTAAGATTATGGGACTCTGAATATATACTTTATGGGAAGCCTCTAGTAGAATTTGAAATGAACTTACTGATGTTCTAGGTATTTCTGTATTTTAGCTGTCTGATGCATTAATGTAGTAATTATCAGAATCTCTTTAATCCCTTAAAATTATATTTACTGTGTTAGAATTTAATATGATAACTGTATGATTATAAAAATAGTTTTAAATTTTCATACCTCCTGAAAAAGTCTCAGGCACCCTACAGGGCTTTTCAGACCACATTTTCTAGACCACTGCATTAATGATTTTTTAAAAATAATGGTAAAACCACATAGATGATCAGAGAATTAGCATATTGGTTTCCCACAATTCAGGTTTAACATCTCTTAATAGGCTTATCTAAAGCTTGTTATATTAAAACCACACGTAATAGTTGTGAAGATATCTACTTCAGCATAGATATGTTTCCTACATGTATTCCCTCAGCTGTTTCACTTCCTGTGTGTCCTCATTTCATATAGCATTTTAGAATTATTTTGTATTCGTATTGAATCCTTACGTCTGAATTCCAAAAATAAGAGAAAAATTGATTTATATCCCCACATAAAATAAGTGTTCTTAGACAAATGCCCCAAATTATAAAAATGATTAAGACTTCCTTTAGCTATCTATCACTTACTCTTCTTTTCCTCGCATTTAGTCCTGCCTTTGACTTTGTCCTTTTTTCTCTCACTGTCTCAGCCTTTTTTCCCTCTTTCTTCTCCCTAATCACCTTACTACTCTACTCTATCTTCCCTACTCTTAATTCGTTAAAGGACTCTAATGTTTTATGATCATGTAATGATGGAGGAGAAAGAAATCTCAGAATGGCAGTAGTCCAGTCATCTCAAAAGGTGGAAGAAGGGAAAGAAATGAGTATTTCTTAAGGAGCTACAATGTGCTAGGAACATCTCATTTAGCTTAATAACAGCCTTTGGAGGTAGTTGTCTGGGGCCATTTGAACTCTGATCTAACAGACTAGTGAACTGTCAGTGTCTCCAGTGTGCCAGCCAGCTTCCACTAAGGTGAAGTGATTTGCCAAATGGAAAGGCTTAGAAATTCCAGTGCAAAGCACAACTTTTCCTATGTATGGGTCATTCCCTCTGTTTTTGATGTCTTCCATTCTTCATAGGATCAAAGGGAAGGTGCATAGCACTGATGCCCAGGTAAATAAAATGTTTAAGATGTGTACAATATTTTTGAGTTTAAAGTGCACCATCAGCATTTTCCTCATCACTTTTTTAAGTCCATATAGTCAACAAAACAATAAATCAAGCCCTACTTTGTAGTGTTTGCAGATATCAGAGTTATAAACACTCGCCCTGAAAATTTCACTATCATTTCCAGACATTTGTTCAGACTCAAGCACATTCCTATTTAGTCTCTTCTAACTCTACCTCTCTTCAATCCTTTTGCCATCAACAACTGAATTAAGTTAAGGTTTTTGCTCTGTGAAAGAGGACACCTTAAAATAATTTAAATTCATTTTCCATTAGTTTAAATGATGGAATAAGGTGGTATACAGCAGGGGAAAAAGTAGAAAAGAGAATCTATGTTCTGTTTGAACTCAAATCCCAGTAAATTTTTGCTTAACTATAGAAAAACTTGCTTAGTGATTATTGAAGGGCGTGTTGTGGGGTATATTTCTACATTTGTTTTGTAAAAAGGAGGCAACATTGCATATACATTTAATAACTATTCAGAAAATGAATAACAATTTTATTATAAGAACAAAGTGCTGTTTGATTCTAAATATATGCAGTTCTTTTTGGAATCAGTAAATAATGATTATTTCCCTGAACAAGAAACTTAAATCATTCTTACCGAGTTATGGGATATGTAGAATGCAGCTAACACCTTTGATCATGACTGATTTATTACCAAATAGACTTTATTATTAAAATGTTGCTTGTCTTTCCACATTATTGTATATGGTTATATTGTTATTGTCAAATTTAATCAATTTCAGCTCTAACTTTGCATCATTTTGGTAGCTATAAAGTCTAAAATACATGCAAGGAAGAGACACAGATGGCGATTAAAGGATCTTGTTAGAGTCTGTTAAAATAAAATGACAGATGTACCTTGGAAATAGAGTACAGGTGCAACCAAAGGGAAGTTATTATTTTATATCTGACTTTGTCCAAAGACAGCTGACACTATTTGGAATCTTGCTAGATGAGATTTAAGTTATTTTAATATTTTTTGACATTTGGAATATATTTTCAACATAAAAGATATGCAAACTAACTGTAAATTGCTTTCATCTTAAAAATAACAACAAATCCACATATGTGTTTTGGAAATACTTAATGAGATTTTTAGTAGTTCTTGTTGTTTTGCTGTTGTTTTAACTTTTAAGACATTGTTAATTGAAGGAGCTTCCTGTAGACTTTAAGAAAAGATAAAGATTTCATCACTATTTGAAGGTGCAAAGGGAAATGTGTATCATTAAAGATTTTGTAGAGGTGGCTTATTCATGAATACTTCAATGTAATTTTGTAATTGCATGTTAAGAGGATTCTTTAGGGAAAAAGAGAAAAGAAAAGAAAATCCCCTCAGATGCACTTTTCCTGTAAGCTAAGACATGGTATGATATGTCTAGATTGCCAATGAAAAAGGAAACACATTGGCTTTCTTAGTGGATTTTTGGAAAGCTCAGCATCCTGCGTCCTTTGAATGCCCCCCTTGTTGAGAACACTGTGATGCCTTACGTAGTGTGAAATAGCTTCACTACTCTGGATGACACTGGACTGCTTCCATTTTTCATCTACAAAGTGATAACCACCCAAGGAGTTCAAGGGAGGCTCAGTATTTTCCTTATATAAAGGAAATTTTCTTATTTAAATTCTAACGGTACAATGTCATACCTTCCAATCATTCATTCCAGGTTAATAATCATGCCTCTTGGTTGATTTAAAAAATAAAGTTGACTTTTGGCTTTCTGCCTCAGCATGCCACAAAAGGCATACTATAGTCACTGCAAAATGCCTTGTCTGTCAGAGATTCATTGCTTAATTATAGCTGAAAACAAGACTGTACCATTTATCACAGTATTTCTCAGGGAAAAATGGTTCCAACTAAATTTTACATAGTGGATATAAGATCATGTCAGAGTCTATTAGATCTATTCTCTTGGTTGTCCCCATGTGCTTTTTCTTGCCATTTTCCCTTGAAACAGCACACCTTTTCCATGGAAGAACTTTGAAGGAAGGCAAGAGACATTCCAAGAGCCCCACATCACACCATTTATGTGAATTAGTTTGGCAAAAGCCAGTGGCAGGAGACTTATTGTTTTGCAGCTCTGCTTTCACTAATAAGTTTTACTGCAGTCAGCAATTACTTTAAAAGATTTAAGGGAACTGGGGGCTCAACCAGCCTGCCAAGAAGCACAAGCAATTATGAAATGTGCCACACATAATTTTGTTGAAGTCTAAGAAGTTTATAATGGTTTATTGCACCAAAGAAATAAAAGAAAATCAGTATATAATATTTGCCATGGACTCCACCTCTTTGCAAAGTAGAATGTGTATTAAAGTGATACAGCTTTTGTTTTACAGTGTACTATTACTGCTTACTGTTTTTATTGGTATTTATCTGTAGAGATAGGGTTTTTGAACCATAGAATGTCAGTGTCGGTGAGGACCTTAGCATCAGTCTATTTGAATATTCTCATTTTAAAGACCAGGACATGAGGTTCAGTGATAAAGTGACTTCCCCTCATTTACATGGCTTCTATGTGTCAGGTAGGATTCAAACCCAGGTCTTTCAGCACTTAGGTCTTTTTTCCCCTTACAACATTCTACCTTTTTCCAACTTACCTATAAATTGGCCAGTCATTGGTCATCATTACCTATTTGGATGAAGTGACTCCTCCAAATTCTCTCACTAAAAGTAGGAATTGAGATTCTAAACTGGGCAGAGAATCTGGTGATGACTTACCATGCAATGATTTTTTGTTTTGTTTTTGCAGAGATTTTTCAAAGGGCTGTTGTAAAACATAATAAATACACAGTTTTAAAGTCAGTTTTAATGATCAGTTCTGTACTTGCAAGTGAAGAAAAGATTTGATATAACCTTAAATCGAACTGTGATATTTATCTCCTGTCCTTTTAGAACTTTATTTTTGTGCACCTTTCTTTATTCCTGAAAGCAACCCTTTGCATATTCCTAATGTTTTCCTACTCTCCCTTTTACTCTAGAAAAGTATTTCAGGCATGTCTCAGTTAGTTGGGCAGTAATTACTACTTTAGTGTGAATTTAAATCACTATTACATCTTCCAGAGATGTTTGCCTATGAGTTTTTATTTACAGTGGTGGAATTAAAGAGTTTTCTCCTAAACTCTTCTATGCAGGTATTGCATATATTAAGCAAATATGCATATCAAGTAGGCAGGTCAGATTTTTTTAAATAAAGGCTTTCCTATTAGCCTTGAAATTCTAACACATGAGCAGAGTACCAACCCTGTAGGAGAATAAAAGTCCAGATGAGAGAGTCAACTCTTTTTTATTTCAAAGGAGGGAAAACATATATCTTGTTCTTTCTCAGTGATTTTATGGCTAGAGTTTTATGTTTAGAGTGACTCTTTACCATTGCCAGGAAAATATGTGTGAGAGAGACGTCATTGGAGGATTTATTTTATGATAAAATAGATTATTAGAGAGAATAGTTTTGATCCAAATATTCATTCAATGAACAATGACCCAAAGCTTTGTGCTACCTGTATTACAACACGATTCTAGAACACCCAGATGTTTTTATTTTGGGTGGGATCTACATGTTATATGAACCATAGTAAACATTTATACTTTTATCTCTTGCTTGTACTAGGTTTATGTCTTTGTTTTAATGCTATAATAGATTGAATATCACTTAGAATGGACTTAAGACATAAATTCATCAAACTTCCCAAACATTACAAGAATCTTGTCTAAAGAATCATTCACACTTTGCTTGGATACCTTTAGTAATGGGGAAATTATATTCTTCTACGCACTGCTTTCTATTATTGAATAGCTTACACTTGTAAGAAATCTCACAATGTTTGGCACTCATTGATTCATTCACCTCCTTTGCCTATTGAAGTCTCTAGACCAGTATGAAAATATGTAACATAGTTCATAACATGGAGCAAGGAGATTGCTCAATGGGATACTCTCCCTGAATTCATGATGAAGGATTGTTTTCAGAAAACTAGCCACATTTTAATCTCATCAACCATCTACATGCAGATACACTCAGCATTGATTGTAATTCTTCCAACACAAGCCATGCCCAAACATGTGAGTTAAAGTTGATACTAGTTCTGTCTAGTTTGATTAGATTTGTTCTGTTAGAACATCTTGATAAGGGGCCAAGGTCAAGGGTTTGATTTCTGTTCAGACTTTTGTTAGCTTAGCAGAAGGCGCCCTTACTGTCTGACTCTCTATACCCTTAGTAATGGCCAAATATGCCTCCAATGTAAACAATTGATAATAAATGAGACCAGGGAGCAGTGTGTTTCTATGTAGAAATATTAATGACATCATTTCCTAGATTCCAAAGTCCCTGGTCAGTATATCTCAATATACTGTGCTGTTTGGTACAATAAAGATGTGTCATAAACACATCCAGAGACAGCTAGGCAACTCAGTGGATAGTGTTGGGTCTGGGGTCATGGAGGCTTAAATTCAGATACAATCTCAGTTGCTTCCTAACTAGGTGGTCCTGGGTTAGTCACTCAACCTTTGATTGCCTATTGAAAGCATCCACTAGATCCACAGGAAGAGGAAACAGTAAACTCCTCTAGTACCTTGTCAAGAAAACCCCATGTATAACTATGGTCCATGGGGTCAAAAAGATTATATACAACTAAAGAATTGAACAACAAATGAACTAATGCAAAAAGTTATTCTCTGACAAGAATAAACTGATTCACCAAGAAGTAGATAACAATTCCTTCTGTAATGTATCTTGGCACACTGTTCCCCCTGCCTGGAATATTCTTCCACTCATGTCCCACCTTTTGGAATCAAAACTCAACTCTTATATCATCACCAACACGAACCTTTCCCCATTCTCTCCTGTCATACCATTGTAGGCTTTCTTGAGTTACTCACCAGTTACCATATATTTATTTAAAGATATTTTATATTTACTTATATGTGTTTTCATTATTTCTCTCACCAGAAGAATGGAAACTTCTTTAGACAATAATTCTCTTAATTCTTCTATGTATCCTCAAACTGTACACCAACTGAGTGTTTAATAATGCTTGAAAGGCAACTAGGTGGCTCTGACTAGAGATCCAGGACTGGAGATGGGAGGTCCAGCATTCAGATCTGGATTCATATACTTCTTAGCTATGGGATCTGTAAAAATTAAAATGAGTCTCAATAATAAAATATTATATTTAGGAGATTCATTAATCATCATTAGAAATAAAGGAATAAAAGGTATACAAAAATAAAACCAACCACGTGCCCATGGCTAATCAGCCTTTTTAAAATCCCCATGTTCACCATCCTTGTCAGGAAACCAAAGAGGCCAGGACCCTCCATGTCACTGCCTAATATTCCCTATCTACAGGAAGTACTTAATGACAGGAAGTCAGGCTCCCAGGAAATGTAGTTCTTTTTTATGGTAACAGATTTTCAATTATACAGATTTTGAGAAAACCACTTAACCCTAGTTGCCTACCCCTAACTGTCATTCAGAATTGGAACTGCTACCTAGTATTGATTCTAAGACAGAAGATAAAGGTTTAAAAACAATGCTTGTTGAACTGGACAGAATTAATAACTGAATGATTGATAGAATATCATTAAAGACAATATTGTAGGACACTGCCTTTGTTATTACAATAAACGATAATTTAAGACAGACCAAAGTATAAGTCATACCAAGCTCTCGTTCTTATGTGGTACATTCCACAGGTTTGCTTTAGAGCTCCTGACAGTTTTACTTGCCTGCTAGTGCTTGACTGATTAGTTTTTAAACTGGAAGCTGAATAAAACTCAAGTAGATCATGAAGGAAGAGAGACAGAAAGCAGAAAACTTGTTACTCAAAAGATAATAGAAACAACATCAGGAGAAGACAGTTAATGATATGTATCCTTTTGGAAAGAATTTTAGCATCTTCAAGGGCTGCATTGCTTTTGAATTATTGTGAAGGAAGGCTTATAGGTTAGGGACATTATGGAAAGCTTATGGAAAAACAAGTTTCCTGATCAAAAGCATCTTTACTTATTTCATTTTGGATTTGTTAACCTCAAGCTTGATATGCAGGAAGAGATAAAACTTAAGTTCAAAGTGTAATTTTTTGGGGGAAGCACACTCTTTAGATGGAGAAATGAGGGTTGAAGGCAGTGAGGAAAGGGTTGATGAAAATGGCTTCCCTCACTACTCCCTCCTGGAGTCTCTGAATTACTTGAGGGAGAAAAAATGGAGATCTCCCCTCAGTGAAGACTTGCCCCTTGAGGGCTGGCAGCAGGGAAGTCTAGTCTTCTCTATAAGGAGAGGTATGAGGGACCTCAATCTGGATATATGCTTGTTTGGGGCTTTCACAAGCCTCTCCCTAGTGTCTTCTTGAAAACTGGCTACAAGATAGAGTCTGCCAATGGATTTACTCTCTAGATATAAATATATGATATTGAATTTGTTATCTGATTGCATGTTTGATTTAATTGTTGATTGGGGCAAAGGGTCAAGGTTAGAGGGATTCAAGTTGCCCTAAATCTCTTTCTAAATAAAACTAATTACCAAAGTACAAGGTTTTCTTGTACCCAGGGGGTGGGGTAGAAAAAAGGGGAGAGAACACTGCTCACCGATTAGAATCTAGTATCTCAATAGTTCATGGAAATGAATGTCTTTGAAGGAAATAAGTTTCTTGACAGGAACCAGTGATGTTTAAAATAGGAACCCTCGATATTAAGATGTCTGTCAGTGACAGAAATCTCCAGAGGTGCCTTGAAATGGCCCAGAGAAACAGCTCCTCCTTCCACCCCCTTCTGTGTCTCTGCCCTCAAGACCCTGCTCCTCAGGAGAATTTCACAGAAGTCCTTTTTCAGATCCCAATTGTTGTTCTTGTCTCATGCAACTGTCGATCCTCAACATTCCATTCACCCCCAACAGTTCTCTTTCCTACTCCCCATCATTACAAAAGCATTAGGCATTTTTTCATTCTAGTAAAATGCAATGATGTACTTTAGACATTAGGAATTACTCTGTCCCAGTTGCAAAATCATTCAAGAATCAATCCTATGGCAATCTTTGACAGGTGCCCCAGTTACTCATCTTAGTCTGTTACCAGCTGTGTAAAGTTGTTCTTTGATACTCCTGTAATTCTGTTTCCATCTGTCAGTTTTGCTTCTAATGGTAAAGCTAACAACTTATTCACACATTCTCTCTCTGACCAATTCCTGGTCATGTTTTCCTCAGAAATCCTTCACAAGGACCCACCAAATATGCTAAGGGCTTCCTTTGATTTGTTTGATGATTCATGGACACATGAGTTGGAGGCCATCCAGTGGTTATCTTTTATTCTCACTATATGACTGAACAACTTCCTTCCCTGATATACACCTCTGATAATATGCTCTATGCTTCTCCTTCACTGGTATTTTTTGGAGGAGTTTATTTATATCTACTATACATTTCTTCACTGCCCTTTAGATGACTCACAATTACAAGTCTCTCAAGATGCTAGTACCCAGTATCTCATAGTCATATACCATAACAGAAAGAACAATGATATTAAGGATCTAGACTTATTTCTGGGAGAAGCTTAAGAAATACTAAATACTTTGTGATTTACAAAGTCAAATCAACATACCATCTTTTTTGGAGTCCACAGTGTCTGCTGTGTGAAGCTCCTCTCTGCCCAGTCTCCATGCCCAGTCTTCACATTTCCTCAGCCTCCTGGGGTCCAATGTCTTGCTACTCTCAGGCTAAGTCTATGGTGTCCTGATCAGCTCCCCAAAAACCTAGGGATTGTGCCCCCCCTCCAAATCTAGTGAATGGGGGAGGGGTGATGAGCTCATGCTTTGGTGGGAGTAATTTTGCCTTCTTTTAACTTGGAAATGCCCAAACTCTGCCTACCTTCAATGCTGCACCCTACTGTGGAGCCCCTTCGCTCATATAATTTTGTTTTTTGTCCTTTTGAGGTACTTTCTCTTGGGTCAGTGGAGAGGAGAGGAAGAACCTTGCTTCCACTCTGGTACCATCTTAACCCGGAAGTTCGATGACAACAGTTTTCTGAGTTGTGTTTAATAAGAGATCCTTTCATATCCTATAAGCAGAGTTTGATTTTTTAAACACTGTCCTGGCTTTTTGTGTGTGTTTTTTTTTAATTATTTTTATCCCCTGTAATAGGTAGAATTAGTGGACTTTGATTTAAGAAGTGCTAAGTTCAAATACAGTAAAAATGTAGACCTATTGAGAACAGACATTATTTTTATCTTTTTTTCTATCTAGTGCAGAAACTGGCAAATAGTCTGTGATTAATAGATATTTGTTTATTGAATTTAACTGAATTAATGCTTGCTATGTGACCATGGAAAAATCATGTATACTCTCCAATTTTTAGTTTCATCATCTGTAAATAAAGTTGATAATTCCATTTGTTTTACTGTGGAAGGGTTGTTATGAAGTACTAATGAGATAAACTGTGCAAAGCAGATAATATAACTCTCAGTTATTGTTTTGTTAATATTATTGCCATTTTCTCTATTCATGCTTATGAGATTTCCTTAGTTTTTCCCCTTGGAATAATTGTATTATTCATTAAAATTAATTAATTTTTCATTTTCTAAATTTTTCCAGAGTACATGTTGGTGCAATTTTTAATAATCGTTTTCTGACATTTTGTCATTCATGTTCTCTCTCCTCATTCCACTCTGTCCCCTTCCCTAAGAGGGGAAGTAATATGATATAGATGGTGCTTGTGTTAGAATCACTTTATTAGTTTTTTTAAAAAATCAGTATCATTGATAAACCTGAATGTTTTGCTACATATTCTTTCTTCCAGATCATTTATCAAAAATGTTTTATAAAAATTGTCCCAACAATACTAGTTTGAGATAATAAAATCCTATACTATGACTTTAGGCTGAGAGATAGGAGAGGTAGAGATATATCAGAGAGATGTTGTAAAGCTAGAAATTATTAGATTGGAAAAACAATTGGATATAATGAAGGGAAGGTGAATAAATAGGGATGACAGCAAGAATAAAAGTTAAGTGGATCATGAGCTGTTTTACATAATGAAAAATAACTAATCTCAATATTTTAAACTAATTGGTGTTAAGCAATTTCTTTTACCTTTCATTCAACCTATTTTGATTTTAGTTATATATATATCATTTTAGTTAAATAACCTTATGAATAATTATTAATATACATGCAAATAGAGTCAAGATTATATGGTGATGAATTACATAAAATATTTATTAATACATAGAATAATAAAATAAAGAACATATAGTAATGAATTGCATAAATAATATTTATTAAAATACATGTTAATAGAGTCCAAACTAGTGGGTAACTCATCTCTTTTCAACTTTCTTGTGAGAATCAGGAACAAATGACCAAATAGAGCCATAGTAAGAAAGTCTTCATACCTCTTTCTTAACACTCCAAAGCCTAGCAGAATGCTATAACATTCCATTTGATAGTTCTTAGGGAAAAAATTTCATTAAGAAATCAATAATTTTAAAAATATTCCATCTGGTCATTCTTCCTTATCCCATCTTACCAGTCACTACAGTGTAGAGTAGAAACAACTTGTTAGTTTTTTAAATCAAATCAACAGTAGATTTTGAGAACTATAGCTACTGGAAAGAGTTGTAAATGTAAGAGGGCTTCTTGATACTAGTCAGATATTCCTTGAAGGCTACAAGGAGTAGCAAAAATTATTTGACTTTGATTCAAAGTATATAAGTTTAAATCCTTACTGGTGATTTGTTTGACTATGGGAAAGTCTACTTTCTCATCTTTTCTCTGTTTTTTTTTTTTTAACTTGAAAAAATATAGTAAGGATTGAACTAGATTATCTCTAAATTTCCTTCAGTTATACCATTTAGTGGAAAAACATGGTCTTAAAAACGAATGGTACATTTTTAAAGAACAATCTCTTTTTTAATTGTTCCAAGAAGACTGAAATGAAATGTTATGATATCTTATCATCACATATGTTCTTTGAAAATTGAGAAGCCACACTATCTTTTAAATATATAAAAAGATGAATTTAGAAAAATAATAAATAGTTGGAAATGCACTAAAACAAGTAACCATACTTAAAAAAGATTCTTTATACTGTTAAAAATTAATTTCCAGGAATCTCACCTTCTCCCTCCCCTCCGTACCTGGTAGAAGGCATCAGCCAACAAAAATATGCATATAAATTATGTCTTTGGTGTTCCTAATCATCAAATTCTTTTTCTGGAGGTGGACATTCACAAATTATTCTTCAAATATGAATTTGGTCATATATAATGTTCTTTTCATTCTACTCATTTCACTCTTCCTTATTTCATGTAGGTCTTTACAATTTTTTTCTTTTTTAATAAACCTCATCATTTCTTATAGATAGTAGTCTTCCATCAAACCATACATACATCACAGTTTTTTGAGCCATTCCCTAATTAATGGAGATCCCCTCAACTTCCAGTTCCTTGCTACTACAAAGATGACTGCTATAAATATTTTGGAATATATAGGCATTTTTCCTTTATCCTTGATGTCATTGGTAAGCAAATTCAACAGCATTTTTGCTTAGTCTAAGGTTATACGCAGCTTTATAACTCTCTGGGCATAATTCCATATTGCTCTCCAAAATGGTTGAGTAAATTCACAGTTCCAGCAACAGTGTATTAGTGTCCACATTTCTCCACCTCCCCTCCCACACTGGGCAACAGTTTGCCCATTTATCATTTAAGCCAGTTTGATAGGTGTGAAATGTTATCTCAGAATTGTTTTGGCTAATACATACATTTTAAATCAAAGATTAGATTTTTGATTATGCACTGAGATGACTTCTTGCTAAAAAATACCAATAATAACTTCTATGTGGGTTTATGTATGTGTAAAAAAATGAACAAACAAAAAACACTGAAGGAACTTTGTCTTTTGTAATTATTTGAAGTTAATCATTTCTATGTTAACACAACTTAGATATTATTTATTATAAAACTGACTTCAGGCTTTTTTCTTATCCATATCTTCATATTTTATAAATCATCTTTAACTTTCTGAAGCCAATTGCATTTTGTGAGTATTTACACTATATAGCACATCATTAATTTCCCAGCTCTTAGTACTTCTGGATTTGTAATTAGACGTTGGTAATTAAGTGATGATCCATTCTTGATTTGAATTATCTACAGATACCAAAGTCATTTATTTTGCTTCATATCAGTCCTTGAAGTTTACTTCCTTTGTCAGCACACTTTATAAAGCATCCATCCATCTGCTGAAATTTAGGATATAAAGGAAAGTAAAATGAAAGTGGTTAAAAATGTGGTAGAATTACAAAAATGATGACCAATAATATTTTAGGGTGGAAGTTCTGGGCCTGATATCAAAGGGTCTAGGTCTGTATGAATTGAGATTATGAACACATTCAGTCTTTTTCCTTATATCACCAGAGACTAGCACTGTGACCAACACTTAATAGGAACTTTAAAAGTGCTTAATGATTGATTGATTAGCCATCATGAGGAAACCCTTCAAACTAATAAATATTTGTTGACTGATTTATCTACATAGAGATCACAGCGAAGTCTCTTAACACTTTTCATGCCCTCAGTTTCCTTATCTCTAAAATGGAGGCAGTAATACTTATATTTTCTAGCTGACATATCTGCTATCATAAAAGTACTACCTTAAAGTGCTGGTTAGCCAAATGGAAAAATAAATCGAATTTCTGGGTCTGGAGTCAGGAAGACTCATCTTGCTGAGTTTTAATCTGGCCTCAGACACTTTCTAAGTATATGACCCTGGATAAATCACTTAATCCTGTTTGCCTCAGTCCCTCATCTCTAAAATGAGCTGAAGGAAATGGCAAATCACTCCAGTATCCTTGCCAAGAATCCCAAATGGGGTCACAAAGAGTTGGATATGACAGAAAAATGATTGAACAACAATAATAACAACAACGTCTTAAATTGCCACATAAATATCAATGATGAGGATGATACATGCCAGGAAATTCACACCAGTATTCACATGATAGTAGGCAGCTGTTATTTTCTTGTAGTCTATAGTTTATTTAGTTGAAAAGTCTTTAAAATGCCTCTTAAAAACCAGCAAGACCTTTCTACATGAGACAAAACTGATTCTCATTTAATAGAATCACTCAAGAGTTTGTGAAACATCAGTTCACATGGGGTGCTTTGGAAAGTGGCGCCCAGAGGATGATTGCAGGATTTTGGTTTGTAAAAGGCTTTTGCTGCCAAATATACTTAAAAAGAAAGGGGACGGCACTTTCCCATTAATATTGTGACATACAGGGAGAGAAAGATCACAACAAGCCACACTATCCACAATTCTCTATAAAATGGATAATTATCACATTTCACCGAGGAGGGGGAAAAGAGTGCCAAGATGAATTTTCTGGCTCTGCAGTAGAATTTAGCCAAAATGGTCGACTCAGTATCCCCAACTTCAGAGAGCTCAGTTTGTACATTGTGGGTTTTATTAATACAGACACACATGAAGAAGCATTTCCCAAGATGGAAAAAGAGGCTACGTGTCTTTTGTAAACTGTCCAAGAATGCACTTTAGTCAGTTTATCTTGGCAGATCTGTATTTGGTGTCATCGATAGATTGAAATATGTTCCATGAGTAATGTCATCAAACTATTTAGGATATGAAAAAGGCAAAAAGAGTGTAGCTGGGAAAGCTATTCAGCAATTTAAAAATGTGATTTGATTGAAAATTAAGCCAAACTTTGAATTTTCCAGGTCAACAGCATTCTAAGACTTGAGCTTGATTCTAACTTTTTAAACATCACTCTTACAATATATGACTTAACTTAATGGTAACAATAATTCTCTATTAAACAGTTTAATTAAAGTATTAATTGGGCCTTGGACTACAAGTTCAAGGTATTATCCCTGTGCTTTTGATGGAAGCATGGCAAGGTTAACCGGATCACCAATGTCCTATATAATGGGCTGTGATGGCACCAGGAACAAATCAGGGTTTCACTGTTCTCGTGATGAGAAAAAACACTTGCACTTAAAAAGCAAGGTAAAAAAGGAAAATTTTGAAGCCCTCCTTGACATTGAAATGGCATTTATGCTAAAACACAGAGTTAACGCCATGTCAATATAAGTGTGTTTGACACTCCCATTAAAAAGTATTCAATTACTCTAGGGACCTATTGACTCTCAGATTCTTTATGACATTAATGGGGCTATCAGGATTTAGTCTTTACATTTCCTCGACTGCAAGGCTAATTATAACAGACTCTACTGAATTCTCTGTGCAGAAACTATACTTGATCAGTGAATTACTTGCTGATGAGATTTAAAAAAAAGAGAGAAATTCTACATAAAATAATCGATATTACAAAATTTTATCTTCATAATTTGAGTATTTACAAATCAGAACAAAATAAGCATTTCCAGAAAAAATATGATATTGTCAATTTATTAAAGCTTTTGTGAGGAGACAATGATATGATATGATGATAGCTCTCTTTTTTTTTTAGCTGATGGAAATATCAAGTGAGATCATATAGGAGATGGCATCTAGGAAAAGGAGAGGCAGCTTTCATCCTCCCATCTGGATGGTATTAATAAACACCACTATTGCCAATCTAGAAGCTATTCTTGTATCTGTGTCTGAAACTTTTAATTCAAAAAGTTGCTCAAATCTGACCTGGGGGAATATATATGGACTTTTTTATAAAACAAGTTCTATAGGTTTTATATTAAAATCTGTTTTTAAAACAGGTATGCTTAAGTCTTAGCTCTACATGCTTTCAGCAGGTAAAGGGAGGTATATGTAATTCATTTCATCAGGCATGTTTTAAGCATAGAATGTGTACATGAGCTTGCTCTCAAGCATCTTACATGCTATAGAAATTATTAGATATGACTTTGGAGCAGGTGTTTCCAAAAGGAAAATAAATCAAGTCAAACCACATGGCAGAACAAGTAGAGAAACATTCTGGAATTGAGATGAGCTTAGCCAGTGAATTTCAACCTTAATGGGGGTGAGGGGACTGTTTGAGGTTTCTTATGCAAATCAAGTGTACAATAAAATCAGAGGGAAGACTATAGAACTTTTTACTGACCCCAAAACTAAGAAATCTGCTTAGAGGGAATGTTGAAAAAAGAGAAAGAGAATTAGATTATGTGACCTCCTAGGACTTATCCTATGATTTTATGATTTAAAAACAAACCAAAACCATTTCTTGAGCTTTAATATCCTAAACTAATTGAATGGATCATTTGTGGTTGTGTTTTAGAGATACTGTTGGTGACTTGAGGAAATTGTTTGGAATAGCCCGTCTGTCCTTAAATTTTGGAACCATTTATCAGAGTTTTGAGGGATTTGAAAAGAAGACAACATAATGGAGACTGCTGAATTATTTAAATGTAGCATTTTATTTTTCAATTGTGAAAGGTTGGGATACCTTATCAGGTTTGTAATAAATAGGAATTAAGGCAAGGAGGTGGGGCAGAGGATAGAGAGCTGGATTAGAAGTCAAGAAAATCAGGGTTCAAATTTAGTCCCATGCACTTTTTGGTTTTATTAGTTTACCAGCCTCCAGGGATATAAATGGAGGAAATAATTCCAGGAACACCCACTCTCTTTTTCCCCAGCAGCAGTGGCTTACTAACTGCCCAGTACAAGAGAATAGAATCAGAAAGCCTGGGAGCAGCACCATCCCCTAAACCTCCATTGCTACTTTCAACCCATCCCTCTTGGTTATCATTTGGTGGAACCACTCTTATGGAGATGGGACCAGCCACTGCCACCAACAGCAAACCAGGTGCCACTCTCTGGACAGACAAGCCAGTCCAATTTAAACACAAGGATCTCAGTGGCACAAACAGTACCAGTTGGACTACTAGCAACAACTTAGCTACCTTCTCCCCTCAGACTCATGGGACAGCCCATCTGAACTTGAGCTATGGGAACAGCAATGCTTCTAGCCCAGTGCTTTTAGCCATCATTCTAGGAAACGACTTCTATGGGGATGTTGCCGGGCTCCTGCAGATGTTACAGCCCTGGCTATGGAAGATCTAGAAAGAAATGTTCTTACCACCAAAATCCTTGGTACTTTCATTCAATGCAATCTCAGAAAATGGACATGTTTTTATTAGTGGAAATGGTTTTAAAGAAGAGAAATCACCATCTACTTTGACACTATATCCAAAGACCATGAGACTTTTCTATCTGATTTGCTGCTGTTATTGGATTTGGAGCCCCTTAAGAATAGCGACTTTCTTTTAATATTTTTTGTATCTCTAGCTCTTTGCAAATACTAAATGATTTATTCATTAATAATTCAGAGTTGTGTGATGGAGCGAGTCATTTATTTCTGCCTGCTTTATTTTTCTCATCTCTGGAATGGGATAACAACAACTCTATCTTATAGGCATGTTATGAAGATAAAAAGAAACAAGAGTATTAAAGTGTTTAACAAACTTTTAAAGCACTATATAAATGCTAGCTATTGCCATTGACATTACCATTATATGAAGCCTGGATATTTAAAAACTAGTTCAGAAGAGATCTTCAGGATAATCTAAGAGGAAACAGGCTGTGAAAGGATAAATAATTTGCCCAAAGTGACTCAACTAATACCTGGCAAGACTTTTGATACCAAGTCTAGCACTATTCCTACTATGCCACACAAAATCTCCTTGAATTAAGGATAAGAATCTCAAGTGAAATGTGGGGGGTTTTACAATTCAGACCATGTGCCCAAGCCAGGTGTAATATTATATTTTAATTAGAGGTACATACCTAAATTTGGAAAGGGAAATTAATAAAGATCATTTAATAATGAATTTCCAAGTTTAGATTTACAGCCTGATAATATTATGAAGTGCGTCTATGTAGGAAATGTTCATTAGACGTATTCCCTTCCCTTTCAATGACACTGCATTCTCAGAAATTAAAATGTAATATGGAATTGGTATGTCATTATTGTTGTCCTTACTATTATCTTCAACCAGATGAGCTCACTCTGCTTCATACAACATATACTTCTTGATGAAAATATTCTTTTGTTGATGCATTAATATATGTAGAATGAGAAGGTAAATAGGTGACAAAGTAGCAAATGTTTCAAAACACCTCTGGAATCAGAGGGACCCAGACATGTGTCACTGGTATTTTTCAATAATCAATTACCTCTGTCAGGCTGTTTTTATCCGTACGCAAATACTGCCAGCAACTTCTGAAGTCAGTTTAGAACTGTATTATTCAATTTCTAAGAATATGAATGGACATAGATTACTAATGACTTTTAAAAAGGACAGAAATGAAAAGTAAAGCAATGGAAATGAATTGTCACCTTCATTCCTGAATTAATTTCTTTAACTATTGACTGATTCGATGCCCTTGCTTTCCAAAGGACTCTCAGAAGTATTCTCTAGGACCATAGTTCAAAAGCATTTATTCTGCAGTGCTCAGCTTTCCTTATAGCCTACCTCTCATAGGTATACATTGCTACTGGATAACTCATAGCTTTGATGATACAGAACTTTGTCAGCAAGTTGATGTCTCTGGTTTTTAGTATGCTGTCCAAATTTGCCATAGCTTTCCTTCCAAGGAGCAGGTGTCATAATCTTGACTGTAGTTGCCATTGATAGTGATCTTTGTGTGCAAGAATATAAAATCTTACTTTTGTTTTACCAAGAGGGAAAGGGACATGTGGCCGTGATCAGATTTTTTTAAAAAATTAGCTTTAAGCCAGTTTTTATACCTCTCTCTTTTTTCCTCATCAAGGAGTTCTTAATTCTTCTTTACCTTCTGCCATCAAAATGATATAATTTGCATATCTGAGATTGCTGATATTTCTCCTTAAATCCAGGTTTTAATTTATTCATATGGTATTTTGATTAGTGTATTCTTATAAATTAATATGGTGATAATATACAACTTTGTCATACTCTTTTCCCTATCTTAAACCACTCAGTTATTTCATATTTGATTTAAACTATTGTTCTTTACCTGTATACAGGTTTTTCAGGAGACAAATAAAAGAGTCTGATACATCTCTTTGAGGAATTGACAGATTTTGCTGTGATCCATAGTCGAAGGATTAAGTGTAGTAAATGAAGCAGAATTAGATTTTTTCTGGAAGTTCCCACCTTTCTCTATATGTCAGTTAATGTTGGCAATTTGGTCACTAGTTCCTCTCCCTCTTCAAAAACCAGCCTTCTTTTCTGGTAATTCCTCAGTTAATATATTGCTAAAGCCTACCTAACTTGTAGCATCTTTGGCATAACCATTTTGACATGTGAAATAGGTGCAATTGTTTCCTACATAAAATAAAAGCAAGTTTGGTGTTAGAGTTGGCGGAGCACTAGCCTGGAAGTGAGGAATACTTGAGTCAAATCTGACCTCTGATTGTTAATAGCTTTGTGACTCTGGGCAAGTCAATTAACCCTTGACTATCAGTTTAGTGATCTGTAAAATGGGGATAAGAATAGCCCCTAATTCCCAAAGTTATTCATGAGGATTCAGTAAGATTATATTGGTAAGATATATGCTATATTTTAAATTACTATAAAATGTTTAAATAGTATTAATATCATCATCATCAAACTCAAGAGGAAATATAATAGCTATCTTCAAGAATTTGAATAGCTGTGATAGAGAAGTTATTTAATTCATTCTCTTTCTATCCACCTACTGAAATAATTAGAAGTCTTTGATCTCATTGATGTGATTATTCCCCCACAGTGGTTTCAGTTGCAAACCATCCATGACTTTTTATTCTTGCATGATTCTCATTTATTCTAAAAGTAGTAGGTGTGAGTAATAAAACAATAAATGATGATACAATATTTATGGTAGTTGAACATTATTTTCATCCCTTTTCTTAAATTGTCTGGTTGGTCAATCAGAAAACCCACCAATCAACTGAACATCTAGAAAAAAAAGCTGTAATTTACCACTGTTCATGTTTAGTACTTTTATTCAATCTCTTTTAGGGGGTTTTCATCATGTCCCTTTCTTTAAATTACAGCTACTTTTTCCACTTCATTTTAATTTGTTTATTAACCCTGGGATTTGAGATAACTGTGTTTTAATAAAGTGAGTAGTAAACACTTGTAAATTGTAATATTTCCCTTGTGATAGTCACACATGAACTAAAGATATTCTTTCATCCTTTAACCAGGAACTCCATCTTCCAAATGGTCAGATTTCTATCTCTTACCATTTATGAAAATACTCAGTTTTTGTTCAACTGAACTTCTGTTAAATTTTGCGGAATTTCTTTTTGGCCTTCTTCCTAGAGAACTCAACATTTATTTAGGAATGCAGATGATGTACTACATATGTGTGTAGTTAAAGCAGCAACAATCTGCTTTGGTTAGAGAATTCTGGACAGTTACATTTATGTAGAACAGAAACCTATTATTACTGGAAGAGGAAGGCACTTCTGTCATGTGGTCATAATGCAATTTAAAAAATATATTCAGAGGCTTTTGTAACTAATTCACAGCACATATTGGATTACAATATCTTCTATAGACTCATTCAAAATGGAAGGCCATATTCTAAGGCCATTTGGCATGTCATCTTACATCAACTCAAATGTTGAAGTCTTCAACAAGAGAAACTTAAACAAAGTTCAGTTTTTAACATTTTAATGCAAACCTCCCATTTGCTATGATATCTCAAGGGATGGATTTCAAAATTTTTGGATGCTGAGTTAAACTACTTGATTATAAACTTTCTAAATCAGATATGTGGGTCTTGAACTTTAAATGGGAAAAAGAAAGTCTATAAATTTGCTAGCCTTAGGTATGTAAATATGTAAACAGAAAAAATCACAAGTAGATGTATGACAAGCCTTAGGATATTTATAGATGGAAAAAAATAATCATAAGTTCCATATACCCCAGAAATTCACCATATTGTTATTTCCTAAGAAGGGAGTCAGGGATAGTTTCACTTGATGTAGGGGGAAGAAGGCTATATTTAAAATCAGGAGAGATGAAATGAATTCTTAGGCATCTCACTTTTATAAGTTAAATTGGACAAGTTACTTCACCTATTAAAGACCTATTTTGTTCATTCATGATATAAGTTTTATAATCTGACATTTCATCTTACATTATCCTTGAAGAAAAGCATTCAAATACCTTAAAGCAATGTATAACTGCATGTTGTGCTCATTGATTTTAATAAATAATAATATCCTTATTCTCTACATCACAGGATTATTTTTAAGAAAGGCTTTTTGCTAACCACAAAATTAAACAAGAGAGATATAAGCCCATAAAGAAAGTAATTGCAAAGGAAATAATGATTCTGAGAATAGAATGCAATCATCCAAAAGTATGCTTTTGATGACATCAAAATAGTAGGACACTTAAAGTGCAATAGAGACACCACTCAATGGTATGAATATTGGTGTTAGTATTCATGGGTATGAATAGGTTGTCCGACATATTAGCAATGGCCATTTGCACGTAAAGATTTTGCTGTAAATCATCTTCAATAATATGTGTATCAAGAAAGAGGAAGAGATTTTTTTACCTTTAATTTTTATATACCTAGCACCTAGTAGAGAGATCATTCAGCAGGATAAAGAGGTCAAAACTCCAATGTACTTTGCCTTCATTATAGGTTATCCAGAGTATTGTGTTCCCTTTTGGGAGATTTGGTTGCAGAAATATATTGAAAAGCTAGAGAGTATTCAGAGGAGGTAACTAGAATCCTTACAGACTTTCATTTGCTGTCATATAAGGATCTGTTGAAGGAAATGAGTGTGTTTAGCTTGGGGTAATAAAAAAAAAAAGACCTCTTCATGAAAGACCATGGTTTCTGTCTTCAGGTATTTGTAGAACTGTCATGTTCAGGAGGGGTAGATTTGCTCTCTTTGGCCCCAGAACAAGGAACAACGTGTGGTAGTTGCAAAGGGTTTCTTTAGAAGGCTGATGAGGAAAAACTTCCTGACAATTAGTGTTATCCAAAGTAGTAGTGTTGAGAAATGATGTTATTTCTTCTTTGGAGATCTTAAAGCAGAATATTTAAAAATCATTTATAAAGTATGGTATATTAGGAATTCTTCTTCTTTATGGATTGGGCCAGATGCTTACAGTGTGACCTCAGCCCAATCCAATGCTTCCGTGCTGTATTTGAGCCATGATGAGACCTCACCCTCTTGGATCTCAACCCAGAAGATTCAGTTAGTGAAATCCTAAAACAGCTTTGTCGTAAGGCAGACCCACAGATTTGACCTCAAATGGCAGTGAGACTCCACTGTAAATGTGTTTCCCTTTAATTAAAAAAAATCAGATTGTAGATTAAAGATGGCCTGAAAATGCCAGGAAAATTCGTGAAAAGAAGCAGAATATATTCCAGTGTAGGGAGAGGAAAATCATGTTTCATGTGAATATGATACAGAAAGAATTCTGAGTGAACTGTTTCAAATCCCCGGGGGATCACCTTTGGGCAGAGGAGTTCTACACCATCTCAGATTCAATGCCATAAAGGCACAGAAATCCTTGGCACCCATAAGCCATCTACTAATCAGTTAGTGTTAAAAGATATCTTAACTATAAAAATCCACAGTCCACATATCTGAGGATGTAGTTGAGCAATAATGAGCCTTTGGGTGACTATATTCTCTTCTCAGAACTGTCATCCTTTCCTTCAAAAATTTCTTGTCTTTTTTAAATACTCTTCCCATATGTCCTGATTATATATATGCTCGGTACCCATAATTATAGGTGGGCAAATATTCATGTTTTAAGACATCCTTGACAAAATGTACTTTCATTTAAAAATAAAAGTGTTAATCATACATAAAATTCTGAAGTGGCAAAATACAGAAGAAGAAATAAAAATATTGCTCTCTGTTCCTGCATGTTATAAAATCCTGAAAGTACCTTTTGGGCAACCACTGCCATAAAGTATATCTTAAAGCAGAGTTTTAGCTGATATTGGCATTACTACCACATACTCAAATGAAAAGTGAAAAATTGATCCAAATCACCGGATTGAGTCATCTAAACACATTGAACAACTAAAATTTTAGATACATCTGGCTTGTGGTATTTTTTCACCTTTTATCTGTAGGCTTCAGTGCTGTATACAGAATATCTCCAGCTCTGATAACATTTCACTTTTGGAGAAAAAAAAGTCTATCTCTCATTAATTACACTACTTCCTTCTTCTGTTATACAGACAGCCTCCGTACCAATGTCCAGAGCTGCTTCTACATTTCTGATGTTAAATAGCAAAACAGGAAAGCTGACATCAGTTCTGAAATGCAGCCAGTCTATCAGCATTGAAGTGGTGCTTATCACAACACAGTTCTGCTGAGATGGATTTGGATGGAGAAAGAAGAAACAGTAGGGTACCCAAGTAGCTGCCATATTCTGTGTAGAGGAGAGGTTTTCTTTTTTTCAGTTCAATGCTCCTTTTTTTGCTTGGGCAGGCACAATAGTATATAAGGAAGAATGCCTGAACCTCTATTTCTGGCTCACTGGGGCTAGCTAGGCTTAATCTTCAAAGCCCTAGAGGATGATTTGGCTCCAAAGCCACATATTTAGCTTCAGTAGTGGCCCACAAAGATATTTTCAGGCTGCTGTTGGGAAAGTAGGGAGTGTAATAAAGGAGTCACCCCAACAATGTGACACAGAACTTTGTACCCCAAAACACTACTCCATTCTTATCTCTTTCTAACCTGATCCTATTCATCAGCTATGTGGCAAGCATGGAAGATTTTCTCTTCATACTGCATTTTAAAAAATAAAATAAAAAATAATAAACTAGAAAATGATTCTCAATCATGAAATTTTAAATAATGGCAACAATTTGAAGGGTCCATTAGAACGAATCTTCAAAATCAGAATTTTTAGGGGAGTAGCACTATTCAAAGCAAGTACTGAGAGAGAGAGAGGATCATGGGGGTAAATATTGAAATAGAAATATTCTGTACTTTAAATAAACTCATCTCTGCATATATGAACAATTATTTAGTAGATGGTAGATGGAAATTGTTTTTATAGAAATATGTCTCTAAATTTTGGAAATCACAGTATACAAGTATAAGATAATCATTTATATTTTAATATATAGGTATTCCTTGCATAGAGTTACCTTTACTTAATGACATTTTATAACAACATTATTCATCTATTGTAACCAATCTCTAATTGCAAAATTATAAAAACCCTTTTTGGACATGGCTTGACTAATTGTTTCTAAGCAACAGCATTCATGTTTTCCCTATAACATCCATATTATCTTTCTAAGATAATTTAATTCATTTAAATCCTCATGTTTTTGTAGAACTAATCACAATGTATAAAATTCATACTTGGGAATGAATATATCCCAATTCTTATGCACCTTCATGAATAGAGTCCCCAGGGTTTAGTTCTTATAGCCTCTCTGTTTTAGGTTTATCCCTGAGTGGTTTGGGGGGGGGGGTTCTTATGCTATGATTCATGAGCTCACTCTGGTATGCTTTGGGGCATGTTTGCTAGCTGATTAATCATCTGGACTTAATTAGATGATTAGAAAAGGGTTTTTACTAATGTGGTATAGTAAGGGCAACTGATTCCAAAAACTTCCTCTAAAACACCATGATATATTCCCACAAGAAAATAGAGAGTCCGGGGGAAAGTATAATAAGCCTTATAGAGCAAATGTATCAAAGCTGTAACTCTGTTCATGGAAATCCTTTCCTGGAATTCTTAAAATGTTCTCCTTAGTCAGTGTACTTTCTCAGCTTACGGCTCATTGTAGAGCCTTGAATCATGCAGTCTTGTCCATGACTCCCAATTCAAAGACAATTCTCAGCTAGTCTAGAAAAGATGGGAAGTACCCCACTGCGACAAAGTTTACAAGGTCCTCCTCTAGTCAAGCAGAGAAGAGTAGAAGATAAAGAATGAGTCCCAGGTCTCTCCTTCCTCCTCTACCCCTTTCCCCCGATCAATAATTTCTTTTATTTTCTTATTTTTTAAACATGTTAGTGATGTGTTTTTGTTTAACTATAAACATTTACAAATGACTTCTACTTTCTGAGAGGTCTCTTATAATTAAGCAAACTAATTAGTAAAACTGAAATATTAATGACTTCATATTTGTTACTACCCCACCTGGGTTTTTAAAAAATGAACATATATCTATTTTCTCTCACTCCAATCTCTTACTCCATTAAAAAAGGGGAAAAAGCCCAAAATAAAACACACACACACACACACACACACACACACACACAAAAATTCCTTCAATGGCTGTTATATATGTAGCTATAAATGTATAGGTGTGTGTATATATATGTGTGTATACTACCACATATATATGTATATTACATATAAATATGCATATGGACATACTTATATATAATTCTTCAAACTAATATATGCATAATTCTGTATTCTAAATGAATCACTTCTCAAATAAATATATTTCATCACTGATCATCTGAAATCATGAATGGTCACTGTATTAATCCTGGTTCTTATAGATTTCAAAGTTGTCTGTTTTTATAATAGCTATATAAATTATTCTCCTGATTCTCATTTCAGTCATCAGTGGTTTATAAAATTTTGAAAGTTCTCATAATTTCTCATTTTTTTAATATTGATTTTATGATATAAATTTTACTTGTTGCAGTTTATATCAGTTCCATGTATCTTTTAAATCATATTTCCTCATTTCTTGCAGAAAATATTCTAAATTCTATTCATATACCACAAATTATTCAATCATTCCTCAATTTTTGGATATTCTCCTGTTTTTCAGGTACAAGCACACTCTCTGTGTGTCTGTGTCTGTCTGTCTGTCTGTCTGTCTGTCTCTCTTTCTCTCCTTCTCTCCTTCTCTCTCTCTCTCCTCCCCACAAGTTGGTTGAATCTCTACCTAGACTGACTTGATAGTTTATGACAATACTCAGGACATGAACAAGTGTATTCAGTCAATCTAAACATATTTCCAGTTAATGATTGATGTATTTGCATTTAGACAAAGACTTATGGTTGATTGATTCAGTAGACAAGTATTTCCACCTGGTTATTGTATGGAGATTAGTATCCTGACCCTTTAAAAGAGGTAAGATGATTCAATTAATTTGCTTAATCAAGCCTCACCTTTATATAAAGTTGTAAGATGATTTATATAACAATGTGTGCATACTTTGATGGAGAATAATTATAGAATAAATAATTGTATGTTATTTTCTTAAACTGGGACAAGGCTAATCTAGTTCTTTAAAATAGATTATAGTGTGGAAAGTAAAGCTTTCCATAAGCCATTTGTGGTATCTTGGGGTTTACCTTCAGGGGCTATTCTTCTATTTTGGCTTATTAGTCTTTGTTTTTGCTGGCCTAAAATTTTATCATATAACAATTAGGTTTTGGGATATTTTATTCATAAATATGGAGCAGTTAAGGGAAAACCATAGGAACTTAAATGCTGATTCACAAAAATACACTAATGGTCAGAAGTTGTGCCAGTGTTCCTAGGTCATTTAAACTTTACAAAATAGCTTTTGCTAAAGAAATTCACAACTTTATCTAGGCTTTTGTCAGGATATGATGAATGAGGTCAGTAGTTTGTTAACCCCAATCCCTTTCTCTAGGGTACTACTGTTGACTCCCTTGAAAGTATCTACTAGTTTCCCATTGCATATGCAAGGTTGTCCATACAGTATCTATGGCATCCTAAATTTCATTTGGCTGCTAGAAGAAAGAAATCATATAGTCCATAGAACTAGTACATATAACTGAGCTCTTACTGGAATAGAGATAAGTACCTGTGATGTGCAGGAATAAACAGAATTGGAAAGAAAATTGAATTCTAAAAACCCAGACTATTCAAGGGGAGTGTAGTTCCCCACAACTCCGTATGCCATGGCATCTCAAAATATGTTTTCACCTTCTTGAAAGTATATTGCAAATGGATACTAAAAATACAGTCTGTCTGCTCTTTAGATTGTCACAGGCACAACACACCAATCATAAATCATAGTCAAGCCCTAGGAAATCCAGCTTAAAAAAGAAAAGCCCAACAGAGCTGCAGTAGCTGACATATAATAAGAATAATTTTACCTCTTAATGATTTTGTCTGGGAAGAAAATCACCAAGTTTTTGCCTTTTGACTTTGGATGGGATAGGGAAAGATTCTCTCCTTTTCTGGTGGCACCATTTTCAGACCTTCCCAGCCTAATTAAAAAAAAAAATACTTATTTGTAGAGGTCTCTAGAGAGGATAATTCACAAGATTTTTTTAGTCACCCTTGTTTTGTAAACAGTTGGCCTAGAAACATATTTCTTTTCAGTCATCTAAATTTCAAATGCTGTTGTTTTGGGGGGGGGGTCAAGATGACAAATTATTGAAATAATAGATATCACTGGATTATATTGCTCATTAGGAGAACTGCAATCCAGAGACATAAAGGGTTTTTCCAAAGGCCACAAGGACAGACAGTGGCAAAACCCAGACTTAGACACAAGCCTTTGGACTTTTCCTGCTGGGGTCTTCTCATCCATCTTACCACACACTGCCACATTAATCTTCCTAGTACACAGAATTGATCCTGTTCAGAATTCCTAGTGGCTCCCAATGCCTACTCAATACGACCCAAACTCCATTGCCTGACATTTAGTCAGAGCCAAGTTCTGTGACACAAAATGCTGTTGGGGTTTGTTTTGTTTTGTGTTTTTATCCAAAGCACTTAGCATAGTGTCTGATGAATTACCCCCACTGCCCTTCCCTAATACACACCATGCTTAATTAATGTATCGAACTGAATGAAATGGAATTAAATTGCTTTTGAAGAACCCTCCATGATATGTCAGCTTTAGAGATAGAATAGAAAGTCCTGACTCCCTTTTGATTGTGCCAGTTTGCTTTATATATATAATATTATATAGATATTGTTATATATTATTATATTATGGTAATATATTACATATTAATGTATATAAATCCTCTAAAGCAATAACTGAGGAGATAGGGAGGATCTTATAGTTATTAAATGAAGATTCATTTTTTAATATTAAATTAATTTGAAAGGAGATTTATAAGACAAATTTAGTTAAATAATCTCGCTCTAGTTTCTCTGCATTCTCTGATAGAGCAAGATGAGTACCAAAATAGAACAAATTCTGGATGTGGAGTTGAGACCTCAATTAAAATCCCACCTTAGTTACTCGCTGGCTGTATAACCTTAGTAGTCGTTTAACCTCTGGAAGCTTAATTTTATTCATCTGTAAAATAGAGGCTAATAATAGCCCAGTGTTGTTGGGAGGGTCGAATGAAATTTTGTATCAAATGAGATAATATGTGTAAAACCCTGGGTAAATATTAATGTTGCCATTATCATTCCTCTTCTTCTTATTTAATGACACACTGTTGGACTTGTCATGGAGACTTGGGTTCAAATCCAGCTTCAAACACTCACCACCTGTCGGAACCTAAGTCATCCATTAAACCTCTCTCAGCCTCAGTTTCTCTAACTGTAAAATGAGAAGAATAATGATGATGATGGTGATAGCATTTATATTGCAATTGAAGATTCAAAGTGCTTTACATGAAAGTTCACTTGATAATATCCAATATATCTATGGATATCTAGTATTATTATGAGGATGAAATGGGTTAATATTAAAAGTATTTTGCAACCCTTAATCATTATGGGAATGCTTTGTTGGTGTTGCTGCTACTCTTGTTGTTCAGTTGTATCTGAGTCAACATAACACCATGGACTTTTTCTATGACGTTTTCTTGGCAAAGATGTTATATTGGTTTGCCATTTCTTTCTCCAGTGTGCCGCCATTTTATAGATGAAGCACTGAGTATAGGAGTTGACTGACTTGCCTAGGGTCATGCAGCTAATAAGTGTCTGAGATCAGATTTGAACTCAAATCTTGATGGCCCCAAACCTAGCACTATATCTATGGTACCACAAAGCTGTCTAATGCTAATACTAGATTTTAGTTATTATTTTTCCTAAAGGAACAAAAGAGATCCTCATTTTGGCCAACTTGGTTTTTTTTTGTAATTCCTAATGCCATTAGTACAATTTTTTGTATTGCCAAGCAGAGTCTAGAATCTTTTATTTAAAAGTAAAATGCCAATATTAATCTTGGAGGTTGCAGCATGCAGACAAATATTTTATCAGTCAGTTACTTAGCAATCCTGTGCTTCTATGATTGAATAGATGACAGCATTTTTCTTTCTCTCCCAAATATATGAACACGACTGCTTCCGTCTGGCACACATATCTTGGCCACAGTTAAACAACTGAATTATAACTGGTTCGTGCATGTGCTGAGTTTTCACAGGGTAATTCCTGCAGGATTCGACAAGGATAAAAATTGATGTCCCTCTTGAAACAGAGTGGTACAGATGGTACTGTATTATAGCTGTCTCCAAACACCAAATGCCAAACTGCTCCTATGATAAGACGAGACAGTGGAAAGATTTAAATATGGTCTTTTTTGTGGAATGTCAGAGAATGATAGATCTCAGGACAATTACCCATGAAAATGTTGAGTAGCGTTTTTTGGGGATAGGAGAAAGAGAAACTTTTAACACTCTACCAAAGGATATTCTCAATTAGAAAAATAATATATGGAAAGGAAAGAACACAACTAGAATTGTGGAAATTAGAGTATGGGATAAAATAACTTAGCTTGATGGGTGACACATAATTAAGGAACAGTATTAAGTTTGCAAGTTGATAATATACTTTATCCTTCCAACATTTGCCACAAGAACGAGGGCATGTTCATAAGATGAACTTTTCTATTAATAGGAAAAAACTGGAAGCCTTCGTCATGAGAGGGACATGTTAGTTACACATTATTTTTCTATGTGTGTTCCCTTATCATCCCCCAAAAAAAACAACTGCCATAGTTTGAACACTAAATTATACTTCATAAGAGCTCTGTCACAAGTTGGGTAATTGTTCTCCTGGAGCTGAGTCAGGCAAAATAGATAAGTTGGTGAAGGGAGTTTGAGGTTGCTATTCAGATTTTGACTGGAGATCTCAAATCATGGAAAACAATCAAATAACTCTCAGCAACATGCATTTACATTTCCTAAGGGTTTTGTTTTGCTTTGTTTGTTTGTTTTTTAGAAAGTTGGGCCAGATTAAGACATTTTCTTTTTGCTACTCTTTTTATCATGTATAATAAGGAAAGGAGCAATGCACCATCAAAAAAAAAAAAGTTAAATGTTGAATGCATTGTCAAGTTTCCTATTAATAAAAATAGTAAAATGACTTCTAGGGAAACCTGAATTATAAAAGCACTGGGGGCAAGCCCATGTAAAATAGATAGAGCCTTCAGAGAATTAAGAAATACATTTATTTCAAGTTCTTTGAGCTTATTTCGAAAGTAATTGTGAAATGAATGCTTCAAGAGAAACCTAGCCAAAATATAGTGCTAATATTAAAAATGTAAAATGTCAGCATTTCATGACATGCAATTCAGACTTTGAAGTCTGTTAATGATTTTTGAAACATGTACTGCGATTACGAAGTTTTTTTAAAAGCAACCAACAATGAGGTAATAGTTCTCCCACATTAAACTCAGCACTTTACAGTACTTCTACATGAAGAGAATGAGGACAGCGATGAAAAAGATGAAAGTATGAGAAAATACATGAAGAAAAAACCCTACTTATTCTTTTTATTTGCCTTCTATGTGTAAAGCCTTATGTCAAGCAGTAATGATACAAAGACAGAATAAGGAAAATGGCATTTACCCTCAAGGAATTGATGTTCTCTTGTGGCTTCCAGAAACAGAGTAGTAAATATACAATAATTTGAGGCAGAATTGAGTGCTGACAATGGAGGAATTGGATACCAGGTGAAAGTTGATACCTGAGCTGAGCCTTGAAGGAAGCTAAAGATTTTAAGGGACAGAAAAGAGGAAGGAATCTATCCCAGGCTCTGGAAGGGGAAAAGGGCAGGGAATAAGCAGTAGCCACCTTACAAAGGAAAGGCTAGGGATGTGATTCTGTATTCAAAGAAGAGAATGTAGGTCATTTTGGCTGAAATGTAATGCAGGTCAGTAAAGAGAAATGAGTCTAGAAGGGTAAGTTTCAGTTAGATTTTAAATGGCTTAAATATCAAGCTAAAGGATTTTTATTTTATTCTGTGGGAAAGAAGAGAGGCAAGAGCGTTTTTAACAAAAGAGAAATAATCCTGTAGTTTAGGAGCATTGTCAGAGTGGGTATGCATTTCTATTCCTACTCAATAAGATGTTAGTTCAGCTGACACTGGTTCTGGAGTCAGGAAGACTGCTTCCTGAGCTTTAAAAAATTTGTCCTCAGACACTTACTATTTGGGTGACCCTGATCAAGTTGTGCAAGCATATTTGCCTCAGTTTCCTCACATGCATTAGGAAAGGAAATGGCTAACCAGTCCAACATATTTGTCAAAAAACCCCAAATGAGTTCATAAGGAGTTAGACACCACTGAAATGGCAACAAACCCAATCAGAATTTAGTCTCAAGACCCCCTCCTACCAGCTAATCTTCACTTCTTTCAGTGAGCGCTTTGCATATGTCCTTGGTTTAAGTGGAGTTGATTTCTCACAGAAGCTAGAAGCCAACACATGCTGTAATGCTCTAAACATAGCATTTTTAGTCTTGGCATGGAATCAATAAGTAAACATTTTTTTAATGACAAGGAGATCATAATAAACATTAGATATTTACCAAGTGGTGATAGGCTTCCTACTCTCCTAGACACCATAAAGCCCCTTTTATCTCAGACTTAAGAATAATCTGGCCCCAGGAGTTCTGGGTTATAAATCATTTGAGTCCTCTCTTGAGCAGGCAGAGGAATCCAACCATTCTGTAGAAACTATGTAGGTTTCTGTAGCTACCTTTGTGCTGGCATATGCTCCATACTGGCTATCAGATGCAAACTCAAACCCCCTGACATCAAGAAGTCATTTAATACCATTGGAGCATCAAACAAAGAATGAGGCGGGTTGTTATTTCCTCTGTTTCAGCTGCCTGGTCATGAGCAGCAATCTTTGATCTTACTTTGATTCTGTTAAATGCTGGAGAGAAGAAAGAATGAAAAACACTATTCTTGCCCACAGCAAGTTTAGATTCTAATGAGGGAAGAGCAAGTAGATGGCAAGTGGGTACAGCATCAGATCTTGAATAGAGAGAGCCTTGACTCAGATTTAGCCTCAAACAATTGCTAGCTATGTGAACCCTAATAAATCTCTTAACCCCATTGCCTAGTCCTTACCCTCCTGTCTGAGAGTTGTTACTATGATTTTAGAATATAAGGGTTAAAAAAATGCACAACCATTTTATTTTATTTTATTTTAAAGTTTACAAAGCCTTTTATTTTTTAAGTTTTATTTCATTAGTCAGTTTAGAACATTATTCCTTGGTTACAAAAAGCATATTCTTTCCTTCCTCTCCCCCCACCTTTTCCCTTAACCAATGCGCAATTCCATTGGGTTTTACATGAAAAACAACCATTTTAGTGAGGGAGAGTCCATGCAAAAATTGTACATACAGGTTATATATAGTATAAATGAGAGGCAATCTCAGAGAGAAGTCATGAGCCTGGAGGTTGGGGAAGAAAGACTAGAAAAGAACTTCTACTGAAGGTGGGATTTCAGTTGAGTCTTGAAAGAAGCTGAGAAAGCCAAGGTTGGAGATCAGGAGGAAAAGGTGTGTGGTGAAAGTTCAACATAGGGCAGATGAAGCAAAAGCAAACAAAGAGTAAGAAGTCTCAAAGGGGCAAAGGATGCAGATGTTGAAGGACTTTCAAAGCTCAATAAAACATTGATATTTGAATTGGAGTTATTAGGAAGCCAGCGCTAGAGCTGAGTGAGGTTGGAGGTGGAGGTGAAAATATGATTGATAGCTGATAGATGGGGAGTTTTGAAATTTGAAGCAGAGACATCAATGTGAAGGATATTGCAATAGTCCATAAATGAGATGATGAGAACATGTACCAGGCAGGTAGCTATGTGAATGGAGAGAAAAGGACCTATATTGAGTAGGTAGAAGAAACAAGAAGATATGGCAACAAATTGGGTGAGTGAGGTGAATGTGAGAGTGGAAGAGTTGACAATGACACCAGAGTTCTTTTTTTTCTTTTCATTTTTTTTTAGAAAATTTTATTTAGTCCAGAGTTCTGAAACTGGATGATGAGTAATATGTTGGTGCCCTTACCAGTGATTGAGAAATTTGGAAGTAGGAAGGTTCTGAGGATGACAGAATGAGGACCAATTTGGCTACATTGAGCTTGAGATGTATATGGGGAATCCAGTTCGAGATGTCCAATAGACCCTT
This sequence comes from Monodelphis domestica, assembly GCF_027887165.1. NCBI lineage: Eukaryota > Metazoa > Chordata > Mammalia > Didelphimorphia > Didelphidae > Monodelphis > Monodelphis domestica. The sequence continues at coordinate 158,305,750 of NC_077234.1, forward strand.
GAAGATATTGTCCTAAAGCTCAGAGAGAGACCAGGTAGATATCAGTATCAAGTTATTATCAACATAGAAGTGATCATTGAACCTGAGGGAAATGAGCAAATCATTAAGATAGAATTTTTTTAAACAAAACTGAAACTTTCATCAGCAAGTCTCCTCAAACTTTCTATGGATCCCTTTATCAGGCCATGTAGCTTTTTAAAAAATTCTTAACTCCACATATGCATGTAATGAAACTTTTTTTACATAATCATTTAGAAATATAGCTCCTTTGAAAAGCCCAGTCAACCATTGCATTAATAGCTTGGCAGTGATTAAAGCCCTGAAGTATTTATTGTTCTCACTGTTAATGGGAAAAGTTAAGAACCAAATCTTTCAGGCCTATTTTTTGTTGATTTGTTTAGCTTTTTTTTTAAGGGAATTGTATTTTAAAATACCTTATGATTTTTCTCAATAATTTTCTAAAACTTATTTTAACAGTTATAGTTTTCTAAAATCATAATGTATCAAATGATATTAAATTCAAGTTTTGTCCTTGAGATCCAATGTGTTAGTTCAATCTGTTCACTCCTTAGAATTTTTGGAGACCATTTGTGTCTTACTCTACACCTCTGCAGTCCTTCATTCCCTCAGCTTCTGGGCCTTTCCTTCTCCACAATTTCTGAAGATATGTTTATAGAGCTATCATTATTCCAAAATGTTACAGACAAACTGGAGTATAGTTTCATTTGGATTATGGAGGAATTTACATGCCTGATATTCAGATTACAATGATTGGAATATTCTGTATCATTATATTCCACCCCAGTTCTACCAAACACAATACTGATAGACATTTATGAAGGAGGGAAAATGTATCAAACATTTTATCCCCTTTGAAATTACATCATCAAAGTAAAGTACAAGGGACAACTATTGACTTATGTAAGGACATAGATAAAAATTAAACATATTATCCTATCTTTATGCTTAAGGCTATCTTATAAACCATATCTTTTTGGTCTGATTGGTATTATTTTTTCAAATAATACAAGGCTTAATTTACTCAGAACTCATCTTTGTATTTTAGAATTTAATTGGAATGCAATTATACCAAATATTTAGGTCAATAAATGTTTCTACTCATAATAATACAGTCTCTTAAATATATTGGTAATATATAGTGGGTAGCAATTTAGTAGTGCTGTGTTCAAGTCCTAGCCCTCAAACTGTAAGTTTAAGAAGGAGAAATACTCAACTTTATGAACATCTTTTCCATATTCTTTCACACGTAGTAAAGCTGTATATGGGAAATGCATAATGCTGTATGTTTTTCAAACATCTTTCCTCATGACATACATATGTTTGATTTCCCATTGCTTATGGGGATGAAAATCTAGAATAGACCTTTTAGGTCATCTACTCTGACTTCATTCTTTAGCAGGTTAGAGAAACTTAGGCATAAAGCCTAGGCATAAGGCATAAAGAGTTTAACTGACTTGTACAAAGTCACAAAACTTGTTTAGTAGGTGATTAAAGCAAATAAACAAAAAAGATTACAATATGCTTTTAAATATTGTGGTTTAAACCTCATTTAGAAATTAACTCAGAATATTTTAAATCCCCAATTATATGCCAAGCACCATGCTATGGAGGGGGGAAAAGATGAATAGGAGAGAGAGAGAGAGAGAGAGAGTGAAGGAGAAAAATTTGAAATGATATTGCTCAAAATACAATACTGAGACCATCTATATATGAATCAAGTAGAATATAGTACCTCCATTTCCATATTTGAAACTTTTATGCTTAAAAAGGTAATTCTGTCTTTTTTCTCTGAATAACCTCTGATGTTTACTCCCAATAGAAATCAAATTGTAAATGTGAGGAGAATCAGTTGCAATATCTAAAAAGTAGATATGATACAGCAATATTAAATTTTGTTTGTTTTAATATAAGGAGGCACATCTGCAGGTGTTTGACTTGAGAGAGGTTATTGGAAGTCATGAAAAATCAAGCAGTTCCCTTGTAAAGAGAAATTGTTTGGATAAACATTGTAGTCACCGATGTATTTCTATGAGGGAATAAGAGAAAAAATAATAAAACCATCAATGGTTTTTGCAGGCATCATCACTTTGACAATGAGTTTCTATAGCAAAACCATCTGCTTATGCCTAGAAAATGGCAAGAGTTCTCAGGTGGTAGGGAGGAAATTGCCCCATCCTTGCATTATTTGTTTGGAATCATCACAATAGTAAAGGCTGTGCAAGGTAAGAAATCTCATGATCTAGTTCTAAATAATTGACAGTTTTAATTGTCATTGTATTGACTCTAACTCTTCTGATGAAGTAATTATTCTAGTTTTACAGTAAAGGTGAATCAATGAATAGGTAATTAATTATAAGGGTTATCCTGAAAAGTTGAGTTTTACTCACAATTTACTCATAAATAATGTCACACAATTACACTGATGAGAGAAAATTCCATCCTTAACATCCAATTTTTAAAAGTTGTATGGAGAATGGAAGCTCAACAGGGAAGCAAGCAAACAAACAAAAGTAGCATTGTCAGTTTGGAATAACTAAAACCCTCACTGATGCCCTTTCTGTTAGTAATCATGTGGTTGCCATATTTTACTCCCAAGATAGCTATTGAGCAAAAATATTGTACTTACTGCTGGTGTAATAAGATGAATTGGTACAAAACATTCTCCCCAGAATCTTGAAATACCATCTTACTCAAATGCATGCAGATTCAGAAGAATAGTGGTCTCTATCTTGCAATTCAGTGGTAGAAATGTAGACTATAGGATACCAATGTGGCTAGCATTAATTCTCAGCTCCTGGTGCTTAATAATTTGAAAATGCTTTCTTGAAGCAGTCTTCTTCTCAGATTAAAGGGGTCAAGATCCTTGAGACTGACTCCCCACTTAGGGTATATCATCCCACCTATATTTGTTCACAGTCCCATCATCTGTATATGTTGTCTCCAATGTTTTCAGTCTTTCTCATCTCATCTAGATGCATTTGTCTGGTGACATGATAGATTTGGGGTGGGGATGGGAATGAACGAAAATATTTTTTCTTGAGAGTGATTCCATTCCTCAGGTGCTTATCTCCTGCTCTAGAACTGGAATCTTCAACTCCTTTCCTTGGAGTCTTCCAGTACTGGACAGCTCACTGATAAAACACTCCAACTATTTAAAGCTTCAAAGGAATGGTTAACTTGTTTAGTTGTCTAATTATTTGTATCCTTCTTGACCCAAAGAGAATCAGGTATCTTAAAGTAGTATAGATCTTACAATCTAAACATATAAAACTTCTCAAATTAACCATAAATCAGGTGGGAAGGATATTAAACTACCTTCCTTTTCATTAGAATTTGGTCAGGGTTCAATAACAGAATCATGGGCTTATAGTTTGAGGAAGATACTCTTTCCTCTTTTGGAAAAGTTCTTTAGCCAGTTTTTAACATCTCCCCCTTGTTTTCCATTATTTTTCTAAGATCAGGCACACACACTATGTTCAATAGTAATACTGACCTGTTCTTTCAAGATCTTAGGATAGACTTTGACTATGCCTGGTCATTTGAATCTGTCAAGGACCACTATATGTCTTGCTTACTTTGAGTTCCAATTCTTTCTTGACCTCCTCTGTCCTGTATTTCTCACTCTGAAAGTCATATTTAGTTGGTATGGAAAATAGAAACAAATTACAATTTGAATTGTTGTGCCTTCTTTTCTTCTTCCATTATAGTCATTCAAGGTACCTCATACTATGTTCCTATCCCTTATTTTATCTTTTTTCTTATTCCCAAGACAGCTTTAAAATTGCCTTTTGTTATTGCTACTATTCCCTGGAAGCCTCAGCTACTTTATGGCTTTAAATTTCCTTCCATTATTCTAAAATGATGATGTCACTCTCCTATTCTTCTTTTGTTACCTGTCTTTGCTCCCATTATCCATATTGTTTTTAAAAATTGGATGTTATGGATGAAGTTTTCTCTCATTAGAAACCTTACGCATCTTCTTCTTCTTGAAGCCAAGATGAATAATTTTCATAGAGAAAACAAATAATATGTCCCCTCAGTATCCATTGTATTCAAGACAGAAGCTATTGATAATGGACATATTGCAAATCATTTCAGGAAAAAAACTCTGACCTGAGTTAAAGTGCCAGAATAGTGTGGTTTGAGACTATCTGCTGACCTTTAACTCTGTAAATTTAATTGTGGAAAGTCAATTGTTAATTATTCATCATTTTGCATTTGAATAATTTATAGCAAATGAATATATTTTCTTCCAGGAGTTTAGGGATACTGACTCCAATATTTAATCCATTTAACAATATATCCTTAGAAGAGAAGTGTCCTAGAAAAATTGTTGTTTCCTTAATCAATAGCATAGAAACAGGAACTAATGCGTGCCTAAAAGGAAAGTAATTGCCTGTTTTATAAGGTCCTAAAAAGATAGTATCATTTTACTAGTGATTCAGTTTTAATTCCACTAGTTACATGCTATTGTTTCCCCTTTGTCATTATGCTTTCATGTCTAGGTGCCATGCCCTCCTACCATTGTGCCCACCTTCTTTTCTGCCTTCTATGCAACAAGTACCAGAAGTGATTAAGACATTTTTAGTCAAGACAAAACAAAACAAGCAAAAACCTGTGTGTTTTGGAAAATAATTACTAGAAAGTAGCTAAACACATATATTAGATACAAAGCCAGTTCTTCCTAGCTTCCAGGCCAGCTGTCTGCCACATTGCTACTGATTACTATTGTTTTTCCTATATTTTTTCCTATTCATTGAGACCAAAGATTTTATATTTTTTCATTGATCAGATCTGAAATTGCTTTGAATTTTCTGTCTCCAGCAGCTTCAATCATTCAAGGAGGATTGTTTCAATGAGGTAGCAGCAAAGACCAATACATTTTCCAAATGTATTGCACTCCCCCACTTGATTCAATAGCTACAAAGATGAGTGTGGTTACCATACTTGGAAGCAACATAGAACCAAGAACATTGGGGCATACTGTAGGAATTTTATGAAAGTATTCTCTCCTCCATTTCTCAACCTTAAACTACACTCTGCTTTTTCATAGATTTCAAAAGCTCTTGTGTCCTCATTCTAAAATAGTCAAAATCAGTCTCAGGTTTTCTTTACTTTTGAAAGAGGGGACTTTTAAAAATACTCCATGCAATGCCACTTAATTCCTTTTGAAATTTTATCTGATGCACAGAAATATTATTGAAGCATTATAAGTTTTGATGACCAAATGGAATGTTTTCTTATCTGATGATAAAAAAGAGACCAAGCTTACTTGGAAATGCATAGATAAAGATAAAGTAGTTTCAGCTCAGAATAAAGATGACCCCTTTGCTAGAATGATAAAGACCACTTTTCTATTTTTATTAAAATGAAAGATTCATTTATTTTTAGATCTTCCAGCTTCTAATCCAGAAAGGGATTGGCAGAAAATATCTCTTATTAAGTCTATGATGATAATGTTAGCTAAAATTTATGCAGTCTTTTAAAAAGCCACATGGATTCAATGTGAAAGTATAGATTAAAGAATAAGAATATTTTCTTAAATTGATAGAAGTGGTTTTTTCTCACTTCTGAATATCATACATTTCTGTCTTTATCATGTATTATATTGGCATTTAGAAAGAAGATTCCTAACGTTCTTTGATTAATACCTATTAAATTCTCTTATCACTTTGTCTTCTATGGACATAAAGACAGGTTTCAGTGGAACAAGGAATGTACCATCAAATTTCAAAAGTCACTTCTTTAGGTGCCATCTCTCCAAACCCTTTCAAAACATAGAACTTTTTTTTAAGTTTACAGAATGATACCTCTGCATTTATTACAGATGACTAGATCTATAAATGAAATTTGAAAAAATTATAGAGAATTTTATAGCTCAATCATGTAGAATTAATATTTAGGAAGAGGTAATATAAAATAATAAAAATAAAAGCTACTTCAACTATTTAAAGATCTGTTAGAGAACAGAACTATGCCATGTTATGCTGAAAGTTAGAATTAGGTCCATCAAATGGAGGGTACAGACAGCCAGGCATCAGTTCAATATAAGGAGGAACTTCCTAGCAAGCAGAGCTTGTTATATTATGAGACACAAAGTTTCTCCATCATTTTAAGTGCTGAAGGAGAAAATGGATGAATATTACCGGCTAAGAAATGTGAGAAGCTGTTTTTTCAACTGAATAGGAGGTTGACTTAAGGACCTGAAAGAGCCTTTCCTTGCAATAAGTTTTTACTTCCCTGGAGCAGCATGTGTATATGTAGTCTCCCCCTTTCAAAGAACTACAGAATTTTTATGAACCAACTTGCCCAATGTGAAGAGCAGCATCGTGGAACTGAACATTAATTGAACAAACATTTGCCAAATAATCAACAGGCTAATTTTGCTTGAATTAATTTTTTTTTCAAAAAGCAAAGCAGCCTTAGACTGTATTGATGCTCTGAACAATTCATATTAATGAAGTATTGAGATTTTGAGAATGATGCATTTTAAATATTTGAGACTCAATGAGTCTACTTGGCACCTCATTTATGAGCCCATTCTGTGTCTTTGTACTTAGAAGAGTTTAAGTACTCAAGCACAAGAGTGTTTTAATTTCAAGAGGAGGCATTGTGGTTACTTGTCGTTCTGTTGGTCTCTGTATTTTGAGGGCTTGTTTGCCATAGTTCACACAATTATATTGACTTAAAAATGTAACCAACAGGTGATCCATTAAGGGCCTAAGTGCAGTCAAATCTTCCTCTGGGATGTATACTTTTACAGCCAATAAACCTGGCCTTTCTAGCTTCCAGTCAGTTAATAATAAACTCTCTCAAGGTAACATTACAGACGCCCAATCGAGCCACTCCTGTTAGGTCTCCATTGTCAATTCTGCTTCCAAAGGCCTCTTGAGGAGGTATAAGATATATATTTGACTCTGTGGGTACAAAGAAAACTCTCACTTTAAATACTGAAATAGCATATATTTTAGGTTATCCTCCAGCACTTTGTTTAGGTGACTTTATTTAAAAAAATTTTTTTGCAAGCTACTTTTTGATAAAGGAGAAAGAGCATTTTATTGCATTAAATTTTATATATAGAAATATTAATTTATGACAATAGCCAATATATGTTGCATATATATATACATATATATATATATATATATATATATATATATATATATACATATACTCAGCAATTTTGTGCACACTAGAGCATAATGAACCTCTTTGTCTGCAGAAGTTAAGCTATGGATAGGTCTCAGTGTGGCTTGTGATGGGCAGATATAACATAGTATAAAGGACAAAGGCTGGCCCAAATTGTAGACTAGGACTTCAGCCAATCAACCCATGTGTTTATTCAGTGCCTGCTATTGTCACTCCCTGTGCTGCGTCCTGGGATGGCAATTATACAGTATTAAATAATCCTTTCTTTTAAGAAGGAAACATTCAAATGGGAGAAACGAGTAAATATGAAAATTGATTCAATATTAATGTGAACATAATGATTACAAAATTGTACAAAGTGCCTCAAATCCAGATCATGGACAGGAGAGCACTAATGGTGGGGGAAGTCAGGAAAGGTTTCATACAGAAAATGAATCTTGTACCGTGTCTTAAAGGAAGAGGAACTGTGTGAAGCAAGGGGAAGGAGGGAAGGAATTCTAGCTCTGTGGGACAGCTGGGGCAGATGCAAAGAGAGAAGAGATGCAGGGAGTATTTGGGGCTGAGAACAGAGAGAAAGCCAGTATTTGACCACTTTGCATAAAGTATTCACAACTCAAATAAACATTTTCATTATTATTAGAATAAGCAAATGTGAATTTCGCCTGCAAAAATGAACAAAAAGTAAACATAATTAAAGAACAAAATGCTTATTGCCCATGTGCTGTGGCTATAGGAGTGTTGTCAGACATGGCATCTACATTTCTAGATGGTTATGAAATGTTTTTAAAAGAGAATAGTAACCAGGAAAGAAATTGTACACAGTAAAAGCAATATGGCGGACCATCACCTATGATAGACTGCAATACAAAGATCAGGAGAATTATGAAGGATTTATGCCAAAGAATGCCAACCCCCTCCAGATAAAGAACTGTTGGAGTCAGAATGCAAATCAATGCATGCAATTTTTCAATTGTTTATTGGGGTTTTATTTTGGCTTTGGTTTTATAAGATTACCCACTTACAAAAAATAAACAATATGGAAATATGTTTTGCTTGATAATATATTTATAACCCAGATCATATCATTTGCCAGCACCAGGAGGGGGAAGGTAAGAGAGGAAGGGTGATAAGTTGAGACATATGATTTAGGAAAACTTGTGTGGAAATGTGTTATTACATGTAATTGATAAAAAATAAAATAAAACAAAATATAGTATTTTTCATTGGCTGCATATTTCTGTGTGACACTCATGTAATTCACGAATTTATGGCCAGTCCTTTGTAATCTCTCCATAAAGGGCCAGTTAGATAGCTCAGTAGAAAGAGGGGATCCTGGGTTCAAATGTGATCTCAGACTCTTCCTAGCTATGTGACCCTAGGCAAGTCACTTAACCTCAGTTGCCTAGTCATTACCTCTCTTCTGCCTTAAAACTAATATTCAGCATTAATTCTAGAACAGAAAGTAAGGTTAAAAAAAAAGAATCTCTTCATAAAGAAATAAAAGAGAATTTTTAGAGAAGTATTTAATTGTATATTACCCTTTACAAACTTCTAAAAACATAGTTGCTGAAAAAAAATCAGCCTGAAAACCCAAAAGAAAAAGTATTATAGTATAGCTTTTCCAACTAGCTGTTATCATAAAAATAATTCCCTTTAATTAAAATAGGCAATAGTAGGATATAGAACTCTTGACAGCCTTTTTCACTTTTCAGAAAAATCCTGGTAAATTTGAAGTAATTTTTATATAATGAAGTAGCTTATAATATTTGAATAAATTTTGTTTTATTCCAAGAACTTTCTTGAATGACTGTCAGCTACCTGGCCCCCCTCACATAAGACTATTAGTTTACTAAGTGGCCAGTTAGACTATATTTGTGTATATGTGCATGTGTGCATGAGATATGGAGAACAAGAGAACTGAACAAGGGTACTGAAAATTGAATTCTCTTGCTAAATAAATATATGAGGTCTCCTGTGTTCTCGATCTTCTTGTTCTTATAGAGGAAAATATAAAATAAAAATCAAATTTGTCCTTTCTCAGTTATTTTTTCAATGTTTCAATATAAATATATTTTTTTTCCAGTACCACAACCAAAAATAATGAAATGGTTTGTTAAGAATATAATAGATTTAGGATTTAATTAAGAGGTTTAGTGACTAAGGACAAAAGGAGAGATACTGCCAGATTACTGTCTTAGGCCTAGCTTGGAATTTTGGGCAAGGTTGCTGGCAGGGGATCCTAAGGTGGACAGTCTGTTGGTGACCAGCTGTACTTGGGACACACTCCTGAGTGTGTCTGACTTGGGAGGTCCTGGAAAACTCCGGCTATCCAGGGTAAACTGAATTTTCAGTAGTAGTTGGGAAAACAGCAAAGTTTGGAGGTTTTCAAATTAGTTGAGGAAGAACATCAACAGTGAAGAATGAAGAAAACTGGGTTTTCACTTTGAGTACTAAAGAGTGGGCCTAGGTTTGGGCCTAGCAAGGCCTAGAAGCCTAAGCCAGCTTTACTAGGCCGGAAATGAACTGGCAGTTGGAGCAGTGATCTTAAGAAATACAAGGAGGCAATATGTATGTACATAACTTTTGCTTAGTCTATATAGAATAGACCTTGGAAATTAGAATAGATAAGGAGTGATAAGAAGACTTGAGGAAACTCAAGCAAGAAAAGACTCTTGCAGGTCAGAGGGGACAAGGGAAAGCTTAGACCTTTTTTAGATGAGGAACTTTATTCTCTATTTTTAACTATCCTTTTACCATATTAAAAGAGGTTTTGTTTTTGTACCTGTTTCCTCCAAAGTTGTAAAATTCAATCTTTCTCAACAAGGCCTAAAACTGTTTCCTAGGCCTTAGATCACTTCAACAGATAACCAGCTGGTCCCAATCTATCAACAACAAATAACAACAGAGACAAATAGATAGTGTGTCTGCTGCCATATTGGCCAGTCAGCTAGGTGTGAGATGGTATTTCAGAGTTGTTTTTATTTGGATTTCTCTAATCAAGATGGATTTAGAATACTTTTTCATGTGTTTATTGATAGTTTTGATTTCTTCATGTGAAAACAGCCTATTTATGTCCCTTGACTGTTTGTTGATTGGGGAATCATTTGATTTTTTATAAACTTGACTTATTTCCTAATATATTTGAGAAATTAAACCTATGTCAGAGAGTTTTGTTATAAGATATTTTCCCAGTTTTTGCTTTCCTTCTCCTTTTGGTTGCATTGGTTTTGTTTGTACAAATACTTTTTAATTTGATATCATCAAAATCATTCATTTTACATTTTGTAATGTTCTCTATCTCTAGCTTGATCTTAAATTTCTTCCATTCTGACAGATCTGAGATATATACCATTCTATATTCACCTAATTTATTTATGATTTCCCTCTTTATATTTACATATTTTTTCATTAAAAGTATTTAAGGTATGTATTTTTTAAAACCATACCAGTATAGCTAACCATTATAATATGGATGGATTGACCTAGGGAACTCTTCTCCAACATGATAATACTTCCAGAAATTAATGTTCTTTATGAGTATCATGTTTTCTTTTGTGCTTTTGAAAGGAGCAGAATGAGGAGGAAAGGGTGAAACCAGTAAATGTTAATTCTTAGTACCTTAACCCCTCCTATTTTTGGGAGATGAGATAATAGGAATTTGTAGATAGATGCATCAGTGGAGATGAGGAATTGAACCTGTGCATCAAGTAACAAGTAAAGGGATAGTTCTTATTAGCCAAGGAGGGAAATTTGGACAGAATTATTCCAAAGATCCAGTGAACTGGAGTGAAAAATTTTGTAAACTTTTAAACACAAAATTCATTGATTCATCAGTAGAAGAATCGTAGTGGGATACTTAGAGTGTTACAGCAGGATAATAGATTTTTAGGCTGGAAGGGACCTTAAAGATCACCGAATTTAGTCCCCCTCATTTTAGAGATGAGGAAATTGAGTCCCAGAGAAGTTAAATGACAAACCAAAGATCCCACAATAGGGCCACAAGTCAAAACAAGAAGAAAACTCTGTCTCCTCTCATTCCCAACAGTTCTGCAATTTATTGTCTAATAAACTTGCCAGAGGTGTTCAATGCTCAATGGATGTACCTGGGATAACAAAGTTAGACTAGATCCTGGCACTTCATTCTCTATCCCAACCACTAACTACCTTTGATGATAAGCATGGAAAATTGAGACTACGTGACCATATTTATAAACCAGTCAAGCTTTAAAAGAATGAAATTATCTGAAAGATCAAGTGGAAGGGGTGCAATAATTCCCCTTTCTTTAAAAAAATATTCATTTTATCAATAAATATTCCCTTTATAAAAGCAGAATACAATGGTTTATACCAAGTTACATTAATGTTTCCTAGAGAGGTTACAGTTTCCTTGTCAAAAAAATCTGATGAGAACTTTATCTTTCCATTTTATTCTTCTTGAAACAGGCTATTTGCCATCATGTAGATATGTACCTACTGCACACTCTCTTATCTTTTGATTCAGTTGTCCCTTAACTATGGGGAGTATCAACCTTCCTGAGGGAGGGGATAAATCAAATATGTGTATTCTCTTCTTATCTAGTGCTTATTAACCACAAACCATGCTAGTTTAAAATATGAAGTGGTTTATGGGGCACTAAATTGAAACCATCATGGTTAAAATGCATCTGAAAGACACAACCCAGGCATGTTTCATTTTATTTCCATTCTAGCCTGTCAGCAGAAATTGGAGGCAACAGTCGTCCTTTCTGTTTGATTATTCTATTATCGACAGAATGAAGAGTGTTGGAGACATACATGCTGATTTAGTGTTGCACTGATGAAACCATTCAGTTGGTGTGATGTGTCATTTTTCACTGCTGCCTTATCAAGGTGTTTCAGCTGTACCCAAACCAGCCCTTGTAATTGCTTTAGTTGCTCATGGCAAAGTTATGTCAATGTCAGTCGCTAAATGACTTCTGACTGCTTCATGTCAGAAGCGACCTGAAAAGAAAAGCAGCCTCGTGAAGTTTTTCTATGCAGGGTGGGCACTAAGCTGAACTCGAAAAGGACTGTGCTTTTTTTTTTTTATGAACATCAATGTAGATGCAAAAATAAGAAAGTTTAATTTATAATTCATTGTAGTACCTTCCTACCATCACCGTTGAAACTTTCATTTTATTAACCATTTAGGAAGTGTCAAGTAAAGATTACCATCTTTAATGGAATGTAGATTTTCTTTATTTTCCCTTAATTTAAGTGTTACACATTTATAGGGATGCTTCTATATGAAGAATTATGGACCCCATTGAGATATTAAGACTTTAATCATATGATTGTTACTCGGTTGCCCCCTCTTCATTTTTATCTTATATGAGTATTATTCATTCAGTCTCTTTACCTGGTTTCCTACCATACTGATATCAAACTTCTGTCTTGTTCTGATGTCAATCAAACCTCAAAAGTTTCTTTAACTTCATAGTTTACTAAATAGTTTAGATAAAATAAATTACATTATATATAGATAAAATAGAATAAAGTATAAAGAAAATGGAAAAATTAATCATATTAATATAGATTGTACTTTCAATTTGATAACTGTACCTGGCTCTTTCCAAAGCCTCTATTAAAAAAAAGGAAAACATTACCTTCCAAGGAATAGGAGTGGCAAGGGATAGGTAATGGGGATTAAGTAATTTGCTTAAGGTCACCTTGCTAGGAAGTATCTGAGGATAGATTTGAACCCTGGACCTCTAATCCCTGTGCCTGGCTCTCAATCCACTGAGCCACCTAGCTGCCCTTGGAGACCTCCTTTAGATAGGAGTCAGGCTGTATCCATGTCTTTCTGTCAATTTTTCATTTCTCCATTTCTCCCCTGGAATGTATTATTCTTTCATGTATGCCTTTTATAGTATGATTATCTTACTGTTCTGATTTTAATTCTGGAATTTCCCCTTCATCTGACTTAAAGACAGTATATTAATTCTTCTGATACTGGGAAAATTTCAGTTTGCTTTCCTAAAATGGCTAGACATTTATAAGGATCCTGCTATTTACACTTTGAATTACACTTTGAAAAAAAAATTTTTGAAAAAAATTTACACTTTGAAAAATGGCTAGACATTTATAAGGATCCTGCTATTTACACTTTGAAATATGCTTTCTTTTACCTTGGATTGAAATGAGAAAAACATTTGCATGATCATCCTTTAAAAAGCTGTACATTAGTGAAACCCTATTCAGAACATTTATTCATGAAGCCATGATGGCAGGATAGAGAAAGATGAGTTCTCCTGATATTTCCCATCCCCCAAACAACTTTAAAATAATGCCTGAAATCAAATTCTATATTAGCAGTCAATAAAAAGTCAAAGTAAGACATTCTTCCAGCCCAAGACAATTTAAGAGATAGGAAAGAGAGATTTATGACACTGGAGTCAGAGACTGGCATGGAACCTGATGGTGCAAAAGTGGGTTCTGGAGACAAAGCAATAACAGCAACAGATTTAGGAAATCTCAACCCAGAGATGGTAGTGGGATATGGCAACTTGTCAGAAAGAGATTACAAATCAAAAATGAAAGAATGTCCATTAATTGTTTAGTGGCTGAATAAGATGTGCAATATGAATGTAATAGAATACTATTTTGTTGTAAATAATGATGAGAAAGATCCTCATTAGAAGAATAATATGAACTGATGCAAAATGAAGTGAGCAGAATTAGGAGAACATTCTATACTAAAATATTGTTAAGGAAGATCAATGCCGAAAGATCTAGTGCCTCTAATCCAGATGATTATCTAAGACAATTCCAAAGACATACAATAAAAAATGCTACCCACATTCAGAGAGAGAATTTTGTGTGTAGGTTGGAGAACATTTTTTAAAAAAATATTATCTTTATTGTTTTGGGTTTTTTTTTCTTTTGCAACATGACTAATATGGAAATATATTTTACATGGCTTCACATTTATAATGGAATTAAATTTCTTCTCTTCCAAAGGGAACGGGCAGGAAAGAGAAAAAAAAAAACTGGAACAACCCAAAATATTTTTAAATGATCTTTAAAGTGTTTTACATGTAATTGGAAAATATTAAGTAAAATAAATAAAATATTTATTTACCTTAATTATCAGTTTTCCTGACTTTTTCTTCTTCTATAAATTAGAAGTACATAGTGTTTTCCTCTCTTGTCAAACCAATGGATATTAGAGAAAATAACATTTGTATTCAATTGTTACCATAACAACTACTTCTTTTAAGGGAACCCCTGGCTACTTTTTTGCTATCACTGTATAAAGATACTCTTCTGTGCCATTTTTAGTAATTTAAGGAATTTTCAGGGATGCTTCTTAGTCACTGACATCAAACCCAACTGACATCAAAACCCAGGTCAGACACAATTCTAATTCATGTGTTCTGAGATTTGAGATCACAATAAAAGTTAGAAAAACAACAATAACTCCAGGATCACAGAAATTACACCTTTCTTCAGCCTTAAACTTTCCATCCTAGCACTGAAATGGAATACAATGTATATGTCCCAGAGACTAATATCAAAATGTTACACTTCTAATGCCACCATCAACAATAACAACAACAAAACAAGAATGACCCTGGGCAGCCCTTAATGGTTTTCCTATCAGTATTATATGGCTGAAGATAAATATCCTTCATTGAAGATGCCACATAAATTGATTAATCTTATACCCTTTAATCTGGACTTTCTCTGTCTCCATCTCTCTCTCTCTCTCTCTCTCTCTCTCTCTCTCTCTCTCTCTCTCTCTCTCTCTCTCTCTCTCTCTCTCTCTCTGCCTCTGTCTGTCTCCATCTCTCTCTCTCTTTTCCATGGTTAGTTTCTTTTCAACTAGATAATAAAGCTACACCTCCTCTATGCAATTTAACTGAAATAATTGAATGTATTGGCAAAGAATATGCTATATTCAAATGTCAAAATAATATACCTTTTAGAGTGGATATTGTTTTATGGTGACAGGGACCAGAGGTCATTTTGATACTGAATTGTCCATGTTTTTTTGAAGTCTAGATATTAGATATTAGAAAGTATTATATATATATATGTACATATATGCATGTATATAAACTATGAGAAACTATGAAAATGGAGTTAATCACACAAGTCTAATGTATCAATAAATATTTACTGAGATTCTTTGATTCTATGCTAAGGAATCAGCTAGGCATGTCTAGGGATAGAAAAGAAGAACAAGAGAATATCCAAGTGGTCAGGGAGTTTGTAATCTAATCAGGTAAACAAATCTAATATATATAAAACAGTGAACAACATAAGAAAGTTGATAATGTTTTTAAAATACCTAATGAACAATTAAATAAAATGTTTAAGAAAGTTTTCTTTAACTATCTTCAGGTTAGATTAGAAGAGCAGTGAGAAAATCAAATATGAAAAGAAAAATAGGAAGGTATATTAGTAATTTAGATGTAAAAATATTTAGATTTGGATTCAGAGGCCTTATATTTAAACTCTAATTCTGTTTCATAGAATCCTTTTTAAGCTATACAAGTTTCTTACTCTTTTATCCTTAGAATCATCAATATAAAATGATGGTAATTAGACTAAAGATCTGTTCTTCCTCTAAATTTGTTATCTTTTATAAAATATCAAAGGCTTTAACTTGTCAAGCAGCAGTAGGCACAGAGAGGAAGGAATAAATACTATAAACATTTTGAAGAGAGAATTGACAACACTTGATAATTGATCAGATATGGATTGTATTAGGATGAATGGATGTACAATAAGACCATGGCTTATATATGGCACCAAAAATATTCATTTCACTTCAAAGGTCTGATCCTTTATAGATAGCTTACTTTCTGCTTCAAAAGAATGAGTTGTAGAAATTAACAGGGCAAAGTTTAACTATGGTAAAAGTAGACTGACAGTCTTTTTCTGGTGTACCATTTTTTTATACAGGCACATAATACTAGTATCCCAAAAGGCAGATATGCTGCAAACATGCAGGTTTTACATATTTGTTTGGCACATGTGAACTAAATAATCTTGTCTCCAATATCTGTGCATTTCAAATTATGGTGTAGGTTATCATCCAATTAAAGATGACTTCAAATTTTTCAAGGTGACTGCTACTTTTTGGTACCAAATAAAATTGGAGGGAGGAGATAGCTGGATTTTGACAGGAAAAATAAGTTCAAAATAAAGTATATTATCAAACATTATCATCTGGATCTTTGTCAAATAGACAACTTTAAAAAATAGAAACACATGTCATATTTTAAAATAATCCTAATATGGCTAAGCCTACCTAAATCAAGTATATCATTCACTGTCAGATTCCCAACCCTTCAGTTATATTTCTAATATCAATTTATAATTACTAAATATGGGAGTCAGGATTGTACTATGAAAATACTGCAGAATTTAGGTCATAGAAATTATTATGAATCTGGTCTCTTCCACATAACTATTAACCCTCTTGGTCCCACTTTCCTCACTTGTAAATGGAAGGGCTCTCCAAAGTCTCTTCCAAATCTATCCTGTGCTAAATGTTTGAAAATTATATAAAGAACAATCAACCATTGCCCTAAAAGCAGAGATAACTATCCTCTCAAAGTGCTACTTTTCATTCTCTGTATCCCAAAGCAATGTTGTTTCAAAATTACAATCTACACATTGTGTTTTACTACATCCCTTTCTGCCATGTTGTCAAAGCACAAGGATATAAGTTCCTTCAATAGAGTCATTTTCAGAAAAGTCAGTGAAAAAGACTCAGTCTTTCTAGTTTGAATTTTCTAGAACTTAACCTCAATTGACTCAAGAATCCAAGGTTATCTCCTCACCATAAATAGGTATCAGAATAAAACATTAATGGAAAATTAAACATGCAGTAAACTTAGCATTTGCATAATGCTTGCTATATTCAGAACAAGGTAGGACACATCTTATTTCATTTTCTGAAGGATTCCTTAACTAATGAAAACCTTTGGGCAGAAGGAAGTTGGATGAAAAGCAATGTTTTCTTCCATACTAAACAGCTTCCTACTTCCCTAAATGATCCTTTCTCTAGAGATTAAGATATTGCCCATGACTCTAGCTTTCCTACTCAAGGTTTTCATACTTATTTTTAAACTCAGCTTTGTTGGAAGCAAAGGAGTAGGGGATCCAAACTTTGAAAATTATATCCAGGAGATGTAGAAGATAACCATTATGGTTTGCTCTAAATATGTGTCCATCAGGTTAAATGCAGTGAAGAAAATGAGAGAATTATTTATATATCCAATATACCACAATGTGCAGATGAAGTAGGTAGTGTCTGAGTAGGTATTAACTGGGCAATTTTGAAAATATTATAAGGATCTATCTTTGTTAAATGGAGCTAGAAGAAAATTTGCTTCTAATGGTAGATAACTACCTGATTCAACCTACTGACCTGTGGTCCAATAATGTGAAATTCTAAGATTTAGATCCATCAAAGGAAAATGGCAACCAACAGACCATGGAGTGATAGCCACTGTTAAGCTGATTTATGTCTAACTAAATGTACTTTATACTAAAAAGAGACTAAAACTTGCTTCTGAGTCCATACCTGCAGATAGACACAAAGCTCAATATGAAAGGCCTGGATTAGCTTATTATGTGGATAAAATGATATGCAGAAAAAGTTATAAGGGGCCACAATTTGAATTGAAAATCAACTATTAATGACATAATTTTCTTGCATGTGCATAGAAAACAGAATATTATTATTATTATTATTATTATTATTATTGGATCCTAGAATATTTCCATCTATTTAGAAAATATTATCTAAAGGTAGCATGGACTTGATATCTACTGACAGAGAAATAATGGACTAGGGCCATTATGAGAATATGTTTTGCCTGACTGTGCATATTTGTACAAGAGTCAATTTTTCCTTCTTTTTTCTGGTTTGGGGAAACAGGTGGGAGGGAGAGAGAAGGTACTTTTAGGGTTGCTGCTGTGACCCACTCCATAAAGAAAAGAGAAAGAAGAAAGTGAGAAGAAAAAATATATAAAAACAGTTTTGTTAGAGTAAATAGAATAGAGCAAGAGGAGGCCCATGAGGAAACAAAGACAAGAAGGACAATATTGTATATTTTGAATTTGTTATGGTCATCAGACAAAACAACAAGTAATTAATATTAGAGATTCATAGTTTCATATGTAGTTCTCTTTTGCTGTTCTTCTTGTACATAATGTTCATTTTATTTGGTGTTTTTTGTTAAAGGTTTTTTTTTTTTTAAGTTAGAAGAGTTTATTGGCTAGAATGGTTAACCTTAAAGTCCAGATGATCTAAGATAGGCTCAAATACCACCTCTCTGACAATTACCTTTGTGTGTAAGGATAAGGCATTTAACCACTCTATAAGACATTTGCTTAGTCATGGAGGATTTGCAATTTTTGTTAGTAGAGGGAGCACCCAAACCTTTGGAAATATAGAACCTTTGTGCATGAAGCCCTAGAACCTTAAGGAAACTTAAGAGACCATATCATCGCTCCACATCCCTCTCTTTAGGTTGATATCTAACTAGATTTCTTGAGACAAATGGACCCCCATTCTCTATACTCCTGGGCCATCTAGGTGGCACAGTGAATAGAGCACTAGGCTTGGAATCAATGAAGACTCATCTTCATAAATTCAAACCCAGTGTCAGATGCTTACCAGTGATGTGACCCTGGGCAAGTAACTTTATCTTCTTTGCCTCATTATCTGCAAAATGTACTGGAAAAGGAAATGACAATACACTCCAATATTTTTGACCAGAAAACCACAATATGTCAAGTCAGACATGACTGAAAGGACATTAACCCTTTCAGTAATTTAAAGGATGCCCAAACAAAGTGAATCACAATTGTCTAAAAAAGTGGGATATTTTTCCTTCATTAAGAGCAATCACTTAGTGACTATTGGGAATTAATCCAAACCCTTTCTATGAAAGGATTGTATAGTTGATGAAACTTCAGAGTAAATAAAAGTTGTGGCCAAATTTCCATCAGTAGAAGATGGCAAAGGCAGAAGTCAAGTCAGTTAGGAAATTCTGGTGGTCAGTAGAACAATATTCCCTCATGTGAATGTGAACCATGTTTATATATTCACACATATTTGTAGGTGTATATGAATATTTATGTGTATATGTCTCTGATGATATATGTGTGTATTTTATTTATTTATTTTCTGAAGCAAGTAAGAAATTGATCTTTGGATATTTATCATTGCAATTTTTCTTATGGGGAGATTTTTCAAGAAATTTATTTAAATTTAAATTTATTTAAATTTATTATTTGATATGGGAAACAATCAAAGCATGTAAAGATTTATTTGGAAATCACAAGTCCGTTACTCATCAGTGAATTTTGCCCTTTGTCACATGGTTTCATTGCCTTTATCTATTGATACTCCTTTTAAGTCTCATTGATTTTTAATTGGATGATCTGCAACATATAAGTTTTCCTATTTTCTTCTGAGTGTTGCGTTTAATATCCCCTTTTGGTAGTCACTTAATTGTATTGATTTTCTCCAAGTCAATTCTATGATAAATATATTATAGTATCTTTTCTGCAGACTTGTTTGCTTATGGTTGCACAAGACATCCCTCATTCCAGCAGAAATTTAAATTACTTTTGCATAAATAACTAAATGTTAAGCCTGGGCTCATGGGTGGAAGGGGGAGGTAGAAGAAGACTCACACTAAAATCCAAGAAAAGCATGTATGAGGTTATATATAGCTAACTAACATGTTTATACAGATTGTGTGTTCCAAGTAAAATGGAAAGTTATCTCAAATATTTCTATTACAAGACTAAAGTCACTTTCTATTTGCCATTCTACAAATGTGTTCAGTGAGATTCTTATTTCTTTTGTTAGAGTATATCTGCAGAGATTAATAAAGAATAGTTTATTCATTTGGTGATTAATTTCCCACTCTTCTAACCTTTTACACACACACACACACACACACACACACACACACACACACACACACACACACCCCATATCTTTGCAATTGGAATAAATTTGATGTTCCCTAGCTGTTTCAGGGAATTAATATCATTGCTGTCCCAAGTCTTTTATTGGCAGCTCAGGATGAACTATCTTAGTCTGTCCATTACAAACCACAAATGGATAGATGGATATTCACAAGAAGGTAAATCTAGCAAAGAATCAATAAAATGTGATGAATTCAGTGATATCTCCACTTCAGTATTAAAACACAATTAACATGTCACCTTCCTCTTTAAAGGAAGCCTTGTCAAAGAGTCCCCTTATGTATCTCTGCTTTTGCTCAATTTTCTGTTTCAGATGATGAATATTTTATAATGATGCATCGCCTATAATTGAGAATTCCACTTCCTCTATTTAAGAATTATCTTTTAATGTAGCAAGCTACATTCATCTCTTCTAATTCTGATTTTAAGATTTTAATGTCTTCTTAGTTAAGGACTGTTGTGGTAAGGACTAATGATATTTTGGTTCCAAATTGTGCTCTTGCTTTTAATTCACATTTTTCTGAACTACTATAGGCCTTCCTTTATTATTATTATATGTATTTATCCTGTCTTTTCATCTGTATATCAAACTCACCAAAGGCAGAAATCATTTCTCATACTTCCTTATCTCCCCTGGTTCCTTGGATAGGCACACATAGAGAACACTCAATTAATATTGATTAATGATAATGGTCAATAAATTCATATTTCTCAACCTCCAAAATCCTTTCAAACCAAAGTAAGACTTGTAAAAATTAAAATAAATGATTTTGAAATTATGCAACTGTTAGAGTTGTTCAACCCTAACACATTAAATTCTCTTTCTAAAATTAAGAATGTAGGCTCACCTAATCTACCTATACCAATATTGAAATTTTTATTACTTATTATTCTAAATAATGTGTTCCATTTTACAAAGAACATTCTTTACCAATACCCTGTGAGATGAGAGTTATTACCCAGTTTCCCTACCTCTATTTTATAATTAAGGAAAACAAGGTTAAGTGACTTTACAGAATAGCCAAATTTATGATTTAGAAGGAAGCTGATTGGCCTTCTAGACTAACCTGAAATGGACACTGAAATAGAATCACTATCACATTCTCTAAAATATAGTTTTCTACCTTTGTTTCAAAAACCTCCAAGAAGGGAGAGTCTACCACTTCTCAAGGCAGAACTGTGGATGACTCATTAAATTTGTGGTATTCTGTGATCCACATCTATTTGGCATAACCTAAGGAATATTAATGCTAAAAAAGAAAATCTTGGAGTCCTTAGAATTCACTAGTTAATTTCCAAAATACAATTCATATACCTGTCCTCAACCTATTTAATTCTGCTCCCAGTTTATTATCCTTCTGCTGGGTTTATCCAAGATATATGTACTTATATAGCAGCTCTGTGAGCTCATTTCATCTAAATGCATGCAAGAATCTGGTATTTATCTTCTTAATTTTCTTGTAAAGATATTTAGGCCAAAATCCTTTGAATTAAATAGCAGAGTAGCAGGATGTCTGAATTTGGAGTTAGAGAATTTTGGATTGTATTTTTGGCTCTACCGTTTACTATTCTTTTTAAGGTGGCTTGAGAATTTGTCTTATTGAGAATTTATCCTAAATTAACATAACAGAAGGCCTAGACAACTTGTTTGAATAAATCGATTGAAAATGTAAACTAGTTACAAATAAGTCCTTAATCAATGTGAAAAGAATGAAATACTGTAAGAGTTGGATGAAGAGAGATGAGACTATAAAAGAAATATGTCACAGTTGACTGATCCCATGTATAAATCAAGAAATTAGTTCAGAACCATAAAGACTTATAGCAGACTAATGTAGTAGTGGTGGACTGCAGGCTCAGAAGCACATTGGCAAGGAAATATTAACTAGCCCCATATTACCTGTGTATAATCAAGTTACTTAAATGATTTGACCATTAGGAGACAATACATTTAGCTAGGAATAAAGAATAAGATACTGCTGACCCACATGGACAGAGATGAATACAGAAAGGTCCACATCTCATTCTAAATATTATGTGATTAAATTTAACTTTAAATATCAATTAGGAGGCAGTGAAGGGGCTCAGTAGATTGAGAGCCAGGTCTAGAGATGGAAGGTCATAGGATCGAATTTGACTTCAGACACTTCCTAGTTGTGCGACCCTGGAGAAGTCACTTAACCTCCATTGCCTACTCCTTACTACTCTTGTCTTAGAACCAATACACAGTTTTGATTTAAAGACAGAAGTTAAGGGTTTAAAAATATTATCTGTTTTCTATAGGAACCAGTTTAAATAGTGAGTTTGGTTAGAACATGATGCTGGTGAGGTCCATGTTGCTCCTTTCGGTCCCAAAAGAGCACACAAAGAATCACTATCATACATATTCTACACAACCCAACCTCCAATCAAACTTCACAGGATTGTAAGGCATTGAGCCAAAGAAGGCTACATTAAAAGTGTTGTTTCAGTGCAATTTACCACCATTATAGGGGAGATATTTTTTAAATATGCATATTACTTTTGTAGGGCTGGGAGCATATACTGAAAATATTTTGGTTATATTCTTCTTATATGTTGAAAATCAATTCCATAGCATTTCCTTTGGTTTTATAGCTAGCCTATCTAGAGTCCTGTTTAGTAAGTTACACTGGGAAATCCACATAAAACCATTACATCCCTTAATGTTCCTTTAGTTTTCTTTAATTTTTTTAAAACATGTTCAGGAGAGGGTTCTTAAGCAACTATATCTAAATGAAGAAACATGGTTTCAAGAACCATATCATATCCCCAGAAATCACTAAAGATGAATGTTTCTGCCAAGATTTTGAATGGCATTAGAAATAGCCTCTCACTTGAACATATTTTGTCAGATTTTATTTTGGCATCCAAAAAAGCCAACCCAAACAAAACAAAACAAAGAAAGGAATTAATAGAATAATTTGTCTTCCATCTTTACCTACATTCTTAGATTGACTATTCTTGAACAAGTTGTCTTAGTTCTGTGTATTCTGCTACTGTTAGAGCAGACTCATGAGATCTCAGCTGCCATCTTTCTTCTGAATTTATTGCACTTTATGGATAATATTCTAGGAGGATCTGAATGTTTGAGAAGTGATTAAAAGTAGGGATTATACTTTTCACTGAAATAGATGTAGCTGTGATGCAAGAAAAAAATAGTCTTACATTAGGAGATGAGAGTATAAGACAATGAAAAAGAGAACAGAAAACAAATGTTTTCTTATTTAACATTAATTTTAAGACAATGTATCCTTACTCATTGTGTGAATGGCCTCATCGTGGTAACCCTCTGATGTGTTTTTCCATTGCAAAAGTTGTATGAAAAAAAGTTACACATGGCTGACAAGGTATCAGTTTGTTTAAGAAGTCCATTTCAACCATCTCATCCCACATTTTCCTTGGAACAAAAGGCTTTATAAAATTAACAATTTTTTGAATTCTTAACATTACATGCTTAGAGAAATTGTGCTTTTAAAAAATAGAGCCAAACAGGTGATGGCGGTGATAAATAGCTTCTTTTCTGTTTTTGGCAATCAATCTTTTGTGTCCACTGTCATCATGATCTGAAAGGATATTTATTGCAGAACTGAATATTATAATAAAATCTTATATGGTGCTTTGTAACATTTTACTGCTCTGTGGCTACATCTATTTATCATTTAAGTTAAAGAATCAAAAGAACTATCCAAATAATACAGGGTAAAAACACTTTCAGAAAGTTTCCAAGAACATGTTTGAATTACTAAAATTGCTTGAAATACCATTATGGTGTTGTTTCTTTTTAATCACCAAAATTACCTTAGAGGATACTGCCCCCAACATTTAAAAAGCACCTTTCTTTGTCCCTACAAGAGTCTCCTTGATAAATAAATGGTTAACCCTCAAAGCTCCTCCACAATCAAAGTTTAAAGTACCTCTGCAGCCTTACCTACCTCCACACATTTTAGCCTGCCCTGTTATCCACCAAACTGAACTAAATATTCCCCAGGCAGTTCTGTCCTCTGTGAAATTCTTTGCATCTCTTTGCTCTCCCACTATTCCTTCCACTCTTTTGAGAATGGCTTAGCACATAATAAGATCATTCAGGTCTTATTGATTAAGAATGAAGAGGGAGGAAAGAAAGTGAATTCAGTGGTTTTTATCCTGCTTGGACCTCAGGCTCTTCACCTGGAAAATTATTCAATTTGATCAGAAGACCTCTAAGGTACCTTATATTTCCAAATATATGTTCCTATGCCTGCAGCTTAGCCATTAGAATCTTAGGATTCAGTGCTCAAAATGACCTTAAAAATCACAGGATCATAGATTTAGGCTTTCAAAGAGCCCTGGAGGTTGCTGAGACCAGCATCCTCATTTTTCAGGTGAGAGAGGGTTTGCATATTGCCTAGTATCACACACATAATAAGGAGCTGCTGAGACATTATTTTTACCTAATTCTAGATTAAATTATCTTTTAAGGTATCATGATGATAGCCACAACCTCAAATTAGTGAGTCCAAAACTAAGACCCAGAGAGATGACATATCCAAAAGATATGAGAGATAACTTAAATAATGATGTCACCTCTATACTACCTCTCAATTCAAATTAGTCGTATTTGCTTTTATTCATTTTTCAGAGGTAATCATATGACCTACTCTAAACAACTACACCACTTGAAATGTCTTTCTTCTTCTAACTGTGCCATAGCAACACCAGCATTCCTCATCCTCCAAGCCTAGGCTCTATTGGTTTCCTTAGGAGTCATCTTTGTAGAGATCATCTATGTACAAAGTCTATAGCCTTGTTTTGGAGGGGTTTTGTTGTTGTTGTTGTTGTTGTTTTTGTTTTTAGTAGCATGGCAGCATTAATAGCAGGGATGATAAGATGACTGATTTTCCATTTCATAAATAAGGCCAACCTTCCCCACCTTTCTTGGTGCTTTGTCATCTCCTTGAACTCCAGATGTATAAATAGACTTCACAAAGATATTATGAATTTAAATGTTTTGGGGTTTGAAACAGTAACTTCATGGCAGCCTAACCTCAAGGGATAGTAGTTTGTAGCAAGAGTGGTATCTCTATTGTTGTTTAATGGGCAAATTAAACTACTTTTCCTCTGAAATACTGGAGGATTTCCCTTGTAAAATTTCTGTCCCTCCCTTCATCTCTCCTTTACTCCCCTCTCCTGTCCTTTCTCTTATCTCCTGTCCTGTTCTTTCCTGTCCTGTCCTATCCTGCCCTCTCTTCTCCTCCCCTCCCCTCATCTCTACTCTCCCAAACCCTCCTCTCCATTTCCCTCTCTTCCCCTCCTCTCCTGCTTCCTCTTTCTGTCTTTGTCCATCTTTCTCTGTCTCCTCTTGCTCACTCTTCCCATCCCCTTCCCCTCCTCCCTTCACTCTCCCTTTTCCCTCTCCTTCCCCTTTTTCTTTCTGAATATCAGAGTTATCTATTTTTATCAAGCCAGACATTAATCATTTTTTCTAGTACTAGACATTTGTGGCAGTGGCTTACCTTTATTAGCATTTTACTCTCCAGGATAAAGATTAACTAGTACAATCAGGTCCAATTATGGGATACCTCCTTGATTTACCATTTGGCAAGAGAATAATTCTTTTGCCAAGATTCTCCAGAGATATTTTGACTCAGAAAGAAAGAGATTGTTAAAGATTGGTTCATCTTTCATATTTAGTTTTGGTGTCATTTTTGAGATAATGTTTTATAAGTACTTGAAATGTACATTTCTTGGCATTTCCCATTCAGAATACAAATACTTAAATATATCTAATGAGACCTTTAAAATATTAGTGAAGAAGAAAAGAGGAATTATGTTGAAACTTCAACCCATATCATAACAATATTGAATAAATGAAAAATGTACTAAGCACTTACTCTGTATCAGCCATTGTACTAGTCACCAGGAATTAAAAAGTGAGCGAAGACAGTCTTTGCCCTTTGTGACTTTGCAGTCTATTAGGGGAAGACAATACAAATCGGGGAGCTAGCGATGAAAATTTAATAAGTTAAAAAGGGAAGATATAAAAAGGGAAGATTTGTTTTGGAACTACAAGTTGGACCAACATGTAGCTAGATAAAGTAGAAATTTACCAATCAGGACACAGGGCTCAAGGGGAAGGAGTATGAGTGAGAGGAGGAAAAGGATGGAGTTAGGTATCAAGACATGGAAATTAAATTCATAAAACTTATATAAGATAAAAAAATTAAATGTTACATTCTTATACATTTTGTGGGTAAATTTTGCATTAGAAAAGTAAGATTATTTTCTTTATTTTGGAACTCACATATGTTTATATGTTTCTGAATGCCTATACATTTAATGTATGAAGGAATAGAGTGCTTTTTTCTTTTACAACATGATAAAAATAGAATATAGAAATTTAGAGCTAGAAGGGTTCTCATAGGTTATCTTTTTCAATTCTATAATGAAGCTTAAAATGCTACAGATTTGTGAGTGGTTACATCTATTATTGTTATTTTTCCAAGAAAGAAAGTGAAGTTGAGAAAGTCCACCCAACTAGCTTATTGACTTGAAACAGTACTTTCCATAAGTTCTCAAGAGACATCTTCAGACTCAGGTCCAGTGTTCCTTCCATCTTCCTACAAAGCCGTTTAAGTATTGGTAGCAAGATTATTCCATGATGTGTTTTATCATGTTAATAGGACCTGTGCAATTTTACCTTCTGTGACAGCTACTCTGTACTGAAAGTGCCTTAAGAGAAAACTAGTCAAAGTATGACAGCTACAAGATTTTTTGTTAGGAATAAGACATGTTCAGAAAGACCCAAATCTGTATCCTTGATATTCCAAAATGATATTACTGATAATTTCAATATAACTGTGAAGAATAAGTACAACCAGCAGTCCCTTCGGTACTATAGTCTACTTGAAATCCTATGAGTTGGCATGGGCTTATGTATTTGAAATGTGGATAAAATATACATTAAATGAGTTTTACATCCATTCTCCTCTCTCTTATATTACTCCATCTGACACCAACCCCATCTCTACTCTCACCATCAAAAGCTGAACTTAACCAGTTCCTTGGTCCCATTGAAATCAAAGCTCATATCCTGGGGATGCTGATTAAGGATTGTGATGATCACATTGAAAATTTGATGACCACTACATAGCAATGAGTGCTTCCCTTTATTTGTGCATCTGTGTCCTTCTCTATTCACAGAAAAAAAGTTGAATTTAAATATTTTGTCCAAAAAAACATAAAAGGCCTCTTTTCTGGAAAAAAATTATAAAATATCTACTGGAATAATCCCCTTCAGGTGCCAAGTTGATTATAAATTGTAAGATTTCTTCCGTAGTGGACAACTGTTGTGATAAGAATAGATATCCCACATAAACCTCAATATGTCTTTGAACTGTCTTAGAGGAATGGATAGGCCAATTCAACTTGAAATCAGTCTTGTTTCACATCTTGCAGTCACTTAGTATTTTTGTGACTCTGAATGAAGCTAGCCTTTCTATATTTCAGTTTCCTGATCTATAGCATGAAATAATTGGACATTAAGGCCTCTAATGTATATTCTAGCTCTAAAAGCTGTTTTCCAATTCCTCCTATCTGAAGTATATGTCTATTAAGAACCCTAACAGTGCTATTGGAAGTACCCAGAAACCTCTAAGATCAAGCCTAAATTAGTCAGTTATGGCTTGAAATATTTCGCCAATCCCCTGGTTCCAGAGAAAGAGAGCCTCTTAGTATCTCACTTACTCTTATAAAAACAACACATGTGTTAACTCAAAGGAAATGTATCCTGATGCCAAAGTACATGCATCTGTACCTTGTACTTTTTTTTTTTATAATCTTCCTAGAGATTGTCAAAAGCCTTCACCATTAGGAACTAAACCTCTATTTCTATCCTTCTGTGTCTGGAGCTGGATCAGTCAATTGTCACTATCTCACTTAGGTTTAGAAATTCTTCATAATTCCTTTTTTTTTTTGTCATTCCTAGGACCATTCCAGCAAAACTCTCACAAAGAAAATTATATGGGATGGAGGCATCCTATTTTTTCCTTACCCCAATGTTCATAGGTCTTCTTTGTAATTAAGTAAAAAGTTAAATGCAAGGAATTAAGATAACCAGATAGATACTGGTGAGTTACAACACTTAATCTCAAGTAGGACGCATAGGGGATAGAATGCTGAGCCTGGATTCAGGAAGACCTAGATTCAGATCATGCTTCAAAGATTTCCTAATTGTGTCGCCTTGGACGAGTCATTTCTGTCTGCTTCAATTTCCTCAACTATAAAAGGGGAATAATAATAGCACCTATCTCCCAGAGTTGTTGTGAGTATCTAAAGAGATGGTGTTTGTAAAGAGCATTTAACATAGTGTCTGACAAATAGATGGTATAAAAATATTCATTTCCTTCCCTTTCCCTTTCCCATAGAAATCTTTTTTTTCTATATCCTTATCTTTGTTTCAAATATATTTTATTGTTCATAGGTAGTTATATAATAAATAAATTCTGAGAATATAGACTATCTTATTTAAAAATATAAACATATGTATATAAACATCTATACATATTATATATATATATATACATATATATATATATATATATATACAGAGAGAGAGAGAGAGAGCAAGAGAGACAGAAGGACAGATAGACAAAGATAGTAAATTTAACTTCCCAGAACTGAAGGAGAAAAATTTGACTGCTTAAGGCAAATTCATCCTTGTTTCTCCCTTATAATAATCAGGGCTTTGAATTTGCTATATTGGTGGTAGCACTGTCTTAAACACATCCAGATTTACCCCTAAGAACTTTGCAAGGATGGTAATTTCCATCTTTGTCATGAAAAATGCTTTGGATTTAAACTAAGATTACAGATGAAAAATCACTCTACTCAAATATTCATTATTTGCAGAGGTTTTCCTGATTAAATTTGAATTATATCTAACAGCCCTTGATTTTGTTCACAGAAGTGTAATGGCTGATTTGTTGCTGTGCTGTATAGGTCTGTGAATTGTTATTTTATATCTCCTTGTGAGGTAAGGTCTTTTAGAAGTTTGGTAGAAATGACACATGCAAATAAATACTGTCAAATTTAAACTACTCAGTAGCTACAATAAAGAAGTGATAGTTGATAGGATTTTTGTTACTATGCAGTAAATAAATTGCCATTAAGAATGCTTCAGAAGTTTGGAATATGGATTTTTTATATTTAAATTTTACAACCTATTCTGTATCTGTGCCAGGAGATAAGAGCTGAAAATTGCATTTGTGCCCTAGACTTATTGAATTACCTCTGCCTCTCAGAATCCCTGTTTTTTTTTAAAGCTCAACTTAAATGCTGCTTCCTATGTGTAAGGACCTTCTTAACACCCCCATCTTCTACTGGACATGTTGTCTTCTTCCAATAAAATAGCAGCATCTTGAGGGAAGATAGTGTTTAATTTTTGTTCTTTCTTAGACTCTTTGGAACCTAACATACTTTCTGACACAAAGTGGATGACCGTACCTTATGATGACATAATGAAGACTGAGAAGACATTCACCAGTTTATTTGAGTTACTCACAATTATCATTCGATATTCTAACCTATTCTCAGTGGTCAGACAGTGGTCATTCTGGGTGTCGATTTTCTTAATCAGCCTTTCTTGAATATATGAAGAAAATACAACTTTAAGGATACAAGAAATCCTGTTCATATTTGTTATGAATCAGCTTAATGAGCTTGTTTTATTTCCTCTCATGTTCAATGTTCTGTTAAACTTTATTATAAATACTAACATCCATGATATTATGCTAATTGATGAGATTTCATTCTGTTAATTTCCCCCCATACAAATATGTTTTTAGTATCACTCATAGTTGTTCCCGCATGCTTAGTATAATCTTATATCATTTATGAATGAGTAATGGCATGTATGCCTGACTTTCCTTTCTTTTCCCTTTTCTTTGTTAATCTCTTTGAAATAAAAAATGCAACATTCCCTGCTGAGAACTCTGTAAATTGTGCTTCGTTCTTCTTAGTTATGGTGAAATTTTTTCTCTTGATTTACATAGAAAGTACCCTCAATGAAATGTCTGGTGATGAATAGAGCCCACAAGGCTTTCTTTCATGGGTTCACTTGGTAAGGCTTTTATCTATCTGCGAAATTGGTTTCTGAAAATAGGGTTTTTTAGTTCATTGCCTACCTCAAAATATATTTTCCCATATAGTTTGTTATGTTTCATTCAAAGAGTATAATATCTTTCTTTTTCCCTACAAGTAGCTCCATTAAAATTGCACTCTAGTCTGGATATATCGAACATGTATTATATAGAAAATATTTCTCTTTGTAGCAAATATTAATGCCGAAAGAAAGT
Organism: Monodelphis domestica; assembly: GCF_027887165.1. Classification (NCBI taxonomy): domain Eukaryota; kingdom Metazoa; phylum Chordata; class Mammalia; order Didelphimorphia; family Didelphidae; genus Monodelphis; species Monodelphis domestica. The sequence goes on from NC_077234.1 coordinate 158,336,253, forward strand.
ATAGTTTAAATAGGCCTATCACACCACTAGAAGATGGCCTAAACTAAAATTTTTCACTATGTTTATCATTTACTTCATATATTTAATACAGGCTCCTGAATTGTGCAAAAGTTTGTATAGTGTTGATGTTTCCATAAGATGTCATCATAAATGTAGCATCATTACAAATTTTCATCTTCCTTTCCATGCCAAAGTCATTTAAGATTTCTGCTTTTCTAGGTTCCCTGTACTCTTCTTTATCCTACTTCCTACTTGCACAAAGCCAATAGGTTTCAACACTTTCATCTCCTTATACTACTTGTCTGGCATTGGATAGATATGATAAACTGCTTGACACCAGGGCAGATATGAATAAAAACCTACTCAGTATTATTGGCATACCCTGTAAGAAGATGTCTTCCCTGATTTTCTGACTGATAAATGTCATAACATTAACCCAAGATAATGTAATAGATTGCAAAAATCTTTTTTTCTAATCATTTCTGGTAATATAAAGTGAGGGTTCTTGACCTGAAAGGGTCTTAAACCACTCTAAGAATAATTAAAAGTATCAGGGCTTTTAGGAAGGTTTAGAGAACTAATCAATTCGCAATTTTCATTCTAATAAGATGCCACAGAAATAAATAACAATAAATAAGAAATAAATAAAAGAAAAAGAAATAACAATAAATAAAATAAATAAGAAATAAATAACAATAAATAAGAAATATTTATCTTATATTAAGTGTAAAAGAGTTGATTTATGAACTTATAGATATCTAAAATGATATTGTTCTTGCAAAGACCCAGCAGTACAAGCAACAGCAACATACGTTATTAGATCCCATTTCCCTTCTTTACTTGAACCCTTCAAGAACCTATGATTTCATTGATATGGGATGTTTTCTCAAATTCATATCTCAAGACTTCTATACTGTAGACAATCTTTATGAATTAGCTAGTGTATCTCCCTCATACTGCTAATCGTCCTTATTTAACAGATGGCAAAGTGGACAATCAGAAAAATGATGTGGCTCATTCTTAGTCACATACCTCATAGATCCTTAAAATGGAATTTGAACCCAACTCTTCCTGAATAAAATCCCAACACTATTTAATATAGCTGCCACCTTTGTTTTGGCCATGGTTACCTCTTACCATAACTAATGTGATAGCCCTCCCATCGGACTCTCACTCTGGTCCATCATTTACACTACTAATTAATTTTCCTTAAGCATATATCTATGTTATTCCTCTACTCAATAAGTCTCCAATGCTTCTTTCCCCCCTCTAAAATCAAATATAAATTCTTTAATCTTGCTTTTAAAGCTCTTATCAACCATACTGCTCCATCTTATTTTTCCAGCTTCATCATTCATTATTAGCTCTCCCACACTCTATCATCTAGTCAAACTGGTCTTCTCTCAGTTCTACAGACACAGCATATTATCTCCCCTATTTCTAGAATCTTTGTACTGGTTGTGTTCAAATGTACCCCTTCCTTACCTTGGCCTCATAGAATTCCTTCAGGCTTTACCATACAGCTCAAGCAGCTATTATCCTCACTTGGTTTTTAAAGGTTCTGTAAAATAATCAGGAATCATTTATGAAGTGCCTACTATATGCCAGGCATTATGCTAAGCACTGGGGACACAAAAAGAGGCAAAAGATTGTCCTTTCCTTCAAAGAGCTCAGAAAAGTGAAAAGGAAAATTTTTGTGCTCCAAGAATTTATAAAAAATAATATAGTATAAAATATAAAAATATGTAATATAATGTAATAATATAAAACATGACTTAACTTCTTATCACTCCTCAGACAGAAAGCAAATATTATTAAATGCCTTTTATATACCAGAGAGAGTGGCTTAAGACTGAGAGGCTACTATCACTTTGAAATGATTTCCATAGATATTTTGCCAAAATATAAGGAGCTGTCCTTTTAGTAAAGGGATTATTTCTTGCCCTGCATTGGTTTTAGAAGTCTTTGTTGAGCTTAAATGAGCAGAACTACTTTAAGTCATTGTAACATTTTCTCAGAAATGAAGACAACCAAAGAAGTAGGGATTCCATCAGGACTCAGAGGCTAAAGAAATGGACAGAAAAGTGATGAAGCACTTACCCGTAGGAGAGATTGATGCAAAGAAAGGCCCTTAAATGACATTCTTCAGTGGATTAGTCCAACCTTAAGAAAGCACTGACTGAGACCTTTAAGCTAGAGTTCTAAATGACCATTAAGGATTTTAAATTAGTTAATTGTCTAGTAAATAAAATTAAGTTCTAGAAATGATATATTAAAACTAACCTAAAGCTAAATTAGATATCAATTTTTAACTAAATATATATAATATATATAAAAATATATAATAAATATATATATCCTTTTGGGTCTAATTTATATATATATATATATATATATATATATATATATATATATATATATATACTTTTACTAGCCATTTGAAAAATATGGAAAATGCTGAAAATAAATTAACTTTTTTGTATCTTTGAGAGCAAGAGAACAAACTGGGACAGGGGATAGTGGTTGCTTATATATGATAATCAAAACACATTTATGGAAGAATACTAAAATAAGCCATTTACAAACTGAATAAAGTGATCACAAAGACTCAACAAACTTCCAAATTATTTGCCTGCCTCCCTCCTTTGATAGGCAAGAGATTGTGTGACTTGTGCAAGGTAATAGAGATTTAACTTGTGTCTGGGAACTTAACCCGGTTTTAGAAGTATTTTTCTATGATATACTACCTCTCTCACACTACACTGCTTTTCCTATACTTGGAGATGTTATCTAATTTGATTCACAACATTTTATTCATTCTCTGTACTCATATAAAAATATCAAAAATGCAACAGAACCTCATCACTAAGGCTTTTTTAATTTTTAATGTTATTTTTGTAAGATTTATAAGATTTTTTTTACTAAAGTATTTAAGGTAATCTCTATAAAATCCAATGACAACCTTAAATCCTGTGCTTTTTCATGGAAATATATTTTTTAAAGTGTCACTCATCAATTATCTAAAAATCCAAATTACTGAAGAAATTGTGGCCAATGTATTGTCCATCCAAATTACTTTTTTATATTGTTTTTGCTAGATATAAGACACTTGGTTTGTGTCTAACATAAACAGAACATTTTGTTGCTCAAAGTAAAATTTCCATGTGGAATCACTTATTTCTTTCCAGTTCCTGTCTTTCATGACATAAGCTATATGAGTATATTCTTTTATCAATAGCATGGGAATCTGGGAAGGGTAGTAAGGGAAATGAAAATATTTAGATGGAATTCATTAATTATAAAATTATAAAATAAATTATAATGTATATGACATATATAAAATAAAATAATTATTAAAAACTTATTTGTCTAATTGAAATCAAAAGGAAAAACAAAATCAAATTATTTAAATACATATCCAGGTCTTATACACATAGCATATTACCAAATTCACATGATTGCTAAAAAAAGAAACAGATGATATATTAGCATTTTTCAAGCCTTTAAATCACAGTGTAAGTATGTACTATTGTTATTAGCGATATTAAATAGCCAGTGAATAAGGTGCTGTGCTTGTGGTCATTAAGACCTGAGTTAAAATCATGACTTGGGCACTTGCGCTAGTTATATGACCCACTACTTAACCTCTCTCAGCCCCCCAAATATCTATCTATCCATTAGTACAGTACTCCTTTGAACATAACAGGTACTCTAGTGGGATAAAAATGAATTGAACCAGTTATAAGAAAGGCTAACAAATATTTCTTTCTTTTTAGAATAAAAGTGAATTCAGTGTGGTTCTACATATATGTGTATGTTTGAAACTAAAAATTTTCCCTATATTGCGCACTTTTAAAATGACATACTTTTTGACTTCTCATACTTCAGTTAGAATTGGCAATCTTTTTCTGAAAGAAATGGATTTCCATCAAAGCCAGTGAAGACAGCAGCATAAAATATATGAAAAAGGGAAGTTTGAAGATTTGGAGGGAATTCTGCATATATAGAAACAGAGCCATTATAAAACTGTTCTAACCCTTAATGCCATGAAGAAAACCTCTTCCTGATAAGTGTGACCTTAAATTACTCTTTTAATGGTTCTGCCAGCCAGCCTCTCAGTAGAAAAAACCCATGGAATTTGAGAACTTGAGGGAACTTCAGCCCATTTGGGATTCAATCATTGCAACTATTTGAAAATGTCTGGTGTGGGTAACTGAGAAGTAAATACTTTATTGGTTTGTTTATTTTCATGTTAATGCACCATCCATTTGAATTCATCCTCCTTGCCTTTTTGGTAGGCATGGTATTCCTAGGTTATGTCTCACGCCCTCTCCAGAGCTCTTCCTGGCTTTTTTAGGCTCCACAATAAGGAAGCCACATCAACAGCTAGTGCCTTAGTACCAAGAGTTAATCAAGTCTCAAGAACAGTTCATTAGCTTTTAGGGCAAAGAAAATGTGCCATTAGATATTTATATTACCACATTATGCACATACATAGCTCTGTATACATACCTACATGAAATGCATGTTTTTACCTCATGTACTTTACTGCTGAATGAAAAATAAAATCCTGATTGGTCATCAAATACAAAGCACAACAATATGTTTATTTTCTTTTCTTTTGACTGATAAGGGAAACAAATATGCAAATCTAAACATTATACAAGGGAAAAAACCTCTCCAAATTAATTTGTGGGTTGTGAAGTATAGAACATTATTGTTTTATTCATATGAATGCCTAATAAAATATTTATAATTAAGCTTATCCATCAGATAAGCTTAACCACATTCTACTGTCAGAGGAAGAAAAGAATCTTTGGAATGATTACATTTCTAATAATGTTCCAAATAATAAGCAAAGAATAAGGACTTAGAATGGAGGTGTACCTTTGTGTCCATAATCATCTTCGGATTCAGAAATCTGTGTGTTCTGAAAAAATGAAATTTATTGCATGATTTTTTTCCCATTCAACTATCAATATGGCCTGTTCGAAGCCATTCAGAATGAAACCTGGTGGCAATAACAGTAATGTTAGTTAATGGGAGGAAGGTGTCTTGACCTTATTGACCTAACATCAAAATTGTGCTAGCTAATTAGGTAAAATAATTTCCCTAAAATTCTTGGGCAATATGGAGCCCAAGGTTGAGTGAGCCAAATTTGTTCCTCAGCTACAAGTTGAGACACCGAGGACCTAAAAGTATTTGCCTGAAAGAATTATGAGATACACACTTACTCCTAAAATAAAGCTACCATGTAGCATGCTTGAATATATCAAGAATCTAAGCTTTTGTGGATGTGGGTAATCCCTATATCGCCATGCCATAGTTCCTCTATAACTTGTCAGCTTTTCAGTGAAAAGTTGATGGTATCTGAAAAACAGAAAACAGAAAACAAACCAACAGACTGTTAGTCCTACAAACAACAACAACAACAGAATCCATTAGGCAACTTGGTGATGTGTCTCTCTGAATTTAGGCTGATCCTCAGATGATGGACATACAATCTCCATTCAGAATCTTTTTACCTGGACTTCTGTTTCGCCTATTGAAGCCAGTGTCCCTTTCTACAGTATTATGAGAAAGGGGAAGACTTAAATGAAAAGAACAAGAGAATAAACAAATGAACAAACATTTTTAAGTGGTTTTATTAGTTAGGTACTCTGCTGGGCTCCAGGGATATGAAGGAAGGAAGGAAAATTTTAAAAAAATGGAAAGAAGTACTAGTTCTCAAGGATGAGCAAATTTTTATCTTTGCATAGTATAAGGATCTAAATGCATTTTAGAAATATAGATGAATTGAATCCTAAACCAATGTTTTAAAAGATGAAAAACGAAATAGGGAGAAGAGAACATTAGAATAATAAAGGTTTGGGGGAACAAAGAGAAAGAAGGGAAACTATACTGATTAGATGATCAACTAGCTGAGAGAAGGTTGGATTATGCTATTTCTACCCTTTCCATGAGTGCTACCCTTTTAGAGAACAGTTGAAAGAAATGCTTCTATTTTCATAATCAAATACTAGATGCAGAAGAGATAAGTTTGTACAGCTCTGATTAAAGGATCTTATTTAAGCCAGAGTAGAAGTATAGGGTTCTTGTCATAGCATGAAGGAAGTATTTATAGTAATGTTTTATATGCAATTTAGGTATTGTTTTAATCAATTAAAAGTGCTGGAATCAGTGAGATTGCTCACCAAGGCTATAAGGTCAGAAACTCAGCTTTAAGAGAAAACATATGTCTCTATTCAAGGAAAGCAGGAGAAGCCTTCATATTTTACATATTTCTTCCCATAGGGCAGATAATCCCTAACTGTCCACTAATTAAGTAAAGGAACAAGGACACCTAGAACCTTCTTTTTGCAACTTAGGCTTGTTCTTTTATATATCCGTATATATTTCTGATGTTCTTTACTAGTGTCTTATTGTGGTGTAAGGAGATAAAAAAGTTCAGAATCACTGATAAGTAGAGAAATCAAATTAAAAGAAATCCAAGATTCTACCTCACACTCATCAGACTAGCAAAAAAATAATAAAACAAAAGGAAACATAACAGTTGGAGAACATGGGCAACACCATATTGCTTAGTGGATGAGCCATTCTGGGAAGCAAAAACTATCCTTCCCCTTTGACCCAGCAATACCACTACTGGATGGAACGGAACTATAGGTACAAAAATAGTCATATCAGTGCTTTTTGTTGTAATAACTGAATAAAGACAAAAACAAGAGTCCATCAGTTGGGAAACTCTGAATATAGTATATTATTCTGAATGTTGTTCTATCTTGTGCCTGAGTCTTTGCTAGCCCATTTGGGGTTTTCATGGCAAAGATACTGAAATGGTTTGTATTATTTTTATTTTATGTAATTATACAGAAACCATAAACTTATTATCTTAGTTATTGTATATTAATGATGTACATGAAATCTATTTCAACATCTTACGATGATGCAGTTTAAAAGTGTTTTGTTTTTAAATATTATATCCTCTTACAAGATGGCATGTTCTACTCAAAGGCTAAGTTTCTAGAACTAAACCAGTTCACAAATGTTAACTTTTTAAGCCCAAACTTGTCAAGTCTCATATCAACTCAATAAAAAACATGTTGTCAGGATTCTAAATGCAATTAGCTAATATGGAAAGGTAATGATGAAACTGAGGAATCTAAATATTGTCTAAAACTATTTTTGCAAATCTTTTTGAGTTTTGGAAACTTCTGATATAAGAATAAGAATAATAATTAACCTGGAAAGATAGTTGCCTTAGACAGATAATAACAACGTATTTGCTCAGATTCACACAGCTAATATCACATGTCTGATTTGAACCGAAGTCTTTCTGAATCCAACTTTAATATTTAGGGAATTGTCCCTCCACCCCCTACAACACCAGAAACTCTAGAAGTTCTCTCTGAATTTGAACTGTTAGGTTTGTGATTTTGTGTTTTAAAAGACAAGTAGATCCTGATGGGAAAAAAATGTCAAGTTCTTTCAGCAATACCATACAGCCCAAGTTTACAGAAGCCTGAGTCTTTTGAATGGATAACTGTGCTATGGTTTGGGGTGGGAGTCAAGGAAAGGAATGTCACATTCTCATCAAGTATTTAAAGGAGACCATCTATGTCCTCTAGAATATTCTGAGCATTTAATGTTGTGTGGGTGTCTGAGTATAAGCTATCCCACCAAATTTCCCTTAGAAAATGAAAATAATAGACCTACAAACTGGTTTTGAGTCCAAGATATTCTGGGTCACACACTAGATGTTCGACCCTGGAGGCCATTTCACTTTTCCAGGTTTCTATTTCATGAATTAGATCATTTTGGAAGGTCCTTCCAAATCCAAATCCCATGATTTTTAAGATCTTATTTAAAAAAACATAATGTGAATGCTACATGATTACGGAAACAGGAGGAGGATTTTATTCCCTTAGTCTATAGCTATACAGTATTTAGGAAGAGTGGCAGGGACCTGATGGAACAATGGTATCATTAGTAGCAAATTCACACACTTACATTTGGGTCAAAATAAAAAGAAAACAAAGAAGAAAAGATTGATGCAGATCATTTACAGATTCCATATTCATCGCTTTTATTTTCTCTTTGTACTTCCTCCTTTCCTTATTGTGAGAAAGTATAAGAAGAATGGACAAAAGCTAATCAGAATGTGATTATGAGCTGCTTTCATGTTTAATTTATGCTGGATATGAGAGGGAGCAAAGGGTTGGAGTCCAAGCTATAATCAAGCCAATATAGCAGGAACCAGCAAGAGAACCACTTCTGTTGGCTTTCTGGATTATTTCTCACAACTTCATTAGAAGTTGCCTTCTAAAAATCACAGTGATGGATGTAGTCTTTGCTGTTCCCATGGTTACAAGTTTACTCAGTAACTCCAGCCTGTCAAGAATTGACTTACTCCCAACTTCAGTGAGATAAGTTCTGTTGCTGAGCAGAAAGTGAGTGAGAAGCCCTTGCCTAGAAATGACATTGGCTCAGTAGACAGCTCTAGTTTTGCTTCACATGCCCTGATGCCCAGGACTCTCACTCAGATGACAAGATTTAGACCTGAGTTGTTTTTAAGTCTTTTTCAATCATGTTTGACTCTTCGTAACCCTATTTGAGGCTTTCTTGGCAAAGATACTGGAGTAACTTCCTTATCTAGCTCATTGTACAGATGAGAAAATGATGGCAAACAAGGTTAAGTGACTTGTTCAAGGTTATTCAGCTATAAGTATCTGAAGCTAAACTTGAACTCAGAAAGATGATTCCAGGCCGGGCATTCTATCCACTGTGCCAACTAATTACATTTTTTTAGATCTAAGAAGCCTCTGAACAATCAACTAATCCTACCTCTTCATTTTCTAGATGAAAAAAAATTGAGACTAGAGAGATGGAATGACCTAAAATCTGATATCCCCATACTTCAAACTCTCCTCTCTATCAGCTTGACCAATCTTCTTAAAGTCTGGGTTTCTGACTCATTATTTTCTACTTTCTTAGTCTGATTCTTGATTTTATTTGCTTCACTTCCTTTCCTCCTAGACTTTTCATGGAAAATAAAGCCTTGAATGGGAATAGCAAGAGAAAAGGCAAAAAGTTGTGAAAAAATCTTCATATGAGCAAGATCAGGACATTAAACTTAGCCTAGTAGACAATAGGGAACCAGTGAAAGAATTTTGAATACTAAGGGAAGTGATCAGAAGGTTTACTAAAATAATTATTCTGTCAGAATTTTTGAAGATGAAGGAAAAATAGATTGGAGACTGGAATATGAGTTAGAAGTTTGTTATAATCTAGACAAGAAGAATTTAGGTCCAGAAATAAAGTGATTTCAGTTGTAGTGGAAAGAAGAGAACAGATTAGAAATAATGGGGCAATAGAATCCACTGGACTTTGCAACTGATTTGATAGGTGTTATTATGAACAAGAAATCATTAAAGATAATTGGCGTTACAAGTATAAGAATATAAAAATTTAAATTAAAAACATAACCAAGAGTAAGTGGGTAGGGAAGAAAAAATAAGAGTCAAGGTTAGAAGCATAAGGGATACCTAGATTTTAGAAACTGAAAGAGGATGAAGCCAACAGAAAAGAAAAGAAAAAGAAAAAAAAAGAAGAAAGCTTGGCAAAGAGTAGAACCAGGTTAAAAGAATATCATTGAAGCCAAGACATTATGGAATATTACAAATGAAAAAGTATTTCAAAAACAGATAGAATAATACCAGAGGCCAATAAGAATGAGGAGAGGAAAAAGGATACATGACTAAACAATATAAGTCATCAATGACTGGAGAGAGCTGTTAGGGGATAGATACTGGTAAGTAAGTACAGGAAAGACATTATTACTTCCCTTCTAAGGGAAGGGGAATGACTTGAGGGGACAAAAGGTTAAAGAAGGTTTTGTTTTATCAAAGAGAGATTTGAACATGTTTATAGGTTGAGGAAGAAGTCAATAGAAAAATTTAGAAGTTCCATCAGAGAAAGAGTATTTCAGCAGTCACTAATGAGATATTATTATGAATAGAAGTGGAAAGTTTACTCTTAGAGTAAGGAAGAAGGTTAATTCTTCCACATAGACTGAAGTAAAGAATGTCAAGATAGGTGAGGAAATGTATTCAATTTAAGAAGCATTTATTATATGCTTTGTGGAAGTCACTGTGCTTAGTCACTTGTCTATACAAAACAACCTCTGCCATAAAGATGGTTGGACTGTATAAGGAGGGGAGAAGGGAAATAAAGGAAGGTTCAGTTTCAGAAATTAAAAAGTTAAGTCATCTTTTGAGAAATGGAGTAAGGAGTTGAAAATTTTAAGGAGGAAATAGGTGCCCAATAAGAAATAGACATCTGAATATGGAAATATGTATCTTATTTGATAGCTTATATACAACCTATATGGTATTGCCCGCTGTCTTTGGGAGGGGAGAGGGACAAAATGGAGGGAGAGAATGTGTGTCAAAATGTCAAAAAATGAGTAGTAAAAACTGTACAATCATGTAAAAAAATTTAAGAACACTATAGACCATAAATAAATAGATAGATAGGAGTTGGACAAATGGTTGCTTGCAGCAACAAAGGCCATTGACATAGAATAAACTAATTGTTGAGCTAATATGCACTGTTTTATAATAATTTGTATCAGAGTATTAGATAGTATGAGAGTAGAACTGGAAAAGGCATCCTGGGAACCTGGATGAAGTGGAGCATTAATAAGACAAAAATGGCAGAAGGTCAAAGGAGCAATCAATGGATTCAAGAGAGGAAAAGAGTAGGTAGCATTAGTGAAGTGGTTGGGTTCAGGCTTATGATTAAAAAGAGAGTTTCAGAACCATCCCTTCTTAAGGTTAGAACTGGTATCCAGTAAAAAGCTAAAGTTAGCTAAATTTGAGTTACTGTTGAAAAACTGAACAGAAATAATTCAGGAAGATAAAATAGCATATGTTATTTACAAAGTCAAAGTTCTTGGAAATGTCAACATTTTCCAACTTATCTTAATATTAGCTAGAGAGGTCTGACTGCAGGAAATCTTAGAAGAACAAACATTTCCAACACTGTTATCACTAAATTAGCACTAGCCATTATTAGCATTTCAAATGTGTGGGTGAAACCACTCTAAACCCATTTAATGAGCTAGCCTTCTTTGATTATTCTTCACAAGATTCATCCTTAATTAGATAAACTAGTTAGGAGATATATATATATATATATATATATATATATATATATATATATAAGCACTTCAGTGTGTATATACATAAGTGACTTTGCCCAATAAAAAGAAAAAAAAAGTATTCAAGGAATAGAGGCAGTGTTTTTGTGCCCCTCCCAAACAAAACAAAACAAAGCAAAGCTAAAATTTCTATTCCTAGACTATTTTAGGTTCTTTTTTCTAGCCATTGACTCTGAGGTGAAAATCACAGTTATCTACAGTGAAGAAAATAAATATATTTAATTCATCAGATTTCATTTCTATAGTTTCTTACTTGCTTGTAGTATTATTCAAGAATTTCTTAGAACAAAAAAGGTTGAAATACAGAATTAACATGTGAGATTATCCTCAAGTATTCACTCACTGAAGATTTTATTAAATGGTATTTAATAACTATCTATAGATGTTTTTTCTTACAAGTATATGTAACTGATCTTTTATTTGGGTAGTAAATCATTTTCCTCTAAAAGTACCTACCACACTTCAATTAAATGATTGTGTTATTTCATTGAGATAGAGAGCTCAGGAAAATAACACTTTCTCAATATATTAGTTACTTAGCAACTTGTCTTAAACAATCATTTGATGCCTGAAGAGATGAAAGACTTGTCTTTGGTCATTCAACCATGGTATATTAAAAGCAGAATTAGAATCTACCTCTTCCTTTCTGTGCAACTACTTCTCTAATATCTCTTCCATACTTCCTTTTCCCATTTCACCAAGATAATTTTACAGCTTGAAATCATGAATTAGTTTGGAAAGATATTAATTAGTAATATTTTAAAATCCTCTATGCATCCATTTACAAATATTTTTAACAATGATATATTAATGTATCTCTCAAAATACTTAAGCTACTCCCCTCCCATTTTCTTTTTTTCTTTTTTTCTTTTAATAACAAATTCCCATATGACTTTTCTGTAGTCATATAATCCACATTGCCTCCTTCCCCTCTTTTGGAGCTGGCAAACAATTGAATCTAGGCTATACATATATTACCACACAAATCACGTTTCCAAATTATTCATTTTTGTAAGCGTGTGATATTATAAAACCAAAACTAAAACATATACTCAAATAAAACCTCCTCATCCATTTTCAAAGGATCAATCTTGACTCCAAAAATAAGACTGGAAAAGTCTTAATATTTACCTCACCCACCCACCCTCCAAAAAGAATACATTTTTTAAAAAATCACTTACTTTTGGGATTCCCCAAAAGACATGATAATACATTTCCTTTTTGCTACCTTCAATAGGTAAATAGTCCTAGACAGATTAAAAACCTAGTCACTTCTTTAAAATCAAGGTTTTTTTTCTCATTTCTTAACTTTCACAGGATTTAACAACCTGCCAGTTTTCTGTCTTCTACCTAAGCTTACTTCTCCTTGTTGTGGCCCCACAAAGATAAGGAACATCTGGTTAACATCTTCTTGGTAATAAACTTCCAGATTTCCTCACTTTTAGAGGAGAATTTGCAACATCATTCTTAGAAAGTGACATTTTTATGGTGAAGTTCCTTTTGGCATAAGACTAGAAGATGCACAGTTCTTCATAGTCTCTAGAAGTTATTGCCTTTCTGGATGCTTTCATATTTCTAGAACCATTCTTTATCCTGAAATTTTCTTGACAATCATATTTGTGCAGTAGAGAATAATTTGTCCTTAAATAAAAACACATATTTATTTCTAATGTGCTTCATGTTGTGTTTTATTCTGGGTATTTTTGAGAACATTGCAGAGTATAAGTTTGAGTTCATCCAAATATTAAATATAGTGTTACTGTCTGCCAGTGCCTATTTTGAAATAAAACCATGAAGCAGTTTTATATTTTCAGCCGAGACCAAATTTGAGAAGCTTTTACTGCACTGATTAAAAGAAGGATTTCCTTGGGAAAATCCTGGAATTTATTTTTCAAATTATTAACACCATTAAAAACAAAAATTCAATGCTCTGAATAAACATAATTGAAAACCCACTCAGGAGGCCTATGACAGGAAAATTATGGCTATCAATTATGTATCCTTTATTTACAAAATCCTCTTTTCTTTGTTCATAAAATATTATTTCTCATATAAATACCCTCATTGTTTTATCAAAGATTCAACTCAAGGACTGAACTTTGATGCAGGAAAAAATGACTTCGCCCACAATTGAGAATCCAGTGCTGATGGGTCTTGGCAGGAATTCAGATTTTCAATTGAATTAACAGCTAATGTCATTTAAATAATAGATCCATTTAAAATGGAAATGATTTAAATACAGTCCTTTGAACAATAGAAAATGGAATTCTAATGTGTCAGCTTTATTTTCATTAAATCAAAAGAGCTAATGTTTATGGCTCCACATACATTTTGAGTAGAAAACAGAGGTAGAAAACAGCACAGGAGTACTTAAGAAACCTTTAGTGGCACAATAACATTAGAGTACGACAGAGAATATGCCTCACAATGAAAAATGTAATGACTACACTTTACAAATTCATCTCCCCGAATCTGCATGGACATGAACATTCTTGAGTATGAAATCTTTCCTGTTGAATTAGGTTTAATGATAGAATAATGTACTCAGAAACATCAGGGCTGGAATAGCAAGGCATTGGCAGTGGTAGCCCCCCATCCATTGAATTAAAAGCCTGTCTCCCTGGCTCTGGTTGCTTGTCTTGTGGAGTGAATGCTACTGTTTGGAGATAAGAGTAGACTTTAAGCTAGGCTTCTTTCTATGAAGTGGAGATGAAGAGGGTACCATATGCATTGCAGGCATAAGAGGGGCAGCCTAAGCAAAAGACAATACATCAGTGAAGATGAGGAAAGGAGGAGACAATATGTGGGAAAGTTTCAAGGAAAGAATTTAGGCTCCATTGAAAGAAAATCCTACAGAGTAAGAGTTATGCACAGTGTAATGCACTGCCTCAGGAGAGCTCTTCCTGGGAGCTTTCAAATGGAGCCTTGATGATTCTATCCCAAGTATGTTGTATATAAGACTCTCAATCAGGTACATTCCAGCTTGGAGATCCTGTGATTTATACCACATGGCATTAGCATCTCAAGGCAGTCAAATATACTTTAGATTCATCTTAATACTCTCCATGCTATATTCTGTACATATATTATTCATACTGTAGCCATATTTAATAAATCTCTAGAGATATTTCATTTGATAAAAAAGATGTACAATCACATTAAAAATGCAAAGTACAATATAAATGTAAGAGATTATTACATACACATGGATAACAGCAACATGTATTCAGAAGTGTATTATGTATAACTAAATATATGTATGTACATGTAACCAGATGTTACTGAATTTGCAACTATTTTTAATTTCCATTTCCTAGCAGACTTAGGAAATCTGTGTCCATTGTGAATTCAAAAAAGGAAAAATGTTGTCTACCATTGATGTCTTGATTACTATAGAAAATTATCACATATACAGAAATTGCTAATTCTATTCTTTTCCCATTCAAAATAGTAAATATTAGATAATTTGAATAGAGAAGAAAGTATGTGAGTCTGAGTTCCAGCATCATTCAATTTTAGAGAAACAAAGCACATGCATTTTACAGAGACACACCTTATTCTTGAAATGCTTTATAGGATTAAAAAATGATTTGACATAATGAATCCTAAGAGATGAAAAATTATTGATAAGTTGACTTTTAGATAACATTCTAGATGTTCATTTTTAATTGCCCATTTTGGAAACTATAAGAGATGTTTTTATTTTACCTTTTAAATACATCTTTAACTAGATCTATGATATCAGCCATATGGAAGTTCTCTGTAAGGAACTTTCTCCAGCCAAGGGGAGTGCAATACTCTTTCAGTTAGCTTTGGCTCCATTTAGTACATTGTTTGAACTCACAGTTTCCTGAATCCAAGGCCAATCTTCTATCTTCTATACCAATCTTTCACCTTTACCACTTATGAACTTAATTATTAAACTGGCAACTCTATCTTAAGTTAGTAAAATAGTAGCAACTATTCTAATGTACCTTCAGTTCCATTTATAAAAATGTTATTAAAGATCAGGTAAACTAAACCTTTCCTAGAATCTGGAAAGTTATACCTGTGTATGCTGTATATTTTAGTTGAATGCAATTGAATATATTTCACATATTTGTAAAATTTTTAAAATCATTAATTAAATCTTGTTTCTTTTTTGTCCTTCAGAATTATTTTCAGGGTTTAATAAATTAGGAAAAATAATCTTTCTACTGTACTTTAACCCATACATATCTGAAAGTGCTTGGTTGTGAATAAAGATATGATAGATGGGAACAATGGGGACACAGTTACTATTTGGTTAATGGAAATGACAGGTCTCAGAATAAAAATTCTTAATTTAAAAATTCCATTATCCAATTTTTTGCTACCACAAAGAACATGGCTATAAATATTTTTGTACAAGTTTTTTTTTTCCTTATTATCTCTTTGCAGTACAATCTTAGCAGTGGTGTGGCTGGCTCAAAGGGCAAATAGTCTTTTAAATCCCTTTCCACACAGTTCCAAATTGCCCTCCAGAATGGTTGAACCAATTCACAACACCAACAGTGTATTAGTGTCCCAATTATGCCACATCCATTCCAACATTTATCCCTTTCCTTTGATGCCATATTTACCAGTCTGCTAGGTGTAAGGTGGTGCCTCAGAGTTTTTTTTTTTAATTTGCATTTTTCTAATTAGGAGGGATTTAGAACACTTTTTTTCATGGGCTTATTGATAGTTTTGATTTAATTATGTGAAAACTGGCTATTCATGTACCTTGACCATTAGTTGATTGGGGAATGGCTGAACAAGTTGTGGTATATGTTGGTGATGGAATACTATTGTGCTCAAAGGAATAATAAAGTGGAGGAATTCCATGTGAACTGAAATGACCTCCAGGAAGTGATGCAGAGTGAGAGGAGCAAAACCAGGAGAACACTGTAAACAGAGACTGAGACACTGTGGTACAATCAAATACAATAGACATTTCTACTAGCAGTAATGCAATGACCCAGGACAATCCAGAAGAACTTATTAGAAAGAAAGTTATCCACATCTAGAGAACTATGGAGACGGGAACGCATTAGGAAAACATATGATCAATCATGTAATGTGTTAAGAATTTTGATGTTAAAGGATCGCTGTACTGCAGATATGAATAATAAGGAAATAGGTTTTGGACAATGATACATGTATAACCCAGTGGAACTGCTTGTCATATTCGGGAGGGGGAAGGGGGATCATAGATCATGTAATCATGAAAAAATATTCTAAATTTAAAAAGGGGAAAAATTCCATTATCGTCCACTTGATAGATACCATTTGAATCCTTCTGTAGCCTCATAAACAGTGGCTGCTCCTTTTCAAATTGTGAAGAAATATTCTACTTCCACAGTATTAAAAGTAACACTTTCCTAACTTTGGAAATGGCCTTTTAAAAAGGTACCACAAGGATGTGATGCAGATCGCTAGTTTCTGGCTTGTTTGGACCTGCCTCTTTTTCATCCATTCTGCGTGGGGACAGAAAACAAAAACAAAAATTTACAGTTGAGATTAATGAAATAAAGGAGCCAATATTACTAATTAAAATTAAAAAAGATGAACAGATGGTCTTTATACAGCTGGAAGTATTTGAGGGGAAATTCAGCCCTGGTGTTTTAGTAAGGCAGCTCTATTGTAAGAAAACACACCTGTTTATTTTTCTGACAATACACACACACTCTCACAACTCTGTCTCTCTGTGTATACAAAATATACATACGTATTAAAGATATATGTGTATTATTATTAAATTATTAAATTTCATTTTTGTTTATCATTATTTTGGCTATTAAATTGTGCCACGGTCTTTCATTGCCTGTTATATGTTGAGATAATGGAGATTTTACTGGCTTAATATTATTCACATAATGTATGTCCCCTGGGCCCAATAATGCTAATCATGACATCCAAATGGCAAGGTGATCTTTTCTTGCTTTTTCATCATTTTTATACCATATGCTTTTCCACCTTAACTTCCACAACCCATGAAGAAGATAAGAAAGGAAAATATTGAATCCTCAAATGTAGAAACAACCTGGACAAACCATTAACTCTTATCACTTGACCTTATTTATTAAGCTCTTTCTCAATAACTTATTGATTATTGAACATCTTTGAATTTATAATTTTATATTAGATGAATGACTCTTATTTGTTTTATTCTTCATTTAATAATTATACAACTAATGCCCAAAATTTACTCAATTAAATCCTACCCTGATGCTTAGTTGCAATGCGAAGATAACCCTTGATTCTTGAAGGAAATGCTAGGTGAAACTAATGTATTAGCAACAGTAATTCTGCTGTTGTCTATGATTCAATCATCCAAGGATAAACATAATTAAATTTTAAGAATTTGAGTCTAATACTAAAATTTTCTCAGGCATTGATGAATTTTTTTATGCTGCACACCATTTTCTAAAACCTTGTGTTAGGATTCATAGAGGTTGTGATTTAACTGTGTGACTCTAAACAAGTCATTTATCCTGTCACCAAATCAGCATCCTTATCTTTAAAATGAGGATTACAATAGTACCTGTCAACCATAGCTGTTGTAAGGACCAAGTGAGTTAATATATTTAAAGTCATTTAAAAATCTTGAATTGAAATATAATTGCTAATATCAGCATTATCAATATTTTCTGCTCCAGTAGGAGTTTTTACAATGAAAATACAGAAGTTCAAGACCAAAGATAACACCTGACCCAAATCCAATGAGCTGCTAAAGGATAAGGACCAGTTTTTGTTTTGTTTTGTTTATGTTATTATGCCAGTCGTGATACAAATTACTGTGCCACCTAGCTATAGGGAAGGAAAAGAATAGGAGCCAGAAAACTAAGAATGAATTTATAAGTCAATATCATAGTCAACTGGGTTGTATCTAACACATTTAATCAGTTCATATACCTCCAAGAAGAGGTTGGCAAGCCAATTATCATCCTCTTTTTCCTTGTCTTATTGCCAAAAATTATTAGCCTCCCAAATCATGTAAATAATTAATTCAATCAATTAAGGCAACATTATCTCATCACTCATCCTTTCATTTATGGCTTTATTTAATGAAAATCTTGCACATATGTTATATCTAGCTATATAAAGATATATAGCTCCTGTTCCTTTGAATTGTTTTGGAGGAAACTGCCAGCAGAATTCATGAAGCTGTTGTTGAAACATGACATTTTCTGCATGAACCTAGGGAAAACCGTTATGGATTGTATAAAAATCATAAAGCAGTTGACCTGAAAGGGATATTAAGGATGATTTAATATGGCACTAACATTTTACAAATAAGTAATATTAGGCCAGGAGATGTTATGACTTGCCCAAAGTTACATAGCAAATTACTGGTATGGCATATTCTAGAACCCAGATTTCTGAAAGATGAGCCCTACCTTTCCAGTAATATGGACCATACTTTCTAAGTGATGTGATTAAATGATAACCTTTTAAATAAAGACTGAAAGAATAAACTTTTACATGGTACTGTGTCCCTTATTCCTAGTACATTAGCCTTGAATTTTGAATTAGATACTAGGATTTATTTATACAAAATAACAGATCCTTAGTGGTTTTCTATTAAGGAACAACCATTCATTCATGTATAATTCATGTAGATTTCACAGAAGTCTGTTCTGAATCTTTTCTTTAAGACTTTATGTCTTTATAAAGAAGAACAACTCTTCTTCCCCCCTTCCTCTTCTACCACCTCCTGCCACAGCCTACTACATTTGTTCATATATCATCAGCACACTTTGGTTACCATAACACACCAAATGTAACTTTGTCAAAGTGTCAAGATAAGAAAACAAGTTCTAGTCTAGTGGATGATCTGATTTGGTTAGTTTTCCATGTAATATTCCTTAGGATCAAATTCTGAGTCCCTAGACTTTGATCTGTTTAGTATTCTCACTAGTAAATTAAATAAAACATATTTAAACCATGTGTGAATGACTGTGGAAAATAGGAAAATGACTTTGGAAAATAGGTTAAAAGATTTTAAAGGATGTTAATTGCTTGTTTCTTTTCAACCACTTCCCTAGTTAACGCACAGTAAATACAAGTCACTTCATTGATCTAGGTCTCAATTTCCTCATCTACAAAGTGAAGGGGTTGAATTAAATAATTTTAATTAAGGTCCACTAAAATTCTACAAGAGTAACTGACATTTATGTGGTGCATTAAAGTTTGGATAGCTCTTTACATGGAGTATTTTCCTCTTTAGAACTTTCCTACATAAGAGATAAGTATAATTGATACTATTATATTCATTTACAGATGAGGAAACTAACTCAGAACAGTTAAATGACTTGATCATGGCCACACAGTGAATAAATGGCAGAACCAGACTTGAAGCTCAGTTTTTTCATGATTCTAGTAGTCGGAGATAATATTTATTTTTTGTTTATTTTGAAAAGCAGTCTGAGATAATATTTATTTTTGTTTGTTTTTTAAAAGCACAGAGTACAATGCATAGTATATAGTTGGTACTATATAAATGTTCATTCCTTTTCCCATTCTTGCCCATATTTCATACTGTCTCTTGAGTCTATTGATTGCGATACCATACTTACATGGAAAAATGAGTTAATAATTAAAGAGGGGAAAAATCATAAGATACCAATATGGTAGACCATGAGCAAATATTCATAAGACTTGGATTTGGAAAGACTAATACAAATCATCTAGTCCAAAACTTTCACATGTTACTAATGAGGAAACTGAGACCCATAGTATAATAAGAAGGGGACTAACCCAAAGAAAGTGATCATAAGAAACAGTATTTTTTGAACATAGATTTCCTGAATAATTTCCAGTTTTCCTTTCACTATATATATCCTTCCCCCCTCCCCGTTTTCATTCTATGTGGCAGAATCAAATAAAACTAAGTTTGGGGAAAATAAAGGTAAAATTTGTTTCTTTCTGGAAAGATTGGATAGGACCATTTCTGGGATCTACTAGCAAAAAAAAAAGAGATGGAACACATAGAAATTATTCAGCAGAAGGCCACAAAATTGTTGAGGATTGTAATCCACATTTCTTCATGACTTGTGGCTTTACTATGATTCAGCAATTAGATTGATTATCAATGGTTGCAATTGGAGCCATGCATTTAGTTTGAATGTTCATTTATGAGTTGTTGTCAAATAAGATAATTGTGAAATGTAAAGTCTTTTGTGTATGCGCTGTGGAATAAATTGATTAGTGAAATAGATAATATTGCACAGTAAAGTCACAATACAGTCATATTTTAAGTACCTATGTTAAAGTTTCAATCGAATATTCCCTTTCTATGTTCAGTTTTCATGTCTTACTCTCCATGACCTCATTTGTTGTTGATGGTGTTTAGGCAAATATAGTGTAATGGTTTGCATTTTCCTTCCCAGGCTCATTTTACAATTGAGGAAGCTTAGGCAAGCAAGGCTGTGTGACTTGCTTAGTGTCACATAACTGATGGGTATCTGAACCTGGATTTGAACTCATGAATATGACTCTTCTTTACTCTAGGCTCAACACTAAACACTGTATCATCTAGCTGCCTTCATTTCTGTGTGACTGTAGCCAAATCATATAACTTCTTTAAACTTCAGTTTTCTCATTTGAGAAATAGAGGGGGGAAATCACTGTTGTGAGCAAGGCAAGCTGTAAACATTTAAGTGTTATTGAAATGTGAGTGCTAGGAGATAGCTAGGCAGGGGTGGGGGGAATGGTCATTAATGTATTAGCTTAGATTAGGAAAGTAAAGTTTCTAGAAAGCTACACATAGATTGTGGGGCGGGGGAATATGGGCTCAGTTTGTAGTAGCCATCACTTAGCATTAAACGATGCACCAAATTCCTCTTCATTTTTGTTTGGATGTTCAGGAGCTCCATTTACTACAGATGACCTCAGTGGCAAAACGTGACCCTTTTTTACCCTTGTGTATTTTGTTTCTTCTAACCAAATGCCTATGTAGGGGGTGAGTATTTATTTTTCTTCTTGATTGCTGGGCTTGAACCCTTTGGTTCCTGGGCCAACCAGAGACTTATTTATGTCTATGTCCTGGTGTCTGTGCTTCAGGCAGACACTCTACAAAACTTTCCCAACTGTTTTAAATAACGTTTTGTCCGTTTCACTTCACACCCATAAAATTGGCTTTAAGTTTCAACTTTGTTTGAAACTCCCTGGCTTCTAACCTCTCTAACCTGAACCAGATGGGGAAAAAAGTTCATCAAAACAATTTTAAAACATGTTGACCTTGTCCACATGTTGCACTGCTGAGGTTTACATAATTCTAAAGAGGGAAGCCAAATCAAGGTCCTAATTTTCCTCTCCTCAGGGCACACCTTGCTAAGAAAAATAGGAGAAGACACACACCCAAAACAGCACAGAGAGAGATTTGTCCTATTTTGATTTTATTCTTTTATTATGGCTTTTGTGTTGTGTTTTCTTTCCATAAATATTTTTCCTTTGTTTTTTTTTTGTTTGTTTCTTGGCAATTATCTTGAAACCTCTTCTAGTAGGAAAATAAGTAGCCCCCTACGTCAATGATTCAGTCTCTTTTACCCTTAACTATCTCTTCTGAGAGAGACATTACATTAACATGCCCAGGAAAGAATACTCCAAAATACTTGAGTCTTCTTGTCCTTTTTTAGAAAAATTAAACTTTATGAGATTACCTTTTTCACTTGGAAGGGCAAACTTTATGATGATAATGATGTAACAGTTATTGACTGATCCAATATAAAAATTGGGACATCAACATCCTATTATAGAGATTTTATGTATCTCTGCAATGTCCCAATCCACAACGTAGAAAGACTGGGATTCTATCTCTGTAGAGTGTTCAAGGGAATGGCAGTGATTATTACTGCTTTTGTTAATCTTCAAAATGTCCACAATTATATTGATCTACACATCAGTATTTACAGTGTTGTGTTGTCACTTTTTATTGAAATTTAATATATAAGCCAATTTCCCTGGTGGCTGGGATTTGGGCTAAAAAGTAGTCTTGCCCCAGACCTGAAAGGCAGTATTTCAATCCCTGCTGGCTTTGTATCTTACCAATGGAATATTAAAAAAAGACAATAAGAAATATCAAATATATTTCTTTAAGCTAATAATAAAGAAGGAATTGGAAAAGGCATAGTGATTAATTTACTCAATAGAACAAGCAAGAGTCCAATGGTTCTGTGATCCAGTCATGAGGTGAAATCATCACTTGTACATATCTCTTAAGAGGGCTGACCTTCAGTTACTGGTAGATCCTCTTGAGTATGGGAATGGAGCTACATTAGAGAGGATGATGATGATCAGAGACTCACAAATAAATTACACTCATTTTGATATATACTATAGTTCATTTGAGAAGTGGGCATGGAATAAAGAAGGACATGAGATAAAATTAACATAACTAATGAGAGAAAGAAGACATTGCTAAATATATTTGAAAGATGTGGAATAGATCAGTGTCATCAGAATAACAGTAATACCTCTATTCCACCTTAAAACTGAGTTCTTGGTACATATAAGTGAACCCTTCAAATATTGACTATTCAAGGAAACAGAGAGAGCATCACTTAAGTAAGGATGAAGCATGTTTATCCCCTTTCGTAATTCTTCCCTTTGGCCCATTTTGTATATCAAGGTAGAAAGGATGACCTACTAATTGGTTGTTTTTTTTAAATAAGGAATAATGGAACATTGTTGACAGAGCTCATTATTATTTGAACTGCCTGCCTGGTCACCATCCTCTCTAGTAATACAAAAAAATTCCAGTGGATATACTGTAAATTTGATATTCTATTTTGAACTTCTTATTCAAACTAGAAACAGATATATTGGCAATTGAAAATAAGTATCTGTTTTTTTTTCCTAGCAAACTTAACCACAAGTGAAGTTGAACAGTCCTTTAATTCTGAT
The DNA here is from genome assembly GCF_027887165.1 of Monodelphis domestica. Lineage (NCBI taxonomy): Eukaryota > Metazoa > Chordata > Mammalia > Didelphimorphia > Didelphidae > Monodelphis > Monodelphis domestica. Next base: position 158,359,381 of record NC_077234.1, read on the forward strand.
GTTAGTTGATTATTCTCATTCCCTTTCATTTTATGTCATACAGATAAACTAACACTATACCAAAAACTATGGCAATAAAAGTTTTCTTGTAATGCAGAAAGACTGAATCTCTTCCAATGTTTTACTTGTTTCAAGAGACATTCATTGGCATAGAATTGCAGTTTAAAAATGATTTGAAGTCTCTAGAAATCAGTGTTAATGTACTTTAACTTGTATTGCAATTAAAATATTTGATAATTCTGCTTTCTGAATATCTTGCTTATTCATAGTTCACCTGCTTCCTCTCTCCACAAAAAAGAAAAACCTGAGCCTGTAATAATAACATAGATACTCTACAAAAATTATTGAGGCTCACTGCTTTATAGAAAACCAAGCCAGGTGAAGTCTACAATGAATATGCCAGATAAACTTCTTAACTAGCAGCCTTGACAGCAGCCATATCCTTAAAACATACACACTCATTCCTATTCATTGTTTGATTTTGTTGGCTCTTTTTCACAAGTATGAGATCATTTCTCCTAGATAGATAGAATATTAGGCAGAAACTGAACACAACTGGCCCAATCCATTATGTGACATGGCAGACATATACCCTTGGGCCTTCGTCACCTTTGTTGCCCAGTGTCTGCCATTGACACTGTGCAACTTATTGTAATTAATTGGTTCACACTGCAGGAGATCCTGATTTAACAAAACATTTGATGGCTTCCTCTGATATGTCCTGAGGAAACCTCCGTAAATACCTAACATTTTCATTAGTGTTTTGAGAGCCTTAAGTTAATGTTAGGCACACAGTTTTGTCAGGTTGGACAGCCTACCAGCTACATTTGCTGCAAAAGGACTCAATTTGGGTGTGGGAATAAAGGGATAGGAGCAGCAAGGCAGGACTGTATGAGCATTTTATTCTTAAAACTTAGTTTGCCTCCTTTCTCTAGACCAGCCAAACTGTTTAAGTTGATGACCTGGGAGTGACTTACTGGACGCAGGTGGCCCTCACAAGAAATAAACAGGGCCTTACCCCTTGCTGGAATGTGCAATTTGTGGCAAGACAAGTGCATCCCATGATTAATCTATTGAGAAAATTCCACCTTGGGTCGAGACAAGAAGCCAAGGAGAAACAAGCATAATTTAACTCACCCTAAGTCTTTAGCTCTGAAGTGTGGCTTGCTTTCATTTCATTAAAAAAATAGTGTCCCAGTAAGGGAAGGCACTAGATGGTGACCATTCCCTTAATATGCAAGCCCTTTCTTCATAGTTGGAAAAAAGACATTCTGTAGACCTAGAACAACAAAATGACAATTTATTTCAATTCAGCAGGCATTTACAAAATACAACCTTTTTGTGGTTAGCACAAGAAAAGAGAAAAAACAAAAAAAAAACAAATGCTATATGAGAGCCACTGGCAATGAAATGAAACAAAAATAATCATGATTTTATTACAAATATGATCAGTGCATAGGGGTGGTATGAACAAAATTTGAACAACTATAGTCAGGAGAGGAAAAATGAAAATATTTTATAAAGGAAGATGCCAGAAAAGACTCCAAGGGTGATGGGGAAATTTCAACAGGTAGAGACAGGACAAAGGGGTATATTCTTTCGAAGCCACCAGGAGTTGGAGGGAAGAATCAAGAGGTGGTGAGGGCTCTACTTGTGAGGTGCCAGTAGAAATGGAAAGACGTCAAAGGTGAAGTTCCCTCTAGCTTTTCTTCTGGAACAAGTGACAAGGGTATCTGCCTCTTAGAGAAGTGAAATGAGTGTGGAATTATGATCACTACGTTCATCAGCACCAAAAGGTCCCAAATGCTAGAAATTAGAAGGCATTGCCAACCATAGTGAAAGGATGAGAAAATATTAAAACAGTGGTAGTTAAATTTTTTTTTTATCTCAGAAACCCTTTAAAATCTTAAAAATTATTGAATACCCCAAGAAAATTTTGTTTATATGGATTATATATTTATTTTGTGTATATAATATTTATGTTAGAAATTTAATAATCATAGTATTATTAAGAAATTAGCTTTAACATCACAGACCAGCTGGCAGGGTCTTTGGAACATCTTAAGCTCTCTGGACCACTGTATTAGAAATTGTGTGTGTGTGTGTGACTGAGTGTATGTGGTCTGTGTGTATATGTGAAAGCAGAGAAGAAGAGTTACCAGATGGAAACCATTTACTCTTTGTCCAAAGGACATCCATCTGAAGTCTCTTTTCTGGGTGTATCAAAGCCTAGCATGGTGCCTTACCTACAACAAGCACACAATAATGCTTTAAAAATTCAGTTGAAGTGTTCAGGTCAAGGAATATGTGAAGGAAATAAGGATCAATCCTTCTCTGGGTAGAGAAATTTGCTCAGTGACCCTATTTCATAGAATCTGCCAGTACCAACTGCTTTTATTCCCTGCTGCAGATGGTAACACAAGGAAAAAAGTGTCTGTGTGTGGAAATCCTGTTTACAAGACACTCCTGGGTCATCCCTGGCTTGGAGTCCTGTATCTCCATGCCAGCAAAATTGCATAAGCTTTATTGCCTTTAGCCATGGTATCAGTTATTTTTTTTTTCATTTTCAAGGCTATATGATTGTTTAAGGGGAAGAATGAGGTATATCAAGACTTTAAATATTCTCTTCTCTGATGTCTTTTTTTGTTTTTATTTAATTTTTTGGTTATTACTTTAAAATCCCTCAGTATGTCCTTGTTTCTCCTTCTCTCTTCCCTCCCCACATTAGAAAAGGCATCATTTCTCTCTCTCTCTCTCTCTCTCTCTCTCTCTCTCATACACACAAACATATAATTTGATATATATCATAGCATAATTGTCTTGATTATTTCTATTTACCAGTTCATTCTGGGGATGTGGATGTAAATAAGTCATTCTTCAAACAATATTTCTGTTGCTGTATATTATATTCTCTTAGGTCTAATCCTTTTACTTTCCATGATTTCATATGTTTTTATAATTAACCTGCTCATCATTTCTTACAACACAGTTGTATTCCATTATAATCATATGCTACAACTTGTTTAGACACATTCTCTGACATCTTAAACATTTCTTCTACTCTTAAGCTTCCCCTCATGAATCTTATTGAAAGTTGTTGGGAATTTGGCTAGTGGAGCACCTAGTGCTTTCTCAGTTCTAGATGACCTGCTTCTAAGACTGATTTCTTAAGTAGAGGACTCATAGCCATTGCTCTCTATTGAAAGTCAACCCATGACACACTTTTGGAGAGGTTCTGTGGAGCAATGCATAAAAAGCTGACTTCAAGCTTTGAAAATATGTGTTCAAGTCCTTCCTGTGACATATACTAGCTGTGGCATATTAGCATGGGCCAAACTGGGTCTGATGGATATATGTCATGGTCACATATTGTCATGTGGTGGCAGGGAAAGAAACCCTGAGATTTTATTAGTTGGAAAATTCTCTGTACCAGAGCAGGTCTATACACGATAAAGATGCCTGGAGAGACTTAATTGCTTAAGTGACTTATGGAAAGTCAGCCAGTTTGTGGTAGGGGCAGGTGTCGAAACAATCTTTCTGATTTTTGATGTGGCTTCCTGTCTACTATGCCATTCTGCTTTCATGGGGCTTTATGCAGATGATTTCCACTGAAGCATTTTCATTTTAAAAAGAAGAGAATTGGCTAAGGGCAGCTAGGTAGCACAGTGGATAAAGAAGTAGGTCTAGAGTTGAGAGAACCTGGTTTCAAATCTGGGCTCAGACACTTCCTAGCTGCATGACACTGGGCAAGTCATTTAACTTCCATTGCCTAGAAACTGCCAGAGTTTTTACTAAAACTGAAAGTAGTTTTTTTTTTTTTAAGAAAAGAAAAATGATTAGTTGTATAATGTGCTGGATCTATAATTTTATTAGCACAAGAAATAGCAGATATGAAAATGTCTCACACTGATGGGGATCAGTAGCTAGTTAATTTGAAATTTGTTGATGTAAAAAAATTGCCTGGTGCATTGAGAGGAGAAATGACTAGCCGTCCACAACCACATAGCTAGTATCTGTGAGAAGATAGGATTTGAACTCACAACTTCCTGATTCCAGGGGCCAGATTTCCATGGACTCCATAACACTACCTCTCCCATTCTGGCCTTGACATCCATTCCTCACAGAAGTTGCAAATCCAGCTGATTAGAGAAGAAGCTCTAAGATAATGTCTCTCATGCTTTGTAAAATCTGAAAGTAACACCCATACAATCCTGCAAATTCAGACTGGGCAACATGCCAGGCTGCTTTGCTGGCCTGAGAACAGTTTCAGCCAGTCTCTGTTAGGATAAGGCTTTTTTACTCAAGGAATGTGTGCAGCTGACAGACCTATCAGCAACTGCAGCTTATTAAGATCAAAACAGCAACAACAACAACCTCCTCCCCTCCAAAAAAGAAGAAGCAAATATTGGGATGAATATAAGACAAATAATTTTGTTTATCTCAAGCAAAAAAGACAAGCAATGGAACCCCTGGGAGCCCTGAAATGAGAAACTTCTAAAACTAATTGAGATATGATTAAAAAGATTGCTCTGTATTATTGCCAGCAGTCATTTAGTTTTGTCATTAGGGTCCTCAATGTTTGTGCAATCAAGGACGTTATTATGGCTTTAGCAAGGAGCAAAGTACCTTTTGTCTACAGAGTGTTAAAAGTATTAAGGCGTGAGCAAAGCTTGCAGAATAAATTCGAAAAATATATTTTCAGGGATTCTCTTTTATTTATCTTCTGCTAACCTTTATCAATTGAGTTTGGCTCTGAGTTCTGTTTCTCTCAAAAATTTACTTCTCTCCTTTATTGCAAGAGGTCTTTTGGATAGAAAATCTCTTCATTTAAAAAATTAAATGCTTTGTGTTTTCAGTTCTAATGCATGGATGGTAGAGATGGGGAGATATAGGAGGGGTGGTGGCTCAGCATGTTTGCGCCTCGATGAATCATAGTACATCAAAGAACAATCCCTTTGATCTTGAAGAGTACATCAGGGACAAATAAAAGGGAGAATACCTTTGATATGCAAGCAGAACTATTAATATCATTACTTAAAACCTGACTTCTATTGTGACTACTTTACAAAAACTGCTACCAGTCGTCAGCATTGTATGACAGGCTATTAGGATGCTGTCAGTTCTCCTCCTCCTGGATATTTTTTTGGGGGGGACACATGATACTATGGATCACTCATCCTGAATCCCTTATCTTCCATGACACTGTACTTTTCCTGACTTGCCTGTGTACTCTTATCCATTCTTTTCAAGTCATTTCAATTCAATTTTCATTCAATTTAAACAACTGCTGTGTTTTTTCAATTATACTTCTGCAACATCTCTTATTTCCCAGCTACTTTCTATTACCACTGCCAACACCCAAATCTAGGTCTTCATTTCTTCCATCTGTATTATTACAATAACTTCCCATCTGATTTCCTACCACCAGTGCCTTTTCTAATCTATCCTTTACCACTGTTGCCAATTTCATTTTCCTAATGCACTGATATGCTCAAATTGCCTTGCTGTTCAAAAAGAAATCCCTATCATCTATTGAAAAATGTCCACACCATTGGTTCTCAAAATTTTAGTCTAAGAATGCCTTACACTCTTAAAAGTTATTGATGACCCCAAAGAATTTTGCTTATGTGGTTAATATTTATCAATATTTATCATATTAAAAATTAAAACAATTAAATATGAACATTACTTTAAAAATAGTAACAATAACCCATCATAAAATATTTTATTAAAAATAACTATAATTTCTTTAAAATAATATGATGAATGACTTCAATCCCCCAAATCTCTTTAGTATCTGGATTAATAGAGACAGAGCTTTTTATATCTTATGCTGCATTCAGTATCTTGTAATATATTTCTTCCTCAAACATTTATGTAATTAGAAAATGAAGGAGTATTATGATATCCAAATAATATCTTACCATTATTATGAGATAATTTCCAATTCACAGATACCCCTCTGCCACCTGGAAGACAAGGATCACATAATTTCTACTCAACTAAATTAATGTGACTTTCAAAAACCTATACAATCTGAATCTAACCGATTCTTTTAGCCTGAGATTATTCCATCTACCCTTCATATTCGGTATATTCCATCCTACCTAAACTGATGACCATTTAATGAACATATCCCAATTTTTCTTGACTTTATGTATCTATGGATGATATTCCCTAAATCTGGAATGTCCTCCATCTCCTCCATCTAAGCCTTGGGGAAATCTTGGCTCTTAAGATATCCTTGTAGTGCTGCCTCCTTCTTGAAGCCTTCTCTCTGATCCTACCAGGCAGAAAAGACTTTTCTTTCATTAGAAATGGCTGAGGGTAACTCAGTAGATCAAGATCCAGGCTCAGAGACAGGAGGTCCTGGGTTCAGAGCTGACCTCAGACACTTCCTAGCTGTGTGACCCTGAGCAAATTGCCTAGTCCTTAGCACTCTTCTGCCTTGGACCCAATAAACAATATGGATTCTCAGACAGAAGGTAAGTGTTAAAAAAAAAAAAAGAAGAAATGGCTGAACTTCTGCTACCTTTATTTTTACTTGGTATCCCCTATTTTAACTTATTCTTATTTATATAGTTGTCACCTCTCTTATTTCATAATAATTTCCTTGAGAGGATAAACTCTGTCTCCTTAATCTTTGTTCAGGTCATATAATACTTAGCAAATACTTTTGCCTGTTGCAAATGCTTAATAAATGCTCAATTTGTGGATAAATAAATAATAGAATGAACAAATTATGTTTGTTAATTCATAGTTTTATGAATGAAAATGATAACAATTCATCCTGTTAATGGAATATTATCTTTTATTTAATATTTTATTTTGAACAAAGATTTTATTTCTATCCATTTAGCAAAGTAAGGTCAATCAAAGATTGTTGAGGTGTTACTTCTTAAGCTGTTTAAAAATTCTGTACTTATTACAAAAAACAATTTCTTCTAACTACAACAGAATACGAAACAATAGTTTTTACTCTACTTGTCATACACATGTAGCCATATATGAGTATATATAGCAATGCATACATGTACTATACAATGTAACACATGTAGTATTGGCTATCATTATCATATATCACAAAGGGAGAAAGAATATATTGGATTAATCTCTTCCCCTTTCACTTTCTCCAAGAGAGATTTTAATTTCTTCCAGGAAGATAGTGAGACGATGGAGGGCAGATACTGTCTATCCTTCCCTCTTTGAAGTGAGGGGATAGTGAGTTGTCATATCTATCTGCTTCAGATTCAAGCTAAACTTCTGATCACTCATTATTAATGGCGAAAGGAAAAATTTAAGCTTTTTATGTATAACTTGACTTCCTACCAAATACCAGTTCCACAATGAAAATACATGATATGTAGCAAAAAAGCTAATTCACCTGAATAAATATTCATATCCTGAGTAAATATAAATTAATATTATAGAATGCAGAATGAAGAAATTCTCCCATTGGGAGCAATGTAACTCAGCTTAACTCAGGGAGCCTGAAATCTTGAGGGGAAATTGCCCAAAGGAATATAACAAGCTAGGGATAGGGATACATTGGAGACTGCCTGTTCCTGGCATGTTGGCTTCTTCCCTTATGAATCTGGAGTTTAGTTGGCATCATTCATCTCCTGGCTGAAAGCCAGAACCACCCCAAATTTCTAAACAGCCCAAAGAGACTGAGGAGCTCTCCTCTCTCCTTTCCCCATGTGGACATCATGCTTTCATGTACATCAATGAGAAGAGTTCTAGACCAATGAGTTTTGCTGCCCAGATTGAGTTCAAATACATAAACACATATTCATTTTACATGTACATACATGTATCAAAACTGAAGTCAACACTAGAGAGGACAACATCTTGGCTTTCATAGAGCCTACAGTTTTGTAAAGAAGAAAAATAATGGCTCACAATTTGGGTAGTTCATTTCAAAACATTTTCCTCACAATAAGCCTGTGAGGAACTATTAGAATGTCTTCTTTTAAATTATCTTACCACCTTACAGACAGTACTTCCCAAATGCTGGAAACTACCATCTTCTTTTAGGGTTAATGTTGCAAAAAGGGGCTTTTTTCCCCTATTCAGACAAAGTAGAACTTAAAAACTTAAAATGTCTTTTTCCTGGAGAGGGCTAGCTATTGATCCATGGGCAGCTGATGCCATCGCCTTGTGACATACTCACCAGCTTGCCTCAGAGCCTCCCCACCAGGTTTCACAGATGTTTGGAGTTGCATTTTTAAAAAGTCACACCTTTTTTTCTCCTTCCAACTCATACAGTTTTAGAACTGACAATAATCCTGGATCACAGTTAGGACTATGGTCTTTTTGCAGTGGTGAATTACCAGCCAAGTGGAGCTAGAGTAGCACAGTAGGCAATAAAGGCTGCTGGGCTAACTTCCACTTCATGGGAGCATCTAGGCAGCCTTCCCGCCATCCCTGGCACTGCCAGTTACCACTGCTGCCCTTCTGTGCCCCTTATACTCATGTCCTAGCATGACTGAGGGAGCAAGGGTCAGTCCAAGCGGTGTAACAGCACTGTTGCCCAGGAACCTCAGGACATAAGCTTGCTGAGATATATAGAAATGTAATGGGGCTCCTCACTGTGGTCAGTGAAAGAATGGACATGTGCACAGTGGGGCATTTCCAGCATATATCGATGTAGCCCAGGACATAGTCCTGAGAGTCACCAGCTGCAGCTCTCTGAAGTGCACCTTAGATATATGAGTATAATATCATATTGCTCCCCAGCACATAGGAGAGGCACAAAAAAAAAAAACACCAAAAAACATCCTGACAAGCATAAGAATAGTTAAGGATTTTTCAGACACAAATCATGATCATGGGGTGCATGTGTGTGTAAACAAGCTATATTTGAGCTTCTAAAGTTTGAAACTAAAGTTTGAAATCCTGGCTGCACAAGAGGCACTTTGTTCTTCATCTGGTAAATAAATTAATTCATTCACCATTTGTTATGCACAAGGAGTACCTAGGCATATGCCAGGAGCTGAGGAAGATACATAAGACTGATTTTCCTCACAACCTTGAGGAGTTTATGATCCAGTTTGGAAGACTACTCATACAAATCTGGAACACCTAAGGAGAAATTTGAGGGAAACATAAGCACAAGAAACTGTGAAATATGCATGCTACATGCACAGGCTAGACACATATTTGATATGCAAAAGAATGCAAAGGAGACAAGTTATCATTTTTCTAGGGAAAAGATGAGTCTTGAGCATGGAAGGGTTGGTTTTGATAAAAGAGATCCCTCTTCTTATCCCTTCCTGTTTTTGCCTTTCTTTGTTTGCCCAGATTTAGAACAGGATCTGGCACAGTGCCTAATTTATTCACTGTAAGGAATATCTTTAAGCAATTATTCTTGAATTTCAAAAATATATTTCCACAAATCTTATTAAGCTCCTACTAAAGTATGCAAGGCATTATACTAGACTGGTTAGGATGCAAATATGAGTCCCCCTCTTCACCTCTGAAAAAAGACAAAATTTCCATCTTCAAGAAGTTTTCTATATAAGTGAGGAATGGGGAGATTGGAGGAAGGATAAGGGCAGATAGACACAAATAAGTGTATTATAAGGAAAAATGTGATATTGGACTAAAAGGTCAAAGAAAGTTTTTTTTCCAAATACAGGTAAATGCAAAAATAAATGTAAAAATCTGTGAATGGCAGTAACTTAGAACAATCAGAGACTGTTGATAAGTTCAGATTTCTTTGTGCCACTTAATACGTGTGTGAACTTGGACAAGTTGCTTGTATTTATTTCGTCTTCTGTAAAATTAAAAGATTGGACTGGATGACTGCTAAATTCTCTTCCTGTCCTGTGTCTATGATCCTAAAAGCCATAATCTCTGGAATGACTGAAGGAATGGATCATTTTAGGGAGTATTAAAAGTGTGCTTAGGAGTAAATAAGTATCATTGAATAGAAATCACACACCTTAAATGACCTCGAGATATTCACAAGAGAATAGAATATTTATCTTTAAAATTCCTAATCTTGAATCTTCTTTATTACATTTGTGCCATCAGAAATAGTTTTTTGTTGCTCAGATTTATAATTTATGAAATTATGACATCATTACCAACATCCTTCAAATGGTAATTAGCTAATATTAAGGTCTAGCTTAAGTGCATATGTTTAAATTTATACCTCCCATACTTTGTAGTGCACACACAAAGCAGGTGGTTATAATTCTGATACTGATGTTGATTTTTAACCCCCCACAAAAAGACTGAAAAATGAAAATGTTATTGTTTTGGTACAAAGCAAATGTCCTGAAGGAATGAAGCCCCACAAATAAGCCACAAACAAGATTAAACACACACACACACACACACACACACACACACACACACACACACACACACACACACACACACACAAACAATGGCTGTGAAACCCAAATTTGGAGTAGTTAAATAGCTTTGAAATTGTACTACTTTTGTTGATAATTAAAAACATGTTTGCAAGTATCTTGCAAGTGGGAACAATTACATAGTTATTGTTTTAAAATGCAATTAGCATTTTGTTTAAATAAAAACTAAGGCAGACATGCTCCATTAGAACCTGAAGAATTCATGTGGTATATTTGTTTGTCCCAGTCTTCTCCAGTGTAGATGGCACTGAGCTCCAGCCACACTCAAGGGAAAGCTATTTCTGAAATGCTTCTTCTAGATGGAATTTCATTTTGTTTCTTTCAATATTGAGGTGATTTTATATGTTGAAAAGTTTATTTAGTAATGACATATATGTAATAATTGTGTATGTGTATTATACTCTGTTAGATTTGCTTTTGGGGAAGGGGGTGATAAGGAAGGAGGTTCTGGCTCTGAGATTTCCTCAGTGTTGGCAATTCCAACTCTGGGATTGGGAGTTGGGAAACTCCTCACACTGATGCAATTTACTACTCACCTCTAACTTAGAATCTTAGAAAGTTTCCTAAGCGTGTAAGGAAAACTAAATAACTTACCAATGGTCATATAGCCAGTCTGTGTCAAAAGAAGAATTTGAACCCAGGGCTTCTTTTCTTGATGGCCAGACATTTGCCTACTATGTCATCCTATCTTTTTCCTTCACATATACAAACAATAATGATCACACACATATAAAAATAAGTATGTGACTTATACAAAATTGTAATTATAGGTTCTAAGATAATCCATTAGTCTTTTAATCATCTAGAATGTGGCTGCTCCCCTCTACTAACACAGATTCTAGTACTTCTTATGCATTTGTAGGTGGCCTTCATAAATTGCCATGACCAAACTATTCAAAACCCTGTGGACAACTTTTAAGAAATGAACTCCTCTTCATTTAGCTAAGTCTACAGATGAGAAACATAATAGCCTGCCATCATACCTGTCCCTGGAGCCATCTTAGCCTGATTGGAGTTTCCAGTGTTGGTTTACTGTATATATACTAAAATACATATTCTCCTTTAAAAGGGCTTTTAATTAATATATTCAGTCAATCAATAAGCAATTATGAAGCACTTCCTGTATGCCAGGAATTGTGCTAAGTACTGGTGAAACATTTAAAAACAAAGACAAACTCTGCTCTCAATGAGGGAAGTTAATACATAAACAGAAGCTGAAAAAATTGGAGAGTATAGGCAGAAGGCATGAAGGAAGATTTGTGGTAAGAAGGATAATTAATGCAGCTGGTGGAAAATGGGGAGAAGATTATACTGAGAACCCTCCTTAAATAGAGATTCACATTGCAACTTCAATCTGAAACTTATACATATTTGGACTTTATCATTTTCTTTTGCTGACTTCTATCCTTGTAAAGTAAAAAAAAAAAACAGACAAGAAAGCTAGGAGATAATACTGATAATTTAAAGACATCAAATAAATGAAGTCTCATCTCTTAGAAGTTGTAGTTCTGAAATTTAGCATAAAATTTAGCATATAGTTTCTGCCAACTCACAGAAGTGAAGCTGAGGATACAGATAAAGGAAAAGCCTTTATGTCTTTTATATCATTGATTATGAGGGTCCATTAGACTTACTGGCTAGAGTCACATTTCTCATGTGTGTCTTCTCAAAGGATCTAGGCTGAAGGCCCTAAAAAATTGGGGATTTAAACTTTTTGCCTTCTCCAGTGATTTATACATAGTGTTATTTAATAACTAGTTACTGATTGAATTATTAAATGAATAAATTAATGGACAAATGAAACTGAACATCCTTTAAAAAGGAGAACTTAGTATGACAGAAGAGATAAATAAAATGGTGAATTATTTTATGACTGTTGTTTTCTCTGAGGGAAAGGCTAGTAGGTAGTAGTAGGGCAGGAGCATTTCTGCAATCTTTCTTGGAAGGCCACCAACTCTAACCAGCCTGCTCTTAGAGCCTACATCTTAGATTCTGTGCAAGAGGAACATCCTGACGCAGCGTAAATAACATTGAATTTGGAATGAGATCACTTGGTCCTGGCTCTGCTACAAGATATAGAGCAAGTCATTTATCTCTTGGGGCCTCAGTTTCTTCATCTATTTAAAAAGAATGCCAGATTACATGACCTGTAAGTACCTTCCCAGCTTGACATCTGTGGTCTTGTAATAGGGCTAAAAAGAGGCATTGAGATTAATGGAAGAACTTCATGAGAGTAAAAGTTGCCTTGAAACTCAAGATAAAAATGTGGTATTTCAAATATTCTATTTGTCTTTTGTTTTCCTTAAAAAACAAACAAAAAAAAAAACAACCCTTACCTTCTGTTCTAGGATCAATATTGTATATTGGTTCCCAGGCAGAAGAATGGTAAAGGCTAGGCACTGGGGGTCAAGTGATTTGCCCAGGTCACACAGCTGGGAAGTGTCTGAGGCCAGATTTGAATGCAGATATCATGCCCCCGCACTTGCATCTTAATCCACCAAACCTCTCCCTAAACATTCTGTTTGATACAAATTTCAGCACCTTGGAAACTTTTATGGTAATGTATAAACCCTTAAATGTCCATGACAGCAACTTTGAAAGATCTGAGCTATGATTCTGTGAATAATGAAATTGCTAATATGTCTGCCTGCTAAAAATAGATAGATAGATAGATGTGTTAATTTGTTACAATATAATTTTCAGTCTAAGATAATGTGACATACCTAAGTAATACGAGCGACGAATGGACTATTTATTGATCAGAGAACATACTAAATCACAGGTAGTTGATAGGGGTGAAAGAGAGGTGAAATTTCCTTTCTCCATTTTTTTACAATAATTTCCCAAATACAATAACAAATGGATGAGGGAGGAAGGAGAGAGAGAGAGAGAGAGAGAGAGAGAGAGAGAGAGAGAGAGAGAGAGAGAGAGAGAGAGAGAGAGAGAGGGAGAGGGAGAGAAGGAGGGAGGGAGGGAGGGATGGAGGGAGGGAGACTATATACAGATTAATGAGCATTTTTAGTCAATTTATGTGGCATCTTCAATGCAAGGATATATATATATTCTGCCTATACCTCTGATAGGGAAACCATTATGGGCTGCCCAGGTCCATTCCTGTTTGTTGTTGATGATGATGATGATGTTGTTGCTGGTGGCATTAGAAGTGTGACAGTTTGGTATTAGTCTCTGGGACATATACATTGTACTCCATTTCAGTGCTGGGATGGAAAGTTTAAGGCTGAAGAAAGGTGTAATTTCTGTGACCCTGGAGCTATTGTTCTTTTTCAAACTTTTACTTTGACCTCAAATCTCAGAACAGATGAATTAGAATTGTGTCTGACCTAGGTGAGGTTTTGATGTCAGTGCCTAGGAACCATTCAGTTTCTTCATTGTAAAATAAATTGGAGAAGGCAAGGACAAACCATTCTTGTATCTTTTCCAAGAAAACAATAAATGGCTAAGACATAACTAAAAATGGCTAAACAACAACCTAAAGGCTTGGTAGAGGGCTCTTGAGGAAACTCATTTAGGTGACCAGTTTAGGATCCCAGGTCAAATATAATCTTGAATACTTCTGCCATTCCTCTGAATCCTTCAAGATACCTCACCCAACAGGGAATTAAGTTCTAATTTAGATCCTACTAGACAGCCTGTATCAAGTATCCCCAGGGCTCTACTTATTCAAATGGAAAAGGAGCTGAGTGAAAATGTGTGGGTGAGAAAACAGTTTTTTGTTTTGTTTTGTTTTGTCTTTAAAACCTTGTTCTTCTGTAGATTGAAAACCACAAAGGCTGGACTGGACTGAAAAGGTTAGTGACCTTCATCTCATTTCCCCAAGGCAAAATATCACAGCTTGATCTCTACCTGTATCTGAAGAAAGATTAAATGAGCCCAATGTGCTTTGTTTCATCTTCAAAGAAAACCTCACTAAAGGTGTGGTTTTCTTTATTTGCTTCATTTTTCACAAGAGAAGTATAGCAAGTTAGAATGTTACTCCAGACATGTCATGAAGATATCTGTGGGTAAGAGAGTCTTCTGGTATCTGAAGTAATTACTCCATATTTGTACTCTCCTAGAACTTATTTTTTGACCATTTTTGACTCTCAGTTTTTTTTTCCTCTTTATTAATGGAGCTTGACTGTTAGTTTGTAATCTCTTTGAGAAAAGGAGGTCTTTTTTTCTTTCCTCACTAAAATGTATAATACTTACAAACAGCATACACATTAAAAAGTTTTCATTGAACTGATTGCTTATTCAATTTATAGATTAGAAATGAGTGACTTGAAAAATGGAATCATAAAAACATTGAATGCTGAAGATGGAAAGCCTTGGAGCATCTCCAGGCCAACTTAATATAATGCTAAACTTTTTCCTCATGTGTGCTCAAGAGTCCACACATTTCCTCAGAATTTCTTAGGACAGAGATTCCTAAACAGGAGGGGTGTGGGGCTATTAAAGTTTTTTTTTTAATAATATAGACTTCTAAGAGTCTTAGTTCAATTTTAAGCTAATTAATCCATCTATTTTCACTCCTTCTCAAAAGTCCAATGACATCCCTCTCTCCACCCTCTCAGCTGCTGAATATATAACCTGATATTTCATTGATAAAACTGAAGGCATTGGCTAAAAGCTCTCTTCTGCCTCCCAACTCCTCATTTCACTTCACTCAGATATCTTCTCCCACAGTCTCCTCTTTCATCCCTGCCTCAGATGAAGGAGTGGTTTCTCACCAAAGGACAACCATCTCTATATAACTTTGATCTCATTCCAACCCATCTTTCCAGCATATTTCCCCTTCTACCATGCTTACTTTCTCACTAATCTTTCTTTTCCTATCTACTAACTGCTTTCCTGTTGCCTAAAAATGTGCTTTATAAAATCCTCACTTGATCACACTTTCCCTACTGGCTATCTTCCCAGATTTCTTTTCACTTTGTTAAAGAAAAATTTTAAAGAAAGGTATCTACACTAACTATCTCCCCCTTTGTCCTCTTTCATTCCCTTCTAAAGCCTCTTTTTCAAAATGAAAAAAAAAAACCCTTTTACTCTGAAGAGAAAAAATATCAGTTCCTTAGTGACCTTACTAAAATCAGATCCCTAATATATTTGAGAAATGCATTCATTCAATAAACATTTACTGAGTGACTACTCTTATATTCAAAACATTGTGCTGACACTGGGCAAAATAAAAAAGATCTATAAAAAAGATGACCTCTCCCCTCAAAGAACTTACTGTCTAGTAATAGTAACTCATTCATCTGTTATAATCTCCCCAGATAAAGTTTTAGAGATTAATGATATGTGCATTACCTTGGAACTCTTTTCTCACTCTCCTCTTCAAATTATTAAAGAGCTATTTCAGTGAGCTGTTATGAAGAATAACCAATGAAATGGTTGTAAAGCACTTTCCAATTGTAAACTGTTAGAGAAATGTTAATAACAGAGTGGCATCATTCCACTTCATTCTAGGTGTAATTATATTTGTAATTTTTTGCATATATATACATAGATGTGTATATGAGGAAAATTTACCCATTGAGAAGAGTACACAAAAGTGTAACTTCTTATATCAGATATAAACCACTTCAGTTTAGCTGAAATGAAAGTATTTAACTCTACAAACACTTCAGCTGTCAATGTCTAATTCAGAGGACAGGCAATTTCTGAGGGCACAGTGCAGCAATTAAAGGATAAAGACCTAAAACTCCAAGGTCAAGAAGAAATTTGCCGCTAATAAGCTTGGAGTTCAGACAGTCTCCTACTAGAAAGTATCATATGACATGATAAGAAAGATAAGCTGGGGATGGAATTGATAAACAGTTCAATATTTAATTGTTCTATTGTGCCCTAGGCACTTTCACATGTGTTTAACAATTCATCAGATTCTTTCTATGATTTAAATAACTGTATATAGGCATATTTGTGTATATAGAAATAGTGATAAATATTATAACATTAATTGGGTACAGAATGCAGAATATTGAGAACAAGTAGCTAAAATGAAGAAATGATAAAAATTCAGACCCTAAAATGATAATATAAAGCTCAAAAAAGAAGTATACAGCCAGTAAGAATAAGTTATTTCAGTTTAAGTACATTTGAGTAGTCTAAGAACAGTAGGGTTTTTTCCCCTGAAATAAAACATTTTTTGTAAACATAAAATCATATTGCTATGTTGGAGTAGTTATTTGCACCTATTTTTGCTAGCATTTACATGTTAATCTTTTGATATCATAATAAAACATAATCAGCAGAAATTATTGAGCAACATGAATTTAAGTTCCTTGAGGGAAGATACTATTTGTTTTGTCTTTGGATCCTCAGCAACTAAAGTAGAGTGTCTTATGTGTTCCAAGTGCTTAGTAAATTCTTATTGAGCTAGATTAGTTATTCAGAATAGCAGCATAGTGTTCAAATAATTGTTGATCAAGAAGTGATTTTTGTTTACTATTTCTGTATTGTGTGTAAGGTTAGGACAGTAACATTCTTGGTTTTGTCATTACTTTTAATGTCCCAGTTCTACCAATTCAAATATCCCTGTCTATAAAAGCCATTCTGAAAATTTATCTCTTCAGAACATTTTCTCTGGGTAACTTCATCTTGCTCTTGGAGTGGCACTGTTGCTAACCATATTAGATCTTTATCTTGTTTTGTGATCTCTCTTACTCTGTCTCTGTCTGTCTCTGTCTCTGTGTCTCTCTGTGTGTCTCTGTCTCTCTGTCTCTGTCTCTGTCTGTCTGTCTCTCTCTCTCTCTCTCTCCTTTTCCCCCCATCTGTCTTTGATGCCTTTAATGGATTTATCCCTTTGCTGATTTTTTTGGGGGGGTTTATTCTTAGCCTTCTTTGTTTGAGCATCCCAACCTCTGATTATGACTATACCCCATGGCTATGACCTATACTTTCTTCTTTCCTCACTCACAATGACATCATCATTTATAATACATTTATTATCTCTAATTAGGCGAGTGTCAGACTTGTACATATAGTCCTAATCTCTTA
This sequence comes from Monodelphis domestica, assembly GCF_027887165.1. Lineage (NCBI taxonomy): Eukaryota > Metazoa > Chordata > Mammalia > Didelphimorphia > Didelphidae > Monodelphis > Monodelphis domestica. The sequence continues at coordinate 158,376,765 of NC_077234.1, forward strand.
CCTAAATCTGAGCCCCACATTACCAATGGTTGTACATTGCCAATTAGATTTCTCCACAGATATCTGAAACATATATTCAAGAAAACTCATTATCTTTTCTCCAAAACCATCCCCTGGTGCTATTCTCCATATTAATGCTACAGACACCACCATCTTGCTAGACAGTCAGGCTCAGAGCCCTTGAATCCCTGATTTCTTTCATCTTCTTCACCCCATCATATCAAAGCAGTCGCCCAGGATTGATTCTACCTGTACCACATGTCCCATATCCATTCTGTTATGTTCTCTAACAGGAAGGGTCGCTCATCCTTGATCAGAGCTTCATCATCTCTCATTTGGACTCCTGCAATAGTTTCTTAATTGGTTTTTCTAGCCTCCTGCAATCCCTTTTCTTCTCCAGTACTTTCTGCACACAGCTTCCAAAGTGATATTCTCAAATGACAAGTTGGGTCATGACACTTTTCTCCTGAGAAAGCAAGAGCCTCTAAGATAAAATGCAGACTCTTCTTGGCATTTAAAGCCCATGATCATCTGCTTTAGCCTACTTTCCCAGTCTTTCTACATATTTCTCCACTGTTTAGGGGAAACGCCAATCTGGTCCAGTTATTATTCTCACAGATGAAAATCAATTTCCCACCTTCATGTTTTTGCATGAAAAAGCCTGCACCCTCTTTCCTTTGTACTCTCCTAACCTCCTGTTCTTAGAAAGTGAGGATTCATTCTGGGTTCACCTAAAGAACTTATCCTGCATGATTTCTTTCCTCAATTCCTGCTGCTAGTGCTTCTCAGCATATCCAAAAATTAGCTTGTATTTATTTTGTGTTTACTTTTTATCTATGTTATTTTCCCCAATAAATTATAACCTTCTTTGAATCGTAGACAGTTTAGTTTTGCTCTTTATATCCCCATGAATTACACAGTGCTTGGCCTTTAATACATGCATAATATTTTTTGATTAACTGATGGTTTTAAAATTTGTAGATTTAACTACTTGAGCAATAATTGTCAACCTTTTGTGTCCGTTTCCTGATAAAAAAGAGTAAATATATTTGCATTGAAGAAGCTTTGTAAGCCATAAATCACCATATAATTGTGGAGTTATTAATATAATTTTAAAAACCTAAGGAATGCAGTGTTAGTGGATTCAAAGTACCATCTAAAATGAAACTGTTGTGATTTTATGGCTAACTGGAAAGAATACATCTTTAGTCTTGTCGATGTGAAATAATTCAAATATATTATATAAATAGCAATTGTGTTCCATAAGGATCTTCTTTTTAAATAACATGAAGTCACACACACACAGACACACATACAAATTCATCAAATGAAACAAAGATTGATGAAGTGTCCAGCCTACCTGAATGCATGACCCCATTATTTGTCATTGGAAGATACAAAGAAAGAATAAAATTTGTGAGCAATGCCATTTTTTTCTTGCCCTGTTTACAAAAAATCAGTAACATTCTTGGTTTTTCGCTTTGAAGAAATAGACTTGTTAATTGCCTCCTCTCTCAAACTTAAAATGAGATATCAAAGAAAAAATTAAACTCCTTCAGTTCAGAGTTGTTAGTTTGAAGGAATGGATTGTGGCTATGAATTGAGAATAAATGAATTGGGTCTGTACTTTCAAAAGCTTTCACTTAGTTATCAGCCTGGAAAATGGCTGAGGTACTCTATTATTGCTCTTTGTTCCATTTAATTTTAGCTCCAAACAGTTTGATGAAAAAAAATACTTCCACTTAACAAAAAAAGTTTAAAGGAGTTAAACTTATGTATAAGAAGATAGGAACTCTTTAATTTTGTAAATGTTACTATATCATTGCCTTGAGTATGACAAATTTCTTAGGGGATTGCTATTCCATAACAAAAAAAAAAGATTTTACAGTTATTGAGATTTTGCATTTCAGCAGATTATTTTCTCAGTGTATTGTAACTGAAGCAGCAGGGAAAAGGTTCACATTTTAAAAGGCACTGCAAATGACAGTGGGAAATACTCCATTATAGCCTACAGATATGAAATGATCTAGATTAAAACAAACCCAACTTACTACTATCCTTGGTCTTTAAAATAGAGCTAGAAGAAAATGTATCATAATATTTCTTCCCATTCCTTCTTTGCCTGACTGACTTCTTCTGTCCCTTACCACCCAATGTTCAAAGTGGTGTTTTCTCATATTCTCGAATACTGTGAGTAAACTTTTATGCTTAGCAAAGCAGAGACTCAGTTTAATAAATATTTATAAAGTGAGGGCTATAAATCAGAAGGCAGAAAGATATCCTTCTCCCTAATAAAAGCAACCCTCCCTAATAAAAGCAATTTTCTGGAAGAAAGAAGAATGAATGAATGAAAAAATAATTTATTAAGTGCATACTAAGTGACAAAATATGGGGATACAAATACTCAAACCATAGACAATCCCCACGCTCATGACATTTATGTTGTAATGGTTAAGACCATACACATAGAGAATAGGTGGCCAGGTTGGAGAGTTATAGTTTGGAAAGTCTGAGAGATAGAGAGCATAAAAATAGTCATCCATTTACAAATTCAATAGTAGTGGTTTTGATTACTATTTTTAGAGAGTTTGAAAGGGAGGTGGTGGGACATAAGCAAGGCAAAAACTGGTCAGAAAGAAGATGAAGATATGGTGAAGATATGGTGCAGAGCAGGTGGCCATCTCTTCCAAGAAATTGATATCTGGTATTTTGTTTTAGAGTATGAAAAGGGGAGAAGGAAAGAAAGGAAGGAAAGAAGGAAGGAAGAAAAACAAGAAAGGAAGGATTTTTAAGTACCTACTATGGGCCAGAAACTGCTAAACACTATAAATATTATCACAACATCCCTGCTAGCTATTGTTATCTTCATTTTTCAGTTGAGGAAACTGAGATAGAGGTTATGTGACTTGCCTAGGGTCATGTCTGAGGCAAAATATGAACTCAGGTCTACCAGACTCTGGCCCAGCACTTTATCTGGCATATACCAAGGGGATGCATGACAGGAATCTTAGAAGCTAACCCGATTCCCTCCCTTCCTCCTCTTTTTTTTGGATAAGAATAGTAATTTTATTGGTATGGCTTAAGGAAATTCATCTACCAAACAGGTCTACACTTAATCTGCCAGTCTTAGAGTTGTTTAGGTTTCTAAGTAGGCTACTTACTTACTAAGGGGTATAAATACTAATATATCAGAGGCAAAAACTGAACCCAGCACTTCCTGACTTCAAGACTAGCTTTCTATTGACTTCACAATGCAGCCTCTCTAACCCCTCTTTTACACCTAAGGGAAGCAAGGGTGAGAATGGTAGAATGACTTCTCTTTTGCTTCACAGACAATAAGTAGCAGACCTCAATCCAATGGCATCTCTACTCTGCTATAGTGAATGAATTAACCTTTAAACTCAGAGATCCTAAGATAAATCTATCACTAAATTTTCATGTTTATCTATAAAGATATCATTATTTGATATATATATATATATTTTCAGTTTTAATATATGTATCTGTCTCAAGCAAGAACAAAATGTTCCTTGATTAATATTTTTCTGTAAGATATAGTGCCTACTTTCTTCCTTTGGACATAAACCAGCACACCAGTAATGGGAAGATTTACACAGACTCCCACATCCTTGTCTTTCTAGTCCTTCTTTACCTTTTCCCATTCTGCTCTTCCCTGTTAATATACATCCATTAATCATGATGGTTTCCAGAGAATTGGCTAGTATGTTTTGAATGTGTTCTATAAGGATTGTCACTGTTTCCATTCCTATGGTGTCGATATCTCTGATACAGCATTAATCAGAAGAAGTCTTTGATTCTGAAAAGCATATCTCTAGATGTAAAGCTCTGCATCAGTCCAACAAATGGAGGTTCTCTCATACTTTAGTGATTTCTATTCCAGTCATTTTAAAAAATTAAAAACAAAACTGTGGATAAAGCACGTGTAGGTTTTGGTTTTCAATCCATCCTTTGACCAGAAGACTTTGCAAGGTCATTTGTATAGTAAATAAGCCTTTTTACAAAATAGAGTATGGAGCTGCTGGCTATTTTTGTTTGTTTAGGCTGTTTTCCTTTTTCCCCCCAGAACCGACTAATGTTCATCTGCAGTATGCACTTCATACAATGTATTAGACCATGCCATGTTCAAAATCTCAGCAAGGCTCCCTTTATACAAATAAAGGCTAAGAAGTTTTCCATTTTCGTGTCAGGCAAATGGTGTGCCCCTCACATGGGTGATGAGCCGTTGTTCTTCTGTGTCTTTTACATTTAAAAAAAAATCCAGTACAGCATTTATAAATTAGAATCATTGCAACAGAGACGTCACAACCGATTTTCTCAAGCTCTACTGCAATTTGCTCTTCAGAGGAATTTCAGAATCTGCCACTTTATCTAATTGATATTCTTGGGGAAAGGTTTGAAGACGGGCACCAAAGATGGGGTAGCGGAACAGGTCCCTCTGTCGTCGACTTGTAGGCTTGAAAGGGCACCCGTCAGTTTTGGTGAGCAGTTCTAGATGCATGTTCTCTCTCCTGTCATCCCCATAGGACCTGTAGACCTACAGGCTCGACTCATCCCCAGTGATGGCCATGACAGTTATGGGCCAGCTGGCATGTCTTTTATCGGGAGACAATTACTGGGGTAGTGCTGAAGCATGACAGGGCCTGTGGGCACTGGAGCTGTCACACCCACTGCTGAGGTTTGTGAATTAATGATTAGATGAATACAGCAGGTTGTACAACATTAACTTTAAATTGTCAGCTCCGCCGCCAGTGTTGGACAGTCTTTCCTTTTTAGACTCTCTTTCATGCCGGCTCTGAATGTAGAGGCGTAAACAAATCCTAGATAACCTGCCTCTCCCCTTGTGTGGAGTGCTTAAGAAATGCCTCACAAGTGAGGAGGCAGGTTATCTAGTATTTAATATTCTCTCCTCTGGAAAGCCACTTCCCTTCGACTCCGTGTCATCGTGATTGAAGTAAGGAAGAGAGGGCATTCCACTCCCTGAGGATGGTGCCTCATCCCTGATTGCTGGCACACAGGTCACCCCAGCCTGTGGAGCAACTGACCATTTCATCATGGCACCGCTGTACCATGCATGCTGCCATTGCTCAATCACACACACATACACACACTCACGCACACACGCATGCACACACAGCAAGACACACCATTAGAATGAAGCTGTGCCCAGCCAGAGCTTCACAGTGATGGTGATCCCTTGCAACACTACATTAAGTCGGATATGCTTCGATATACCAGGAATTCAAGGAGGCTGAACACATAGTGAAAGAAAGAGAAGGATGAGGAGACTAAGAGCTCTGTGACTGCCTCATTCTTTCCTTAACAGGGTGGATGCTTAGGGAAGCCCAGTTTTAAACTGCCTACATTTTAAGACAATTTTCTTTGGATAAACTCTCAACAGCTTGGCTTCAGGATGGAGAGCTCAGCTTGGACTCAAAGTCTGGCCCCTGGTATGGACTTACTAGGTGACCCTGGCCACTTGTCCAGGGAATTGTATCAGAGTATATAAGGTGAAGAAAAGATGCCGCTCTGTACTAGAAGAGGGGTCTTCTCCCTGGTGTCCCTGGATGAGTGAAATCACAGAGGTGCGCAGGGGAATAGTCATGCACAAGACAAGATGCCTCCAGTTTTCTCTTTTTTTTTTCCTCATGGAACAATCTGTCTACCACCTTGCTAATTAATTGTCTATGCCTTTAGTTTGCAAAACATAATTATTCATGCTGTAGATATGTGGAGTGCATTCTAGGATACATCTTCACCTGGAGATTTTGCTCCAGATTAGCGTTTTGGTAGTAGAAAAAGTTGGGTATTTGCTTCATTACCTGTGTAATGTCCATACTCACTGACATCTACCATGGTATGCTGCAGAATAGACACAATTCTTCCATTTCCCCCTTTGCATTAGAATTTAAATAACTCACACAACTAAAAGATGAATAATTGATCACTTAATCCCCCTGGGAGAAAGTGCTACATATGGCTGAGTTGCAGGGGACATGGAGAACAAGAGCTGTCAAAGGGCATCATTTCCTTTAAAATGTTAAGGAATGCTATTTTGCACTACATTTAGAGTCAGGATCAGCAGGTAATTATAATACCAGAAGCAGTAATGATACCGGGCAGGAGGAAGTGTGGAAAGACCTTAAACACAGTTCCATTTTGATTTTAAAATAACAAAGAAACTGAACTGAGCAAATAAGTAAAATAAATAAATAGAGCAATAATTCACTTACTTTAATTGGATTTCTAAACTTGGAAGGAATATCAGAGATTATTTGGTCCATCTCCTTCATTTTATAGATGTTGTTATAGAAGCTCCTTTATGTTCTTTCACTCCCCCAATAAAATGTAAGCCCCTTGAAGTCAGGAGTTGTTGTTTTGTATTTACCTTTGTTACCCCCCCCCAAAAAAAATGCCATGGTTCCCTGCACAATAGAGGAACCTAATTACACTGCAGATGATGAAAATAAGCTTGATAAAGACAAAATAACTTAATCCAGGTTCTACTTTAATGAAATCGCAGAGATAAAATTAATACCTCACTGATCTAACTCTAAATCCATTGTTCTTTTCACTGCATCCCTGTTTTCTACCATCTCTGATTTCATGTTGTTCAAGATTGGTTCAAGAAAGTAGCAAGTTATATACGTATCAGACCTTCCCAGCAGCAACTAGAGCAAGCCTACTTGAAGTTCCTTTTATGTAAATTGCCAAATTTGATGCAATAAAATCAATATAGGCAACTAAAAGAGATTAGCTTTGTTGCCCTTTGATATTGTGAAAATCACTTAACTAGTCTTGGTACTTGAGTTTGAATCCTCCCTCTGCCACTAATTATGTGGCATTGGACAAATCATTTCACATGTGTCACCTCATTTTCTTTCTGGGTAAATTGAGTGATTGAGAATGTTTTGCCCTGGGAGGTCCCTTCCTGCTATAATCCTATGGTAACATTGAAGGTCACTTAGTTCTGGATTGAAGACTAGTTATCTTCACTGAATCAATCATTTGAAGATATTTCAACCAGGTAAGGAAGGAATTGTATTGAAATTCTCTAGAGAAACTTGATCACTTTGTGTGAGTTTTATATAAAATAGCAGGTGTGTTCATAATCTAGAATTTGATCATCTTGCAATCTGGAGGAGAACAGTCCAATTAGTTGCCTGAAGAGAGTATGCATTTTTCTTCTTCTGATCTTTATGGTCTTTAAAATTCAGAATATTAGAGAATTTGGGCTTCTCACTGGTATCCAAGCAGCATCCCCAAGACATCAGTGATTGATAACAGCACAAATGAATCACATTGAGGAAAGGTGGATCCAGAACCTATAAGGATTCCAGCAGAAAACTGCTCCATATTTAAGTATAACTTCATGGATATCCCATGAATAAAATTTAAAAACTTTCAGCAACACAGAGATTTACCCTTTTTTCGTCACATATGAGTGCTATACTTGAGCCTAGTGTCCTCTGACTCTATATATACTCATGGAAGAGTTTCACAGACTTTTATTTACTTTTAACCTTTACCTTCAGTTGCCTTCAGTTCTAAGACAGAAAAGGAGTAAGGACTAGGTAATAGGAGATAAGTGACTAGCCCAGGTCATAAAACTAGGAGGTATCTGAGGTCAGATTTGAACCCAAGACCTCCTATTCCAAACCTGGTGCTCTATCCACAGTGCCACCTAACTGTCATATATATATATATATATATATATATATATATATATATTCAGATGGAATTTTTTGTACCAAGTATTATTAGTTAGAAAATACTATTTTATTAAAGCTATTTAAGTCTACCTATCTTATTGCTTTCAATTAATACTTAATGAGGGAGACACACTTATGGGGGCTCATGAATGATATTCTACAAAACAATTCCCAAACCTTTCAAGAATACCCCTGGGATCCTGACAGGAGAGAAAAAGTGGACCTTTGGGGACCCGACTTGCCAGTGTCAGTGGGAATTAGGAGAGTAGATCCAGGATATGTGCTATTGTATAAAAATGATCTGAAGGTATTTGTCTTACTTGGAGTGAGATGTTCTTAGTTAGAGAAGCCTGCTCCTTGCTTCCTTGGCTATAATAAAAAATAACATTGGACATTCATAGGCTGCACTGGGTTTTCACAGAGATCAGATGTCCCCATTGCCTCATATAATAGAACTTGGGGAGCTTCAAAACCATTTCTCAAAAGATAGATCATCCCTATCAGTGAAATATATCTCTCCTTCTGTTGTATGATTTCAAGAAGTCTGAAAACACTCTAATTTTCTCCTAAATTCTGCTTTCATTCAGTGACTATTGCCTGAAATTCTAAAACAAGAGCAAACACTATCTTGGTCAGGAGAGCACTGGAATATATCAATCACTTATCCCTTATGGTGAATGACATTTCTAAAGTAATGTTTTGATATTGAAAGGGTTTGGGGTATGGTCAGTAAAAATGAAAGTGCCTATAATTTATGGAAGAAGGAGTCAGTTGAGTAATGGGGAAAGTGAAAGAGTTGGAAAGTTGAGATTCAGAAGACAAATTTCACTTCCTTCACAGTTTGGGCTAGGATAGTTTCTTTTCTTCTGTAAATGAAGCTACTACTATGTGAAAGTCTAGTTGATTCCAGCTTTTCTGAAATTGTTTTTGCATTTCTGTTGTATACCTGGGAAAATATACAGTAACAGAAAACACATTGCATATGTCCTGTTCTAGGAGATGTAACTGAGAAACAAAGTTTTTCAAAAGCTAGAAAGAAACAAGTTGTAAAAATAAGTACAAGCATTTATTATTATTATTATTATTATTAAATTATTCATTATGCACTATGTTCAGAGACTGGAGCTTCATTCTGGAGATGAAAAGAAAAACAAAACAAAATATATTCTGTCCTCTAGAAGCTTCCTTTCTCCTGGGGGAGAGGGTGATACAATATGCACAGTGAAATGTAGATTCAAATATCAGCATTCTTTGTCCCTTAAGGGCTCTATCTACCCAGACTTACACAAGGACCAAGGACACAATTCAGACCTGACCTGGTCTCTAATGAGGAGTGTTAGGTCTTCTAATACAAGAAAGAGAGTATTTATAACTGGATTCATCTAAAAAGGCCCCATGGAAGAGGCTGAACCTTAGCCATTGTTCCTTGGAGGGAACTAGAAATTATCCTAGACAGAGAGGAGGAAGCAGACAATTACAAGAATGAGGGAAAACCTTCCTAAAATCCCACGGATGGAAAATGGAATGCCATGTACTAGAAACAACTAGTAGGATTATTTGACTAGAGAGAGCTTAAAGGAGAAGCAGGTAAAGGAACCAAATCATGGAAGGCTTCAAATACAAGGTTGAGGAAATTGTGCTTAATTCTACTTCCTGAGGGATTCTCTCCTGGGAAAGTGAATGTAGTAAGATTTATATTTTAATAATATCTACTCAGATAGATTTGGAGAGAGGAACCAAGACATAGGAGGCCTTTAGGAAGACTTTAGAAGACTTTACTCCAGCCTCCTCTTGTCCCTTTCATGTTATCCCTGATGGTTTTTCAAAAACATACCTTTCCTTGAACATGCCAAATGACAGAAACATGAAAGGCTGCCTATTCCAGTTTTAAATCTCTCAATGCTAAAACATTTTTATTTTACAATTTGGTTTAAAATTTGCCTTCTGGTATCTTCCAATCACTACTTTTCTTCCCATAATTTCAAAAACTAAAATTGATTCCCCTGTAACTTCTACTCATTGTTTCTAATTCGAAATTTTCAAGCAACTGTTTTGGGGAAAAAACTGAGTTTTAGTCATTTATATTTATTCCATCTAAAATACCACAAGTCTTCAAGTATAAGCAGGTAGATTTTGTTTAACAAACAGAAGCCAAAATGTGTGGGCAGCAATACAGGGCATGACTTAGGTTTTTAGGGGATTTTCCCCCTTATTGGGTTAATCACTTTATTGTAGTATGTGCAGAATTTTATTCTCCATCTGCAAAGTGTTTAAGAAATACTAAGAAATAGATACCTTTTTTCTCCTCTTTTTTCAAGTTTCACAGTCTTTCTAAATGTACTAGGACTTAACAAGGTGACATCTGATCCTTTTGTTTTAGAGGGTATGCAATAAGAAGACAATATAATTTTAGTTATGCATGCTAATTTGTTAATTAATAATTTTCTATGGTAAATAAAACCTCCTGTAGTAAAAAAAAAAAACTTCCAAAGAAAGCCAAATATAACACCACAGACCTTATTCCAAATTCAGTTTCCTTCCCTGAATTAACATTATATATGAAAATGTCGTCCATTTATTCTTTAGAATCTGAAATTTCTTCTTTAATATCTTTATTACTCTTTTGTCCATTAGGTAGGCTGTTTCTACAATGACTGATGCCACTAATTAGCAAAACAAGAAAAAACCTTTCAAATTATTCCCTGAATGGACATTAAAGCTCTTGGTCCTGGGTCCTGACACTCTTGCTCCATTTCTACAATATTGCTTCTCTGTATTTGTATAGGTGTAAACATAAAAATACACAACTATTGTTTGAAGCCTGGTTAATGTATATGTATCATAGTGGAATATCTGAGACCCCAAAGGACTTAGGGAGCTGTTCTCATCTCTTTCCACTAAGGAGCTCCTCTATCATATACTCCCCAGGTGCTGGCTAGACTCAGTTCAGTTCTAGGGAAGTCTGGTTTCTAAAGAGTGATGTGTCTCCCTTTTCTCACATACTTTTACTTGTTCTATCTACACTCATGGCAGCCTGGAGACGATTTATTCCTAACTTAGGTTTGGGCTTATATCAGGATCTCCCCAAAAGGTTAGAATAATGATATCTAATGTAAAATATAAACCAGATATGAGATAGTTTATTTATTTCCTATACAAAAGTAAAATACTAGGCACAAAAGACTCTCAAGGGTGTAGAAATAAATAAATAGCAGTAATAATTTTTGTTATTTTGTTATTTTGAAAGTTACTACTTAAAGCTCATGTAAAAAGTAAACATTTTGTTAGACTGCTAACTACATACTTTACTTTCTATCATGGCTCTGTATAGCCTCACTCTTTGTAGAGATTTTTTCTGGCATACCAAATCAGTGCTTTCATTCATCTTGTTGGTGGTCATCTGTTCCAAAATAGCATTAAGCAGTTGTATTATTAATCAGTTAATTATTAGTTATTATTAATTATTAGTTAATTAGTTATTAATCAGTTAATCAGCTCTGGTCAAAAGACCTGGAACCGATGAAATGCTCATACTCAGGAAGTGGCCTTCAAGGCTTGGAACTGTCCATCTTAGTACCAAAATTCATTGAACTAAGACGAAGAAATAAGAAACAAAAAGAGAACAAAACCAAGCATCTGTCCACCTAGTGATACAAAAGGGAAGTACACAGTCAAACAGATCAGTATTTTCACCAAAGCTCACTTAATTGGTGTGTTTTCATTGCTTGGGCTTATTTAGCAATATGATAGTACCAAGCAGTAATGAACTAAATTTAATGTCTAAGTTTAATTGAAGGTTTCTCCTTTCTGATAATAATTTGGATCCTGCCTCCCACTTAGCCAGTATGTCATCCCTTAGATCTGTTTCTGCTCAAGGAAAGCAGCAATACCATAGATCTTTAAGGGAGCCCCATAGAGAGCTTTTCATTTCAAATAAACTGACTGTTGTCTGCCACCTCTTCCATTTTCCTGTTGATCTGCCCTTGATGCCCAAAGCCCCCAGATACCAACCTTTACCCAGAGCTCAAAATACTAGAACTAGAAAATAGGCAACAGGAAAACAATCTTTATTTGGTAAGGAGAAAAAATGAAAAGCACAGCTATTCCCTTCTCTGGAAATGTTTGTCTATTCTTTATCTAAAAAGTGAGAGAACTGACAGTGTCCTACTGCTTCTCAGTCTGACACCATGGGAATTTTCAAAGAATGATAGAACCAGGGAGGTGATAAGGACCTCACAGGCTAACCAGTTCAACCCTAACTGCTCACCATTCTTTGAGTCAATAATTCTTTGAAAATTCCCACAGTACCAGACTACTTGATAGAATTTTCTAGGCTGAGCCGAGCAGTTTCGTCGTAACTCCCTCAATTATTTAGGTGAAAAACAGGAAAACAATCAGAGAAGCTAAGCTTAGGTAATCTCCTAAATTTCCTTTATACTTTAAAATTGTGTGATTTTTTAAAAGTCAAATCCCAGTTACCATGCTTATTTAAATATTATGTTTGCACATTTTGGTTACTCCCTACAGAGAACCCAGACACTCCATCTGATTTTATCAGCTGGTGTGGTATATACTGGATTTCACAGCTATGTCTATGATTACTAATCTGTTCTCATTGCATGGTTTTTTTTTTAGGTATAGCAATTATAGCTGTAATAAACTATCTAGGAGATTAGTCTGAATTTATGTTTCTATTTGTAACTAGGTGTTGGGGAGGGAGGGAAAGGTAGCATTGCTGTAGGATAGTTAACAATAGAGGGAAAAGAGAAGGAAAGTCACTCTAAGGGCATATTTTAGCTTGAAGTAATAAGGAAAATGTATCTCCCAAAAGCTTCTAAGGTTTATTTTAGTCTTTATTAAAACACAATTATGGCTCAAGCACATAGGCATTCATGAATACACATTTTTATCTCTAGTAATGATGACATTTCTTTGTGTCAGTGGTACCTAGCACAGTGCTTGGCCCGTTGTTGTTCTGGTTTGTCCTTAATACTCCAAGAAAACCAATTACATAATAAAGTTGGGAGAGGGTACCGTGTATTTGATGCTGACTGATCAGTCCAGTATCATTTTAGAAGACTTTATTAGAGACTGGGCACAAAGAGTTCATTGGAACATTCAGAATCATGATATCTCTCTATGTGCCCATATTACATTGTATTTGTGCTCCTGAGAATCTGCTTTACCCATGAAGCACAGTAATTTCTTTGATGTGCACATACCAATCTAGGTGTCCCTGTGCCAATGTCTCCCAAATCTCACAATTAACACTAAAGTTCTTCAGAAAGACCTTGAGAGAGCACTTTCACCACTTCTTCTGACCTCAATGTGAGTGCTTTTAACAGAAAGAAATCTAGAGCTAGATTTTATTTCTTCTTTTTTAAGCAGAAAAATGCCATCCTGTTCAAAATAAAGTCTTGCCCTCTAAATTCCAGAATGAAAAATGTGGAAGGAAAGTGCTGAGTCAAGTTGACTCTTAAAAAATACTTTTTAAATGATAAGAATGACAACTTATAAAAAAGGGAGAAAATATTCTCAAATTCCTATCCTGTTTTAAAGCAAGTACAGTGTACAAGAGAGGTCCTTTTGTTGCTGTATTCTCATTAAGAATCTGTCATTATCCATCATTTTTTTCTTTTCTTCCTCTTCCTTTTTCTTTCCCTGACTTTTAATTAGGTCTAGTTTTATAAATATTACTCTAAACATCCATAGCTGCGCTCTTTGTGGTGACAAAAAATTGGAAAATGAGGGGGATGCCCTTCAATTGGGGAATGGCTGAACAAATTGTGGTATATGTTGGTGATGGAATACTATTGTGCTAAAAGGAATAATAAAGTGGAGGAATTCCAGGGAGACTGGAACAACCTCCAGGAAGTGATTCAGAGTGAGAGGAGCAGAACCAGGAGAACATTGTACACAGAGACTAATACACTGTGGTACAATTGAATATAATGGACTTCTCCATTAGTGGCAGTGCAGTGACCCTGAACAACTCAGAGGAACCTTCAAGAAAAACTACTATCCACATCCAGAGGAAACACTGTGGGAGTAAAAACACCGAAGAAAAACAACTGCTTGAATACATGGGTGGAGGGGATATGATTGGGGATATAGACTCTAAATGAACATCTTAGTGCAAACATAACAGTATGGAAATAGATTTTGGTCAAAGACACATATAAAACCCAGTGGAATTTCGAGTTGGCTATGGGCGGGGTTTGGGGGAGGAGAAGAAAAGAACATGAATCTTGTAACTAAGGAAAAATATTATAAATTGACTAAATAAAATTTAAAAAAATAAAATAAAAAATAAATTTTACTCTATATCACCTTGCATGTATAGGACTTAATATATTTCTCTACACCATTTCTTTTTTCATTTTAAGCAACCAAAATGTTTTGTTCCATCAATTTATTGTAATACATTTTGCCAGGTGATTATCATTGGCTCTCTATAGTTTTTCTAATTTTGCCTATAAAATTATATGAACAGAAACACTTTGAAAGTCTTTTTCAAAGACAAGTCTTTTTTATTGTGCTATTTTGCCTTTGGAATCTCAACAAGAGATGGGTACAGTGGATACAGATATATGGAGAATTCTATTACTCATTACACAATGCCATATTATTTTCTGAAATGTTTCAGATGATCGCAAATTCCACAGTTATTGTAGTGCTTTTTTCCCCATAGTTTTGACAATACAGAGTACCTATTAAATCAATGGTTTTGCTTTTATTGCTACTCTCATGAAGTTGAGTCTTAAGGTTGCCCAGATTTTACTTTCTCTGGTAGCTAGAGAATTTGGTCATCTTTTAAAGTAATTTTTACCAATTTTTATTTTTTACGTTATACATTTTCACTTCATGCCCTTTGATAATTATCACATTGGAGATATAAATTGTTTTATTGCAAATTCTGGATGTTAGATAAAGATCTAATGTATTTACTTCAAATGTTTTTCTCAATTTGTTTCTTTTCTTTCACTTTTGGACACAATATTATGAAAAGTTATATTTCATAAAATGACTTCCATCTCTATAATTATGGCATGTGCATATTTCTTCCAGTTTAAAAAATAATTTTAAATATTAAGATTAATGCAACACTTAATTTTGTTAAAATATTAAAATAAAATGTTAAGACTTTTGTCTTTATATGGTTTGTTGAGTTAGAGTTGATTAGAGTGAATGATATTGAGTAGACTATTTTTAAACTACTCTTTTGAAATTGTCTTTTTGTGTCAAAACTCTTTTATCTTTTGAAGTGATTCTCATTTTTGTATTTAACTAAAGTCTAAAACTGTGCATTCCAATAAACTTGAATAATTAATTATATTTCTTTAAATGTTGATAATGCTGTGACTGCTATTCTCAGTAATCATTATTATAATGTCTAATGTGCTATTAATTTAGAAAAATAAGTATATAGTCAGAGAGTTTAAGCAATATATAACTTTCATTCATGTAAAAGATTTTACTTTTGTGCTATAAAATTAACAATCTTTCCAATCCTGTCTTGTATTCTTAGCCATATCAAAATGTCTTTTGCAGAATTTTAAAAGTAAATGAACAAAAATGTCTTGTACAATGTGATAGATCCCTTTTAGCCTGAACTTCATTCATGTATATATTTCTTTGACCTGCTATTTTCAATTCAGATATTTATTTTCAATTATTGATAGACAAAGCCAGATCACTTTCTAAAAACAAGCATGGTCAATCCTTATGAGACTAGGGCATTGGATAGTGATTTCTAGGTTGGGAGGCTATGGCTCACAGAAGAACTAGAACCATATCTACTGACTGATGACTTTAGGAACTTACTGGTTAAAGGGTACGTGAATTCTAAGGTGAATTAAGGTTGAATAAGTATATTTATCTTAGCCAAAACATGAAGGAAAGATCTTTTTTTTTTAAAGGCTAGAGGACAGGAATCATGTGAAAAAGTTTATCCTGACATGATAATAATATCCATCACAAAGAAAAAGACAATCAGAATGTTGCTTCACTTAATGAACTGGCAGAACTTGGACATTCCAGGTCCAGGACAGGACAGTAGGGAAGTTCAGATGTCACAGAACGAGGGAAACTCACAAGATCGTCTTTTTAGAGATAGAAGGAACCGCAGAGGTCATCTAGTCCAATCCACTAGGAGAACTTTGAAATTAAGGAGCCAATATTGATGTGATCAGCTGACTTGTTCCCCAGCAATGGGAAATTATTGTTGTCCTTTCTAAGAATGGGAAATGGTTTGAAAAGGCTTCTGAATTGTTAAAAGGAGATTGGAAGACTAGCAAGGTAGAATTGCTTAGGAGTGAGGAACTTTAAGCCTCTTCTAGGTTTGCATATGTTTCTGGTGCCCCAGAATCCCTTCATGTTTGCTATAGAGAAATGGATGGATGGATTGATAAACCAATAGTTTCTTTTAAAAGTGTTGTTTTTTACAGAGGTTGAGGGGACATGACAGAGGATAGACTTTAAATGAACACTCTAATGCAAATACTATCAACAAAGCAATGGGTTCAAATCAAGAAAACATCTAATGCCCAGTGGACTTACGCGTCGGCTATGGGGGGTGGGGGGGGGGAGGAAAAGAAAATGATCTATGTCTTTAACGAATAATGCTTGGAAATGATCAAATAAAAAATATATTTAAAAGTGTTGTTTTTCCAACATCCTTCAAATATCTAAACTTTCCTTTTTCTACTTTTATTGTACTCATTTGTGGGGGCATGCTACTTAACCAGCGGCTTGTCATTGAAGAAGGCACATTGTTTTCCATTAAGAACACTCACTAGTGTTATGCACCAATGAAATAAATTAATAAACGTTGCATTTTTTAGTTATGTGCAGGATGTCTTGAAAGCCAGAGTTCATTCAAGCTCTATTATTTAATCTGTTGCGGCATATATAATAAATACATTCATTCTTACATATGCATGTATATTTAATGCACGAATACTTTATGTGCATATACACATACATATACATATCCAGATGCACATTGAAATCTCCAATAGCAATCTACCTTATTTCCAATCTTATGTGCATTCAGGTGCTTTTGCTTCTCCAGGAGCACTCATTTGGAGGAGAAATTGCACAGTGCCTTTTAAATTTTGTCAAGTACCATGAACATCATTAGAACAAAAAGCACTAAAGAATGTAAATTGTTGCTATTGTTCTTGAGAGCTGCTTCACTTATGATTTGATCATTTTAAAGACAAAAGATTGTCTCTCTGTCAACAGTGATTACTATTACAGCTTAGAATTCTTCTTTGTTAGGCACATAAAGCATATTACTTTTTGACATAAGAAAATTGTTCTTTTAAACTTTATGAACTGGTGTTCTATTTTCTTTAACCTCAGTTTTGTTATTTTTTTTTGTCTTCCGTTAAAATTCAAAAGAGAATCAGCCTATAGTATAGACAACTTTATTTAAAAGGTTCATGGATTGTGTGGTGTAAAAGAGACCTAATTCTAGTAATAAAAAATATAATTTTGGTATTATTGCTTAATTGTGTAACATTTTTGAGTGGGTAACAAGGCTAACTCATTAATATAGGTAGCTCTATAGAGTAACTCCAAAGTTTTAGTTTTTTAGACTTATTTTCCTCAGTTGTTTTCCATCTAATTTAAACCCAGCTTTCTCTTTCCAATACCCCTTCACCTTTTGACAAAACAGTTAACTGAAGAAACAATCTTCAGGTTTTTGTTTTGTTTTGTTTTGTTTTTCCCTGATGAAGCAGACATATAAACAGCACGTTCTTATGTTTCTCCATTTTTCTTTGGGTTTCTTATCTTTTACTGAAGGCCTTGGAAATATGATTCCTATTGAGGCCTTCAGTGTTACCGAATGTTATGCAATGGGATGATATTTGCAAAGCACTTTGTATAGTCAGATCTTAATAAATGCTTTCCCCATGTTTTCCCTTCCCATGGATGATTTGAGTTGTTCAATGCTTCTTGACCTAAGGTCATTGTAAAAGCAAGGTTTCAGGGAACATGAAATCTGACTAAGTTTGCTACTTTCACAAAACATAGATCCTGGAACCTGAGAACCTGAAGGCCATGGACATAAAGAAGTCAATAGGGGTCTTCTGTAAGAACAGGAATTTACAGATTGTTAAGAAGTGCTAAAACATAGATATGCGTTACTTAATTGTCACTTTTAAGGCCCAAAATGGGGGGGGGGATAAGACTATAAAAATGTTACCCAACTATAAAACTGTCCCAACAAGCTGTCAATGGATATTTGCATTTTTTTTGTTGTTAAAAGTCAAGAATAGAGGTGCTCGTAGGCAGAGAAGAGGCAGATCAATTTATGAGGTGCATGATTGGCGATCATACTAATTGTGATTCATAACTGTCACCCACCATTTGTGCTATTCCCAAACTGCTTGAAGCAGAGGTAATTATGGTAGATTGCCCCTGTGCCAAGCAGACATTGCATAAATCCTTCAGCTGAGGTAGGACTGACAAGCTATGAGTAATGGACTGCACCTTGGACAAGATTTATATTGGAAGCCCAGTTAGTCCATGGGCTTTATGCTTTTCATTTCTCAATAACTGACTGGAACTGAGCAGTCAGTTATTTCCCAAATTCTCCATTTTACTGATAGGATAATCAATAAGCAGCAACTATTAATTTAGAGCCACTCTAATATACTAGATCCAGACAGTTTTACTATGATATTGATTGCTTCTGTAATTTACCACAGGGGTGGGGGGCAGGCAGAGAGAATGCCAACTTGGACCAGATACATAGAAGGTCATTAGCAGAGTGTGTGTGTGTGTGTGTGTGTGTGTGTGTGTGGCTGTTACCTTAAGTCAGCCCACAATTCCTTTTCTTACAAGCCCCTAGACACTTGGGCTCTTTTGACTTTCCTACTTTATGCAAGGTTACAATAGACACAGTTTCATCAGCATTTTGCATCTCTGTACATCCTAGAACAAAAAGGAGATGTCTGCTGAAGCTGACTCCTTTTGAAGTGATTTCCCTTTGAAATTCAAGTGTCTGGTTAGTCCATTACAAAGGCTTTTCACAGACCTGGTTCAGCAGTGCAACAATTCAACATACATGCTCTGGAATCAGAAAGAATTAGAACTACAGAGAACCTTAGAGATCATTCATTCCTAATTTTAGAGATGAGGAACCTGAAGGTGATATCACTTGCCCAAGTTTACAAGACAATTCCCCAATGCCTGGAAAGGTCCCCTGTCTCACCTCCATCTCTTTAGACCTCCAAATTTATTTCAAGGGAAACCTCAAGTGCTATCTCCTTCAACAGGCATTCCCTGTGTCCTCCAGATATTAGAAACATCCCATATCCTTTCATTTTGTGTTTGTATTGCATCTATACTGTATTTACTTGCATGTGAACAAATTGTATCTTCACAGTAATATGTTAGTTCCTTGAAGGCAGGGACTCATTTATTTACATCTCTAAGGCATAACAATGCCTAGCATATAAGAACTCAAGAAATGGATAAGTTGATTGATTGAAATATAAATTTTGAATACAAATCACATTATAAAATATGTAGATTACAAAGGAAATCAATTATACTGACTTACAGTTATTTTAAAAAATTAAGTTCAGAGATGCAGAGTAAAGAATCCTTATTATGATGAATGAGGAGATACCATGTTTTATTTGAAGTTGTTGCTGTTGGATGGATCAAAGAGGGGAAAAACTTAAATCAGAGGTCAATTAAGAGGCTGTTGAAGTAGACTAGCTAAAGGAGGATTAGGGCCTGAAGTATGGTGGCAAGGGCACAGATATCAAAGAGAGGGAGGCAGAACTTACAAGACTTGTCAATTTTTTGGATGGATGGCTGTGCAGTGAGCTAAATTAAGGAGTCTTGGATGACACGAAGGTTATGAAAACCTGACTCTGAGAAGGGTAGTGCCCTTTACTGCAACCTAACCAGCTGCTCAGACATAATACTCCCTAGTGTCCCCAAAAAGAATGAAATATAATTGGAAACTACTTAACAAAGTAAATAGAAATGCAATAGAACATAGGTAATGTTAAGATGTGGTTTTCTAAAATAATTCATAGGACCAACTGCAGGGCTTCATTTTTGTGTACAGTTTAGTGGACCCCAGTTTCTATTTTGAGTTTGACAACACAGCTTTACATACACAGGGAAATTTGGAAGATGAATGATTATAAAGAGAAAAATCATTATAACAGCTAGCATTATATAGTACTTGAAGGCTTTTAAAGTGCTTTCTTTGCATATATTCTCTCATTTAATCTTCATGGCAAATCTTTGACTTATACTTGTGCGATTTATATTATCTCTGTTTCACAAAAGAGAACAAACTTTGAGGCTTCAAGAGGATAAATATCTTGCCCAGAGCCACCTAGCTGTTAAATAGCTGAGGCAGAATTAAAATTCAGGTCTCCTTAATTGCAAGTCCAGCAGTCTTATCTATTTTCCACCTTGTCCATACATGCCTGCTTGTCTTATGCAATTGACTTTGTCATATCCAGAATGAAAATGATGAGGGAGCAGAGTTCTTCTGTGCTGATTGATTGCTGCCTTTAAGCCCAGTTCCTATCCTCTTGGTAGAAAGGGGATTCCTGTCCCAAGCATGAAATGATCTGGGAGGAAAAAAGGTTCCACAGTAATCACAAAGTAATCAGTAGAAGTGTATTTAGGTAAGTTTTGGTTTTACTGTCTTAGGCTGACACCTAGATCAGGAGTAGGGAGAGAATAGGAAAGCTTGAGAGTTGGGAAGGAAGGAGAGATGTTTTTGGAGATTAAGGTATTCATTATTATATTACATATAAGATAAAATATCATTATATTGGGGACAAGCCCTGTGTGATTTGGATGTAGCAATAAAGATAAGATGCAGCCTGTCTCCCTATATCCCTTACCATCAGACACACTTTGGTCCTTCAGCGTAGATGCAGCCAGATCCAGCATTATCCTCACTGTGGTTCCATGGTATCTGAATGACTTCTTCTTGGCATCTTGTAATATTTTTTCCTTGGTCTGATAGTTCTTGAATTTGGCTATAACATTCCTGGGTGTTGTCAGTTGGGGATTAAGTACAGAATATGACCTGTGGATTCTTTCAATCTCCACTTTTCCCACTTGTTCTAGAATATTGGGGCAATTTTCTTAGATAATTTCCTGTAGTATGATGTCCAGCCTTTTTCTTTTGTCATGTTCTTCTGGTAGACCAATGATTCTTAAGTTGTCTCTCCTGGAACGATTTTCTAAATCTTCTGTTTTGTGAATGAGATGCTTCATATTTACCTCAATTTTTTCATTCTTTTGGTTTTGTTTTATAGTGTACTGCTGCCTTGTGAGGTCACTTAATTCTAGTTGGTGTATTTTGGTTCTAAAAGACTGAATTTTATCCCTGGCTTTTTGGTCATCCACCTTCTCATCTGATTTTTTTTGGAGGTCATCTTTCATTCTCTTTACCTCATCTCTCATCTCCTTTGCCTCATCTTTCATCTTCATTACCTCATCTTTCATCTTCTTTGCCTCATGTTTCATCTTCTTTGCTTCATCTTTCATCTCCTTTGCTTCATTTTCAAATTGGTTGATTTTGGCTTTTAAGACACTATTTTCTGTTTCTCTTAGTTTTTAAGTTCTTTTTCCAATTGTCTTCAGTCTCTCTTAATTGTGTTTTGAATTGTATTTTGAGTTCTTCCAAGGCCTGTATCCAATTTGCTGGGATTTCTGTTTTATTACTTGGAGTGCCCTCCTCCTTCTCTGTTCCATTTGTTCTTTGTTCATTGCTTGTATAGAAGCTGACAAATGTAATTTATTTTCCTTTTTCTTTTGTTTGCTCATGTTTACCCTTTCTTTGCTCCATGAAGTTGTCTGTGCTCTTGCTCCTCAATTTTTTTTTTCGTTTTGGGGTTTTCTGTCAGGCTCCCCTCTTGGAGCCTTGTCAGGAGATCTCTCAGTGCAGTCTGTTAGAGAGGGGTGTGGGAGCTTGAGCTTCCCTGAGCTCTGAAGACTTTTGATGGGATTAAGTCCATTAAGGCCTGGATGTACCCTGAAACCAAAACCTCTTGGAAGGCTGGAGCAATATGAAGGGTCTCCTCAACTGTGACCAGGCTGCCTGCTCTGCACTCCCTCTCCAGCTCTTTCCCCACCACCTGTATTTGATGCTCTGAGCCTAGCACAGCCCTGCTCACAAAGTTCTCCCTCTAGACCAGCACCTTTGCCCACCCAGAGGTTCCAGCTGCCACTGGAGGCTTAGCTCTCTAGGTGGGGGAAGGCTCCTGGGACCTTCCTTCCACTTAAACCTGAGTGTTCTCGAATTCTGGCTTTTCGGGGGCATACCTTTTGAATTGAGTCCAGCAGGAGGGTTCCTTGACTCTCTCTTGTTGTTAGGTTTGCTTTTCAGTCCCCTAGGAGCATTTAGTTTGTAATTGGTATGGAAAGGTTTTCAGAGATCTGAACTTTTGCTGCCTCTATGCTTCCATCTTGACTCTGACTCTCATCAGAAACACTTTGGAATCCACTGTTCTGAGTTGCTAGGTCAACTCACAAAATGAATATCTTGAAACATCAATTAATTTTGGCAGGTCTAAAGTCTTTACAATGCCTGGCACACAACAGTTACTTAACAATTGTTTACAGACCAACTGTTTCCTCTAAAATTTTTGCTTTGCTTTTAATCTGACTACATTTGTTCCTCTCTTTCAAATTACCATCAAAAACTCATCTTCTCCATGACTAGCATTAGTTAATTTTAGTGAGTTATAATTCAATAGTTATGGACTTCTGGGTAAACATGGCGGCAGTGTAGGCCCAGGAATCATCCTCTTCTCACCACCTTGTATGAATATGCAGTTCTTTTTTAGGGTAACAGATTTTCAATCCTATAACCTACCTATCTAGACTACCTCAAAAGGCTACCCTCCAAATTCATATTAATAAAGGGACTCTACAATAGGGTGCAGCATTGAAGGTATGTGGGATTTTTGCATTTCCAGACTATAAGGGGGTGAATTAGCTTACACCAAAACATGAGCTGATCAACCCTCCCCCACCCAACCAAAGGAGCCATAGTCAGAGCCAGTGACTAGAATCAGTTAGTGAGCAAGGGGTACCTCTAGAGCGAGGAAGGAAGCACCTCTAGGAACTTGGCAGCTGACTAAGACCACCAAAGACCTACCCCTGAGAATAGCTAGACCAGAGACCCCAGCACACTGAAGAGCACAGACCTTGGGTGCCCCCTGTGAAAATAGCACAGAGAAGGAGAGTAAGCAGTAGAAGCTGCAGAGACTGGAGAGGTGGCCTCAGTCAAAAATCTAGCTCCTTAGATCCATACACAGAACGCCTATCCTCCTCACTCAGATTTCTTACTGGAAAGGGAAGGGAAAACCACCATTGTAATGGGAAACAACTCCCAGGGAAACAACTTCCTAACACCAAGAAAAACAAGAAGGCATTGACCCTGGATAATTTTTATGGAGGAAAAATTCAGACTACAGAGGACATACAAATAAATGCACCCAAAATTTCCCCCCAAAATGGAAATTGACCACGAGCTCTTGAAGAATTTAAATTGGAGCTTATCAAAAAGATGGAAGGATTTTGGCAAGAAAAGTGGGAAATGGTTCAAAAAGAAAATAATAGTTTAAAGGACAGGAATTCCCAATTGGAGAAACAACTGGAAGTCACAAAAAGCAGGATAGATCAAACCAAAAAGGAAAATCAAAAGATTATAGCGGAAACCTAGTGCTTAAAAAGCCAGAATTAGAAAATTGGAAGCAAATGGTCTTGCAAAACAGTAAGAATTAAAAAAGCAAAGTCAAAAGAATGACAAAATAGAAGAAAACATAAATATCTCACTGACAAGATGATAGATCAAGAAAATTGGTCTCAAGAGATAATTAGAGAGTCATTGGTCTATCTGAAAATGCAGAAATAAACAGAAATCTTGACATCATACCACAAGAAATGATTCATGAAAACTGCTCTGATGTTCTTGAAAAAGGGGGCAAAATAGACATTGAAAGAGGGTGTTATACAATACCCTCTACATCAAATTCTCAAAAGACAACCCCTGGGAATGTAATTGCCAAATTCAAGAGCTTCCAAGCTAAGGAGGAAATTTTATAACAAGCCAAAAAAGAGACAATTCAGATATCAAGGAGCATCAGTCAGGATTACACAAGATCTGACAGCTTCCACACTAAAGGACTGCAAGGCTTGGAATATTATTCTCATAAAGGCAAGAGAATTGGGTCTTCAACCAAAGGTCACCTACCTATCAAAACTGAATATGTACTTCCTGGAGAAAGTATGAGCATTCAAGAAAATAGAAGATTTCCAAGTATTTGTAAAGAAAATATGAGAACTAGGTGGAAAGTTTGATACCCAAACACAAAATAAAAAGAAACATGAAAAAGTAAATAAGAAAAAGTGGGGGAAGGGAAAAAAGTTTTTTTTTTTAATTCAAATTTTCTTCTTTAAAGGCTTTAATGAGATCAGATTGTTTATATTAATATATGGAATTTTTGAGAGTTACAAATAACATTTTCCATATATTAGTAATTAGAAGAATCATTCACAGCTGGAGATTGGGATAATACATGATATAAGATTATATGTAAAAAAAAGGAATGGGGAATAGAAGATGGCAGCAAGAAGAACTTGAAGGAATAAGATAAATAGTATAATCTATCTCACACAAAGAGGCACATATCAACAAGCAAACCAACAAAAATCACATTATTGTCTCAATAGATTCAGAAAAAGCCTTTGACAAAATACAGGTCATTCCTTTTGACAACACGAGAAAGTATAGGAATAGAAGGGCCTTTCCTAAAAATAATAAACAGTGTATATCTAATACCATCAGCAAATGTCATCTGCAATCGGGATAAATTAGATGCATTCCCAATAAGATCAGGAGTGAAACAAGGATGCCCATTATTACCTCTATTACTTAACATTGTACTAGAAACACTAGCAGTAGCAATTAAAGAAGTAAAAGAAAATGAAAGTATTAAAATAGGCATTGAGGAGACTAGGCTATCGCTCTTTGCAGATGACATGATGGTCTACTTAAAGAATCCTAGAGAATCAAGTAAAAAGCTAGTGAAAATAATCAACTTTAGCAGCAAAGTTGTGGGATACAAAATAAACTTACATAAGTCATCAGCAATTCTATATTTCTCCAACACATCTCAGCAGCAAGAATTAGAAAGAAATTTCATTTAAAATAACCCTATACAATATAAAATACTTAGGAATCTACCAGCCACGACAAACATAGGAACTATATGAATACAACTACAAAACATTTTCCACACAATAAAAACTAGATGTAAATAATTGGGAAAACATTAATTGCTCATGAGTAGGATGAACTTACATAATAAAAAGGACAATCGTGTGCAAATGTATTTACTTATTTAGTGCCATACCCGTGGAACTACCAAGAAGCCTTTTTTACTGAATTAGAAAAAACATAACATTCATTTGGAAGAACAAAAGATCAAGACTGTCTAGGGAAATAATGAAAAAAAATGTAAAGGAAGATGGCCTAGCAGTACCAGATCTCAAACTATACTATAAAGCTGTGATCATCAAAACAATATGGTATTAAGAGCCAGAAAGGAGGATAAATGGAATAGACTTAGAATAAATGACCTCAGCAAGGCTGTCTGTGATAAACCCAAAGATCCCAGCTTTGGGGCCAAAAATCCACTATTTGATAAAAATTGCTGGGAAAATTGGAAAACAATATAGGAGAGATTAGGTTTGGGTCAACATCGCACACCCTTCACCAAGATAAATTCAGAATGGGTGAATGACTTGAACATAAAGAAGGAAACTCGAATTAGGTGTACACAGAATAGTATACTTGTCAGATCTTTGGGAAAGGAAAGATGTTAAGTCCAAGCAAGAGTTAGAAAAAATTGCAAAATGTAAACTAAATAATTCTGATTATATTAAATTAAAAAGGTTTTGTACAAACAAAACTAATGCAACAAAAATTAGAAGGGAAGCAATACATTGGGAAAAATCTTCAGAACAAAAACCTCTTACAAAAGTCTAATTACTCAGATTTATAAAGAGCTAATTCAGTTGTATAAAAAATCAAGCCATTCTCCAATTTTTAAATGGGCAAGGGACATGAATAGGCAATTTTCAGATAAAGAAATCAAAACTATTAATAAGCACATGAAAAAGTGTTCTAAATCTCTTATAATCAGAGAAATGCAAATCAAAACAACTCTGAGGTATCACTTCACACCCAGCAGATAGGCTAACATGACAAGAAAAGAAAGTAATGAATATTGGAGGGCTTGTGCAAAATTGAGCAATTAATGCATTTCTGTTGGAGTTGTGAATTGATCCAACCATTCTGGAGGGCAATTTGGAACTATGCCCAAAGGGCGCTAAAAGACTGTCTGTCCTCTGATCCAGTGCTATCACTGCTGAGTTTATACTTCAAAGAGATAATAAGGAAAAAGACTTATAAAAGAATATTCACAGCTGTGTTATTTGTGGTGGCAAAAAATTGGAAAAAGAGGATGCCCTCTGATTGGGGAATGGCTGAAAAATTGTGGTATATGTTGGTTATGGAATACTATTGTGCTCAGAGCAATAATAAAGTGGAGTAATTCCATGGGAACTGGAATGACCTCCAGGAATTGATGCAGTGTGAAAGGAGCAGAATTAGGAGAACATTGTACACAGAGACTGATACATTGTGATACAATTGAATGTAATGGACTTCTCTAGTAGTAGCAATGCAATGTTTCAAAACAATTTGGAGGGATTTTTAGAAAGAACACTATCCACATTCAGAGGAAAAACTGGGAGCAGAAACACAGAAGAAAAACAACTGCTTGATCACATGAGTCAATGGGGATATGTTTGGGGATATAGACTAAATGATCAACAATATGCCAATAAGTTTTGATCAAAGTTACATGTAAAACCCAGTGGAATTGAGTGTAACATATGGGAGGGTGTGGGTATAGGGGATGGAAAGAACATGACTCTTGTAACCAAGGAAAAATAATCTAAATTGACTAAATAAAATATTCAAAAAAATTCAATAGTTATGCACATTTAATGTTTTTTTTTTTTTTATCATCTCATGCATACAAAGAAGTTCCATGGTAGTTATTTTGTACGCTGGAAAAGTATAAATGTTTTGAGAGGAAGGACTGCTATATTGCCCCACCTTTTTATATTGTGAGAGCATTTTGCTAAGAGTATTTTGTACTAATGCTGAACCAGTAGCAAAGTGAGACCAGAGAACGGTGAATGGTAGAGGGGAGTCCTACAGGAGTAATTATGAAAGAGGGGGGAAGCTGTTTGTCAGTATGAACAAAATTCCCTCCCTTCCTCCAAAAAAAAAATAAAGTCTTTCTGGGTGAATGAGGAGACCCTCCTGTCCCAGACATGAGCTGGTACTTCTGTTTGATGTGGTGTCAATGGCAGAGACTTTTGAAGGCTAGGTGCTGACAGGAAGTACTGAGGAATCAAGTTCCTTCCAGTACTAAAGGACAGGAGGCATGACCTGCAAAGAAAAATGAAATAAAAAAGCAAAGGGCAAATTAAGGAGGAATACAAAATTTTAAAGAGGGATGTGACTGAAAATGCATTTTATGTTGGTCTGGGGCTTATTTAGATATATCTGTTTGAGAAACCAGATGTTTATTCATCATTTCATCCTGACTCCTACTGCAAAAGTATAGCTATATAAACCACTCAATTTTTCTATTTCACTCTCCTGATCTATTAAATGGTGATGATAGTAATTAACTAGAAAATCTTAGTCACAAATTTATGAGACAAATGCTTTATAAAGAACTTTATATATTTAATTTTCTATATTTATTTTTATAATTTGATTACATATTATAAAATTATACTAAATACATATTTATATTTATTAAATTTTATATTTACTTATAAAGACTGTCAGAAGTGAGGACAATAGTAATTAATATGTAACTGATATTAATCTTTTTATTAGTTTGTGTATTTGTTGAGGAGAATTAGGTGGCCTGATGGATAGTCCCCAGGGTCTGGAATCAGGAAGACCCTACTTCAAATCTGGTTTCAGACACTTACTAGATATGTCATCCTGGGCAAATCACTTTACCCTGTTTGTCCCAGTTTTCTCATATGTTAAATGAACTTTGAGGAGCTAATCACAAATTACACCCATACCTTTGATCCCCCCCCAAAAAAAGATCCAGAAGTGTTAGGCAAGAGTGACAACTGAACAACTAGCAAAGCATTTATTGAGTTGAATCTCCTTTCTCTTATGCAAATCTGTCATTTAGTACCTTACTGTCTAGGGGCTAAAGAGAGTGACTTGCCCATATATTAGAGGAAGAACTTGAACCCAGGTCTTCTCAATTCTGTCCACTTTGGCCCACTACTAGTCTAATATTTTGTAGACCAAAAAAAAAAAATAGAACATCATTTGTATGGTACATATTGCTCTGTTCTAAAAGTACTAGTCCACATGCTACTAAGAATTGGAAAATCTTGACTTCCAAATATATATATATATATATATATATATATATATATATATATATATAATTGCGCACATTGGGGAATATATATGTAAACATTATTTAATTTTGTATTTAAGGATTTTTTTATTTTGCCTAAAAACATTGTTGATCAATGTCATAATCTTTTTTCATTTTTTCTGTCTTTGATGTTAGTTTAAAATCATATATATTTCACTGGGATGTCTTTTTCTAGTATGCCATATCTCTGTCATCTTAAGAAGTAAACTATAAATATGAGAGTGATGAAAAGCTATTATTTTACTTGATAACCCTTGCATATGTAAATTACTAACACAAAGTTAATTTGTCACCTTTGGTATAGCTATAATTTTTTTGTCTGCTGCTCTCCCATTAATGTTTTCAGTAAAACATACCACAAAGAATCAAAATTGCTGATAAACTTCACTAGTATTCGAGCACAGGAAGAATGGCTCATTGATATATTATCTACATATTTTCCATAAAATTATCTCACAGGTCCCATCAGTGAAAAACATTAAAAAATAGAGATTCATGCACAATATCTTTAGGGGTTATATAGATTATAAAAGAATAGAAAATAGTTCATAGCCAACTTTACTAGAATCCTTATAGTGAGAAAACTACTTGTCTTTAAGTGGCAATATGGAAAGACAAACAAGTCATAACCTGAAGCTTCTTTTATAAGCACAGAAACTAGTTCTTCCTAAAATTGGTTTTCTTCTTTGATAATGTAGATTTACCAATTCCATTCCTCTTTTAAGAGAGTTCTTTGTCTTTATGTAGAACAGAAGTCTGGGCCCTACAATACAAAGAAAGGTTTATAGTATTAATAAATGATCACCCAGGAAAAGGGGTTTGGTTGTTCCATTTATGATTTTCCTTCTTAATAGCATTATAAGTATGACATAGCCTTCCAAAAGTTAACTGTGCTGTTAGAAATACAGTGACTATCATATTTGCTTCAAAAAATTAATTTATCTTTTGTTAGCTTTATCACTATGAACATTTGTGAAGTTTTTATAGAAATACTAGAATTGGGGCCATAAGACATCAGTGTAAATCATTTATATATCACAGATAAAATCTAGGTCCTGGCTTCTTTTTTTTCTGTTTTTATCCTACCAGCTAACATTTTTAAGCCAAACAGATGTGTTTGACTGACTTAATCAGTTATTTTGGCATTGCATATCCATGGTTAAGATCTGTCAAATAAATGTTTTTGGAGAGATTCCTTTTTTAGAAGTTTGTATAAGGAATAGTTGAGTATTATCTTCATCATCATCATTACCTTACCATTGAAATTATTAAGTTTCTCATCAATTTAATTATCACAGTGCAGAAAACATCTCTGTAGAATTTTATGAGGATTATATCCGTAAATTATTTGCTTTTATTTGAATAACTTAGTTTATATGACAACAAACTAGAAATATTTAGTTTTCTCTTATCTGTAAAGACCCTTCCAAGTACATCAAATTTTTCAAAATTATGATGTCTGAAGACAGCCACACAAGGTTAGCTAACTGTACCTGTCATATTCAGATGCAAAACAGTACCATATTTATTAGCATCAAATTAAATTTATTCTATGATATTTACATAATGATTTATTATGATCACTTGATTTTAAGAAATATTTTAAGCCTTTATCATTTAAGTTAAAATAGACACTAAATACTGTAGCAGTTTCAAGGCAAAAGAGCAGTGAGGGCTAAGCAGTTGTGGTTAAGTTACAATGCTACTAAGTGTCTGAGTCCAGATTTGAACCAGGTCCTCCCAAATCTAGGCTTGTCTATCAGTCATGTAGCTGCCCTTCCCTGTATTAAAAAAAAAATCCTTGCCTTCTTTCTTAAAATCAATACTAAGTATTTGTTCTGAGGCAGAAGAGTGATAAGAGCTAGACACACTATGATTATTGGAAAAATATTAATCCACACTAATACAGTAATATTTTTAAAACTCAATTTGCTAAGCTTGAGAGAAGACCCCTGGTTGGGGCTTTTTTTTTTCAGTGCATGGGCAGCTGTGTTCTCTACCAACTTAAACTTTATAGTGAAGCATCCCATTAAAAAACAGTAAACCCTATTCAGGATAATTGCTTTAATTGAAGACAAATAAAAATGTGTTGAAGTTCTATCCAAGTATAACATGGAAATAAGAGTATTGTGATATAGAGTGCTCTTTTAAAGCCATGGACACTAATGTTTGTGATCTAAGATTTATAACATATATTTTTGGAATCCTCATCAGTTTGACATGTGTCTTCTTCAATCAAAATTAGTATGACCCTATGGATAAAGTAATCCTATAACCTGACTCTGGAAATGACTTTTTGCCAAAGCATTATTTTTGTAAGCAAATGGTCAGTACCACTTCAGTGTGTCTAGCTAATGTAAATTAAGCACATACTCTCTTTCATAAACGAAATCAGAAATATTGGAAACACTCACCGCCTGATCAGTAAAAACTGATTGCGTTCAAAGAAAGTCTGATTACTAACTACCGGTTTAGTTTTTTTAAGTAACATCTGGCATATTTGGAGGGGGGAAAATGCTGAGCCCCGAAGTGTTTGTTCCAGTTCGCAACTCATGCATGGCTAGAACAGAGAAAGAAACATCTGATGTCCTTCAGATTTTTCTTGTTAACCAGATACAACTAGTGAAACCAGGAATTGAGATACATTCATAGTGAGTTGGGCGCATTGTTATGGCTAGGAAAGATATCGAATAAATTATACCAGAAGAGAGAATAGAGCAAGTGAGTGTTGTGAAAACTAGAATTTTTGGGAAATTGTGAATTTGTGAAAAGAGATTTTTAATCTAGGAGACAGTGGTTTCTGCTCTTTTTCTTTTTTTCTTTTCCTTCCTTCCTTCCTTCCTCCCTTCCTTCCTCCCTTCCTTCCTCCCTCCCTCCCTCCCTCCCTTCCTTCCTTCTTTCCTTCCTTCCTTCCTTCCTTCCTTCCTTCCTTCCTTCCTTCCTTCCTTCCTTCCTTCCTTCCTTCCTTCCTTCCTTCCTTCCTTCCTTCCTTCCTTCCTTCCTTCCTTCCTTCCTTCCTTCCTTCCTTCCTTCCTTCCTTCCTTCCTTCCTTCCTCCCTCCCTCCCTCCCTCCCTCCCTCCCTCCCTCCCTTCCTCCCTCCCTCCCTTCCTTCCTTCCTTCCTTCCTTCCTTCCTTCCTTCCTTCCTTCCTTCCTTACTTCCTTCCTCCCTCCCTCCCTCCCTCCCTTCCTCCCTCCCTCCCTCCCTTCCTTCCTCCCTCCCTCCCTCCCTTCCTTCCTTCCTTCCTTCCTCCCTTCCTCCCTTCCTCCCTTCCTCCCTTCCTCTCTTTCTCCCTTCTTCCCTTTCTCTCTTCCTCTCTTCCTCCCTTCCTCTCTCTCTCTCTCTCTCTCTCTTCCTCTCTTCCTCTCTTCCTCTCTTCCTCTCTTCCTCTCTTCCTCTCTCTCTCTCTCTCTCTCTCTCTCTCTCTCTCTCTCTCTCTCTCTTTCTCTCTTTCTCTCTTTCTTTCTCTCTTTCTCTCTTTCTCTCTTTCTCTCTTTCTCTCTTTCTTTCTTTCTTTCTTTCTTTCTTTCTTTCTTTCTTTCTTTCTTTCTTTCTTTCTTTCTTTCTTTCTTTCTTTCTTTCTTTCTTTCTTTCTTTCTTTCTTTCTTTCTTTCTTTCTTTCTTTCTTTCTTTCTTTCTTTCTTTCCCTGTTTCTTCCATCCTTCTTTCCTTTCCTTCTTTCTTTTGCTCAGCCTTTGATATAGGGTATAATTCAAGTTAACCTTTCTTTGAACCTTCTTTCCTCACAAGTTTAATTCTTCCCTAGCTTAATTGCTAACTTTTAAAAAAAGGCATTCCAAATTTACTGCATCTCCTTTCTAACTTTTCACTTCCTAAAATTTTGGCTTTTCACTCTCACTACTCTATTGAAGTATCTTTCTTCAATGTTACCAATAATTTCCTAATTATCACAACCAGTGTCAGACATCTTAGTTTTCATGTCCCATATCTTGTTAACAGATCTTCAAAATGGTCTCTTTCACCTTGATTCTTCCCTTTTCTTCTGGTAGATATTTTTCTCCTCCTTGTACTTTCACCTCTCTGACTGATCTTTCTTCATCACCTTCACCATTACTTCTTTCTCTTCCTTCCAGCTACGTGAAGGTTTCACCCAAAACTCCGTCTTGGATTCTACTCTCTCTTTACAGTACTCTCTTTTTCTATTTAATTTTCACCACTGTTCAGGTTCTAATATACTCCTCCCAGTGCTTTCTTTTCCTTTTTTTTAAGTTAATTTGCACTTTCAATCTCTCTCTCTTTCTCTCTCTCATATTCATGTGTGTATATATTTGTTATATCATATATCCATTGTTGAATCTTTTATAACACTCTGATCACCCTTAATCATTTCATCATTTTTTAATTTGTATCACAATAATTGTGTAATCTCCTTATATTCTTAGATTATAAAGAATTGAATCATTTCTACCCTTAGATAACCAGTATCATGTCTAGTGCTTTACATATAGTCAGATTTTGATAGTTGCATATTTAATCTTCCCTGAGAGGAAATGAAAAATTTCTATTCTCTTTCCAAAGATATTTCCACTTAGCAATTGCAAGAATGTATGGACACTTCTATGAACAGAATAGTATGCTTTGGAAGTTGGCACTGTTCATTTGTTTTTGCTCAACATCTGATTATAAATCCCATCTGAAATGAGTATAAATTGTAAAATACATTATAGTACATAATGAAAAAGCCTTTCTACCTCAAAGGAAAATTAGGTACTCATTTCCTTTCTGTGCTTCACATTCTCAGATTTTTTATACCTTTTTTCATAAACACCTCCAACACCACCACTACCACCATCGTCATAGATTCTCATTTTTTTCTTGAAATGCATAATACTTCAAATTCATTCTTAAGGTGTTGGGCACTACTAGTTGGAATTATAACTAGATGGAATTGATAAAATTTACCAATTTACTTGTAGGTAATTGTACCAATTAAATGGGCAAAAAGATAGAATTGTTTTCTTCCTTTTTTGTATATTTTCAAATCTTCCCTCTCTCCCACCAATTTCCCCAAAACTAGAAATAGTAGGTATTTATATTATTTATATTAAAAATAACATCTTTTTGATGTTTGAATGCTTAATGTCAATCAGAGAATGATTTTCTCTGATTTCTCAAGATTTCTAATGATAATGCTAAAAAATGCTCCCTCTCATCTCTATATTCTTAATTGGCACTAACTGTTGTCTCTTCTTTAGAAAAATGAATGTAAATAAAACGTATAGGCTTCCATAGTGGCTTTCAGATAGTAATTCTTAGATAATCTTGCCTTAATCTATTTTCCAGGTCAGTTTCTTTTCCAATAAAATAGTTCACATTTTCTTGCATTTTTTTCTTTCTTTTAATTTTGTTTTATTGTTTTTAATGTCTTATGGAGACATTAGCTTCTACCTGTAAAATTCTTATTTTTAAGTAATTATTTTATCCAGTAAGTTATTGTATCTCTTTTCTTATTTGGTAAATTCTACTTTTTTTTCTTTAATATATTTTCATATCTCTTTTTCCCCTTACCTCTCTTACTTTTTTGTTTAAATTATTTTTCTGCTATTCAAGAAACTTTTTAACCTTCAACCAATTCACATTTTTCTTTCAAACTTTGCATTATTTTAGTGTTCCTCATCAACTAGAGATTGCAACCTGGAATTCTGGTTGGCTATAGAACAGTGTCCTGCACACAGTTTCAGCAAAAGGTCTTCTATAATCTCCTTGTGACCAGTTGTCCAACCCCCATTGCTGTCTGTTTTCTAAGAGCTCCTGAGTTGTCTTGTGCAACAAAATTGTTTCACTAAGACCTCTCATTGGTTCTACTACTCTAGAATTCAATTTGAGGCATTAGTTAAAGTTGTTTGGAGGGGAGTTTGAGAGAACTTGCCTGAATCCCCTACCTTTACTCCACTCTCTTGGGCCCATATTCTCAAAGTTATTTTAATAATTCCTCACAATAGCAGCCTCTTTACAGATTTTTCTTCTTGTTTTATTGTATATCATAAAATAAAAGACAACAAAAGGGATTCAGATAATCTAGCAATATTTTTACCAATTGAATATGTAACATTTTATTTCATTTACATTTTTCCAGATTATATGTTGATAATTTTTTTAATATTTAGTTTCTGACATTTTAAAATCTATCTTTTCTCCCTCCCTCCCACCACTCCCCAAGACAGGTAATATGATGTAGGTTTTACATATATTAAATTATAAGGTATATTTCCATGTTCATTTTGTGAAATAAGATATATATTGCTTACAGCAGAAAAAATAAAAAAATAAGGTATAAAATAGTTATGTTTTCATCTGCATTCAGACTCTGTCAGTTCATTCTATGGTTGTGGATATCCTTTTCCATCATGAGCCCCTTGGAGTTGCTCTAGATCCTTGCTTCATGGATAATAATTGTCATTCATAGTTGATCATCATAAATTATTGTTGTTACTGTATATGATGTTCTTCCAGTTCTACTCACGTCATATCACTTCATATGAGTCTTTTCCAGATTTTCTTGTCATCATTTTTTGCCATTTCTTGTGGCACCAGGTATCTAACATTTTAAACATATTTGTAATTCACTACCTCTGTGCTGAGTTGGAAGGCAGTGTATTCTAACATCTCTCTTCTGGAAATACATGGGTCAAGATCTCAGAACCTCGCCTTGTGACCCATTGCTAAGCCTTTAGGATTTATGAGTCTTTCTATCTGATCTACAACTGAAATTTCATTCTTGTTTTATAACCTACTATTAAAATGAGAGTTTTCTTAGTCTGAGGTCTGTCTCACTTTTTTTATTTGTAGTCTCAGATTTGAGCACAGTTTGTCACATAGTAATAAATACTTAATATATGCTTTTTCATGCGTTATTTTTATCTAAACTTTATTTTCTTTATTTTATTGCAATAATAATTTTTCATTTTCCCCATTTTTTTATATTTTGGTTTCTAAATATTTACAGGTCTTCCCAATTGTTTTTGAATTTTTAATACTCGCCATTTTTTACAATGTATTACAAAATATCGATATGTTAGAGTTTCTCTAGCCATTCTCTAATGAGTAAATACTTGCTTTGTTTCTAGTTTTCTGTTTCTTCTAAAAGCTACTTTGAATATGCATGTGTATAAATATTGATGTATACATAAACACATCCCTTTCTATTTTTGGTCTCTTCATTCAAATGAGACAAATGTAAACTTTCAAATACATTGTGCTTCTGACTCTCCAAGGAAAGAGAGAAAATGTTTAGTGGTTAAGGGTGAGGGTAGGTAGCCACTGAGTATTAGAGGAGGCCTCAGAAATACCAAGGATAAAACTGTCAGAGATTACCCTGGGGAATGGGCAATAGATTTTACAAACATAGACAACTAGGAGCCATTTGTTCATTTCCTCTGCTTTATGCAAAGGAGGGTACAGCTGTTTAGAAAAAAAAAGAGAGAGAGAAATGTTTAGACCAAAATAAATGCATGTATACTGTTTAAAAATAAAGGGCTTTTGTCATACAGATGGAGTTTAATGACTTGTACAAGGTCACACAAGAAGTCAATGAACTAATCAGAAATAGGACCCAGCCTGCCTGAGCCCCAGCCTGGGCTTGAACTAGATCGTGCTTCTTTCTGAAAGGAAAGACTTACCACAACAGGAAGAACTAGAAAAGCAATCCTCTAAATTATACATGATTGTTTGTCTCATTTTCCTTCTACATCTAATTGAAGACACAAGGGAGTACTGTTTGCAGGGTTTCTACTCTTGCATCACCTCATTTGTCTTACTGAGTAGAGACAGCACACTCTGTAATTCACTTTCTTTTCAGTTTGTCAGGTTTGTGAAGACAGCATGAAACCTGGTCAGGTTGAAAAAAACCATTTAATCCCTGTCATCCTACTTAGTAAAAATTCAAGTGTACAGCACTCCTTTCTAAGTAAAAAGTCATTAATAATCCTATTTAAATGATCTGAGAATAAAGGAAAAGGACAAAGCATACTTTAATTAGCTCTCGGAACAGTATGCAAACTAACAAAACAAATACTCAAATTGGTTTTATAGATAGAATCAAACAAGTATTCAGTCTGGGTAGAAAGAAAAGTTGGGAATTTGTTGCTGGCTGTGAAACATGCTAGAGATGGGGAAAATGGGGGAGTTGAGATCCAGATTGTCTAGAACACAATTCTCCTTGGATTATTTTTCAAGAGTGTGAACTGGAGTTCATATCTCATCCAATGACATGCATGTGATTTTTAAAAACTACTAGCATTAGCATTTTCTTGGTATTTTTCTTCATTTTTCCATACTCTGGAGTACTTTTTTTTCATGTCCTTGGAGAAATGGATGAAAAAAAACCTGATAAGAGATGTAAGAAACCTAGGGAGAAGCCATGACATCAATGTTTAGTAATGCATTAATTTTAAAAGATGAGTTAGTAAGGTTTAATATGCTCTATGCTATTTATTTTCATATACAATGACATCATCGACATCCCCCCTTACTACCTCCCTGTCTGCTCAGTAAGAAATCCAAGTTTAGCCATTGAAATAACAAAAGTGAGTGTCACATTTTTCTCATTCTAGAAATCTCTTCCCTTGTTATGAGAGGAAACAGTGTAGTAAGAATCATTCGGTATTCCTATTATCTTTCACCATGACAACACTATGACTGGGTATTGGCTGGAAGGTTATCTATATATGATAAAACACAATCCATTCCAACCCAGTGAATTCAAATTTTGTGTAAATTAAAACAGCATAGATGATCCTAATAGAGTGATATGTTCGAATGATTTAATCTGTAAAATTTCAGGGTGTTCAATAAGGATCTTTTATGCTCAATAATTTTTTTAAAGCAAATGATCCTATGAAATAAATTACTTAACTTCTCTTTCCTCCTTCCTCTCCTTCCCCCCAAAAATCTTGGGTGGCACTGTAGATTGAGTTCTTGTCTTGGAGTCAGGAAGAACAAAGTTCAAATCCAGCCTCCGAGGCTTAATAGCTGCTTGGGCAAGTCATTTAACTTGTTTGCTTCCATTTCCTCAACTCTACAATGAGAATAATATCACCAATTTCACAGATTTTTGTGGTGCTAAAATGAAATAATATTTGTAAAGTGCTCAGGACAGTAACTGGATCATAATAGGCACTAAATAAATGCTTGTTTCCTAGATTTTTCTGCATTATGTAATGTAATTCTTATGTCAATTAGATAAGATAAAAAGATTCACAATATTACCAGTTGCTCCCTATTGTTGGTATATTCTACCTCCTGAAATTTTCTTAAAGCTCTGATCGCTTCCTTGACCCCGTCATCCCTTACTTTTTATTAAATTTCTGCAAATTTAATATACACGATGTCTTCCCCCAAGCATATAGCAAGCTCTTTTTTTGCCAAGAATTGTTTTGGCTTTCTCTCTTAAACCCAGTACCTAGCACCATGCTCTGCATAAAATATGCTCTCTTTAATCTTTGTATTAGTTTGGTTTTTAAGTGTGTATTAAATTGAACATGACACTAACAAAACTGCCCTAATTGTCTGTTTCTCCTTAATTTCTCCTTCTACTCTCCATGGTGTATTTAATTTTTTATTGATATTCTCTCTTTTTATATCACCAGTACCACTTATCATTTCCTCTCCCACTCTATTATGAGCCCTCTTATAACAAATAATACAGTCAAGCAAAAGCATATGCAAACACTAACCATGTGTTCACCCCTTTCTCAAAAGCCAAGAAACTTGCTTCATTATATATATGTATATATAATGTGATATATTATATATATTATAAAGTTGTTTTCCTTTACAGTTATAGTACTCTGTTATACAATGTGCTCTTGAATGGAACAGACCAACATTCCGCAATAATGATGATGCAAATTCACAAATAATGCTATTTTAAGGACCTTCCCTTGAAATAATGCTTTGGAGTATGAATCGAGGTATTATACCCATTTATGGATGAGAAAACTAAGGCAGGAGAACACTGTACAGAGCAACAGCAATAAAGTATAATAGTCAGTTGTGGGTGACTTAACTATTATCAGCAATGCAAGGTTCCAAAATAACTCCAAAGGATGCATGACAAAAAAAGCTATCGAGTACCATAAAAGGAATTGATGGAGTCTGAATATAGATTGAAACATGCCATTTTCACTTTATATTCATGAATTTTTACTGGTGGGACATGTGTCTTTTTTCACAAGATGATGAACATGGACTGTATTTTATAGTCTGTATTGTATAATAACACATGTACAATCTTCCATCTTAGGGAGGGGGAAACGATGAGTGAGAGGGTGAAGAGATGGATCACAAAATGTCAGAAAATGATTATTCAAAATTGTATTGACATGTAATCTGAGATCATCTTAAAACGAGACAAAAAGAAGTAAAATGACTTGCTGCTAGTCACAGACATAGTATCAAAGCAAGGGCTTAGGGATCCAGTTCCAGAATTCTTTCCATTTTATCACTTTGCTTCTATTAACATTTATAATAATGCTCTAGTTTGTGGTGTGCATTTATATAATAGTATATAAAATGTAGCACACCTTATAATGATAAAACTACATCTCTTCATAAATATTCTTTAATTTAGACTTTTCATTAAGAATAGACTTCCAATAATTATTCTTAATTAATGAGACTTTTCTGTAAAAGCTTACAGAAATAGGTATGTGGAGGAAAAGTTGAAAGTATTATAAGATTTTGAAGTTGCACTGGCTCTTAAAGATCTATCTACAAACTCCCCATTTTAAAATGTGGCAATAAGGAGGGGGAAGGAAGAGGGGAGAGAGAAAACATGAATCAACCATGGAAAATAATAATTTAAAAAACAGATACATGGAGATATGGGGAGAAAGGCATTCGCATCTTGGAAGAGCAGAAATGACTTCATGTAGAAGATAGGAATAACCTTGAAGGAGGCTAGGGATTAAATGATAATAAGCATCATCTAACATTACTTTGACCATATTCATTACCAAAGACTTTTGCTTTTCAAAGCCAGTTTCTTAATTCTAATTTCTACTCACTGTCACTATTTTGCAGAATAGCAAAAGTCAGACAGTAACATCCCTTAAGTGTCTCCTAGATATATAGCATCCAATAGTCTATTCCCATACTGATAAGGGAACTCTTTCAGAATGGTTAGATCAATTCACAATTCCATAGCAGTATATTAGTGTCCCAGTTTTGCCACATCCCCTCCAACATTTATTATTTTCCTTTCCTGTCATATTGGCCAATCTTCTAGGTGTGAAGTGGTATCTCAACTTCTTTTTCATTTGCATTTCTCTAATTATGAGAGATTTAGAATTCTTTTTCATGTGCTTATTGATATTTTTGATTTATTTATTTGAAAACTGACTATTCTTGTTTCTTGACCTTTTGTCAAATGGGGAATGAATTGATTTTTTGTACAATTGTCTATTCTGGAAGACAATTTGGAATCATGCTCAAAGGGCTTTAAAACACTGCCTACTTTTTTTATCCAGCAATACCACTGCTAGGTTTGTTCCCTATGGAGATAAGGAAAAGTATATGTACAAAATATTTATAGCTGCACTTTTTATAGTGGTAAAAAATTGGAAAATGAAGAGGTGTCCATCGATAGGGGAATGGCTCAACATATTGCAGTATCTGATATTGATGGAATACTATTGTGCCCAAAGGAATAATAAAGTGGAGGAATTCCATGTGAACTGGAATGACCTCCAGGAATTGATGCAGAGCAAAAGGAGCAGAACCAGGAGAACATTGTACACAGAGACTGATATGTTGTGGCACAATTAAATGTAATATTTCTTTTCTATTAGCAGCAATGCAGCGACAATCTAGAGGAATTTAGGAGAAAGACTATCCATATCCAGAGAAAGAACTGTGGGAGTAGAAAAGCATAAGAAAAACTTATGATTGATAACATGATTTGATGAGGATATATTTGGGGATCTTGGCTTTAAATGATGACTCTATTACAAATATTAATAATATTGGAATAGGTTTGGAACAATGATACACATAAAACCCACTGGAATTATTCATCATCTCCAGGAGAGGGGAGGAAAGAGGAGAGGGAAAGAACATGAATCATGTAACCATGGGAAAATATTCTAAAAAATAGAGTTTTAAAAAAATTATCTCTTTCTCATCCACCATTCTATATCTTGCTAGAAACCAATATATCTTTTCATTTTCTTAAAGTGAAATAGAAGTGAAATAAAAATTAATTTTGTTTCAAACATAAAATAAAATTTAAAAATGAGGCAATGGAAGCTCTATGAATTTAAGTGATTTATCTTAGATAACAGTGAACATTACTGAGAATATTAGACCTAGAACTGTTATTAAAACCATGTATTTTCTGCTAGAAATTTTAGTGATTCTTGGGTGACTTTTTACCAGTTGATAACCTCATAACTCCTCACTTACCAATACCTCTTATTGAAGAGACATCAAGAACCTTTGATTTACTACTTCAGTACATTAGGGTATTTTATGAGAGATGGTTGATAAAAGAAATTCCCAGGAGGGGATGATTGTTATATTCTTTTATTAGAAAATTTTTATATCTGTCATCTATCCATCTGCTCTACTCCTATTCCTAGGCCTCTCTCATTTTGAGGATAATCTTACTTTTCATAATAAAAGCATAGTTTCTATTCTATAAAACAATAACAATTGCTGCTACCTTTTATAGAGCAATTTAAGGTTTGCAATATACTTTATACATTATCTCACTGAATACTCACAGTATTCCACATTTTGCATATCAGGAAACTGAGGGACAAGTTTAAGTGACCTTCTCTGGGTCTCACAGCTAGTAAACACATCTGAGCTCGATTTGAATTCATGGCTTCCAGACTCAGGGTTTAGCATTCCATTCACAAGAGCTTGAAACTCTCTGTCCAACGCAAACAATAATGTTAACATAGATAAATTCTTCATTATAGGAGATATTGGCTAAAGAGGTTATTGCTATTTAACTTGGAAGCTATCATTACTTTTATGTAACAATGAGTTATTTATTGTACAGTAGCGTCATACCTATATACATAGTAAGACCTCAGCTGTTTTTAATCCTTGAGTGATGTGGTATTCTTGATATTAGATTCACTCCAAGTAGCTGGTCAAATTTATCCACTGTATCCCAGTACTAGAGTATTTAAATACAAATGTATTTAAATACTCTGGCCACTGATAATCAGAACAGATCACAATATATAAGCACTGTTGAAGTTCTATTGAAATACTTATTAAAACTGTTTTCCAGATTACTTTTCAATACAGTTTTTGTCAATCTTTATCTGACATTTTGCAATCCATGTTCTCTCCCTCCTCGCTCCCAACAAAGCTAGGTAATGTGATAAAAGTCATGCTTATGTTATGGTACAACACATAATTCCATGCCCGGCATGTTGTGAAACAAAACACATATTTCTTACTCTAAAGAACAATTCATGAAGGAAATAAAATTAAGAATGGCATGCTTCAGTCTGAATTCTTCTGCTGTGATGTTGATTGAGAACTTAAAAATAGTCTGACCTAACACAAAGAGTTGCTTTGGGAGATTCTTCTTACATCTGTGATTTATTCTTTCCTAGTTTTAGAAGTATTTTTGACTTTTCGTGTGTCATGATGGACCCTCTTTGGCAGTCTTGTGAATTTGATGGAGCCCATTTCAGAATACTGTTCTTAATTCATAAAATAAATTATATATAATTACAGAGGAAATAAATGATAGTGAAATTAGGTTATCAAAATATTTCTTGCCTGAAGCTCACAAATCCTCAGATTTGTATAATGGCTAGATCTCTACACTTGAAATCATAAAGACCTGGGTTTGAATCCTAACAGAGTACTTTCTAGTTGTCTAATCCTGGGAAAGTCATGTAACTTCTCTTGGCCACCAGTAACCTTCTCTGTGAAATGAAAGGTTCAGATTTGATATCTATGGGCCTTTTTAATTCTAAATTTATGATCCCAGGAGTCTATCTGATGCAATGTAGTCGAGTCATTTTTTTGTGGTGCAGTTTGGTGCTCACCATGACCAGTATTTCATAATTTTCTTATTAAAAAAATCTTCATGAGCCTTTACTTGTTTTCATTTCTTAATACTGAATCTTATTTCCCCACCATTCTACCTTTGCATTCACTGTATTTGGTGATTAGTTTTGGAGAGTCTTGCTGTTGTTTTTAATAGAATTTCTCTCCTCTTCCTTTTACTGCCACAAGTTGCATAAAGTTCCAGATTGTTGCTAGTAAACTTTTTGCTTATCTTCACATAAATACCGCAAGACAAAATCACCAAGCATAAAAATGTTTCCTATTGCTTTGGGGCATATGATGACACCAACCACCCCAGATCATTTATTCACATCTCTGAGGAGAGTCTTATAAAACATCCTTTCATTTACTGCAACTTCCTTACTTCTTGTTGTTCTGTTTCTGGCTAGAATACTAATATTAATGTGGTTCACTTCCTCCAATAATATATCAGCTCATTGGTCACTGGGCAGAGATCTCACATTTAGAATGTGAACAGTTAAATTAATGTTTATAACTGCATAAAAATTGTGTTACAACGATCACCCTCTGCCCCTTTCCCCACTACTTATAGGAGAGAGCATACTGAATATAATTTAAATTTCTCTTTATGACTTGGGGTTATCATAATGAACAACTTATTATGCCACTATAAAAATATAGCTGTGGATATAGAACTACATCATATGGGACACAGGGTTAAATGTATACTGACCTCAATAACTTGATTTATTGAAAAAAGCATCCGATGTCAACTTGTTTTTTACTCTTTTGGCTCTTTTGCACAGAGGAGAAATTAAACTTGTGCAACTATATGGCTCCTTTCTAGAAGAATAATATTTTTTGCCTCTATGCAAAACAAGACTGTGGGTAGACTTCTTTTAAGTGGTTTTCTAACACCCTTTCTCCATATTCTTTGGTGCTGGTGCAGTTGGCATCTTTTAATGAGATAGCATCTTTCACATATTAATTATTATATCTGTGTCACTAACAAGATATATTATGCCTATTTTTGGTTACCTTGTACCTTTTCTCCTGGGCAGCTATGGGGTACAATGGATAGAGCATCAGGTCTGATGTCAGGAAGACTTGAGCTCAAATCTGGTCTCAGACACTTTTGAACTGGGTGACCCAAAGCAAGGCACTTAACCCTATTTGTGTCAGTTTTATCATCTGTAAAATGTGCTGGAGAGTAAAATGGCAAGTCATCCCAGT
Organism: Monodelphis domestica; assembly: GCF_027887165.1. NCBI lineage: Eukaryota > Metazoa > Chordata > Mammalia > Didelphimorphia > Didelphidae > Monodelphis > Monodelphis domestica. The sequence continues at coordinate 158,420,305 of NC_077234.1, forward strand.
ATCTTTGCTAAGAAAACCCCAAATGGAATCACGAAGTCAGACGTGACTGAAGAATGACTGACAAGATTAACCCTTCTTCCCATCTTCACAGAATAGGAAAAAGAAATGTTTGTTTCCATTTTTTAAGAATGTTTCTTAAGACTATGTTGGGAAGGAGTTATCCCAATGATCTGTGAATTCTTCATGAAGAAAACCATATGTGACAATAGGGCATGGCTACTATTCTTATGTTTATTTTTTTTAGTTAAGATAATTTCATAGAATGAGGCAGCATGTTACAGAAAAGTACATTGTCTCGGTGGTAGAAAAACTGGACTCAAGTCATGGCTTTGTCATTTGCTATCTGTATGATCCTGGGAAAGCCATTCAACATCCATAAGCCCAGATTCTGCAAATGCAAATTCTCCAAATGCAAAAGAAAATAGCAATAGCTTACATTTATCTCATTTATTTCATGCTTTATATTACATCATGCTTTAAGGTTGGTAAAGTATTGACATATCACTATCTGATCATCAGATTTCATTTGATCCTCTCCAATAGTTTGGATTTGGTGGTATTATTATATCCATTATCAAAATGAGCAAACTGAAGCATAGAAACAGTACATTAATTTCTCCCATCCTGCCTTAATGTCTAGCTTTTTTACAGAATTGAACACAGAATAACTTTTAAAATTTTAATCAAGAGTATCACAATATTTAAAGTCCTTTATGATGCTTCTTGGATATATTCCTTCAGTGAAACACATTTCATGTCATAAAAAAAATAACATCCTGACCTAGAGTTGGAAATTGGGGTTAAAATATCCCCTGACTGTAGACTTTAGTTCTTCAGATTTACAGATATCGGATGGAATAAATTTGTGAACCAAGTATACTTGGGGACATTGGATTTGGGGCTAGAAGCTCTGGCAGCAGGTCCCTTCTCCAACACTTTCTAATTTTTTTTTATCTAAAGTATAATAGGGTTGTTCATATAGAATGTTCTTACCTGAGGTCTATAAACATTTTAAAAAAGATTTATTTTGCTGGATTTCATTATAATTGATTTCTTTACAAACCCTGTGCATTTGAAAGCATAACTCTTAGGAGGAAAGCAGACTCCCAAAGGAATGGGTCCCTTCCAGTTATAAACCTATGAACTCTGATACAATGACAATAGAATGGCTTTGCTGTCTTCAAGGAAAACTGAGTGAAAATATTAAAAAGTGATGTAATAGGTCACAGAAACATGGTTTTTGCAAAAAATACCAGGGCCTGCATTCTTGTAAGCAACAAATAAATATAAAACTTTTACATGTTCTATGAAAACAGATATGAAACTTTTTTAGTCTAAGAACCTCTTACAATCTTTTAAAATTATTGATGAACCCCCCCCCACCAAATCTTTATTTAGGTATATATATATTTATATATATATATATATAAAATATATATCCATATTGAAATTAAAACACCTTAGTTTTATGAACAAAATTTTTTTGATCTTTTGGAACCCCATTTAAAGAGACACAGGGACTCCCAGAGGTCCAAATTCCATACTTTAGGTACCCATAATGGAATTTTACAATAACCAAATATTGTATTTTAGCAAGTGCAGCATTAGCAAATGCAAACACAATTTACCTATGATTGCTTTACTTAAATCCAAGATTTGGTTCACTGGCACCTGTCACGGTAGGAGCTGACAAGCATTGCCAAAATAGATCATTTTCATCACCATCATAACATTTTTCCAGGAATAGACTGTGTTAATAAATGAGTTTTTTGAAAAAGACACAAAATTCTTCTGAAGCATCATAATTTGCTCTTTTTTGCTGTCTAGTCTTCTGTTCATTCATTTAAAAAAAGGCAAAATCTGTCTTTGAAATTACACAACTTAGTGAATTTCCTAATAAAATTCAGCCTTTTCATTAAATATTAGAACAGTAAAGGATCAACATCAGATTGTTTTATTTGTTTGTTTTAAATAGAGAACAATTCACATAGAAACCAATATGTGCACTCTCTGAGGGAGGGCCTTTCTTTTTATCCCCAACACTTAGAACAACATTCATCACATTTTCATTGTTGTTGTTTAAGTGTTTTCAGTAGTGCCCAACTTTTCATGAGTCCTTTTTCGATTTTCATGGCAAAGAGACTAGAGTGGTTTGCAATTTCCTCCTCTAACACATTTTACAAATAAGGAAACTGAGGCAAATAGGGTAAAATTACTTATCCAGGGTCACAGAACTAGTTAATGTCTAAGGACATATTTGAATTCAAAAAGATGAATTTTCCTGACTGGCGCTCCATTCTCTGTGCTAACTAGCCTTTCATGCTCAGCACATAGCAAGTACTTAATAAATGTTGGTTGACAAGAGTTATTTACTAGAAATATGTCTAGTTTCCCTAATTTGAACAGATGCATAATGAGGAGTTGTCCTTTCCGTTAAATTGAGTTCTGAAACGCATCTTTTTGTAGTCCCAGCTCCAGACTTTGCATATGGCATTCATGCAATAAGTACTTCAATTATTGAATTAATAGGGCTTTAGATGACTTAGAATATGTAAGGCATTTTAATAGCATTGCTTCTTTTCTAATCCCTGATATAATTTAATCCAATTCACCCAGTATTTATATACAGGGTAGATTAACTAATGTCTTTTTTATCAAACTTTTGTTTACCCTTTTCAAGTTACATAGAGATGATCAATTTTCTATTTTATATTTGTAAATCATGATACACTTATCAAAAGACCATAGATCTGAGAACTGGAATGGATCAACCCCTTTATTTTACAAACCTCAAAACTGAGGTTAAGAAGCATTAAGTTACTGCCCAAAGACACACATGTAGAATTAGTGCTGAAATATGATTTGAATATAGATCTTCCTGAATCCAAGCCCAAGACTACATCTGCTGTTATACCCTAACTCATTTTAAGCATTAGAATTTTGCAATAGAATTCAGCCTGCCTAGTCTTATCACATATAGGTACACTGTAGTACATTTTACCATGATCTATATGGATTTGGCTTTTTTTTCCTTAATGAAAACCACATTGTTGGTATCCCTTCTGTTTATGAAATCCTTTGGAAAGTCAGTATACAGGTGGCAACTAACTATATGTATGGTTTAACAGCCCTGTTTCTTTTTATTTTTAGATTTATTTATTTAGTACATTAAATTTCCTATGTATTTTTATCCTCTCCCCTAAATAGAGAAAGCATCATTTGACTGTGTGTGAGTGTGTATGTGTGTGTGGTATTTCTTTTTTTCTGGAAATAGATATTCAGTGTTTTTCTTCAAACAGTATTCCTGTTACTATATGTAATATTCTCTTGCTTCTGCTCATTTCAGCCTTCATAGCTTTATGTAGGTCTTTTATATTTTTGTTTTAATTAAACTGTTTGTCATTTCAAATGGTGCAGTAGTGTTCCATTACAATCATATGCCAAAGGTTCTTTAACCATTTCTCAATTGATGGGCGTCCCTTCAATTTCCAATTCTTTGCTACCACAGGGAGAGATGCTAAAAATATTTTAGAACGTAGGTATACTTTTCCTTTTGTCCTGATTCGCTTAGGAAATAAATTTTATAGTGACATTGTTGGGTGAAAAGGTATGCACAGTTTTATAATTATGGGAATATTCCAGATTTTCTCCAAAATGCTTAGATTCTTTCACAGTTCCACCAAGAGTGTATTAGTGTCCCTGCTTTTCCCCATCTCCAACATTTGTCATTTTGACTTTTTATCATTTTAGCTAATCTGATAGGTTTTAGACAATGTCTTACTGTTTTTTGGTTTGCATTTCTCTAATCAATAATGATTTAGAATACTTTTCCATATAGTTATGTGGTGGATCTGTTTCTATTTGAGCTTGTCACCAGAGTTTTAGAACACTGCTTCCTTGGCTTCTATATCCCTACTTAGCCAATGATAACAAGATAGGCTGAGTTAGTTTATAGACTGTTTTGTTCTAATTGTAGCAATTGCTGACCATCAATTAAACTTTCCTTCCAAAATAGTCCTAATTTGTGGAGAGGTCTTTTATCCATTTCCCACTTTTGCATCTTATTTAGATAGGTCAAGCTGGAGTTACTTCAATTGCATGCCACATCTTCTCATTCTGATTCTTTTAATTTGGTATTGCTTTTGATCTTTCTTCTAACAAGTCAGTGGTTCTAACACACAGATGGTTGATTTGGAAACGACTCCCACATCAGCAACTAGTCATTTCCTGCCTGCTAAAATATAATCATTTTCATTTTTGATGATGTTATATGGTGCTAATCATGTCCAGCACCAACCAGCACTCTAAATGAAAGTGTTCCTGATACATAAGAGGAAATCTTCAGCATAGTCTATAAAACTTTTATTTTTCTTAGTTATTACTATTGGAACACATTTCCTTTATATTTATCCCAACTTTCTATATACTGATTTTTTATTTAATTACATGACCAAATAGCCTATGAAATTATATTTCTTGATGTCATTTGATATAGGATAAAAATCACCTCTGCCAAGACCTTTATTTGCTTCTACAAGGAAAACCTGGATCATGTTTCCAAGTAGTTACCACCTCCTTAAACCTTTCAATTTTATTTATAAGAATGCTAATTTTCCTTTATGTTTATTTTCTCCAGTAACAGGTTCACATTTGGCTTCATCTACAAAATTAGGGGGTTGGACTAGGTATAAAGCTTCTTTAATGTCTTTTCTGGCTCTTGGGCCATTATGCTATGAACTCATGTTTATAATTAAAACTTTTATTTATAAAGGCTTTAAAATCAATGATTTTAATATCTTCTATCCCCCTTTTCTTTCCTCATTTACTCCTACTATGCTCTCTTTGCTTTATCAATTATATCCAATTTATCTTGCATGTATTTTCTTTGTACTTGTTTGCATGTTGTCTCTGCCTGTAGACTGTTGAGTTCCTTGAGAAAATCCTTTCAAACTGGTTAAATTGTCCCCTGATCTTGAACTAACATTACATTTACAAACTTCTTCACTGTACAGTCTTCAAAGGGCATTAGAGAATTTATTGCATTACCAGAAGTTCGCCTTAAGCCAGAGAATTACAAAACCTAATCAGGCTTGCCTTTAGCTAGGCAATACATTCTAACCCTACTAGCTATTCACTTTCCTAAATGCATTGATTAAGCAGTGTATAGTAAATACAACTCACAGCAAAATAGTTGAGGATGATTCTTTGGTCAAGGAAAAACAATCAAGTCAGTTCTCCATTCACCATGATTCTGTTGCCTTGTTGTCATTAATTTATGTCTGACCCTTCATGACTTCATTTGACCTTTCATTCTCTAGTGAGAAACTGAGGCAAATAGGGTGAAGACATTTGCCCAGAGTCACACCACTAGTAAGTGTTTAAGGCTGGATTTGAACTCATGAAGATGTCTCACTGAATTCAGACCCACTCTCTTTCCACTGTACTACCTAGCTGCCACCCTTTAAAACCAAAGACACTTCTGAAAAGCTTTATTTTTCTTATACAGTGCAAGAGCCTGAATCTTGCTATCTTCCAATCAATTTCTGCCTTTATTCAGCCAATTCAGAACTAACTGTAGCAGCCTTTTTGTCTACTAAGTGGTATTGCTGTTAGTTTTGTTGAACAGCTCTGACTAGGTTGATTTTCAGCCCCCAATTGAGCCATCTATGCCTGCCATGTTTTACACTAATAACCTCTCACTCTGCATACTTTCATTGGCTTAAATCAAAGTATATTATTACTCAGTGATATATCTTTCACTTAGGAGGTAAAAAGTCACCATATTTCCCCTACAAAATATAATACTCCTTTAATTATTCATCTTTTCCCAACTATTGATATGATTTCATTTTTTGTTTTAGAATTTTAATATAGATACATTGAAATAAGCTAAAGGGTGCCTTGTAGCTGTATCCTTAAATAAAATTCATCATAGTGTTCCATCAGATTCTATGTTCATTATACTTAAATTATCTAAATATTATAAATAAAAGTTCTTTTAATGCCTCCTTAAACTATCAAATTGTTTATGTAAAATTGAGACATTATCCTTTATCCTTTACAAAGTGATTTAAGACTTTATATTTATGCCATAGTTTATTTTCTACCTTCCCAATTACTCATACCATTTGACAGATTTCTTTATATAGCTATTTTATCAGTTTTACATTAAACCAAATTTTATTTTCCTACTCCTTTTAGATATAAAACTATTCATCAATGGAATAGGCAATACCTTTCATTCTCTGCCAATGAATTTAATTTTTTCTTCAAGTAAGTTTTGTTTTTTCTTACCACTCTCATAGCCAGTTTGTTCTATATGAAAAGTCTGTACCTCAAATGGATAGTACCTTATATTTATCTAGTGTAGTTCTCAGAAAGCAGGCATAATCTCATTTTTGGACCATTCAAGAAGTATTTCTAAATTTTTTTAAATTTAATGAAATAAAAAAAAATCCTAACAATTGGTCATCCAAAAATAGAATTAATTGCCTCAAGAGGCAGTAGGTTTCCAAAAACTAGTAGTTATAAGTCAAAGACTGGATTATCACTTTATTAGCTGTGTTATAGAGATATAGGCTTTATATTCAGATACATGTGAACCTAGAAGGCCTCTGAGATTTTAGCTCCTATGGAAGATTATGTGATTGTTCCTTGTTGGTCATTATTTTAAATTGAACTAGATTCATCATTGGTGGGGAGGGTTTTACTACTCCCTAAAGAGAGCAGGGTAAAAATCCTATTTCCAGATGTCTTTCTTTATATGATCACTTATAACCATAAAATAATGGTTTATATAAACTGCTTTAATATATTTCATCATAGTACTTTATATTCCAAAAGTATTCAAAACAAATATGTACAATGATTATATAGTTATACACACATGTATATATATATATATATATATATATATATATATATATCTTAATCATCCTTCTAAAATAGTTCTTCCATTGGCAAATCATATTATCTTCAAGAAAAAATAATTTTCCATCAGTTCTCTATTTCCTCTTTGATTAGATTTGTGTTGCCAAATAAAATATCACCCACATTTGGGGGGATGCAGGGAAGGTAAAAAAAAATTGTATGTGTGTGAAAAGCCAGTTATCAAGTGCATTGGACCTCCATTAATATCACCAGAGGAATACTCAATATAAGTGAGAACTTGAAATGAGAGTCAAAGGTGAAATTTTTCAATGCTGGTAATTAATTCTTGCTTTGCATAGGCTAATTGAGGGCAGACATTGAATACTTGGTGTCATTTCATTTCCTAGCTGTCAATTGGACTACAACCTGCTTTCCCTGCTTAATCTGTTAACCTGTGTGCCTCCTTTTAACAGTGAAGGAGATGTTAAAGATAGAGGGGCCACCAACAGCTTTGTTCTTTTCGAAATGTCAATATTTTTCTTCAAAAGAACTGTTCCTCTTTGATGGGATTTTTGTTCTTTTACATCTTTCTTTGGATATGTCCAAAAAGCTGAAGTTGCATCATATTTTGTGTACTTTGAATGCTCAAATTAAAGGAATAATCAATAATCTTATTTTTAGGTAGTCTATCTTATCTTTACAGACCTAATAGTTCTCAAATGCCCCCCCCCCAAAATTGGCCATTTTTGTCCTGCCAGAGAAGCTATATCAACATGCCTAATAATTAGATATGCTCAACATCTCAGCTCTGCCCTCAGAATTCCTGCCATAGATGATACTATCCTCCTTGCCTTGTGTTCCTATCTCTAACATTGAGTGATAACCCTAAACAAAATGGGGGTGTTCTCTGCCTAACCACTTGGTGATATATTCCTCTCAATCCATTTACTGGACTTAATGACTTGTAAATTATTTATATTCATGTAAAGTATAAAATGGGAAAGTATATAAATTACAATTCAATAATTCAATGAAATTTAATAAGCAACTACTATGTATTAAGTACTGTGCTAAACTCTAGGAGTGCAAAGAAGAAACAGACAGTCTCTGCCCTCCAGGAGCTTACAATCCAAAGGAGGAAGACAATATACAAAAGGAAGGTGAAATAGAGGGTTAGAGGAGGAAGGAGTTCTGGGGGCATCTGGCCCCAAGGTGATGATATTGTTAGGAGTTGAAATTAAGCAGAGCAATTGATGGAAAATAGAAAGTTATCCTTAAATGTTCTGATCACTTTGGAAAGGGAGGATTTTGGAGGAGATTTTGCTCCACCTCTAGCCCTCCATTTAGAAGGGAATGTCAATTGAGGGAGGAGAGTACATATTAAATTTCAAAAACTGAATTCATCTGCAAGGTGATATGATTTCAGATAATCAACTTATTCTGGGACTGGAAATCCAGCAGATCTTACAATGGAAAATGGAGAGATCCCTGGATGAAATGAATAGACTGCCATGATCCTTTAAATTGTTCCCATACTCACTGAGTATATTAGACAATTACAGTAGTTTGGCTGCCATGAAGCCATGAAGTCATCTTTGATTTTAAGAATAGAAGTAAAATTGTTTAAGTGATATAAAAACTTTTCTTCAATATTCCAGCTTATTTACTTAACTAATAGAGGATAACACTCTACTACTCAGTTAAGCCTCATGGATGCCTATTTCCTTTGGTATCAAATAAAAACCTCTCTGGTTTTTAAAGCCCTAAAGGCTATGAGAAAAGAGCTCTGGACTATGAGTGTTGACCTTAGAGTTCCTAGACCTGAGTTTGGATCCTAACTCTCTGGGCCTCTAATATAGGGATATAGACTAGATGAGTCTCAAGGGACCCTCTGACTACAACTCCTGATGCTATCTTCCCTTCAAATATTTGGTGGTATAGTCAGATTGGCCTCATTGCTAGTCCTAATATATAACACTCATTTCTTCTACATACCCTTGCACCTTCTGTCTCCTATGACTGGAGTGTGTACTCCCCTCAGCTCTATTTCTTGGAATTCCTTTTTGCCTTCTAAACTAAGTTCAGTTACTATCTGCTACACGAAGTTCTTCCTCAACTCTTCCAGCTGTCATGCGTGCTTTCCCCACCAAATTATCTTATATTTATTCTCCATTTAGACAAAACATAAATTATTTGAGGACGAGGGCAATTTTATTTTTGTCTTTGTGTCACTAGCAACTAGCATAGCATCTAGAACATATTAAGTACTTAATAAAATTTTGTGTCTGTGTGTATGCCTGTGGCACTTGGAGAAAGAATAGATTAATTTTATAAAATATGTCATCTTACATTTTCTAGCTTCTATTGTGACTTAAAGATCCATTTGTTCTTATATATGCTTCCAGATTCTGAGACTTTAAGGACAGAAAATATATATTACGTTGTCTTTATATATTTCAGAATCAATAGTTGAGGACTTTCCATATATGTTGAATAAATTTTTAATTTGATTTTTATTGTTTTTAAAAGCATTTCATTAAAATCTATCAGTTTGCTACTTTCTGTATAACTAGGAGAATCAAACATTCAGAATACACTTAATGTATAGTAGGGTCTCTGTATCCTCTAATTAAGTATCTTCTGATGAACAGTTAGCTTCTGTTAACCACAGAGAGTGTAAAAAACATATTTAAGTGAGGTGGAGTTGTAGGAATTTGTCTCTTCCAGAGTCATGGAAGTATAATGGTAAGACAAAAGTCAGGATGACTGGTGATGGCCCAGAATGCAGTGGATAACCTTGGCGTCTTTTATGTCTGACCAAGCTCTAAGCACTTTAGAGTGCCTGCTTGAGCCTCCTTCATGGCTATTGGGATGAATTGTTCTCATCTACCCATTCTACCAGGGGATGTCTTCACACACTTGTGGTAGAAAACTCTCCAACTCCCTGGAAGGTCTGTAATCCATTGGTTACTCTCAACCTGTTAAGATGGTATACTGAGGTGTAACCACTGTACATGCTATGGCTTCTTGGAGCCTCAAGGGAGAGTTGAGTGCCAAGTGGAAACCAAAGTTGGATGAGCAGTCTTAGAAAAGATTGGGTAATTCCTCACACCAGTGTTGCTTGAACTCTCATACACAAGAGATGACAGAACCATGTAATAATGTACCTTATTATTATAGTGTTTAATGTTGGTAATATCTTACCATGTGTTTGATTTACCAATTAAACTTTATTATATAGAAGTATGTATAAAAATCAAGTTACATACGGGGTCAGCAATGTTCATTTATAATCAGTTTTAGCCATCCACTATAGATCTTGAAACATATTCCCCATGGGGATGGGTGCCTTGCTGTATTCAATACTCTTCTCCTTCAGATTTCTTCTTCCCATTTTTACTGACATCCATAGATGAATTTTTTAAAGAAAAGGTATTTGGAATTCATAGATAAACCAGAGGGAATTTGGAAACTACAAGATTTTTAAAAAATATTATGCAAAGTACATATCATTTCTCTAAAGTGGAAGTGATATTAAAAGCATCTAGTGGATAGACTGACCTACATTTCATTATTTTCCATCGTAATATTATGAGATTCTGCTTTTACAAGTCTATTTCATACAGATGGTTATTATCTTGAAATACCAACATAGCAGAGACATAACATATGCCACGCAGTATTTGCTCCAATATTTGTATTCTGGCTATCTCTATATGTGAGTACCTGATTCCTACAATTTCAATGGAGATAAGCATTCCATATGATGTGAGTCATGGATTTTTGGAACTGGAAAGGTACAATAACACAAACACCAAATTCATTGCTCTTGATTGACTAACTAAACTCACTTGGGAAGGGCATGGTGTGAGGTAGGGAGGGAAGAAGAGAAATGTCTTTCATAAGAAATGGATGCAGAGGGCAACTAGGTAGATAAGTGGCTAAGTGGATAGAGAGCCAGGACTGGAAACAGGAGTTCCTGGGTTCAAATCTGACCTCAAAACTTATTAGCTTTGTGATTTTGGTCAAGTCATCTAACCTCTTCTGTCTTGGGACCGATATGTAATATTAATGTTAAGACAGAAGGAAAGGGTTTAAAGAAAAAAGAAATGAATGCACATGGAGAAAAAAATTGCTCACAAATGCAGACAAGATTGTGATTCCCAGTGGTTGCCAGTTCACTTCATCTATTCATAAACATTGTGATGAGCTGAAGATTAAGCACTTACAGGTAAAAGATCATTATTGTTTTTCCATTTTGAAGAAATCTAAAACTCCTATTAAAAGGGGGAGAATCAAGTTCTGTGCATTCTATTTTTACAAATTCAAAGGAAGAGAATTGAGATAAGGGTATAGTTTAGTAGTAATCATTTAAGTCTGAAAAATTATGGATCAGAGTTAAACTCAGGTGGGTCCAAGATTTTTAAAAATCCATTTAAAGGATTAATTAGTCTTGTCATGTAACAGAAGCCTCCATGTTCTTCAAAACAGTATCTAGAATCAATACAAAATGATTAAGCAATGCCATTAAAGGAAAATTCTGAGGACTATTTTTGTTCCTCAAGAGTAAATCTATACATCTAGGCTACCCACAGAGCAATTCATTTCCCACCACTTCAAATTTCATTAGATATTCTAAATAATTAGCCCATAATAATTGAGAATTTATTTTTTTCCAATTTCCTCATTTCTAGATGACCTTTGGCTTAGTCAAATTATTAAAAGCAGCCCATAAAACAACCCTGAGGCCCTATATAAATGAATGTGTAATGTTTTTCATTACTGAACAGCTGACATTAGAGGTAAATGAAATTCCTGGTTATATTAAAATCATCTTAATGTCTTAACCAAAATGTTAAAAACAAAAATGTGTAAAGGTTAAAGTATAATCCTCATCCTTACCTGTATTGTCAATGTTTGAGGCAAATCATAAACTAAATTAAAGAGTAACAGCATACTATTCTTGTACAAACTTTTCACTTAAATAATAATATATTTTGTTACTTATTATAATATGAAAACCTTAACAATTTTAAAGTGGTCTCAGTAGACAACTACATTTATAAATTGTAGGTATGACTGCCCTTATTCACTCAGTCAAGTCGTCAACAAATATTTATTGAGTATCTGCTCTACAGAAGATACTGTGTTTGAGTTCCCTGAAGTTCATTCCTCTAAAACGAATGGAAAGAATATGTAAGGCTTGTATGTTTGCAGTCAAGAAACTTATACTCAAGAAGGAGAGATGAGATGGATACACGGATTTCTGTTGTTTACTTTTCAGTCATGTCTGACTCTTTATGACCCTATTTTAGGTTTTCTTGGCAAGATACTGGAATGATTTGACATTTCCTTCTCCAGTTCATTTTACAGATGAAGAAATCAAGGCAAACAAGGTTAAATATCTTTTCCAGGGTCATATAGCTAGTAAATGTCTGAGGCCAGATTTAAATTCAGAAAGATGAGTCTTCCTGACTCCAGGGCAGGCAATCAATCTCTCCACTGCACCACCTAACTGAATAACTAACTACATAATATGGGTTATGCAAAAAATATGAATAAGAAATACTAAAATGTCATACCAAACTGCTGAGGAAATCAAAGCAAAGAAAAAAGACTTCTACTTGGGGCAATCAAATAAAGCTGTACAGTGGTGGCACTCCTTGAAAAGAATATTAAAGAACATATCTGATTATTCCATAAGTATTGATTGAGAGAAATTGACTTTCAAGTGAAGAGTACAATGTAAGAAAATCTCTATAATAATACTGATTGAGGCTAGACTGGGGAATAAAAAATAATATAGATTGTTTAAATTGCAGGCAGATTTAGAAAACTATTTGCCTGAAAGAGGCAAGCTAGGTGGCTCAGTGGATAGAGTTCTGACCTTTGATTAGAAAGACTTGAGTTCAAATTTGGCCTTAGACACTAATTAGCCATGTAACCCCGGGCAAATCTCACATAACTTCTATGTGCCTTAATCCATTGGAGAAGGAAATAGCAAATCACTTTATGGATAATCTTTGTCAAGAAAATCTAAGGGACAGTATTGCTTTGCTATGGTCCATAGGAATCACCAAGAGTTGGTCACAACATAAAAGATCTATCAACTCCAAATGGGCATATAAATTGGAAAGATATAATGGAGCCAGTTTTAGAGGGCTTGAATGTCAGACTAGTAGTTTCTCATTATTATCTGGTAGGTTATATGGAGCCAATGGAAGTCTTTAAAGTGAGGGTTTGACATCAACACTGTAGTGCTTAGGGAAGATTAGTGTTTTTTTCAGTGTACAGTGTATGGGATTCATTGGAGAGAAACTAGAGAAAGAAAATAGTTCAGTGACTATAGCAGTAGTCCAGGCATGAGATGGTAAAGGCCTGCAGTGAGGATAGAAATTTTAAAAAAATCTTGATTAAAGGGAAGGAAATCAGAGCTGCTTTTTTTTTTTTACCAATTACATGTAATAAATTTCTACATAAGTTTTTCCAAGTTTTGTGATTGAACTTATCTTACTCTTTTTCCCTCCTCCCTGCTTTTGGTGCTGGCAGGCAATCTAAACTTGGTTATACATGTATCATCAAGCAAAACATATTTCCATATTTTTCATTTTTGTAAGTGATTCAACTTATAAAACCAGAACCCAAAATATTAACTAAAATAAACAATTGAAAAATCATATGCATTCTGACTCCTAGCAGTCCTTTTTCTGGAGGGGGGATAGCATTCTTTGTCATAAATCCATCAGAATTATCCTGGATCATTTTATAGTCTTTCACAGTTGATCATTCCACAATATTTCTGTTACTGTGTACAATATTCTCCTGGTTCTGCTTATTTCACTCTACATCACTTCTTCTAGATCTTTCCAGTTCTTTCTGAAGTCATCCTGCTCATCATTCCTTATAGCAGAACAGTATTCCATCAACACCATAAACTACTATTTGTTCAGCCATTTCCCAATTGGTGGACATCCTTTTAATTTCCAATTCTTTGCCATCACAAAAAGAGCATCTATGAATAATTTTTGTACAGGTAGCTCATTTTTACCCCCTTTTTATCTTTTTAGGATATATACCTAATAGTGGTATTACTAGATCAAATGGTATGTGTGCTTTATTTTATAAGTCTTTGGGCATAATTCCAAATTGGCCTCCAGAATGTTTGTATCAGTTCACAGCTGAACCAATAATGCATTAGTGTCCCAATTTTACCACATCCTCTCCAACATTTATCATTTTTCTTTGCATCATATTGGCTAATATTATAGGTGTGAGATGCTACCACCAAGTTGTTTTTATTTGCCTTTCTTATTTGTTCATATGATTATTGATACCTTTGATGTCTTCATCTGAAAATTTCTTATTCATATCCTTTGACCTTTTATCAATTGGGGAATGACTTGTGTTCTCATAAATTTGATTTAGTTCTTTATATATTTGAGAAATGAGGTCTTTATCAGAGAAATTTGTCATAAAAATTTTTACCAGTTTGTTGTTTCCCTCAGAGCTCTTTTGAAAGCAAAAAATCTATAGCTTTTGACAACTTATTAAATGTAATGGATAAGAAAGGGGCAAGAGCTAAAGATTCTTAGACTTTTTTAAATGATTCCGGAGTAGGGTTATTCTCAAAGAAAGGATCAAATGTGGTATCTTTTTATTGACAGCTAATAGAGAAGTTGGTTTGAGTGTGACAGGACAAACGTATTAAAGAAGTGGGCATGCATCCAAGAAGAAATAATAAATAGGAAATTAGAAAGGAGGGGTTGGACTCCAGAGAAGTACCTGATATAGAAATAAATGTGACTATTTAAAACTTGGGTGTGAATGAAATTACCAAGGAAAACAAGAATATACACTTACATACAGAGAAAGGCCTTGAACCAAAGCAAAAACCATGAAAAACACCTTTATTCAGAGGGTCTGATAATGAAGTAATCCAATAAATATTTCTTCAAAAACTAGTGGAAAATCCCAAATCTAGTCATATGGAAGACAACAGAGAAGATTTGAGGGTTGGGATCTTCTTCATCTCTTTTGAGGGGGGGAAGTGTTTTCATCAGATTTATAAGCATTTTTGCAATAACCATTATTTTCCATCAACAGTTGGTCTAAGATCTTATTATGCAAGGATAAAAGTGACTGTTTATTTAAAGACTTTTTTTATGAGAGGATATTATTGATGTATTCTGTTTCCTTTCTTCACTAATGAAGCCACATAAATGTACTGCTGCCTGAGCTCACACTAACTCCATAACGCTGACTAGTCAGTGGCAAAATTTTACTTTAAGAAAATTATTTTTGCACACCATTAAAATACAATAAAGCATCTGAAGACAGAAAACTTCTGTTCAGTCATAACACAAACACTAATGAAATTATTTAAGTACATGCAAGTTCAACAACAGTTTCAAGTCCTTTCACATACTGTGAATAAACAACTTGGTAAGGATTTGATCTAGCAATTCTATTTATCCAGGAAATAAGAGGTTAAGCCTAGATTGTCAATGAACCTCTAACTCATCCTAATAAGCAGAAGGAAATTAGGCTTTGTGTGTAGCAAAAAGGCTACTTCTAACCAAGCGAACTTGGTCCTCTGTGTCTCTGTAGAATTTTACATAGCTTTAGGCTCTTTGGATTATAGCCAGATAATATTTCAGCAAATCACTTCCCACTGTGGTACATTTGAAGGATGTGCCACAAAGTATTTTCCAGTCTGAAAACATCAGCTGTTCATGATTGAGGGTGCTTCACTGACAGGGACAGTTATACAAACTAGCATTTTCTGAACAATTTAGTTATGGAAACAATGACTTGCAGTAAGCATGGACAAGTCTATTAGTACATGGGGGGGGGGATGTGAGGTCAAAAAGTAACCTCGCTCTGACTGGAGGTCAGTAACTTTGTGTAATTTTGTGTCAAAGGTTCATGACAACTCTGAGGAAAGCATTCACATTATACAGAAAAAAAAAAACTTTCTGAACATGCCTGTGAAATAAAAAAGAAAGATGTCACTGCATCACCAGCTTTTGATGTATTTTAGAGTTTTCCCTGACAGCTAAGTTTAGAGAAGATCTTTATTAAGAAAGTGGAAAAGAAAGGTATAAATGTCTCATCTCATTTAATGTTCCTAGACTGTATAATTTGCTGAATGAAGAAAGGCAGAAAATAAGGAAAGATACTCAACTACTATGGACTATTTTGTAGTGCTTCACTGGGCACTTGGAGAAAAAAGGAGATGAAGTTAGTGGTAAAAATGCATTATCTCTCAAAGGAGATCGTTAGTGGCATCTTTGAGGAGGAATAGTAGTTATTGCCTTATTTAGGCAGTGATTTTCCCCTACACTTCCAAGGGTCTGCATCCTGTGATAAATCAATCAACAATAATCTAGAGACTTTACCGTTCACCCAACACTACCAGAAAGTGTAAGGAAGGTATAGGGGAAAAACCAGCATAAAATATGGTTTTGGAAACAAGGCTAAAATAAGACACACAGTGACCACTCGCTATATGCTGTAGTACAAATGTTCAGTTGTGTAGGGAGAGCAAAACGGAAAGAAAAGACAAGGGCTCATGCCACTGTCCCTGCTCCTGGCTAGGATATGCTTTCCATGTGCTTGAGTGTGCTGAGTGACCACAGTAGGGCAAGTTATTTCCAATGTTATCTGAAAACTTTCTTAGGACAGCAGGCCTATAATTTTGACTAATAGCAAGACCAGACATCCAGGTGGAAGTTGGTATTTTCACCAAAATACAAATAGGAATTTCTCTTGCTTTGACTACTCCTGTTTCTTTTACCATCATTGAAGTGTTTTTTTGGAAATTATGGGAATATCCATCAATTGGGAAATGTTTGAACAAATTGTGGTATATTTGGTGGCGGAATGCTATTTTGCCATAAAATGATAAATAGGATGATTTCAGTAAAAGCTAGGACCAACATGAACTAATTCAGAGCAAAAGAAGAAGAACTAGGAGGACATAGTACACAGTAAAAGCAATATTGTGGAATGGCCAACTGTGAAAGACTTTACTTTCAGAACTACGGTGATCTGGGACTATTCTGAAGGATTTATGACAAAGAATGCTCTCCACCTCCAGAGAAAGACCTGTTAACAGTCTGAATATAGATCAAAGCATAGATTTTTTATGGTTATATTTGGGGGTTTTGGTTTCTATATTATCTTACAACAGTGACCAATATGGAAGTACTTTTTACATGATAATACTTATATAATCTATTTCAAAATGCTTACTAACTTTGAAAGTGGCAGGGGGTGAAGGAAGGGAGAAGACAATTCGGATCTTATCATTTCAGAAAATGTATGTTGAAAATTGATATTATATAGAAATGGGAAAATAAAATATCCTTGAATTAAGTAAAATTATTTGTTCTTTAATTGCAAAAAGCAAAATCTATAGGGTCTCCTTTGGTAAAGAGACAATGTTATTAGTCCATCATGTGAGATAACTTATTTGACTATCTCAAGACCAAGTGCTTCAAACCAAAAATTTTCCTGAAATGGTTTCAAAATAAATGCAGTTCCCAGGCATCTGTAAATGATCAAGACAAGTTTTCATATAGAATTTCCCCATAACTTAGTTTTAACCTACATGAATTATTTCAGGTTATTCCTTCAGATACAAATGACTTTGGCCTGAAAATTCAGTACTATATCCTAAGCCTGCCTCCTCATCCTCCATCACACTCTTCTCTGGTATTCTTATGCTAACCAGAGAGCAATGGCAGCGCATTCATTTCAGGTTTATCTAGACAGACAGGAAATATTCAGCCTTCCTTTTCTGTGCACTAAACTCAGAGTAATGAAAACTTTTGCAAGTGAATGTTGTAATAATAGTTGCCCCCAAATTACAAATTGTTGGTAAACTAGGACTCAGTTATGAGGGAGGATGAGTCATCAATAATTTCAAGTAATAGAAATATGCTATAGAATCATTTTTCTGAATTTTGCACATATTGGAAAAATATAATGTCTATGTTAGAGGATATATTGACTATGTCTCAAAGTAGTAAAGACAGAAGTGACTGCATTACTCTCACATCTGAAACAACTGTTAATTGTTCTTCACTATTGACAATATCAGCAGATAAAGTAAATCTGTGAGTGATAATGAGAAAGTTGGCACATTTTCCATTCAGCTTGACAACACTCGAAGCATAGGTGCAACTGTGGTTTTTTTCAAAGAGGGCAAAGACCCAGTATGAAATCTATAAGATATGTATATAGGAAACGTGAATATTTACAGACACATACATAGCTCTAATAAACATGAGAAATTTAGAAAAATCAAATTTTATTACACATTTACTATGTTCTAGACATTGATATAGGGCACAAATGATATAGTTCTTGCCTTGAAGGAGGTTATATTCAATTGGGAATATTCCAGGTCATTCTAACATTTTCAGGTCAGTTACTCTATGAAAAAAAATGTATGATTTGTGTTTAGTTGAGACATAGTGGAAAGAGTATAGCATTCACCTCAGATTCCCTGATTTCAAATCCCAGTTCTAATGTTCACTACAGGTGTAAATGTGACAAAATCACATAACCTCTCTGGACTTTAATTTTCTCACCTATAAAATGAGATTTTTCAACTAGATAACATCAGCAGTCTTTTCAAAGTCTACATCTATGATGCCATGAACTTGTATTTGCATGGTGATTGATATTTTTCATCTAACAAAAGTTGTGTAATGTAATCCAGTGTTCATAATCCAGTCATTATGAATGCATACCATAATCTGATCATTATGAATGCGTACATTAAGAGTGATCTGTCTTTATTGAATGGCAAGTTAATAGTAACAGTATTATGCAGCTTTATTTTTTATATTAATAAATATTTTAAAGAATGACAATTAAGTTACAGGAGTATTTCAGCACACTAACAGAATTGGGAAAAGAGAACGAAGAGGTGAGGAATTTTGATCAAGCTAATGTATGTTAAATACTTTCTGAACAAACTTTAAAGCTTTATATGAATGTCAGCTGTAGCTATTTTTTAAATTTCCCCTAAAAAAGACCATTATACAACCTGAGTAGCTTATGAACAGTTTGTTTTAAGGTAAGGTAGATTTTTTTTAATGGTAAGAGTATAGGAGACTTCTTTGTGTCCTGTTCCTCCATGTGCTCAAAGACATGGATTCCCCACTCCACGAATGTGTACTCAAACTCATGCACAGATGCAAACATACACTACATTCAAACGATGTGGGAAGATTCGAGATCCATTTACAAATAATTTGAGACTAATTGTGGAAAAATGAAACCCATGATACAAAACATACTATTTTCCTTCTCTCCAGAAGAGAGATGATAATAAAATGCTAATGCTTGAGATGGGGGAGGAAAAGAGAAGGGGTGGAGTGTTTGCCACTTCAATAGAGAAATTGATCTTAAGTTTGTACTTGAAGCCTGCATGCCTATCATTCTTTTGAGGTGAAGGCTGAAGGAGACAATCATTATGTGTTTAAAAATTCAGCTAGAAACAGCATTTAACACCAATTCCTTTTTTTCTAAAACTCCTGAGTAGTGTTAAGTAGAAACCTAACAAAACATTTCCAGGCTGAATCTGCCACTACAGAGAAGCATCTCAACACCCTGTTGTGTTTTTTTTTCACAGTACATTCATTAAAATGTAAAAAAGAAACACATACACACACAACATTTTAAGATATTTCTAGCTCTTTTGTTTGTATTGCTAAAGCAGAATATATGAAACTAGCATTGACACAGAGATGCTCTGTTGACTGCTTACCATTTTTGACTTTTAGGCACAGTATTACATTTGAAAAAGAGTTCAAAATGATTAGTAGGTAAAAACCCACATAGAATATGATATTAACAATAATGCTCAGAGCCAAAATGTGCTTCTGAACTTTTCTACCTGGGTCTACATATCATTTCCATCAGAAATGCTTAGAAATTTACTTTCAAATCAATATTTTCCTTCATGAAAGTAGTATTTGTCTAACCACACCTTAATTCCTGTTAATTTTGGCATCCTATTGTAGAATACTTTAAACCAAAAAAGACAATATCCATAACAACAACAAAATTCACAGTACATAAATTGAGGGATTTCTCCAAGTGCTAAACTTCAGCATTGAGGACTATGCAATTACAGAGGCTCTTCCCTTCTTTTAGCCGGTGATGTCTCAATTTGTCACTCTTTAAATAGAATCATCTACTTAGAAGTCTTTCACATCCTTTCCCCTTTTTCATTCAAGGGACACCCTTCTAGATATAGAGAACCATAGGGCTTTCCCTTGCCCATCTCATAGATGTCTCCTAATGACAGATCCCTCAACATTATCCAACAATCTCATGGAAAAACACTAAGGATGATCTGACCAAGGGGGGCTACATTACCAGGTGCTCTGTGACTCATTAATTTATTATTTTTTGTAACCATACTTGCCCATGTTCCATGCAGACTCTATTTAAAACAGATGTTGCTTTTTAGTATTTGGATACTTGCATTTCAAATCTAATCTTTTTCATTTGTAATCCTTTTTTTAAATTTTATTCTTTTGAAAATAACATAGATTTCCCTAGTATTCCAAAGGGGTCCATGACCCCCCAAAAGGTGAAGAACTCCCAATTCAAGGTATTTTATTCAAAGACAGAGCATAGGAAAGACAATACCAACCTCATGTATGCAAGTTATATTGTGCACATAAAACAGGATTGCTCAGGTCAGGGGAAATTTTCAAGATCAAGTTGTTCTTGAAAAAAGAAGAATCAAGTGCATTGATCCTTACTAAAGAAAGTCACGTCCATTTTTTGGTGGTGCTAGTTATTAGCATAGATGCTGATGATAATAGAAGCAGAGTTCTAAAGTAGAGCATAATAAAATCCATTTCTACCAAGTAAACTCTTCATATCTAGATTTATGTTCTAACTGAATAGAGTATACAACCTGTTTGAGAAAAATGAAGCTTCGGTTTCATTTTTACATTGCCTAAACATGCCCAAAATATTAAAGTAGAGTAAAACCTCTTGTTAACTAAGGGGATCCTTGGGGGACAGATAAATAGCTGAGGGTACAATGGAAAAAGAACAAGACTTAGAGTCAGGAAGACCTAAATTAAAATCCTGCCTCAGACATTTCCTAGCTGGATGACCCTGAAAAGTTCATTTACCCTCTCAGCCTCAGTTTCCTTATTTGTAATATGGGGATGATAATAGCATCTTTCTCCCAGGGTTATTGTGAGATACCAATAAAATAAGTAAAGTGTTTTCACACTTTAAATTGCTATATATATAAAGTGCTTTGAAAACCTGAAAGTTGTAGATAAATACTAGCTGTTGCTGTTATTTAAAAGTAGAAAGAACCATGGAATTTTAGACTAATCCTTTCATTTTCCAGAAAAAGAAACCAAGACCCAAAGAGGATGTTACTTTTTCATGACCATTCAGGTAGTCAGTGGCAGAGCAGAGATTGAGATCTGAATGATAATGTCTTTCAATTTCCTAGAGCTGTTATGAGAAATGCTTCGGGTAACTGTATATAAAATGAAAATTACACCTTCTTACTTTCCCTTCCACCCTTTAATAACATGATGGACTACCTTAGAGCAGGCCTGCCTAGGTTTACTTTGAGTTAGCTAGATTGCTCAGAAGATAGAGCATAGTACCTGAAGTCAGGATGAGTTCCAAGGCAGCTAGAGATATTTACTACATGATGACTTTGGATATGTCACTTAACCTGTTTGCCTCAGTTCCTCAATTGTAAAATGAGGATTAAAATAGGACATGCCTTACTGGGTTGTCATGAGATAATATTTAGAAAGAGTTTAGCACAGTGCCTGATACAAAGTAGGTACCACATAGATATTGTATATTTCTATTACTACTATTTCTACTCTTTGATTTTCAATAAACCTCATACACCTTATTCAGAAGAGAAGGAAACAAATTCTACAGTTCATCATGAGAATGTACATAAGAAATAAAATGAACTGATTAATTTCAAAAGGATAATTTAGCTATTTGTCAAACATGCTTTTTTTCTTCATAAAATTTCTCTTTTGCCCTTGGATTAATCATACTCCAGTTTGGGAACCCTTATTGTAGTTTTGTAAAAATATAAGCTTCTATTGTTAACTCACTTAAGTTAAGGAAGTCATTGTCACCTGTGTGAAGATTTTGTTTTCTCAACCAATCATGGTTGCTAGAGTTTTCTGGTCTTTTCTTTGCTGCCCTGTGTGGGGCTCATTCTCTGCTCAGCACAGAAGCTTAGTTTTAGTCCAATCTTTGTTCTGATTTAATCTTAGCACCTACCAATGTGACTAAGCATGGCAATTCTCCCTTCTCAATTAGCCAGGCTAAGTGCTTTCCACTTCAAAAGATTTTCTTCAGCATCTTAAAGATAACACCTTAATGTAATGGGATTCTGTACCTTTTAAGAGAAAATTTCATTTCTATTGTAAAAGAGTAAAAGCAACTGCTTTATCCTAGAAGTCTGCTCTCCTAGGGAAATTTATTCTTCAGACTTGGCTTATATTTCTATGTGGGATTTATGATTTGGTGACCATTGATTGCTCATCTAACCACCATTGTTGTTTGGTCATTTCAGTAACATCCAATTTTTGTGACCCCATTTGTAATTTTCATGGCAAAAAATATGGAAGTGTTTTGCTTCAAGTTCATTTTACATGTGAGGAAACTGAGGCAAACAGTATTAAGTGACTTACTTGAGGTCACCCAGGTAATAATTGTCTCAGGCCAGATTTGATCTCATGAAGATAGCCTTACTCTAGAACTGGCATTCCATCTACTGTACCAAGTAGCTGCCTCATAGCATCACCATTATAAAGCCTCAAATCCAGAAAGTAGGGATGCCCATTCATTTCCAAGGTATCTGTTTTAAGAGCTTGTGTCATGACTTTAACCAAATCTATAGGAAAATTTTCTGTTATCCAGTTTTTTTATAGTTAAAGTAGTTTTCTTGGAGTAATCGGTTTTCTGGGAAGGTAGTTGGAAGAGGCTAAAGGCTCTGGAAATGTAGGAAGTCTTCAGTGGCCCCAAAGTATATCTGTCGTCTTGACTCATAAAGAATTTATCTGCTTTTTATACCTGTCTTTCAAATATACTATTTTTAAAAAACATGACTTCCCTATAGATTCTTGCCTATCTAGAGATCAGAAGAAGGAATCATTGGGATAAAAGTAGGAAGCATTGGAAGAATATCCCTAGCAACTCTGAAGTCCCATATCTCATCCTTTCTATTTGTATCTCCCCACTCCTACCTAAGCCAGAGTTAGCACAATACTTTATTGTATTAAAATATAATTTGTAAATTTGCATTGAAATTGAATTTGAAATTATAGAAATTCAAATCTATACAATTGAAACTTTGCATATTAAAATGTAATTTAAATGCATTTTATAAATGTGTTTAAATATCATTTCATAAAAAAGAGCTAAGGCACCTAAAATCCTTGTAAAGGCAAATCAAGAATTGAACTTCCAGCTTGGGGTGGGATTGCAGAGGGCTAAATATGTGAGGTGAATAAACTCTAACATAAACTTGGGAAACAGATCAGCTGGACCAGAGGGAGATAACTGAAATATCTATTGATAGAACCTCTGAAACTTGTCTTTGTAATTTCAGCAGCATGCCTTTTTTGTCTTTCTTTGTAATTCCTTGTATTTATTTAATACATTTGAAAACATTATCAAGACTGGCTTCACTTGTTTCACTGCAGCATTGGGGTTGAAGAAAAAGCAAAAATTAATAATGAACCCTCACTGCGAGTCTCAAACATTGACACTGCAAAGCAATTTTATTGGAACACAGTTATCAAAATATTTTTAAAGTAAGTTCACAGGCCCCAGGTAATAATCATAGGTGGCATTTATGCAGTGCTTTAAGAATTGCAAAGCATTTTGCAAATATTTTACCTTCACAATAAAAGTGAGAAATAAGCACCTATCATAATCCCCATTTTTACAAGTGAAGAGACTGAGACAAATAGATAAAGTGATTTATCCAGGATCACACATATATATCAAATAGATGTCTTTGTCAGGATTTGAACTCAAGTCCATTGTGACACCTACCTGTTATGAATAAAGATATAATATACCTGATATCATCAAGTTGTTAGTCTAAGTTCTCTCTCTCTCTCTCTCTCTCTCTCTCTCTCTCTCTCTCTCTCTCTCTCTCTCTGTCTCTCTCTCTGTCTTCCATCATATGATACTATAAATATTTCTATTTCCCACATATCTTTGCAATATAGCCCTCCCTCATAAAACGTACACTCTAAGGACAGGGATTGGGAGCTGGATGCTCAGGCACCCCATAGGGAAGATTACTTTTCCCTTCCAAATTTCTTTTAAAGTTAGGGGATACTCTCTCTAGAAGTTCTTAGCATAGAATATTCCCCTAAATTATGCCAGCAAAGTAAAGTCTCTATTCCCTTCCTCCAAAAATAGGAACTGTTCTTCACTGTGTCTGTAGATCCCCAACACCTAGAAAATGATTTGGAGAATGGAATAGCTGCCCTCTAGGTTTAGACAGCCTGATCTCAGTTCCTATCTGTGATACAGTCTGCCTTTATGACCCTGCACAAGAACAGTCTTTCATTTCTTTCTCCCAGGGAACTCTATTAGAATTGTCTACACTTCCCTTCAATGATGAAATTCCAGATCTGAACCCCCATTATCCTGAAAAAACAACCTAACTATGGATTATTTGAATCAAGCACTTCACATGATTATACTCTTATCTGGGAGTAGTGAGAATTAGAGAATATTTTTTTCTTTAACCTCTTTGATTGATTAAAAAAGTCAGGAAAGGGAGGTGATCCATAGAAGAGCTTGTATTATCTCATAAAAATCATTTGTTAATGCAGGGGTTCTTAACCCTGGGTTATAACCTTTTTATTTTTATTATTTTATAACTACATTTTAATTTAATTGGTTTCCTTTGTAATCTTATGTATTCTCTTTTATGCACTTAAAAATATTATGATGAAACTTTGTCCATAGGCTATGAATGCCAAAGATACTCAAAAAGGTTAAAGTGCTCTATAGATGCCTATTTTTAAATTGATATTTAAAACAAATACTTATTAAGCTACCAGGGAAATGGATATAAAAATCAGACAATCCGAGCTCTTAAATAACTTGTGTCCTATTGGGGGAAATACAAGGGTGGGCATTCAGATGTGTTTACACAGGCAATGTTTAAAATATGGATGGAACAAATATTCCTAGTAACTGGGGGAAATGACATTTAACATAATCCCGAAAGAAAACTAAGGGTTCCAAAAAGTCGGGGTGAATGAGAAAAACATGGAATGTTTACAAGGTCATGGGAAGTAAAAGATGGAGTGTCAGGTTTCGTTATTATTCAGTCATTTCAGTTCTGCCCAACACTTTGTGACTTCATTTAGGGTTTTCCTTGCAAAGATATTGGTGTGTTTTTCCATTTCCTTCTTCAACTCATTTTATAGCTGAAGAAACTGAGGCAAATAAAGTTAAATGACTTTCCCAGGATAATACAGCTAAAAAATATCTTGGGCCAGATTTGGATTTAGGAAGGTGAGTCTTCCTAACTCTTGTCCCAGCCTGGTAATCTAGCTGCCTCAGAATGTCAGGTATGGGAACAGCTGAAATTCAGTCTGGCTAAAGTATAGAGTGTTTGAGGGAGAGTAATGTATAATCAGTCATCCTTGAAAGAGAGGATGGGGCCAGATAATGAGTGTACTTTAAATGCAAGACAAGTGTAAATTTTAACCAAAAGGAACTTGGGGATCAGCCAAATTTTATAACTCCAGCAGTCTTTCCCAACTGATCCTTCAAGATCTGGTATAAACTAGGCAGCACACATTGTGTAACTCACATCAGTAGAAGCATCAAGAGGGATGATGAGATTCTGCTGGATTTAGTTTATAAATTTTGGGGAGTGCACATGTGATAAGTACTCTAAAGACATGTTGCTTGTGACTAAACTCCTTGTCATGGGCTAATCAGCTACAGAATCAAATCCTGTCCCTAGAAAGGAAAGGATAAAAATAATCTCCCCGGAGCTACAATATACAATATATCTGGCCTACATATATATATATATATATATATATATATATATATATATATATATATTGGAAGTTTTTTCCCTGGATTATGAACAGTAGATCATATTAATAAGAGAAAGAGAAATAATGATAATATATGGAAAAATCACTGTGTAACTTGCCTTTTCACTTGGCTTTACCAGGTAAGGAGCTGAATAGGCAAGTATCCCCACTGCAAATGAAGGAAGCATTATTAGGATTGACCAATCAAAATCTGAAGTTGTTTCAGGTGAACTGAGGGCAGCCCCTGAAAAACAGATCAAAATGAAAAGAGCAATATTTAGCATCCTATAGACGGGGTAGAAATTTACATGGAAATGGAGAGTGTTTAAAGAAATAAATTGAAGCTCAAGGCAAAATGGCTTAAGTGAATTAAATTCTTTGAATTGAACAAAAACAGATCTTTTTGTAAGTAAAGAGGTTGTTCAATTTTTTTTTAATGAAACCTTATCATGGCAATTTAGATCAGATATTTCTTTACTGAAGAAAGGAAAAAAAGCTATCTTTTAATGTTACTAATTATAGAGTATTTATCAGGTGCCTCATTTTCACCATTTTATTTGCATACTTCCCACACAGAATATTGATGCATTATTTATGTTTACTATATATATTTGATGTAGAAAAAACATTTTAATGTATTTCTTATCTGTTGATTTTCACTGAGGTGATTACTTCCAGGAGTGCAATGTGAAGTTAACATTGTTGATTAGCTTTTGTAAAGATGGCATTCTGAGAACAATAAGGTGACTTAAGAGGATCTATAATAAAAAGAACTCTATTGCTGGCAGCTCAATTGCTTGAAGGGTACAGGAAAAAATATCAAAACAGACTGAAAAAATTGGTATTTTTCCCCACCGGAAAAACATAACCTTTTCTCTCCTTGCTTTGATAATATAAGCACACTGATGTTAACCTTTTACTGACACGCCTGTGAACTTAATGTTGTGAAAAGAGCTAACACGATTTGCATAATTTCAAAAAACACAAAACAATAACATCTCTTTTATCTTTGAGTGCAAAGCTAGGATTTGCCTTAGGCTTAGCCACTGAGAGAAGAGTTGGGCTTTTTTTCATCTTAACTGAGATGCATCATCTTAATTTAAAATGTATGGTTTGCCCAGATGGACAACTGGATCCGTTTCTACTATCACCAGAATCAAAGCTCAGTACTTTTCTCCAGTATAAAGAGATGAAGTGTGAATGCCATGTCAGTATACACAAGCCTAAAGCAATGTGGGAATATACCTCAAAGAGATGCCTCACAGAAAGCAAAGCAGATATTAGCAGAGGATGGAAAGCGCCTGCATTCTAATTCTGGCATTTTACGTAAAAAAGGGCACTGAAAAAATAGTGAAACAGCTGGAAACAGCTGCCATTTCCCCTCCTGGCATGTAATTATATGTCTAAGGCATTGCTTTTTAAGAAAGGTTGACGCTTTCACTCAAACTTAAATACTGTTGAACCTAAGATGAGAAATTAGTTACAGCACAGTTAAAAGGCTGCCTTGGTATATGCTCACAACACATTTCTGAGTATCTCAAATTGGTAGAGTATCTCTAAATAAGGAGTTCTTACCCTGAGATACATAAGCCTATTTAAAATGCAGACAGACAGACAGACAGACAGACATACAGACATATAAATAGATAGCTAGATGGATAATCATATTCCAGTGTACAGTAGGACAGTGTATCCTCATGGGATATATTCCAAGACCTAACACTAATGGCTAAAATGGCAGATCTAAACCTGCTGAGCCCATATATATGTGCTCTCTCTCCATTTCTGCCCCTCTGTCTGGTGCTCTTTGACGTCCCACCTTCTCACCCCCACAAAAAGAAAAAACGAAAACAAAAGATAAGTAGAAGCAGAAGAGATCACAAGTAGGGGTAGACACAGTGCCAAGGGGGTTTTCCTGATTTGGCTGGAGGACCTCCAGGACTTTGGGTTAACTGCATATAACTGCAACCTTGGGAAGCAAAGCTGAGAATAAGGAGACCCTACTGTAATTGATATCCTTTGTAATCCTATACATTTTCATTACATGCATTTAAAACACGATTCAGAGGATCCTCAAGGTTTCACCAAACAGCCAAAGGATGTCCATAACTGAAAACACCCTGCTGTAAATCAGGTCAAAGGTACACCAAATATTTTTTAAATAAAGGAAATTGAATTCAAAATACTAACTAATACTAATTTTATGAGAATAAACATCAACCAAGATTGGATGCAGTGATACTCCATATTTTATATTTTTACTGTTCACAGGAAATGTGGTTGAAAGAGGCCACCTGAAAGGCTATGGTAGTATTCTAGATCACAAGTAAAGAGAATTCAGATGAACAGTGTAACTGTGTATGGAATTAGAAAAAAACTAATTTGAGTGATGTCATGGAGGTAGAAATGGCAAAATATGGCAGCTGGTAGCTCACGTAAGCTGAGGTAGAATGAACGTGGTTTCACTATTACAAAGCCAAGATTGTAAAACAGAGAGATTAGATGAAAATGATGCTTTTCATAGAAATGGGAATATTCACAAGAGAGAATGGCTTGGGAGCAGAGAAACTAAGTTTCATTTTGGACATGTTATGTTTGAACTATCTCCAAGAGAGCAGATTCAAAGTATACAATAAGTAATTGTTGATGTGAGACCAGAGTCTAGGAGAGAAATTAGGGCATATGTTTGTCTATGCGCATATACACATATCTAAATACACATCCATGTATCTATGCAGACACACACATCCCACAGAAGACTGACAAAGATAAAAACCAAGAGTGGAAAGAGTATGCAGGAGGAGAAAGTGTTCAGTACTAAAAAACAAACAAACAAACAAAAAACTGAACCGAGTGATACAGAAGGATGAAGACTACAAAAAGTACATGAGACTTGTTCCTTAAGAGATCATTGTTAGCTTTGGAAAAAACTGTTTCAGTTGAATGATGAGGTTAGAGGAGTGATTGAAAATAGTGGAAGTGGAAACAGTTCGTATTTCCTTAGCATTTTGTCTGAGAAAGGGAAGGAAATAGAGGATGACAGATTACATAGATAGGTTTCATAGAATTCAGAAAATATGACTGGCAAGCAGAAGTTTTAGAATTTACATGTAAGATGATTGTTTATGTTTTGCAGTCATAATTGTTTGCAAAAACATATGCTTCTCTTTTACTAGGTATCTTCTCAGTGAAAATCGATAGTCATGGCTACATCCCAGAATCATTTGACTGGACTTTGACCTTATGGGCATTGCACTTGTTGCTAATTTGACAAAATATACCCAGTATATATTTTGGAGATGTTATATTCTATTTTTCTAATCTTTTTTCCAATTAGATGATGATAAACCATTTAAAACAGAGAAGTCAGTCAATATGTTTGTCAATAATCATAGTCCAGTTAAAAAATAAAGATCTTGATGGAATTATAAAATTTAGATTAAATATATGTATATATTATTACATCTAACCTGTGTATACATACACACACACACACATATATATATATATTTCTAAGTTCAAGGCAAAAAAACTAAGGATGTGTAATAACATTTATATGGTTATAATTTCTCTGAATTGGTCAAATCTAGGAAGAATTGCCAAACAAATGATGACAAAACATGGGCAAACAAGAAAATCTATCTACTGATTCTCAGCATTTTCAGAGCTGCCCCCCATTCCTTGAATGCTGTCCCTTCTTATCTCCTTTTCCTAGCTTCCCTGGTTTCCTTTAAATCCCTTCCCTATAGGAAACCCCATTCAATGCTCTTAATTCTAATAACTTTTCACTCTTGATTGATTACATTATATGGTGTACATAACTTCCTGGTACACAGTCGTTTATATGTTTATATATCTCCCCATTAAGCTGTGAGCATCTCAGAAGTAGCGACTCTTTTCTCTTTATTTGCATTTCCAGAGCTTAGCACAGTGCCTGAAATAGAGTAGACATTTAGTAAATGTTTATTCACTGACCAATAAGGAAAAAACAATTTACAAACATTATAAGCTCCATTGTTTAAAATTATTGATAAAATTTCAACTGTAGTAATGGTGTGGAAAAGAATGCAAATTGAACTTGAACCTTTGAAAATCTGATTGCTAATCAATACTAGATTTCAATAGAGAACCCTATAAAGTGCATTCTTTGATTAGAACATGTACACGTTCATGGCATGCAACATTTCACAGGGCGAATGCTACAGGTTCAGCCAAATAAGTGATAAGGAGTTGAATTTTTAAATTCTATAAAATTAGCCCAGTCAACCATATAAAAGCAAGATTAACAAGCAGCAGATGACATTTCACTTGACTCCATTAAATTTTGCCTCATAAAAACATTATGGGAGGTACGAATCATATATTTGTTGGTATGATGAACTAACTTGGCAACCTTTACTGTGGCTATTCTATGTCTTCTAATGCTTATATGTCAGCCTTTCAAGGGTCCATGGTTTCATTAATGTAGCCATTTCCTCCACTGGCACAGTCTCTATTCACACAGTAGACAATTTCATGAGGCTTTTTTGCCCTTCCCATTCTCTGCACCACAAAACAGACAAAATAAACAAACAGATGGAGAGACAGAAAGATGAGATTGAGAGAGACAGAGAGAGAGAGAAAGAAAGAGAAACAGACAGACAGACAGAAAGCTAGATGAATAGCAAATCCTTAAAAGACAGTCAGTCCTTGATAATAATTTTCTCTTACATTTGCTATACTGAACTTTGTATGACAAAATCCTTTATTATGTTTAGACTCTGAAATGATGCTTGGGAACTTTCAGAGCTTTTCTTTTCTATTGACATATCTTTTGAGAACTTATATTTCACTTCATATTATGATGAGGCATTAGTGTATATACAGGAATTTCTACAAATATAGCCTCTGTTCTGATTATGCAATGATAAACATCTTGTTTTCAGTTTTTGCATTTCTCTTGTGTGGTATAATAGTTAAAGAGCTGATCTCAGAATCAGGACAACCTAGATTCAAGTCATGCCTCCAACATATATTACCTTTGGGGAAAGGACCCCCTCCTCCCAGCAAATCATTTAATTTCTCAATGCCCCAGACACCTTTCTTAGATTACGAACTACAATCAGCATGGGTAGAAAAGTTAACTCACTGCAATATCTCCATGCTTATAATAATGATGATAGGTTAGGTATTGCTTTACTATTTACAAAGCTCTTCCACAAAGATTTTTCAATTGAGCCTCAAGACAACCCTGAGAGGAAGGGGCTATTTTTAGTCCTACTTTACAGATGAAGAAACTGAGGCCATTGAATTGATCTGCTTATGGTCACACAGCTACTGTCTGAGGTGAGATTAGAATTCATATCTTCCAAATTCTTAAGTCTATTTCTCTATATACTGTACCAACTCGCAATGTCACCAATAAGAATAAAAATGTGCAACCTTTAGTGTCATTATTGTCTTAGATAATGTACCTTCTTTTCTCAAATGTGAATTTATTACATTTTGAGAATTTTTTGTAAGAATAACATCTATAAATTACATAATGGAACTTAGCGAAAAAATTATGTTCAATATATAAAGAACTAGTTTTCCAACCATTGTATTGTATTGTATGGCAACATGAAGTCACATGGTATCACTGGTGATTTTTTCCTACTGTATGTTTCCTTAAGAATTAAGACAAGTTTAAAAATGTTGCAAGTTAGTTTCACATGAGCAAATTTGAAGACCCCAACTTGACACATTCTGTCAGCATCTGTAAAATATTGGGAAAATCTCTAACTGTGTAGAGGTCTTCCTAAATGCTGTGCTCTAAATACTTTAGCAAGCAATGTGTCCTCTCTTGAGGATTTTCAGGGACCTTATTGTGAACTCTAGCTCTTTTTTACAGGAAGCATCCATGAACAGAAGTTGAGTATTAAAACCAAACAACTTTATGATGTTATGAATATGGTGACCTAGAACAAATGGAGAAGGGTACTATGAGTTGTAATGTCTTTTCCAAAAAAAAAAACATATTTAGTGAGCTAGAATTGTTTAAATCTCTCTTAGAATGTGGCCTATAAAACTGATTATGTTTTCCCGAGTTATTCCATCTGTAAGCAATGTGCATGAAATATGTTTTGTTAAAATAAAGGAAATTGAATTCAAAGTGCACACTAAAAATTATCTTATCAGCATGAACATCAGCCTAGAAAATTGGATGTAGTCACATCCCATATTTCACATTTTAACATTTCCCAATATTGTGGAGTATATGTTCTGTTTGTGAATCCATCTGCCAGTATGGCAAGTTGATATGATTTTAAACCTTACCATGTAAGCTAGCAGTCTTAAGGGAAAGAGGATGAAATAGAAGGGCAAGATTCTAAGGTTTTACTGTTAGCATTATATTGTCTTCAGGTACCAAACTAAAAATATCTCGTATAATTATTTAAAAAATCAACTCACAAATAGATTAAAGGCATTATGGACCAGATTCTAAAGAGTTCCAGATCAAAAATAAACAAAGAAAACCACATTTTCACTTGAGAAAATTCATACTTGCTTGAAAATATCTAGATGCTTATGCCTCAAAAGAGGTTCCTTTACTACTCAGAGAGAAGATCCAGGAGAATCTTAGAACACTGAAAAAGTGGCTTTGCCCTTCCAAACACTTTAACAGTAATTAGCTTTAGATGACTTCCCCTCTCTCTGACTTCATTAGTGTTTGCTTTTGACCTATTGTCCTCATTTTCCTGCTCAGTCTTTTACTCTCAGCTCTGCCATTATTGGAACCCCTTTAAATATCGATTTTCATTCCATTTTTTCTAGAATAACATTTTAACTTAGCCCTTACCAAGCTAGCTTAATGCTTGCATCTTGTTGACTCCCCCAAGCAACTTAACCCACCTCAGCTAAAAAAGTCTAGCCTCTTAGTAAAGGGTCTTAGTTTATAACTTCCTGCTAGTAGTGATAATATAAACTATTCCATTTCTACTATCCATTGGTTTCAAACAATATCACTGAATAAATAGAGCATATAGAACTCAGTAATGGAAATAGATGCATTGATGCAAACATCTATTTCAGTCTTCTAGTCGCTAAGATGGTAGCTGGGTTTAGACTGCTCCTTATTGGACAAGCAAAAAGCTTAGTGGAAATTTTGGAGGCTTTGTTTTGGGATTTAGTGTGAGTGTTCCAAAGGTGACTAAATTCAGAAATTCAAGCTATTTCAACAATACATTTTTCCCAATAATGAAAAGTAAAAGAAAAACTTTATTTTCTTATATTTTATAGCAGAGCCTGGTTGACAAGAGCTCAAAATGTGAGGTTCTAGCAAAAAATTTTTCTGTTTTCGAATGATTCTACGGAGAATAAAAGTTGGGGTAAATAGAACATCTTGATTTTGCCCACTTGTCACACTTTTGCTCAATTATCAACGGTATCCCATTCCACAAATGTGATTCTATTGCCAAGATTCTGTCTTGGCATCTCTTCTCTTGTCTTGACTGTCTTTCTTGATGATTCCATCTACTCCCCATGGTTTCATATGTTGTCTTTATATGAATGATTCTTAGAGTTATTCATTGTGTCCCAAAAGTCATAAGGAATTTTTAAGATTTAATAGTTTAAACTTTTGAACTTGGAAGACTAGAAATATACTCAACATAAACAGAGAAGTTCATAATAGAGAACAGTATGAGGAAAAAAACATAAGAAGTTCTATTTTTGGATATAGGCTTAAATCTTTTGGGTGTAGTTTAACATTCCACTAAGATGTTTAGGAACATGTTGTCTTATTTAGCCCATATCTTTATCCTAAGCTCCAGTTCCATATCACTGCTACCAATTCAGCATTTCTCTCGGATGTCCTACAGTCATCAAACTCTACATGCTCAAAACAGTAAAAATTATCTTTCCCCTAAAACTATTTTCTCTTCTTAACTTCCTGGTTTATGTAGAGTTTATTTCTAGTCACCCAGATGCACAACCTTGGTGTCATCCTTGTCTTTTCTTTTTTTCTCTCCACATCCAATCAATTCTCAGATTTTGTTGATTTTGTCTCCACACCGTCTAAAGTCTTAGCTCCATGTTTCCAGTCTCCTGACCATTATCCTAGATGAAGCAATTATGACTGCTTTCTCATACTATTGCATTCACCTACTAATTTATCTCCCACTTCCGATCTCATCTCTTTAATTCACAGCTGCCAAAGTTATATCTTTAAGTCATAGTCTGAATATATTACTACTTTGCTCAAGGTCTCTATTGCTTCTTCAATCAGAGTAACTCCTTTTTTGGTACTTAATGCCCTTTATAATTTGACTCCAACTTACTTTCCCAAGATGATTAGGCATCACTCACCTTTACCTGTTGACAGGGCAGTTGAACTGGACTTCTTGTTCTTCTTTACATAAAACATTCCATTTCCTTGCACTATAAAGTACCTTTTGAGTAGGCAATACCACATACCCAGAATCTTCTCTGTCTACATCCTGCCTGTTCTCATTAATGCTATTGTCTACATAAAACCTTTTCTCCTTTTTTCTCCTCCAGTTGCTTCCCATTCATTTGGATTCTTAGATAACGTACGTGTTTCTGTATATACATGTTGTCTACCATGAAAGAATGCAGAGTCCTTTAGTACAAAGATCATTTTTGGTCTTTGTAGTCATAAGTGCCTGGCACATACTAGGTACTTTAAAATGCTTTTTATTTGTTTTATTTATTGCTAGCATTAGTTTGTCTCCTGCAATCCTATCTTTCTTTTTTCTACTTGTAAACGCTAGTTCTCCTTTCCCTATATTCTTTCTCATGTCACTATCTCCCTGTATCCTACCTTTCTCTCTTCCCCATCATTCTCTCTGTTTCCCTTTTTGCCTTCCCTTCTTTCTCTCTTCTACATTTTGGTTTCTTTCAGATACTTTGTGGCTTGGACTACCTTGATACTCTTTCCTTTTATACAAAGGAGTTTTCTTTCACAGAAAATTGAGGGATAAATGTCAATTTTTGAATAACAATTCTTTCCAGGACCCTTTTCATACTCTCTGTTTTTCCAATTATCATAATTTCCTTCCTTACAAATATGGAACATTTTAATGAAATTAAAATTGAAAAACCCATAATCACATCAATTGTTGAGTCCTGCATCATGTTGATCTTTGCATGAGAGAACTTTGTGGTTTTGGATAAACATTTTCTTCATCTATGTCATCTACTTTAAAACACTTCAATGAACATCAAACATGGACAGAATTTTGACTAGCTTCAAGTACAATGAATAAGAAAGCCAGAAATGAGAAATATTATACAAACTATCTTACACAAATTATCCATAAAATTATTCACATATGCAAAATCTAATGTTAGATATAAATGCTTATGTAGTACTTTTCCACAAAACACACCAACTTCTTATGAATTTGACATTTTTTCTTAAGGCCTGATGATTCCAAAATATTTACATTTAAATAAGATAAAGATAGAGGCTATAGAAGTATACACAAAAATAAATAAATTAGATAAACCTGTATCATTTTTCTTTTTCATTCAATTTAATAATTTCTTCCATTCAAAGAGTATATCTAAGAATAATATCAGTAAACCTTCTATGAGGTGCTGTTTACCTAAGTAATTATGCAGTTAGTGCATAGGAATTTCTTAGATAAGATGAACAGCAAATTTCCTTCTCACTTGCAATATGGCTTATCAGTTGAGATGCTATATGGTGAATTCACTCAGTTTGGACTCATATCAGTTCACACTGTATCACACCATATCATATCATGCTTTATAAGTTTATGTAATTACATATCAAATTTAAATGTTTTGTCACCAAAAGGAAAATGAATATGGTTTTATTTTAGAAACTAAGAGGTACACTATGAAACACTCCTCAAG
Source organism: Monodelphis domestica (assembly GCF_027887165.1). NCBI lineage: Eukaryota > Metazoa > Chordata > Mammalia > Didelphimorphia > Didelphidae > Monodelphis > Monodelphis domestica. The sequence goes on from NC_077234.1 coordinate 158,456,151, forward strand.
AGATAGGCAAGGATAATATTATGAATATATTTTTAACTCTTTACTTCTATACTAACAATCCTCAGCCTTTCACTTAAAATCCTTGCCTCTTCCACTAATATTTGCCTCATATCTCTGTCTGCTTTTGTAATACTTGCGCTTAAATTTCTACCATTGTTGTTCAACATATCTAAAACTAGACACATCATCTTGACTAGCAACACACACACACAAATCTCTTTTCAACTGAATTCTTGTTTTTTTTCAAAGGAGTATAACTTTTCTGTTACAATCTCAACCTTTATGTTTGCCATACTCACTCTCCCTGTTCCTTTTCAAAGATGAAATCAGCTATCAAGTCTTCCCTTGTAAGATTTCATTATCTATCCATTTTATATTTATACTTAAAATATCTTGGATTAGTACCTCATTTCCTAAAATTTAGATTGCTTTAGCTGTCTCCTCATTGAAGCTTCATTCACTAGTTTTTCTCTGCTTTCAATAATCTTGCACATCCCTAATAGACTAGTATATAGACTTGCATATCCCTAGTAGACTAACTTTTTTAAAAGATCATTTTAGTAATTTTATTTGTTATCATGAGAACCTTCAATGATTCATTATTGCCTATTGGGTTAAACCTAATGGCCTTAAGTTGGCATTAGAATCCTGCTGGACAGAGAGGAAAAAAAAATAATGTGAATTTAAAAAATCAGATAAGGATTATCAAAAAATGAATTTACTTGTAATCTGGAAAAAAATTAAACTTAAAAAGGAAAAATTAAAGTCCTCTGGTCCAAACTGATTTTATCAAACTTTATCTTGAACAGACTTTTCTTTATAGATTTGCCTCTTGTCAAAGTTTATAAGATTTGTTTATGTCATTCCATGCTGCTATCCACACCATATAACAAATTCATTCATTAACAAACATTTATTAATCATATACTACATGTAACATTATAAGAAAAATAAATAAATGAATTTCATATAAATTTCATATATAAAAATAAATTAATGAACATTCATTTTTTACACACTTTCTTTGTACTGGAGCTCTAATACAAAATAGGAGCAATTCTTCCCCGCAAGGCCCTTACGTTCCAAGGAGGAAAGATTACAAATAGAGGGGAGGGGTGGCTAAGGAAGGGAGTTTTGTTCTGAGAAGTCACAGGAATGGTGAGTGGAAAACATAAACAAGCATGACATATCCTTTCCAAAAAGAAATGATAATTTTCCTTTAACTACTCTTCCCAAAGCAAGAGATAGGCTGGTGATATGCAGTGAAAATGTGTGAATTTGCATAACAGAACTACCACCAGTAAGGTCAGCCTAACTGCATAACTAGAGGTTTTGCAGGTGGCCAGTAGAATGGTGATATGACAGCAGATGGCATCAAGGCACAGTTGGGTAACTAGAAGTATCTGGTTTTAGTGAACTCTCCCCAGTAAGCACATCAAGGCATGATGATTTTTTAAAGTGAATCCTTCTGTGTTTCCTTATGTTACTGTCCTGTCTAGAAGACCTTCCTGCTCTTCTCCGTTTGGCCAAAAACCTATATTCCTCTCCAAGTCTGCCTCAGTCCTTACTCATCAGTTGCATAATATTCTGATAGATAAACCCCATAATGCAATGATCTTTCACTTACACTTCATTGCTCAGTATTTCGATGCACTCTCTGTGTGCATTATTATGTTCTTTGTACTGTCTATAGAGTGATGTGTCTTTTATTATGGATTATGGACTACTAATGTTCCTAGACTTCTTTAGACTTCTCTACATCGGTGAACATATGACTTCTTACTTATATGATTCTCATTCATGTCCTTTCATAAAGTCTTAATTTTTTAAAAATCTCCTTTTTTTGTCTTGTTTATCTTTGTATCCACAATGTCTAGTATGGTGTAATCATGCACATAATAGGAGCTTAATCAATTTGGTTAATTGTCTGATTTCATTTTTTTTCATATTGAAGACTACAGATACACACAAAAAAGATTAGGGGAACCAAGCAAATAAGTCTAAACGTTTCATTCATTGTAATTAATTAATTGTGTGGAGGCTGCCATCTCCTCTTTCCCTACAGTTCGCATGTAATACCATCCCTGGAGAAAATTGTTGTACCTGAGTATCAACTCATTCCATGTGATTTTTCACTTGACTTAGCTTTCGTCTCAACCAAATTTTAATATAAGGTCTACTTTAATGCCTCTGGACAGACAGAGAAGAAACACAATGTTTGAATTTTTGACTAACAAGTGATACTGCCAAATGATAAAATATTAATTCTATTACTTTGTATGCAGATAGGAGAGAACTAGAAGCAATTACCCTGACTCTAATTGCTTCATAGATGAATACAATTATGATGTTACACTCATTCTGTCTGTGTTCTCTGTATAAAATAACATCCACATAAGATAGTCAGAAATTTCATTTAAAAGTAAACCTTACCAATGTGAAATATATTAAGGCAATAAACCAAGAGATTAAACTTTCATAAACAGTGAGAGCTCATTGTTTTGTAAATGAGTGTATAATAATATCTTTGTAGCTCAAATGAAACCATAAAACTGACTGGGGGCCTCACTCTTTCTGCAAACTTTTGATTTATCTTTTTAATCTGTTGTTAGCATTGTAGAACAATTAAACATTGAAAATGGGCTCTAGTCTTCTTGCCACACTGCTCTTCTCCCATTGCACCCCTGTCATTTCTTTTATAATGACAAGCAATTTAGAGGAGAAAGAAACAATTAGAATGTAAGTAGCTCCTGCTGTTACAGGTGTTTTGTACTAATGAATAAAAATGACTGGGATTATAGGAAAGTGAGACTTACCAAGAGACCTCCTTTGGGGTTTAGAAGATATCAAAAAGTGGAAATGTCAGTCAACTTATTTTACAAGCTTTCCAAGCAAATTCAATGTCACTTCCATATGGTATACTGCTAAAGTAATGTCTACTTCTGTGAGTGCTTTTTGACATTGTTTAAGTGGAGAGAAAGGAAAAAAAGTAAAATGTATTGTCTCTTCCTCCCTGGACTTAATACTTGTAGAATCATAGAATATTTGAACTGAATTTGATCTTATAAATTCTACTATCTGTTCCTCCCTATCATTTTATTGGTGAGAAAACTGAGCCCTAAGAGATGAACTGATTTGCCAATGGTTCCAGGCAGGGGTGTGCTTAAGCCAACTTAAACATATTTGCAAGAACAGATAATGAAATTTTTATTGTGAACAATTACACCTTAGAAATTGTAATTGCTACAAATTAGGACTTGATTTATTGATTTGCTGATTATCTAGAACTAAGAAAGTGATGGAGAAAATGTTAATAATGCAGATAAATGCAAAAGCATGTGCATACATTTTAATTTTTCCATAGCCAGTTGTCTAACTTTTACCAGCACAATAGTGGATCCAGGTAAAGTTCAGTCGAGTCAGCAAACATTTATTTGGTCCCTTCTGTGTGCTATCTATGCTCTGTGCTAAACACTGGGGATACAAAGAAAGGCAGATAAATAAATGAGTTTCCATTATCAGAGAGCTCTCAGTCTAATTCCATGGGATGGTGAATAGGCAAGGGAAAGACAACATTGAAAGAATGATGTAAAAAACAAGAAATAGAGATGAAAACGACAGCAACGAAAGTAGTAGTATTAATAGCAGTAGTAATAGTAGTAGTGGTAGATGTTTAAATAGTGATTACCACGTGTTAAAGACTTGACAATTACTATCACATTTGATTTGATACATCATAGACATTTTTAGTGTGTTTTTTTCTAGCCCGTTAATGAGAGTTCATCAAAGAAACAGTATTTCATGGGTATTTCCCAAATCATTATCAACTGTATAGAAATATATAGAAATCAGGTACCATTATCTTCATTTAGGGGAATACAGAGTGAAAAGTGACAGATTTACCTGAGTGGGACATTTAAATTTACCTAATAGGGAACAACTAAGTACTTTTCACTTTGAACTGAATGTTCAACAGATTACCTCCATTGAAAAGAAGTTTCTAGGAATGGATCCTCTTTCTTTCAGCAACAGTTTAGAAATGGTGATGTTTTGTTGATAATTCAAAGTCTAAACTAAAAGAGAGCAGGTGTGGAACTCAGGCAGTATGGTAGTTGCAAACTGAATGGCCCATTAAAGCAGCCTTCACTTTCATGAATCCCGAGAGCGTCTGTTTAATATGGTTGAGAACAGACAGCTTTTCAGTCATAAACCCTCTATTCCAAGTGTTAATAATTTACCACTAAAAACCAGATGAAATTAGCTTCATGAAGTAGTCATCTAATCTTCATGGCTATATCTGTACGTTACAGAAATAAAATTTATTTCCAAAAAGAACACTTTTCATCTTGCTCTCCCTCAAACTTTGACAAAGGAACATTTTCACTCATGTTGGTGAGATGCTCCTGAGGCTTTCTCCAACCCTCCCTTTTCCACTTCAATGTTTTTTTGAACTAGTGGAAACAGTTATCAATTATAAAGTTTTTTATGAAAATATTCTTCCTCTTAAATCTTTAAATTCCTCCTAAAATAAAAGAACTTAGTTTTAGGTCTTCATATATCCTCTTTTAGTTGTATTACTGTCTTGATTTTACTTGATATTTGTTTCTGAATATATTCTCCTTTTCCTTTTCCTAGAGAGTCATCCCGTGTAATAAAGATTTCAAAATAAAGGGGATAGAACAGTTCAGCAAAACCAATAACAACTTCATTTGCCAATATGTTCAGTATTCCATATCTTTAGTCTACACTACCTTTGCAAAAAAAGGGAAAGAGAATCTCAGATCTTCTTGTCTGAGATTGGTTATTACTATTAGATGGTGTTCAGATATTTTGGGGGCCAATTCTTTTATATCATTGATTCATTATGTGTGTTTTCCATGGTCTGCTTATATTATTCTGTACAAGTGCTGATAAGTCTTCTGAGAGTTCTCTAAATTCTTCATATTATTTAGTTCTTACAACCTGAATCCATCAAGCATCTACCTTAACTGATCCTCCCAGGCAGTTGTCTTGTATATTGCCTAGTGCTGATTCTATTTCTTGTTCACTTTATGCAGTTTCATCAAAAGTAAGAGAGTTAATTCAGATCCAGGGAAGGTCAACCTGAGCACATAAGAAGCCACTGATTTACCTTAATTAAAAAAAAGAATAAAGGATGAGGAAGTATTAGAGGGGTTTAGATTAGTTGATCCAACTCCAGACAAGCAAGGAGACCTTTAGAGTCAGAAGATATTTGGATTTGATTTAGCTACTATGTGGCTACAGGCAAGTTACTTAACTACTCTGGTTTTCATTCCTTATCTATAAAATTAAGGGTTGGAGGATGGACTAGATAACCCTCTAAAAACCCTTCCAACCCTAATCCTAATTTCCTGCTGAAATGATCTGCTTGTCAGAAGTCATTTCTAAAATAGAGATGGGGAGTGTTAGGAGGGAGGCACATAAGGGAATATGTACAAGGGTTAAAGTGGAAGTAGATTTTTCAAGTTATTTAAATTAATGAATATTACAGGTTATTTGGGAATCACTAAGACATTCCTCTTTGCTATGTCACGGAAATTATGTGCAGCCTTCCACTGAATCTATACTTTATGATCTTCCTTCCACTTGGATCTAACTCTATTCCTTGTATCCCCAGATTGAACAAGATTAGATAAGAATAGATGTTTTGTCCTACATTTGGTGAGACACAATCCCACCATTATTTCAGAGTAATTGTGGTGGTAGACTTTGTTTAGGGTTTCATTGATACTCTGGCAAGTTTTCTAATTCAGATAATAAAAGATAGCATTTACTTTTATGAGATCCAAAAATTAGTTGATAAATTGTTATTGTGTTAAACCTCGGGGAATAGCTTATAATTAAGTCACAAAAAGGACATTAAAGAAATGTTAAATATCTTACTCAATGACATGAAAACAAAAAAGTTCAGAATTAATGACAGTCAAAAAAAAAAGTTGTGTAATATTCTATAAGGCAGATGATTGTTTCCTAATGGGAAAAATCACTGAAGGTTAGCATAATACTATATTTTTATGCCCTGCCATGCAAATATACAAAAATTGGCTTTTATTTTAAATATTCATTTGAAATATATATTACATTTTAGTTAGAGAAACAGAAGTGCTTTAATATTTATATAGTTTAATCTTATTAATAAGGGGCTACCATAGACAATTTCTATGAAGTATGATAGCTACACTCCTTTTTTATACATGGCTTTGAGATAACTATTTTTAAATTTTCTCTCTGATTTATTGAGTCAGTTGATTTTCCTATGAAATATTTCACATTTTCTTCTATCTTTTTTCAGTCTTTTATTATTTCATGATGTCTCTTTTTTATCTATCCCTTCTTCTGAGAATTCTTCTTAGACTTGTTCTCTGCATTCTTCTTTGAGGCTTAGCTTATCAATATTTTCAGGTGATTGTCATTTTCTGAGTTTGTGTCGAGCTTACCTGTTACTATAGAAATTCTTTATGGTCAGGTTCTTTTTTTTGTTTACTCATTCTTCCACCCTATGTCTTGACCTTTAGATTTTATGTTAAGAGTTGAGCTCTGTTCACTTCTTGAAGGGAGTGGAATTGGGTCTTGAATTTGTGTCTTTTTATGTCCTCCTGCTATTTTCACAACTCTGTCTGAGTGCCTAAAAGTTTCTGGTACACCCAGAGTGGTAAGATTTTTTTGGGGGGGAGGTTTGTTTGCAAGGTCCTGACCCAGATTTAGGCCTACTGGATTGTGTACAGTTGAGTGTCAGTCAACTGATTTGGGACTTGGGAAATGTAAGTTTGTTGTGAGGTTCTTAATATTCAATGTGACCAAACTACTTGACTCTGACTTGGTGTTAGTTTCCTGTACTGGTTATTCCACCACAGGTTGATGTACAAGGCCAAAGGTTAGAATGATGCCCCTCACTCTGCTCTTGGGTTCATAGTCACAAAGCTGAGTTTGAGGAATTTCATCTTTGCTCTCTATATAACTAGGGACTCTCTCACTAATAATCATGACTACTCTTCTCCTACTGGAAATGGGACCCAAAAGAGCTGCCAGACGGCACTCATTCCTGTTCTTAGCCTTGGTTCAAGGTCCTTAGCATCTCGCAGCCTTGGTTCTTTGAGCCTTGGTATTCAGTCTCAGAACAATTTGTCTAGGGATACTAAAATGTTCTCGGACAACCCCAAGCCCAGTGTTTTCTGACTAAACTGTCTATCTACCTCAGTTGACCTAGACTGGTAAAATGGACTCATTCTGACTTTTTCTTGGCTTTCATGGTATTTGATAGAGAGTGTTTTCTAGGTTGTTGTAGAGTAGGTACTAGCTGAGCAAAAATACTCACGCTTATTTCCTCATTTTAATTCCTGCCTCTTAACATGGACAATTTGATGAATGCTCTATCCATCTTCCCACTTATCGGCAGAAGATTTACATCTAAACTCTTTTAGTGGTCCATTTTCCAAAAGTGGAGGCTCACGTGCTTATTACACTTTGAAATCAGTACTCAGCTACATTCAGAATAATAACCAATTACTTTTTGCACATCCAAGTGAATTTCAGGACTTGTGGAGATCTGGCACATTTTCAAATAACTCGGGAAAGGACAAAACACACCACATGCTATTTTAAGAAAAAGGGGGGAAAGGAGATAGCTGGGAATTAATGACTTGTTCGTTTAATGTCCAGACTTGGAAAGATTCATTAGGCAATCAATTTGTAAGCTCCTGGAGTGTAACAAGGTGTTAAATAGTAGCCAACATGGACTTATCAAAAACAAATCATGCCAAACAAAACTAATTTTCCTCTTTGACAAAGTGACTAATCCTATAGACAGGAGGACACACATGGGGAGGGAAAGTGTAACCTTTCTATAATTTACAGTGTTTCACATGTTCTTTTCAATGACCAAATAACAAAATATGGTATAAGTGGAATATTAATAAGATAGATATAGACAAGGCTAGTTAAGAATTTCCACTTAAGGGAGTGATGTGTTAAATTGGTAGGAAATTAGGAAGAGGATTCTAACAAGCATTAAGAGGGGCCTGGGACTCTTTTTGTTTCTTATTAAGATACAGATATTTTGGCAGTGGTTTGAAGAACGTGCCTCTGAAGGCTAAAAATGAATGTTGCAGGAAAAAAAAATAATCTAATTTAAAATTTAAAGAAATAATTAATTTTGGCTTTAAATTATATAATAAGCTATATTATCTCATAAAATAAGGAACTATGAATCATTTATTGCTGTTTTTCAGCCATTTCATACTTTTTGTGACTTTCACAAGGGTTTTCTTGGCAAATGTAGTGAAATAGTTTGGCATTTCTTTTTTTCCAGTTCATTTTATAGAGATGAGGAAACAAGCAAAAAGGGATAAGTGACTTATACAAGGTCTCACAGCTAATAAGTTATCTGAGGCCAGATTTGAGCTGAGGTCTTTCTGACTCTAAACCCAACTTTCTATCTACTGTACTAACCAGATGCTAGCAAAATAAATCATATAAGTACAAAATAGGGAGATATATACATTTTGGTAACCAACTCCTGTATCCCACACACTCCGTCTCATACTATGCCAAATATGTTATGGCTCAAGAAAAGGTATGTTATGAGTACAGAATGAACAAAGCATACAATGTGATTATAAATGAAACAGAGCTTCCCTTTCAGACACATTGATAGCTATGTTTCATTTTATGTCCCAGTCTAGATGGAGGACTTTTTTGATTCAAATGTAAGTCAAAAAGAAGTTTAAAAGCATCCCATTGTCTTAAGTGAATGTGAGAAAGAGGCAAAATATTCCCAGACATATAATAAATTTCATGTTCTGCTTTGATTTTCAAATAAAATTATATTGTTAGATTGCTAACAAAATGTAACAATTGCATTCACAGAGCATTGATACACTTTTTAAAATTTGATGCATAACAAGATACTTCAAAAGTGTTCTATAGAATAAGACCATATGTGCAGTGAAAAGAAGTCAGAGGACCTGATTTATAATATTTCTTCTTACATTTACTTTTTACTTGTATGACCTTGGACAACTCATCTAATATCTCTCTGCCTCAACTTCCTTATTTAGAAAAATATAAGGGACAGTGAAAGGTTAGACTCAGAGGTCTTTTCTATATTCATTATTCCAAGAGGTTATGATGAAAATCACTATTCTTTACAACATATTATGAAAAATCCCAAGGGAAATATTTAGTTTCTTTTAAAATATATATTTCAATCACTTTTTAAACCCTTGCCTTCTGTCGTAAAGTCAATGCAAAGTATTAGTTCCAAGTCAAAGGAATGATAAGGGATAGGCAATAGGGTTAAGTGATTTGCCCAATGTGACACAGCTAGGAAGTGTCAAAGGCCAGATTTGAAACCTGGACATCCCATTCTAGACCTGGCTAGTTCTACCCATTGAGCTATCTAGCTACCCCCTCAATCACCTTATTTTTAAGGGAAAAGTTGTCAGATTTTTTTCCTTCAATTACTTTTTATCTTACCTTCTTTCAGATATATTGAGAATCAATGTGTTTACAGTTTTTCCTTTCTTATTCCAGACAGACAACTTATTCCAGAACTTTAGGCTAGAAATTGGTTCATACACGTGAGTTAAAATCCATTTTATTCTAAAGGAAATTAACACAAATTAAATAACAACCTTATGGGTGCAGCTATGTGTTTCCTTAGATTAAGTGCCTGGCCCAGAGTTAGAAAGACAAGTTCAAATCTAGCCCCAGATATTTTCTAGCACTCTGGCCCTGGGCAAGTCACTTAAACCCGTTTGCCTCACTAACATATGTGAAAAGAGACTAAACAACAACATTTCAGAGTATATGACTCAATTTCATCTTTCATTTTTATATGACAACACAATGTTTGTGTTCTCTAAGAAAACCATTATTAATTTACAAAGTGGTTCTATTTCTCCCTGTTTACATTTCTGATCATCTTTCAAATCTTGACATTTCTTTCTCTGTACATTCTCTTATATATGTGAAACTCTACAGCTACACAGATGCCACCCTGCCTCAGACCCTCATTAGCTCTCTCACCTGAACTTTTGTAGTTGTCTTCTAACTTGTTCTTCTTGCCTCAAGTTCCTCCCCACACCAATCTATATATCGCAGAGCTGACAGAATACTTTTCATAATGTACTTGTTGACATTATCCTTTTACTCATTAAAATTCAGGATATTACATAAATTCATTTATTTAACATTTACACAGCCTGATCCTTGCCTACTTTTCCAGTGTTCTTATACATTATTGTCCTCAACTTAATCTGTGGTCCATCCATTATTCCTCCATGATATTCCATTTTCTTTTTCCATGCATTGAATCTCCCCCATGATTGTAATATTCTCCCCCTTCACCTCCACTTCTTGAAAAACTTGGACTCCTTAAATATACTTGTTCTGCAGGGGGCTTTTCCTGGTCCCCTCAGGTCAAACTATAACTCTAAGATTGCTTTGTTGTTTATTTATATCTAACTTATGTGATACAAAGCATCACCGTGTTAGTAAATACATGTTAAGCGCTCAATAAATATTTATTGGTTAACTAATATTTTGTCTATGATGAAGGGAAAAAAATTTTTGAGAATGGTCCTCATCATGCAAGCATAAACGTTTTTCTCTACTTGTTTTCTCTTTAAGAGGTAACCACATACTTGCAAGTGATAAAAAATACTCTTCTTAACAGAAAATAATTATTATAATGATTCATTATTTCAGCTGTTATTATGTATTTTGCTATATTACATTAAAGATATAAGAAAGAGATTGAAAAATATTTACCATAAGAAATATATGGAAAAACGGTGTTCTCTGTAAGAGCTGGCTATTATTAGAGTTGGTCTTTCACTTCACAAATAAAATATAAAACTGACACATGAGATACATAGATTTTTATATTTATACATGTAGTACATATGTTTATATGTATGTTTTTATTTCTTTTCACTTTTTCTTGAGAAAACATTAAGCAGCTATGAACAGAATTTTCAGAGAGTAACATATGGGTTTTCAGCCCATATTTTTTGTTATCCACTGGATTTTGACTTTCAATTAGGTATACGTTTGAAATGGAAATCTCTAATCTTTTGAAATTCATAATTAGCTATCATAATATTGGCAGTAATACCAGATGATTAGCATAGTTGAGAGATTCAGCCTTCATTTTCACTCTCCAAACTTTATAATCAATAACAGCAAATTTTAAGTAAAGTACAGTCTCTTGGCCATGAAAGTTTTTAGCATGTTTGATAAAATAAAATCAAGTTGTCTCCAACCCCAACATTTGAACTCTGTCTTCTGAAGATCACTTGATTTGAAATTTTTGGCATTCTATAAGAAACTAGACTAAGAAGAACATAAGAACTACATTGGCAAATGATCTGTCAAGTGACCCAAGAACAAAATCGAGATTGAGTTGCCCTTTGAAATAAACCTATTTGAATTTTATTATCTTCAGAGCACCTTGTGTCTCTAATCTTGTGAAAGGTTAGTATTCCATCCATCAGAGTAAGATTAGAGCACTAGCTGATGTCTGTTTTTGATGATAACTGAATGCCACAGCTAGGACTGCAAGAAGGAGATTCATTACCATTAGCAGGTTGTTGGCTCTTTTTGTTGTTGTTTTTGTTTTTGCTTTTGTTTTGTTTTGTTTTGTTTTTAAGAATCCTTAACCAGGCATTGAGAAAGTCGTTTATTTACATTATAAAGTTCGATATGTATTTCCAGGTCAAGACATATAGTTAAAAATAATAACACTTGAGTGCATTATAGAGCCTTCTCAAATAACCTCCAAAAGATATCCTTGTATTATTTCTCCACCTATTTTAGACATATCTACTCCTGAATGTTACTTCCTCTAGAAAGAATCGCTCATTGCTTTCTGTACATATTGAAGGAAAAGTTCAGAGCAAGAGAAAAAGAACAAATCAAAGAAAAATAGAGTAGGACCACTAAATCTGAAAAAAAAACTTTTAAAGCATCAAAATCACACATTTCTAGTTGTGTTAATTAAAAAAATTATAGAAAGATACTTAATTTAACATGTTTTCCTTCCAAAGCAAGGTAAGAAATTCTGGTGGAAACTTTGAATTTCAGTGAATCGTTCTATGTCAAATTGGTATTTATATTATGATCAATTAAATATCAGCATCTGATAAGTCATATGTCTTTATTCTATTTCATTAAATAGTTTTCCATAAGAAAGTTTTAGTTTGGTACCCATACATGCCTGATGATAGACGCCACCTGATTCATTACAGGATGAACTCCCTTGAAAGATGCTTCAAAGAACCCTGTCCAAAATGTTCCTCACACATAGATATTAGTGAATAGATGGATAAAGGGTGTTTTTGGACTCTTTTTTTGGCTGTCAACATGAATATAGAAACATTCATGTTATTCTTCTGAAATTACAAAATTCAATTGCCTCTTGCCCATACTTGTCATATTCATTCTGAGATGAAAACATGCAGCCACACCACGTTTAAGGTATACAGATACATGAGAAAGAATGGTTGTTGATTTTTTGTTTAGTTTTGTTTGCCTTAAGTTTAACATTTTATTTCAGATAGTGAACAATGGGAATGTATTAATTTCCAATTTCCTCCTCTTGCAGAATATTTCTTTATATATCCTTGAGTCAATAGAAATGAATTGGGCTAGATAGAAAGCAATTATTCAAACACCAGTGGCCCAGATGTTCTTGTTATCTAAAAATAATTACCCTATGGTCTTAAATCATTCTATTATTTTACTCCTAGCATTTTGTCCTTTAGAGACCAATTCTCATTTCTTTTTTTTTTAATTAATTGAATGCTTTACTAATCAGAATGCTATCACTGAACTTGGAGTCAAGAGATAATCCTGTCTCCCACTCATCTCATTGCAGTATTGATTTGTCTGTGGCTTTAGACATATCTCATGTTTGCTAGGTGCCTTCTCTATCTTTCTTTATCTCAATTCTTGAACCTCTTTCAGAAGATATTCTGTTGTCTCTTTTAGTACTCTGAAAAGAAAGTCTGGGGGGGCGGCGGCAAAGACCTTTCAAATGAAATCAAAGATATGTTACCTAGCTTTCTTTTTCCATTAGAAAGCTAGAAAACACACTTCCTATATTTTTATTTTTACATTTATTTTTCTAACCACAAAACAAATTCTTTCCTGTCTCTTTTCAAAGGATTTCTTTTTTTTTCTTTTATCAGTACTTTCTACGGAATCACACTATACAGTTTTCTTCAAATATCTAGAATCTTCAAAAGGCTGCAATAAAAAATAGGAGGGACCCAACACCTTAAAATTATTTAATTGTAATGATGGTTACAAAAAAATAGGTCTGAGTAGGGAAAATGCACATTCTCATTACCCATTTTCAGATAAACTCTATTTTATCAATTTGTTCTTTTAGAAGTACGTTTCCTTTTAGTTAAATTTCAATCTGGTATTTGATCCATTGATCAAAGCAAAACTTTCTTCTCATGGCTACTCTGGCTCACGCCTCTTCACAGACTTTCTACATCACAACTTTTTGGTGAATAGAGAAATACAGAATTCAATCTCTTTTTCTACATCAATAATAAATTAACTATTTTCATAAAGACCAATACATTAGTTTGTATTCTCAAAAATTTTAACTTTCCAGTTGAAGGAATTCTCCAACTTATTTTCCATTATTTAGGAACTTATTGTCCAACTGGGCTGGCAAAGGAAAAATCCTTTTTTCTGCTCAGCTGAGAATAGGGCAAATAAACATTGTACTTTGACCTCCAGGAATGCCAAAAATTGATAAGAAAAATTCATTCTCTTCATAGACTTCATATTTTATTATAGTTAATAATAATTTCCTTTTTTCTGTAGTGACAAAACCATATACTCTATTTTTATAACCCAAAGACATTATAGTGAAAGCTCAATTGTTTTATATGTAATTGAAAATCTCTACTAAATTGCATTTATTTAATTTGTTCATCCAATTACAATGGAAGATTATTATGATGATTCCAGAGCAGTGTGAAATCTCCATAAGTGAGTAAAACATAATTTATTAAAACACAACATAATGAACAATGTAGTGTTAGGCGTATAGGGGAAAAATGAAAACAAAGATATTCTCTGGCCTCAGGGAACTTATATTCTAATCACGTTCCATGGAAATCTTAAAATAAAAAGGCAAATTATACTAAATATAATTTTAATATTTAATTTAATTTATTATAGTCTGTTGGAAAACTATATATTATGTAATTTATAATAGTTCTATATGTAATATATGTATTCATTATGTGATATATATAATAATAACAATCTGCTTAGCCAAAGTACTTTATTCCCTGATTATGCCTCATATATCTGAAAACATTGGATCAAGAAGAGCCAGGGGTACATTACTAAAGTATTCAATACTTCTGAAACACCACATGCAAAGCATTTTCTCAAATGGAAATATTTCTAAAATGGGAATTGATAACTAACATTTAAGTAAAGAGCCCAAATGCCTCATTTACTTCATTATTTTATTCAGATTATTGAAAGAGGTGTCTTTGGTAATGTATCCAAGTTTTCTAAGTGTCTGAATGTATTACTGAAACCTTGATATAAGTAGACCAGAAGATCGGTCCCATTACACATTCTGTAATATATACATTATCTAATGGTACATGTGAGAAAGGAGTTTCAAAGAAAATGTTTCTAGTTCTATGATTGTACATTTGTCTAGGGTGTCTGGTGCAGTGGAAAGAACATTGCATTTGGAGTCAAAGTATCATAGATTTAGAAATGAAAAGCGTCTTTTAAGTCTCTCTGATTAATTTCATCCATTTCACAGTTGAGGAAACTGAGACCGAGAGAGATTGCCCGGGATCACACAGCTAAGAAGTGGCAGACCCTATATTTGGACCAGTTCCTTTTATTCCAAATCTGTCCCGCTTCCTTTCACATTGACTTAGGTTCATATTTTATTCCTATTTGTGTGACCTGGGACAAGAAATTTAACTTCTCCATGTCTCAGTATCCTCAACGGAGAAGTAAACATCTTCATCCAAAAACATGGTATTTTAAGGTTCCTTCTAATTATGTTTATTAGTGTATGTTTTCTTTATCTCTGCCTCAGAAAAGTTTGCCATTTTAAAAAAAAAAGAAAAATTTACCTATTATTCTGTCATGGAACATTAAAAATGTTTTTAATGTTGTGTCATTTTACACATTTTTAGCATATGCATATATATGTATATTGTACTGAATATAATTTTTAAAGAACACGTGTCTGTGTGTGTATATATCAGTGAGTATGTGTGTGTTTCTATGGCAGCTAAATGGCACAAAGGTTAGAGCTTCAAGGTCTGGAGTGAGGAAGACCTGAGTTCAAATCTGATCTCAGACACTTATTAGCTGTGTGACCCTGGAGAAATCACTTAGTCCTGTTTGTCTCAGCTTCCTCATATGGGAAATGAATTGGAGACAAAAATGGCAATGCCTTCCAATATCCTTGCCAAGAAAACCCCAAATGGAGTCACAAAGAGTTGGACATGATTGAAATGATTAAATTGTATGTGCTTAGAAATATACCTTTTGGGGGCAGCTGGGTAGCTCAGTAGATTGAGAGCCAGTCCTAGAGATGGGAGGTCCCAGGTTCAAATCTGGCCTCAGACACTTCCCAGCTGTGTGACCCTGGGCAAGTCACTTGACCCCCATTGCCTAGCCCTGACCACTCTTCTGCCTTGGAGCCAATACACACTATTGATTCCAAGATGGAAGGTAAGGGTTTAAAAAAAAAAAAAGAAAGATACCTTTCTTCAAACACTGTGCTCATGTTTTTAGCACTGAATATTGAAAAGCATATGTGTGTCGAAACACTAAGCTGGGAGGGAGAGGGTATTCTGTATTGATAAATTACATATTGCCAATACAAAATCCCCACCAAAATTAAATAGATTTATCAACTGTAGGGGGGGACAGCTATCCCTGTAGTTGGTAAAAGAAAAAAAAAACAACTCTCTAACTTTCTATATCCTTCTCCCTAAAATGGTTGTAAATAGTAATTTTATTATAGAAATACAAGTAGGAGTGTGGCATGATGTCTTGAGAAACATATTACATTAATCCCAATTTTGGTCCAGAATAGTATTGCGCTCTAGCAGATACTGACTATTATATGAATTTGTGATATTTACAATTTCTGTACTTCAGGATCTCAGCTACTCTTTCAACTCACTGTTCAGCACCTAAAGGATTTTACCAGGAAAATGAATCCCCATCACTCTATGGAGAGATTTTCATTCAATGAAAGTCTAAGTCCTCTCCCTTCAATGATCAGAGAATCCATCATAACTATTGCGTATTCAGCTCTTACCTCTCCCTGTTTGATACTCTGATTCTCCCAAGTATTGGGCCAAATAGTATACTTTCTGTCAGCCTTGAAGTAATCACTGGAGACAAGCATCAGAAAGAGAGCAAAGAGCAAATTTTAGAAAATATCACTCTGTACTCTCCTAACACCATAAATGTATGACCTATATTCCAGGACACTTGGTTTTCTTTATTTCCATTTTACTTACGATCCATCTTTTTTAGGTAAAAAATAAAAGCTGTGCATGAACCTAACTTTTCTCCAGAGATGAAACAGGCATGAGTGGGAAAGTTTTTAATTTGTCCTGAATCCTGGATAATTCTGATTCCTTCAGGGAAAGGTGGCAATGGGGACTAGGGGAAATGGGATAATGTAATTATTGTTGAGTTGTTTCAGCCATGTACAATTCTTTCTGACCCCACTTGGGGTTTTCTTAAAGATACTGGAGTGGTTTGCCACTTCCTTCTCCAGATCTTATTAAGGATGAGAAAACAAAGGCAGTTTTAAGTACCTTATCCAGGGTCACACCACTAATAAATGTCTGAGGTCAGATTGGAATTCACAAAGATGAGTTTTCCTCACTTCAGGCCTGGCACTCTATCTTGCTGCCTAGATATGTCTATCAGATAGTTTCAACACTATCTATTCCATGACTATTAAATGAGTAATGTTTCATTAAATCAGGATGTTCCACAAGAAGGAGCAGAGCTGAGAATTTTGCTATTATACTGATTGCTTTCACGAAGTGAAGAGAAATAAGTTGTGTGTCACTTCATTCAATTATTAAGTTATATAAGAAGTATTAGGGAAAAACAGACAAAAAATAACAACTTAATTTCTCCTTTTTCATACTTTAATCATGTAAATGTAACTACTTGTAGCCATAAATGATCTGATCAATTTGCAAAATGCTAAGTCGCAGAAGAGTAAGAGCTATGCTTTTAAAAAATATATCCTCAGCCTAACCCAGGGTTCAGAACATAACAAACATTTGTTTGTTGGATGAATGAAAAAATAAATTCTTTCTTTTAAAATACTCTTGTGAGACCATTCTATCTATAATTTTAAAACTCTTAATAAAGAATAAACACTATTAAAATAATTACTAATACCCTCCCAGATTATAATCTTACAGAAAAGTATTTGAGCCAACTACTTCCATAATCTACTTTGCTTCTCAAAATCCACTGACCCCAAATGTCTGCAAAGTACTAGTTGCCAGGTGTCTTTCTTTTATGCAGTGAAATTAGTACCTGTCTCTAGAAAACCTCAAATGGTATTTTAAATCCCTTCCAGTGATCGTATTAAAATATTGTTTCAACAGAAAAATGTTGCCATTCTAGATTGATTTTTTAAAGTGTATTTGTGATTGCAGATTGTTTTATGGGTTTCTACTAAAAATCTCTGTGTAAAACTGGATTTGATTAGATTACTTCTACTGGGAAAATTTAAAGCTCTATATCTGAATGAATTGAATGTTGAATAAAGCTTTATTTTCCCTCTGACAGCCTCAACTTTCTGAACAAATTTTCCTGGAGTCATCCCATTTTCATTTCTTAAAATTTAACTTCAGGAGGATCTAGTTGAAATTCCAAAGTTATATAATGAAAATTATAGATAAATGAGTAGCATGATTTCTTTTTTAAAGTGAATGTATATATATATATATATGCTCCATAATTTCTAAAAATAATTGTCCTCTGTTTGTCTGTTAAAGATTTTTAAATTTCATGATGGGGCTTGAGAAATATAATACTTAAAATGTGATATAACAAAGATAGGAATAGGGTTTGCACCTACGGTTTACTTAGTATTGAAAACTCCCAGGTGAATAAACCTGCTCAACAGTCAGGTGAGTACTTACTCAATAGTTTAGAGTTTTAAAGTATGACCTGAAGCAGAGGTGTTAAACAGAGCCTGCAGACCCATATTGGGCAGCAATACATGCTAGTTTTGGGGAACAACAAAGATAGGCAGGACTCCAATTCTGCCCCCAAGAAGCGGATAATTTAATATGTGGAAGGACAGCTAAAAAATAAATGTTACAAAGGGCTGAGTGAAGCAAGTAGAAAGGCAAAGTCCAGGCTTAGAGTGAATGAGCCAATGAGAAAAATTTGAAAGCCAGAGCTATGGAAGGTCAAGTTTGCCAATTAGAATATAAGATCCTTAAGGTCAGGGACTGGGTTTCTGCTTGAATTTGAATTCTCTGTGTTAAGCACATCCCCTGGCTTCCAGAAAGTGCTTAATAAATGTTTGTTGTCTTCAGTGTAGAACTGAAAAGACATAACTGCATGCAATATTTGCCTGATGCACTTTATGCTTTGTTGCCTTGAATTTAAAACGTGACTGATTTGACTGTAGTTTCTACTCCCCTCCAAAGGCATTTTTGATACTTAAATAAATGTAAATAATTCCACTGAAGTCCAGTGACTCATCAGGTCATGGATGTGGCACTGGGCTCTCCCCTAGATTATACAAGCAAAGGATAAGTAGGGAAAGAAATGAAATTGTGATAGAATAAATTAGAAATTTCTTAACTTCCTTTATTAGATTCTTTGAGAATAAGTCTGGACTTTTTTTCATCTCGAATACTTAGCACAGCACTGAATAACCTTATGGAATTGGGTTCCCTGTTCAGAACCTGGCTCTTTGTGTCACTATTGGAAATGAATAATGTCACTTCTTAAATTGAAATGAATTATGTCTAAAATGGATCAGGTTTAAATCAAGATGATAGGTAGGGGATAAAAATGGGTGGAGACCTGGACTTAGGATCAGGACACCTGGGTTCAGATATGGCCTTAGACATTAGTTCTGTGACTCTCAGCAAGTCTTTTAACTTCTCTCTACCTCAGTTTACTCGACTATAAAATGGAGATGATTTGACCTGTCTCCCAGGTTTGCTATGAGAATCAAATGAGATTTATAAAGTATTCCAATATTCCAACATGTAACAATATATTATTGTTGTTCTGTTGTTTTTGGAATCATTTTTGCGACCCCATTTGAGATTTTCCTTGAAAAAATATTAGTTTTCCATTTGCTATTACAGATGGTCTTATAGAGGAAGAAACTGAGGCAAACAGGTTTAAGTTCCTTGCCCAGGGTCACAATGCCATTAAGTGTCTGAGGTCAGATTTGAACTCAGAAAGAGGAGTCTTCGTGACAACATCAGGCCAGCATTCTCTCTAAAAATTCATACCTTTCTTAATGGACAGGTCGGGGAAGGAATACAGGAAACAAACCAAATTCTAAAAAATTAAAGACTTTTGACTAGAATAAATAGGCACTATGGATAGCAACAATAATAGCAACAACAAAACTTAATCCTGGAGTATTGTTATTAAATAGACACAAGATAATGTGCCTGCAAAGCATTATTAAAAATCTTTTATTCTCTAATCAAGTTTGTGAATATATCTTCACTTCCTGAAATGTACTAGAAGCAAGTTGAGTAAGTAAATAGATTTAAAACAATAGAAAATCATATCCCAGTGGCTGAGAATCATATTATTTATATACCTGTCCGGTGGTTTGTATGGTGGCACCTGTTTCCAAGGGCAATAGTTCAGACTTAATATCTCCCAAGCTAAAAAATGAGAATTACAATGCGTAATGTTTCATGACAGTTATTATGTCACTTTGGAATTGCAGACTTCCATTAACTTCTAGGTTGAATTGAATTATGTGAATCTGTGATACCCATTAAAATATACTAAGAAAAACTGGTATTTGGCAGACAAGGTAGCAACAAAATACACACATCTATTTCTGCATCCAGGTCCGGTCTGACTCTCAGTAATTACAACACCTGCTTAACAGGGCTTCTTTTCTATTCCTGAATAAGTTGCTTCATGTAGAAAATAATTTTATGTAATTTAGATCTCATTATTTGTAAAAGCACCAATTATGAGGCCCACTTATATACTCAAGTTGTATTTGTAATATGAGCAGATTAAATCAACATAATCTATTAAATTACTAAGAAAAAGGTAGAGAGACTCCTCAGAGTAGTCCCTTTCTCTCCTTAATCTTCTCTAAATGATTATTCTTGTTTTTGCTGTGACCTTGATGTTTAAATGAAGCCATTATTATTGCTGGAGTCTTCTAAGGGAGACTAAACTTCCCAGCTTGATTTTGCTATTCCAAAGATTACAACTCTAAAGTTTTCAACTAAATGTACTTTTTTGAGACAAATGGCTAAAATTGTATCCAAAGCCAAACAAAATATACATTACTTAATTTAAATGTGTGGTTGATCTTTAAAGTATTCTATTTGATTCTACCTTAAATTAAGAAATATCAGAACATAGATGACGTCACTTCTCATTCAGTCAGTAAACATTTAAGTGCCAACTTTGTGCCATGCCTTGTGCTAAGCACCATGGATACAAGAAGGACGAAAAACAACACTTTCTCTAAAGGAAATGAGTCTAATAAGGAAGAAAACATGTAAACAACTAGATATAAACCAATATTAATATGGAAAACTGGAAATAAACATCAGAAGAAATGCACTAGTATTTGAGGGGATTTGGAAGGACTTCTGGTAGGAGGTAGGATTTCTTATATGACTTAAAAGAAACCAAGGCAATGAGGAGGAATAATAGAATTGCAGTCATGAAGAACAGCCAGTGAAATTGATTGAAGTTGGGACATTGATTGATTTTTGACAGAAAGGAGGAACAGAGTACATATAGGGGATAAAGATATAAGAAGACTGAAGACTGAAAGGGATCAAGATATGAAGGACACCAAATATTCAGAACTGATTTTGGGTGAAGAAATCTTCTGTGATATAATGAGCAAGGTCTTCGTATTGATTAATCACCTCTATGGTTCATTTTGCTCTTGCCCTGATAATTCTGGGGATTTCTGAAGTCACTGTCTGTCCAGGATATTCAGTTCCACTCCACTCCTCTTAGTAAGCCAGAGCTAACAGAAAATATAGAAACATAGAACATTTATTTAAGAAAGAAATTAATGCTATGAAAACAGGAAGTATCCATCATGCATATTACCAGCAAGTAGCTCTCATTCTACTCCTCCATGCCCCTGAAAGGAACCTTGGCTCTTCAGCAACTCTGAAAGCTAATACTTCAATAAGGAAAGGTGTGAGTAAGTGTCTCTGTTGATGAAATAAAAGGTTGAATTGTGAGAAAAGTTATCATATGCATTCCTTTTTAGTTCTCTGAATCTTGCCATAGCTAAGATGTCTACCACCCTCCCTATTCATTTATAAGGAATACAGAAATCTCCCTGATCTGCTAAATGAAGAAGTCCCAAGGAAGCTTTAAAAACAATAACAAAAAAATAATCAAAGTCAACTCTGTTTGTGTATAACCAGCTATAAGTGCACAATACTCTTCTGGGAAACCTAGTTCTCCTCTTAGAATCATGAACGGTGACTCAAAGTTATTACCAGTGATTTAATACTACATTTGTGTCCCAAGTTTTTTACAAAAAAGAGCAGGGGCTAATTTGGTAACTGTGTGCCTCAATAGCAGAGCCTGTCCACCTGCCTACTCTGGGATGGGGATGAGAACACTACCTGCAAAATGCATGTCCCTTAGATTTTTCTTCATAGGTATCAGCTCTTATGATCATATGCTTAGCATGTAGTAGGTACTTAATAAATATTTGTCAAATCGAATGATTAGATTACATGCTATCCACTAGTACATCTATGTTGGACATTATAAGTTGGTAATACCCTGTCTGGATATTATCTTTCTAAGGCAGTGGGTGGAAAGGTAAACTAATGGATAATTAACTTTTTCTCATCAATTTTTCGAATCCTCGTCATCTTTAGGTTTTTTTTTTAGTTAAATGTTTGTTATATTACAATATCCAGTTAAGTCTCTCCCTCCCTTCTCCCCTTAGAGAAGGAATCATTTAAAAAGAAGATATATGTATATATTAAAAATATATCTCCCTTATTTCTGTGTATCAGGTTTTCCTCATGTTTTCTACTAGATTTCTGTTTGTATCCCTCCTCAACCACCTGGTAGGACCCTCTGTCTTCTCCACTAAAAGAAACAAACTAACTGAGAGTCTAGTATGAACTTCTGTTTTTACCGTACCCTCGGGTTTACTCTTATTAGAAATGAGTGTTTCCACCTTCAGGAAGTCAAACTTTATATGCTTATTTCACCTTGGGAAGGCAGATGGCATGCTGTGCAGTACAGTCATTGTATGCGTGCAGTTTCCACTTGGCTAATCAGATGTCCTAAACAAACAGTATTCCATGCAATGAGTTGAATGAGTAGATGGATTATTGATGGCTTTGTGAAAAACCCTGCTAGCATAAGCCATCCTTGAGGAGAGATGAATTGGTAAGTTTGAGCAAGGTGACTATGAAAGTTGTTCGTTGTGAAAATCATTTGTAATGCTCCTGCTACATACCATAAAATCCTTTTCACCATAAAAATCCTCTAATTAATGAGACTTTGGCACCTTGTATTAGAAGAGGTTTTCCTGAGTCTCCATGCTAAATGCAAACTCCCAAAGACCTTCTTTAGATCTTTTTTTCCTTCTACTTATTCTCTTTATGCCCTGAAATCACTTGAGGAAGCTATCTATGTCTTTAGGGGAAGCTACTTGTCAAGAGTCAATTTTTCTTTCAAATCCGTAGGGCATTCTTGGCTCTTAGGAACTAACCTGCCCTTAAGAGGAATCTCCAAGCCACTGAGCAACACGCCACACCGAAATGATAGTTTTTGTTCATATTTTTTTTAACTTGAGGCATTCTGCCCTGGAGCAAACATATGTTTGCCTCCAGAACTTAACTAGATGAATAAAATCCTCCCAAATGGTAAAAAGAGCTAAAGTAGGTCTCTTGTGCACCTAAGGAGGCAGATCAGAGGCCAAAGCAAACACCTCTAATGAATATGTTGTGATAGGAGAAGAAAAGGCAATCAAATAACGTTTATTCTAGCCAAATATTCTCTCCAGATGAGGCTTTTATGTTGACTGAAGGCTTAATTCAATGTGAGTTTTGCCCTCTGAATTTGGGTATGTAGATTACGTTTTGACTCTTTTCCACCTCCCTATTTTATAACTCAACACTGTTGTTTATACTTGACACTTTCTCAACAGAACAGATTTTGCGACTTTCTTCTAAATCTTCCACCTGTTGTTATGCTTCTTCTGGACTCCAAGATGAGCATACTTTCAAGGAGAAGTAACTAAGCATGCTAAAAATCAAAGAAAGGCACTTGAGTTTATAGGACATTCTTTTTTCTTTTCTGCCACAATACCTTGAATTCCTTGCCTTATGCCTGAATGAAGATCGATACTGTTTAAGGTTGCAGCATTTGTCATAATTGGCTAATACATTAGTATCTTCCAACACCAAGTATTGGCTTTAACTATAAGATCACGAAACCATATAATGACTTTGTACAGAGAATGATAGTTTGACATTCAAAGATCAGTCAAGTTAATAGCGAACTTTGCTTTGACCATTTGCTACAAGGATACACACAAACTAAAAGACAAGTGAAACTCTTAGGTTTGTGATTTAAAGGGAAACCTAAAGAGATCCTGAGTTAAGGAGCACAAAAGAAAAATAGCAAAATGTGTGGTAAAGAGTATGGGATTTGGAATCCAAATTCTTATTCTACTATATAACTAGTTTATGTCATTTTACCTACATGTACTGCCGATTCTGTATCTTTAAAAAGAACAAATTGAACTTCATTATCTCTTCTGTCTTTAGTTATTAGAATTATCTCATCTTTTCTGAGGAAAATTGTTTGATTTCTGAAGAGAATGATAGCAAGTAAGATCTCCTTTTGCTTTTAGTAAGTCATTCATTCATTCAGACCACATTAATTAAGCACCTACTATGTGCAAAGCACCAAAGGAGAAATAAAGTTGAGGATTATTACTTTGCACTTGAGATAGAAAATGATGTTCCTATCCCAAGAGAGGCATTTCTTCACCTGTCTGTAGGGATTAGAGGATAAGGGAGGATCAGTAGTTTTTTTTCCCTCATTTTTTTTGTTTAGCCATTTAAAAATCTAGACCACATTATTGATTACTGACTATTCATTGCTGAAAGCAGTACTCTGTATTCAATAAATTAAGCTTTAATTCCTGAGCCTAACAAAATAATTGACCTCAAAAAGAAGATAAATGAACAGCCTGTCCCCAAGCTCATGATTAGAATCTACTTTCCAGTCTCATTATATTACTATTTTTCAATTGGATGATTTCTACTTTCATTGCAGCTTCTTCCAATATACTTAGAGCACTCTCCTTTACTGAATATTGACATTGAGGCTCAGGTATTTGTGTTCATGCTTTTGAAATTTGGAGATTTGAGTTTAACACTTTTAAATTAGATCTACATTGTCATTTAATTTCTATTTTATAATTGACTATTACTGCTTCATGACATTCTTTAGAATCTCAAAGATTTCCTTGGTTTTTAAATCATAATAACAATAGGCACCATCATCAATACTATTACTAATATAATGATAATCTATTACTACTTATTGAATATGGATTTTTTGACATCTTATAAAAGATCATATTGGCAATCCAAGTCTCATCCCAACTTTACTATTAATGATTCAATGGTAATATATGAATTATGTTTTCTGACAGCATTGAATTAACAACATGATCATTTGGCAAGTAGTATTTGTTTTAGCTTTTAATTTTAGAATCAGAAGATTCAGTCTTTACCCTATTATGTGATTACTTTGTGAGCTTGTGCAAGAAATTTAACCTCTGTAAACAATAATTTCCTAATTTAGATATACTAAAAGCAACAACCACTAACATAACAATATCTGACCTGTTTCATAGGGTTGTTGTGAGGATCAAATGAGGTATAAAAGTATTCTGTACTTAGTATTCCTGCTTATATTCAAGAAACTTGAAAAGTTAAGCTAAAATGTGATTCATTGTTTATTTTTATAATATATAATAAATATATAATAATATATAATATAATATATGATAAAATATATAATAAAATAAATAAAATATTATTTATATTAATAGAATATTGTTTAGTCATTATTTTTAGGAAATTACAATATATGTTATAGCCACTCATAAGATAATGGGATTAAAAAGATTGCCTTGAAAGGATCTCAGAATCCAACTAACCCAAACCTCATTTTATAGTTGGGAAAACTGAGTTTTCACAGATAAAAGGATGTTAAGTGACTTGCCCAATATTATAAGCATGAGATACAGGATTCTATAGTTAAACACTGAAAAACTAAACTTTTTTCTTGTTAAATCCTGAATATATTTAATATTTCAAACTGCTAATATTTAATTGACAAAACAAAAGATAGGATGCTCTATTGGGGTCAAGAAGACTTGAGTTTATGCTCTTATTAACTGCTTGACACTCAGCATATCCATGAACCTCTCTCAGATTCACTTTCCTCCTCTGTAAATGAGGATAATAATAACATCCGCCTCTCACAGTTGAACCAAATGAAAGTATGCATATAAAATGTTTTGCAAACTTAAAGTTAAGGTAAAGATCAAGCATAAATAGTTATTCGCTAGCAGCAACAGTATGAGTAATCATAGAGATAATAGAATATTTCCCTAGAAAAATCCATTAACTCTTTCTTTAACCACAGAAAATCTTCAAATGATGATTTCTGTTTACTTTTATTATTAATGATGTATCAACAATATGACCATTGGCTAAAATAATCACTAGATTCAACTTAAAGGAAGTATTATCATCATATTTTGTTTTTATTAGGTACAGTCAGATCTTGCAAGGGGGATGATCTCTGAATCTTATTGATGTTGCTTCTGTTTTCTTGTTTTCTCACTAGAATTTTTCCGAGAGCTCCTAGAGAATGCAGAAAAGTCACTTAATGATATGTTTGTCCGGACATATGGGATGCTCTACATGCAGAATTCTGAAGTGTTCCAGGATCTCTTCACAGAATTGAAACGCTACTATACTGGAGGTAATGTGAATCTGGAGGAGATGCTGAATGACTTCTGGGCTCGGCTACTGGAGCGAATGTTCCAGCTCATAAACCCCCAGTACCACTTCAGTGAGGACTACTTGGAGTGTGTTAGCAAATACACAGACCAACTGAAACCCTTCGGAGATGTACCCAGGAAACTAAAGATTCAAGTGACCAGGGCCTTCATTGCTGCTCGGACCTTTGTTCAGGGACTGACAGTAGGCAGAGAAGTTGCAAACAGAGTTTCCAAGGTAATGGAAAAAAAAATAATTATCTTTCTTTCTGGGTTTGGTTTTTCTTTATTATTTACGTATAACATAGATATGTGGAACCTTTGTTTGATTTTTGATATGAGTAATCATCTTCATTATGCCTCAATTTTGGAGAAATTAGCCAAGCTTTTAGGGTGAATTGTGTATTTTTCCTATGTGGAGAACCATGAGATGTGCAGTGATTCTATTTTGTTTAAAATGCAGTGTCAATGTTTATCAGCAGTGTGGTTTAGAAGCACTTGTCAGAAGTGGTGCAACAAGAGGTGCCTTACAATTGTAATCAATTGGCATTGCTGATGAGGGATTTAAGGATGACAAATACTGGTGTCATTGTTCATTCACAAGGTATACTTCTCTAGGAAGTCAGAAGGTGACAGATGTCATCAGGATTGCAAGTGGTTACAAGGTGGTGATTTTTTTTTAGCTGTATGCAATACCTGGAATTTTTTCATCTTCATCAAACTTGTCAAAATAGTCCTGATTTCTTAAGGGTGAAAGAAGGAACCTGTGCTGACCTCTCTAGAACTGGGGCATGGAGGACCCATAGAATACAAGATATAGATTTAGTTATGGTAGTGGTACTCATGGTAGTGCTTTTCTTGAAGATTTGTTTTTAAGCTTTCTTAGATTTTGTGTCCTCAAATAATGTGTGCTTCTTGTTTAAAAGAACGTCTGCCTTTGTTTAAGTTCTGTCTTGACATTTATCTGCACTTATGAGATAGTCCTACCCATGTATGAAGTTGGACCCACAAATAAACTGAAAGTTGTTTGCATTAGCAGCCAAAGAAAAGGCAATAGATGAAAGAATCTGTTTCCCTAGCACCGGAAGAAGGTCATATTTGAACAAACCTAGTTACCAAATACTGAATTTTGTGGGTTTAATTTTTTTTTATAATCTTAGGACTCTGGTACAAAAAGGCAATTCAACAAAGTTTTTACCATATGCATTGATGACCAAAAAGCTTTCAACTTTGCCCTGTCCAAAACTTTGTAACTCTGAAAATTATTTACTCATTTGAATTAATTTACCTTCAATATTTCTGTCAAAAGTGGTTTATGTGTGTCCTCATATTTATGGTTCTTTAAAAGTAACAAGTAAAACTTGTTTGTTGAACTTTAGTTGTTTTTATGGTGGTGGTTATGGTAGTAATTTGTTTTTGTTTTTCCATATTGACCCAATTTTTGTTTTTGAGCTAAAAGAAAGTGCTTAAGTCATTGTAAGGGTTATTTGTGAGAGGGCTTTTAAAGCACATAAATATGAAGGATTCAGTCACATAAGGGGGATATTACCATTTTCCACAAAATAATCTTTCTTTGAAAAACAACAATGCTGTAGTCACTAGGGGGATTATAGAGTTAGATATAATCCATTTCCAATAGGCTTAAATTCCCCAAAGAGGAAAAACAAAAAATAAACCAGGTAGGAAAGCAATGAGAAACATGACCAAAGAAGGAAAAAAAAACACGTTAGGAAGTAAGTTGAAGAGGAAAAAAACATTTTGAAAAGCAATGATTTGTTAGGCAATAGGATTTGGGGAGTAGCAAAATTTCATGTCTACATTGATGCAGTCATCATACATTAGCCTTAGGATAATTTCATGACTAAAAATGAGCTATTGAGCAAGATCCTCAGTATCTGAACATATGATATAAGAAACAAAAATGTCCATTTTAATGTTTGCTAAAAAGAAAAAAATCATTTTGGGTGTATGTATACATTCTTGTTTCAGAATCCAAATATTGTGTCCTCTGGGTGTATATTTATATATAATCAGTGTGTGTGTATGTATGTGTGTGCATGTGGGTGTCTGTATTTGTTTTTATATGTACACAAAACTCCCCAGAGGTTAAAGTTGATTTCTACTTGCAGGTAAATAAATACCTTCATGCATTGTCCTCTGAGAAGGCTGCAATGGATAAGGAACCAATATGCCAGAAAATACCCAGAAAAGATCAAGGAGAATTCATTTATTACCCCGTGCTTTTCTGCTTTCCCATTCTTGCTGTGGTTACCCAGGGGGCATCTCTGATAGTGTCTAGGGACATGGATTTTTCCTTCTGTACTTTTGCAGAGCCTGTACTGAGTGAATGAGAAGGCATTAAAGAGTGTCCATGTCTAGGATCTGTCCTAAATTCGTACAAATGAAGCCAAAGACCATAAAAGCCAGCAGATCCAGTAAGCTCCAGACACTCAGTAGGGATTCCATTTCACACCACAGAGGACCATTTTCTAGTCTGATTTCTGTAATATACTCCATAGCAGTCACATCATAATGCTTCTCCTAAATTTCAATGTGCTGCTCGTCTTGAAAATAACTCATTCGTACTCTACACCCTTTTAGTAATTTGTAGCCAACATGGATTTGGAAGGTCTGGTGTTGTTTGTGACCATGAAACAAGATTGGCACAAATAGAGATTGATGCTCTTCCTACCTTCCAACCTTGGCCTCATTAAACTCATCGTGTATCAGCCAACTAAAGTAATGAGTGAGATTGACATTTAAGACACTGATTTTTAATATATAGCCCAGCTCAGTTAAAATGAGAGGATGAGTAATTTTTCAAATAATTTAAGTCAGGAAATTTAAATGGTTCACTGATGAGCCAGCCTCACCTAATGCCTAACAGATGGTATCTCTCTGAGTAGGCAAGGGATATACCCAAAATTAATCTATAGAATTTCAGCTCCCAGCCTAATTTTGCTATCTTAGGCAGAAACATACTCCATAGAACTGAACATATTAAGATGAAAAGAATTCCATACATATATTCTATATTCAATAAATTTGAACCTGACAAAAAAATCCCAAATTATGTCCTACTGGTGTTATATTTCTAATTTTGCAAATGAGTACAATGAATTTTAGAGAAGTTGCATTATTATCCAGTGAATTTTTTCTGGTATACTTGGCTTTATTTAAGCTGGTGTAGTCTCTACCTAGAGAAGAGATTTCTAGGTTATTTAGAAAGACCAACAACTTTAAATAAAATAATAAAAGAGTTGGATTTGTCATCCTTTGGTTCACTCTGTATTGTATAATATTAATTAGTTATTTTGACCCTTTTCTTAATGTGCATTTTAAGGCTGAACATTTTTGGACTTACAGAAAAAATGAGAAATATCATGAAACCTAAAATTACCAATCCAAGCAGGAACAAATATACATATATGTGCATACATATATGTAATATATTTTATGTATTTATATAGTAGATGCATACAAGTCTTTATATTTTCCAGCAACTTTAAAATACTAATTGACGTAGTATTATTTTAAGCCATTGTTTCTTTGATAGTACTATGCCATTATTATTCAAACAAACAATCAAAAAAAGAATTCTACTAGGGTTTCAGACCCAAAGATATATAGGTTAAATATATAGGATATGTCTCCATTCATACTATATTCAACTTAAAATATTTTCATGTTCAGTATGGATTACTTTCAAGAGTTAAGTTTAAATGTAAATATTAACTTCTGGAGTCATCTTTATAGAAGTTTCATGAGTAGTATACAGAGTGTCCAACTTAGAATCAAGAGAATTTGGGTTTGAATCCTGCCCTTGACACTTAATAGCTCTGGGTCACAGGGCAAGTGTTTTAATCTCTCTAAAACTCATTTTACTCATTTTCAAAATTAGAATAATAATATCATTAGGATATAACTCCTGATGTTTTTGTTAGGTTCAAATTAATAGAATTTAAGACTATACATGAGGATAGTAGTCAGTTAAAGATTTTAAACTAAGGCATTGAAAACCATTGGATGAACTCAAGTGATGCTGACAGGAAGTATATTCTAATATTGATGAACTGAAAAAGTTCTCATGTTGAAAAGTTATCAGTTTGCAGCATTTTATCACTTATTTGAAGTGGGGAAGGAAAATTCATCAAATAATTCATGCCCCCCTTCCCTTACCCATGCAAAACACTATGCAACCTTTAAAACAATTTTAAAATGTCAACTGTTTTATAGTCTTGCCTGGTAGCTCCCCCCGCCCCCAATTTGGTTACCTGGTTCATAGCATCGTCATGGGTCACTGGAAATAATTTGTCTAGAGTAATATGCCCTTCTGTTATTAGTAAGAGGCAATGTAGCATAGTTGTTGAAACTCTAAATGTGGAATTATCAACATACACAGTCAGAGGGACTTTATAGGTAAACCCCTCATGTCACAAATGAGAAACTTTGGCAAAACTGGAATTCTAATCCAGGTCCTCTGAATCCAAAGCCAGCTTTCAAGTGCCATACCAAATTGCAAGACCTGTGATCAAATCCCACTTCATAAACTTGCTAGCTATGTGATTGGATAGATCATTAAAGCTCTTTGAGCCTGTTTCCTCTTTTATTAAATCTGGATAAATAATAGTACTGATTGTGCATGGTGGTTGTAAGGAGTAAATAAAATAATGTGTGGAATGGGCTTCATAAATATTAAAGTACTTTATTAAAAATAATAGCACATGATGAGGATGCCTTTAAAAAGTGTCCACTCCTCAACATAACTAGAAATTGTTCAGATGAAAGACATCTATGTAAGGCTGCTCTAAAGACTTTAGTTTTTGTAGAAATAGCTCTTTAAGAGTGTTCTCTGGCTCTTCAACCTGAGGAAATAGGCATGCCTTAATCATTTGTACCCCAAAAGCAATATAATCACACTAGATATTCCATACAAGTTGTTGACAGATTGTGAACTGAAATAATTTATTATAAAACCTGACTAAGTGAAGACAGAGATATGAATCTATTTTAGGCTTTACTTGATCATACTAGAAAACAATACAGTAGTTTCCTTGGACTTATGGTTCCAAAAATTGTAAAAAAAAAAAGTGGGGTTTCTATTCACTTATTTGTCCCAAGGAGTGGGTTTCAGCTATTGAAGTAAGATGGCAGATTGAGGTTATCCTTGGATCTCTTATCTTACACCTCCTGATATTGTATGTTCTATTATGTTTCTGTGTTGTTCTAAATATTAAAAAAAACACAAAAACTAATTATTAAGTAAGACTTTAGTAAGTTTAAATTAAATTGATAATTCCCATTTTAGATTATTATACAGGATGTCTTGAAAGTCTTAGTACATTTTCAAACTCTATGTGTTCCACCACTACATCCAGAAATCAGACTTTATTATCTTTTCCCCCAATAGTTTCTTCCTCCTAATTTTATGTTGTTGTTTCTTCTGTCAGTTACCACTTTTTAATTGAACTCCTCTTTTGAAATGGTAGGATGGCCTTATACTTACCTTTTTATCCCTAGTTTATCCCTAGTTATATTGACTATAGCTCTGCAATATATCTGATATCTTTATTATACCATTAATATCACTATAATTCAGACCTCTATTACCATCTATCCAGATAGTTGTGATAGTCTCCTTGCAGGTCCTCCTTCTTCACTCTCCCTTCATACTGCTTCCAGACCAAACTTCCTTTTGCATAGATATAAAAATGCCATTCTTATAACCTCCCAATCATCAGTGACTCCCCAGTGTCTTCTGAAAAAACAAATTAAATGCTTTGGTTGGTGTTGTCATGGAACAAATTCTGTATCAAAGATTATTAATGTCTATGTAGCATGAACCTTGTTTTGGAGTAATATGGTACAATCCATGAAATTAAATTCATATGATTTCAAAGAAAATAAAAGATTAGTGAAAATAAAAAACACACACATATATATTTATAACATATATCATTGGCATTGATCTACTTCATAAAAGGACAAACAACAACATTTATAATTTTTTTTATCCAAGTCTATAAATCACCTGAAATTTATATGCAAAGTCCATTAATTCCAGATTAAGAATCCTTGTTACTAAGGAGCTTTCATAAAAAAATATGTTCTGTGTGATCCAGATGTGTAATTTTATTGGTATAGGTAACATCCAACACAGAAAATGTTGTATCTACCAATACATATCAACCATTCATCTGTAACTTGTATCATACACTGAGAGCTTAATTCTTCCTTGGCCAAATATCTAGTGTGTGCCCAAAGGCTTGAACCCCTGTCTTTCTGACTGATGGTTTAGACATCAGTATAGTATGCCTCCCTGACCTCTCTCATATTGTACTTATAGCCATAAAATCATTCTAAATATTGGGAAAATAATAAGTAAGATTTGAGATCATTGGCTGTTCTTGAAAGTTTGGAGGATTTCTCTTTTATTGTCCCATCTTCAAAGATATGATGCTGCAAGGACATTCCCTTAGGTAATATCAATGCACTGTAGAGTTTATGAGCCAAGATACACATCAAAAAGAATTTTAATAAAGGTTGACAGATATATTGCATGAATAGTGCTGATATAGTGAAGTCAGACCTATGTAGGGTATAAGGCATTCCTGCTATTCCTCTTTAAGTTAAGAGATGACATCTTGCAGATATTCATTTGTAGAGAAAGTCCTGGGGAAAATGTATTCTAGGACATGGTATCGATTGTCTCCACTGCTACTTTTGTGATTCTGTTCATCGGTTGGTTCTCTCACAGCACACATATATTTTTTGCATTTGATGAGTGGAATTTGAGGCAGAGGAGTAGAATGTACATTCCCAAGTTCTTGGGAAATATTGTTCAGCCTATATAAGGTTACATTTTTAGTCTGTCTAAACTGGATAGCCTCAAGTGAAAATAGACAGTTTAGAGCATCAGCTATAGAATACTTTCAAAGGAATGTAAAACTAGAGCCCAGAGTAATAGATATTAAATAATAATATCCATTGACCCTTCTGAAATTGAAAGAATTAGCTAATTCATTTCAGACTCTTGTATGTTTGTGTCTCAAATACCACTGCTATAGGTAATGCTGGAAATTCAAAATGAAACAGTGGTTTTTTATTACTATATTTTGGAATAGAATTTCTCTTTTTTTCCCTCTTTATATTAATGAGCAGATAGAAGTACGAGGAAGCAGAGCTTGGTGTGGTGATTGTCTACAGAGTTTCTAGCACTCCTGAGTTATTCATTAAATCTTTAACCACAAGAATTAGTCTGTATGTGATTATCATTCTTCATACATCATAGAAAATGTAAGCTTTTCCAGGGAAAGACAAATTTAGGTTTTTGTTGTCTGCTTTGTATTGACAGCACCTAGAATGGTGGCTAAATGAAGTAGATTCTTGATCAATATTTGTTGAATTCTGGATATTGCCCTTGGAGAATGTCATGAACATAAGATTATCTAGCCCCTTCCCATAACCCATCCCCAAGCCAAAGCACAAATGCATAGATATGTGTTCAAACCTTTTGTTAAAAATCTCTTTGCTTTTAAAAAATGCACATTATTTTGTTGAAAACACAGAGGAAAGGACTTTCATGTGGAGAAGAGGTTTCATTTCACAGTGTTTTCTATGCAAACTGGCAGTACTTACAAGTTTTTTATGGCACTTTGAAATGTTAGACACCAAAGCACTTTGTAAAAACTCTTCTCACCCCTTAGCATTTTGCTGCTCATAATAGAGGTAAATCCATTGAGAATTCAGTAGCATGTCCTATAAAGTATTTTATTGAAAAGTTGAACCCTATAATACTCTCCTGCATATGCAGACAGAATATATAACTCTATAAAATATTTATGACATTATTTCCATAAAATATTGGTGACATCTTTTTCAAGATAAAGAAAAAAAATCAGGATTTTTTTTTGTTTTTTGTTTTTAGCTAGTATGAGGGATACAATCCAGATTGTAAACCTTTCAGGGTTTTGAAAGCCTGGCTGAGAATTTCTTAGGTGCCAAACAGAACTTTTATTCTAGATAAGAGTCCCAATATTGAACCATTTGCTATACTAAGTATCATATCTCCTAATCCATCTTAGCTCAAGTTCAGGACCTTATCTTTGGGTTCATTGAGGTACTGTCTACCTTAGTGAAGTCAAGAAATAATATAGGTCATATAAGTCACATTTTTCCATTGAATTATTAGGATATTTCAGGTGAAATAATTTACCAGGGATATATTGTCCAGATAATATTTTTGATTCCCAAAAAGGAGTGGACATAGTCATAGCTGCCTTCTTACCTCAAGTCCAACCAGAATTTTTTCATATATTTTCCCCTGAGAAATTATTTACAAAGGTATCATAAAAATATTCCATAAACATTCAACTGTCTTTTAAGCCAATTTCTTGACTTTTTGAAATTTTGTTGCCTTGGTCTTTTGGTTATACAATGATTTCTCTCTAATTCTCTATGCCTGGCATATGACAATTTGTATGAATGCCTTACTGAGTATTTAACACAGCTATGATGGACATTGGCCAAGTGTGTCTTTTTGTTAGTATCCATGTGTTATCATTGTCATTATCAAGTTTCATTTAGATGTCAGAGTTCATTGCTTTGAGATGGGAAAACAGCAACCTGGAATAAAATAGAACTGGTTGGAACAAGGTTTAGTTTGCAATATCAAATTATTTATGGTAAGTGTAAATTTGGAACTAATATTTGGAGAGTTTGACTTGGACATTTTCATTTTTAAAAAATTCCTTTCTTAATGGAATTCCATTAGCACTTGTAGCAATTGTTTCACATATTGCTTCTATATGATGTAGAGTTACTATCGTCTTTTCTGTTTGAGTCTTGAGTATTAATAGCTCCATAATGGTCATCATGAGTGTTTTCTTTTGTTGACTCATTTTTCCATCATTACATCCTGAATTGGGACTTTATGTAAAGACCAGGCTGTGCACATTTCAAGAAGAAATGGTAAAGCTTTCCATTGGACTGGTTTATATTATTTTTTCATATTATGTTATATTATATTATATTATGTTATGTTATGTTATGTTATATCACATCATATTATATTACATTATCTCATATCATATTATATTATATCATATCATATATTATATTATATTAAATTACATTATATTATACTGGTTTGTCAGAACTGTGTTTATGATTTCATGTATCCCTAGCCAGAACACACTGAGCAATATGTGACCTAAATAAGGCAGTAGAGAAATTTTCTTGTGCCAGGAAGACTTCTGTCCTCAGGGCGAGCTTCTGGCCCTGGTTTGGGGTCCAAGTGACACAGCTGTAGATTCTAGACATTATTGACTATGCCTCCACCAATAAGAATTATAGATGGAAGGCTTCTTTCCTGACTCCTCTGTTTCTACCATGCCATTTTTCTATTTGGATATATTTCCCAGTACCTACAGGCTTTTGGCTATTTCTGTGGGTTTTGGCTGGCCAAATGCATTTACTGTAGTTTCTCCTTTAATTTATCCATCATTTCTCCATTGGGGGCTTTAAAAAAAATCCTTTCTGAAGTAATTGTGAGAGATCTTAGCTCTTTTGCTTCTTCTTTCTCAAGGATAAGTTCCTATTACTGTTTTAAGTTCAATCAATCAATCAAGGATTTATTAATCAGTTATGTGTCTTGCTTTATTCTATGCACTGAGAATATATACATGAGTAAAACATTTTGTCCCCTCAAGTACCTTATATTTTACCAAAGAAGGCCACATATAAATAGGTGTATATATGGCATATATATATATATATAGCGCACATTTATATATAGTGCATATATATTATGTATATTATATATATATATTTATATATACATATTACATGTATATATAAATATATATATATGCAATAACTTCCACATACTTTTGCAAAAGAGTACAACAGAAGCCTTGTGTTATGCTGATAGGTTAAAAATATTCAATCTTGGTATAGAATAGTTTTGTCTGAGATTGGAATAATGATATGATCAAGTTTTTGAAATCATTATTTTGCCTTATATACTAAAAGCTGTCGTGAAGGGTTCTTAATGTGCTTTCTGTAAACTTGTAAG
Organism: Monodelphis domestica; assembly: GCF_027887165.1. Lineage (NCBI taxonomy): Eukaryota > Metazoa > Chordata > Mammalia > Didelphimorphia > Didelphidae > Monodelphis > Monodelphis domestica. The sequence continues at coordinate 158,492,552 of NC_077234.1, forward strand.
ATTTTTTTTAAATTCCAGTAACTGTATTTGAATATAATCGATTTCATTTATAATCTGTAGCATTTTATTTTATATGTTTGAAAACATCATTCTAAGAATGGGTTCATAGGCTTCAACAGACTGCCCGGTAGGACCATGACACATAATAAGATTATGAACCCCTGATCTAAAAGGTGTGAGAAGGGTTTCTGAGTTTCTTCAAGATAACTATAATTACTCATATTTATTGGTCTATTCAGCCCTTTTCGCTTTGGCTAAATTCCTACAAATAGAATGGGAGTTAGACTGGATATCCAATGGAATATACTGAGAATAAGATTATGGAAACCATCCATAAAGCATGCATGCAGAGTAGCTGGACTTCCCTTGTCACATCTGGCAACATCTATGCTCACCTGCATATATCTTCCATTGGATTACTCTAGAGGTCCAAGCCCATGCATTTTCCATTGGTTTTGCTCTAATCTAGCTTCTTTTATAGAGATTGGACTGAACTGGATTGTATGCAAGGAATTCATACTAATGACACCTTCCAAATAATTAGAGGATAAATGAAAGCATAAGAAACTCAGCAAGGTGATTTGCTGTTTTAGCTATGATTCCCCAAATGAGACTGTGCCCTTGTGGAGATATGACCTTGCTGAAGTGTTTTTGAATTTCATACTTTAGAAAGGATATTACTTGTCAAAGTAAAAGACAACTTTAGAAGGAGCATTGACACTCTTAGACATCTCTTAAATCACTTTGCCAGACTGCTCTAATAAATTAGTAAATTATAGCTTTACTAAATTATAACTCCAGTGCACAGAATGATGCACTAGAGATGTGCAAAAAAAGGTAGGCTTTTTCTCCCAGTATGCCTATCAGGTTTAGGGAAGGACTTATCATGCATGGTATGCCGTTCAATAATTTCTATTAATTTTTAAGTGAGTACTGTGAAATTGCCACTTTCATGCTACTATGAAAATCATGATTCATTACTCATTTTCACTTTTTAATCTGGAATAAGAGTTAAACTTGGCAAGAGTACCTGGCTCCCAAGTAGCTGTTATTTTCTGGTTATACCCTGATTCTTTGATGGGCCTTCCCCCAAGTGGATGGTTTGGTAGGGATGGAGAGCTGACTTTAGGACCGCTTTGTAATGCTATTCATTAAATTAATTTAGACTATGTAAACTGACTTATTTTAAGGTTTAAAGCAATTTCCTCAATATGTCCTGGCATTATTAGATTAGCATTTATATGAGCAAAAACTTGACTCAGTTTTTAAAGGCATATATTTTAATGATGGCCTCCCATTGTCTTGGCTCTGCAGTATCATTTTTCTCTGTGAATTTCCCTGCTGAGTCCAAAATCTATTCAATAGATAACTAGTATACCAAGATGATTCTAACCAAAAGGAAAAGCAAATTATTAATATATAACTCCTAAAAGTGGATCTCTTGACTTAGTTTCTTGCTCTTTCTTTAGTTTTTCATCTCCTTTTGTCTATTGGGTATCCATTGTTTAGATATTCAACCACCAAAAAAAACAACAACAACTTTACATATCAAACTTTCCTCACTTCCATTTATCTTCCCATTATTCAGTGGATTAAAGTTCAAAATCCTCATGATTTAGCAAATCTAAATCCTCACCATTATTACTTTAGATAGTTAGCTGGCATAGGGATAGATTATTAAACTGAGACTCATGAAGACCTAAGTTCAAAATGGTGCCTTAAAACCCTTATTGACTCTGTGACAGTGACAGTCACTTAAGCACTCTCTGCCTATTTCTTATAATGTAAAATAGGAATAATAATAATCTACTTCATTGAGCCCTTTTCAGGGTCAAATTAGATAAAGAATATAATAATTGTTAGTCAGCCATTTCAGTTTGTGACCTCATTTGTGGTTTTCTTTGCAGTTGTTTACCAATTCCTTTTCTAATTCATTTAACAGATGAGTAAACTGAGGAAAACAGGAATAAGTGACTTGTCTTAGAGTCACAGAGGTAGTAAGTGTCTGAGGTCAGCTTTGAACTCAGGACTTTCAGACACCAGGTCAGGAACTCCATTGCTTTGTAAAATGTAAGGTGTCATGGCTATGTTCACTATTATTATGTAAAATCCTTAAGAGTAAGGAATATTGAATTTTTGTCTTTGACTTCTCAAGGGCCCACATAATGGGTGGCAAACAAAAAACACTTAATCCCTTTTTCATTGATTAACTGCCCCATTGCTAAAGCCAATAACCTTTCCCATCCTCTAGCTCTTAATCCACACATTACCTCCATAGCCCTTATTCAATCCATTATTCTACTCTTTATTTATTTATGCCATGTCCAAAACCTTATCTTCTCTTCCCTTCCCCAGCTATCAACACTATCCAAGCCTTCCTCTTGCAATGCTTGCCTTTTGTCACCACCATGGAAATTCTCCTAGGCCTTTTCTTTTCCAATCCATCTCTTTTCCCTGATCCATTCTACCACTCACACATTTAATCTTTAAATGACCTCTGAGGTCCCTTCCAGCTCTAAAAGGCTATAATTTGCTGTTTCTGGGTTTCAGTTATTAACTTAATTTGTACCTCTGAGACTGTTACAGCAGCTAGGTGGCCCACTAGATAGCAGTGCTAACAGTTAACATTTATATAGTCCTTTAAGTTTTGCTTCATGACTTATTTCATCTAATACTCACAACAGCCCTATGAAGTAGGTGTTCTTATCCCCATTTTCCAGATCAGTAAATCAAAGTTGAAAAGAGTTAAATAACTTACTGAGGGTGACACAGATAGTAAGTGTCCCAGGCAGGATGGGAACACAAATTTCTTCATCTCCAAGTCCCATCCTCCAGACATTTTGTTTCTGCAATTAGTAATTTCTGAGTTTATATCAATCTTCAGTCACTTATGAGATAGGTTTTCCTGAATCAGTTACTTTCTTTTGACTTTGGTTTAAGAGTCTGTAAAACAGGGAATAATAGCACCTAACTTACAAGTTTTTTTGTGGAAATAAAATGAAGTCACGTATATAAAATGCTCTTGAAATACTATTTTTAGCATTATTGTCCAGATTTCATAATGGAAAAATGTGTAGATATGGGATCTCCATTTGAATCCAAGCTTGGTTACTTACCACCTAATGAACACTTAACCACAATTTGCCTCAATTTTCTGATCTTTCCCTCTGCAAAATGAGGATCAGGCAAGTGGATTAGATGATCTCCAATTTCCCTTCCAACTATAAAGCCATCGTTCAAATAGATAAACCATGACAAAATTCCTCTTCCAAGGCATTTAGTAAGAATTCGAAAAGACCAAGTGAGCTTCTTAATAATCTCTAGTCTGAGCAGTGGCTGACTCTTTGATATTATATTGACATCTTTAAATATATTGAAAGCTACTTCAGAACTGTTGTTAGCTAGAAGTTGTAGAGGCAACTGATTATAGCCCAGCAATTCATTCTGACTGTGTGGCTCATTACTCTTCCTTATTTGTATAGGTTTAGCTAATTGTCTTTCTTAACATTACTTGGAATTCCAGAGTTATTCTGAGCAGTGGTACACCTGTGTTTTTAATGGGTTTCCCTGGGTCTGCTAGAATTCAGGCTGTCCATTTGGCAAATGCAAATGCCAATGCCCACTGCGTCATATTTTCTTCCCCCAGTCATAATTTTCATTTTGGCACTTGAGAGGTATTTGGTGTTAATGTGATTTACTGCCAGAGATAATAGACTTCCTGCTGAAGAAATGGCACTTTTGACGCTCTTATATCGAAACCCATATTTGATTGGCATTTGTGTCCTAGAAAAACTGGCATGGTACCTTGCTAGGGCATGGTGCCATGTAACAGACAGGAATTTAGGCTGTAAAATGATCACAAATGAGTGTCAGCTGAGAGTGTTTCCGAATGAATGTCTAGCTATAGGGAATAGAGAGGAATACACTAATGAAAACTTCTGTCTTCCTTTACAGAGAGGTTGCCATTGTACACACTTTTAATAATGGACAAATTTTTATTAGTTTAAAGAATGATTTTTAAACATTGTATTATAGTGAGAAGCATAGAATGAGTGATAAAGAACTGACCTCCTCGTCAAAAAAATCCAAGTTAAAGTCCAAATTCTGTCTTACATATTGACTTTGTGTACCCAAAGGCAAACTGTCTTCTTAGATAAGACTCTAAGATGACAATTTATAGGAAAGGCATTAAGAGATGGAATTTCTTCACTGGGAGGACCCTCTTCTGATGCTGTCCTAAGTTTACTCCTAATATTAATATAATTATATAATATAATGTTTATTGCTATACTTTTGCCTATAAAATATATATGCTGTTTTAGATAAAACAGTTCATCAAAGGGAAAATATTTGTTCATAATCTACCAGTAATGCTTTTCATGTCATCAATCCTAAATTCATTTAACATATTAACATATTAAATATATACATATAACATACAATATATGTATATAATATATACATATATGTGATATATAATATAAACATATAACATATTAAATTGTATAACCCTAACATTTTTCAGAGTTTGGAGTTAATAAATTGATCAGATTCATTTTAATTACAGAAACTAGCAGTATTCTCTATTGTGAATACAGTAATTTACATTTCTAAAGTATTTTACCTTCCTAAGAAAAAAACCTAAAATAGAAAATCAGATGATGGATGGATGGATAGATGAATGCATGGATAGATGGATGGATGGAGAGAAAGAAGGAAAGAAAGAAAGAAAGAAAAAGAAAGAAGGAAGGAAGGAAAGAAGGAAGGAAGGAAGGAAGGAAGGAAGGAAGGAAGGAAGGAAGGAAGGAAGGAAGGAAGGAAGGAAGGAAGGAAGGAAGGAAGGAAGGAAGGAAGGAAGGAAGGAAGGAAGGAAGGAAGGAAGGAAGGAAGGAAGGAAGGAAGGAAGAACTACCTGATTTGTGAGGCGGTCTGTTAGTCACTAGGAATTCAGATAGTAGCAAGCAAGACAGTAACTACCTTCAAATAGCTTCTGTTCCCTTGGGGGAATACAACACCTAAAGAAGCATTAGAAGTAATTACATTTTTATTATATTCCCATTTAATAGATAAGGAAAATTAAGTCTAAGACAGATTGAGATTTTCCCAAGGTTATCAAAAAGGGAAGACTTTTACCTGGGTCTTCTGAGACTGCATATAAATTTTTCATTTATGCAGTATTGGATATTCTTCAACTCTTACACATTAAAAACAAAACAAAACTCTGCACTTAGGATGTCTCCTCTTCCCAACTCCATGGTTCTGATGAACTGCAATAGGCATCTGGAACAGGGAAAAAGGTAATGTTGATATCATATACTTTGGACTGTTAGTATGTGCCCATTCAGCTATTTCCCAGGTGCATCCTCTGGGCTTCCAGGGCATTACATGTAGGATTCAATACCTATAATTAAATGTCCCTCATGGATCTGAAGATCGTTGAAGCTGTTTTTGATAATCTCTCTCCCCTCATCCTGTTGAACTATAACAGTAACCCAAATACCTTGCTTGTGTTTATAAGAAGTCACAGGACAAGGTTCATAGTCTTTTTAAAATAATAAATAGAAAATACAACTGATAGCTATACAAATGATAAATGATCTATATTGTTTCTGCTTTGCTTATGCCTATTTTAAGTATATTTAATATTTTCTTTGAAATTCTAAATTTCAGAGAATTCAATATTTCATTGAAAGTAACTTATAATGTTTTTTTCTTTATAAATTGTTCATTAAAGTTACTATATCGCGATGTGTCCCCAGCCATATAGAACTTTGGGAAATTAGTGGCTTTGACTAGCTGAATATCTTAGAGATCTGAAAGTTTTCTTTTTTATGTATTAAGTGCTCTGAATATAAGTTCACACTTCCTTATTTCCTGAATTGGGGGGGGGAGGGGGGGGAGCATTAAGGAAATATCCTTCCACTGGGGAATGGCTGAACAAATTGTGTTGTCTGTTGGTAATGGAATACTATTGTGCTGCAAGGAAAAATGAACTAGTGAAATTTGATGAGAACTGGAATGACCTCCAGCAATCGATGCAGAGTGAAAAGAGCAGAACCAGGAGGACAATGTACACAGAGATGGATACACTGTGGTCTAATTGAATGTAATAGACTTCTCTACTAGTAGCAATACAATGATCCAGGAAAATTCTAATTTGAGAAAGAACTCTATCCACATGCCAGAGAAAGAACTCTGGGAGTAGAAACACAGAAGAAAAACAACTGCTTGATCACATGGGTCAATGGGGATATGATTGGGGATGTCGACGCTAAACGATCACCCTAGTGCAAATATTAATAACATGGAAATAGGTCTGGATCAATGACACATATAAACCCAGTGAAATTGAGTGTTGACTATGGGAGGGGTCTGGGAGGTGGGAAGGGAAAGAACATGAATCATGTAATCATGGAATTTTTTTCTTAATTAATTAAATTTTTAAAAAACATTTACTAAATGGAGAATGTTGAACATAATTTGAAAATTTTCTTGATTACTTGGATTGATCAATATTTTTAAAACCCTTACCCTTAACTTTTATCACATTGTCATTTGTAAGACAGAAGGAGACACAAGGGCTAGGAATTTGTTTAAGTGACTTGCCCAAATTTGAACCAAAGTCCTCCCAACTCCAGCCCTGGCTTTCCATCCACTGAGCCACTTAGGGGCTCCTGGAGTTAAGAATATAAACTTTAATCTGCTGTAATGCAATGATTTTCTCAGAGTTTGAATCTAGAAATATTTGCCCCTATATAAATGGCCCCATATGGTAGTGTATTTTGAGTTCCTATTCCTGATTTTTACTGTTTCTTTTGTTCTTTGTTTTGCTTTTTCTCCAGGGTGGGAGGGTTGGGAGAAAGGGGAGGAAGTTGGTCATTTGTATTATTGTCAGCTGTTATTTCTTCTTGTCCTCACTGTGCCTATAGGAAACCCTTTCCCCCTTCAAAATTGTTGCTCCTAATTTCAAAATCTAGACAAACAAGGTTTAAGAATTGTGTATAAAGAATGAACAAGCTCTAAATGAGATCCTGAGGGGTTTTCAATAAATAAAGTGTTATGATCATTAGTGCATGGGCTTTGGGACATTTGTTTTGCAGCCCAGAAGCCTGCTGTCCTTATTAGCTGTGTTTCAGGTAATGGTGATTCCAGTTACCTATTTTCTGGATCATCTTATCTTCAAGAAGGAAGGAGATGGATGCAGAAAGGAATTATATGTGTTCCAGTTCTGATGAAAGTCTCAGTGTTATTAGCAAAGCAATGGAACTTGTTTTTTCCCTGATTATATCTCATAAACTGCAAGGCTTTTTAATCTGATATATATGAACTAATATTTTCTACTCAAAGTGTGGTTTATTTTTTATTTTTTCACTTTTTTGAAAATTTTATTTAATTAGTCAATGTAGAATGTTTATTCCTTGGTTACAAGAATCATATTCTTTCCCTCCCCTTCCCCCCAACTTTTCCCTTAGCCAAAGTTCAATTCTACTGGGTTTTACATTTGTCCTTGATCAAAACCTATTTTCATGTTGTTGATGTTTGCATTAGGATGTTCATTTAGAGTTTACATACCCAATCATATCCCCTTGACCCATGTAATCAAGCAATTGTTTTTCTTCTGTGTTTCTACTCCCACAGATCTTCCTTTGAATGTGGATAGTGTTCTTTCTCATAAGTCCTTCAGAATTGTCCTGGATTATTGCATTGCCACTGATGGAGAAGTTAATTACATTTGATTGTACCACAGTGCATCAGTCTCTGTGTACAATGTTCTCCTGGTTCTGCTCCTCTCACTCTGCATCACTTCCTGGAGGTCATTCCAGTCCCCATGGAATTCCTCCACTTTATTATTCCTTTTAGCACAATAGTATTCCGTCACCAACATATACCACAATTTGTTCAGCCATTCCCCAATTGAAGGGCATCCCCTCATTTTCCAATTTTTGGCCACCACAAAGAGTACAACTATAAATATTCTTGTTCAAGTCTTTTTCCTTATTATCTCTTTGGGGTATAAACCCAGCAGTGTTGGCTGGATGAAAGGGTATACAGTTTTTAGTGCCCTTTGGACATACTTCCAGATTGCCCTCCAGATTGCCATGCACTTCTTTATGACATATAAATTTACCCCATTGTGTTTCTTTTCCCATTTCTCTTAGTATTAACCTCTTTTTTACCTCTAGATATATATATATATTTATTTATTTATTCATGCATAAATCTATATACATATTCATGTCTTGGCATTTCATCTTATACAGTCTGTCACTGTTCCCTCTAAGTATTAATTCTTCTAGCTACCCAGGTGATAATAACAATTTTCAAGAGTTACCAATATCCTCTTTTCTTGTAGGGATACATATCATTTTATCTCATTGGGTTTCTTTAAAAATGTTTTTGTTTGTTTGTTTTGTTTTATCCCCTTTCTTAATTGCCTTTTGGTGATTCTCTTGAGTTCTGTATTTCGGAATCAAATTTTCTGTTCAGGTCTGGTCTTTTCTTTATGAATGCTTGGAATTCTTCTATTTTATTAAATGACCATACTTTACCCTGTAAGAATATAGTCAGTTTTGCTGGGTAGTTGATTCTTGGTTGTAGACCTAGTTCCCTTGCTTTCCAGAATATCATATTCCATGCCTTTTGGTCCTTCAGTATAGATGCAGCCAGATCCTGTGTTATCCTGACTGTAGTTCCATGGTATCTGAATGACTTCTTCTTAGCAGCTTGTAATATTTTTTCCCTGGTCTGATAGTTCTTGAATTTGTCTATAACATTCCTTGTTGTTTTCAGTTGGGGATTAAGTACAGGAGGTGATCTGTGGATTCTTTCAATCTCCACTTTTCCCTCTTGCTCTAGAATGTTGGGGCAGTTTTCTTGGATAATTTCCTGTAGAATGATGTCCACCCTTTTTCTTTGTCATGATCTTCTGGTAGACCAATGATTCTTAAGGTGTCTCTTCTGGCTGTTTTCTAAATCTTCCATTTTGTGGATTAGGTTTTTCATATTTTCATCAATTTTTTTCATTCTCTTGATTTTGTTTTATAGTTTCTGACTGCCTAATGAATCTGTTTGCTTCTAGTTGTTGTATTCTAGTTTTTAAAGACTGAATTACATCCCTGGCTTTTTGGTCATCCTTCTCCTTCTGGTCTGATTTTCTTTGGAGGTCATCTTTCATCTTTGCCTTATTTTTCATTTTCTTTGCCTCATCTTTCATCTCCTTTGCCATATTTTCAAGCTGATTAATTTTGGCTTTCAAGACACTGTTTTTTGTTTCCAGATGATTTATTTTGCTTTTTAAGTTCTTTCCCCAGTTGTCTTCAGCCTCTCTTAATTGTTTTTTGAATTGTATTTTGAGTTTTTCCAAAGCTTGTGTCCAATTCATTGGAGTTTCTGTGTTTTTTCTTGGTGTTCTTTGGTCCTCCTCTGTTCCATTTGCTCTTTGTTCATTGCATGGATAGAAGCTGTCGATTGTAATTTCATTTTTCTTTTCCTGTTGTTTACTCACATTTAGTCTTGCTCCTCTCATTTTGTGTTTTATCTGTGAGTTTGGGCTGTTCTGTCCTGAAGGGGCTTCTTTTCTGTTCTGCTCTTTGATCTGGTAGTCTGATCTTCCCCAGCTGACAACAGAAGCTGAGAAGGAGCTGGGCTTCCTGCCCTGTTGTCAAGGTCGTTGCCTATAGTTTTTTGCAGCTTTTACCCCTTGGAGCTCAGTCAACAAGGCTCTCACATCAGTCTGTGGGGGAGGGATGTTGAAGTTTATGATTCTCTGCCTTCTGAAGGCTTCTTATATGCCTTTATTGATGAGATTGAGCCAGGTCAGAGTTGATCTACAAAACTGGCTATGCCCTGAGGCCAAAACATTTAAAAAAAAGTGAGGGGGGGGTAAGATGGAGCATTTCTGCTTAGACTGGGCTTTATGCTCTGTGCTTCTCCTCCAGCTGCCTCAATGGCGCCTGTGTTCCAAGTCCTGAGCCTGGTACAGCTTTGTTGGCAAGGTTCTTCCTCTGGACTAGCACCCTTGCCCTCCCAAAGATTCCAGCCACTGCTGGAGGCTCAGGGCTGTAGGTGGGGGAGGAGTCCTGGGACCTTCCTCTTCCTTCCCCTTAAATCTGAGTATTCTAGAGTTTAGTCCTTTTTGGGGTGTGTACCTTTTAAGTTGGGTCTAGGAGGAGGGTTCCCTAACTCTATCCTGTTGTTAGATTTGGTTTTCAGTTCCCTGGAAGAGCTGTGTTTTTGATCAGTGAGGAAGGGTTTACAGAGGTCTGAATTTTTACTACCTCTAAGCCACCATCTTGACCCTGCCCAACTAATATTTTTAAAAATATATATTTAACTCTATTTTAGTATAATTGCTATAAACATATATATATATGTGTGTATATATATATATATATATATATATATATATATATATATATACATAAAAACAGTATTAGGGGCAGCTGGGTAGCTCAGTGGATTGAGAGCCAGGCCTAGAGATGAGAGGTTCTAGGTTCAAATCTGGCCTCAGACACTTCCCAGCTGTGTGACCCTGGGCAAGTCACTTGACCCCCATTGCCTAGCCCTTACCACTCTTCTGCCTTGGAGCCAATACACAGTATTGACTCCAAGATGGAAGGTAAGGGTTTTAAAAAATCCAGTATTATAGGTAGGGATCCATAGACTACCTTAGATTATGAAATAATTTAACTCAACTCCATTCTATATATATACTATGAATGAAGAAAAAATGGATATTATCATTTTAAAAAGGTTTTCTTTTCTTTACTCCAGAAGATTTTCATTATATTTCTATTTCTTTTTGTACTCTATTCCATAAATAGTTATTGTTTCTGATGGGCAATATCTAATGCATGCCTGCACACATCCTTCAGAGTGTTCTTTAACTACTAAATGAAATATCAGAAGTATGTTATGGAGTTGAATTTAGTTAAGCAATTAAAAATCAAATGGATGATAGAAGTAATTCCACATATATAAGTAGATTACAAGACTTAAGTAGAATCCTGATTTACTATTTCCAAACTATGTGTTGCCTACTAGCTCAGACCTTTATCTCATAAAGCTAACAGGAAATACTTTCTTGATCATCAGTCTGCCTACCTGTCCACTTACTGCTGACAACTATTGAAAGGAGAAGTAATTCCTCCTTTTTCTCCATAGGTTTTCAATTCACATACACAAGGCTTTATTATTGATTGTCCACTAGACAGGCTAAGCTCCAGTTGCTTGCATCTGTATTGTTCTTTTAGTGTTGACTTCAAAATTGCATTTATTCTCTTTTGGGACCGCCTAATAGCTATGATCCAAGTTCCAGCTTAAATGGATGTGTCCCACTCTCCCCTATTAAACAAGTATCATTCACAAAAGAGACATCCCTTTTTGTACCAATTGAGGATTGCTTTGAAAATGAAAGGTTATATCATCAACCTCAGTACTTGATTGAATCTAAGATGGAAAAGCAGTTGAAGATATGACATTTATAAGAATTTAGGGGGGATGTTTTAGTAATTTCACATGTAATAGGAATCATATATATGTATATATATAGTGCTAAAATTAACCACCAAGATTTTTCTTTTTAGTATTTGACACCACATATGATTTGATAAATTAATAAAAGTGGCTCCTTATCCAGCAGCAAAATCATAAACCAAATGTTACTTTATCAAAGGAGATTTGACAAAAATGAATTAATTTAGTCTTCTGAGATGTGGTCCAAGGATATCATTTGCATGTCACATTTCTAATCAGCATTTATGTTGTTCTTTCCTGTATGTAAAATTCCTTGAAAATTAGAATGTTAGGTAAAAAAGTCTTGACTATTTTATGGTGTTACGAACTAATAACTATTTGAAGAGAGGTGGTCATTAATCTAAAAAGGGATTGCCATTCTTCAGTTCACTGTTTGATTGCATGTTAGCCAGCTCATATGATTCACTGAATAAAGCTTGCAAAATCAGTCTTTAGTCCAATTCCTTTGATTACCATAGCTTATATGCAGGATGAACTGCTATATTAGGTCCTGTTATAATACTGTATCACCACTGTGAAATTCTGCAATTTAGGTAGAATTAAATATTTAAAAAATTTAAGTGCATTATTTTAAATACATTTTTACTTTTTTATTTACCACTCCTAAATTCATTAATTTAGAGCTGCCTTTCTGACTAAAATTTTATTTCAATGTACCAACACAATTGATTAACAATAAATTCCCTCCAACAAAATGCTTATAGAGAAGAAAGCCCATGTATGTGTGTGTACACACACACACACAGAGGTAAATTAATTCCCAGGTATTTCCAATAAATAAATGAAAATGAATACACTCATCTGACAGAATGGAAACTCTTGTTGTCCACAGATACTGAGAAGTTCAGTATTAATCCTGTATCTTTATTGAAATTCTCAAAACCACCGTAGCTCATTAAGTATAATAACATGTTCATTTGGGCAGAATGAAATGACTAACTGTTGTTAGATGTCAGAATTGCTTCAACCATTTCCATAAATCACAGTGGGAGTATCATTATCGTATATGATTAATGACACTTCATGTTGTGAATCTGATTACAACCACTAAAGAAAAGAATAACGAGAATCTCTATTTATGCATACCTTACATGAAGTGTTTGGTACATGTCTAACAAATTATTATAATTTGATTGTTCAATAAGAATGGGCGATTAAACACAATTCATTGAAATCCCCTGAGATCTAACAGTGACTTTTCTATAGATACGTAGATTATTCTGAATATGTTTTTCTGAAGAAGCTCAGTGATGATATTTGAAAGGAAGAAATGTGTTTTTTATTATTTCCTGCTAATTTGGAAGATTTTATATCCTTGCTTATTGTTCTTAGATTCTTCAACAAAGAGGAGAAATGGAAATCCAATTCTCTCAATAAGTTTTTTTTTTCTTCAATTCTAATCATTCCTAGATTCAAAGTTATGAGATGCAGTGGATAAAGTGCAAGTGTGGAGCCACAAAGACACATCTTTGTGAGTTCAAACCTAGCCTCAGAAACTTATTAGCTATGTGAGCTGGGGCAAGTTAACCCTATTTGCTTTAGTTCTTTATCTGTAAAATGAGCTAGAGAAGGAAAGGACATAGCAATCCAGGAACTTTGCCAAGAAAATGCCAAAAATTGTCACAGAAAGTTGGACAGGATTGAAAATGACAAAACAACAACAAAACATCTTCTACTCAAATCAATGTGGCACAAGTTGAATAAGGGCTGGTCTTAGAATTAGGAAATCAGGTCCTACCTCATATTAATAGCTTATGAGCTTATGACCATGGAAAAGTAAGATAAACTTTCAGTGCTTCAAGAAATTTTAAGGTAGCATGGACTTATATATATAGACTTACATTGTGTGTGTGTGTATAAACTATGAGGGAGATTTTTGATATAAAATATTCATATCAAAAATCTCCTTCATAGATAAAATCACAGGACTACTTTTTCCTCCTAATAAAGTAAACAGTGTATCCTTTTCCCTAAATTCCTATTCCTTATTATAATTTAAGAAATACAGATAAAAACTTCTTTAACTTGGATTTCACCCATTCAGATTTTTTAAATCATTCAGAAAAGATCTGGGCTAAGATTTATCTTGGTGCAATGGATCAAAAAATAATTTGCTTTTTCTTCTCTTATTACTAAAACTAACATTTCTAGTACTATATTAAATAATAATGTTTATACTGGGCTTCCTTGTTTCATTCCTGATCTTATTGGGAAGTATTCTAGCTTATCTCCATTTCATATGATACTTGCTGATGGTTTTAGATAGATACTGGTTATTATTTTAAGGAGAGGTCCTTTTATACCTGTGCTTTCTAGTGTTTTTAATAGAAATTAATGCTGTATTTTATCAGAGACTTTTTCTACATCTATTGAGATAATGAAGTGATTTCTTTTAATATTTTATTGATATTATCAATTATGCTAATAATTTTTCTAATATTCAACCAACCTTATATGCCTGGTATAAATCCAATCTGGTTATAGTGAACAATCCTTGTGATATGTTACTATAGTCTCTTTGCTAGTCTTTTATTATAAGATTTATGCATCTTAATCATAATTAAGGAAATTGGTTCGTAATTTTCTTTCTCAATTTTTATGCTTCCTGGCTTAGGTACCAGTGCCATATTTGTAGCATGAAAAGAATTCAGTAGGACTCCTTCTTTGCTTATTTTGCCAAATAGTTTATATAGTGTTATGATTAATTATTCTTTAAATATTTGATAGAATCAACTTGTGAATCAATCTGGACCTGTGGATTCTTTTTAGGGAGTTCATTGACATCTTGTCCAATTTCCATTTCTTTCAGATGGGTTTATTTAAATATTCTTTTCCCTCTTTTGTTATTCTAAGTGATTTAATTTTTTGTTAATATCCATTCATTTCACCTAGATTGATTGTCAAATTTGTTGTCATATAATTGGGCAAAATAGCTCCTAATGATTGCTTTAATTTCCTTTTCTTTGGACCTGAATTCACCATTTTCATTTTTGATACTAGTAATTTGATTCTCTTCTTTTTAAAATCAAATTAACTAATACTCTTTTATTTGTTTTTCATAAAACCAACTCTATGTCTCATTTATTAGTTCAGTAATTTTTTAACTTTTAATTTTATTAATTTCTCCTTTGATTTTTAGGATTTCCCATTTAATCTTTAATTTGGCTGGGTGTTTGATTGGTTCTTTTTCTAGTTTTTTTTAGTTGCATGCCCAGTTCATTTTTCTGCTTTTTCTTTATTTTATTGATATAAGCATTTAGGGATATATTTCCCCCTAAGTACTGTTTTTCAAAAAATAATTTTCTAAGAAAACCATTCATGTCAATGGTAACAAAAGGACATATTTAAGGAAATAAGAAAAACAAAATATTTCATGGACATTTATTACATTTACCAACTAAAAGCTGTTTGTTACAAACAGTGGTCAGGTTATTAAAGCAAATGCCCAATGATTTCTATTGGAAAAATACTTCATCAGTTTTTCTTTACTATCTATAAAATGATGACTCTTTTTGAGTCACATTTTGAACTAATTCATCCATAAAGCTTTGATTCTATGATTCTAATTTAGATTGACTTGTACAATTAATTTAAGTGATAAGTTCTTCATTCCCTTTGAGATGCCACATTTACTCTTTGTGATCCTGCAATAAATTATTTCTCCAATGTGTGCTGTAAAGGTACAGACTTTACTAGAGGCACTTTTGGTCACAAGGGAGGAGGGAAGCAGGGAGAGAGCTGAACTTAAGACATCAGTTCTTCTTCTGACATTTACTAGTTGCATGACCACACCTGACACCTTTTGCTGGAAAATTGGAATAACAATACTTGTACAATACAACTTTGATGTCATCTTCAGCTCCTTGCTCCCTGCAGAATACTTGTTCCTTCTTAGGGCTATTGTTGAGGATCAAATGAAAGACTAGGTATAAAGTGATTTTCAAACCTGACAATTAACACCAGCTTTTAAGAGGAGAAAAGTGGAGGAGAATGGGCTAGATGTAATAGCTTCTCATCCTAGCTCTGCCCTTTATTTAACAAGAGAACTTTGGAGAAGTCACTCATTTTTTTTTCTGAGTCTCAATATCTTCATCTCTAATGGAGATTTGACTAGGTTCCCTCCAACTCTAAAATCTTATGACTGCAAAAATAAATTATGAGTTCTTATGCTATGTCCATAGTATATCTCAGCACTCCCATTAATCTTCTTCATATATATTTGGGGGGGGGCACTGTGTAAGAATGCCAGAGGGAGACCAACATCCCCCTGGTTTGCTGTTATTTTTACATTGTAACAAAATAAACCTTAGCCCAGACTTTCTCTGAATGATTTACAAATTTTGAATTTGTGACATCCAAGTTAAATAGGATTCTATTCATATGCCTTTCATGATAATAAAGAAAGTGAATTTCAAAGGATATATTTTAAAAAGCATGTAGCTGTAGGTAATGACAGGGAGAGAATTCTGAGTTCCCACATGCTAGAGAAGGAAGAAAATTTCTTGATTACTACCTGAAGCCAAACTTTGTGGTTCTAGGCAATGTTCAACAGTTCCTAATGTGCAAATCACACAGTCCCTATGTGAGTAGTTTAAGGTAGTGAACTAGAAAATATGGTAAGCATTTTGGGTAGGTACTTCAGGAGTGACTTTTATTATTTTAATTTACCTTCAACACTCTGCTTTTAGGCTGTACAGATGGGTCAATTAATAGTATTTTTATATAGAATTATAGATAAAAGAACCACATAGTTTGAAAGATTTTTATCTATCCCATCCCCATCCAAAGCATGAATCTCACCTATGATATTTTTGACAAAGGTTCATTCAGAACCTATTAGAAGACTGCTAGTATTGAGAAACTTACTGACTCTCATGGAAGTCATCTCAAGTCCTTACATTTATCCCCATTAGATGTCACCTGGCATAGTTGAGTAGATAACTCTGTAGAAAAGTGACCAGAAGAGTCATTCAGAATGAGCATCTGTGGATGGATTTTTATTGACCTGAAAGGAGGAAATATTCACACTGAGGTCATTCCAAGTCCAATAAAGTGTCCCAGTATTATTTCATTTCATTAGCTTTAGCCCATCATTCCTATCTTATAAGATCATTTGGGATTCTAAATCAGTCATCTGTCTATTATCAAGGTAGGAAACAAAATAGTGTATACACAGCTCTTCAACCTTATAAGATCTCTCCCCCTTTATTTTTTTTTTTTTTGCTTGGAGACTGATGTCCAGTCTTCATCTTTTTTTAATAAATGGTACTACAAATAAAGTATTTTTCTCATCACCCATCATTTATTGAGCACTTCTTGCATGTTCAAGTGCATTTATCACTTACACCATTCTGTTGCATAAGATCAAGATCTTTTTGGTATTGGTCATGTGATGGTTTATAAAATTCCATCCTTATTGGAAACAGGAAAAGAGACAACAATAAATTGCAGGCACATCAGGGAGTTTACCCATGAGCAGCAGGAGAGAATCAAAGCGAGTTTTCATGTAGAAAGAAAGCGACAGGCTGAAACGAGATGCTCTGTGGGAGACTGCAAACCATAAAAATATCAGAGGTGTTGTGAAGTCTTTGGAAATAGTCAGATATGCCAAATCTTGGTGAATGCTATAGATAGTTTAGGATTTGTGCAAATTCTCTGCAGAATAATGTCTTCAGATCCTAGCTTATTATAAAGGGTCACAAAATAGTAGAAATGACAGCATGTGTGAGTGATTTCATAACAGATTATTTTTATTCACTGTAAATTTAAAACTTTTCATATCTCTTTAAAAAGACCCAACATGAGATACTTAGAAAGAAATAAGATAAATAAGAGAGAAAAATTAATTCAAAGAATATTTGTCTGCTCAAGCAATTATTACTTTTGGAGCATATTTATAGCTTATTTTCACCCCCAAATATTAAGAAAGAGATCACCTACCTAGTATATTTCACTTCAGTAATTATTTATTGGACAGTTCCTAGGAAGCTATTGAAGAGAATCTAAGACTTCAACCTATAACCTCAATAAGAATGAAAGCTAATTAGAGAAACAAGACTGTCAAACAAAAGTATTAAAAGACAATTCACAACAATGTGGTAACGATCAAAATATAGGATGGTAAATCAATAGGCATTAAATAAATGCATACTATCTATAGGCAAAAATGTAGAATAATCATTAGGAAAGTGACAAATGAGCCAATGGCCTGAACTGCTTGCTGGGGAAGACTGGATAAAAAGATATATGGTACCAGTAAGAATATATTGGAAAGAGCTCTAAGTTTAAACTTAATTTTAAATCTAGGTTAATGTTCAATGTGTGAGCTTTGGCAAGTTATGGGACCTCTCTTGCCCTCATATTCCTCATTTGTAAAATAAAGGGGTTGAACTAAAACAGAGCTTCTTAAACCAGGACCCAGGTCTGGGAACATCTGGTTATCCATTAATTTGATGGTAAAAACAAACAAACAATAAGAACAACAACAAAAAACACTAACCTCTAATATTTCAATTTTTTAAATAAACATTATCAGATAAAATATCCATAGACTGCACCAGACTGTCAAATGGGACACACACACACACACACACACACACACACACACACACAGATTGAAAATCCCTAGACTAAAAGATCCAAAAGGTCCTTCCAACTCTAAATTCTCTGTTAGAAATACTATTGTGTTTCTAGTGATAAAATTATTGAGTCATTCCTAAAGTGAGTAGCATAAAGAAGAAAACCTAAAAAAGGAGATTACTGAGCTAAAGACAAGATTTATTACTTTAATCAATGGTGCATTTATTTGAAAATCTAATACAGTGAAAATATGTAGATATCCCATTACAATTTCATTTTTTGTAACAAGAGCTGACCTCATGGGAATTCTTCCAGATATTTTTATTCTTTACCTCCAAAATTTTTGATCCTTTATAAATCAATATATCTCAATGAGCATTTTGATGCTTACCAGCCCTGAATATTGTAGTACAATATACTCTGCATGCATTTCATTTTAATTTTTGGACTGACGTGTGATTTTGTTCTTGTAGGGAAATCCCAGTGATGAAACTATAAATGCAGATCAAACTTTTGCTCTTTAATTTGTAGTATTAAAGAATTGCCTAGTAGGGACAGCTAGGTGGCTCAGTAGATAGAGAGCCATGCCCAGATACAGGAGTTCCTGGACTCAAATCTGGCCTTAGACACTCCCAAGCTCTGTCACTGTTTAACCTCTACTGCCTAGACATTACCATTCTTCTGCCATGGGAGCAATATGCAGGAAGCCCTCACACAGGAGGTACAAATCATCCCTGAACATCCCAACAGACCTTACACCTTTCATGCAACTTTCACCTGTGGCTCCAAGAAGCTGTGATGTAACAGCAGCCACACCTGATGAACCCACCTTGAAAGACAGGCAAAACCAGGGGTGTCCTACAGGTCTCAAACCTATTAGTGACAAAGGAGGATGTTTATCCCAAGCATATGAGGATGTCTCTTAGTGGAAGGGGTGAATGAGAACCATTTGTTCCCGTGTCCATGAAGGTGGCTAAAGAATCCATGGAGCACTTAGATGTTGGTCAGAAGTCAAAAATGCCAAAGCCATCCAATGCCTCTAGGGCCATCACCAGTCTGCCTGACTTTTTGTCTTGTCACTGGACTTCAGTGACTCTGGAAGAGAAAATGAAACTGCCAGTGCTGTTCAATTCTGCCTCTCTTAAACCCAATTCATGAGCAAATCAAGATGTTACTTCCTGGTGTCATTGGTCCTCATCAAAACAAAGGGCGAGCAAACTTTTTGGAAGCAGTCTGTCTTTTATTTTTATCTCTGGCACTTAGCACAAGGTCTTTCAAATAGTAAATGCTTAATCAACATTTGTTGAAATGAAAATGAAATGAATGGATAATGAATCCGCTGGTGTATATTTTATACTAAAGCCTATTATAGCTGAAAATTTCATTTCCTATTTTGTCTGCATTTTTGTAAATTATAATTTCTAACTCATCAATTCAAGGAATCTGAGATTTCAAAAATCTACTTCTGCTATTAGAGTTTAGCCTAATTATTTAGTGTTGGCTTCTTATGAATCTAAGTATTCTGACTTGATTTTCTTTTTTACATTCAGACATTTCCCCTTTAAAATTATCTCCAACCTTTCCAATCCAAAATCTCTATACTTGTGTTTCTTTCTTCTTCTTACCTATTATAACAGTATCTGATTGCTCAAGACCATGTAACAGACTATAAGAACAGATCCAAACATAGACCATTGTTTAATTTTATTTTGATTAGGAAATATTAAAGGTTGTGGTTAATCATTTTTTCTTACAAGTTATTTAGAATTATTTGGAGCTATTTCAGAATGTATGAGCTATTACAGGTATTTTCAATGCAACTACATCAGATTCCTTCAAAAGTCAAGTAAGAGCACCTATGTATTTATTCTTCTTCCATTTACCTGCTATGATCTATGTATAAGGGAGTGTATAAGCTCTCTGAGGACAGAGATTATATTTTATCTAAATGTTTAAACCCTGCCCCCCAAATCCCCCTAGCACATAATGCTTAATAATGCATGTGAGCAGAAATTAGCTGGATGTGATTTTCATGATGAGAGTTCATACAGCATAGACTCCCCCCCACCCACTCTAAAGGACTTGGTAGGACCCCAGGAGCAAATAGACGAATATAAAAGTCTGTTTCTTAGGATGCAATTTAGACAATAACCTACTTTTAAAAATGATCTAAAAAACAATTGTTGAATAGTTCCTTGAATTGATGATTATGTTCATATTCCTTCTGTGTCTTGTTGACTTTTGATCATATTTCAAATAAAAACAAATGTAGACTTTTTAAATTATTTTTTTAAAGATTGCCTTCCCATAGCTCTGGGTTACTGTTCATTAATGTTTCAACAAAACCCTGAATGTTGACAGCAGTGTTGATTATATAGTAATGTTTAAAGTACTTTTCAGCTTAGGAAAAGATTGTTGCCTATGGTGTGGTCTCTGGACAATAACTATAAAATATAATTCAATCTAGGGCATCTGGATAGATTCACAATTCTGGATTTTATAGTAGTTAGAGATGCTTAGTTCTATTCCAATAATATCACTAAGATAAAAAAAGACCTATGTGTGCTTTCTTTTTTTTCTGTTTTCTTCTGTTTTTTTTTTTTTCCTAAGTTGATAAAACTACATCATATTTGAGGGTAGTTTTGTTCAGGGAATTGCTTTGTGGTCTGATGGTATTCTACCTTTCCCTTTTAATGTAAAATTCAATACATTTGTTAGCAAACAAGCTTATTTTTCTTGAAGACCAATTTGGCTAATTTTATTAGAAAATATTATTGCCTCTGAAAACTTTCATTTGCCAACATTTATATCTCTAGAATTAACTATAAAAGAAACAGGATCTTATTTCTTGATCAGAGGAATAAAGATTTTTAAAAAAATTAATGTATGTATGAAACAGTTTCTACTATTACACAATAAAAGTCATTTTATTTTCCATTGGAATGTCTGTAATGTTTTGAACAGGTGAAAAATGAGTCAAATAAGTATATTTTATCAGTTTTTTATACTTGAATACATATTTCTTTTTATTATAAATACATATATATATATATGTTACATATATAAACTATCCTCACACTGGTGACTGAAAAGTTTAGAAAACACAAAGTATCATTGTGTTCGATTTTCTTACCTTAAAAATGTTTAATTAGGTTCCAAGAAATTGCAAATTATAAGAAAACTCTGAATTCCTGTAGTCCTACCTAAATGATTACTATTTTCATTGAAATCACCGTTATGTAGGAAAAAAATCACCTCAATTAGGTAAATCACTTAGAGAGCAGGTTTTTTTTTTGTTTATCTATTTGAAATCTGTTAAATTAATACATCACTAAGAGGCAATGTGGTATAGCAGACAGAGAGCTCGCCTTGGCACATATTAAGACCTGGGCTCAAATTTTGATCCTGAAGAAGTTTCATAGCTTCCCAGAAAACTCTCTAAGACTATAAAATGCCAAAAATGTGCTAAAGTTTCTCATCAGGAGTGCCCTACAGTGTTGAAATCACAGGTCCTATTAAAAATGAAAATGTACCACTTAACCTCTCAAGGATATTTTTGAGCCATCAAAATTTAACTTGTCAAACCAGATGCAATACTTTCACTATAATTTATGTACAATATTTTAGACATCTTAAATATATCAATGAGACCTAGTGTGTTCGTGGTAACAGAAATCTCACTTTAACACATTAATCCCTGAAAGTAATCTGTACAATGCTTCCTGAGCTGAAACTCACACAATGTGAAACCAGCACATTTATAATTGGCTTGTGATTGTATTTTCCACACAGTGGTCATTGAAAATTGTGAAATGGATGGTATTGCAGAATGATTCAGAGAATGAAAAGACAAATTCAGTTTCCCTAAAATTAGATGTAGATTTCTTTCTCAATATACCTTCCTACCCATGACTTTTAGTCTAACCTGCAAAATTTAATACTGATTTACTCTCACTAATAAATTAACCATTCTGAAGTAAATGTCTAGATACATTTTTCCCAGAATGATTTGGACTCTTAATGGAATTGTGAGCATAGATTTAACATATATATATTTTAGAGACTGTTTTCAGTCTAGTAGCTAGCAAAATGCAACTCATTATTTTAAAGAAAACCCATTGAATTTCATCCCTGATGTCTTAATTAACCTAAGCTGGCTCTGCTATGTGAACAGAAAAGTATATATCACAGATCACGAAGTGTCTAACAAATATTGACTTACAAGAGGACAGAAGTTTTAGTTAATATTTCGGGCAAGAAGATTATAAAAGGAATAAAGTAATTTAGTGATGTGTCACTTCCACTGTAACATGCTTTCTTTTAAAAATTCACTGAGGTGCTTGTCTCTGTAAAAGTGAAGTATCATGTCCTTCCCAATATAGAAGGAGGAAACATTTCCTTCTATTTTTCCTTTAATTTTTTTCTTTGAAATAGATCCATTTCCCTTTTTGCAGATATCCGGGTTGGCTGGTGTTTGAGCCCAGGGCCATTTCTTAGAATCATTTTACACAAGCAAGAGAACACGACACAGATTTTCTATATAGAAAAGGCCAATAATCTCCCATTGAGGTGGAAAATTGGCCTTCTTATATTAGTCAATTCAATTCCCCTAGCAAACCTCTAAAATTTTTGATCTTGCAATTCTTGGCTGATTTAAGCTGGAGTAAGTGAGAATTGAACTGGGACAGAGAAAAAGTAAATACATCAATTCTTAGAGTAATGTTACTGTTGCATAAAGGCAAAGTAAGTTAGTAGAGTGGAGATGCTTCATGTTCCAAATATTATGCTCATTAGTGAGGATACAATGAAATTCGGAAAAAGAGTCCCCGCTTTCAGGAAGCTCAAAGTTTAATGAAGGATCTCACAGTCCAATTATCTATTACAAAAAGGAAAGCATAAAAAAACTACATTACCCTGTCTTTGAGAGAGGATTCCTAATGGAATTTAACTTGTTTGGAGTTTTTGCAACTTCAAGGTATCAGAATTCATTTGAAAAGACTACATATGTAATTTTAGAGGAATGTATTAAAATGAAAGAATAGGATTGATCCTTTCTGTAGGTAGCCCATTGGGTAGGCCTTGATGACTCTCTTGATTTTAAAAGATAGCATCCATTCCTTATAAGGATTTATTGTGACACACAGATCAATGATAAAATCTTGAAGCAGTTCATTTAAATTATACTGCCATGTTTAAAACATGGAATTGGTGAAAATAATTAAAAAATAAATATCTAGTCTCAATTATTGCTAATGGCAAAAACATTTAAGGTATCATTTTAGCATTTAAGTTATAAGAGAACCCAGCAACAGAAAAGGAAAAGTCTGTTTTATTTAAAATTTTTAAAAGCTCACATTATTCAAATTATATTTTATATTATTTTAAAAGTTGAAAAATCAGTACTCTATTAGAAAAATGAATAATATGGAAATAGGTTTTAAGTAAGAAGACAGGTACAACCCAGTGGAATTACTTGTCAGCTCCCAGAAGAGGGAGGAAAGAGGGGAGGGAGGGAATATGAATCATGTAACCATGGAAAAATATTCTAAAAAAATAAAATAATGTGAAAAAGTTTAAAAAATCAGAATACTGTGACCTTTCTCTGTTGGCTGTATACTTTATGCCACCTATTTTAGCCTTCTATCATTCATCCATGACACTCAATCTCCTTGTCTTTCCACGGGTTGACTGTGAAGTGAAGCCCTGGTTTATTCCTATCTGTTCAAATTCCTAGTTTCCTTCATAGTTCCACTCAGTCCATCCAGATGATAGTGACTTTCATATATAGTTTGTCCATGCTTTTATAGGTACATTTTCCCCCAACATGTAAGCTCTTCAAAGAAAGGGACTACATTCATTTTCATCTTTTTTTGTATTCTCCGACCCCTGCCAAAGTTCCTGACCCATAATAGAGGCTTAATAAATATTTGTTCATTGAGCAACTCCTTGGAAACATTTTTGTTAAAGTAAGAAGTCTGGTTGGAGCTGTCATTGTACAGATGATCTTATCTCATTGTTTTTTTTTTTAGGTATCCCTTTATTGCTTTAGAATAGATTCCTGTCAAGTATAAGTTGTTCTAGAAGGTCATTGAGTTCTTTTTTAATTCCAAAATTCTGTGATTCTTCCATTTCTTTAAATATTAGTTAAGAACAAAGTCAAATAGCACTAAAATGTATTGGGGAGATCCCTTGTTTGAATAGGAAGGCAGAGATTCTCCTTGTGGCCATTTATTCCTATTTAAACTTAACTAAAGTGACTAGAGTCATTTGTCCCTGATTATTAATATGAAAAATAAGATTTATAATGCCTTTCCTATCTATGTCACAGGAGAGTTGGAAGAATCAAATTATATTATAAAATGTGACATGTTATAAAATGTATGGAAAAGGTAATTTGCCATCATCATCAGTATTGCCATGTAGGATATCCTTCAGAGCCTTATCTTCCCTGTCTATTTTCCTATGAAGGAAAAATAGAATGATTTTTCACTGAGTTTACTATACTGCAGATCTCATTGAAGTACGATGATAGCCCCCATTTTACAGTTGAGGAAACCAAGGCAACAGAGCTTAAGTAATTTTCTCAGCTAGTGACTGAGGCTAGGTTTGAACCCTGTTCTGTCTGTCTCAAGAATAAATATTCTTCTATCAATTTTGAATTTTTCTCAATTCCCCCATGAATGGTTAGAATTGCGTTCCTTTCTAAAACTTTTAAGAATGTGGTAACATAGAGAGGTTTTCTCTAATCACAAAGATTAAGTGAAGTTAAATCCTGAATGTGAATTTTCCAAGTCTGAGTGAATTTGCATCCATTCATTAATTAAAATGGTATTCCAGTTTATAGGTCAAAATGACATGACATTCCATCTAAGGTACTAGACTTTGATGGGTTTAGACAGAGATGCAGAGTGTTCACTAAGCAGATGGGGAAAAATGAATTGGGTGGGGGACGTGTAGACATGGTAGCAAATCCAAACTGGAGCCGCCCAGTATGCTATCCTCACTGACATTTATTATCCCCCTATGCAGCTTGTTCAGTCTATTTTTCTATACTTTTCTGCTTTCTGTGCTGCTAAAATATTTAGGGTCCTTCAGAGCTTTTTATATGTTTTATCTATTATTTTTCTCCTTATTTAAATAGGAACAGGTGACAGCTGTCCACTTAACTGGTCAAATTTATTATAAAAGTATTTATAAATACAAATGGAACAAGGCATTGGAATCCTTAGCTAGTTCCCTGGAGCCACAGTACTTTTAATTTACCTGGAAAGAATTAAGGTGGGAAAGGGAAGTGAACAAGCATGTATTAAGCACTTAGTATGTATTACATATGTATATATTACAGAAATTACAGATAATTTATCTCATTTGATCTAATGACAATCCTGTGAGGTAGGTTTCTAAAATCCCATTTTAGAGATGAGGAAATGAGGCTGACTGATATTAAGTAACTTCTCAGAGTCACACAGCTGGTAAGTGTCTGAGGCTGACTTTGAACTCGGATTTTCCTGATTCCAGACTTGAGGGAAAGGGCCAGAGAGGGAGTAGGGAGTTCTTTTAAGGGAAACACTCCCCCCAACCCCACTCCCCATCACATATACTCCTATATCCTATGTACAGATGGCCATAAGTCAAAAAGCAAGAAATATTTGGAAATGTCCCTCATGAAGAATATCTTACTTTTTTATTTTCCATAATAATTTTATTAAATACATAATGATTATTATAAAAAAGAAAATGTGTTTTATTGCACCAAAGATATTGTATAAGTGAAAATTTTCTACCTTTGAACTACGTTCCCCAGAATTCCTTTTGCATCTCTCAGCATCCCTTTCTGTTTTCCACCACATTGGGTATTCACATTTGTATATAAGTTTTGGTGACTCCTCCCGCTCTCTCTTGTGTGACCACAGCTGAGTTTACTCTAGCTTTTTTATTTTAATTATTATTAATAAATCTATATAATATTTGGATATTAAATTTAAATCTACAATATTAATTTTAATAAATCCAAAATGATTATAATTAAAAGAAGAAAATACAGTGTGATTGAAACAAAGATAACTAAATAATTTTTAAAATGCCTTTACCTTTTTTGGATTCTTTTCTATATTATTTTATTAAATATAAATGAATTTATTCTTATTTCATAGTCAGCCAAAGTTCTGATAATTTCTTCAAGACAACAACTATTTAAATCTGTATTATGTAGAAGGCATGGACATATTACCACGAAAAAATGGAATAATAGTCCCTGCCTTCAAGGAGCTTATGTAGAGAGGGGATCAACAACAAAACAACCATTTTTAACTATGGCTTTTATATGCATTTTTGAATTAAAAATTCTACCCCACAGCTTTTAACCTTTTTCTAAGCATGCCCTTTATATATTCCTTATTAATGGAAAAAACAGACTGAGTTGGACTGGGTGTTATGCCAGATAAAATCATCATCCACTGGGTCTAGTAAAAGTAATATCCCTCATCAGACTGTCATAAATATAAATCTGATCTCTTGGTGACATCATAAACTTCTCTTTTGTGGTTTGCTCTAATGTAACTAGAATTATTCCATGTATTTATGACCTGCCATATGTCAATACCGCTACATAATTTACAAGACAAACATAGCAAAGCCTCTTCTGTCATTATGTGATTTTTCAGTTATAAATTGAACATGACTATTTTATATGATATGTACATGTGTTCCAGGAAGAAGCAGGCTGCCTGATCCATGGCTAGGTGTGAGTATATGTATGTTTCTGTGCATGTTAATTACCCGTGTGCCAGGAAAATAAAGATGAGAAATGATGACATCAATGTTAGACAAAGTCTTAAAATAGGAATGGATTGCCTAAAAATGTTTTTTTTATTCAGCCTCTTTTAGGAAGCCTTTTAAGTACATTGTTTCTGAAATTCTATGGGAAGAAAAAGTCTCTCAAGTATATTAGTTCCCCAAAGTGTACTTTGAATATAGCATATTCTTATGTTTCTGTTTATACTGATCACATGCAGAATAGCAGAAAGAATTCTGACATAGAAGAAGCCAAGAGACCAGGATTCCGGCTCTGTATTTTCCTGTTTGAACATTGGAAACTTGATCAACGTTTTTAAACCTCAGTTTGCTGATTTGAAACATGGCGGTGATATCTGTTTTTCTTAATCAAAAGAGCAGCATGAAGATTTTAGAAGCGATTGCATTTCATGCTATTCTAAATATTGCAAAAAGGTTAGGTGAGACAGAGTGGAAGAATGAATAGAATGCTATTTCTGGAGCCAAAGGCACTGGGTTGGAATCCTAACTCTTACAAACTGTGAATTTTGGGCTGATTTTGCTCTGTGGGCAATTCATCTCAATGTCCTTCAAGCTTCCTTCTAAGCTCTACATACTATTGGCCAATCTAGTTAAAACTTGATTCAGTCCCCCAAATATCTCTTATTAAATGCACTATTCGGTGCATTTTTGGGTGCTGAGAATACAGAAACAAAAACAAGAAATGCCCTCAAGGAGTTCATTTTATTTATATTGGATACTATGGAGAAGAGGATTAAGGTATGTAGACAGAACATGTGAATTTAAAAGAAATATTTAGAATTTGGGGGGTTGGAGTGAGGGAAGTGCCCTGGCCATTGGAAGAATCTATCTAGGTCTAATGCAGTGTGCCATGGTTGGGTTGAGTCTTGAAAGGAATTGCTCTGAGAGAGACAGAGTAGAACATCCCAGTCCTGGGAGTAGAGAGGAGTAGGACAATTTATTCAAAACATGGAAAGAAGAGGCAACATTGTGTATGCAGAGCCTCAATTTAGGTAGATTTGGTTAGAATGCAGAAAGAGAATAATGTAGATTCACCCAGAAAGATACCTTAGAGTCAGATCATGAGAGGTTTTCAGTGCCAAAAAGAGAAGTTTCCATTTTATATTGAATACAAAAAGGGAGCTACTGAAGTTTCTGAAAGAAGAGATTGACCGTCAGAAATGTGCTTTGGGAATACCCATTTCAAGGATACATTGGCATTAGGGAGACCATTTAGGAAGGCATCGTAATAGTTGAGGGGAGAGAGGATGAGGACCCAAACAAGTACATTTCTCCATGTTATCCTAATATACTTAGGGATATCATCCTTAATGTCTATTGTATATAATGTAATTTCTGTGAAACTCCTTGCCAGTTTGCTCAGAAGTTTTTGGCAAATGTTGAGTTCTTAGCCCCATTTACAAATGTGTATTGTGCATCTCATCTATGCTACTCACCACTTTACATCTTAGCCAGTAATTTGTTTTGATAATTACTGATAGTTTAAAATGAGGAATTACTAGTCCATTTTTCTTCAATATTTTTTTCACTGATTCCATTGATATTCTTGGCCATTTACTCTTCCAGATCAATTTTGTTGATATTTTTTCTAGCTCTGTAAAATAATTTTGTTAGTTTGATGGCTATGGCATTGAATCATTAAATTAATTAGTATAGAATTATAATTATCAATATACTGACAGTCTGCCCATGAATAATATTTTTCCATTCATTTAGAGCTGTTTTTTGGTCTGAAAAGTACTTAGTAATTATATTCATATAATTCCAAGTTTTATTTGGCAGGTATACTCCTACATATTTTATAGCATTTGTAGTAGAAATTGAATTTCTCTTTCTATATCTTTTCCTGCTGGATTTTGTTGGTAGCATAGAGAAATATTAGTGATGTATGTGACTTTATATTTTATCCTGCTGCATAGTTGTTTCAATTAATTTTAGTTGATTCTGTAGGGTTTTCTAACACTATCATCATATCATCTGCAAAGAGAGATACTTTTGTTTCTTTGTTATATATATATATATATATATATATATATATATATATATATATGTATTCCTTCAGTTTCTTTTTCTCATTTTTGGTTGTAGTTAGCAATTCTAGTACAATATTAAATAATATTGGTGATAATGGACATCCTTGTTTCCCTTCTGATCTTACTGAGAAGGCTTTAAATTTCTTTAAAGATAATGCTTGCTCTTGGTTTTAGATAGATACTACTTAACACTTTAAGAAAGACTCCATTGATTCCTAGGCTTACTAGTGATTTTAATAAGTGTAGGAATTGCATTTTTTCAAAGGCTTTTTGATATCAATATAATCATATGTTTTGTGTTTTTTTATTTATATGGTCATTGAACCAGTCCTGCATTCCTAGCATATCCCCCTTCTATTTATAATACATGATCTTGGCTATGTATTGCTGTAATCTCCTTGCTGTTTATTATGTTTAAATTTTTTTTGTTTTGTTTTGCTCATCTTGGTTTAATTGTCAAAACCATATTTGTGTCATAAAAGGAATTTGGAAGAATTTATTCTTTATTTTTTCAAACACTCTAAGTAATATTACTATTAATTTTTCTTTAAATATTTGGCAGAATTCACTTCTATATCCATCTGGTACTGGGGATTTTTTCTTAGGGAGATCATTAATAGTTTGTTCAACTTCTTTTTTTAGACAGTATTATTTAAGTATTCTATTTCCTCATGTTAAACTAAACAATTTATAGTTTTGTAAATATTCATCTATATTACTTAAATTGTTAATCTTACTGTCATATAATTGGGCAAAGTAATTCCAAATAAATTATTTAATTTCATTTTCCTTGATAGTATATTTACCCTTTTAATTATTGGTCTTAGTAATTTGGGTTTCTTTTTTTTAATCAAATTAAACAGTGGTTTATATGTTTTATTGTTGTTTATTTTTTAATAAAACCAGTTCCTGATTTCATTCATTCATTTATCTTTCTACCTTTTGTTTATTTATTTGTTGCATCTTAGCTCTACTCTCTATTTTAAAAATAGCACTTATTTTAGGATAGTGACATGGTGACTATTAGACAACTTTACATTGCAGGGGAGAGGGCAGGGAATGATCATCACATTTCTCATTAAGCAAGCAAGGTTTCTTTGAAAAGATTTTATATAAAAGTATGTGTAGATCTAAGAAAATTCACTTTTTACCCTGCCTCCCAAATGAAACTCTCTTTCTCCCTTGAAAGATAAAATAGCTCTTGTAATCATAGGTCACTTCAAGTTCACAGGAAGTTAATCTCTGGAAAAATGACCAAAGAAATAGGTAGGTTTTCATCTATCAGAGATGAGAGATGGCTGACCTACTTGAAGATTCTTTTCCTTGAGGTTCAACCCATTTCCGTGTAGCTTGTTCAGACTTGCCAATAATGGTTGAAAGCCTGAAATATCAAATGATTCTAAGGATTATCATTTTTGCTCTGTAGACAGACTAGCACTTCATATAAGCTGCTTTCCTAATATATCCATTGTAGATGGACTGGAAGGATTTAGCTTTACAGCTAGAAGGTTGTAACCCTTTGTTAGTAAGATGAAATACTTGAAGAAGCAAAGAAGGAAATAAATTTTAATTACTTAAAATGACTATTCTGATATGTAGAACACATTTATGGGCTCACAATAATACCTTTTTGTTAGACCTTTATTCCCCCATGTAAAAACATGATGGTAAAGGTATTTTACTCTCTCATCTACTGTATGTTTTCCTGTAAAATTTAACCATTAATATGTTAGACAAGGCAACATCTACCCCACAGAATTATAAAGATACTGCTAAAAAGTTAGGGGTGATTCTCTAGTGTTATTTGTTTTAGCCACTCATACTTTCTCCTCAATATTAGAAGTTGAGAATAATTTTAATCAACTAGTCATGAGTAGCTTTAGGAAATGCTATTAACATAGGTAAATTCAATAAAAACAATTGGCACAAAATATCTACCCCACCCCAACCAAAATGATCTCCAGAATATAGAGGAAAGTGGAATTAGATTTAAAGGACACATGTACTACCAGGGTACTATTTCTATTTTAGATGCCCTTTTCATTCCTGGATACTCCAAAAGTTCTCATTATAGGTACTCAAAGGTTGGGGAAAGGTTGAACAAATCATGTAATATTTATTTAATGGAATTATTGCAATCATTGTAATATTATATAAAACATTATGAATGGCATGATTTCAGAGAAACCTGGATTGACTTGTAGATATGATATAGAATGAAGGGGACCGAACCAGGAGAACAATTAATGAAGACAAACAACTCTAAAAAATTTAAGAACTTTTTGATAAAGGATTCCAGAGGACCAATGATGAAGCTTCTGACCTCTCTCTTGACCCAATGATGATGGATTCCAGGTACAAAGTGAGATATTAATATGGCCATTATAGGATTCTCTTTGCTTTGTCCTGCATATTTTATTAGGGTTTTATTTTATTTTTGTTCAATAGGAAGAGGCTAAGGAGTAAGTAATAAGAATAAACAAATTTTGTTAATTGCAAAAAATTTTACAACTTCCTCTGATGCATGGTGTAGTTTCTTTCCTGGATTTCTTTATAAAGCTATGTTTCTCCATTGGCTTCTCCATTGGTTCTAAGTGCAGACAATGTTGCCACGTGATGGAGGAATGAGGGAATAAAGGAAAGGAATAAACATTTATTAAGCATCTGTTATGTGCTAGATACTGAACTAAGCACTTTTTACATATTACTTCATTATATACTTTTAACAGCTCTCTGAAGTGGTTGCTATTGCTATACCCATTTTATAGTTGAGGAAACAGAGGGACATAAAGGTTAAATGACTTTCCCAGTCACATAGCTCTCTGAGATTGAATTTGATCTCTGATCTTTTTTGACCTCAGGCTCACTTTGCTGAACCATCCAGTTTCTAAGAGGCAAGGTCACTGTGGATTCTTTTTTTTATTCTTTTTATTTATTTTGTTAAATATTTCCAGAATATATGTAAAAAAATTTTTAGCAATCTTTATTTTAAATTTTGAGTTGCAAATTACCTTTCTTTCTCTTGCTCCCAGTCCTTCTTGAGAAAACAGGCAATTTGATAACTATTATACTTGGGACATCATGCAAAGTATATCTCCATATTAGCCATGTTCCAAAAGAAAACACAACAATAAAAAATTTAAAATTTTATGCTTCCATCTGTATTCAGAATTTATCAGTTTTTCTCTGGAAGTGGACATTTTTTTCTTTTTATTGAAACCCTCACCTTCTGTCCTAGAATTGATACTAAATTTTAGTTCTAAGGCACAGAAGTGGAGGGTACAGGCATTTGGGGTGAAGTAACTTGCCCAGGGTTACATATCTAGGAAATGTTTGAGGCAAGATTTCAACCCCTCTCCAAGTCTGGCTCTTCTCTATCCACTGAAATACTTAGATGACCCTGAGGAAATCACTTTTTATCTTGAATCCTAGAAATTGTCTTGAATCATTGTCTTCATTAGAATAGCTGAATCTTTCACAATTGATCATCATTACAATACTGTTGTTATTACATAACTATGTTCTCCTGGTTCTGTTCACTTTGCATGAGTTCATATAAGTCTTCCAAATGTTTTTTTCTGAAGCTAATCAATTTGTTTATTTCTTACACAGTAGGACTCTGTGACATGCCACAATTTTTGTTCTGTCATTCCCCAATCAATGGACATTCTCTGGATTTCCAGTTCTTGTTATGTCACCACCAAAAGAACCTGTTTTGTACAAATTATGTCCTTTCCCCTTTTCTTTAATCTCTTTGGTTTAGAGACCTAGTGTCACTGCAATTTCTAAGACTCCTTCTTTTCCCCAAACACATTTCTTTTTTGTAGGTGTAGCTAAATGTTTCAGGCTTATTCTGAACTTTCCAATGAATACAATTTTAACTATTTTAATATTTATAGACAACCTCTGGGGCATGTCCAAATTATTTTGGATATGGTTACTCCAATTTTGAAGGATTTTCTCCCCACAAAATCTTATAATTGATGGAGCTTTTAATTATTTATTTTAAGTCAAATATAGTTGAGTAAATCAATCAATCAGAAATACAAGTTAATTTTGGCAGAGAAGCCCAAACAATTAAGGATGTTGATCAGAAATGATCATGCATTTACAAAATGATATTTTCCAAATTTGACTTTTATTTGATTTTAAGGGAAGGTGCAATTTTTTTTTTGCAAAACAACATATTACTAGGTTATACATTTATGAAAGAATATTTGTTTTAAAAATCCAAATCACACCCTGGAATCTAACTGAAATAGTTCTAGGTTTACTGGCAACATCCTTGGAGGCTGCTGAGACCTTTCAGGGGTATGCTATTCTAAGACAGCTTCCTCATAGTTTAAGCCTAATTTGATGTCAAGATCTGACTTGTTGAACCTTTTATTGGAAATTAATTTTACCATTGGGCACATGTTTTTTTGTCTTTTTGTCCATAATATTTTCTCTCTGAAAATATTATGTGCCCAATGGTAAAATAGAGTTATTAGGACAAAGAAGAAAACAGCATTCTGGGTCATCTCCTGGGGGAAAAGGGAAGAGTAGCATCTATAGTTTTGTGAAACCTTTGAACATGATGGTGCTTACCACCACAAACATCCCTAGTGGATTTCCTATCTTCTCTATCTTGTAGCAAATTTACTTTCTTCCTCATTTTACCCTCATCCTTTTGACAGCCAAAATCAACCTATAAATTCAGGTTAATATTGTCTTACAACTCCCTGATATGTTTGGAGCCACGAGGCCAAAAATGTTCCTAGTTACTGTCTTTATGATTTCAGAGAGCACAAATAGTTCCTTTTTTACTTGAACAGTTTGAAGTAGGTTTCTTTCTCTAGGCATCTCTTTCTTGGAATAAAATAGCTTTTGTGACACTTTTTGATGAAGCAAGATTCACTGCATGAGCTACCGAATTGGAACAAGACCTTCTTACTTGGAACAAGAACTTTTCTCTACCCTTATGTACTAGAGACTTGTAGCCATGACATTCTGCATAAGATCCTAGCCATTAAACAGTCTCAAAGTGAAGCCAGCAAATTATGCAAAGTGTTTCTGTTGATTCTTTTAAATAGGGTTTAGATGTTGGACAGCAACATACAGAGAAAGCCATTTACAAGCTAAGTAAAATATACTTCTTCTTCAACTTCTTTCCTGCTAGACCATTGGCTGAGGCAGAGTATAGGAAAAGGCAAATGATTAAAAAATATAAATATATATATATATATATGTATATATATACATATGGTGGATGCATTTGTATGTGAGATGGATAAGCATTGAGAGGTGAGAGAAAAAAATCAATTAATCAAAGAGTATTTTAAGTACTTACTTTGTGATAAACACTGTGCTAATACTAACAAAAAGCAAAAAAAAACACTGCTCCCAAGAAGCTTACATTCTAATGAGAGCAGCAATCTGTATGTAAAGAAAGAGGTGCCTGTAAGATACAGAGTAGATGAAAGGTAATCTTAAAGGCGAGGTAGCTGTGGAAATCATTTAGTCTTCTACAGAAAGAGGAAATCTGTGACTTTTGGAGTTTGCAATGAAGTAGAAGAGCATTATAGATATGTGGAATATCCAAGGTAAAAGCACAAAAAAGAGGAATGGAACATTATATGTAATGGATTTTTATCACGTAATGTACAGGGTGTAGAGGTGAAAAATGTGTAAGAGGAGTAGTTTGTGAAGAATTTTAAATGCAAAGCTAATAAATTTTTATTTAATTCTAGATGTAATGGAGAGCTAAAGGAGATTATTAAGTAGTAGGATGCAATGGACAGCCTTATACTTCAGGAAAACATTTTGGCAGATGAAGGAAAGATGCATTGGAATGGAAAGAGGTTTGAAATTAGTAGAGCAATTAGGAGACTCTTAATATAGTACAAAAAGAGGAAAGAGGATCAGAACTAACATCATGATTATGTCAATGAAGAAAAGGGAATATAAATATGAATTGTTGTGGAGGTAGAAAAGTTGAGATTCAGCTCTTGGTATAAATGAAAGTGAGAAAGTGAGGATGATGCTAAGATTGTGAATCTGGGTGACTATGAAGATGGTGATTTCTTCAACAGTGACTGAGAAAAGACTAGGAATGAGTTTTAGAGGAAAGAAAAAAGTTTTGTTTTGATCATGTTGACTTTGAGATTCTTAGAAGACATCTAATTTGAAATATGTATGAGCTATGTTGTAGGTCCAGTCTGAGTTTAGGTGTAGAAAAAGTTGAAAATCATACCAATGTATTTGATAACTGAACCCAAAGAAACTGATGAAATCCCTAAATAAGATGTCAAAGAGAGAAAAAATAAAAGGACCTAGGAAAGCGTATTAGCAGATATCTATAGGAATTATGATAGAGATGAAAATCCATGAAAAATAAACAAAGAGATAAAATGTATTCATTTATTACTAAGAAAGTTTGGCTGGTTGCAGCTTAAAGACCAGGTCTTCATTGATGGAAATTAAGAAAGGTAAAAAGGGATACTACACCAGTTGAGTGTTTGAATATATATATCTATGTATATATATACATATATATATACATATATATATATATGTATGTATATAGTGTGTGTGTATTTGAAATAAAATACACATATACACATATATGAAACCATGATGAAATTTAATAATAAAATATTAAGAAAAAAAACAAGAAAAAGTGTTTGAAAATTCTTTCCAATTAAAGTTGAAAGAATTCTTGACTTGTAATTGTAGAACCTGTATTCAAATCCCAGGTCTACTATGTGTCATATATACAACTTTGGGCAAGTTACTACAGTCTTTTATGGACCTTTTTTTCCTCATATGTAGAATAAGGAGGTTGGATTGTATGATTTTAAAGACTCCTTTCTGCTCTAAATCCTGTTATTGTAGTGATCCTGTGTTTCAAAGTTTTTATTTAAAAATGTAATTGTATCCGGCACATGTCCAGACAGAGATAGTATATCCCCAAGTGCAGAATACTAAAACACACACACACACACACACACACACACACACACACACACACACACAAACATGTGATGATGTGTAAGGCAAATGTGTGTTGAGGAGACTGGAGAATGCCATGAAACTCATATACTTTTTGATTGGTGATAGAGTCAATCCCAAAGTCCTTATAAGTTTTATCCTGCTCCTTTTTGCCTTACTAACTTTTTAGGCATCTTAGTGACAGATGATTCATGAAATCTGTAGGGAGAAGTAGAATCTTTGACCATGAGAGTTTCTGAAGTTTACAGGGATGCTGAAAGCAGAGTTTAGACCAGGTCTCCCAGGCTGAGCAGCATCAGCGTGGAGGGAACAAGGAGCCTATTCAAGGAACATTTTGGTTCGAGATAAAACTAAAATGAATCTGGTAGAGAAGCTCACTTTGAATGTAAATTTGATGGGATAGATACTACAGGAGCTGAGCAAAATTGAACCTTATCCATCTTCTCCCACTTCTATCTCCCCAGTCCAAAGAGGCAAATGTGTCCCAAAGGGCAAAATTTTAGGGCAAAATGTGTCCCAAAGTTTTGGGGAAAATTTTAAAAAGCATAATTGGGAGATGTTGTAAGCCAAGCCCTGAGAGAGAAAGCTTACAAGTTCCAAAATAAAAAAGTCTAAGAAACCAAGGCTTTATGGATAGAATAAATATGTCTTTCCTAGGGAGAATCAAGTCTATCTCCTTTGCATGACCTAACAGGCCAACAAATAAGTCATAAAATTTCCATGGTATAATGTTCCCATTTAATCATGGCCTTCTTTATAAATGAATTGTTGGCCAAAAAAATTACTCTTTGGTGTTATCAAGCTTTGACTAGAAAAGATTGTGTCAATCATTTTTCTTCGTTTGGAGATTTTTAATAATGACATTAGCCACCATTTTTATCATTCCGTTTCTCCTCTGTAAAATGGAGTAATTTCTAATTTCACTGCCTGCTTACCAAAGCTTTTGGGAGGAATGGACTTTGTAAATCTTAAAGAAGTATATAGTTTTGAGTTACTTTCTACAATTCTCAGTAAAGTTTTGTTATGGCTTTAAATCTCTACAAATGCAACTATGAAAATTTATGCTCTCTCTCTTTTTGTCTCTCTCTGTCTCTCTCTCTCTCTCTCTCTCTCTCTCTCTCTGTCTCTCTGTCTCTCTCTCTCTCTCTCTCTCTCTCTCTCTCTCTCTCTCTCTCTCTCTCTCTCTCTCTCTCTCCCCCCTCCCTCTTCCATACATTCTTTTATAGGTTCTGCTTTGCTTCTAAGGAGGATAATGCTTGAAACACTTACATAATACTAAATGGAGTTTATATATATATATGTATTATATATGTAATTTATATTATATCATATAGTATATAATATATATTAATATTTCAGAGTATGGTTCTATTAAAATAGTCTTTTTTATTATGATTTTGACAGTCATTAGGAAAACACAAAACAATCATCAAGAAATACAAACACTTCAATATGCAGTCATCCCTCACAATATCATCGATGATTCATTTATCATGGCTTCACTATATAGAAGGTTTATATATATATATATATGTATGTATATATATATATAACTGTATTGTTGAGTTTTCACTATATCATGGGGTTTTGCAGATGAATATCATACTATACACAATGGAAATGCAGTATGCCACTACCACTTGCACAAGTTTGCCAATGTGAGATTGTACACCATTGGCTAATGGAATGAAAGGCGACCAACCATAGCACTGCATTCTGTATCCTGGGTGCTGGTTGGCTCAGAGACTGTAGCATCAGTCTGTTTGCTCTCCCATTACTTCATGGATTTTCGCCTATCATGGTGGCCTCTGGAACATAACTCTCAAGATAGGTGAGGGATCACTGTATAAAGGAAGGACTGAGTCAAAAAACTGTGAATATTTGATTTAAGTATTGTCAAAGATAGATAAAGTCATTGATGTGGTGTATTATCTAATTTCAACGAGCATAAAATACTGGGTTTGGAGTCAGGAATGAATGAATAAATAAATAAGTTATTGAGTGGTTATTACATGCCTGGCAGTATATAAACACAGGATTACATAGAGAAAGCAGTTCATATCTTAAAGGGGTTTTCATCCTAATAGAGAAGACAACACTTTAGGGATATTGGCAAAGTTAGTGTTTTTTGATCTGAAAAGTCTGTCTAATGGTAAATGGAGTAACAGAAAGTCAACTGAGATGCCTTTTCCATAGACAATTGTAGAGCTGATTGGATTACAGTTTTATAGAGGAAGAAGTAGAAAGAAATGGAGGGAGGTAAAAGGAATAATGAGTCAAAGTCAAGGGTCAAGACACTGTTCCCAAGTTTAGAGCAGAACATATTAAATCTCTTTGGTCTGTGGCTTTTGGAAACCTGATTTGGAGGTGGAGTAAGAGTGGAATGATGGAAAAGGGCCAGTGTAAAGATGAGAACACAAGATCCTTGGGAGATCAGAGTCCACTGATAGTGACCACAGATTTCCTGTTCCCTGTAAGGATTTATGATTTCTCCTTCAGGCTTAGTTCTTTGAGCCAAATGGGAAATCACATCTTGTTTGTAATATTTTTAAGTCCAACAAAAGGTTCAAATCCTCCTCAGGCACTTACTTAGCTATGAGATCCAGTACACATGTAAACCTTAGCAAATAATTTTGCCTCTCTTGGACTTTCCTTTTGTAAAAACAGGGCTAATAATAGTATTTATATTTCTTGGTTATCATGAGGATAAAATGAGATAATAGTTATAAAGGGCTTTGCAGACTTTTAAAATATAATAAATAAAATCAATCTTTCCCTCTTTTCTCTCCTCTTCTTTTTGCTCTTTCCTCCTGTTTTTCCTCCTATGAGATTGGTCAGCTGAGGAAAAAAAAATATGTTAGAAAATGCCAGGGAAATGATAACCCACCAACAC
Organism: Monodelphis domestica; assembly: GCF_027887165.1. Classification (NCBI taxonomy): domain Eukaryota; kingdom Metazoa; phylum Chordata; class Mammalia; order Didelphimorphia; family Didelphidae; genus Monodelphis; species Monodelphis domestica. The sequence goes on from NC_077234.1 coordinate 158,531,396, forward strand.
ACATTTTGAAGACATAAGGAGTCCACAGGTATGGAACTCTGCATATATTTTCAATTTCCCCCCTTGTTTTATTTTTTAAAATCCTTTGCTATATGGGATGACTCTCTAGGAAGCAGAGAAGAGGGGAGATGAAGAAAATTTAGAGTCCCCAAAATATGTCAATAAAAATTTTACTTAAGTGATACTACAACCTTTCCTCACTATAAAAGAAGGTAGAAGAAAATAGCAGTTTAGTAAGCACCCACTGTGTGCTGAATCTTTTACAAATAATATTTCATAGAATTCTTTTAAAAAACTCAAGAGTTTTGCATGAACTGCTATCCTTAACCCCTCACCCCACCCCAACTATCACCTAGTGCCAAACTTTTGGTCATTAGCTTAGCATTCCCACTTCATTTGAGAAAGATGTTTGAATGACAAAAATATAATAATTCTCCAAGCTGAAATCTTAAAACCTTTCTAGCTTGCTGTAGGATCTGCTAGGCTACTATTCCACTGGCATTGCTTTGGAGAACTCAGGTCATCTCCATTCTAAAATAAGGAATAAAAATAAGATGTTAGTAGAGGCAAAGGAATAATACATTCTTCATTCAACATTTATAAACTTCATTCTTAGTCAAGGAGCAAGTCTTTTGGAATATCTAGCTTCAAAATCTTAGCTTAGATATAATATGAAACTGAGCCATGCAGCAAAATAAAGGGTAAGCTATTAGCCTTTTAATACCTCTTTATCATTGGTTTCAAATCCATTTTTCTCTACAGCACAGGGGGGAAAAGGGTTTCACACATCATTAAATGTTGAAAGCTGATTGGCTTCTTTCCTACTTTTAACTCCAAAAGGGAGACAAGGTTGAATCTGCATAGAACATAAATGACCTTTGATAATGATTTTCTCTATCAATGCCAAAATAGTACACGGAGGGAATATGGTGCATATTTGCATTGCAACTGCTTTCTGGAATTTTCTCAGCAATTTCAGAGTACCAAGAGACCCTGCCCACCTTTACAGGTGTCAATGCTAAAAAAGAAGAGTGTTAGAAAGTACTGGGAAGTAGAGCCAGTTTGCTATAGCGGAAAGGCAATGCCAGTGAGAGTTCTGGATGGAGATCCAGTCATTTTATGCTACTTAATAACTATGTGTTGATAAGGTTCAGGATTGCTTCTAAGATTTCACTGCATAGGAAACTCCCCAATGAAGAAAATCCATCTATCAAGTTCTGTACCTTTCCTGAAAGAATGGCTATATAGAGTTTCCTAGAATTCTTAGAAATTGATAGTTCACTGTCACTTGGGATGTATAAGATCCAAGACCAGCTTTCTCTCCATCATACTGTGTATGCTGCTTGTGAAAACAATTGTCTTGTAACTTCATTTTCTTCATCTGTAAATTAAAAATAATAACTTCAACAAGTATCTCACAGAGTAACTGAGAAATTTGAATAAGATAATAACTATAAATCACTTTTTAAAACTTAAACTACTATAAATATTAGCTATTGATTTAATATTAAAAAGCCAATGAGAAAAAGTATGTGGAAATAGTCAATATTGGGCTAGCTGTGAAGGGAGTGACAGATACGAAACAAAAATTAAAAACATACATTAATATGAAGTAAAGAAAGAAATGTCCCTTATTTTTGATTACTTGTCCAATTTCTACATAAGAAAAGCAAATGATAGTTAAAGAATGTATTTAAAATTATGGGGAAATCAAATCAAAATCTGTGCTTCAGTCTAGTAGTCCAATAATTTTTTCCTACAATTAATATACTTTATGTAACCTATGACATCTCAACAGTTTAGGCAATGCAAACAATTTGTTAATTCTAGGTAAGCCTGTTTCAAACTATGACTATTTCTCAAAACATGTCTTGTGTTAAGTAATAATCTATGCCTACTACTTTCTACTTTATATTCTTTAATTGTATCAGTTTTGATGAAACAAGTAGTTTTCTATTCTCTTAGCATCTCTCAAAACTTCAAGAGCAGAGGAGAAAAGTAAAGAGGCCATTTTTACCTGATTTTCATCTGGCTGAGTTTTACAGATAATTTGCCAACTTCCCTTTTTTTTTTTTGCTTTCATTAATATCCCCAGAGTATAGATTATAAATTATCTGCAATAGTCCCTCAAATTAGGATGCATTGTACCTAGGTCATCTCTATTGTGGATGCCTGGATTCTGTTTTTCTTTCTCCTTGTCTCCCCCTTGTAAAGGCAGGAAGGAGCGAAGGAAGGAAGGAGGGAAGGAAGGAAAAAGTAAAGGAAGGAAGAAAGGAAGGAAAGAGTGAAGGAAGGAAAGAGTGAAGGAAGGAAAAAAAGGAAATTTGCCAACTTCCCTTTATTTTTTGCTTTTTTACCATTTTTTATTTTTTTACTATTTTTTTACTGACGATTACTATTTTTTACTATTTTACTATTTAGTGTTGTTGTTTTTTTTTACCGTTCTACATGTATGTGCAAGAAAGTGACAGTTCAGCTTGGACTAACACATATTTTATGGTGATAAAACTGAAACTATGGACCACAAAAATGCACAGTTCAGCTTTATTATGTCTATGCATTATTGTTCATGAAAATGCATAGAATAATCAAATGACCACAGATACATTTTTTCCAGATCTTTTTCTTTTTCTAGTTTACACTGCTCTTGAGCCCTACAGAGAATTGTTCGGTCCTACTTTATTTTCCTTTGAATTTCATATTTCTTTTTCCATTGAATTTCAGGAATTTATTTATTTTTTTAGTATTGGCAAGAAATTTGCTACTCTTTGCTGCAAATATGAAGTTAAATTTTTCATGTCATCCACAGATACTCTGGCAGCTGTTTGGTTATAAACAACAGCCACAGGGCCATATCTATACTCGGAAGAAAATCTGATTACGTTGTTAAACTGCTACAAAAAGACTGAACCATCTTTTCTCCATTTTCCAATAAACTTAATACAAATCACCCCAAAATATACTGACTCTTTAGAGAATTGAAGAAAATATATTAAATCACATGAAAAGGAGCTGAACATTATGATATATGCTGCTCTTGTCCTGCCCCTTTGCACTGTATACATAACTTCTCCTAAGTGTGATAATGTGCCATTACTGTGTTCTTTTATACTGCAGTGAATGTTGTTATCAATAAAATTATGTCTGCCATTTTGTAGCAGAGGGAGTCTTGTTATTGGTAAAATTCTGTCTTGGATCCAGTGCAAAGAAGTTTAGTTACCAAAGAATCCTCAAGGGCCCATAACTATAAAGGCTATTTGAAGGATAGAAATTTAGGAAATTTGAAGGTATGATGGAAAAAACTTGGAGTCAGAGAATATAGATTCAGATCCTGTTATTGTTATTTACTCCCCATATGACCTTGGTGAAGTAATTTTGCCTCTCTGGGTCAGTTTCCTCCTCAGTATTATAGAATTATATAATTTATAGTATTAGATAATATAGCATTATATAAATTATAGCATTGGATTAAAATATCTATAGGATCCCTTATAATCCTGGATGCTATAAAATATGAAATGATTGCAAGTATTTTCAATATTTGCTTCTTTATTCAACGTGATAAGATTCTTGTTTGGGTTAACTCTTAAAGGTTAAAGTTTCTTTCATGGCTTTTATTCTGCAGATTTACCAATATGGGGAGACATAAGAGATCCTTCAGTTCAAACCCTGGACCCCTTTAAAGATAAAGCAACTGAAGCTGATTGACTTCCCCAAGGGCACAAATGTAGATTTTTAAAACTTTAAGAATTGAAATTTCAGGTGAGCAGCTGGGTAGCTCAGTGGATTGAGAGTCAGGCCTAGAGACTGACTCTCAGGACTAGGTCCTAGGTTCAAATCTGGCCTCAGATACTTCCCAGATGTGTGACCCTGGGCAAGTCACTTGACCCCCATTGCCTAGCCCTTACCACTCTTCTGCCTTGGAACCAATACACAGTATTGATTCCAAGATGGAAGGTTAAGAGTTAAAAAAAAAAAAAGAATTGAAATTTCATCCTGGATGTTGTATTACTGATGATTTTTTTGCATTTTATTTCTACTATATTTAATTCTTACTTAGCACATTCCTATTCTCTAGGAAAAGTGAACAAGAGAAAGAAAAATGAAAAAAAAATTCTGACTAATTGCTACTTTATATGAATTATTTTCAAATTTATAATCTCTGAATCGAATAAAAGTGTTCCATGCTATTTTCGAAGCTCTCTCTATATTTATGGTAAACATTCTTTAAAGATGTCAAAGTTAGTGATTTGTCATGGAAAAAATATTTTCAGTGACATTTATATTTTGAAGAAGAATATGTTGAGGGAGGCAAATTCAGTAGAATGTAAACTCCTTGGGGAGTTTATTTAGTTAGCTACAATCCAGCCTAAAAATATTTGCATCCTTTGAATTGAGGAATCTTTACATTCCCATCTCTCTCTATTTTATGTCTAATGTCTTCATTAAATAAATCAAACCAGTTTAAGATTGGTTCATACTCACTTTAAATTTGTCAATGTCATCGTCATGGTGACCAAAAGAGCATCATTGAACAAAACTGATTAAACAAACCTATCCTGAGTATCTACAAGTACATAGATGAAAAATAAAGCAGTCCCCTCCTTTAAGAAATTTACTGGTTAGAATGTGATAGAGGCAAAAGAAAAATCCAGGAAAGGTTCTCTAGAAAATTTGAGAAGGAAGGTGGAAGAAGGGACTAGATCAGGAAAAGTTTCCTAGCAGAAATGAAATCTGAGTGGACCCTTAAAGAAGAGAATTTTAATTGGCAGGAATGGAATAGAAAGGCATTTCAGGGGCAAGAGGATAGTACCATAGATTTATTTGAATAATTTTGATGAAGACCAACACAGTAGTCAGCCACTATAAGCAGGGAATCATCCAAATGAATGTTTCTCAAGTGACCTAAAATAGAAAATGGCGGAAAGCCCCTCTGTGCTGCTCTTCAAAAACTACCTTATTCTCTGCTGTATGAATATGGTTTTAAATGTTCCAGAGGGGGCTGTAGGAGAGACAAAACACTCTTTAAGGAGCAGCTTTACAGTGTTCTGGAAATGCTACTAACAGAGATAATTAGGACTTCACTTTATTAAATGAATTATTAAATTTAGTCAACCATAGTGACACAGAGACACATATACATTTCTTTGTTCTATATTTGGCTATAAAAGTAGGAACCAGTTTCATTTTTTAATTGGGGCTTCACCTCCTTTGATATTGTCTGCCTTCCTTCTGAATTTATACTTCTCCATTTTTATTTCAAGCCATTGTCAAAGCTCTAGAAAGTAATTTAAAAGTAATTATTTTGTTGGATTGTTTTCTATTCTCAGTTAATGATGAACAAAGAAGCTTATGGTTTGGAGGTTTGCAGTACTTAAAGAAGAGATTCTTTATCTTCATAGCTTATATTATATTCCTGGTTGGTGACAAGATATCAGAATTACTTCAAAATATGAAAGCAAAATATTAAAAATGGCATCATTTGTTCTGATGAACCCTTTGGTACCATAGTGCTTGAGGTTTTAAGACAGTTTTAAAAAAAATTCTTTTCATCTTTAACCTTCTCTATCTTGAATGTGGTTCAGGCTTTGTGGTGTCAATGAGAAATAGAATAAACTTTGAGGTTATGCTGGAATTGATGAAAGAGATCATCAGTGTATTCATTTTGTGGACAGAATGTTTATAAAGTCTACGAGTTACTTTCTGAGATTCACCCCCCAAAATAACCCAACTTTTGATTGATTCCTTTTTTCTAGGTAATTTCATTTTGTCTATTCCTCCCTCTTCACTTTTTTTTTCTTAGCCCTCTTTACCATTCTATTCTCACTTTTTCCTCTTGCCTTTCTACTAAAGCAAATAGTCTGGAGGAATCTGTCAGTGGTTACCAGTGAGAAAATTTATTCTAGTTATTTTATCCCCTACTTCACCCTCCACAAAAGTTACAATTAAAAGCAAGCACAGTCCCATTTGAAGAGAGTAGAAACATCATGACCTTTCTTGCTAGCAGACTTCTGGCTTATTTGTGGAGAGTATTTTCAAGTCAAATGGATATTGAATGATGCAATTGCATAAAGTTACTGCAGGCATGTGGGTATTTAAACCAAATATCTTTCTAAATGTTCCTGTTCTGTGTGCTAAATGAATTTTAAGTAACTACCTTCAGGGTGAAAATTACTACAGATCATGTTACTATGGAGATCACTTGAAAAATGAGGTAAAAGATTATAACTTTCGTCTGCTGGATTTAAAAAAATCTTTAAAAACCTTTAAGGGATTTTTTTTTTACTGGCTCTGATCCATCATTAAGAAGAAAGAACAATCAAAGAGACTATACTGTTGATTTGAGAAAAGTGCACAAAAAAGAAGATTCATAATCATCCAGATAATCTAACTGGAAAAATGTGCACCTATATCAATGAATACCAGAAATGTAATTAGTTATCAGTGATCTGTCAGGTTACTATTGGGGAACAATGGACCTCAGATATCAAAATCTGCTGATCCTGACTCATTCCAATCCCCTCGTGACTAATCTTAGGATGAAATTGGACACATCCAGCTCATTCCACAGTTATCACAGGGAAATTGACTGAAAAGACTCTTCAACAAGGTTATGCAGATAGTTTGCTCTGATTCAGCAGAGCAAAGATCTCTTGTCTTTGAATTGCCCAGGGTAGTTTGGCAGCAAAACATTGGGAGAGACTGATTGGTGTTCCTTGAGGGTTTTAATGCCCAATTGAATAGGAAATGATGTTGATATCTTAAAATTTCAATCTCCTGAGCCAAGGAAGTCTAACGAACACAGAGAAATGAATAAATAAATGAATAAATGAGACAGACAAACAGATAGTCAGACAGAATGAACTCTTCCTGGCACTCTGAATATGAAAGCAAAAATATAGAGATGATGAGTTTTTGAGGATCCCATTGTCATTTAGAATTTATATTTTGAAGTATGATTTTAAAAGGTAACAGAGGCATAATTTGTGTCTTCACATACATCATTTTCCTTCTAACCATGTGGTGAACGAGGAGTTGTTTTATATATATCATGCTACCAAAATTATGTTGAATAGTTCCATATATTAGGAGGCTCACCTCATTTATATTTTACCAAGTTTGTATTTACTCCAGCTATTCTTCTAGAATGAAGATATTATATAATGGACAAATATGTTTTGTTTTAACAAAAATTAATATCTCTAACTAATATCAAAAAACACTATTATGTACTATATCTAAATATCCAAATGAATTAAAATTAATTAAATTAACTCAAATAGCTAAATGAACTAAAATGAATATATTTATAATATCTAAATGTTAATACTTCAAATACATAAAATATCAATCTCTGGAATGGATATATTTGTAGAGTATTAAGAAAGGTCATTTTTAAGTGGGCATCTGAGAAAGCTGAGACTAAAGAATTTGACTTTTCAAGAAGGAACATGACAATTTTGTTCCTCAAATTGGTACAGAAATATCCCACAAGCTTCAACATTGGGATAGTTGAAAGGGCCTACAAAAGCAGTGGTGGTGCAATACTATTAAATGGATAGAATGGTAAAATTGTGTTCATCACTCTATAGAACATTGTGTTAGGTAATCCCTGCTCAGTAGGTTATCAGTCTTTTGGTTTAGACCTTGTGAAACCCTGCCGTGTAACAATCTTATTTTGTAGTTTCAATCCTGAAGTGAGAAAGAGTTTATTCTGACCTTGAAAAGTCTGACTATCTAGTATTATCTACAGAATGTATAGTTTTTACTCTGGTGCAGAATGATCACAAACAGAACTAATGTTTATGGGTACGTATTTGAATCAAAACAGAAATCTCTGATTTTAAGCTTCTGAGGAACTTATTGATCTCTTCATGTTATAGTCATAGTATTTATTTATATTTTTATTTCATTTTATTTACTGTTGTATAAATCTCAATGAAGAAATGTATTTTTCTCCATGACTTTGTTATTTTTTTGGCATTATCCTGATAACATTTCACTTGAAATATACTTCTGATTTGAATTTGGAATATGTGAATATCCTCTCATCTATTTCAGTGTATTTCCCCCTCATTCTGAGCCTTTTATTAGAGTAGTCCAGAAAAAAAAAGGTTATGAAGGCCTTAAATAGGGTGATATCTGTGTGAATGTAAAAAAAAAAGATGAATGCAAGAGCTGTTTTGTTTAAGGTAGAATAAGCCAATTTTTGTCAAATTGGGGGAAAATGATAGACGTGAAATGGAAGTATACTTGGAAAAGTAATGAACCTGGTTGAATAGTTACACTGGTGGTACCATCAACAGATTGTAGAAATTTGGAAGAAAAACAATGTTTGGAAAGATTGTGATAATTCTATTTTGAATATATTTCTTATGATATGCCTAAAAGATATCCAGAAAGAAATGTCTGTCTGATATGGAGCTGAGATTGTTAAAGTTCCAGAGCATAAGGGGGGAGGGAACAGTGAATTGAGTGCCAGGCCTGATGTCAGGAAGACTCATCTTTCTGATTTCAAACCTGGCTTCAGACACTTACTAGCTATGTGACCCCAGACAAGTCAGTTAGCCCTGTTGCTTCAGTTTCCTCATCTGTAAAATGAGTTGGATGAGGAAATGTCCAACCACTCCAGTATCATTGCCAAGAAAATCTCTAATAGGGTCAAGCAACTGAACAACAGACCTAGTGATTTGGAAGTGGTATGATTAGATGTGATACAAGAGCCATAATTAGAAATTTTCATAACTGGAAAATATAGGACAAAAAACTAAGTTTATGGTTTACTCTGTTTTGCAGGAAAAGGAAATAGTAGCTCAATAGAATTAAATGACTTACCCAAGGTTCCATATCTCCTGTGTCTTCTTACTCTAAGTCCCCTCATGTTCTGACTGACTCTTAACATCCACTGAACTAGAGAATCAATATGCAAGTTTCATAACAAGAAGAATCTATGAAAATAGACATGATTCACAATTCATTTCCTATGCCTTCTTGAGAATGAACACAGTGTATACTGTCATCATTAGATCCCAAACATAATTATTTTTTCAAATAAATAGGATTCTCAGTACAAAGAGGCATCCACAAATTATTTCTCTTAATATAGTCATATTCTGCACCCTAAATTGTATTATATCTTCTTCTGGCCTTTGGGAATTTCAGTTTGATTCTCTCATTTTGAAATGGGTGAAATAACATGTGTTTGCTCACCTGATAAAAATAATTATTCCATTTCCTATTTTCAAATATACTCCCTTTCCTAAGAAATTGGTCCTTAGTTTTGGCTCATTTAATTTATTGCAAATCATGCAGAATGCCTTTGAGATCCACTGGGGCTGCTAGAAGTTGTAAGAATAATGGAAAATAATGAATTCCTAATTATACTGAAATATTGATGGCCCAGCAAACATGATTATTAGAGTTGGAAGAAAGTACCCCAATAGAAAATGGGGTTTAAATTCAGCAAGTACTGAGTACCTGCTGTGTGCCTCACATTGTGCTTGGTACTATGGGGATTTTGTCATAATACATATTAGATTGAAATTTGGGATAAGTTTTCTACTCTACCTTTCTAACAATAGCACCAAAGATAACTTATCATCCTGGATCTGACACTTCTTGTATGATTTCCCATAAGTCACTTACCTTCTTTGGTTCTTATTTGCTTATCTGTTAAATGGGACTAAAAATTATCATAAATGTGTTATTATATTTAGAATGTATGCTGTGCTATTTGGTTTGCAAAGTGCTGGGCTTATTCTCTCATGTTATATAGCTGCTATCACGCATCCAGGTGCAGTGGGTCGAGCACCGAACCTAGAGTCAGGAGGACCCACGACATTTACTAGGTTTGTGAATCTGAAGAAATCACTTCATCTTTCACTGCTTCAGGTTCCTCGTGTGTAAAATGGAGCTGATAATAGGAGGATGGTAATATCAATTACCTATAAAGATCCTTATGAAGATCAAATGAGATATCTGTAAAGCATTTGCAAAATATTAACTTATTATTATCATTAGCTGTTACCTGCAACTCTGTGAGGTAGGTGCTATTGTTATCTCCCTTTTACATATAAGAAAACTGAGATGGACAAATGTTAAATAATACCAACCTTGACTTCTTCACAAAATTGTTGTCAGGACCAAATGAAATAATGAATTAAAAGTCATTATATAAATGTTAGTTGTTATTATGGAAAAGAATAGAATGTTGTCCTTGAATCCTTGTAGCACAAATGGTCCTTTAAAGTGGATCCTTTTGGAAAGATAGTCAGGCACTTTATTCAAAAGCAAATACTTCACTCTTGCATTTACTTGACCCCTAAACACTCATCACCCACCAGAGCACCACATACATATTTAGGCTTGAATTCTGAATAGGAAAATGAATGAATGAGATTAAAAAGAAATGTAAATTTGGAGCCATACTTTCAAAAAATTAAAATTTTATTTGGGTATTTCAGTAAATTATGGTCATATTTTAATTATAAATTATTTGTCTTTGAGATACAAGAGAATAACAACCAGTGAAAACTCTGGAAAATTAAACATAAGTAAAAGAATAAACAAATCATAACTGATCCAAAGGTAGCTATACTTCTTAAACAACCACTGTAAATAGATTATTTTCAAAGCTCTTGCTCAGTCAGAGGTAAGTTGACGAAATAGTGCCTGGATATTTTTTTTAATTCATGCACTAACATTATGGAAAATATTTATAAAAATCTCAACTTTTGAAGAGAAATTGAGAGAATAATCAGACTGCCTAAAGAAATAAGTTTATTCCTTGCTATGATGTTAGCAAAGTGAAAGGAAAAGAAAAGGAGAATCTCTTTTCTTTCTTGCTAACAGATCAATAGAATAGAACAGAAAAATAAACAATAAATTTAATTCCACTTGAATTAGTTATATCGGAGTGTAATCTCACTGTGTCATGCAGATTAATACTTTGCTTTTAATTTAAAGGGTCTTCAAAAAGATATTAAAGTCACAGTGACTAAAGACCCTACACAGTAATTAATATGGTACTAGAGGGTTCAGAAACCAAGATTGGTACATGCACATAAAATAATTGCAAAAGAAAATAAACAACCATTCATGTTATTTACTGTATTCATTTCCCATTATTATTCCCTAAATAGTTAAGATGGCACCATTGACATTGTGATTGGGAAGGGGCCAAGAATGAGGTAAAAAAATGGAGCAGTACTTCAGGAACTCTTTCAATATATATTCTACCATGATTAAAAAAAAAAAAAGATACTCCAAAACACTGAGGAGCTCTTAAAGCCTAATTGGCAAGAAAAATGGAAAACAGTGTCAAACAGCATTAAACCTGATGGCATAATGGTCTGGTTTTTCAAGACAAGAGGAAGAATCAGTATGGGCTTTCCTCAACAGTTGTAATGCTGAGGAATGTCACATGATTTCAAAACTGGCAAGAGTACTGAATCTAAAAACTCTCTCTATAGCAACACCACTCATCATCAGCATTGATCAGATGCTTGCCAAGTCATTTTCGATCTGTTACTGGGAACTGTGGTCACCTGGGCACTCCTGAATCACATGTAGCTGTCAACTACTGCAATGATGTGAAACCATGAATGGGTGTGATATCTGCCCTGTGGTTAAGATGAGAAAATACTTGATATTAAGGCTTTTTTATTAATTGATCAGCCTTACAAAATCATTTGTCACCATTAGTAGTCTGCTACTATGGTGACCTGTACAGGTCTGGCTGCCTAGAAAAGCACACAAGGTTATTGCACAATGGTTTATGTCTGATTCTGTTGATGTTGTTGGCATTTTGTCTGATCCATGCCACCTCCATCACCCTGCACCAACAAAATAAATCAGATAAAAAAACCAAACAATTCCAGTTTACCTTCCATCGTTTTTATGTAACTGTGTTCAGATATCATATGTAATTTGGAAGGTGGCTTAAGGCTTTACTTTTTTCCTATGCATATTTCCTATAAACCCATTCCACTTTAGTTAGATTATTCCTATTTTTTCAGAATATAGACATTATGATTGTTTACAGCATTGTCATCATCACTTTTATCTTCAAATGTAATGAAAGAAATATTCAAACACACACATATATACATAGATCTGTGCCACATATATGTATAAATGTGTATATAAATATAATTCCATTTTAATGTATGCTTAAACAATTGATCATTATTAATTCAATTAATTATTAACTTAATTAACAAGATAATGAGGAAAAAATACTTTCCTGAAGATACAGAAGGAAGAAGGAATATAGCATAGAGTACTGGATCTATTTTCAAATCTCAACCATGGAACCTTGCCTTGGACTAGTCACTTAATTGTTCTTGGTTTCTGTTTCCTCATTATGTAAAATGAGTCCATTTGACTAATTGCTCTTCAAGGGCCGTTTCATTAGTACATGATGTATTTCTAAGTACTATTGACTTTTGCTTTAAAGACAACAGGACAGACTTTGAAAAGACTTACAATATTGGAATTCCATGTTACTCTGGCAAAACTCAGAGAAAGATATTTGAAATTCATATTTTAGAGGGTATGCTGATATCTAAGTAGTGCAATAAATTAGGAATCCAAAAGACATCAGTTCAAATCCAGCCTCAGACATTTCTTTGCTGGTGACCCTATGCAAGTCAGTTATTCCATGTCTAAGTCTATCCTGTAAAATGGAGATAGTACTCACCTCCTAGTGTTCTTGTGAGTATAACATGCAATAAAGTTCATAAAACTCTTTCCGAACCTTAAAATGCTATATAATTGCTAGTTGCCATTGTTTTTCATTTTTGGTAATAGAACTCTTAAGTCAGTAGATACTTGTCTCATGTCAGTTCTTCCTAAAACTGATTATGTGGCATTGGGCAAGGAACTTCACCTTTCTAATCCTTAATTTCATCAGCTGGAAAACGAGGGCTTCTTACTAAAATTCCTTAGAGCTCTGAAAATGTGTGATTGTTGGCATAGCTATCATCTTGGTCTCTGTAAAGGATCACGACAACCAGCAGGGGAGAAGACATATGCCCTGAGCCAATCTTGTGATTTGCTCTGATAGATACAATAGAGTCTTTGCATTGATTTGGGTCTGAAGTTCATTTATGAAGTTGCCAGAAACATAGAAACCATAAAACATTTAATTCTTCCTCAAGAAATACTTATATTTTCAGAACACACAACCCCTAATTAGAGTAAATTACTCCTGATGGAATAAGCATTCTGCAGAAGGAGAAAAAAAAAGAGTGAATTTAATTTCCCAGTGCCACAGGGAGGTCTTCACTATTCAAAAACTGTCTGTAAATCTTAGGAGCTCTGCTTTGAAGGACTACGCTAATAGAGCTGAGCAGGAAATAATCCTGATTAGCGTTTTGTAAGTAATTTTGAGCACAAAAGATATATTTACAATAATAGCCAAGACTTATCATCTACAATTGAACTTGACACTAGCAAAAGAAAAAAAAAGTAAGCTGGGTCCATTAAGATGACATTCATATAAATTATGACATTCATTTTCTCATCCATTGCTTATCACTTCTTAATTTTTTAAAATATAACTAAGTATTTTTGAATCTTAAAAAGGGGAATGAGTTAACTTGGAATTGGATGACATGAAATATTTCTGCATGTGTTATGCACTTCTTTATCATGACTCATAGCCTCACACTCCCAGTGGCACATCAGTTAGCAGGGCTTGTCAATCAGTAATGTCTAAAATTGGAAGGTCTCAAGAAGTCTTTTGAGCTTTTGCCTGAACAATGTATACGACCAATCTCTGGATTTATTCCGAAGAACTGACTACCACTCTGCTATTTTCCATGAGGTAACAGAGGCAATTTTTACAATTAGCACATTGTCCACTGTTGACAAAAGTAAATACAGTAAAAGGGAACCATATTCTCCAAGGAACAAAAAGCCTATATCATTCTCTCCCCCTTTTGTGTGCATGGTGATAAACAAGGGAGCCTTTTCAAATGGAATTAAAATATTTCTTTTTATTTGTAAACCGTGCATGATGTGTGTAACTCTGTGCTTCTGTCCTGTCAGGGGTGTTGGTAGTACTATGTGACAGGGGGAATAGAGCTTTCATCTTCTGGCTGGCCTCCCACTGATGCTTCATCTTTAATTTTTAGAAGCAGTCACTCAAGTCAAAGGTAGCCTTTCCATCCTCACACCCCATGAAACAGACTAGCCATACTGAATAGGAGCTGTCCGCTGTGCCAGTCACTTTCAAAATAGCCAGCTTACATGTATTTCCTTGTTCCCACAGGTGTTTGTCATTGATATTCTGTGAGAAAGAGCAATAGATCTGCCTGTGCTTCCTACTGATATCCAAAGAGAATCGAAATATTACCATCATCATCCTCAGTGGCAGTGACTAGCAAACCAGATAGGATTTTCTGGGTAGGAAGAAAATTCAGGGAAATGCTTTGATATAACCAACCACCCCTTCTTTCATAGTATAAATATCACACATCTATGCAGGGGAGGGAAAATGATGTGGTTCTGGCTAAGAAGCTAAAAGGCATGTGACAAACAAGGTGCATCACAGAAAGACCAGTTATCACTTCAGTGACTAAGATCTGATGCCTATAAGTCTTTCTAAAATGAAAATTGAGGATTTTTGCTTTGGATCAGAGTCTTGGGCTTCCATGTGCTTTCCAAAGCACTTTATTATGTCCATTCCTGAAAGGAATTGCTGTAATATTCATGCCTATATTGTTTTGAGTGAGGAATGGCTTTACCTGAGCTAACAGTACTAATCAAGGTAAAAATAATAATTAAATTATTAATTTATTTATAATTATTAATAATTAAATTGATGATTTATATTTTAAAGCATTCAGTGAAGCTGACAGTTTAATTTTCAAAAGGACTCTCTAAAGTTGGGTTGACCCTTAGGGGAACAGAAGAATAATTATCAATGAAAGAAAATGGAAACCAGCAACAAGAATAATTACTCTAAAAATCATTATATGAATGATTAGATGAATTATATGAATAATAGTATAGGGAACTTCTAAAGTAGAACTTCTTCCACCAAAGCCAATTAATGATAGTCTTAGAGAAATATTAGAATTCCAATTTACTCTGCCAAAACTCAACGAAAGACATGTGAAGTTCACATTTTAGAATGTATGCTACAACTTAGGGAGTTAGGCAGTACAATAAACAATGGGTCAGGAAGACCTGAGTTCAAATCCAGATTTGGACATTTATTTACCTTGACTTAGAGTATTTTAATGATTTGTCCAAGGTCACAAAGTCATAATTGTTCAGAAGAATAACCTGAATCCAAATTTTCCTACCTCTATACCCAAACCTCTATGCATTATAACAAGCTAGCTCTCCATAATGACTCTATAGCTGCTACTAATTATAACAATAGTGGGAGATGTACTAGACTGCTGACCAGTACTTTTTCTTCTCAATGCTAATGAAAGGGCTCTAGAATTGGACTCAGAAGAACAGAACTAAAGTGCTGCCTCTTCCAGTTACTATTTTCCCTCAACTGTAAAATAAATAAGAAAATTTGTCCTATCTAACTCAGTAGATTATTTTGAGAATCAACTTTAAACAATGTATAGAAATTACTATGTAATCATAAAATTCCTTGTAAATGCCAACTACTATTGCAATTCTGATACATGTATTTATAACAATAATTACTATATTTTGTAATATGCAGAGATCCAAGGACACTTGGCAGCAAATTATAACAGAGTTTGGTATCAGGAAGGAATGAGTTTAAACTCCACTTCAAAAATTTGCCAGTTTGATGACCCTGGGCAAGTCTCTAAACATTTCTAGAACTTAATTTTGTCTTGTGGAAAATGAGGGTACTGGATTAGGTGGCTTCCAATATTCCTTCTAGTTCTAAATATCTGATCAAATTAAAACTTAATTAGCTCTTCCTTCAGCCATCTCAATCACCTTTTCTGATGCCCTATCCCATTGCCTAGAAGCGGGGTTTTTTGGTTTTCTTTAGTTTTTTAAATTTTGTTTCAGACTTAAGTGAAGTTACTCTGTTTGGTTTTCTTGTTTTATATCTGTATTAACATCTGAACCTCAGAAGAAATTACCTTTAAATTGGCAGTTGTACCTTTGGCATGCAATATGCTGACTTTCCTTCTTCACAGTCCTTCATACCCCAGAGAAAGATTTGCTTAACTGAATTCTGCCCTGCTGAAATAAAGCTCTAGTAGCCAGCTGTTCAAGCCATTGAAATGGAACGGTTGAAGGACACTAGAAGTTACAGGTTTGGTTTTTATTTTTAGAATTTTAAAATGTCTCTTTTGCTGAAAATGAATACCAGGTGCTTTCTGAAAATGCATTTAATTTCTGTTTCAATCATTCATTCTGTTTTTCAGCATCATTTATAGTATATATACATATATATCACACATCACACATATTTGTATGAACCTGGAATCTGAGATTGGAAGCTACCAAGTATCTGAGATACCTTCTTAAGCAGAACATTTTGGAATCATTACCTTTATTCTGATTTTATTAGTATAATGCAAGACTTTCTTGTTTAGACATAACTGATCAACCCTTGTTAGAGGTTGCAGTAATTAAAATGCTCTTTTTTTAAAAAATGTTGCATTTTAAGCCCAATTTCACCCATGTTGCATTTGAGCAGTTGATTTTTTGAATCCAAGTGAAGGACTTGACATTTATCACTGTTAAATTTCATCTTGTTAGTTTCAGATCATAATTTAGCCTGTTGAATTCTTTGCAAATCTGGTGTAAAATACAAAATATTTGTTCTTCTTCCTGACATTATATCATGCTCAAAGAATGTCTCATAAAAACCATTGATAAAAGAACAGGTTCAAAAAGAGACCCTTATAAATTTAATATAAATTAAATATTCCCTGAAGGTTGACCTGCAACTGTTAAACTACTAACTTTACCAATAACCATCAGAAGTTTTTATGTCCTCTTTAAAAAGCTATCATGATAAATGTCAAATGACTTTCACATATCAAAATGTATTAGAAAAATCACTCACCTAATATTTAAAAGACTATTATTATGGTTCTAGTTCTATATTTTTCTAGTTGTCTATCTTTAGATAAGATCATTTATGTCTTTGAATATTTTAATGGGGATAGAATACTACATGCTATGTTGTAATAAACATCAAATCAGTAAATATATGTAAAATATTTTGTGACATTAAAGTACTATGTGAATGTAAGTTATATCATATCTAGTACTGTCAAGGTTGAAAGGGATTTTGAAATCATTTAACTTAAATCCCTCATTTCATTATTGAGTAGACTAAGTCCTAGAGAGTCCAATTTCACACATTAAATTTATAGCAAAGTTGGTGCTAAAACCTACTTCTAATTTTCAATGTTCTTTCACAAATAAAATACTATCTCTCATCTAGAAATTTTATTTTAGAAAAGTGTGGCTTGTTCTTAGTGAACTCATGCTGACTTCTTGTGATAACATCCTTCTCTTTAAAGTGCTCATAGTTTCTATTATAAAATGGATTTCTATCTCTGTGTCATTGCCCATGTTATTTCTTAAATCTCTTGAATTCCTACCAGGTTCTCCAGACCTACTTTGAATGCTGCCTAATCTCCTTATTCAGAAAAAAAAAGATTCTTTCTTCCTTCCTAAGACCTCTCATAGCACTTTTTTAGATCTATTTTTTTTCCATTTTTGTATTATAGTCATTTGCATATAGGTTTTTGTCCCCCCTCTGAAATTACACGCATACCTCAGAAATATTACAGGTTTAGTTCCAGACCACTGCAATAAAGAGAATATCTCAATAAAGTGAGTCACGGATTTTTTTTTGTTTCCTTGTTCATATAAAAGTTTTGTTTATGCTCTACTGTAGTCTATTACGTGTGCAGTAGTATTATGTCCAAAAATAAATGCACCTACTTTAATTAAAAAATACTTCATTGCTAAAAACTGCCAAGCATTATCTGAACCTTTAGAGAGTCTTAATATTGTTGCTGGTGGCGAGTCTTTCCTTGAGGGTGTTGGCTGCTGACTGATAGGGGTTGTGGTTGCTGTAGGTTGTGGCAATTTCTTAAAATAAGACATCACCATTATTGGTCAAATAGACCAACTCTTCCTTTTACTTGAATACTTAACAGCCACATTAGTGTTAATAACTGGTCTAATTTCAATATTGTTGTATTTCAGGGAATAGGGAAGCTTGAGGTAAGAGAAGGAGACAGAGAATGGATAGTTGGTGAAGCAATCAGAATACATGCAAAGTATATCAATCAAGTGTGTTATATTACATGGGCAGAATTTGTGGTATCCCAAAATAATCATGATAGTAACATCAAAGATCACTGTTCATAAATACCATAACAGATATAATTCAAGTGTGAACTATTGTGAGAATTACTAGAAGGTGACACAAAGACCAGATTTGAGCATGTGATGTTGGAAAAATATTACCAAAACACTTTCTTGATAAAAGGTTACCATAAACTTTCAATTTGCAAAAAATACAGTGTCTTTGAAGTGTGATAAAGGGAGGTACAATGAAATAAGATATGACTATAAAAGCTCAATTAGGGCATGAACTGTGTTTTATTAAATTTATACCACTCTAAGTTCCTACCAGACTGCTGTGCACTTAGTAAATGCTTATAAAATGTTGAATTGAATTATTTCTGAATTTTGGAATAATAGTTATCTGGAACTGGAGAGGTTTTAATAAATGTGCACTGAAATAATTTAAGTATTGACCTGCCTCTGAGGCATGACTATAAAGTAATATGATTGGTTTTCTAACAAACTTATGAAAACTAATTACTGCACTCATCCAAACAGACCAAATAAATGTTATGCTCCAAAATATTCTTCTGGTGAGTCTATGTACTATATACTATGTCTTCCAGTGATACTGCTATTGCTTGAAGTATTTCTGGAGTTCCTTCTGTAGTTTACTTCAGAGCCACTTTAAGTGGCAGATGAGAAAATTAGTCTCATTATGTTAAATGCACACTTCATTTACTTTTTACCAAAATGGCAATATCCAATTTAAATATTTACTTTATTCACAATGTTTGGCTCTTTCCCCTTCTTCCTTCCAACTCTTTCTCTATACAGAGCAATCAAATTAAGACTGCCATTTCTTTTGGGAAGGAGTTGACTACTGTATGGATCAATTTACCATCCCTGTGACTCTTCAGATAAAATTATTCTTCCTTAGACATCATTTCCTTATCCATGTTGTCTTTTCCTATTCCAGTATAACTGCCTTGAGAGTAGGGACTCTAAGGGTTTGGAATAATTCAAAATAATATAATAAATTCTTTTCCATTTACTCATAATGATTTTTTGTGCTTTTAGAGATCTACCCACCTTTGATAATATCTATATGACTTGCCTATAGATTTTGAAAAAGAGAAATTCAGTGAATGTTTTTATCACATACATCATCTATACCTTAAAAATATAGCCTTCCAAGAGGACAATTTAGAAGGGAAACATTCAGTTGTTCTTGTGAGTTGTATTATTATTGTTTAAAGAAGCAGTCACACTATTTATAGTCATAATTCAAATTTATTTGTCACCCTCTCTGAATTTATCCACATTCAGGGAAAGCAATATGATTACAGTAGAGTTTTACCTAGGAACCATAGTAGAGACCATTTGGAGCTGGAAACAAATCTCTTGAATTTTTGCTTACAGTCAAACTTCGGTATGACCTGTATGGCTGATTTTTACTTAGAATTGTAGATATAGAAAAACTAATAAATGGCAGTGAAGATTCAAAGCACAGTTTTCTGATTAAAAACTTACCCATTTTCACTATACCATGCTATTATCTTGGCTTATATCTTCAGTTAAGAGAGGGGTTTTAAAAATCTGGGTAACATCAGGAATAAACCTGTTTAAAAGACCTGTTTTAAAAAAAATTCACTACAGTAACCCATATTTGCTAATATATTAGCTATCAAAAAATACAAGGTTGAAATTTGCACAGTAGCACTGATGAATGCTTTAAAATTCAGTCTGAGCCTTTGCTTTTTCAAGAACAAGTATCTAAAGTTTCTAACAATCATGATTTTTACATTAAAATTCCCAGTTTTTTATTTATGCTAATTTTATTTTCAAATACCTATTTCTCTATCATCCTCTTGGCTATATTTTAAAGTTTTCGAATATGTGTGAAGTGGTTTATCACCTTCATAATGTTGAGAGAAAGCATTTTTGCTTTTTGGATGTAAGCTTCCACCCCACAGTCTCGGCTATATACATATACATATATATGTATTAATACTCACAAGAAATTTTACTATCAACACTGTGTGAATTTGAGACTGTGCTGTGTAGTCAGTCATCTATCAGGCTTTATGAGGTAAATAGGTTAGAGAACTAGAGGGGCATTACAAGCATAATGTTTCCTCTAGGAGTCACTTCATTCTAGCTATCAATGTGGTTAGACTCCAAAGAATTCTTTAAATTAAATGGAAGCCTGGCTATGAAACATATTACTATAAAAAAGAAGTAACAGAAAATATATTTTAATTTTAGCCTTTTCCCTTATGTGGAATTCTTTATTTTCAGGCTAATATCAAGCTGGTTTAATGGAAAGAATTATGTTGTACTGTAAGTCTAAGATTGGCCTATTCTTTGCTTCTTTATGAAATGAGCCAGTAATCAATTATATAGACCAATTTAAAGATAATGACATGGAAAAGAAGCTCACTATATCAGTCTAGAAGAGGTGACTCCCAGGTCCAAAAGAGTTGATGGATTTTCCCCCCTCAAACCCATAGAAACAATCTAGTGAACAAAATATTTTGATTTGCTCAAATCACCTAACCTAATCTCATCACAAGACTATAGAATCTACAAGTGAGAAGCAGATGTTTAATCTAATAAACAATAGAAGGAAACTGATTTCCCCAAGGATTCATAAAACATGGATTGGAGGAGTATACCTGGAAAAAAAAAAATTAGGACTCCGCCACTCCCTGGTAACTGTAGGCAAATCACTAAATTTCTTTAGATATGTTTTTTTAATGTCAGATGAGTAGATTAGACTATGTGCTTCAGCTCAATCCACCCTCCACTTATTAAATACCTGCTCTGTACCAGACACTGTCTGAGGTTGCCTGAAACAAAGGACAAAAATGTCTCCCCTCAAGGAGCTTACTTTTTATAGAGTGGATAGTTTGAGATGACTTGTTACACCAGTAAATAAGTACAAATTCAGTTCAGTAAACTCTTATTAAGTTTCTGCTGTGTGCCTGGCACTGCCCAGGGCAAGGGAGATACAAATAAAAAAGAGAGACAGTCCAGGATCTCAATGACCTTATAATTGGTACAACACACCAAAAGCAGCTGAAAAAGTAAGAGATGACCACCTCTGGGTATCTTGGTCCATGGAGTTGAAATTAAGGAGAGCTGCAAATGGAAAGTGACATGAGCATATATTAAATGAATAGAAAATAATTTGGAAGGTATACGGAGGCAAAGATCTATATTAATTGGGACTTTTAGAGAGGGCATTTATGGCAGGACATGCTTAAGTTGATAGTAAAGGGAGATAGCATTCTAGAAGGTAGAGGTGGAAAGGAGGAGCAATCTAAGCTTTGGGATCAAGCTGCACAAGTGGATGAAAATGAGAGATGGAATATTAGGTATGAGGAATTGTAAGTCAACTAATATGGATGGAAATTAGAGTGAATAAGGAGATTAATTTGAAATTATTCTGAAAATTGGTGCCATATTATAAAGAAGTTTAGATGCTAACTGGAGTCTATATTTTATCCTAGAATAACTAGGCAACTACTAATGCCTCTCCCTAAAGGAAATGAAGATGTTAGAACAGTGGAAATTCAGCATCTATATGGAGGGTGGTTCAGAGGAGGAAGAATTTGGAGGAAGAGAGAACAATTTGGAAGTTATAGAAATAGTCCAGGGTGAGAGACTCTGTACTATAAAATAGCCAGGGGAATGGAGAGTTGGAGATAGATGCAAATAATGTTAGAAAGTTCCCTGGGGAAATGAGGGAAAGATATCCTGATCATCCTCCTAACAAACCGATATATTCCTGACTGCAGGATTTTCCTTTATTCTCTTCAAAATAGCCATTTTGACAGCCTTCCTTCAAACCAGTGCAATTTTTAATTTAGGGAAAAAAGAGCTCTGTATATAGGGCATGGAATCAGGTAGGTCTGAGAGTAACATTCTCATTCATTCTTTTTTACTGCTCTAAAATCAAAGACCTAGAGAATACTAGAACAAGCAAGGATCTTAAAACCCATCTACATCAACACTGTCTTTTTACACAGAAAGAGACTGAAGCCCAAGTTCATGTAACTAATAAGAAACAAACAATCTCAATTTGACCCCAAGTCCAGTACTCTTTGCCCTATGCTGTATTTAATGACTTTTGTTTAACTAGCCATGCCTTTTGTTTTGTTTTGTCTTAATAAAAAATCATTTTCCCCTTTGTGAGAAACAAAAATTCAAAAGGGATCTTGATCAGTTCTACATGATAAATTTATAATTAAATATTCTGTTTTTTTTCTGGATCCAAATGGACCTCTCATGTCCTCTTTTCTTTTAAGTATTGAAACCATGGCATTCATGTGTTACATATTCATGACATACCTCATCAAACTGTGGAGCATCTGGCACTGGATCATTTGGAGTTAGAAATTCTCAGCTGTCGAGCACTTGAGTCCCTTCTCCCATGCTTATTTAAACATCCCTAATAGCAAAAGAGCACCTGGATAAAGACTTAACTGCAAGATGACTACCCTGTGGACACTGTGTAGAGTACTGTTGGGAAGTGCTTGTTGGCCACCTTGATAGCAATCCTTCCTTCTTCCCTTTAGCAAATTGCCCTTTTTAATGCTTTTATGCACAGACTTTTCTCCATGCACCTTCTTCCTTTCCATAATTAGAGGCAGTAATGTTGGTGAAGTAGACAGAATGCTGGACCTGGAATCAGGAAGATTTTAATATAATTAATTATTAGCTTTGTTATATTGGGCAAATAATTTAGCCTTTGCCTGCCCCAGCTTTTTTTTCAGCTGTATATTGAAAATAATTATAGACCTAGCCTCAAAATTGTTATGAAGATCTAGTTAAAAAAATATTTGTAAAGTCTCAATACAATGCCTGGTACATAGTAGAAACTTAATATCTATTCCTTTCCTTCCTCTACATTTTCTCTGCTAATTTCCACTGACAAAACTCCAAAGTATCCCTGATAATAACTGATTTTTATAAATTACTTCACAGTGTAAATATAGTTTCTCACAGGTAGATTCCAAGAATTGTAACCATTTCACAGATGAGAAACACAAAGAACAGAGATATAAAGTGATTTGCCTAAGATCATCTTTTTAAGTGATAAAACTGATTTCCTTCCTTATGATTCCAAGTTCAGTTCTCTTTCCATATAGGAAGAATGCTTTACAGTTTAATTTTAATTTCAATTAACAAGCCTTTATTTTCTTTCCACACCTCCCTCACTACAAGGGGGAAGAAAAACAAAACACTTGTTACAAATACGCACAGTCAAGCAAAATAAATTTTCCACATTGACCATGTACAAAAATGTCTCATTCTGCACATTTCATCTATAGCCTTTCTGTTGGGACATGGACAACAGAAGACCTTACTTAAGTTGGTCTGGAATATCTTCAGATTTGGCAATGCTGCCAACAGAGAAGATAAAGACCCATACATCCCTTTTTTTCTTTGTAACCCATTCACTTCCTCCCATAAATCTTCCCACAGTTAATAAAGTAATAAAGTAAATAAATACTTTTCCTTTAGAACTCTTGATATTACATAGGTATCAGTATAGCATGGGTGCTTATAATTATTCATATGCATGATTCATCATAGATAACTTGAAGCCTACTTACACCCATCATGTTCTCTCAACCACCATCATGAAAACGTTAAATGAGATAAAATGAGAAATCGTTAGAGATGAGAAAAATAAGTTAAATGAGTCTTAACACTTTATTTTCTATATAATATTACTTTGTTAGTCACCTATTTATCACATGGTCAAGTCATTTTTTTCTCCTCAATTCAAAATCTAAAGTTGGGACTGTACTCTTGTAACTTATCAAGCTCATGGGGAAAACTGGCATTCATTTCAGGCCATAGTATTCATTAGAGTAATTTCTTAAAAATCAACCATATTTAAGCTCAAATATTTGATTTACTAATACAACAGAAAACCCACATGTATCACTTGATGTTTCCTTTTTTCTTGTTTACATTAATAAAATGGTGCAAGAATTCTAGTAGGATATCTAATAAGTCTAAATATCATAATTTTTCTTGAAAATGAGAAGGTACACACTACTATCTGTACAGTTCATTACCATTTGGGACAACTACCCAAATCTGTTCCTCTGCAACTTCCCCTAATTGCTTTGAGTTCTGCTCAAAGGGACCAAGCAAGGTAAATCTGACTCTTCTTTTACTTTACAATCCTGTTAATATGTAATGAAAATCATTGATTTTCTTTTTCCTTTGGTTAAACCTCTCCCCTGCCTTTATCACCAGATCATCAGATAGCACAGTTTTCATCATCTAATCACCTTCTTCTGAAGATGCTCCATTTTGTCAATGTCTTTTTTCTTTTTTTTATCATAGGTTTTAGAATTTATTTGAATGCCTTTAATGAACAGAATGAAATATATTATATTGGTTCCTGAAAAATCTGGGATATTTTCCTGAGATGATATAATCTCTCCCACTAGTAGTGAAGGGGGTGATAGTAACTAGAGTATGTATAATGAACTCTTCTAGTGTGATAAAAAAGAAAATAGCCTACTTGAATATTAATGAGAAGCATATCTTTGAGACAAGAGAACCCCCCCAAACTAATAGTAAAACTGCCAAAACATAAAAGGTATTATTTTAAATATATCCATAACTTAAATACAAAACAATGTCCACAGTACAATTCTGAGGTTAGTATCTGATTTATCTAATAATTTTAAGAAATTCCAAGAGAACCTGTTAACAAGTACTGCCATATCTCTATTCTGTATATATAGCCACATTATATCCACAAAAAAGATTAATTTTTTTAATTTAAAGAAACCCAATTTCTGCTATATTTTGACTTTTGTTCAGAAAGTTACTTAAGATCCTGATTAGAGCCAATATTTTGAGAGTTAACATCTTCCTATCTATTAGCAAAACACAGACACTGATAAATTCAAGTATATAGAAACTATTGTAATGAGATTTGGAATTGAAATATTTTAAGTATTTAAGAGAGACTATATTTTTGTCCTTCTTTCTCTAATTGGACTTAAGTCAAGGGGAAAAAAATTATCCACTAATTTGTGCTCAGGTCCTGCTAGACTCACAGTTTGTAGAGAGAACCTATTTCTTAGATGACAAAATTTCATCATGAGACTTAAGATGTAATGGTCTGGAAAGTGTCCTTAGATCCTCCTGGTTCTGAAGCCCACAACTTTAAAGGGGATCTGATAATGCAATCCTCTTTTAATTCTCAATCTGCATTCATGTATACATTGTTTAATCAGTCCTGAATCTGTAAGATATTTTATTTTCTGGAACAACATTCTGGGTTCATTTATAATAGACTGCTTTTCTCTGGTGCTGTCTTCCTTCTGCCATGATGCTACATGCCACCTCCTTGGCAAGCCTTCTTGTCTTGTTGCCATGGTCATCTTGGGAAACTGAATCCATCATGGCTCTTCCCCCAAAACCCCCCAATACACACACAGCCACAGTCCCACGGGTGAGAGAAGGAAACATTGAGAGTTCCATGGAGCCATTAGGGAAAGACCAGGGTCTGGCCCAGTAGGCCAGGTTACACCAATGTCTTTTCTAAAATTCAGCATCCTCAAGTAGACATGGTGCTCCATACGCTCCCTCTGGACCTCTTCATATACTTCAAGATAACATGAACGATTCTGGGAGCCTTTTCACTGCTGAAGTAGATGAAGCTTGTGCTACTCAAAACACCAGCTCTTGAGAATACAAACTGTTGTGCTATTCCTCCTTTGTCCTGTACTTGTGCAGTTGATTTTTAAAGTTTAAATTTAGTACTTTATATTTATCTGTTTTTCATTTCATTCAATTTGTTCCATTGTTTCATACTGGCTAAGTCTTTGAGTCTTGCTGGAGTTTAGCAATTTAGCTCTCCCTCCTCTGGTGCTATCTGACATCATCTAAGTCACAGATAAAATTTGGAATAACATAGAGCCAAAAATGATTCCCTATGGTCTTACACTCCTTCTAGATTGACATCAATCAGTTATTTTGAGGATTTTGAGCAAGATCATTCAACCAGCTCCATCTATCTCCATGCTCTGAATCTCTGCAACTTATCAGCATAAGAGATTTTTTCAAAAGTTTTGATTAAATTTAGATATACTATGATCTACAGTTCAAAACTGGAAAGCTGAAGTCATAAAGTCATCACTAATTTCCTCTCTAAATATTCACAAACCACCCCTTCTTTAATAATGTTTTGTTTTGTTCTGTTCTGTTTTGTGTTATGTTATTTTTAACCAGGTCTGTAGTTTCATTGGTTCAGGGAGATTTCAGTAAGGTGATCCTTTACCAATGAAGATGAATACTTTCTGTGTAATTGATATTTCTAATTAACTTTTCTGAGGTTATTGAGGGCTGATGACTTTCCCAGAATCACACAGTATTTTTCAGTAATGAGACTTTAAACTTATGAGGCCAGATCTCCAAACACTAAGACTCTTTCCTTAAGTAATACATTTTAGAATTTTGTGAAATTTCAAAGTCAATTTCAGTGTTTGTAAAATGTGATGATCCAATGTTCTTCTTTAAAAAAAAGTTAAGAAAACAATACATTCTTTTACAGTTGTGCCTGACTTCCCACAGATCACTAACTGTACCTTAGTAATTCAATCCAACAGTGAATTCTGTATTCCTGAAAGTAGACCTTTCCTCTGAGTGTAGGGACTTAAAATCACCATGAAAGCTAAGTCTTCAGACTTCAGCAAAAATTAATCATTTCAATATTGTTCACAATAGGAGTTAGTGTCATTTTCATTTGCTATCAATTTTACTTCACATTGATAAAGGCCGTCCTTAATATGAAAGGAAAAAGAAAATAAGCCATTTACTTACGTGGGGGTAAACATTGGGACTACATTTGTTAATTAAGGAATCCTGATGTGATGTGATGTGCTCAAAAATATATTCTGTATTACATCAAAATATGAGGTGTTCAACTAATTTAGAAAATAGTAAAGAAGCTAATTGTGCAAGGCCAATCTCTTCTAGATTCACTTACTCTATTTGCACCAAAAAATCACATATACTTCTGAAAATAATTGTATAGCCATGTGAAATTCTTTATCCTAAAGCCATTAGTTGGAATCTCCTGGAAAACATCCATCTACTAATTCCACAATTATTTTCCTGAACATTCTCTGTGATTTAAGAACTTGTTTATATTTTTAAGAAGTGATTTAAGAATCTTCAGAGCTCAATTAAAAATCATTATTCCATTAACTCTGAGACCTAAAAAGAATTAATGGCTTCATGAATCATAATTAGACCTTCTCATTTTGGGCATATTAAAAGCTAAACATTTGGCTGGACCCTTTGAGAACGATTTTGATGCCCTAGTGCTTCATATTTCATCTTGTACATAAGCTGACTTGAATCTCCAAGACTTTTCTTTCTGGTCATTCATTCTCAAGCTATGAAAGAATTTGAATGTGAGATCACAAATAAGGAAATATATGGAAGGAAACTCAAACACTGAAATTTTCTTAGAGTTCACATATGGTATCTAGAGCTTTCAGAAAGGCTCTGAGGTTATGAGTGAGGATCATGGAAAGTTACCCTATCTCAGATGCAGCTTAGGCAGTCCCAGAGTGGCCTTATTGATGAACAATTGCCTATAACAGAAGGCTAAGTAACCCCAGACCACCAAGCATGGTCAGTCCAAGCAAGACAGCCCCAGAAGGAAGGAAAACACATTTAATATATAGCTTTCTGTATCCTGTAAACAAGAACAACCTAAGAGATTTTGTCAAGAGTTTTGATTAAATTTAGCTATATTATAATCTACAGTTCAAAATCAGAAGAAACTTCGGCTGAAGTTATAAAAGTCATCACTAATTCCTTTTCTAAATATTCACATATCATCCCTTATTTTGTTTTGTGTTGTTATTTTGCTTTGTTTTTGATTGTTATATTTACTTCTGATATTTTTTGGAGTATCATTATTTCCATCTTTGTTATTATAGTTATTGTCTATACTGTTTTCTTGACTCAGAATACTTCATTCTGCACCAGTTCATACAAATCTTTCCATGCTTCTCTGTATTTATGATATAGCATCATTGCATACAGCACAGTAATATTCCTTTACATATGTGTAAACAGTTTGTTTAGACATAGCCCAATTAATTGACATCTATATTGTTTCGAATTCTTCATGATCACAAAAAGTGTGGATATAAATATTTGGGAATACAAATATTTGGTGACTTTTTTCTTATTGATGGTATCCTTGAGGTATAAATATAGTAATAGAGTATCTGGTTCAAAATATTTTTATTTTCATCATTTTAATCACTTTATTTGTATAATTGCAAATCACATTCCAAAAATGGTGAAATTATTTCATAGCTCAACCAATAAAGCATTAATATTCCTCTCTTTCTACAACTTCTCCAACATTGACTATTGCCATTTTGGGTCATTTTTGCCAATTCGAAGGTTATAAAGTAAAACCTTAGTGTTGTTTTGATTTGCATTTCTCATATTATAAGTGACTTAGAGCATTTTTCATGTGATTGTAAATAATTTGCCATTCATTTTAAGATATATTTGCTTCTAATCTGGATCTCTTTCTCTACATAAAGAGGTGCAGATGCCAGTAGGCTATATAAATATAGGATACTTCTTTTACTCCTCCTTAAATCTATCTACCTACTAGAATGGGAAACAATTATTTTCCTACCTAGATCATTGTAAACCAATATTTATTAAATTCCTAATATGTTCAGTATTAGAGACAGAAAGATAAAAATACTTGTACTTAGAACTTACATCCAAAAGAAAAATTGGTAGGTACATGTGTAAGAATATTTCAGAATAGACTGCCATGGTTAAAAAGAGAGATTTTGGCAAGATGATTTAAGAAAATTTGAAAAAAAGGAGAGATCAATATTAGCCTGAGTTGAGGGGGAAGCTTGGCAGAGCACTAAAAGATTTCTAGAAGATGGAGAATTTGAATTTTTCTTTAAAAGAGGAAAAAGATTTCAGCAGATAGAAATAAGAAAGCAATATGGCCCAGAAAAAAAGAATGGCTTCATAAAACAACATAAAGAGGCAGGTAGGTGGCAAATGCAATGAGAGAACATTGCATTTGGAGTCAAAAAGACCTGAGATGAAATTCTGTTTCAGATTCCTACTATCTATATGACCCTGGGGCAAGTTATTTAATTTCAGTTTCCCTCAGGTTCCTTATCTGTAAAATGGGAATAATAACAGCATCTATTTCATAGGGATTTTGTGACGTTTAAATGAAAGCAAACATGTAAGGTGTTTTCCAAACATTAAAATGCCATGCAGTAGTTATTATGAAGGTTTTATTGTTAAACACTTATTACCACAGAAATAAGAATAATAACTCACATTTCTGTAGCATAGTAAACTGTGAGATAGTTGCTATTATTAGCCCTATTTTTCAGATGAGAAAATGGAGACTGATTTTCTAAGGGTTACATAGCTAGTAAGTTATCTGAAACAATATTTGAATGGAAGTCTAGCACATCATGCACTATATCACTTCCTTACAATCAGGAAATAGATAAACTGAAAAGAAGTTGATGAGTTTGTTTTTTATATGTTGAATCTAAGGGTTTTCAGAGGGAAAATCAATCAGTAACGTCCTTACAAAGGAGAAACAGAGTCAATGGGACCTCTCATCCCAATTCCCAAGGAGTTTAGCATATGGGTAAAAAAAAAATTGGAATCTGAAGTCCAAATTTGAGGACTAAAAATTACATTTTCCCCTCAATCTAGTCATATAATTCTACCCCAAAAGTATTCATCCTGAGGTATGTTTTCAAAGAAATAAATAGTGACAATTACTTAGCTGACAATTTTTTATTATCTATTCATCAAGTAAGAGTAATATCTGGACAACACAATGAAGAAAATGTTTGGAGTTCATTCCTTTTACTGGCTCATTTGAGATAAACAAAACATATGCTATACCCTAACAACTGCCATTTAGCCTTTTCATTTTGTTCTGTGGGGACAGTTTAAAAAGCTAGAAAGCTGCAGAATTTTCTGGGCTACTTTGTCCTGAGTGATGTGGAAAACCTCTGCTCCCCAGGGAAGTGATGGAATTGAATAATGGGCTGAAAAAAAGAACGGAAAGGAATTGTGTTGCTTGTCCTTAGAAAACGAAAAAAAGAACTCTTATGGGAAATGACTACAGAAGACTACAGAAGCTTTCCATTATTATTATTACTACTATTACCATCATCATTTCTTCAAGTGTAGAAAAAGCCCTTTTTCTCCCCCTGAGGATAGGAACCAGCTGTTCTCCAAGTATATTATGGCAAAAAAGGAAGTTTAAATTACATGATAGAAAGATCAAGATTACGTGTAAGAAAGCACCCTACTACTTCTTCCCTTACAAAATCCATCTGTTCTATTTTTATACCGAATATTAAAAATAAAACCCATTGGTATATTCTATAATGTTCCCATTGTTGCATATGCAACTTTATGATTTCTGTTTGTCCTTACCATCATTGCCTGATAAATTTTAAATGCCAATCCTAGAGGGTGGAGACCAAAAATATTTAAATTTCTATTTATGGTATCAACATCATTTGGAGTTGCACACTCCCCAAACATTATTAGATGATGGGATGCTATATTGGTCCAGAAAGAGAAATCGATCACTCTCCTATGTCCAAATAGTTAAGAATTACGCAGATGATCACACGGTAAGGATTAAAAATGGACAGTGTTTCTCAGTGATTCCTGCCTAAATATCTGACTTATTATTCTTTACCTAGATCCTAAGGCAGAAGTCCAAGCTGAAAAAATACCTAATAATATGATGTATATGGCATAGTATATAGGGCATTAAACTGCATCAGAAAGACCTTGGTTCACATCTTGCCTCTGAGATTTATTGGTTTGAACGCATCATTTAGTTTTTCTGTACCTCAGTTTTCTCATTTGTAAAATGATGAAGTTGGACTTGATGTCCCTAAGTGCTCTTCTGTTTCAAAATTTAGAAAATAGCAATGATCTCCTTCTTCTACAACCCTTAAATAGTCAAATCTTGAAGCTATTTTTTTTTCAATCATTTGTCTCTGTTGAGTTAAAGCACCTCCTGGACTGGTGGGGCTCTGGTTTCTATACTTTTTCTGAATTCAAATCTGGTTTTCCCCACATCTACATACTTATCCTTTTAATTCCATTGGACCTTGTTAAAATGGCAAATCTCTGTCAACCCAACTTAGCCTAGAGGGAGACCTTGGATTTCTGCCCTGGTGTTTACTAGTCACAACTGGATAACAGTCCATTATCCACTTTTATTCTTTACTGCCTCCTGCCCCATTTGGACCTCCCTTGTATACTTTAATGTCAATGTTATCAGGAAAATGTCTACACTTTTATTAAAGAAATGACATTTTTCTTCCTTTTTTTAAAAATGAGCAAAAACTTGAAGAAAAACTAAATATAAGAGAGCTTCAATCTGGATCTCCCCAGAAAAATTTGGGGGAATTATATATTGTTTGCTATTTAATGTGTTTTGAAAAAAATTCAAATTCAAGGCATCTTTGTCTTCCATCAATAAACTATTGAATACAAGTACAGTTGTAAAAGTATCAACTGATGTCACAATAATTTGGGAAAGGCTAAGAGATGCAAGAAAAGGGTAGAAGACTTGGAGAATTCTTTACGGAGAGAAAAAGAAACATATGTTAATAAGAATAGCTTTGGGAATGCATTAGAGGGAGAATTAGGAGTGTTTAGTGAATTGGGCCATTAACAGTAATTGAAACTCAAAATCTAATAGGATGAGCATCCAGATTGTCATCTTTTTAGGTTTAAAATATATTTTAAAAGAAGGGGAAAAGTCACTCCTTATTCCATCACTAAATTGAATTAGCAATCTATATAAGACAACATGTGTAAGGTTGGAATTTTTCTTTCCAGGTCTATTTGGACAAACTCTGAAATCCCTCAGATTTTTCCACAAAGGTTTGAGTCTAATACATGGTGACCCACTGATTTTTCACTTAACACTGGGGTCACCTGATCTATATGTCTGATCCAAATATTCTTGCCAGAGGGCTATAATTTTGAAACCAGTAGTTACCAGCACACTAGGCATGTTCATATCTGGAGTCCCATCTCTAAATCATTGTTTGGCCCCATTCCCAATTGTTGATCCTAGTTATTTCAGATTAACAGAAGAAGAAAGTTCACTTAAATAAAGTGACTTTTATCAAGGTCACCCAACAAAGCAATGGCAGAAGTGGCATTAGAACTTAGGGTTCATGCTTCTCCATTTGATGTGACCTCATTTTTAGCTGACAAAATCACATTGCTTTCATAGGTCCCCTGATATTTTGGTTAACACTGAACATCACAATTGTTGTTCAATTTGTGGTTTGGCAACAAACCCTCATCCAAAGATATAAGTTAACAGAAAACCTGCCAAATTTGTTTTAAGTCTCAAATGTTATAAATAATCATGCCTTAAAATCTCAGGGAAATAAATCACAATATCAGAAAAGCAAAAATAAATGGCTCGAGAGCTCCTTCATAAAGATGAGCTGTTGTTAAGTTTTATCTCAGCAGCTTGCAACAGTGATCTCCAGCCAAATGTGAAGGAAGATTAGTCAAGTATATACAACCATTCAAGCAACAGATCAGCTGAAAAGAGTAAGAAATAAGTTGAAGTCCATATAAAATTCTTTAAGTTTATCAAGATCAGATAAAGGCAGGAGCTTGAACAGATATGATTTTTTCTTTAAAAATAACTGTGAATAAATCCTGATACTGTGTGATTAAAACAGAAACGGGGCAATCTGCTGAATCAGAGGGTGAGAAATTACACTCAGATGAAGCTGCCAAGTCACTGATAATGCACCAAATAAAATTGCCAAAGTAAACCAAGTCATCCTGAGTTAGCTTTCACCCTCTTTGAGCTGTATAAATGAATGTACAATTTGCACTGATATACATAGAATTTCTTTAATCTCATTTAGAAGTTTATTAGGGAGGGAGTTTATAATTCAAATAAATTCAATAATATTTATCAATCACTTACTAAATGTGGTGCACTTGTTAGGTATCGAGGTTACAAATAGAATTTTATATTTATAATATAATAATTATAATAATATCTAGTATTTTTGTTTTATAAGATTATTCTTTTACAAAAATGAATAATAGAGAAATATCTTTTGAGTGATAAAACAGTTATAACCCAGTGGAACTGCTTGTCAACTCTGGGAGTGGGGAGGGAAGAAGGGAGTAAGCAATGTGAAATCATTTTACTTTGGAAAATATATGTAAATTTGTTATTGGAACAAACTAAAGATAATAATAATATCAATAAGTAGCATTTCTATACTGCTTTAAATTTTCCAAGTGCTTTAAAAATATTTTCTCATTTGATCCTTACAATAATGTCAGGAAACAGTTGCTATTATAATTCTCATTTTATATACAAGGAAATTGAAGCCTATAGAAATTAAGTGACTTGCCTAAGATCACAGAGCTAGTAAATGTCTTAGACTAGATTTTAACTCAGGACTTCTTGACTTCAAGCTCAAAACTATCAAGATACAATGTCTCCTAACTTCCTGAATGACACAATATTTGCCTTCAAGAAAGCAGTGAAACAAAGAAATAAGAATTATTAGAGATATTATTATGGGAGAAGGAAGAGGTTGATATTATTGGGTAAGAAAATGTTGAGGGGGAACCAAACACTTTTTTGCTGGAGGGATGAGAAAGACTTACTGGAGGACCCTGGATGGAAGAAAAGAATTCTGTTTAATACACATATAGTTGTCAAAATACATCATCTCCCCAGAGAGAACACACGCTATACCTTATAGTAAAGGCTGAAATCAGTATACAGTTTTACCCGAAGGACTAACTATAAAGATGCTAACCAACCCAATGGGGCAGCTAGGCAACCTCTTCTTTGCATCAATTTCCTTATCTGTAAATTTTTGGCAAATAGATGGGACAATGGATAGAGTGCTAAATTGGTAGTTAGGAAAACTCATCTTCCTGAGTTCGAATCTATATGATCCTGGGCAAGTCACTTAATCCTGTTTGCCTCAGCTTCCTTGTTTGTAAAATGAGCTAAAGAAGGAAATAGCAAATCACTCCAGTATCTCTGCCAAGAAAATTCCAAATGGGGTCATGAAGAGTCAAATATGACTGGAAACAAGTGAATCACAACAGCTAATCCATAGACTATATAGCTGGAAATTCTATCCCTAAGGTCAATTTGATCAATCCAGAATATATAATGTCTGAATTAGCCTTTTTCTACCAGCAGCGCTGCACCTTAGAAAATAATTCCTGAGGAAAAAGTAGAAGTTGAGGCAGGACACTGAGGAGACTACTACTGCTATCTCCCTGTATAATAGAGCTTCCTCTTGAGGCTTTGACAAGAGCAGCTAACAAACTGTGAACGGTTTCACATAAGGCAATCTCACCATACTGCCTCTATGCACTCAGTCTTTTCCAGCTACAAGAGGCAATGACCTGCAGCATAGTGAGACACAGAAAAACTGACCCTGCAAAGCTCCAGGGAATTCTCATTAGCCTACCTATTTGCCAAAGAAAGGTGGCAAATAGTGTTTCTCTTATAGATGTGAACTTAGACTTTGTAACTATTATAACCCTGAGTAGGAAACTACTATATGAAAACAGCCTTCCATATAGTAATTGAGCACATTATTCTGATTTCTAACATGGCTTGTCACTCAGATTTGGTAATAGAGGTTAGCATCCTAGGATCTAGAAATGTTAGGGACCATTTTATCAATGAGCAAATGGAAACCCAAAGAGATCAAGAGACTTTCTCAAGGTCACATACTAATAAATGGAAGAGTCAGTCATCAGACTGGGGTCCCGTGTCCCCTGTTCCTTCCATTATACTAAGTAGCCCCTATAATGATGCACAAGGGCTATATCATAGTCTCAGGAATTTAAAGAATATATAGAAAAAAGAGACAATTTTTCAATGAGAAAACGCTTAACAAAATATTTTGTTTTGTTGAATCATTTCAGTGGTATTCAACGCTTCATGACCCTATTTGGAGTTTTCTTGGTGAAGATACTGGAGTGGTTTGTAATTTATTTCTCCAGTTTATTTTACAGATGAGGAAACTGAGACCAACAGGGTCAAATGATTTGCCATAAATGACTGAAATCAGATATGAATTCTGGAATATGTGTCCATGCCTGATATTTTGTCTATTGCATCACCTAGCTGCTCCCAAGCAAGAAATACACCAAAGAAAAATTTGCAGAAGGGGCTAAAACTGAACAGGAATAAGAAAGTAGAATTTTAGTGGTTAGAACATTGACTCTCGTACCAGAGACTTCCAGTTACTATCTTGCCTCTAACACTTACCATGTATGTGTATTTGAACCAATCACTGACTCTCTCTAGATCTCAGCTTCTTTGTCTGTAAAAAGAGGAAGGTGGACTAGATGACCTCTGAGATTCTTTGCAGCTCAATCCTTTGATCTTAGGGAATGAGAAAAGATATAGCAGCCAAATAATTCTTTTTTCAAATTACATGTCAATAAAAATTTTAAAATATTTTTCTGTTATTTTGCAATACATATTCTCTCTTTCTCTCCCTGTCCTCCCCATTCCTCAAGAAGGCAGGTAATATGACAAAGGTTGTAAATATATAATCACATAATACACATTTCCAGCATTCCTCATATTTGAAAACATATACTGCCTACACTAGAGATGTGAGTTGTAAGTAAGATGTAAAAATTCAGGGAGGACATAAAGTAAAAAATGGTATATTTCAATCTGTATTCCAACTATATCTATCCCTTCTATGGCAGTGGATAGCCTTTTTTTCCCTTTGAGTCTCTTCTATTTTTCCTTAATCTTTGCCTTATTGATAATAGTTAAGTCATTCACAATTGATCATCATACATTATTGTTGTTAATGTGTACAATATTCTCCTGGTTCTTCTGTTCACTGTATTTTACATCACTTCATACAGGTCTTTTCAGGTTTTTTGGGTTTTATTTTTTGTGATCATCTTATTTGTCATTTCTTGTGGCACAATAGAATCCCATTACACCCATATACCACAACTTCTTCAGCCATTCATTGATTAAGGACTGGTTTTGTTTCTCATGATTCCTGAAAGGATACCCATTTTATGATTATGTTCATTCTGTTTTTCCCCCTGAGAGCACTACCAGAGAGCCTGATAACGAACACTTGGCTATATTTCTTTTATTTTTCCTTCTCATAGTTGATTAAAAGTGAGTTTTTCTATATCACAATTTATAGTTCTTTCTTTGATCTGGAAAAAAGGAGTTTAATAAGCCAAAGCTCTTAACACACACACACACACACACACACACACATATATATATATATATATATATATATATATATGTATAAATATGAATACATATATATAAAAATTGGAGTCTTAGGAAGATGTGATTTCTCCAGTTCGCACAAATAATAAGTATCAGAAGCAAAATTAAAACCAAAGTTTCCTCACTTTAGCTAGATCTTTTTACCATGCATCATACTTTGTCCATTGGAACCCTAAGTTTTCTACCTACTCTTTACCTCTTGTTTATTCCTTTTTGTCCATATCTCAAGAGGATTCTTTGCTGTGTTTATAGGAAAATTATCAGTCCTTAAACAAATTTTTTGAATTCCCATCCCCAACACCACCTCCCATCTTAGAATAATGCCTGGAACATTACAAGGAATCCGTCAATTCTTGCTGACTTGATTTGGCTTTCACAGGCTTGGATCCTTCAGTTTCTAAATCCTCAGAGCCCTTCTGCTTTCTCAGGTTGATGTTGTAGGGACAAAATTCTACTTGGTAGTTACATTTGTCTCTTTTTATGTTTATATATACAGGCTATACAACCTTTTTAGAATATGAGCTTTTCATAAATTCTTAAAAAGAAAATTATACATGGAGTTTTAGAAAATTACAAATCAATAATTCAGTTCTAGAACATGGAATCCAAAAAAGACTGTAATAATAAACAAGTTATATTATTAGGAATATAATACCCCAGAGCTAATGATATCAATAAGGTGATGGCAGTTTTTCACATGAAATGTCTCCTTATGCCTGTCACATCCCCTGTTTGTACATTTATTTTTTTAACTGAAAGAAAGAGCCTTGCATTTGGCCATACTGAGTTTCATTCTCATTTGTTCATTAAACAACATCACTCCAAGACATTTTTAGCATGTTTATAGTCATTATTTTTAGCTCTTCTAAAAATATTGTATAATCCAAACATTTTACCTGTTCAGACAGATTTTTAAATAACATTAAATTAATGAGTTATTACTTTTAATTTTCTTTTGATTACTTGTAGATTGCCAAATGTATAATTTCAAACTTGGGAATTTCCATCTCCAAAAAGTGATATGACTCTTAGGGTCTGAGAATATAAAATGAGATATATATTATATTTGTAAGAGAGTTGATAACATTTTTGTCATTGTTCTATTTTGTATGTCTCTCCTCATGATGCTTATAAAAACACATTTTAAAAGGTTTGCTGTTCTGGTGTCTTGCCTGTGTTGTGTTTGTTGAATAGCCAAAGGGGGGAAAATCCATAAGAAAAAAAAGAGAAACAAAATGGCATCCTTTGAAAATGCTCCAATATTGACCCTACTGAGTGTTAGCCCAAGGCTTCAGTGAGGCCCAACTGTGGACAAAGTTCAGCTTTACATAAGAAAGCATGATAAGGTCATATCTATTAAAAATTTAGCAACAGAAATGTACCAATTTCAAAACAAAAGAAAGACTTTCATTCAATCTTAATGTTGTTTATTAGCCTTTGAATTTTCAAAATGTCTCTCCTTGGATTAACTCTGATTCAATTCACTTTCATTATATGAGGTTTTTGGGGGGAATATTGTGATCTCTCCAGTTTGAAAGTTTCTAAAGTTTTATTCTATAGTGCCTAACTCCATTACAAAAATGCATAAATAATTATGAAGATAAAGATAGAAGTTTTAGGTTATTTTGAATGATTCAAGAGCTAATTGAAATCTTCAAGATAGAAGCTTGAGAATATGGGGACCTGAAATAAGTGGGCTGCAGTGTGTTAATGGTTGAGACTGAATATATTATTTAATGGTTGCCAGGGATTTAAATTCTAAATCCCAATGAAATATATATATATAATAGAATATAATTTTACGGTGGTTTATTTAAAATAGAAGGAAGAAATCAAGAATGAAGGAGAAAGAGGGAAAAGAGTAGAAGTTCTACTCCAGCCTGGCCTGAGCCAGGGGGAGTCCAGAGGCCTCAGACAAGGGGCCTTCCAGAAGATTGAATCTAGCTCAGCTTTCAGCCATGAGGCTTCCTCCAAGAGGAGGGGCCTCCTTGGAAGCTGGTGCCTTCAGAAAGTCAGGGAAAGAGGCTTCAGCCTAAACACTCACCACATGGTAGCCTAAGGGAAGCTTCTCCATGCTCCAGCCCTCCAAGTCAAGAACCATCACTGAGAGCTGCCCAAAGCCCTCTCACAGGAAGTGATGTGAAATATGAAAGCAGTTCTTTACGTCACTTCCTGTGTCTCACATGTACCAATGGTGGCTTAAACTTGGCTTAGGACAGCCCAGGGGGTCAGTCAATTGTTTCTGATTTGTCACTTGCTAGCACATACAGGTCACAGACCATCCTCCCCCTCACTTAATCCTTAAGTGGGGGTGTATACATTCCTGATTGCTAAAATTCTAAAGACTAAGCAGGGTGGAGTAAATCTAAAATTCATAAGTGGGAATAGAAAGGAGAGGTGAAATTCAAGAGTTATTATAGAGATAGAAATAACAAGACTTGACAACTCTTTGAATGTATGAAACAAACAACTTGGAAAGACTCAAAGATGGAATGAAGATCATGTCACTACAGGGGTAAAAATGGAAAACATGGCAGCATATGTGCAATGGCCAGTGGAAAATCTAGAGCAGTAACCTTTAATTTATTAGGAGTGAGTCCATGAACTTAAAATTTTTTTTCTAAGTGTATTGTTATATTATCATTTTTTGTAGTCTTCGTATTTTATTTTAGACATTTTAAAACTATCCAGGAAGTGTTCCAGACTACCAAAGGGGTCTATGATTAAAAAAAAAGAAATTGAGATTCCTCTTGTAGAAAGAGGAGTTTCTTAGGATAGTCAGACTTTACAAACAATTTCTTCACTTTAACCCAGAAAATAAATGTAGATCTAAGAATTTGAGTCCAATTCTTCTAGTTGCAAAGTTGATTCCTTTCTGCTACATGAATACAACACTTAAACTGAGAATTCCCGCCAGGGAGAAAAATATTAATGAAGGAAGGCATTAAAGAAGGTACAGCTCTGAGATGTGCAGGAGGCTGCAAGGAAACCCACTTATTAGAAAGGGGAAACCATGGTTTGATAAATGATGTGAAATCCCAGACTCTGGAAGCCCTTGAAAAGTAGACTGAGGAGCTCTGATTTGATGCATTATGCAATCAGAAGCCTAAATTCTATGTTGATTAACAAGGGAATAAAAATACGAAAGCAATGAAAGATTAATCTCTCACTGATGTGCTGGACAGATGAAAAAGGAGGCTTCCTAGGAGTAGGAAGCCCAGAGAGGGGGAAATTTTATTTGTGTGATGAAAGGAGGATCTCTAGACTGAATAGTAGCAATAGGAATCTAGAGGAAGGGACAAACCCAAGAGACAGAAAAAAAAATGACAGAACTCAGTGATGAATTAGATGTGAGAAGTCAAGTAGAAGAAGCAATCAAATATGAAATCCAAAGCTTTAAGCCAGGAAATATAAAATGAAGACAAAAAACAGAAAACCAGCAGAAGGGGAGCAAATACATGGGAGCACAAATAGACAAATTCAAAATAATTAGCATCCAACTAGCTTTAATGCAAAACAAATGATTAGAACATGATGTTTAAAGTTTTATCTATATTCAGTTTTTATCAAGTACAATCACAGATATTTTATAGTAATCCAAATGCTAGTCATTTTTTACATACAAAACCCTAACCCACCCTTCTTTGCCAATTGTTGTTTTTTCTGACTGTCAGCCCCTTATTTTTTGATAAATTTATCTTTCTCTACCCTTTCAAGAAAATCAGTTCAGCAAATCTGCATTCTATATAAGGTAGCCATTTAAGGAAACTATGAGGCTTTTTACTGCCTACTTTAATTCTAGTAGTTTTCAAAATACTCCAAATGTTTTGACCACTTTTTTTTTTCTGGGAGAACCTATAGGTATTTCTGTAAGCCCAAAAGAGCAGCTTGCATTATATTGTAGCCTGATGTTAATATAGTTGTAATAACATGTCAAACTTGCACTGAGAGAGCCAGGTTTTTCAACTAGCAGAAGCTAGGGAAAAAATGCCATGAAATACGAAATAAGCTATGAAGTACAGTTTAAGTCAACATAATAATATATTTTTTCCATTGACCCAGCTTTCAGAAAAGCAAGTAATGGTGACTTTGGAAAGAAAATGTAGCTGTGAAAAAGTATACTTTATAAATATAAAGACAGAGAAGTTATTTTCTTTGTTATTTAATTTATTTTATTGGTAAGTGATAGAAATAGCCTTCTGTGATCCATGCCAAGAATGAATGACATATCTCCTTATATCTTAACTGAACCTATGGCCTTACTGGACTATATTAGTTAAAACAGGGAATGGAAAATCTGTAGTCTTGCCATCCAAACATTAGGGGAACACAAACAGACATAAAAAACTGAAGATTTGAGATGACTAGTTATATCATTCAAATAATCAGCTTCTCTGGGCCCGTGTGTATCTTGAACCTGATTCATTAATTACTTTAGTATCTAAATCTCCCATCTTTTATCTAGCTTTTTTTGTTTTGCATTTTTTTAAATTAATTTTTTATTTTTTAAATAAAATAACCAAAAAGTGTAGTTACAAAAAAAAAAGTCATTGTAGTATAATATATTAAACTGGTGGGGGGAAAAAGGAAAAAGGGAAAAAGGAAAAAAAAGACATTTCATAATCTTAAGATTGAAATGGAAGAATCATAATTTAAACATAAAAGAATATATTCTATGGATTTGTCATCCCAATAAATATGAACAAAATTAACAAAAAGAAGCATAGTTTGGCAATAAATACGTTTTTTGATAAGTTAAATAAACTTTTTTTATATTGTGTGCAGTGACAAGCAAAATTTTTGCTCTCCAATTTATGAAAGTTACACAGTTAAAAATCCAGAAAAAAAAAAAGCATGGCATGAGGGCTATAACAATAGTCCTAATGTACTTAATATACTCAAGAGCAAAAACCATTATCCTACTTCTACTGGAAATTGTTTTACACATAAATTGTATATGGAATGAATACCATTCACCACTCATCCCCTTATACTTTCTCCTTTTTTTTTTCTTTTTATAGAGTTTCATCTAGAGTTTGGGTACTTAACTGGAAAGATTTCAGATGCTTATTTTGGGCTTCAGCAATATAATAAAATTATAATGCTTCCTAAGTTAGTTTAATTATCCACTGCTACTACATTCATACTTCCCATAGATTACATTATAGAGTTATAAAAAGTAACCAAATTCATCTAGAGTAATTAAAGGTCAAAA
The DNA here is from genome assembly GCF_027887165.1 of Monodelphis domestica. Taxonomy (NCBI): domain Eukaryota; kingdom Metazoa; phylum Chordata; class Mammalia; order Didelphimorphia; family Didelphidae; genus Monodelphis; species Monodelphis domestica. The sequence goes on from NC_077234.1 coordinate 158,573,275, forward strand.
ATATCAAGAAAAGTAGTGAAAAAAGTGATAATGTAAAGAGACCAACCAGTACAAGATCTGAAACTACACTATAAAACAGTAATTATCAGTATCATTTAGTATTGGCTAAAGAATTTTTTAAAATAGATTAATGGAAGAGATTAGATATACAACAACATAAGAGAAACCAACAAGCATACTAGTATGATGTTCAACAAATCCTCAAACTCCAACTAGTGGGGAAAGGACTTCCTATATGATAATAAGAAAAAAAATGAAAAGAATAAGAACTGAGAAAACTGGAACTCAGTATGCCATAACAGAAGTTTCAAACAAGATCTCATTCTACATATCTAAATAAGTTCAAAATATATAAAATAAGTGGCTATAAATAGCCACGTCATAAGCAAGTTAGTGGAGCAAGGAAAGAAATACATATCACAACTACATGTGTAAGAGAGCCTTGTATCCAAGAAGTTTAAATATATAGATTCACAGAAATTAACAGACTTTTGATTACATAAAATTGAAAATATTTTTCTGCAAAAAAGGTAATTCAGGTAACATTTAAAGGAAATAAATTTATTGGGGGTATTTCTAGTAGAAAGGGGCATAGCACACAGAACACATTCTACTTTTGGAGAGCTAAAATTGTTAGGAAATATCTTTGTATTAGGTTGAAATTTGCCTCCTCATATCCCTTAGTTCTAATTGTCTCTGAATCTACCACTAACAAGTCCAAGTCCAATTCAAGATACATGACAGCCTTTCAAGTATTTGAAGACACTGTCATGTACCCCCCCCATTATTTTTTCCCAAATAAAAATCCCTGATTTCTTCAACTACTTTTTCATTTATTTAATTTTGTTACCTTTACTATGCTAGTCACCTTTCTTCTATTCTTAGTTCTTAGTTCAGTTTTGCAAAATTTCTCTTAAAATAGAACTAGAACTAAATACAATGCTTCACATAAGACAATTTTTTTTCTGTCAAGGAGTACTCATATTAACATCTCCCCTGATTCTTTCACATTTTTCATCTCATTATATTGTTAATATTCAACTGCATCATTTGAGGAAAGTTCAAAATCAAGAGATTATACATGCATTTGAGTATTTGAGAGGTATAATTCATTGTCCCTATCTAATTGGATTTATGGAAGATCTAAAAAGTCATATAGTCCTAGCCTCTAGTTTACTGATGAGAAATTTAATTCTAGGGAGGCTGAGATTTTCTGAAGGTCAGACATCCATGTAAATAAGCATCAGGGGTAGGATCTGTATCCATGCCTTTTGACCGTAGCATCATTTGATCTCTTTGGGTGCTGAATATACTGTCCAATATATAACTCCCCCTTTCTCTCTTCATGGTATTTACAAATTTAGTAGGCATTCATATCAAGTAATTGATAGAATGTTAATATCATAGAGTCTAGGATAGATCCTTGCATCACACTTGAGACATTCCTTGGGGTTGACATCCATTAATTAATCTCTGCATACAATAATTCCACTAGCTCTAAAGCTACCATCTCTACTGTGAACTAGCACTTGTTTCTCCACCTAGTCTACAGAGAGATGATTGGAGGTTTTATCAAATGGCTTTCGAAAGTCCAACTGTGCTATATCTATAGACTTCCCAATCTAAAACCTATAAGGAGGATGCTATTTTGAATGACATGTTTTCAGTGAACTCTCTGCTGCTCCTACTGGCAATGCCTTCTTTTTTTTTTTTAAATATATTTTATTTGATCATTTCCAAGCATTATTCGTTAAAGACATAGATCATTTTCTTTTCTTCCCCCCCACCCCCCATAGCCGACGCGTAAGTCCACTGGGCATTAGATGTTTTCTTGATTTGAACCCATTGCTTTGTTGATAGTATTTGCATTAGAGTGTTCATTTAGAGTCTATCCTCTGTCATGTCCCCTCAACCTCTGTATTCAGGCAGTTGCTTTTTCTCGGTGTTTCCACTCCCATAGTTTATCCTTTGCTTATGAATGGTGTTTTTTTTCTCCTGGATCCCTGAAAGTTGTTCAGGGACATTACACCGCCACTAATGGAGAAGTCCATTACGTTCGATGATACCACAGTGTATTAGTCTCTGTGTACAATGTTCTCCTGGTTCTGCTCCTCTCGCTCTGCATCACTTCCTGGAGGTTGTTCCAGTCTCCATGGAACTTCTCCACTTTATTATTCCTTTGAGCACAATAGTATTCCATCACCAACATATACCACAGTTTGTTCAGCCATTCCCCAATTGATGGGCATCCCCTCGTTTTCCAGTTTTGGGCCACCACAAAGAGCGCAGCTATGAATATTTTTGTACAAGTCTTTGTGTCCATTATCTCTTTGGGGTACAAGCCCAGCAGTGCTATGGCTGGGTCAAAGGGTAGATATTCTTTTATCGCCCTTTGTGCATAGTTCCAAATTGCCCTCCAGAATGGTTGGATCAGTTCACAACTCCACCAGCAATGAATTAATGTCCCTACTTTGCCACATCCCCTCCAGCATTCATTACTTTCCTTTGCTGTTATGTTAGCCAATCTGCTAGGTGTGAGGTGATACCTCAGAGTTGTTTTGATTTGCATCTCTCTGATTATAAGAGATGTGGAACACTTCTTCATGTGCTTGTTAATAGTTTTGATTTCTTTATCTGAGAACTGCCTATCCATTTCCCTTGCCCATTTATCAATTGGAGAATGGCTTGATTTTTTGTACAATTGATTTAGCTCATTATAAATATGAGTAATTAAACCTTTGTCAGAGGTTTCTATGAAGATTTTTTCCCAATTTGTTGTTTCCCTTCTGATTTTAGTTATATTGGTTTTGTTTGTACAAAAGCTTTTTAGTTTGATGTAGTCAAAATTATTTATTTTACATTTTGTGATTCTTTCTATATCTTGCTTGGTTTTAAAGCCTTTCCCCTCCCAAAGGTCTGACATGTATACTATTCTGTGTTTACCCAATTTACTTATGGTTTCCTTCTTTATGTTTAAGTCACTCACCCATTTTGAATTTATCTTGGTGTAGGGTGTGAGGTGTTGATCTATTCCTAGTCTCTCCCACACTGTCTTCCAATTTTCCCAGCAGTTTTTATCGAATAGTGGATTTTTGTCCCAAAAGCTGGGATCTTTGGGTTTATCGTATACTGTCTTGCTGAGGTCGTTTTCCCCCAGTCTATTCCACTGATCTTCCTTTCTGTTTCTTAGCCAGTACCAAATTGTTTTGATGACTGCTGCTTTGTAATATAGTTTGAGGTCTGGGACTGCAAGGCCCCCATCATATGTGTTTTTTTTCATTATTTCCCTGGATATCCTTGATCTTTTGTTCTTCCAAATGAACTTTGTTATGGTTTTTTTCTAAATCAGTGAAGAAGTATTTTGGTAGTTCAATGGGTATGGCACTAAATAGATAAATAAGTTTGGGTAGGATGGTCATTTTTATTATATTGGCTCGTCCTATCCATGAGCAGTTAATGTTTTTCCAATTGTTCAAGTCTAGTTTTAGTTGTGTGGCGAGTGTTTTGTAGTTGTGTTCATATAGTTCCTGTGTTTGTCTTGGGAGATAGATTCCTAGGTATTTTATTTTGTCTAAGGTGATTTTGAATGGGATTTCTCTTTCTAGTTCTTGCTGCTGAGCTGTGTTGGAGATATATAGAAAAGCTGATGATTTATGTGGGTTTATTTTGTATCCTGCAACTTTGCTAAAGTTGTTGATTATTTCAATTAGCTTTTTGGTTGAATCTCTAGGATTCTTTAAGTAGACCATCATGTCATCCGCAAAGAGTGATAACTTGGTCTCCTCCTTGCCTATTCTGATGCCTTCAATTTCTTTATCTTCTCTAATTGCTACTGCTAGTGTTGGCAATGCCTTCTTTTAAGAAGTACTCATAAACCATCCATCCAAACCAAAATTCTGAATTTTGCCAGTTTCATTCTTGTCAAATCACATTTACGGAGTGCTAAATTAATGATCGGCAGCTTACCTTTATATGTTTTGTGAAATTCCTTTTTTGAAAATTCAAACATTTTCTAATTTCTTACTTTTTGGTACTTTCCTGCTCTCCATAATTCTTACATAATTGAGTTCTTTTAATGCATTAGGATATAATATCTGAGAGATTGGTAAAAAAAAAATTTAAATTAGATATATGCTCTTTCTTTTCTTTCACTCATTTTATTGGATTTTAATTCCCTCTCAAGTACTCCTTTCCTGATGCAATTTGTACTTCATAATCTCAAATAAAGAAAAAAGAAGAAAAGTAGAAACTGAGTAATCCACCTTTTTTTCTTCATTATTCTTTAATGTCTCACTATATATCCCATGCTAAAAATATGGCTCATTTTTTTCTTATTCCTTCACCAAACATACCTTAAAATGTTCCCTCCCATTTTGTGCCATGTTTTTCCTTGCTAACAAACAGTTTTAATCTCCTGAAATTTTAAAAACAGTTGAGTATTTTGATTTCTAGTGGTGTGCATGGCCCAACAAGCTATGGACTTTCATAGATTTTGGTTCAGATGTTGGGGATGTTCATTTGGGAAAGTTGGATTTTCTGAAGTGAATTTAGTTAATAGCATTGTCATTCTACAAAACAGGCAAAGTCAAGAATTATCATTGAAACAATAAAACGTTTAATCAGGAAAGACATGAAAAGTAAATCAACAAAAGCAATCTTAGCTACATTCCCAAATGAATATGGTTTCTTTCCACCTTTCACTATAGTAATGGATAATTCAATCCCCAAAATTCACAGCTCTGATAGATGAGTAAGACATGGACAAATTTTAGCATTCTGAGCATACTAGCTCAACTTCCCTTAGGCACTACTCATTACTTTTGGTTTCAGTTGCATATTATAACTTTTCCACAGTTAGAATGTCTCATCCCCTTGTTTTTCTCTAGGTGTGAGTCTGAGTAAAATCCAATAACAAAAACTTGCCATTACAACTACTCATTGTCAGAAACCTCCATTGTTCCACAGTCATGAATCCAGCACTCACTTCCATTTTTCTTTCTTCTCCCTGAGCTTACTATCACCCATGGTAAACTTCACTTCATGATGAATTCTAATTGTTACATGATTTAGATATAAAATGTCTGAGAGAAGATTAAAAAAAAACATTGAAAATAGAGAGATGCTCTTTCTATCCTTATCCTCATTTTAGATTTCAATTCCCTCTCAAATATTCTTGATCTGCCTGATCTGGTTTAAACATCTTTATCCCCGGTAGTGAGAAAGGAAGACTATTAGGAATTAAGACAGTTAATAATAAACTATTTTTTTCTTTCATCTTTTCCCATCTTACTATTTGCCCCAAGTTAATTCATGGTTTTTTTTCTTCCTCTTCTTATTGATCCAAACATCCTTGTGCTTCAATAGCTGAATTTAACTAGTTAGAATCTTCTTTTCTGAAATTTCCTTATACCCACTACTCTTATTTCCTCCTCCTGGAGCCAAGTACAGTAAGACTAATCATACTTACATATGATAGTGGAATACTCAAAGTCAGCCATCATGTCTTCCATGTTATCTCTTCTTTATACAAAATTATACAGTTCCTTTAAGGGTACTATTAGCATTTTTGTCAATGGCTTGGATAAAGACAGATGATGTGCTCAGCAAAATTCCAATTGACACAAGGCTGAGAGGTTTGGCTGATATACTGAATCTCATTCAAGATCTTAATAGGGTAGAAAATTGGGCTAAATCAGATAAGATGAAATTCAATAAGGATAAATGTAAAATCTTCTAGGTGGGTACAAAAGCATCAACTTCATAAGTAAAAGATGGGGAGTATGCTTAGACTTCAATAATTCTGAAAAAATGGATGTTTTAGTGAACTATGAGCTAGATGTGAATTAGCATTATCATATGGAAGCTAGAAATTCTAACATAATGTTGGGCTGCACTAGGAGAGTCATAGCTTCTGGAAATAGAGATGATAGCTACAGTATATTCTGTCCTTGTCAGACTTTTAGTGGTGTATTATGTCAAATCTGGATGCCATGGTTTAATAAATATATTGATAAAAATGAAATTGTATAGAGAAAGGCAACTGAAATAGTGAAGGAGTTGAGTCTATACCCTATGAGATCAGTTGATGGAATGGTGGTTCAATCATTTGTGCAACTGTCATATGGAAAAGAATTTATGCTTGTTTTGTTTCTACCCAGAGGGCAGAACTAGCAAAAATGGCTTGATATTGGGGAAAATTATCCCAAAATGGAATCAGCTTCCAAAATAGGTGATGGGTTCTCCCTCCTAGAAAGTCTACAAAAAGGAGTTGGAAAATTGTTTGTTGACTATCTTAGAGATACCTTCCTTTTGGGTTCAATTCTCAAATTCTCTTATTCTTTGATTCTAAAACATCACATGTGTATGTTTATCTTCCTAACTCCCCAATCCACAAAATGTACATAATTATTTCTTGGTTACTGTACCATACTTTGCTATACCTTGACATTGCTCTTCCTCTGGTGTGGTGCCTCAAACTGAATTTTATTTTCCATATGTGTTGTGACCATGAAAGAATGTGATAAGACACATAAATTCATGAAAGACTTTATAAATAAAAAAACATAAAAATAAATACTTTCATTTTCCATCCTCTACTTTTATGAATGCAACCAAAGTTTCTATAAGAGTGACCCAAGAAAGAAAGCATAGCCTCGTAGATAGCATGAAGCTCTGAATCAGAGAGACCTGTGTTCTAGCCCTGCCTCTGTCATATGCAATCTGTGCTTATCCTTGGCATTGGCAGCAAAGAGTTTCCTATCTAAAATTCATAAATTCACTATTAAATCCACAAGTCCAGACCAAAAAGGAAGAAAGAAACAAATCCTTTTTTCTGTGAGCTAGCAGTTCACCAAATACTCTGAAATTAGCAACATAGAAGATGAGAGGCAAGTAGAATTGGGAAGGTACCAAGATGGCTCCCAAGGAGTAAGTGTTGGGTAATGGACATGAAGCAGCCATCAAGGAGAAACTAAAATGCTTATCAGGACAGGTGGGGGATGATTTTCTTTCACAAGATCCTGAATTACAACTTAACCATTGACCACGGCTAATGTTACTGCATCCCAGAAGAGTAGCTTTGAGAAACTAAGGTACTAGAAAACAAGTGAGAATGGGGAAGGAGGGATTGGGCACATTTTGTATTTGGAACAAATATCATAAAGGAATGGAGTTCAGCTGTGACCTTAATCCCTCTTCTAAACCAGAAATCAAGGAGGTAGAGGGTGATTATGTCACTGAATCATTAGAGGAAAATGTTTGTATGTTTTTTGTTTTTGGTATACCTTTAAAGAAAATAATCCTTTGGAAAAGCTTTTTAAAAAATTAACCCTTGAGCATTCAGGTTGCTTGTGTCCCTAAGGTAAATCTAAAAGAGAGACTCAAATCAGCTCATCAGGAAAAGAAGAGGTTCATTGAGTTCAGCTTTAGCTATCTAAATATAAAGGCCCTTGAGTCACATTCATAGAATATTATGACACTTCTGACTTCCTTTTTCATGCTCTTCTAAGCAAGTGAACTTGAGAAAATTATATGGGAAGCTTTGGTTTATGTCTGCTTTCTGAACATCAGGCTGTTTCTAGTAACCTGATCTTATTAAAAACATAACAAAAAGTCAACTATTGCAACATCTTTTACATTCATGTTCCCTTTATGTTCCAGTATATATATATATATATATATATGTATATATATATATATATATTAGAGCCACTTGCTGAAGAATTAGAAAAGAAAATCTAAATCCAAAACCAAACCAGATTTTTGCCTTGAGTATAGCTGACCTGTTACTCTAACATTTTCATTCTTCTTTCTGTGCCCAGATAGTCTTGCCTGAGGTCTTATAAAAAGAATCCAGTATCAAATCACAATAATTCAGAAAATATTCAAGTTTGGGCAAGGTTATCTGGTCAGTACTCATCAGAGTGATTTCTGACTCACCATTTTTCCTCAGAGAAAGACCTAATTCGTCTATGCTCCAGCACTTGCCAGCTAAAGTTGTTTCAGCTGCCACTATAAATCATTGGGGTTATCTGGGCTCTCAACCTTAGCCAGTTCGCCTTCTCCCTCCTAAGGTAACAGCCTATGAGTTTTAAGCTTAAAAAAAGTGATTCTGAGGAAAAATAACCACAGTATAGTTAAAGTTAAAAAATACATACAGTGCCTTCGAATATCATCATGTCACATAAGAATATAATCTCCTTGAGAACAAAAACTATTTCATCTTTTCCCTTGAACAGATTACTCTACTTTATATATATATATATATATATATATATATATATGTTTCATAGGATTATTCTTGAGCTTGGAGGGACTTCTGAGACCATCTAGTCCAAGCTCTTCTCTTTACAGATGAGGCAACTGAAGCCCTTGGGTGTTCAGTGTTTGCTTTAGGACTCAGTGGTAATAGTAATATGTTGAAAGGAAAATTTGAACTTGGGTCTTTGGGCTCTAGGAATAATGCTATTTACCACATTGTACTCAAGTAGATTTGTGTGGCATTGTATGTACTTTGGTTTAAAGTACAGTAAGGAGCAGCTAGATAACACAATGAATAGAGCACCATGCCTGAAGTTCCAGGGTTCAAATCTGACCTTAGATACTTTCTAGCTATGTGGACCTGGCTAAGATACTTAACTCCAGTTACCTAACCCTTGCTGGTCTTCTTCTTAAAATTAATCCTAAGTCATAAGATAAGCTGTGTGTTTTTTTTAAGTACACTAAAAGGGATTACAGTTCTTCAATAATGGTTATTAAAATGAAAATAAGCCACACTTCCTTAAATAATTTTCCAAAAAATGCATATCAATCATGAAATCAATACATAAAGTCTATTGTTCAGTCATTTTTCCATAGTGTATAACTCTTTGTGAACACATTTGGAGTTTTCTTGACAAAGATAGTGGAATGATTTGCCATTTTCTTTTCCAAAATAAATAACATCTATATTTAGCAATTAATATATCCAGAACTTTGTGAAGTATTGTAGGGATGCAAGAAAAGCATAAGATAACCCATTGCCCATTGGAAGCTAAATATACTCTGGTTCCATGTTGATGTGAAACAAAAAAGGGAACTGTAATGCTAGTGAAAAACAGAATTTCATCATATAAAAGTATTTTTTTCCTTTTTAAACAACCAAGTGCTAAGGACTGTAATTATATTTTAAAATTGTAGTTGTTCTCACTATTCAGTTACCATGGCTGCTACATATTTGTTTCTCACAAAAAGACACTTCATCTCCTGCATTTTTTATTTATTTTGTCTTTTAAAAATATTTTCATTCATATCTTCTGTTTAAGACATCATTGCCGTTATTCCAAGTATTTCTTCCACTCTCCTTCTCAGAGAACTATCTCATATAATAAACAGTATTTTTAAAGGAAAAAAATCAGGATCAATGATCAGACCCTGACGAAGTCAGAAAATATGTTCAATGTAAACCTCCAACCTCTCTACAATAGGATTGGTGGGAGTCCTTCTCTCATATTTTTTATTCAAGTCATCTTTGATCTTCATAATTTTGTTAAATTCACCTTTGATACTTTAGTGCATAGTTCTTTCTATTTATTGTGGTAGTTACTACATATGTTGTTCTCTTGGCTGTGATTACTTCACTCTTCATCATTTCATATAGGTCATTCCATGCTTCTCTGTATTCATTACATACCAAATTTATTATAGAACAGCAATATTCCATTACAATCAGGTACAAGAATTTGTTTTAAGCTTTCCTCGATTTGATTGGCACCTGCTTTGTTTCCAATTATGATCTATCACAAGAAAGTACTACTATAAATTCTTGGGAATATATGGGGACTTTCTTCTTCTAAATGCCTTGCTTGAAGGTATTAGCCCAGTAATGGAATGTTTGGTTTAAAGGGTCTATCATTTTAGTCACTTTATTTATATACTTCAAAATCTCTTTCCAAAATATTGCTGCACTTTTCAAGCACTATCAACAATACGCTAAATAACCTATGATTCCCCTAACCCACCAATAATCATTGTTACCATGTTTTGTAATTTTTTCCCAATTTGTATACAATGAAACATAAGCATTGATTTCATCTATATTTCCATTTTTATTAGTGTTTTGGAGCATTTTGTCATGTGTTTTTTAATACATTGATGTTTTTCTTTTGAGCCATTTATCAATTGCAGAATGGCTATTAGACATATATAGATATATGTATTTGTGCATATATTTATTTATTTTCATATATCTTAAATACCAAGCCTTTACCAAAGAAATTTGATACAAATTTTTTCCCATCCAACCACTTCCTATATTACCCTAACTGCATTAATTTATGTTTATGCAGAAGCTTTTCAGTTTCAATTAATCAAAGTAATCTCCTATCTTTTGAAATTGAATCTATTTCATATTTAGTTCATAATTCATCCTCTATCCCTTTCTCCTCTTTATTATTAATTGCATTATGTTACAAATCAGTTTAGAATATATTGTGGAAGGTAGTATATGCTGTTGGTCTAAGTCTAATTTATGCCATACTGCTTTCTAGTTTTCCCAACAGTCTTTACTAAATATAGAGTTTTTCCCTAAATAATCATTATTTTCCACTTTATCAGACCTGGATCATTGACTTCTATTTTTTCTGAATTTTCCTTGTCTATTCCAATGAATAGACAGAATGGCAACTTTGCTGAAGCTCTTGTCTCAATTATTGTCTTTGCTGATTCTGCAGGATTTTCGGGGTGAATCATCATATTATCAGCAAGTACGAATGGTTTTATCTCCTCTTTACCTATCTCTTCTCGTGTCTTATTGCCATTGCTTGCAAATCCAGAATTATGTCAAATAATAGTGAGGAAAATAGGAATCTTTGTGTCACTACTCTATTATTTGGAAATGGTTCTAGTGTATCCCCATTGTATGTGATGCTTGACTTTGGTTTAAAATAAATCTTTTTAAGGACATTAAAATGGTCTTTCTACTTTGTAATGTTTTGAGCACAGAAGTATTACAGTTATCAGGGAAGACCCATGGTAGGGCTCATTACCCACTGATTAATCAACTCACCACTAATCTATACCCTATCCTTATCTTTATTTTCCCCATTTTCCTTAAACTCTCCTCCCTAGAATCCATATTCTTCCATTACTTCAGACTCCTGTTGCCTCCAAGAATTTCAACCCCCCTCTTCCTAAGGAAAGATGAGTAAACTCCAAGTCATACACTTTACTTCCCAAACCATGTGTCTTCATTCCTAGGAACATTCATCTATGGAACCCCTTCCATGACCAAAGCAAGTCCTCCTTACTCTGCCCTCTCCTATTTCAATTTCCATTCACTCACATGTAGGCTTCTTCTCTTTCTGAGATCACTGAAATCACTTCATTGCTAGTCCTTTTTTTGGATCCAGTTCACCACAAATTTTCCTATATCCCCTTGCTCCCCTCCCTCATTTTATATAGACTGCCATATTGTAATGTATTTTAAAGCCTTAATTCATCTAGTGATATCTTTATGCAGATGTCACCAAGTCATGTCCATAGTGTCCCATGTTCTCCTCCTCCCTGGTACCTCCATTAGACATCTGCCAATGCCTCTTTGTGTACATATAGAAAGAAGTTTTTCATTCATCTCCCTACTATCATTTTATTGCTATCACTTTGCCTGATTGTTGAATTTATTTGTTCCTCCTGAATTTTAATTATTTGAGCTTTTTGAGAGTCAAATAATATCTTCTATTCCAATTTTCTTTATGAAAATGTTTCAAATGCCACTTTAATTTTCTTAAGTTCATGGTCTATGAGTTTTCTTCTTTCTTAGGTTTTAGACAATTTCTATCTTTTACTTCCTTTATTTTGCCTATTTACTTTCCAACTCCCTTCCCTCTGATCATGTTCTCTTTTTGAGCTGGCTTCTTTTAAGCTATGCAATTCACAGCTTACTAGCCTTGGTCTCTGCCTCAAGTGACTGTTGGGTGGTCAGAACTGCCCCCAACTGGATACAGCATAATTTCCTTCAAGTTTCATGGAATTAAATCAGTGTTACACTTCAAAATAGTGACTATTTTTTAGCTTGCTTTCTTTTCATAGAAATTATCAAAATCCTTGGCATATAGTAAGCACTTAATAATTGCTCATTAACTGACCTATTTTCATATTTTCTTTTACATATCTTGTTCCCCTTAATTACATGTACGTAGTCTATACATATTTAATAAAATAATTGGAAATGATTGCTCTAGATATTATTTAAAATTTGCTTAAACTATTCAGAGGGAAGCCATTCTAAAAATATTAAATAACTAAAATTAAATTTAAGTAAACTACATATTATATTGTTTTAAATATTCATTAAATGTTGGATATCATTTTTAAAGCTGTTTAAGAGTGAACTTTTCTGGTGAAAAATAAATAATAAAAGAGGAAAAAGCAAATAATGTTGTTCTTTTACTAATTTGTGCTTATAGTTTGAAATATGTTGCTTTTGTATTTTGACTTTGCCCATAGCATTTTTGGAGGATTAGTTGACACAGTTTTTGAGTGGCTTTTAATTAATTCAATTTTGTATCCTGGCTTTCAAAGCCATACATACTTGTTAATGTACTTGGGTTAGGGAGTGTTATGCATACTTCTCAATCAATCTGTGGTTGCTAAGTAAATGTTTAATTAAATAAAACTTATAAGAGTTGACAGTTATAAATCTGACAAGCCTACTTACATATTTACCTTTCAAATATAAAAGAAGAGAATTTGAGCCAACAAATATTTACTTAATATCCCTTCCCATATTTTCTAGTCTTCATACTTTTGTGCTTTCCCCTATGCCTCACATTCATTCCTCCCTTATGAAATGCTTCCCATCCTTTCCAGCCTAGTTCAAATGCCTCTTCTTCCATGAAGTTTTACATGATTCCTTCTGTCATTGCTACTCTCTTATCTGACTTCATATACCACTTTGTCCATCTCCAAAGTTTGGTCGTAGAAGGGGCCATCTATTATATAAACTCTGAAACTAAACCCAATGCCTAGCATAGTAATCAACAGCTAGATACTTCCATCCATCTATTATTTATTTATTTTGAGTACTCCCTTTAGTGACATAAATGGCAAGTACTCCATGTCATGTCTTCCCATTTTTCTTTTTTTTTCTTAGTACCTTCCAAAAGTCTTTCATAGATGACCTACTGAAAGTTCTACAATAAGAGAACTGGTTGTTCTGCAAGGTCCCTTCCAGATGCAAACCTTTGATTCTTTGATCTCAGAGTAATTACTGGGCTCTTCATCTCTTGTCTCTGAAACTAGGGTGTTTTAAGGCACACTTGCACTTTGCAAGCCTTAAAGCTCATTATTATCTTCCTTGACTTTATTATTATTATTATTATTATTATTATTATCATTATTATCCTTTAGTCATTAGGCATCCATTCAGGTAGAGATTTCATTACCTGAGCCTTCTGTTCCTGATAAACTGAAGCAATATTTATTAAGCAATGCAAGGATGTGCTTATAAATAAATATTCTACTGAAGTTTTAGGAGGAGGGAATGTGTATATACATACTTAAACATATACATATATATGCATATTCATTTAAAAATTTAATCTCTGTTATTACCACTTTCTTAAGTCTAGATAATCCATGAAACAAAAAATAAAAACCTGATTTATTATTTAGTAATTTCTAATTTCTGATGTATAAATATTCACATTGAAATTTTAATAGCTAGCTCTCATGAGTCAATTCAAGCTAGTATTAGCGCATGCCTGTCTCACATTCACTATATAATTGGTCCATTTCCTTTTTTCTGACTTATGATCCTTGATGGTGGCTTTTATGCCACCATATTATCCAGAAATATCTACCCATTATGATGAAATAAGACAATTCAAACTATAAATTTTGATGAGATCATTTATTCTTCTAAGGAACAGATTACTACATTCTTATGTACTGATTTTCTCAGCTAAACCATGATGTGGTAGGGGGAAGTGTTGCCTAAATGCAGAGTGTTTGGTTTTAGGTACTTTCAGTTATTTTCCAGGGTAACACAGTTTTCTTTTTAACTCCCATTCTAAGGGGTGCAGTGAATCTAGAATGTTAAAGGAATTTCAAGTGGAGTTATAGATGTGTGATGGTATTAGAACAAGGACACTGAACCCTCCTGACATACTCCTGCTGAATGACAGAATATTAGGTGATCTCAGAGAACTTTGACTTATAGTTTACAAAATCCCATTCTTAGATCAGAACCCCTCAGAGAGGTTAGTGCTTTATTTCAGCTACAGACAAATGAAGCAAAAAACTGCTTCTTTATAGACCTGTCAATTAAAAAAATACTTGCTTCCATTTTGACATTTACTCAGGTTACTATAGCAACAAATTTCCAGAATTAAAGGTCTTAAATTGCTGTTCCCCCAAACCTTAAATATAGAAACCAATCCCCCTTTCAATAAAAGCAATATGTTAAGCCTTAGAATATGAGCATTATATATGTGTTCACATATACAGTGGAAGATAATCTTAGAAATATGGCACTCTGTACAGCAGAAACATTTAATACACATTAATGAATAAATACACACATATATGTGGAAATACAAAAGAACACATATGTAAGAAAATGTTTAGAATAGCTCTTTTTATTGTGGCAAAAAATGGAAACAAAAGGAATATCATGAATTGGTGAATGACAACAAATTTTGATATATAGCCATAAGAAGAGGTGAAAGAGATATTTTAAGGAAACCTGGGAAGATCTGTATGAATTGATGCTGAGTCAAAGAATTGGAACCAAGATAACAATTCAGGCAATAATACTACCATTATAAAGAAATAATTTAGAATGTTTTTAGTGCAATGACCAACAGCCTCCAGAGAATGAATGATGAAATATACTACCTGTCTCCTTAAAGAGGGCAAGAGACTTAAGATCCAGAATGAGACATGTATTTTTGGGTATGATAAATGTGGATATTTGTTTTATTTGGCTATGATTACCTGTTAAAAGGTGTTTTTTTTCTTTTAATTTAACTTGGTTATATTTGAAGATTTATATTTAGTTATATTTGAATAAGACAAGAGGAAATAGATGGATGGATAGAGTTGCCATAAAGAAGAAAAAAAAGAATTTTTCTGAACATTCACAGGAGTGAACAAAAATCATGCATTAAAAGGAACATATTAAGTTTATTAAATTTTTTCATAAAGCAAGCTATAGATATTTACTAATATGAGCCCCATTTTTATTTACTTTATGAAGAAATATCTTCCTTATTTGATGTTCATTAATTTCAAATTTGAAAATAAAATTACCACAAAAATAGTTCAAACAGTTAATAAGGACAGGAAACTGTTCCAGACACATGGAACAGCATGAACAAACAACAGAGATGCAAGACAACATAGAGGGTGTTCAAGAGACAGTTTCTTTCAGTTCAACTGCAGGATACAGTTCATGTGGGAAAGATAAAGTCGAAAAAATAGCATGGTCCCAAGGTTGCAAAAGACCTCAAAAAAACAAGCAAAATAGTTTGAATCTTACTTAATAAGCCATAGGGAACCACTGAATATTGTGGAGCAAAAAAAAAATAACAGTTTTTTGTGCATGGAACTCCATATTTATACATACACGCATAACAATAGATATGTATACAAACACATATACATTATACATCCATATATATCATTCTAATGCCTTTTACTTTCTGTATGCATGTATGTATGTATGTGAACATGTATATGTACATATATATACACACATTTTACTCGTATGTAAAAAGGTATTATGATAGTACTGTCGTGAGGAGACAGATTGTAGTTGGTAGAGGTTAGAGGAAATAAGACCTCTCCAAAGGCTACTGCAATAGTCTAGATAGAAGGTAATATGACGGCCTTTAAATGAGCAGTGACAATAGTAATAAAAAGGATGGAGAAATGATAGATATCATGGAGTTAAACTTGACAGAACTTGGTGACAATTCAGTAGGAAAGCTGAGGGCAAGGAAAAGACAAACAATAGATTTTCAAATCTAAATTAGAATACTGTGTATTGATTCCAAGGCAGAAGACTGGTAAGGGCTAGGCAATGGGGTTGAGCGACTTATACAGGACCACCCAGTTAGGAAGTATTTGAGGCCAGATTTGAGCCCTGGACCTCCTGTCTCCTAGTCTGGCTTTCCATCCACTGAGCCACCAAGATGCCGCCATCTTTCTTTTTCTACATGAACATAGATGAGTTGTTTAACTTTTGTGACCTTTCATCTCTAAGACTAAAATACTAATCACAAGGCTTTCTGGAGGATCCAATGAGATATTATATTATATTATATTATATTATATTATATTATATTATATTATATTATATTATATTATATTATATTATGTTATGTTATGTTATGTTATGTTATGTTATGTTATATTATATTATATTATATTATGTTATGTTATGTTATGTTATGTTATATGTTATGTTATATTATATTGCTATTATATTACATTACATTATATTATATTGTAAAATATAATATTGCTATTATATTATAAAATATAATATTGCTATTATATTATATAATTATAAAATTATGTTATAATTATATTATTATAACATAATTATATAATATAAGATGCTTAGTAACCCTTAATGCATAATATAAAATGGTGAGTTAATAGTTGGAAAATGGAGACAATGGAAAATGGAGTCAAGAGTCTCAGGAGGGTCTCCACTTAAGTTAAGTACTTCACTATGTTGTTCAACATGCACTTCACCTGCTAAAGGACATTTAATAATAATAATATGCATTTGAAACCCAAACACCAATAAATTCTAGACTCAAATGCGTTATGAGATTCCATGTAGGTGCTTCATTTGGCTCATGCTCCACTAGAAGCTTAGTGAGGATCTTCTAAGGTCCTCTCAGCTCATCTGGTCTATGCCAGACAAGGAACATGCAATGTAAGAGTAAACAATTTAACTGAGAACAATTAAAAATTAGCAGTTAGCTTCTCTCTTAGTATCAATTATGAAGCAGAAGAACTGGGATTAAGTGACTTGTCCAGGGTCACACAGCTAGGAACTATCTTGATATCAAAGTTGAACCTAGGTCCTCCCAACACTTGGCCTGATACTCTTTCCAGTGTGCTACCACCTGCCCCAAACACATTGTTCATAGGCTCTTAGCTAGGCTAAGGAAAAATAGACCTTGAGTTCAGATCTCATGACTCTTCCAAGTCCAGTTTTCCTCCCACAACATCATACTTAATCCCTTGTTATCTATCAACTCCAACAACTTACCTGTGTATTAGCGATGGATGAGAAAAACATTAATTTTATATAATTATCATTGTGTTGGCCACATGCCAAACTCATGTAATGTGGTATTTGTAAGACTAAAAACAGGCCAATCACCCTCACGTCTGTCATGCTTATTCTGTTTATTATTAAGTTTCTTATGTCTCTTTGGAGTGCCTCAGCTTCAAATTTGTGAATTCATGCAAGACGACGTGGTGTAATTCAACATCAGGAAGATTGAGATTTTGTTTATTTTTCAATTTTCTCCAATTCAGAGAAGTTTATGAATCTACTGCCTGCTGTGTAAATTGACAAGGCCTGCAAATGCCCACGTTATAAAGGCCCTGGTGATGTTAATTACCCACAATTACAGAAGCCCTTACACAGTCAATATACAAAATATTTGGCTGCCCCTTGGTGTCTGGGGTGATGCTACTGATGGTGACAGCCATCTCTGATTGATCACATGCTGGAAGGATCAATGCCTGATGGGTAGTACTTTGCATTGTGCATAAATCCACTCTTCAAATATATATATATGTATATATACATATATATATGTATATATATATAACCAATTAGCTAAGATTTAAACAGTATCTAGTGATCTTTTCCCTTCAATAAAAATCATTAACTTTATGATATTTAAAATAACTTTCATTCATATGAGGAAAATGAGACCAAAGGAAGTAAGGTAAATTGCTTAAAGCCATATCTCTCTGAGGTAAGATTTGAACCCAAGTTCTCTGACTCCAGAGTGAGTATTTTTTCCACTTTACCCCACATACAAGTATTTTTTAAAAATTTTATGTGCATTGTATCTCATACCAAAGATATCCATTTCGGTTCTTCCCCCTATTCTTCAACCCAGGATGCAACTTATTCACCCTTTCTAGGAATTTGTTATTCAGACTTCTCTTTCTTATTACTGAAGGTGAATTATATTGCCAAGAATGAAATAATAGAGGAAAAAGGGAAGAGAGAAGAGGAAAGACCCTTGGGGGGGCATCGACATTAAATGATAAAGAATAAAAATGAGGAGCAAAGAAGGAAGCAGAGAAATAAATGGAAAGAGAACCAAGTGACTGGGAGAGTTCTAAATTGGGTTTGGGTATAAGTGAGCATAGCAGGCAGTGTGGGTGTGCTATCATTGCATTTTCATTAGAGCTTTGCCTGTTTTCGCTGCTGAGCCACCATCATATTATCCACCTGTCAGAGGGATGCTAACAACATGGCATGAGTTCATAAGGAGGCCACCAAGAGATTAAAAATATAGAAAGACATGAAAAAGAAAAGACTAAAAAGACAGCTGATTGATGATCTAACAGTCATCTTTGAACATAAAGAGGTTAATTTTTAGATTATGGTGACCAGATAGTCTCTATCTCTACTGAAAGAAGATTAAAAAAAAATATGAGTGCTATTTGCTTTTTGAGAGATTTGATTTATTATAAGGAATACTTTCTTAATAGAAAAACACTGAATTTGCTATTGACCGTCACCTCTGAAAGCACCACATATTTTCTACTGTGCCATAAATCTCTACTTAGATGTCTTTCTTACTGAGGGTATTTTGACCCTTCTGTAGAATCATAGAACTGTAGGGTTGAAAAGATGTAGAAAGGTCATTTGAACCATCCCCCAGTTCCCAGGCAAGGCCACACCTAAAGCATCCTAAGGAGAGGTGAAGAAAGGGCCATGGACTTTACACTTCATGTATTCTTTGGGGCCATTTTATATACTAATCAAAGGTGAAATACCCCAAAAGAGTTCCTTATATCTCTCTAGGGAGGATTTTTCAGAAAGCTCAGGCCTATTATATATTAATAATTTGGATTATATATTCATTTTCCCATAAAGAAGAGTGGAAATTGCTCAAGGCTGTAGCTTTTAGCTTTAAATTTGCATCTTCATTGCACTAGGGAAAGCTGTTATATGATGCATATGTTTGGCTTTTGCAGCTGAAAATAAAGAAATATAGATTTAATTTTATTGGCAAGGGACCAGCATTTCATAATTTTAGCCTAGTAAATTCTTAGATGCTATAATTCACATTTAATGATCTGACTCACAGAAATGATAACACCCTAGCATTGGGCAGGTATTTTGTTGCTTTTCATAGCACACTTTATTATTTCTAGATTCACTTTTATAACCAGAAGTTAGGCACTGTCCGTTGGTTCAGACCAGACTGTGTGAGTCACCAGAGCTTATGTGAGCTTGTATGGTTCTGTATTTGAATTCCCCCAAATCTTGTAAGAGCATCTCTAATGACCCTCTACAGTTTAGAGATTTGTCTGTTGACAAGACCATATGCTCTCCCAGCAGCTTCCTGTGTAAAGTCCTGTCTGCTTTCTATTCAGGAGAGGATTTGAACAGCTTTACCTGGAGCAAAACACCCTATCTGGATGCTCCTGTACATGATGTGTTGGAAGTAATAAATAAATGTTTTTAAAATATGGGAGGAAGTAATTTCCTTCTGTGTGACAGCTCTGATTATGGCGGGTATACTCCAGAGATACACAATCACCCAGTCTGCTTCTCTGGCCTTTGGGAGAAAAAGGACAGAATTTCAAATTTTTTTCAACTCATAAAAAAGATAAAAAATAAATAGAGCCTCATGGCAAGTAAATAAGATCCAAAATGAATTCATAAGTACTGTCATTGGCATAGGGAACTCTCAGGGAAGACAACTCCTAGTGTAACTGTAGTCGTATCTGCAATTTTTAGTCTTAAAAAATTGCCTAAAGCATTAAAAAGTGACTTGATTAGGGTTGCACAACTAATGTGTTGTTTGTGGGACTGAGCCTAGGATTTCTTGGCTTGGAGGGAAGTTGTCAATCCCCAAACCTATAGTATCATTGCAAAAATTTCAACTAATTTTGACATATCTCTAGACAATGTAATGGTAACAGAAATGAAGAAATCTGGAAAAATCTTTCCTTTATCTTTTCCCATTCATCAGCACTATTTGGAAGAAAGGGTATTTTATGTTTGTTTGGGGGTTTTCTGTACCTGTAATGAAAGCTTAACTTGAAGCATATTGTTATTAGCTTAATTCACCTATTTCCTTTTCCTCCCCTGGAGGACCAGAGACCCCTAAAAACCGTAAAGAAATTTCAAAGGAATTAATTTTCCATTTTTCTGTTCATTTCCTAGTATAAGTATGTTCTTCCTGTAACTCAAGCTTCCCTTCATTAAGGAATAAGTGTGAGATAAGAAGATGATAATGGATGGGAAATCAAGACTCTTCCTTAATTACTCTAAATATATGAACATAAATATTTTCAAAAAAATTTCTGCCAACTTAAAAGATCAGTTTTAGGGGGAGCAGAGCATTCTTTTTAGTTCTTTGGGAAGTTCTGTTTTGCACTAAGGTGATAACCAACAAGCTGTTTCATATATATTATGTACTTTAGGAAATGTTTATGACATGTTTTGGTTTGAAAACACTATTAGTGGAGCTGTGAATTAGTCCAACCATTCTGGAAAATAATTTGGAATTATAATTTTATTTTATTGTCTAAAATACCTATACCCTTTAACCCATATATCATATTGCTAGACACATAATTTTCATGCATAAGTCAGAAAGCTCATTACACCTAATTGCCTACAAATCAGAGAATATGTATTCACATATCTAAGAAATATCAGTGGGAAGACTTGAATCTAAGTCTTTCTAAAACAAAATCTAGCATGGTTGATGCTATGCTCTATGTCAGGTTCTATATTGAACTCAGGGGCAAACACATTTTAATTACTTATTTTATTTAAATTTAATTATTTTTGTTTTATTTGTTTATTAAAAGTTATGTTCATTTTAATTATTTATTTTAAAAGTATTCATTTTAGATTTTGATGGTGAATTCTTTAGAGTTTGTGTCAACCGTAATTTTCCTGTCAGTTCTTCATTGGATTTTGTTTTATTTTGTGGACCTACTTGGCTTTAGTCAGCACATTCCTGCCAGGTTAGGGACCAAAAATTCAAATTTTGTAGATGTGAAACAAAAAAATGGTGAGGATTTGAATTGGTCCCTCTTACTATAGTATTGAAATTAAGTCTACTTACTTTATCAAGTCATGTTCGGGCTCCAATTTTATATACTTGTATCTATCAGTAAACATTGTGATACTTGGGGGGAAAAAAAGTCAATGTCCCCAGAAGACTGAGCATCACATAAATCTTAGGAGAACTGGGTTTGGTTAGGTTTCTTTTCAATATCCTCAGGAAAATAATATTCAGTTATCAGACATTAATAATAATTTTCTCCCATTACTTTTCCCAATTTCACATGAAAAATACTGTTTTCAGGGGTAGGTAGTGATGCAGTAGATAGGGAGCCATGCTTGGAGAGGGAAAGTCCTAGGTTCAAATGTGGCTTCAGACCCTTCTAGCTGTGGAACCCTAGGCAAGACGTTAACCCCAACTGCCTAGCAATGACTGCTCTTTTGCCATGGAACTTAGTAGCTCTTCTAAGATGGAAGGTAAGAGGGTTTGAGGGGAAGATGGAAGGAGGAATGCAGTTTTAGGTGGAAGAGTAGACAAAGTTTTACACCCAAAGACAAGAAAATTCAAATTCCAAGCCCTCCTCAGACCTTTAGCAAATCTGTGAACCTGGGCAAGTCATTTAACCTCTTACTGCTTCAGTTTTCTCATCTGTAATAGAATGATAAAACCATCTCTTCCTTGGGGTGCTATGAGAATCAAATACCATAGTATCTGTCAAGTGCTTTGCAAACTCAGAAAACTGTGTAAATGGTAATTATTATTACATTACCAATTTCAATCAACCAATCACTATACATTTATTAAATGCCTAATGTACTCAGCACTGAGTTGAGCATTGGAGAAACAAAAAAAGGAAAATGATAGTCTCTACCTTCTAGATACTCATAATCTAATGGGGGCTTTGGGAATATTGAAACTTCCTGAAGTAATAATTATTTTCTGGTAAAATACAGGATAATTTCTACTGTCAAGTTTAAAATAAACTCATTTTTTAATGTAAATTTTCTAATAGAAAATGTGCACAAAGGCTGGATTTCTTGATTCCCATAGAAAACCAATTACTCTTTATGATTCCATTTCCCTGACCTTGGGTTACTTATTTCAGCTTCCCAGGCCTCAGTTTCTTTGTAAAATGAGATTCAATGATTTCTAAGATCCATTCCATCTCCAGGATTCTGTAATTCTTTCATCTTCATAGCTTGACTAACATCTACTGGAAATGAAAGAATGAGTGAACTATGGGTTTGTAGAAGAGAAGAGGAAAAAAGGCAGAGATTCTAACCTTTTCTTAATTAAAATGGCTTACCCCACAAAGTATTATTATGAGAGTCCAAGCAATTGGACCTCTGAAACACACTAAACGAGGTAGAGGGCTTTTTAAATGGATAATAGTTTCTTGAATATGTTATTACTTTGTTCCAAAGATATATTAATGCCTTGTTCAGAATTTTAATTGTCTCGCAATCAGAGAAGTAAAGGTCAGATTAATCTTCTGGCTAATCATAAAAAGAACAATGCTGATTACAGCAGGAGATTTTGTCCAACTTCTTTGATGTATTTCCTTCAGAGACAATTTTGTCCAAATGGGTATGGAAGAGTTCAAAAGTTAATGGAGCAATCAAAATGAACAAAGCCACGGAATAGAGTGTATGTCTGTATACATTGTAAGTGTTTATTTAGCTTTCTTCTCCATCTTACTTCTGGTAACCCCTAATAGCCTCTGAAAGGAGGAATAAAGTTCTCCAGGATTCTCTCTCCAAAGTCTATCTGATTGGCTGAGTGAAGCTGGGAGAGGACGAGCTCTCCCAATGACAACACAGCTGCATTTCAGTCTTTGGTAATTCACCCCTTTTCATTTTGCTTTGCTGAATGAATGTTTATGCAGATGCCATATAACCTGCACACATATCAAGTTACTCGATAATGCAGGTTTTTAATATGGGAATATTGAAAATGGAATAAAGGATTAGAAATCATTGAATCACATTTTACAATTGAAAAGGAAATAAAGTTTTCAGGAAGAAAACTTGAGTCAACTGCACATAAAACCACAATATCATGTGCATATGGAACAGTATAAATGTTGTCATGAATTTACTTTTTAAAAATAATTTGAGGAAAGCAAGTTATCCAATTGACTAATGGCCAAAGGACATGAACAGGCAATTCTTAGATGAGGAAATTAAAACTGCCTTTTATCATATGAAAATATACTTCAAATCACTATTAATTAGAGAAATGCAAATTAAAACATCTCTGAAGTACCACCTCACACCTATCAAAATGGCTAACATGACAAAAAACGAAACATGATAAATATTGGAATGGATGTGGAAAAATGGGAGACTAATAAAACTATTGGCAGAGTTGTGAAGTGATGAAACTATTATGGAGAGCAATCTGGAACCATTCCCAAAAGGACATGAGAGTGTGCATAACCTTTGACCCAGCAATACCACTATTAAAATCTGTATCCCAAATAGATTAAATATAGAGGGAAAGGACTTAAAGAAAAAAATTAGAGCAGCTTTTTTGTGGCAACAAAGAAGTGGAAACTGAAGAGATGCCTATGAATTGGGGAATCGCTAAACAAGGGGTAGTATTTGATTGTATTGAAATACTATTGCACCACAAGAAAAGACAAACAAGAGAAATCACACATAAAAAAAATAAGTTGTAGGAAAGACTTGTATGGAGTGATGTAAAGTGAAGTGAATAGAACAAGGAAATTGTTTTACAGTAAAACAATGGTGTATAATAATGATCAACTCTGATTGGCTTAACTGTTTTCAACATGGCAAGGATACAGACAACTACAAGGGAACTCAAGAGGAAAAAGGAATATCCACCACCAAAGAAGAAACAGTGTGTGAATGCAAATTGCCACATACCATTCTTCACTTTATTTTCTCCATGAATTTTTCTCTAGTGTAAGCAATATGTGTCTTATTTCACAACGTGACAAACATTACAACCGATGTCATATTACCTGCATTCTTGAAGAGGAGGAAGGGATAGGAGGGAGGGAGTCAATGTCCATCACAAAATGTCAGGAAATGAGTATTAAAAATTGTATCAACATGTAATCTGGAAAAAAATTAAATGAAATTTTAAAAAAGAAAGTAATTTAGTTAGCAATCTGAAGTCGTATCTCCATTGAATATTTTCTTTCCATTTTCTTGAGTAAATTGGACTGGGTGTGAACCTTGAGAAATATATAATTTGGATAGGTAGAATACAGGAAAGAAGAGGAAGGTGTTCAGGTGAGGAGGAAAAAAGTGAGTAAAATTTTTCCTGCTTCATCCAGGATTATCATAAAGTAGTAGGATCTAAAAAGACCACCGTGTCACAGAGACTTTCTATGTAGTCAGCCCGATTTTAGTCTGACTGTAGTCAGTCAGAGAACCAAATTAGAGTCATGTAGCATGTGGTCATTAAGAGAGCACTGAAGCTTTGATGCATCAACACAAAACAAGTAATATGGCTATTGCCCAGAGCACAGAATAGTGCTTGTGTGTGACACATTGATTTTTGCACAGAATTCTCTGGTCTTAGAAATTCTCCCCTTCTTCCTACTGAGCTTTTGCCAGCATTGTCCTGGGAAAAAATACAATCAGGACACTTTAAGGAAATTTAATGAAAATGAAGTCATGGTTTTAGTTTCAAAGATCATCTAATGTGATGGTGGAGTACAGAGAGTCTGACCATGAACAATATAAAAATACGTGAATCACTGAAACTGTATATCGGCTCTTGTGGTACGAATTGCAGCAACAGAAGCAAGTAAAAGAATCAGGAAAAATGTCATGGGGGTGAACTCATAACATTCTAACTTAGTCCCTAAACTCATTCCATCAATCAATGTTGATTAACTGCCGTTTTCTCAAGAGTTTGTTGATGAGAAAATATAGCGTGTGTTTCTTACAATCTGACCAAAAGAGAAGATATTTGCACACATAATAAAAGGATAACTCAAGATATGATTGTTAGTATTACAAAGATTAAATAGTAAAGTAAATGTAGCCTTGTACTATAAGGAGTTAAAAGAATGGAGATATCAATGTAGTTCTGAGACAGGAGAGAGTTCATTAAGTAAGACTATTTGATGTATACCTTGAATAATGGGTAAAACCTGGAAAGGTGAAATAAAGAAAATGTAAGGTTTTCAAGGATTGAGGAAAAGTGTGAATAGAATGTGATGTCATGATTTGGGGGACAATAAGCAGACTGGTTTCTCTGAAGTGGGAAGTGGTGGTGGGGGAGTCAGATCATTAAAAAAAAACAACAACAAAATGCCAAATAGAGTCATTTCAGTTTATCTTATATTTTGCCCAGCATCTTTTAGACTCCAGGAGCTTTTGAAAACAGAAAATTCTAAGTTCATTCATTCATATTTAGAATATTCTTCACTTAGCACAGTGTCTGGCACATAGTAAGCATTCTATAAATGTTAGTTATATGTTAGGGAAAAAAAGAAGGAAAAAAGATCAGAAGTTAACTTCAACTTCAAACGTTTGTTTTATAAAAGCAAACCTCCTGGGGGAGAAAAATCTTATTGAAGTAGCTAAATAAAGCACTTGTTGGAAATCCAAAGAAATAATTTGTGTGATAAATAATGCTGCTTATTACTGAGTTGTATGATTATAGCCATTTTATGAAATTTTAATTACATTATGTGCCTACTCAAATATTGGTTTTGAACATTAATTGAGTTACTTGAGAAGTATTTCATAGAGGGGAAAATAAAAATGAAATGGCTTATTTACTTATTCTAAAGTATTGAGAATAGAATTCCACGGGGAAATTTAAAAAAAGTCATCAGTGAGGTCTACACAGAAATCCTCTCATTGAATCAAAGCTGTAGACAAGTTTTCAGCTGAATGATCCATCTGAAGTGACTGAGAGGAGCTTTAGCTCTGCCAATAGCCCACAATGCTTAAAATGCCCCATGTATCATTTAGAGGTAAGGTGTAACCTGATGCCTCTAGCAATTTTATAGCACTAGAAAACCACAAGATATTTGGGGGTTATTAGATGGGCAAGATGTCTCTTAATTCTGATGCTCAAAACACAGGGCTATTTATGGGCTCTAGAAAATCAATAAGAAGGAACAGCACAAGTGAAGGAGGAATGTCAGGAGTCTGCATTCCCCAGAAAGAAACAGACACTGAACCGATGTGACAGCTCCATGTTCTGCTGCTGCATATGTTTTCTGTCCCAGTGATTTCTTTACTGTTGTAAATTACATGGGATGGTGGCTTTGCCAAACCCAAGGTGCCAGACTGCTGCACAATTTTGTGTGATGATTTCTTTATTATTATCATCCTCAGAAATATTCTAGACCTGAGATGCAAACCACCTTTGGAGAATACTCTCCTGAAGAGTGGGAAAAGACTTCTGACTGTGCTGTATCATTCATATCTGTGGCCATCACAGTCAGCATTCAAATAAATCCTGTTATTAGATGTTTGAAGGAATGTGTCTTCTCGATCTCAGCATAATAGCTAAGCATTAACTCTGCTTGAATTTAGTCAGAAAAGAGTATATTGAAAAAACAAAGCCCCAAACAAAAAATGCCCAGCTACATCTGGTAAATTTAAATGTAGATAAGAGTTGTAGTTACCTTTAGTATTAGCTCCAAATACGATGTGTTCTGTCAGCTAGAAGTTACTAAACAGCTACTATCTTCCAAGATCTGTGCTAAGCAATGAAGATACCAAGCCCTTGCCTCAAGTTGCTCAGTCTCTAATGAGTAGTAAATAAAGGAGGAAAAATTAAAATATTAGACTAATGTTCCATCCACTAAATCAACATTTACATTGTAGAAAAAAAGATTTCTGTTTGCTTTCTCAATGTAAGATTTAACTTTTAGCTTTATTTAACTAAGAAACCCTTATTTTTTCACCAAGAAATTATGCAGTTACACTAACTTTGAAATAAAAAAGTAACTATTGTAAAGTGATCATCTCAGGTGATTAACCAGCCTTATTCATTTGCATTAGCCATTATTGAAAGATGATGTTTCATCATTTGGATCAATTTTTTAATATGAAAAATATCCTCATCAATTTTATAATAAAATCTATTTTAAAATAATGTTTGTTAGAAGGAATTTATTTTTCTCTTTTTCTTCAGTGACACGGGAGGTAGAAGGGAGACAAAAGAGGTCTCTGATAATTTAAAAATTGAAATAGAAAGGGGATGCCATAGACATGGAATGTTGTGTACACTTTCAGATGAGGTCACTGTGTTGTTGGTTTTATTTAATTGCTTTACTCACTGAGAAGAGACCTTTCACATCATAGGGATAATCTGTAAATGTTTCTAATGTAAAAAAAGTCAAAACTTTTTTCTAATCAAAGTAAATCTATGGGGAAAGCAAGCACAGTTTTAAAACCCAAAATCAAGTTGATGACTGATATCACTTTCATTTTTAAGATGTTGTTTAATGACTCAACCAGAATCCCAGAACATAAGTAATGTGCACATCTATTAGTGCATAAAATATTATCTTTATAACTCTTAACATCAACTAACTTCTCAATTTAATTTCAACTTGCTCCTTTCTTTGTTTTTAGAATTAAGATTGCCGTGTAACACCTGGCTTTTCAATAGTTTGATACTCAAAAATTCATAAAGTTTGAAAGAATCATCCATTTTCTCCAATAATTGCTTATTTAGGAGGTAAAACATGACATTAGGTGACATTAAATGAGACCACTGAGAAATGGTAACAAGAAAATGAAAGTGCAGTAGCCAAGATCTTTTGAGAAAAAAATGAAAGTCAGGTCTAAGAAATTTAGGAAGGGAAAAGAAAATTGGAAGACAAGAAAAAAATCCTCCCTGATGTACAAAAGCTTAGGAAGGTTATAAAGGGGACAGATTCTAAATTAGAATCATTCAACTCACCTATAAAAGAAATTGGAACAGGATTTCAAGGGGAGATGAAGAAACATAAGGCCATATGAAAAGGGATCTTGGAGTTGAATAATATCTTGACTAAGTTGCAATTAAAAATGGAGGAGTAATGTCTGGAAAATCTGATTTTTTTTTATCCATTGAGCATGCCAAAATAACTAAAGTAATAAAAGATTGAATTTTTCTTTCAATTTTTCAGGAAAATAGTGACTTTGTCTGATCCATTCATGTAATTAAAATAGGAAAAAATTAGCCAAGGTGATTTAATTTAATATCAGTTTTTTTGATAGTCTCTTTTACTAAGTAATATATCTAGAGGGCTTATAGAGTTGACTAAACTACTTGCTTTGGTTAATGATTATAGTTTAGATAATCCAAAAAAGATAATTACTGGCAAACAAAAGAACTATAAGATTTAAGTGGGTATTGGGCTTAATTATTATGACTTTTAAAATAATCCAATAATCATTCTTTTTTATTATATAACATCAGAGTGATTTCCATTCATTAGTAGATAATGTCAATCAAAAGATGAATAGTTGAGATGTCTTCTAATTCCTTTTTTCCCTTTGTACATACCTGCTTCAGTTGACTGTATTTTTTTTTCTGTCATTCTTTTCTGTGTCTGTTGAAATCCTATTTTTGGGAGTCAAATTCAGTGTTTCTTCTACCATCATGGATTTCATTTATTCACAGTTTTCCTCATCAAGGTCCTTGTACTTCCTGTTTCTTCTCCATCATATTCCTCCTCTGTTCTCTTGGTCCTCTCTGTTTCTATCCATCCAT
Source organism: Monodelphis domestica (assembly GCF_027887165.1). Taxonomy (NCBI): domain Eukaryota; kingdom Metazoa; phylum Chordata; class Mammalia; order Didelphimorphia; family Didelphidae; genus Monodelphis; species Monodelphis domestica. The sequence goes on from NC_077234.1 coordinate 158,602,254, forward strand.
CTCTCTCTCTCTCTCTCTCTCTCTCTCTCTCTCTCTCTCTCTCTATTTCTCTCTCTCTCTCTCTCTCTCTCTCTCTCTCTCTCTCTCTCTCTCTCTCTCTCTCTCTCTCTCTCTCTCTCTCTCTCATTTTTCCTTCCCACAGTCATAAAACACTCTTTCCTTCCTTTGACTTTGAGAACACTTGATTTTCTTCTCCATGATTTATTTCCCATGTTGTAATTTACTTAAGAGATATTTGCATGTGTGTCTTATCTTTCCTAATTTCAAGATGATTAAAGTCAAGGATTATTTCTTATTTAGTTGCACATCTTCCCCAGCACCTAACACAATGATTTGACTATAATAAATGCTTCTTAACTTTTCTTAATTTTTTAAATGCAGTTTGGGTGAGAGAAGTTAATAGAAAATTTACTTCTCTCTCCATATGTAATATTTTGATTACAAATCTTTTGAAAATAAAAAGGAATATTTCCTCTTTGTAATAGGAGGAAAGGTAATGGATTTAATATATATGTGTATGTGTTGTATTTATAATACAAAATTTGTATAATAATATAAAAATAAATATTCAGATAACTATTTAGTGAAGATCAAGTTCTGGTGAAGAACTGATAATATTCAACTGAGAATTGAATTAACTTTCTTGAAAACTGCTGTGCAAATTCACATGCATGTGCACAAATGAGTGCATATAACACATAGACTTAATTTAGTTATCCCAGTAGGAATCCACTATTTGAAATAGAATTAATGATCAGTCTATAATGTTATGAGATCCTTTGACAGTCTAGTTTTTATAGTTTTTTAAGGTATTCTATTAAAGCTTAGTATGTACCATAGAGAAACTTATTTCCAAAACAGCCAAAATATCAACCCCTAATGATTGATTACATAGAGAAAACATTTTAGGCCAACCACTTTGGTTGTCCTTAGAGAGCTGATATGCCAAGCATCCCAGCACTAATAAGGACCTCTATTAACCTTAAAATATTTTCTATGTTACCAGTATGATTTGATATTCCAAGGATCTTTAGAAAGTATATTAAAAGGTCCTGAGAGAATATGCATAATTCTAAGAGTAATGTAGCAAAGAATTGAAATGAATATGTTCAGCTGGTAATAACCTCTTATGAGGGAAAATATTTGTCTATTAATAGTATTGTCATGGAAAGCATCTAACTAGCATTAAAAAGGAGCTTTAGGTTTCTTCAAGCTGTGGTTTGAAGAATACCAGAGTGGATAACAATTTCAGAATCCAAAAAGATTATTTAGGAGACTGGTAAAAGGGAGAAGGTAGAAGATTAAATACATTAATGATAAATGTGAAGTCTTACAATTAGGTTCAGAAAATAAACTGAACCAATACAGAATGGCAAATATGTGGCTATAAGATGTGAAAAAGAAGTTGGAGTTTTAATAGACCACAAGCTGCATGAGAATCAGTATTATGATTTGGGACCTAAATAAGCTGACTCTCTGTGACCCCATTTGGGTTTTCTTGGCAAAGATACTTGAGTGTTTTGCCATTTCTTTCTCTAGCTCATTTACAAATGAGGAAACTGAATAACAGTTCAGTGACTTTCCTAGGATCACTCAGCTAGTAAGTGTCTGAGAAAAGATTTAAACTAAGGGAAATGAGTCTTCCTGACTCCATGCCCAGCACAGGATCCACTCTGCCACTTGGCTTCCCTGTCAATTTGCAACCCCAAACTATTTGTTACAATTTTCATTAGGCATGATAAAGAGTCATTTTAAAATATTTCATACGAAGCTTCTCTTCTATCAAAATTGTGTCTCATGTTTGTAATTCTAATATTAGAGGAAGTTTTAGATCCATTTATCTAATCCATACCCTTTGCTGAGAGCAGGGAAACTAAGGTCCAGAGAGTTTATATGACTTTTCTTTTAAGGATAAGGCTAACAAGTATAACAACTTGAATAAAAACTCAGGTCTTCTGTCTCCCAAGATAGAAGAAATCATGTAAGGTTCCATTTTCTTCTATGGGAATGGTATAAAGATACACTGAAAGATAATATAAGAGTAGTCCTTAAAATAGATTTCTATTAGTATAAAGCTAGACATAAAATTTATGCAACCAGGGTCCCTTAGAGTCACCTTCAGAGCAACTCACAATGACCAAAATGCCTTCTAAATAGTGCCTGATGCTCTAGTCTTGCTTGACTTATTGAAGATCATCATATGAAAAGAGCAGTAAGCAAGTAAGATCAGTTAAAAGCTGTCTGTGCTGTGTTGATGAATTATTCCCAGCATGACTTCTTAGAGTCAGTTTAATAGCTTCAGAATCAGATTTCTATCTTTCTGAAAGAATCATTAGTAAACTCTGTCAATCAATTGCTAATTTTAATTCCATACACACTATGCCAATCATAATAAGCTTGTGGTATTGTTCTTACTTAAGGATGCAGCTCATTTTAGATATGTGTGGGAATGCTGCTTGTACCAAAATGTAACCAATCCTTACTATACAATGAATGCATGAAAGCTTTATTTCTTTGAATAATCTGAGGGGATCTTTAAAGAACACTTGAATTATTTTTTAATTAATCACTTATGTTCCAGGCACTGAGTTATGTAAAGGGGAGAACAGACACACACACAGTTATCGATGGATGGATGGATGGATGGATAGATGGATGGAAAGAAATGAATAGATGGGTGGATATATAGATGGTTAGACAGACAGATATAGATGAATGGATGGATGGAGAGATGGAAGCATGGATGGCTAGATAGATGGATAGATAGATAGATAGATAGATAGATAGATAGATAGATAGATATAGAGAGAAATATATAAAATGGAAGAAGAAAGAGACAGAGAGAAAAAAGGGGGAGAAAGAGAGAGAAGGGAGAGAGGGAGACAGAAAGAGAAACAAAAATCAAAATTTGTCAATGATCTTACATTCCATTAGGGGAATACCACATGTATGGGAGTAATAGCCAAGGAAAGATATTTTGGTCAAGAAGACTGAGTGTACCCATAGCTAGATGACTCGGAGGATAGAGCACTGGACCAGGAGTCAGGAAGACCTGAGTTCAAATTCAGATTCAGACATTTGTTATAACTGTGTAAACCTGGACAAGTTACTTAAAAACTGTTTGCCTTCATTCACTAGAGATGGAAAGGGAAAACCACTTCAGTATCTTTACTGAGGCAACCTCATGGACTGAAAAACAAGTTATAACAAGTTATAAAACAGTGGCATGTCCTTCATGGAAAAGGTAGTTTTTATTTGATTACTGATCTCAGAGCAAGATATAGAAAGGGGGAAAGTAACCTGTGTTTCTAACCTGGGCAAGAGAGGGGTTGGTTCCCAATCTCATAAGGGAAAAAAGGTATAGGTGATTCTAAAGTAGATTATTTTCTTTGCTAGCACTCCACATCTGTGCCAAATCATTTGAAAGTGTGATTTTAATTTGTCTCTGTAGTGCTACCTTTGTGCCCTTAAGGTGACAATAATTCCATTTAGTCAATACGGATACCTATTATCCTGAATCCTTTTACTATCTATGTTTTATGGATATCTAGCAGTAACAGGGTGGTACATGTTATATCATTATTGGCTATATGCCCAACTGTCACTAATGATAAATTGCCAACTATGTGTTACAAATGTAGATGGGAAGAAACTGAGCCACAGAGATGTGAACTGATTCTTCCTAGATTACAATTATTCAAAAAGCATTTATTAAGCACTTACTATATTCCAAGTACTGTCCAGGTATCGGGTGGGGGGGAGGATTGTGTACTTTCATTTTACTTGTCACATAGAACTTAGAAAAGGAATTCTTAACCTGGGATCAGTGAAATTTATTAAAATATATTTTGATAACTCTATTTCAATATATTTGGATTCTTATACATTTCATTTCAAGGCTTTCAAAACATTACTTTTGGAGGAGCTAGGTAGTTCAATGGATTGAGGGCCAAGCCTGAAGATGGGAGGTTGTGGGTTCAAATTTAACTTCTTGACTTTCCTAGCTTGGTGACCCTGGGCAAGTCAGCCTCAATTACTTAGCCCTTACCACTCCTCTGCCTGGGAAGTGATCACTGGTACCAATTCTAAGACAGAAGGTATGGGTTTAAAAAAAAACCAAAAACAGTATTCTTAGAATTAGCCTAGGGGCAGCTGCATGACTCAGTGGGTTGAGAGCCAAACCTGGAAATAGGAGTTTCTGGGTTCAAATCTGGTCACAGATACTTAATAGCTATGTGACCCAGGGCAAGTGACTTAATCCTAATTGTTTAACCCTTGCTATCCTTCTGCCTTGGAACTAATACTTCATATTGATTTCAAGATGGAAGAGAAGGATTTTTTTAAAAAATTAAAGTAATACTCCATAGGCTTCACAAGACAGCTAAAGAGATCCAAAATAATGGTTTAAGAATCTCTCTCAGAAGCAATTTCCATTTCTAAACTTTTTTTAAGTACTGTAATTAAAGTACAGTCTGTCAAATAAAGAAGAATTAGATTGTTCAACAATAAGATTATGAAGTGGAAGAAAATCAGACTCACAATTTAATCTAGTTTTCCTTACAGACATTATAAATAGCATTAGAACTAACCATTTCTCTGAAATCAGTAGTAGTACAAGTTAAAATTTTATCATTCTGAGAAAATTAGATGATGACTAAACTATGAATAAACAGATGGAGAGATGGATGGATATGCATAGATGATAGGTAAGACCTAAGAAGTCTCCTGATGCCTTATTCATTGTGAAAACAACTTTATCCTGTAATCAGAGAGCCAGTCACATGCACCAGCATCTTGGGAGTTCTGCTCACTCCTGCTGGTTCCAAGAAGTTTCATGACATGCTCTCCAGTAGAGTTGTGGCATATTTATGAGAGGAAAGACCTCTTTACTACTGCTTCGGTGACTGAGGATGAATTCTAGAAACTGAATATCAACCTGCCCTTTGATGTTTAGATAAGACTCAAACATGGGGCACTAAAATGTTCATGCTGCTGACTCACTCTCTTGTTTCCAAGGAGATAGAATGTTAGCTGCTCTTTTTTTGCATTTAGATTTCAAAAACCATTATATAGAGCAACAGAAATATTGTTTGAATATGCCCACCCCCAGAGAACGAGGTGATTTAATAGAAACATAGCGAGATTTAGTTTTATATATACATTTTTGTTAAATGATGCTTTATTTAGTATGGGCAGGGTAGGGAGATACCTGGGAATTTTAACATGACAAAAAAATCGAGTTGGAAATTCTTAACAAAATGAATAAAAATAATTTAGAAAAAGGGTGGGTGGAAACAAGCTTAGAAGGTACAACTTGAAAGCAATAATACTGTTTCTACAATTCATATATAAAGCTGGTCTTCTTGCTTTATTGATTACATTTTCTACCCTATTCAGTTCATGGTGGCAGTTCTTTGCCAACTCCTGGATCATTTTCTCTTCTTTCTTAGCTTTGGACCTCATGCTACGGTGCTTTACCAACCCAAATGATATTCCCTCACACTCCCTAATTGACTGGATGCTGCCTGGGTACACAGTGAATTTCTATGAATCAAATTCAATGCCTCCTTACTGCTTCTTTATAGAGTTATTAATTTCCTTCAAAATCAGCTCAAGAACTACCTTCTTTATAAAGTCCTTCTTTATTCACCTGGCTTAATCAGTGCCCCCTTTTCCTACCATCTTGTAGTGAACTGTGTTTTCTTATCTTTTTCCATTTCTTCTCTTTCCATACTTAAAATGTACTTGCTCTTTCCCTTATTTAAGTGTAAGCTCCTTGAGAGAAGAAATTGAAAAATTCTTTTCATTTCTATCCCATTGCCTCTCATGCTGCCTGCCTTATTCTATGTTCTTGATAGTTTCTTGCTAATTAATTGTGTAGGGATGTGTGATTTTTATTCTCTTAACTTAAAAAAATTATTCCCTATGTAAATATTTTGTTCTACATTATATTTTTCTCCAAAGTAAGAGTGAGTTTCTCCTACAGAATTTTGTTTTGCTAACTTGGAGGTAATGGAAATATCCTAAAAGTTGTTCGTAGAATTCTTCTGATGGATACTGAAGAAAACTTTTGTATTTGGTCCACACTGTAGTCTGACTCCATAATATCTATTATTAAAGGACATATTGCATGGGGCTCTCTCTGAGTTTTCAATTCCCTTTACGGTATTCCAATTTATGTAGCATACTTAATTTTTCAGGCTTCATTGTTTGGGGCTTCATTAATTTGTTCAGGGTTTTTTTTTTATTAACAATAAAGATATATTTCAGGCAAGTCTCAAATATAAGATGACCTGATAAAATTGATAGAAAAATAGCCTCAAATCAACAAAGCCTTGGATTCAGGTTCTCTCTCTGATACATGCTGTGTAGTTTTCTTTTAACTTCTCAGTACAATTTTAAGCCAACTTAAATTACTGAGGAGAGTACCATTTTCTACACGCTGGAGTTGCCTATATCAGTGAAATCCCAGGTCAGTTCCTGTTCTTTTGTCTCAAGTAGGAAACAGAAAGTCATCTTATAATGCATTTTTCTACCTATACCAGAATTTACTTCATTCTGGCCTTTAAAATAACTTAACTCACACTTTCTTCTCCAGAGAAAAGCAACTGAACACTGCCATAGAACCACTATTTTATCTGTCAATTAAATAGTCTTTTTAGTGCCTCCTTTCTTCCTACCTTCTTTTTTTAAGCCACCTTCTTGTTCACATACATATTCATATAATATAAATTTCCTTTTATGTAGGAATGACAACTGGTTATGTCAAGCTACATAGATTTGATTGATTTGCTTAACAAATGGTTTCTCTTAGAAGATCCAATTATTCTTTTAGGTCATCTTGGGGGCTGTGAACTTCTTCTATTGCCTGATTCCTTCTTGTACATTCATTTAATCATGTTTCACTATAAATTCATGAACTGTACAGACTGGTACCCAACCAATTTATTCTTAAATTATTAACAGGTTTATCCCATGTTGGCTATATGTTCAAATAATTGCCACTGGTACAAGATATGTACCACAACAAATATACAATTTAATGCATAATTTATTTATGGCTCAGCAAAGATGTTGGAGATGTTGTTTTTTTTAAGTGCAAATATACTTCAAAAACCCATGTGCTTAGGTGAGTAAGCACTGTACTGTAGGAGAGAGTATATGAGGCAATAACTGTCTTCTCTAACTCAGATAAACGCTGAAATTCTTGCCTGTTTTATTTATGTGATGATAGAGATATTTTTACAGCACGCATGGACCTTGAATACACAGCTGTTGTTACTGATGTTTCCCCCTAGCATGCTTTTTTGGTCTGGAGATTTAGGGTTTGCATGGGAGTGATCTTTGAGAGGAAGCATTGGTCTTTATTTCGCCCCCTCTCAACTCACTTAATTCCATTCTATTTTTAATCCTAATGTTTTTATATTTTTAAGACAGGCAGTTTAGGTACAAAGTATATGCGAGATGAGAAGATTTTCCTCACCACAGTGCACACACTCTCGTTTTGAAATAACTTTAAAAAATCAATTGATTAATAAGAACTCTACAACAGAATATATATGAACTATTGTTGTTCTCTGCAGAAAAAGGTCCTCTCTTGGGGGAAAGTTGAGAGTTGAACTCATTGATGCTACATGTACCTTAAGCAACAGTATAAAAATAAGCCCGAATTTAGTTTGTGGCTTTCATGTCAGTTTGTCTGACTTTTTTCTTAACCAAATTCAAGGGATTTGTCACAACTCATTTCCAGGATATTCTTTTACTACACATAATCACAATCACGAAGATGCTGTGGGTGATGAAAGAATGTGCCCATGGGATACAAAAACAAGTAATTTGCAGGGCAGTTTGGTGGCTCTGTGGATTGAGAGCCAAGCCTGGAGAAGGGAGATTCTGGGTCCAAATATAACTATAGACCCTGGGCAAGTCATTTAACCTACATTCCCTACCCCTTACTACTCTTCTGTTTTAGCAACTATATATTATATTGATTCTAAGATGGAAAGTAATGGTTTAAAACAAAACAAATGATTTGTTTTTGTCTACAATATTATGGAGACTTTTAGTCTTTTGTTCTTTTAGTATATCTTAGCCATCAGGTCATAGATGTAGTGCAAGAAGGGACGTCAAAGGTCATCTAATTGCAGATCACACCATATAGCTCATCTAGTCCAAGCATCATATTCTACTGGGGACGAAGGAGAGTGGCTTGCCCTAGGTCACACAGGAATCAGAGGCAGGATTTGATCTCAGGTCCTCTGACTCTCTTGTGTCAGCCTGAAGAATGTAGTGGAATCCTTTATGCCCTTCATGTCCTTTGCTTTTTCCTAATTATGGTGTCATTATAGGAAACCTCTAGAGTAGCACAGTAGCCACTAACTTTATGTCTATATTTGTGTGTGACTTGCTGTGGCTCACTTGAGAGTTTTAACTAATGCTAATCAACTGGCTTCCTTCATTAGTATGAAGATAGGGTTTTAGCCAACTTTAAAGTGACCTGGTGGGATTTAAGTGATATTAAACATTATTAAACTTTAATGACTTGTCTGTTGGCATACAAAGAATAAAGAAAAGGTTTTATCTAGCCCAGAAGACTTTTAATTGATGATAATAATGACATTATATGAATATGGTCCCTCTCTTTGGAAGAACTTGAAGCATTTTAAAGATATCCAGTTAGTTGTTGTTCAAATGTTTTTCTTCAGTTGTGTCTGGCTCATCATGACCTGAGGTGTTCTCTTAACAAAGATACTGCCGTGATTTGCCATGTCCTTTTCCAACTCATTTTACAAATGAATAAAGTAAGGCAAACACAATTAAGGGACTTGTCTATGGTCACATAGCTAATATGTCCCTGAGACTAGATCTGAACTCAGAAAGATGTGTGTTCCTAGGTTCAGGACCACCACACTGCACCACCTACTTGCCTCTCAGCCTGTGTCTATTCACTTAGAATACCACATAATATTATCATTATTTGATTGTATTTTTATTTATTTTGGTAATTATTTCTCAATTAAAGTTTAATCTGATTATCACTTGATAGTGTTGCCACTGTGTAGGGCTTGAGTTAGACCCTTCTGCCCTAGAACATGGACAGAAAAGGTTCTCCATCTGAGAAAGCCTGGATTGCAGCTTTTTTCAGTTCATCCTACTTCGTAAAAGAACAGAAACAGGAAAACAAATAAGTTAGATGAAGCCAGTAGGAGGGCATGGATAGACAGTATTAAAAGTTTCTGTTAAGGGAGAATAATAATACGCCTTTACAGATTATCTAATGTTAAAACTGACCAAATGGGCATGGGTGTGGTTGTAACAAGCACAGTATATAAAGCCTTTGATAGGGAAAGAACATGATCCTTCCATGTTTCAATACTCTTGAATTGGAAGATCCATCCATGTTCTTAAAATCCAGAGACCACACTTAGAATAGTGACTATTACTTGCTATATCTTCAGAGGGTCCCAAAGAACATAAACCTGTTTTAAGTTTTAGTAGTTTAAAATTTTTTGAGAACACATCCTAAATCACTTAGGCAAATCACTTTAACTTCTTTGTCTTTTGCTTCGTTATCCATGAAATAAGAATACTTTCATTGCTATCCCAAAGAACATAATATGTAAGAAACAATAAAGTTATAAAATACATCCTATTGTTAAGATTATTCTTTTGGACAAATCTTAGCAAGTCTTCCCTTTATTCTTTCAAGACCCAAGAAATTGCCCCAACTGTCCCATTGTCCCATTCTTTCTCTCTCTCTCTCTCTCTCTCTCTCTCTCTCTCTCTCTCTCTCTCTCTCTCTCTCTCTCTCTTTCTCTTCCTCTCTTCCTCTCTCTCTCTGTCTCTCTCTCCTCTCTCCTCTCTGCCTCTCTCTGTCTCTGTCTCTCTGTCTGTCTCTGGCTCTGTCCCTCTCCCCTCTCCTCTCTGTCTCTCTCTGTCTCTGTCTCTCTGTCTCTCTCCTCTCTGTCTCTCTCTGTCTCGGTCTCTGTCTCTGCCTCTGTCTCTGTCTCTCTGTCTCTGTCTCTCTGTCTGTCTGTCTGTCTCTCTCTCTGTCTCTCTCTGTCTCTCTGTCTCTCTGTCTGTCTGTCTCTCTCTCTCTCAGCATGATTTTGAGTGGTTCACAAAGATATGCTTCTTTTCTACCACCAACGTTGCACACAATTCTCTTTTGAGAATATGTGCTTCAGTGTCCTTGTTCCCTATATCTATAACTGGTGTTTTCTTGATGGCATGTTATACTCAGATGATTTGTTAAGGTCCATATCTTTGGCTGCCTGCTATGTCAGCTACAACCCTTTTCTATTTCTAAATAAAAAGCACCTGGAAGGGGTCAGGACTCCCTGCTAAATAGAATCATCCCAGAGTTCTGCCTGTAGTACTGGTTCCTTTCCTTCAAGTATCATCCAAAATAAATCTAATTTACCTGTTGATTTGAAGCTTGGAATCAAATCCCTACTCTCTGTGATTTAGGTCACTGCAAATATGTGCCTTGGGTTCACCTCAATTGAATTAGTAATCAGGATTCTCACCACAAAATCTCTTGCAGGGAAAGCTTTCATTGGATATACAGAGAACTCATCAACAGCATTTTTAAAGACATGGCAGAAATTAGAATTAAGGTCAGGTAATAGAGATAATACATGAACATGGTACAATTCTATAAGAAATCCTCAGATACCTAAAGCTTTGATTGCTCTGAAGCTCTAAGAAAAAGTAAGGACAGAAAAAATAAGAAGGGCTTTTTCTAGCCATTCAGGGGGAAAGGAGAAGCACAAGGAAGTAATACAACCACTGATGTGGTGGATGAAATTATGATAATGGATAATGGAGAGAAGACAAAACTGCTCATCTTTTATTTTGCTGTATTTTTTTCTGCCAGTAGAATACACTTTGGATTAGGAAGGAAAAAGAAAAATGGCTATAGAGGCCTATTAAGGATATTCCTGGGTTGATTCCAGAACAGGTGAATTATTACCTTAGGTACTAAAAGAATTGGCAGAAGTCATTGCTATGTCAGCAAGTCAGTGGTACTGGCCAAGGAAATAAAATGCTCTCTCTACTAATACAATGATCAAGGCATTTGTAATATATTTATCTCATTTAGGGATGGGAATGGTAGTTAATATGGTGGTTGATGGGCTTGGGAAACAAAAAGAGGCACTGAGTTGCACAGTGGATAAAGGCTAGCAGTTGGGAGGATCTGTATTCAAATCTTATTGAAGACACTTCCTAGCTGTATGACCCTAGACAGGTCACTTACCCCAATTGCTTAGCACTTACTATTCTTCTGCTTTGCAACTGATACTTAGTACTGATTCTAAGAAAAAAAATAAGGGTTTAAAAAATAGATCTCAGCAGGCTAGAAAGTAGAGTCAAATCTCAAAAGATAAAATTGAATAGAGATAAATGAAAGGTCTTATTCTTGTTGTTTAATCATCTCCAATCTTCATAACTTGTTTGAGGTTTTCTTGACAAACCTATTGCAGTAGTTTGCGATTTCTTTTTCTAGCCCATTTCATAGATTTTTTACAGAGCCTAAAAGGTTTAAGTAACTTGTTCAGGATCACACACCTAGTAAATGTTTAACACCAGATTTGAAATTAGGTATTCCTGATTCCAGACCCAGCACTCTATCAACTACATCATCTAGCTGACTAGATGAGGTTGAACCGACACAGATTACAATGAGACTATAACTTCCTTATCGTTAGAAGCTATGTAGTCATCTTCATGGATACAAGATGGCGGAGGTATGGTATGGCTAGACAGCAATGAAACAATAACATCAACCGCAGCAACAATAAATAGGCATTTATTAAGGGCTTACTATGTGCCAGAGGGCTAAAAGCTGGTAAAATAAAGACAGGTAGAACAATTCCTACCTTCAAAGAGCTTATGTTATACTGAGAAGGACAATATAAAAACAACTGGGTACATACAAAATATATTCATGATAAAATGGAGATAATCTAAGAAGGAGGGATGTAATCTTTTATATTGAAAAGATAGAGTTTCTAGTATCTTATAGTATCAATATAACTCAATAATATGACATCCAAGAATTTTGTTCTACAATCATTTTATTGGTTATGAAAGAGCCCCCACTATTATTTACATAGTGCAAAAAAGTTATTACTCCAAAATGGTTAATAGAACAGTTATACTTCATACAGCAAAGAACCAAAAAATAAAAATAAAAACCCTTCATGTTCTGATTCATACTAAATTTGCTAACTTTCTACCAGAGTCTAATGAATTTATTGTCATTAAATTATAGACAAATGTGGCATTTCATTAGTAACAATTTAAAATAAAGGAAAACAGTATTACACAAAACATGAATACTTTGAAGGTGAGAGGTGCCAACAGTTTTCAGTATTTGAGACTTAAAATCTCAAGTTAAATAGACATGTTGGTAGCTTCTGTGGTGTGTGACTGGGTTGAAAACCCTATGGTTTTTCATTATAACATCCAAGAATATTAATATGCTGGCCCAACCTCATCTAGAGTATTGTGTGCATTTCTAGGTATAACATTTTAAGAGATAAGAATATTGGAATGATAAGGAACTTCACAGTGATGTCATTTGAGGATGAGGTGAGGCAATGGGAAGATATATAATACTGAAAAAAGAAATGATTAGGGGGGGAAATAGTTGTTGTTAAATAACTGAATGCCAAACACCATAAAAGGAGTATCAACCATGTTCTGCTTGGCCCCAGAGAGAACCAGTCTGCTGGTCTCATGAAAAGTTGTTAAAGTGTCTACTAGAATTTGGGGAAGTTGTAGTCCATGTTTTTTTTTTAATTTGAAATTTTTAATTTAATTAGTTGGTTTAGAATATTTTAGTCTACTTTCTTATATGAATGAAATCACATACCTTGAAATATCCAATTATTATATGCTGAGCATTGTCCATTTCCTAAGGAAACCTAAATGATTCAAAGTATTTCTGCAAGAAAATGGGTAAATCAGAGGATCACAAATTTTTATGTATAATCTGATGTCTTGAAATAAAATATTAATATTGTTTAGAGTAAGAAGGTAGACCTTGGATCATTCAAATAGAGATCTGGAATTATCTTGCTTTCTTGAACAACGGAAGTATGCCAATATGGACTTCGCTTCAGGTTAACCATCTTCACTGACTGACCTTAGGTTTGTTTGGAAAAGTAGGAATTAGAATTAGCAGCAAGGAAACTAAACTAAACCGTGACTCTTTATAGATGAAATGGTATTATGCTTAGAGAATTTACTAAACAGTAGGTGAAATAATGAAAAACTTTAGCAAAGTTAGAAGATATAAAGATATAAAATAAACCCATCAAAAAAGAAAAGCATGGCTAGCACAGTACTCTGAAGTCTTAGGATTGCTAAAAATGAGAGAAATGTGCCAAACTGTACATTGTTGATCAGAGGTTCACTCACAGGGCAAGTTATATTGATAGCAGAGCTGCCTCCGATTTTACTCTCCCTTGATGTACCTCATAAACCATGACAGCTACTCTTTCTGCTTCGATTCCCATTGGATAGCCCCATGAGTCAAAGAGAGAAGAATATGCTAAAAGGAGCCACTTATGAGATTAATCAGATCAATCTTCAACACTTTTAGATCATTTTCAACTCTTAGGACCCATTATTGAAGCCACCAGATAGTAGGAAAAGTACTGATTACTCCTTGTATGACTTTGGCCAAGTCACTTGACCTCCATGGGCCTAGATTTGCTCATTTATAAAGAAGAGGTTTGCCCTGGAGGGTCTCTGAGGTCCCTTCAAGCTCTAAATCTAGGATCTTACATTCCTTCCTTTTAGTTTATGTTGCTTATGCTGGGGGCTAAAGAATTATCTGTATAACCAGCATCCTGGGAGACTGGGCAGCCCTCTCTAGGACAGCACTGCTCACCCTAATCAAGGGAGGGGACTAGAAAAGGTGTCCCAAACATTGCCTGCCCTACAAACACCCGGTCAGCACACCGCGGCTGGTGGGTCATCCCCTTTAAGTGGTTGAAATCAAAGAAAAAATGCAAAGAAACTCCTACTAGGAGCATGGAACATCAGGACATTACTTGATAGAGAGAATACCCCAAGACCTGAGAGAAGAACAGCTCTATCAGTAAAGAACTGGCACAATATAACATCGACATCGCAGCCCTAAGTGAAACACGCTTACCAGAAGAGGGATCACTCAGCAAACCCACCACTGGATACACCTTCTTCTGGAAAGGTAGAGCCTCAAATGAAGACAGAATCCACGGTGTTGGCCTGGCCATCAAGACCAGTTTGCTCAAAGGGCTGCCAGACTTGCCTGTGGGCATCAGCAAAAGGCTCATGAAGATCTGTTTGCCTCTCAGCAAAGACCGGTATGCCACAATCATCAGCGCATATGCCCCAACACTGACCAGCACAGAAGAGACCATCGAGCAGTTCTACTCTGACCTGACCGCCTTCCTGCACTCAGTGCCCACAAATGACAAGCTGATACTACTGGGAGACTTCAACACCTGCGTTGGCCAGGACCATGAAAGATGGAAAGGAGTGCTCGGCAAACACGGCGTGGGCAAAATGAACAACAACAGCCTACTGCTACTCAGCAAATGCTCAGAATTCGAACTCACCATCATGAACACTGCGTTCAGAATGGCAAACAAATATAAAACAACGTGGATGCACCCAAGATCAAAACAGTGGCATCTCATTGACTACATCATTGTACGCCGACGAGATATCCAGGATGTAAAGATCACCAGAGCCATGAGAGGAGCTGAATGCTGGACAGACCACCGATTGGTTAGAGCGACTCTTCAAATGCGCATTGCGCCTCGCCATCCAAAATGCGCCCAGACAGTTCGTGCATTTTACAATGTGAGTCATCTTAGAGATCCATCTTATTTGCAAACATTCCAGTCCTGCCTGGACAACAAGCTGTATGCCAAGGGACCACTCACTGGAATCTCAACCGAGAAATGGAACCAGTTCAAAAACGCAGTGAAGGAAACATCAAAGGCAGTCCTAGGCCCAAAACAACGCAACCACCAGGACTGGTTTGACGAGAACAACACTACTATTGAAGACCTATTAAGCAAGAAGAACAAAGCCTTTATGGAGTGGCAAAATAACCCAAACTCTGCTCCTAAAAAGGACAGATTCAAATTGCTCCAAGCCATGGCACAGCGTGAGATCAGGAAGATGCAGGACCGATGGTGGGAAAAAAAGGCAGAAGAAATCCAGCGGTTTGCTGATATGAAAAACTACAAACAATTTTTCAGTGCCCTCAAAACTGTCTATGGGCCATTAAAACCCACCACCACTCCCTTGCTATCCTCTGATGGTGACACTCTCATAAAAGATAAAAAAGGCATCAGCAACAGGTGGAAAGAACACTATAGTCAGCTTCTCAACCGACCCTCTTCAGTCGACCAAAGCGCCCTTGACCAGATCCCCCAGAACCGCTCCATTGAACAACTTGAGGTCCTTCCTTCAATAGAGGAAGTCCAAAAAGCCATTAAACAAATGAGTGCAGGCAAGGCACCCGGTAAAGATGGGATCCCAACCGAGGTGTACAGGGCCTTAAATGGAAAGGTGCTCCAGGCATTCCACATAGTGCTGACCAGCATATGGGAAGAGGAAGACATGCCCTCAGAACTCAGAGATGCCTCCAACATAGCCCTATACAAGAACAAAGGCTCATGAGCAGCCTGTGACAACTACAGAGGCATCTCACTACTCTCCACTGCTGAAAAGATCCTCACCCGTGTTATACTCAACAGACTCCTGTCATCTGTTTCAGAGCAGAACCTGCCTGAATCACAATGTGGCTTCCGACCAGATCGCAGCACCATCAACATAGTCTTCACGGTGAGGCAAATGCAGGAAAAATGCCTTGAGCAGAACCTGAGTCTCTACATTGTCTTCATAGACCTGACAAAGGCTTTCAACACAATGAACAGGGACGCATTGTGGATGATCCTCAGCAAGCTCGGTTGCCCAGCAAAATTTGTCAAACTGATCCAGCTCTTTCATGTCAACATGACAGGGGAAGTCCTAACTGGTGGAGAGACTTCTGATCACTTCAACATCTCCAATGGCGTGAAACAAGGCTATGTCCTCGCTCCAGTACTATTCAACCTATACTTCACCCAAGTATTACGACATGCTGGGATGGATCTAGACCTGGGCGTCTACATCAAATACCGACTGGATGGCTCACTATTTGACCTTCACCACCTGACTGCAAAAACAAAGACAACAGAGAGACTCATCCTGGAAGCTCCCTTCGCAGATGACTGTGCTCTCATGGCCCACCAAGAAAATCACCTCCAAACCATTGTGGACAGGTTCTCCACCGCAACAAAACTGTTTGGCCTAACTATCAGCCTCAGCAAAACAGAGGTGCTGTTCCAACCTGCACCAGGGAGGCCAACGAACCAGCCATGCATTACAATCAACGGCACGCAGCTTTCTAACATCAACACGTTCAAGTACCTGGGCAACACCATCGCCAACGATGGGTCCCTAGACCACGAGATTAATGCCAGGATCCAAAAGGCCAGCCAGGCACTTGGGTGGCTGCGCTGCAAAGTCCTCCAACACAGCAGTGTAAGCACTGTGACAAAGCTCAAAGTGTACAACGCAGTGGTCCTCAGCTCGCTCCTGTACGGGTGTGAGACTGTGAGACATGGACACTGTACCGGAAGCACATGAAACAGCTGGAGCAATTCCACCAATGCTCCCTCCAGTCAATCATGAGGATCGGATGGCAGGACCGAATCACCGACCAGGAAGTCCTCGACAGAGCCAACTCCACCAGCATTGAAGTCATGGTCCTCAAAACCCAACTACGATGGTCTGGACACGTCATCCGCATGGACCCACAGCGAATACCAAGACAGATATTCTATGGTGAACTGTCAGCTGGACTCAGGAAACAAGGCCGACCAAAGAAAAGATTCAAGGATCAGCTAAAGTCCAACTTGAAGTGGGCTGGCATGACACCAAAGCAACTAGAACTCGCTGCTTCTGATAGAAGCAGCTGGCGAACCCACATTCACCAGGCCGCTGCCACCTTTGAAGATGAGCGACGTCGACGTCTTGCCGCTGCGCGTGAACGCTGATACCAGGACACAACTGCACCTTCAGTAACAACTGGCGTCCCAGGCCCCGTGTGCCACAAACTCTGCGCCTCAGTCTTTGGACTCCAAAGCCACATGAGGGTACACCGTAGATGAAACTGCACAAAGACAATAGTCATTCTCGATCACCGAGAGACTACCACTACAGCCAAGAGAGGCAATGGAATTCCCTCGTGGCTTCATTAAATATATTAAATAAGTGTATTTCTGTTGTGGAAAGAGCAGAAACTGAACTTCTGGTCCTAATTTTGCCTTCAACTTGGTGACCATAGGCAAGTCACTTGGCCTTTTTTTGCACCTGAGTTTCTTTGTATTAAAGTAATAGGATAACACCTTTTCTAGCTGCCTCAGAGCTGTTGTGAGATGAAAAGTGCAAATGTGTGTTGAAAAGTATAAAATTCCATACTAATGCAATACAGTCTTATTAGATATTCTGTGGCTTCTATAAACCTGACCCATTTGTATCAAATAGGAAATTTCAGTAAGGAATGCATATATCCTATTTTTAAAAAATCAAATGGCACAGATATGATCCTTTTGCATTATGAATGCTATTATTGCTGAAAAGAGACCATTGCTATTTGATGATATAATGAATATATTAAATCTTCAGCTTCTTTTAAAATATCCTTTATACTAGCAAAGGAAAGAGAATAATGTACCCAGACCTATACTATACCTTAGGGATGATATAATTATGAAAATATTTCTAAAGAATGTTGGTTCATCAGAAGAGGGCTATATTGACCCAAAGTCCATTTAGGTTTTAAATTCCTCTTAATTTAAGAGTGATAATAATGCCTCTTATTTATATAACACCATAGCATTTGGAAAGTACTTTACTCATTGGTACTATTATTATCCTTGTTTTACAGATGAGAAAACTGAAGCAAATAGAGGTTCAGTGACTTGTCCATGGTCCCAAAGCTAATGGGTCTGAGACCAAATTTAAACTAAACTCTATTCTTATTCTGGTACAGGGATTTATCCAATGAGCCACTTAGCTACCTCAGATCCTTGAACATAAATGAATATACGGTTGCAGATACCTCAGGAATTCAGATTGGGGGAGGTGGGGAGTTGTCCCTTTGCCATCAATTACAGAAAACAACCTTTGCTATGCATTAGTAAATGATCTGTAAGTTAGTAGAGCATAATTATGTGTGTGTCTGTGTGTGTGTATGTGTGTGTGTATTAACAGAACAGGAGGCAGTGTGGTTCAGGGGAAGAATTCTGGTTCTGGAGTCAGAGCACCTTGCTCTACATCACTATTTTGGTCAACTATTATTGTACCATTTGGTACTGTATCATTTGGGTCTGAGTCTGACTCTTGATCACTGATTTTTGTACTCTTCGTGTCTTTCACTACCTTTTGTTCAGTGACCTGTTGTAATTCTGTGTCAGGTGTTAAATCGGGTTTTGTGTCTTGGTCTAACCCTATTTCAGTGATTTCTATATTTCCCGATTCTTTTTTCTAGCTGTTGCTTAGTAATATGTTCTAATTCTGTATTATGTCGTGACAAATTTGATTCTTGTGGATTTATTGCTCCTGTGGATCTGCTCTTATGTTACTGGAGTGCAACAGTTTTTACCATATCTTTTGGATCAGGTTCTTGTTTATCTACTCCCTCTTGTGAATCTGTTGACATAGAAACCATTCCCTCTGTGGTAGTATCTTCTGGGAATGACTTTAATACAGATCCATCTTGCCCTGTTTCAGTGAGAGGTTCCTAATTCTGTTCTCCCACTTCTGTCCCAAGATATGGTTCTGTAGTCTCTTGTATATTAGCTTCTTTCCCCTCTTAGATATATAAATCTATAAGCTCCAAAGTCTCTTGCAATAATGTCTCATTTGGCTATATTGTCAGAATGGTGTGGATACTTAAGTTGCTGCTTTAAAGACTTGATAGCCTTGTTTGATTTTCCACTGCCTAGACCCATTCTGCAAGCTAAGAAATTTTCTAAAAAGGTTTTAATCTGCTCCTTGCTTTTCTCCATGCAGTTTTGTTTGCCCCTATATTGTGAACCATAAATGTCATGTTTCATGTCTGCTATTAGGTATGTAATTTCTCTCTCCATCTCAATTATGGATTTCTGTTTATTACTTAAGTTGCTTCCCTTGACATCTTGCCCAACTATCTGTTTCTTCACCACTAAAATTTTAAAGATTTCTTTTTCCTTTCTACCATCTCCCCTTTTGCACTTTATGCTTATGCCCACATGTTTCTTCCCTGGGGTACCTCCCCCATTGGTCTCTTTTTTACTAGATAATGCCATAGCCTGGCATCGTGTGGTATAATGATTATTCCTTGCTACAACATCTGAATATCGGGGGTTTGCTCCAGAAGCTATTACTGCTTCCATGGATTTCAGGTCTGGGGTCTCCTGTTTCTCTGTTTGCAGTGAGAGCAACACTGCCTGCTATTAGAGTCCTATCTCTCATAGTTTTTGTTAGTATACTCTTTTCCTTGATAATATGCATTTTCATCTTTCCCATCTCTTATTTTGGCCCTGTTCTTAGCAATGTTTCATCAGACAGTTTTTTTTTTTTACTATGTGTCCCTGATGAGAACATAAAAAGCAAGTCCTGGTGTCTCTTTACACCCTTTGTTGACTTTGGGGTGTCTGTCTATACTGCGTGATTTGTCTGTTAACTATTTTAATTGTAGCCAGGTTCTTAACTTCCTCTAATTCTTTCTGCCTTAATATTTCAGAAGTCTCTTGGAGCTTTTTCTTTACATCATCCTCTTCTTTTTCTTGATCTACTTTGTTATCATGTAGATAGGTGGCAATGTCCCTAAGTTCATTAAGTGAGATGATGTCAAAATTAGGGCAATAGTTCCTGAAGAAATCCCTCAAGTGCTTATCACAGCCCTTGAGAAATTGTCTCCTCTCATGTGCCTCTGATTCTTTTGAATCAGGGTTAAATCCCAATAGTCCCTCAATTTTTTCAATAAGTCAATTGATAAATGTGCTTGGGTGTTCATTTTTTTTCTTGAGATAATTTGTCAAAATTTCCCCATGCATTGGGTCTTTCAGACAATTGCTTCATTCCCTGCAATAGATCCTCATGGTATTTTTTTTTGATAAATCATTGATCTTGGATTAGAAAAATCCAGATCCTCAAAAACTTCTGGCCAGCTCATGAATGAGTAATCTTTTCTAGTTTGCTCAATAAAGTTTTATGTTCCTGAGGTGTAAAAATTTCAATTTCCTCATCTCTAAAGAGAGGATTTGGACTAAATGGCCAATACTATGTCTCCCATTGGTGAATCTACTATCCTACAATCCCTGGAACAAAATAATCTGTTTATGGACTGCTCCAAAATTAGGCAGAGTTCCTTTCAACACAAATACTTCCCCACAAGTATTCTGATACCTATAATTAGTAATTCATCCTTCTTACTGAGGACCATCTTCCATTTAAATGCCAATAACCTTGGCAAGATTGTATCTTGAGGTTTTTCAGTTATTTGGACTTCATGATTGAACTTTCCTTCTGAACCAATCCAACCATTTTGGAGGGCAATTTGAAACTAAGCTCAAAAGTATATAAAACAATGACTTCTCTTTGATCCAGTAATACCACTACTAAGTCTGTATCCTAAAGAGATAAAAAAGGAGGGGGTCAGAACGTATTTGTACAAAAATATTTGTAGCTGCTCTTTTTCTGATGGCAAAGTATTGGAAATTGAAGGATGTCCATCAATTGGGGAATGGCTGAACAAATTATGGCATATGTTGCTAATGGAATACTATTGTGCTATAAGAAATGATGAACAGAATGATTTCAGAATGAAATGGAAAGACCTATGTGAACTGATTCAGAGTGAAATAAGCTGAACCAGGAAAACATTGTACATAGTAACAGCACTACTGTAGAATGATAAATGGTGAAAGACGTAATTGCTTTCAGCAATACAATGATCCAGGTCAATTCTGAGGGATTAGGACAAAGAATCTAATCCATCTCCAGAAAAAAGAACTGTTGGAGAAGGAAAGCAGATCAAAGCATACAATTTTTCATTATAGCTTATTTGGATGTTTTGGTTTCATATGATTATTCTCTTACAAAAAAATGAACAATATGAATGTTTTACATGATAATACATGAATAATCCAGATCAAATTACATATCAGCACCAGGAGTGGGGTAAGGTTGGAGGAAGAGAGACAATTTGGAACATATAACTTCAGAAGACTTATGTGACATTTATTACATGTAATTGATAAAATAAAATATATTTACCAAAAAGAAAATGAGCCTTGTAGTGCTTTCCCTGAAAGTAAGATTTGACAAGAGAATAGTAGTAGTCTCTCAGTAACCGGGGATGATGATTGTCTTTGTGCACTTTCATCTGTGATGTAGATGAGTGTGCACAAAGACACCTGTGCATGAAGGAGATTTAAGTGGAAAAATCAATGCACAGAGACAGTCCCACTCTCTTGGCGTTGGAAGCCTGGGTCCAGTGGCATGGAAAGTCGTTACACCTGGAGACTTCCTCAGTTGCACTGGATGGCCGTGTTGTCTTTTGTGCTCCAACAGGCCCTAAGCACTTCACAGTGCTTTGCTGTGTCGCACTCTCAGCCATTGAACCTTCTTATTGGTTTCTTCCGCCTGTTCCTCCGAAGCAGTCTTCACATGCTGGGTGAGCAAAGCCCTAGTTCACCAGGGGTCCACAATGACCCGATGGCTACCCTCACAAGGTTTAGCTGGCCTGTCCAAGCTGTTGCCCGGGGTGTGGCCACTGCCACATGCTAGCAGCTACTAGGAGCCACAAGTGAGAGCTGGGTGTCAGGTGAGGGTCAGAGGCTGGAGAGCTGCCCTAAGAGGGCATGACAAGCCCTCCATACCAGAGATACTACTCCTCCCTGAGCACCCTTATACACCCCTGGCAAGAGAATAGGGGAAAATAATCCCATAAATACTGGGCATTCAGGAGTAGAAAAAGTGCCACCAAGAGGAATTAGGATCAAGAAAGGGAGGGTAACAGCATCAAGACAAATTTAGCAAATTTGATTGCTTTACCTAGAACCAATTCCACTGCAATTCTCATTCACAGTTGCTTTTTGCCTAACATTTATTAAAGATGCCAGTGAATGATAGCTGTGACATGGTAGTCAGGCATGGCTCTCACTTAGATTTTTTTTCCTTTCCATGTGAGTTGGCTGAATTTGGTTGAATTCAGTGGCCTTTAATGTTGTGTCAATGTTAACAAAATAATGATTTCATTACATTTTAAAAACAAGCAGGTGGATTAATGAGTTTTTTTTCAGTTTTATAACTGGTTGCTCTAGAATGTCTATAAAGACTACCTTTGAAATGATGATTTTATCAATCCCATTATTTTAATTCATCAGCCACCATCTATGAAGTAATTGTTATATTTAATTATCAAAAGAAAATTGCAAAATCTAAAATGAGAGACTATAATTAATCCCATTGGGCTACATTTACTGAAATATAACAAAGGCACAGCAAGATACAACATAGCTAATGAAATGCAAAATATATCTAACTTTAAAATAAAAATAACCACATCTTTAATAACTTATGATGTGTCAAAGAATTTGGGTGGTAGATTAAAAGCATGTGCAGGCTCTAAAACAAAAGATCATTTTATATGGATGATCAAGATAACTTTCCAGTAGCATTATTCATTAGATTTCTAAATGATGATTTCCTCTAAGTAATTAACTTTTCTTGTAAATCCAATCAAGATGCTGACATGTTATAGAAATATTCCAATGGCTTCATGAATACTTATAGAATGTCACAGTCCTTTCTTGAAATTATTTTGAGTGATTGGAGAAAATAATAATAATACTAGAATGCTCCATCTCATATCATTGGTATTTTGAAAACTCAGCTATAGAAGAAACAACATTGAGAGGAGGGAGACATTTAGTACCAAACCAACCATATTATAAATTAGAAAGGAAATCTAGGTCAAGTATTTGGGCAATGGAGGAGCAGAATGGTCTTACTGGTCAAGGTCTTCACAAAGATCTGCATGCCACTCCTGAAATGAAGGTCCAAGTTCATGGAGGATTATTTCTGGATGTTTTAGTCAGAAAGAGTATGACCCTATTCTAACTGCTTACTGGCAAAGACCGGTCTCTCCTGGTCTTGGGGTTGAATACATCTCTGCTAATATCTTTCATCTGGCCACAGAATATTGCTGGGCAAGGGGAAGGAAAGGACTAAGAATAATAAACCCAAGCATTAGGTAATCAGATTGATAGAGAACATGAGTGAAGAGCACATTGAGGAAAAGGGAAACCCTAGGAAGAAACAGTGAGCTTATCTAAAACCTAATACAGATGATGAGACCCAGTGGAAGATGAAGTTACAGAGCATGATAACTAAGAGTTTAGGATATATTGTATTCAAGGGAACAGTTGGGGCAGCATTACATGCAGTGTAGCCTACAAGAAATGCTGGTCAGCCAAGGATGGTATTGAGGGAAGCTGCTATTCCACAGGAGATTGAAAGGATAAGTGCTGAGCACTTCAAGATTTTTAAGTTGGTCTCCAATGTTTAAATTAATTGCTATATTATAGTGTAATTTCACAGTGTTATTTCAGGAGTTTACTTATAATCTATTAATAAAAGCACTACTGTGGCACATCATTGGTTGGAGCCCTTCACCAGTATGTCTACCTGAACAACTAACTACTTGCCTCTTATTGTGAAAACGATTTACTTTTTAGAGAAGTCCTCCATTGTTATTGTTCAATTGTTTTTGATCTTTGTATCCTCAGCACTTGACAAAACTCCAGACATATATTAGACTCTTAGTAAAGGTCTGTTAATGAGTTGACTTGACTCCTTTCTAAAGGGACAAAGAAAGGAGCAATTTGTGCGATTTATTCCAGGTCTTATCATCTCACAAATAGAAGAGAAATTAGATCTCATCACTCTTTCCTCTCTGTAACACTCTTCTTGTGCATACATTCACAGTTTTTAGGTGTGAGCAATAACAGTGTTTACTAATCAGAGATTTAGAGTTGGAAGGAATCTCATCTAGTCCAAAATCTTTATACTGTATTTATACATTATACTGTATATGTATCTATTAAAATGTAAGTAAGTTCCTTTCCAATAGAGAGTTTTGTTCTTTGTATTTTTATTCCCAGCACGTAGAACAATGTCTGCTTTACAGTCAACATTTAGCAAATATTGCTGGCCTGGTGATTCCAGTTGAAGGAACTGGGAACCAGACTTAACAGACTTTCCCAAAGTGACTCATGAATTTGTATCAGAGCTGGAATTTGAACCCAAAACCTATGATTGTCAAAAAAACAACAACATTAATTCCACTAAAATTCATTACTTTTTCTTAATCTTACAATGCTTCCTAGAGAAATCGATAACAATATGACTTTTTTCTCTAGTGTGTTATTTCATATAGACTGAGTCAAATCATGTCTCTTGAAGCATGTATGAGAAAAATGTAGTATAATAGGTTAATCTGTCACATAGACTTTTTTTCCTGTCAATCTGAAACCGGTTACAAAAGGAATTATACTGTATTCTAATCTTCCATTCTGGTTCTTTTTTAAGAGTTAGATAGAGTGATAGACCTGAAGGAAGAAAGGTCAACTTCAGCCTCACATATATTCTAGCTGGGTAACCATTGGCAAGTCATCACTACATGCCTTAGTTTCTTCTTCTGTAAAATGGGACTAATTACAGCACCTTTCTCCCTGGGTTTTTATGAGAATTCGTTGAACCAATATTTGTACAGTGAGTGATCTGCAAACTTTAAAGCACTATTTTATAAATGCTAGCCATTCTATACGTAAAAGTTGTTTTAGAGGACACATAGATGAGTTGAAATATTTCATATCTGTGATGATAGATAGGTACTTGCAATTCAGTGGACAATTATTGGCTGATTGAGTTTTATGTCAATATACATATTAATTATATTAAGCCATTAATTAAAATTTATTGAAATATAGTGCTCCAAAGGGAATTCCTAAACTTTTTACTTCCTAAGACATTTATCAGCATGGCAGACATTTTTTCCTTAAAGCAGATTATTTCCTCTAATTTTATTACAATTATAGTACTTTGAATAGGATTTTAAGTACTTTAGAACTTTTTATTATTTTTCCATGTAGATACAATTTTAATGGTTATTTTCTGATATCTTATTCTCTTCCTCTCACCCTGCCCTCCTCCCCAAGATGATAGTTAATATAATAGGTATTTCCATATTTGTCGTTTTGTAAAAGAAAATACATATCACTTATATTAGCAAAAAAAACAAAACTTATGAAGGAAATGAAGTGGAAAATGGTATGCTTTATTCTGCATTCAGACTTCACCAATTCCTTCTATGGCAGTGGATTGCCTCTTTCCTCATGAGTCCCTTAGAGTTCTTGGATCCTTGCATTCCTGATAATATTTATGTCATTCACAGTTTATCATTGTACATTATTGCCATTGCTGTTTACAACATTCTGGTTCTGCTCACTTCACTTTGCATCACTTCATTCCTATAAGTCTTTCCAGGTATTTTGGTGATTGTCTTGTACGTCATTTCTTATGGCACAATAATATTCTATTACAATCATATAGTGTAACTTGTTCAATCATTTTCTAGTTTAAAGTATTTTAGTAAATGGTACTTTCAGTTAAAATCTCCATTTCTTATTTCCTCTACACTCCTGCCTCTGCCACTTGAGAATAGATTCTTTTCAAGAATTATTTACAGTCTTTTTGATTTTGAAAGCTGTGTCGACATTCTGAGGTATACTAAATTATGAAATGTACACAGAAGTATCCTACTGTACTAAAAGGATGATGATAGCAATGCCAAACCTCTAGGAATCCCAAATATATACATCCTGGCTACTGATCAGAAATTGCCATTTATGGTTGTTTTGTTTATTCATGACCACTAGAAGAAATGAAAGATTTTACCAGTTAATCCCCTATGGGAGACTTTTTAAGCACCAGGTGGGGAGGATACAGGTGATGTAAATATCTTCCACATTTTCAAATGTCAGTTGTTCCCAAGACTAGAGCTTAAATAAACATATCTATAATTTTAGCAGATGTTATCAGTGCAAAATGCCTAATTATGAATTTCTCTTCTGCTAATAAAAGTTCAGGGAAAATTTAAGATAGTTTCATTTTAATTTATAGTTAACTTTATTCATTAAAATTATATATTGCTAGATTACATACCCTTCTAGAACTATGGACATTTTTCTTTAGATCACCTCCTTTCAACAGATGCTATCTTCATGACTGTTGTGACACCTCATTGTTGCTCCTAGTTGATGACTCATTGTAGGAAAATCCCAGCAAACACAACACTAGAAAAATAAGATTGTTTGGAGTTCTTTGCTACATCTAATTTTCCAACAATTTCGACAGATGTGACAATTTTACTGAGATGTTGTCAAAATAAGAGCGACCCGTTGACAAATCAAATCTGGCTCATGTTTAGCCCTTTGGTACTATTCTAGTTTATCCTCAGTAGCAGGGGATTTTATATCAATGTCATCCTTGACAACTTGATCATTTCAGATGGCACATTGTCAATTTTTTTGTCCTTCCCAATGACTCACTTTGCTGTCGCTGTGTAATCCTCCCTAGTACCTTTTTTCAAATAATTATTGCCAAAGGAGCCATGGTTGTAACTGATCTTCAACTACTTGGAAGTAAAAGGAGATCTTCTGCCCAGAGATTCATTTGGAGGTCATGAAGAAAGACAATCCCTTGCACAAGTATCACAGTAGTCCTAAAGAATTTCCTGATGTGAATTTAGATGTGAACCTAAGTTAGACTGATGATTTCACGTGGTAAAAAGGTAGCTCCCTTAACAATTTGGTATCAGAACATCCTCAGGAAACATCGCCAGACTAGCAGCAAGGAAAATGAGGTCAGCACACAGTGGTAACATATGTTATTTTCTGCATCAAAAAAAAAAGACCATAAAATCATCCCATTATCATCAATGGCAAGGGGAAGTGTAATAATGCTAAAATATTGCATTCCAGTTGCAGTGAGCTGACACAACAGAATACTCCAAATTGTTCAGGGTATCAGAGCACCAAAGGCCTTTTATGAGGCCTCAACTACCATAAGGAGTAATCTAGAAACAGTGATAAAAAGAGCGAGGTGATAACTTTTGTGCACTGTAAATCCTATTTTAAAAGGATAATGGGACTGAGCTGTAATTTTCTTTTAAAATAGCAGCTGGTGGCATCTATGATAAACAGAGTTAACTGAGCTTCTTTGAATGCCATCAAATTTATTTCTGATCATCCTGCCAGAAATACCCAGGGAGCAAAAGTAGTATAACTGAAGCAATGCAGGGGAAATCCTATTGTCTTGAAAAGCTAGTAAAGTGTCTTTTGATACCATATAGCCACAATTCTGCTATTAGAAAAGGGATAGAGGCAGCCCCTTAGTTTTCTCTGTCTTCATGAAGGGTCAGATTATTCTCAAAGCATATTCCATAGGCCCCCTAAGAAAAGAAGTGTTAAAGCATTAGCTTAGTTTCAGAAAAATACTTCTTACCCAGAAAAATAATGAGGATCAGTGTCATTATTCTATATCTTGGATATAAAAAGACAGAGAAGTACAAGCTGCTAATGAAGAGAGAACAGTTTCATCTACATGTTTAATTAATGAGCATCTCCTATAAACCCAATTTGGAAAATAGTGTGGTGATAAGTAGGGTTGAAAAATCAGTCCAGGGGCTTCAAACACTCTGATCTAGCCAGTCATCCCCTGTACAGCAGCCTCAAGCTCACCCCCACACCATCCCGGACACACACATCCCTTTGCCTTCCAACCCATCCTACATATGAGCCATCGGTAAAGGAACTTGTATGTTTATTTTCAGGCGAATTCTACCCTATCCAGATTTCCAGGGAAAACAGTTCCTCAAGCATCATTGTCATAGCTAAACAGTTCCACTTGTACACTGGAATAGATTAGTGGTTGAATGATCATGTGTGGGCCATCTTGTTGTTGTTGTTCAATTGTTTAAGTAGTGTCTGACTCTTTATGACCCCATTTGAGGCTTTCTTGGCAAAAATATTGAAGTGGTTTGCCATTTCCTTCTCCAGCTCATTTTACAGATGAGGAAACTAAGGCAAACAGGATTTAGTAACTTGCCCAGAGTCACATAGCTAGTAAGTATCTGAGGCTGAAGTTGAAACTGAAGAAGATGAGTCTTCTTGTTTCCCAGCCCAGTGCTTTATCCACTGTGCCACTCAGGGACCCGTTTAAATCCCAAATAATTATGTCTGCCCTTTTTAACTAGCAAGAGCTTTGAGGTCAGAGGACAGAGTTTTTTTTAGTAGGCAAATGGAGTTGGTTAGGCATTCTAGTTAGGGTTGTTGACTGTGTGGCCTGAGGCATAGACCTGGGACAAGAAATATTTTCTGGGCTTTAGTTTTCTTATTTGTAAAATAACGAGGGTTAGATGACTCCGTGGATATGCTAGAAACAACTTTGGAAAACTTATTCTTAAATTTTCAGTATGAGCATTTACACCTTGGAAAGCAAGAAACACTAGAAGTCAAAGCCTAATTTAATATTGTATTGATTATTTAGTCTTTAGAAAATGTTGGAGAAAATGTTCATTCATATTAAATTTTAAAATATAGCATGCATTTTCAGAGAGTCAGTTATTAAATATTTAACAATATACCCCAGAACTGGTCCATTTCTAATGTCCCTTCTCTTTCTAATGCCTTTTTAAATTATAAATTATAATGTTGATAGTTACACAATGCAGAAGTGCACTTCCTCAATCTGAAAGAAAAGAAGTGGCGAGAGAAATTGAATTATTGGAATGAGGAGAGAGAAAAGAGAAAGTGACTAAATTGATAGACTTCAAGGCATTCTTCCTAAACCTCTACCTCCATATCCATAAGCTTTCTTCTTCATAAAGACATTGCATATGTGTACCATTTATATAAACACACATATTTGTGTATTTGCCTGTGTATGATAGATTGGATAGATAGATTGATTGATTGATTGATAAGACAGACAGATCAATAAGACAGACAGACACAGATAGATAGATAGATAGATAGATAGATAGATAGATAGATAGATAGATGGATGGATGGATGGATGGATAGATAGATAGGCTGTCCCAAAAATCTTAGTATGATTTTAAATTTTAATAGCTTTAGGACACTCTATATGTCTACCACTACAATATTAAAATTAGAGAATGAGAACTATCACATAGGAAACCCCCAATTTCTGACAGCAAGTCAAGTTTGATGGAGGTGGGAATAATAAAGGAAAGAAGTAGATAACAAATTATTGCAGAAATCCTTAAACAATTTTAATACATTTTATTTTGACATAATCTCTGGTCTTTTTTTTCCTCCTTGCCAAACCTGAGAAACTCTACATTGAGGCTGACTCTTCTGATTGATGATTGACTTCTGCCCATACCCCTGTTTCAGGAAGTGAACAAATCATGCTTCACTTATAGCTGGACTTTGGTCATTCTCTCTCTTCTTCCCTCTCAACAGCCACTTTGATCCTCAATGTCTATACACCTCTCTTCCTTTCTTACTCCACCTAGACTCCCTTCTGTTGTCTTAAGGGCAGGGACTTTCTTGGATTTTTATTCCCAATGCTTGGTACAGTTAGTACTTTAAAAATGTTCTATAATTCATGGGTCTATCTATCTATACATAAACCCAACCAGCCATCTATCTGTGAAGAGTGGTATGAAAGCCACTTACAGAGGAACTAATTTCAATCACCAAGAATTATTGTTGAAGTCATTAGTGCCAATGGAACCACCCAACTCCAATAAATGGAGTCTAGATGACCAAGAGTCTTCTTTGAGATAAATAAAGGAAGCTTGCAAGAAGCAACATCATTATTATATCTAAATTCAGCCAAGACTCCATTTGATTTGAAATCTAAAAATGTATGTTTTTCTCCCTAGAGGGAAAGAGTTTGAACATATAGTCAAATAAGATGTCCTCAGATCAGTTTCACATATATCTTGGTTGTGGTAAATGTTTCTAACAAAGTCCATAAGGGAGCTATCAGTTAGGAAAGCATTCAGAGAGGCATCTCTCCAGTATCTGCGATGAACTACAGAACAGATCTAAGCACAAATCAATGAAGAAACCCTCCTTGTTATGAATGAAAGTCTACTGCAAAAGACCCAGAGGGCAGATGGGAAAGTATGACATCAACTATGACAATGCTCTGCCAGGTTTAACAATAAAAGTAGAATCATTAAAAAGCATCTTCTAATGAAGCAATTTTTGGTACCTATTGAGGACCCCTGATTGCCCTGAAGTATAGAAGCAATAATTCTTCTCCAAATGCTCCTTTGTCATAAGTAGGATGCACACATATGACATCTTTTATTTATTCTTTGTCTTTATATTGACAGTCCCTCATGCCTAGAATGTACTGATTCTCCTCAACTCTTCCTCAATATTTCAATTCCCCCAAAATGCAGGTCACACACCACCTTCCACATGAAGCTTTTCTGGGTCCTCCAAAAACTACTGCCCTCCCTCCCAAACTACTTTGAATTTAACATATATATATGTATATATATATGTATGTATGTATGTATGTATATGCCCTAGACTCAGGGAGATTTATCTTTTTAGTTCAAATCTGGCCTCAGACACATACTAACTGTGTGACCAAAAGCAAGTTACAACTCTGTTTCCTTCCATTTTATCTTTAAAATGAGATCGAGATGGAAATGATGAACCCCTCTCGTATCTTTGCCAAGAAAACACCAAATGGTGTCAAAAAGAGTCAGACATAACTGAAAATAACTGAACAATAATAACACATATATTTGGTGTTTTTATTATGATTTATACATATAATTTTAATTATATAATTATAATAAGAGCTTTATAATTATGCAATGTTTTTTGCCCCTTTTGAATATAAGTTGCTTATGAGCTTTGTGCTTGTATCACAAGCTCCTAGCACTGTGCCTGGCACACAAAAGGCACCTAATAATTACTTGCTGAATAATTGATTCCCCTCTTTTCCATGTTAGCATACATCATTCTGTATCACATTTCAGTCAAAGTAAATGACTGAGTGAACAGGAATACAACTAAGTATAGTCAGAACAGTAGTCAGCTGCATTTTCACTCAGAGACATTAAAAAGTGTCAGTGTTACTTATTTTTGTCAGGGACTATAAATATCATTAAAATGTAAACTCCTCAAGAGTTGGAACTTTTCTATTTTTCTTGTATCCCTAGTGTGAAATGGCATTATAAATTCTTGTTGACTAACTTAATATGTAAAAGAAGACAAAGAAATTAAGTTAGATTATTTCTGACTGATTTCATTTTACTTCTACTTAAATTTTTTCATTACAACATAATTTAGAATTATGGGATAGGTCTAGATTTATATAGCAATTCCATTATGTTGGAAACTCCTAATATAGAAACTCCTTTAATCAATACAGATTGTTAACCTTTGATGATTAGTCTTACAGAGTGGCCTGTGGCAAGTGACTTTCCTATGGTCATAAAGCTAATATGTCAAGCTGGACCAGGCATTGGATAGAGCCACAGTTAGATTTTCAATATGAGTGGCTATACCTGAAAAATCAGCAATCTACAAATTGAGGCTTAATTTGTCATTTTGCAGATTTACAATCTGTAAGAAAATACAAAAAATGTCAATAATGAAAATTAATTTGAGAAATCTGTCCTGGGTGCACTATTTTTCCAGTGAAGGTCAGATGTAAAACATTTACCAGCCTAAATCTTGATAGATTCCCAATATCCCAATATTCCTAATAGCACAATAGTGCTTTATGTATTATATCATACTTCTCATTTTCATATAATACAATGTCAAAAAAAACAAAATAAAACAAGTCCAAAACATAAACCAAGATTATTTTTTTCAAAAAAAGGGGGAGTAAAACCCAATGGAATTGAGCGTTGACTATGGGATGGGGTGGGAGGAGGGGAGGGAAAGAATATGAAATTTAACCATGGAAATTTTTTCTTAATTAATCAATTAAATAAAAATATTTTTTAAAGAGGGAGTCTAAATCTTATATCTGATTTACTTTAATGATTAATACTGACAAAAAGAACTAGTATTTGTTCTTCTGTATTAGCAACTGCAAATAGAGAAATAAAAACTATATTTTCAGTATTTAGGAATCAATTTTCTTATGTGCTATGATATTTTTAATTTAACTGAATTTAATGTAGAAAAATCTTCTGAGAGCACAATATTATTTATAAGAAAGTCTTGTCTGAAGAAACACGATTTGTTACAACTCACATGACATCAAAAGACTTAAGAGAAATTCATATTTAATCAAATTAAAAGCAAACATACAAAAACTTTCCAGATCTTTTTTAGTTGGAAGCCTTTATTAGTTTTTTAGACTGGCTATAGAATACCTAAAAATGAATTTATCAAATCATTCAGTAATGCATAAGTATTTTTGCAGGTTCATTATCTCTAAAGCTTTTTTTTTTGCCCCACTTAGTGTTGGTATATGTATATGTGTAAGTGCAAGTATATGCATGTGTGCTAACACATCTGTGTGTTAGGGTAGTGAGGAATTGCTAATTATCCAAATGAAATATGACAGTTTGGTGTATTAATTTCTGTCCTCTTTTATCTCATGGCGAGTTGGCAAGTACAAAACGTGAGTATATTAAAGGAATATTAAAGGATGACCATGTTTGCTTTTGTCAGTGTTAAAATGCAAGTTACGGTTCTGAAAATATGTTAAGAATGTAATTTCTTGTCAGGAAAGGTCTAAATGATTAGTAGTAGTCATTGCCACTAGAAGAATCAATAAAAAACTAAGTTTTCCAAGACTTTTTTTTTTCTTTTTTAAACCCTTCCCTTCTGTCTCAGATCAGTTCTAAGAAAAACAAGAAAGCAGGCAATCGGGGTTAAGTGATTTATACAGGATCACACAGCTAGAAAGTGTCTAGCTTTGACTAGATTTGAACCAAATCCTCCTGACTCTAGGACTGGCAGTCTATCCACTAGGCTACCTATCTGCCCCCTCTGTAAGACTTGTTTAATGAATTAGAACTTCATAAGGAGACCCACTGTTCTCAAGCCCATCCTAAGAAGAATCCATCTAGAACGATGTCAAAATAAGTCATGAGTCATGGATCTGTTGGTATATACTGCAGACTTTTCCTGGCTGGAAAATGCCCTGAGCCAAAACAATAAGTGCACAGACGTCCTAATTGGAAACAGATTTTTCATCCCCACTAATCTAAACAGGACAGATAGTCAGGAAGACCTTGGTTAATGTCCTTTCCCTTGCATACTTGGGTTTTATGTTCTTTGTCAAGTCACTTGACTTCCTAATTGCCAAGATAATTCTATCATTGAACAGTTTCAGATCAGTATTGATTAAAAAATTTTAAAAAGGAGTTCCCTTACTGGGAATTTCCTACACTGATGAAACCACAGGTCAAGACCAAAACAAATAAACAAACAGAAAGCTGGCTCACAAATATGAAACAAAAGCTGCAATTAAAAATACTGTAGCATGGCATGGTTTAAAATATTTTTGTAACAGCACTGGAAAAGGGTTAAGAAAACCTAAATTTCCTCAAGTGTGAAGTGGAAAGGTAAGATAAGGTGATTTCTAAGTTTACTAGCAGCTTATAAATTCTATAAATCTTAGAATTAGATGAAGTTTTTGTAAAGTTTTATAAATTCATTATATTTATAAATTTATAAAAATAAAATTTCTGAAAAAATAAATTTTATGCATAAAATGTTTGACTTTTAAGAATACAAATGCATAAGAGTATTGTATGACCCTGAGCAAGTCACTTAACTTTGCCTCAGTTTCCTTATCCATATAATTAGCTGGAGGGTATCTTTGGCAAGAAAACTCCTGGAGAGTCATGAAGAGTGAATATAACTGCACACCAACAACATAATAAGCAATATTTTATATTCTTTATAAAAACAAGGATTTTTTATTTCTTTACTTACCCTATTCAGCTCTATTGCAGTTATGATTAATTTTAGTTGTTTTCCCAAAGCTTTAAAATCATACACATTCCTCTCCTTTGTAAGATATTCCTGTCTCTTTGACACAGCAATCAAAACAATGCTTATTGCCAGTGCCAAAAATCTAAGATTAAATGAGTAATGAGACATGCAATGATATGATACTATATAATATCACTACACCTCAGGTCACTAATGCTTCATACCTCATTAATTAAGTGCTAATTGCCAAAGCTACATTAAAATCATTTTTTGCCTTGCCCTATGCCTCACAGACCTGATCTTAGCATGAAACCCTCAGCAACTTCAACGCCTCAGAGACTTGGAGAAACAGATTTAATATTTGTATGTAGAGGTTACAAACTTAAGCCTCAGAAGGAAAAAAAAAGCACAAGTTTTCGATTTTGTGTAGCACAGTTAATATGATCTCATTATCTACTCTGTATTTTAAATTTTCTGTTTCATGAAGAATAAGAAGATGAATGTGAACCTAGTGTAGCTAAATTAACTTACTTGTGAGAATGTTAGTTGAGAAAGTTGGCAATGAAACAGAATCCAAAAAGACTTCCTCTCTAACTTCTAAACAATGTTTTCACACTGGGGGAAAGGCAATGTTTTTTTCCCTTTCTTGTTTTTTTTTTCATATATATTTTATAACAGAAAAAAAAATTTTTGATCCAAACATCTCAGTCCCAGAAGTTGGTCATCAAATGTATTTAAAAATTGATTAGATGATTAATTTAACTTTAATGTTTCAAAATGCCATCTTTTTTCAGTTCTTGTGACAGGATCATATATTTATTTTATCTTTACAAATTCTTGTGACATTTATGCTATGTTAGATAGCTTCAACTTCAAGTTCTACTCTTTCTTATAATGAAAAAAAAGTCTTCAATGGCTTTCTATTTCCACTAAGATAAAATACAATATCCTCTTTCTGGTATTTAAAACTTTCATTTCTTACCTCATTTTAGAGAACTCCATTAAATAAATTCTCCATTCCAGACAAGCTAGCCTACAACCTCTTCCCCATTTACAACCTTCTATCTTCTGCCTTTACTACTTTGCCCAAGTAAGTTACCATGTGTGAAATTCACTCCCTCTTTCTCTCCACTTTATAGAATTATGACTGGGACCTCATCCTTCATGAGACCATTCCTAATTTCCTTCCTCTATCCCAACTGAGTTATTAGCACTTTTTCTTCTTGAAGTATTTTCATCTTATATAGCCACAGTAAAATGTAAGCTCCCCAAGGGCTTATACTACAAGAGAAACTTATCCTTAGGGTTTGTTTTTGTTTGTTTTCCATCATTTGTTCTAGAAGAATAATGAATGTTCTTCTTGGATATATTCGACTTTTTCCCTAATTTTTTTCATATAAGCTGATTATTTTTACTGATCAGTATTTTCTATGGTTACAATCTGACTTCTTATATGTTTTTCATCATTTGTTCAAGAAAAATAATGAATGTTCTTCTTGGATAAGCTCAACCGTCCTCTAATGTTTTTTTCCCCTTTTTTGTCATATAAACTGATTATTTTTACTGATCAGTATTTTATATAGGTTGCAATCTGACTTATTAGATTGCCATTTTGCCACAGGGAAAAATAAAAATGATGTGATGATTTTCCCTAATACTAAAAAAAATGATCTTTTCTATTGTAGTGCTAGTGACCAAGCACATACAGGAACACCTTGTTGTATTGTACTTTGCTTTATTTCATTTTGGATGCTGAGGTTTATTTTTTTTTTTACAGATTAAAGGTTTGTGGCAAGCCTACATAGATAAAGTTTATCTGCACCATTTTTCCAATGGCATAGCCTCACATTATGTCTCTGTGTCATATTTTAGTAGTTCTCATAATATTTCAAATTTTTTCATCATTTTTACGTCTGTTACTGGTGATCTGTGATCAGTGACCTTTGTTGTCACTGTTGTAATTGTTTTGGAAGTGCCACAAATTTTGCCCATATAAGATGATGAACTTAATTGATAATTGTGGACGTTCTGACTGCTCCACCAATAGACATCTCTTTCCCTCTCCTCAGGGCTCCCTGTTGCCTGAGACACAACAAAGTTGAAATCTGACCAGTTAATAATCATGTAATGGCCTCTAAGTGTTGAAGTGAAAGAAGACTCATCAATGCCACAAATTGCATTGGTGTTTAGTAAATTACCAAAGCCACCACAGCCTTCAGGAACTGCTGCTCTAATCAGTCACAGCCATCAACACTGAGGAAGGACCCTTCACCAGCAAAAAGTTTACACTCACTAAAGTCTCAGATGAGGGTTAGCATTTTTAGAAAGTATTTTTGATTTAGGGTAACTACATTGTTTTTAGACAAAATACTATTAAATACTAAAAAGTCTACAATATAATATAAATGAAAGCTTTATATGTATTAGGAAACAAAATATTCATGTAAATTATTATGACATTTGTTCTATTAGTTTGGTCTGGAATCAAACCCACAATCTCCACGGTATGCCTGTAT
The DNA here is from genome assembly GCF_027887165.1 of Monodelphis domestica. Lineage (NCBI taxonomy): Eukaryota > Metazoa > Chordata > Mammalia > Didelphimorphia > Didelphidae > Monodelphis > Monodelphis domestica. The sequence continues at coordinate 158,638,897 of NC_077234.1, forward strand.
AGTGTTTGGTCCCCAACACTTTGATGTCCTCTCAGATACAATTCAGATATAGGAAAATACCCACAACACAAATATTGGAAAATACATAGATATACCAAAAAGTCCAGGTGACTTACTATTATCCAAGTGTTGTTGTTCTGCCATTTTTTCAGTTTCATCTAAATCTTTATGACCCCCTTTGCGTTTTTTTCTTGGCAAAGATACTAGGACTAAACAACAACTACCACCTTGATATAGGATTTTCCACATCTAAAACTTCTTATGCTAATAAAATCACACATTTAATTTTAAAAAGAGAGAGAGAAGGAAAAAAAAGTACCAACTGAGGACCCAAAAACTCAGGGAATACAAAATGGACTTAAATATGCTTTGTATCTAACATTACCCATGTAGTTTAACAACAATCCTATAATGAGCAACATACTGTTTACTTATTCGGGAAACATGAACCTACTCTACCCAATCATGAGGTCATTGAGGTTGACCAAGGGCCACTGACCTAGAACCTCACAGAAAGACTTACAATTAGATGAAAAATAATAGAGTACACTCAGCTATTGGAATGAAAGTATGGGAAACAGTGGGCGGCAGAGGAATATTTTTTAAAAATTCAAACCAACAAATATTTGCTAAAGTCAGGAAGAAGATAACATTCTATGGCATGGAGGGAATAATAAAGAAGAAGAAAAAAAGAGAAAGATTTGATTAAGGCCACATGGCGAAGGCTGTGTTGAAGGCAAGTTGAAATTTAATATGTAAGAAACTGAGGGTTTTGAAGTGTTTTCCAGGCTTTATTTATTAAACAAATATTTATCTGGCATGTAATCAGTAGAAGTCTTTGCAATGATAGTAAGAGACGCATATATAAGAAAATATAACACATTACCCAATGCAACAAAAGCTTACAACTTAACTGGAGGGATAGAATTTTTACCTATAAAAATAATGAACAACACATGACAGTAAATGATTTCAAGGGGAAAAATTGTATATAGGGAGCATTTTAAAGTTTATAAAATGGCTTTCCTTAAAATTAACCTATGAAGTTAATGATATGCACACACATAAATATACACACACCTCGTATATAATTGTCCCTTTTATACAGATGAGAACTCTGAGGCTAAATCATATGTCCATTGTCCTATACCTAGGAAATATTTGAGCATTCAAACCTAGTTCTTCTTCATCACCCTTTCCACTCTACCATGTTATCTGACCCTGTGGAGGATTTTCATTACCAGATGAAGTATTTTGATTTTTATTATTATTTAGTCAACTAATCATAGCCAACTCTTCTCGAATCCATTTGAGGTTTTCTTGAAAAGATAGTGGATTGGTTTCCCACTTCCTTCTCCTGCTAATTTTACAGAAGAGGTAAATGAGGAAAACAGGGTTAAGTGACATACTTACTTTCACACAACTAGGAAGCATCTGAGATCAGATTTAATTCAAGATGGATGAAGAAAGACCTGGCATTCTTCCCATTTTTTTTTATTATGAGCCTTTGCAAAATGAGAATCCATTTAAGCCCTAACCATGTCAGTTGTCACTCAGTGAATTCAAGGTTCTCTGTAATTTCCAGGACAAACACAAAATGTTCTGGTTGTCATTCAAAGCTCTTTATAATATAGTCCCATCCTGCTTTTACAGTCATCTTGCACCTTAGTCCATACTATGTATTCTTCCACTTGGTTACCCAAGCCTCCTGGTTATGCAACAAACAAGGCATTCCATCTCCTGGCTCTGAGCATTCTCTTTAGCTATCATCCATATTTGGAATACCCTCTCTCCTTATCTCTATCCTTCTCTTTTTCTATCCCTAGCTTCTTTTAAGTTCCAACTAAAGTTCTATTTTCTCTTAGAAGACTTTTCCCACTCCTATTAATTCCAGTGGGTTCCTCCTTTGAATAATTTCCTATTTATTCTACTTATAACTTGTTTTTACAAATTTGTTTCCTTGTCATCTCCTCCATTAGACTGTGAACTCCTTGAGGACATGGACTATCTTTTTTGTGTCCCTAGCACATAGTAATGCCTGACCTATAGTAGTAGTTTAATAAATATTGGTGATTTTGAGCAATAATTTGACACTAATTAACTGTTGACTGTGGAACTGTCATGTACAGTTTGGTAGGGGATGCAATGTGATATAAGATGGGACCCCTCAATTTATTGAGTCATTTTTTAGGCTTGTCTGACTCCGACTTCATCTGGGATTTTCTTGGTACTAGAGTGGTTTGCCATTTTCTTCTCTAGCTTATTTTGCAGGGTTAAGTGACCTGACTAGGATCACATATCTAGTGTCTGACAAGACCAGTTATTAACTGAGATTTTCCTGACTCCTGGATCAGTGTTCTATCTACTATACCTTCCAGCAAGAAACTAATATTTTCAGAACATGAATCTGTTTTCATTTATTAACAAATATTTATGTATAATTATAATAGTAAAGTAAATACAAAGGCATTGTAGTTGGCTAAGTAATGAAATTGTTGTTTGTTTTTTTTGAAGTAAACCAATAACAAGATGGTGTGATGACTTCTGAATGAATTATAATTAATTAAGACAGAGAGCAGCCTCACTTAAATCTTCAGCCTCACTCTCTTTCGCAGAGTCATGAAAGTCCTATGGCAAGATGAAAGTCAGGACAAATCATGTTGGTCTGGGATGCCAGGATGTGGCTACTGCACGTGCTACAGATTCTTGGAGGCAAATTGAGAATTGAGTGCCAAGTCATGAAGTAATAATGGCCTGAAATAAGTTAATAACAATGGGAATAAACAGAAAGACAAAGTAGAAGGGTATAAGATTTAGAATCAGGTTGGAATTTAGATTGACATCTTGGTTTTGCCCCTTATTCCCTATGGAACCTGAGGAAGTTTTTAATGCTTGTAGAATTCACTTTTCACTTCTAGAAAATAGATGAGCTAGATAACTTCTAAGGTCTGTTGCAGCTCTGAATCTAGATGATATTTTTTCAACTTACAAATACGAGATTATTAAAGAAGCATTATTAGAACATAACATTATAAAAAATAATAAAATACAAATTAATTTTAAGTTAAGGATAAAAAATATAAAAGTTAACTGATTTACACAAGGTCCTTCTGGTAGTTTTGTCAAATTTAAGACTCCTATTTCTTGATCTGTAATTCTTTCAGAATGGGCCATTCTGTATTAAAAGTCTGACCTTTAGATACATACTATAGATTATTCTAAATAACACAGGAGTTTTCTTTAATTGTGTAAGGGTAGTGTGTCAAAAGTGAAGGAATGAATGGCCCCAATGGGTGTGTAATCATATACATATCTGATGATATCCCTTACACCACTTTTCCTGGCTTATTCTTTCAGTGGTAATATATTATATTCTTTTCTCCTCACTCTCATTCTTATCCCACCATGACTTTCTCCACCGTACTTTAAATGATTCCAAACTATAATTCTCCAGAGTTTGTGGCTTTCCATGACTAGTAATCATATATCATCACATGAAAAATCTTAGACTTTTTTCAGAGAGAAGTTTTGGGATTATTTTTTTAGATGCTACACCATTCTCCAAAGGCAGTCTAGCCTATGTTTCCTCTTTAATTCTAGACATAGTTTATTGTCTTACAACCCACTTGAACCCCAAAGTTTGGGTAGTAATCAGTATTTGCTCATGTTGATTTGGCTAATCATATAATTAAATTAATTTTTATTTATTTTCCTTACTTGGCATCTGCCAATCTGCTTAGCTTCAACTACAATAAACAAGAGAACCTCCTAATAGAAGCTCATCAATTCTAAATCCATCATCAAGCTACTAATCCAAACCTTGATTACCAATACCTCCCTCAGCCTCCTATCTACTCTGGTTTGAAGGCTAGAGTATCAAACTCCTCCTAATGCCTTCCTTTATAGAGGGCAGAAACTGTACTTCAAAGCCCATTCCACTTTGCATCTGCTTGGTTTTAACTCCAAAAAGCAAGATGTTCCAATGCTGGGAACCTTGTATTTTTTTCTCCCACTTCCCTAGCTCCTATTTTATGATGTCACCCACTTTGATTGTAAATTTCTTGACAGCAGGTGCTGTTTTTATTTTTATAAATTATATCTGCAGTGTTTAATACTGTGCCCAGCACAGTGTACTGCTTAATAAATGTGGGTCTCATTTGAGAAGCATAGCATAATAGGGGACTTGAGTCAGGAAATCCAGAATGGACTAAGCCCTGAGGATACAAAGAAAGACAAAAATAGTACCCACCTAAAACAAATGGCATCATAATGGGGAAGAAAACATGTAAATAACAGAATTCTTTGCAGTCAATAAGAATGAGGCCAGTGATTTTAAGTAGTTGTTTTATTCAATAAAACAGGCATTATAAAGTACAAACTTTATGCCAGTATTGGCCTAGACCTTGGGCAAAGAAAAATGAAGCACCATACAATTCCTACCAATAAATATGTTTTGTAATGTTACTAACAATGCAGTGTTTGGATGAGCTATATGATTTATAATTTCTTCTATAGAAAATCTCCTTTAGTAGTAAACTGTCAGGTGACCATGTTCTTCCTGTTTTCATTTTAATTGAATTATTTTACTCCCTTTAGATCTGAAGAAAACTAATGGATTATTGGTCATAGTGGAATATTTTAATAAACAGAGGAAATACACAATACAGTGTCAATCAATACAAAAGAACCACATTTCAACATAAACTATATGCATTCAGTCCTTTCCTTTCTTCTAAGAAAGAACTAATTTATGCCCCAAGAATACTGTCATATTTGTTTAATTTGTGGTTTAAGTGGTATTCTGAAATGTCTGGCTTTGCAGAAGAATAGTTTTTTTATTCTAAAATTGCAAAGAAAAAGTTCACAGTGATATTGTATATCAATGACAATTTATTACCCTAGCACTTTGATCCCACTAAATCTTGATAATATGGATATGTCCCAAATTATAAGCAATAATAACCATTACTCACTAAAGACAAAGTCAGCTGTCCTGTTGATATATATTAGGTTAACTCATTTGGTTTTACTGCCACAAATGGTGAGTATATTAATTATGAGGTAGTGTATAATTTACTGTTAGCAAGGAAAAAATGTAAAATTTAAACTAATGTCCACTATTTGGCATGGCTAGGTGGCATAGTGGATAGGATACAGGGTCTGGAGTCAGGAGTTCAAATCAGACCTCAGATACTAGCTTTATGACCCTAGTCAAGTTACTTAACCCTGTATACCTCAGTTTCCTCATCTATAAAATGTACTGGAGAAGGAAATGGCAAACTACTCCAGTATCTTTGCCAAGAACACCCTAAAAGGGTTTATGAAGAAATGGGCATGACCAAAACAACTGAACAACTACTATTTGCCTGCAACATTAAATTTGAGTTACTTTGCTACATTCATTACATAGTAATCATGCAATAATAATCAACATGATATTTTATTGGATCATCAGATCAAAATCTTTTTTTGATAGAAAAGTACTATTTTCAATTGAATACTTTTTGATACTGGTTGCAATATAGTTTAAGAGTACTCTAGAATGAATGTTACTTCTATGACACAATCTATTTAATAAGAGAAGGGAGAAAATAAGGAAATATTCACAGAAAAAAAAAGCCTCTCCTTAGCTAAAAATAATCCATGAATAAACTTTGAGGTTCCTACAAGAGTTGTAAACTATAGAAATTAAAGTTTTCTCAACAAACATTCATCAAATGCTCTCACTGTCCTAGAGATGCAGTATGGTATGATAATTAGAAAGCCAGCCTCAAAGCTGGGAAAACCTGTGTGCAAATCTCCCCATTGGCATGTATTAGCTATCACTTTGTGCTAATCCCCTCTTCTCTCATTTTTTGAGGCAACTTTCTCAAACTAATTGTGGAAAATGTGCCAACCTATTTTAATAGAGGGAGTTCCCTTATGTGGGAATTCTAACAAATGGAATCATGATTCCAGGTCCTTGATTTCTTTCTTTTTCTACCATGTACAAGTCAAATGGGCATATAAGAGAGAGAAAAGATATAGTAATTCCTCTCAAAAAGTTTACTGAGGAGACACAGACTATATAAATACAGAAAAGAACTTGAAGAAAGAGATGTTTTAACACCTGGGGATCAGAAAAGAAATTGTAAGGATGGTGTGCATCAGAGTTGAGTCTTCAAGCAAGCTAGTGATTTTATGAGAACAGAATAAAAAAAATTCCTTAAGACATAAAGAACTATCTATCTGCAAAGATACAGGGAGAGGGGATGGCATATGGTGTTCAAGGAATACCTTATAACTTGATCTGACTAGGATATGTGTGAAGTGGTATCATATCATAAAATTCTAAAAAGCCAAATTTGAAAATGACCTTGGCAGATTTATAAATGCCAGACCCAACGAGTGTGTATTTATTCTGGCAAAAACAGGAAGCCAATAAAGATTTTGGAGCAAGAGTTAGTATGGAAAAAGAATTGAAGAGAAAAGAGAGTGTAACCAAACAGACAAATTAGGAGGTTGTTAACAGTAGCTAAAGCAAGAAACTATTAGGATCTAAACCAGTATGATGACAACAAAAATTGGACATATTTAACTTATATCAAAAGGGTACATTCAACAAGAATTAGTTAGCTGTAGACTAGATGGGGAAGAGGTGGGTGTCATATCGAGAGAAAACTAAAAAATGACTCTACGTTTGTAAGCAATATAGGGAAGTGTTTAGAGTGGAGTCATGGATGGAGAAAAGATATTGAGTTCTGTTTTGTACATGTTGAGTTGGAAATGTTTGTTGCAAATCCAGATAGAGATATACAGCCAATTTTGCCAATAAAGTTGGATGTCAACTGCCTGTTGATGGTAAATGAACCAATGAGAGCTGGTGAGTTCTCATATGTAGGTTTTCAGAGTGAAAAATAAAGAGGGCCAAAGTAAAGCTTTGGAGTACTTCCATAGTTCAAGAATATAATAGAGATTAACATTTAGCAAAATAGGTTGAGAAGAAGCAGCTAGACATGTAGGAGAACCAGGAGAGCAAAGTCCAAAAACAACTTAGAAGATGGGTGGAGATTCATTTTGGGTCTTGGTTAGGGGTATGGGGCCACTGAAGTCCCCTCCAACTAACTCTGTGGTTTTATGAATTACAATAAATAAATTGTACTTCACTTTTGCTCAGAGGAAAATGGGAGCAGACAAACTAGGAGCCTTGAACTGAAAATTTGGAACACTTCCTTTAGAAATTTGACAGTCAATCAGTCAATCAAGGAGAATGTGAAAGAGTCAATCAAGAAAAAATAGAAGAATTGCAATTGCTGAGTAAGGACCTAGTTGAAATAATATTAGATTAATTCATTGTATACGTGATTGGTATGTGTGTGACTTCATCCTTCAGTATTCAGTAGATGTAAGTAAAATCACTGAAAGCAGATGGTGATGCAACCCAGGGTAGGTTTAGCAAAGCATATTTGATTGTAGGAAAACGGAGTGAGGGATTTGAGGATAGAGAATAGTGTATAGTTGATTGAGAACAAGCTGTGAAGGGGGGAAATGTAATCCAAAGCATGTGTAATCCAATGAAAGAAGGGAGGTGGGATTAGGAGATAAAATATGGGATCCAAAATGCAAGCTTTTCATCATATGGGCTTTCTCCCTGTGAAAAGAAACTGCCAACTGGCTGCTGGAATTATGAGTAAAGACCTTTGTTCTCTGAAAAAGCTTTTGGTAGCATCCTTTATTTCTTCAGGCCAGTGGTACCCTAATCAGCCATTCACCAACAGCTGTTGTATACAAGAACACTGTTTCTGGCACCAGAGGAATATGAAATGCAATGAAAAATAGGTCATTGACCCTACTCATATTGAAGCTTACAATTTAACCAACTCTCATACAATGAAGAGGTTCTTTCTAAACATCATTTTCCTCTCTGATCAACTAATTTCTTAAAAATCCATTCCCCTCTTTTTCTGCTTTCTCTTGTTCCTTTTTCACTTTCATCCAGTTTTATGCTTTGTATTTTCATTGGTTCATTTCTTGTGTTACTTTTTAAAAAATTAATATTTGCCAAAACTCCATGGACAATTAGTAATAATACACTTTGAGGCTTTAGCTTGAGTTCCTTGGAAACCAAATGTTTGATTTTTAATATAAAGGTTTCCTCTCCCATTACACAGTTTTCAGAAGCTTCCATTTGTAACCAGTTCTTGTAAATGACTATAAATTTACATATTAAGAAAAGAACAGCACAGATTACGAAGTTTCGATTTGGGGTAATACTTTTAAAGTATCCTTACAAATTCTTAGCTATATTCAGCTAGATTTTGACATTGACATGATTACTAGAGCTAGATGATTTTACATACAGATTGGAATCAAAATAGACACTGCCTTTGAATACTTTAGAGCATTTTGAAGCTTAATATATTGAGAAAATACACATGATATTTTGAAGAAACATGATGAACTATTGATCATATCGACTTTCTTATGTGCTTCAGTAAAAACTCTGGCGTTTGTTCTAAAAGGACTCCGACCCTTCTAAAACTTCTGGAAAGGTAAGATGTCTGGATACCTGGGTTAAAGTCTATGGTGCTTGGATGGTAAAGGACAAGAACTTCAGATGTGTTATTCTTCCCCAGGGTTTTTCTGTGACTGCTTCGACTCTCAACATTTTTCTTTATTCATTCCACTTCAGCCGATATCTATTATTATTCTACATGATATGAACAAAACATATTTTAAATCATATTTACTTAAATTTCTCATTCTGTATTTTGTTTGTTTGTTTTAGTATATATATTCTAGGACAGATTTTACTCCCCTCCCTAATGAGGAATGATAGATAATAGAATAATAAATATTTATATTCTGAGTGTACTACAATACTAAGTGAGTATGACTATTATAAATAATGTCTCCCCTTGCAACTCTGCTAAGACTCCATTTTATAATATTCACTCCTTCATATTGTAATAATAGAAAGTTCTAGATGAGCTGAAAAGACTTCAGAGAAGAGCAACAGAAATTATTAGGAGTTTGGAGGGTCTGACTTATGAGGAAAGATTTAAAGAATTAAACATGTATAACTTGGCAAAGCAATAGCTATATTGAGACATGACCAAACTCCCCAAATATGTGCAAATGATACTTAAAAGGAAAGAAATGTTAATCTAATTGAATTTTTTTATTTCAAAATACATACATATATGGAATGTTAAAAAATTCACTAATGGGAAAAATATGAAAAACAATCAAAGTAAAGAATAAAGCTCTACAAGGAATAGAGAGCTAAAGAAATTGGACAATGACTTGGATTTCACCAAAATGTACACATAGACAAAAGCAATGTATTTTAATTATCATTCAATCAATAAAATGAGCATCTTTTAAAGCTGACATATAAGGGGTTATTGGAGACAATTCCTTCCCGCAAGCAAAGAGTAGTCCACAACATATTGATCAGTCAGTCAGCAAATAAAAAATAAAAAAAATACATTGGTTTTGTTTGTACAAAAACTTTTAAATTTGATGTATTCCAAATTATTTATTTTGCATTTTGTGACTCTTTCTAAGTCTTGCTTGGTTTTAAAATCTTTCCCCTCCCAAAGGTCTGACATGTATACTATTCTGTGTTCGCCTAATTTTCTTATAGTTTCCTTCTTTATGTTCAAGTCATTCACCCATTTTGAATTTATCTTGATGTAGGGTGTGAGGTGTTGATCTAAACCTAATCTCTCCCATACTGTCTTCCAATTTTCCCAGCAGTTTTTATGAAATAGTATGTTTTTGTCCCAAAAGTTGGGTTCTCTGGGTTTGTCGTATACTGTCCTGCTGAGGTCACTTACCCCAAGTCTATTCCACTGATCCTCCTTTCTGTCTCTTAGCCAGTACCAAATTGTTTTGATGACTGCTGCTTTATAATATAGTCTGAGATCTGGGACTGCAAGGCCCCCTTCCTTTGTATTTTTTTTTCATTATTTCCCTGGATATCCTTGATCCTTTGTTCTTCCAAATGAACTTTGTTATGTTTTTTTCTAAATCAGTAAAAAAATTTTTTGGAAATTCAATGGGTATGGCACTAAATAGATAGATGAGTTTGGGTAGGATGGTCATTTTTATTATATTGGCTCGTCCTACCCATGAGCAGTTAATGTTCTTCCAATTGTTCAAGTCTAGTTTTAGTTGTGTGGAGAGTGTTTTGCAGTTGTGTTCATATAGTTCCTGTGTTTGTTTCGTGAGACAGATTTCTAAGTATTTTATTTTGTCTAAGGTGATTTTGAATGGGATTTCTCTTTCTAATTCTTGCTGCTGAGCTGTGTTGGAAATATATATAAATGCTGATGACTTATGTGGATTTATTTTGTATCCTGCAACTTTGCTAAAGTTGTTGATTATTTCGATTAGCTTTTTGGTTGAATCTCTAGGATTCTTTAAGTAGACCATCATGTCATCTGCAAAGAGTGATAATTTGGTCTCCTCCTTGCCTATTTTAATGCCTTCAATTTCTTTTTCTTCTCTAATTGCTACAGCTAGTGTTTCTAGTATAATGTCAAATAATAGAGGTGATAATGGGCATCCTTGTTTCACTCCTGATCTTATTGGGAATGCAGCTAGTTTATCCCCATTGCAGATGATATTAGTTGATGGTTTTAGATATATACTGTCTATTATTTTTAGGAAAGGCCCTTCTATTCCTATGCTTTCTAGTATTTTTAATAGGAATGGGTGTTGTATTTTATCAAAGGCTTTTTCTGCGTCTATTGAAATAATCATGTGATTTTTGTTGGTTTGCTTGTTGATGTGGTCAATTATGTGTATAAACTTCTTAAGAGCAGAAACTATGTTTTGTTCATCTTTGTAGCTCCATAAATAAGATAATATAGTAGGTAGTCTACAAATATTTCTTCAATTTAAATTAATACCCATCAGTCGATTATAATTTCACTATAATAGAGCATCATTCTGATTCAGAGAGAACTAAACATAGCTTGTAAGATTAGAGCTTTAATATTATTAATACAAAATTACATCTCTCATTATTTATTAGTTTTGAATTATAAGACTCATGCTCATAAAACTAATAATTTCCTTCTAAGTTTGATCTTATTTGGAATGACTGAAAAAGAACTGTTCTCAAAGTAGTGAGCTCAGTTAAAATTCCACCTCTACAAACACACTTGAGTTTGTGACCCTGGGCAAGTTACTTCATATACATATGTATGTATGTATGTATGTATTATATGTATGTATGTATTATAATAATGTATATAAAACAGAACCCTTTATACCCAAAAGTCATAGAGAACCTCAAAGAGTTTTTGTTTATTTCAAAATGTCTTGAATATTTAATATATTAGAATTAAAATGGAAAATTTTAAATTTATTATTTCCTTTTGAAATGACAATAAATTTATATATTACTATAAAAACTTGTTTTATATATTTGTAAATCTCTTTAGTGGATGACATAAAGAATGAAGCTAGATTATAATATCTACTTCTGCATTTGATTTGAGGCTTTCTGTTCTTTTAGGGCAAGTACCTCTGCCGTGAGGGCTTGCAGAGCCCCTTTCAGGGCTGCTCATCCACCTTTGGTGCTCAATTGTCACCCAAGTGTCACCTGTACATCCAAGTAGCTGAAGCATTCAGGGTGGAGACACTCAGTAAAACCATCTCAAGTCAAATCATGCTTAGTGTAACTGATGAGCTTCAAACCAGCTAGTGAATTAGGGAGATGTCTAATCAAAGGCAAGAAGACTTCTCTGGGCAGAATGGGTGGATAAAAATATTCTTGTTGCTACAGCCATGAAGGTGGCTAAAACAGGCATTGTGGAATGCTCAGAATTTAGTCAGACATCAAAGAAGCCAAGATAGTCCACTGTATTCTGGGCAACTGCTGGTGGTCTTGACTTCTCTCTGGCCACTCGATACCAATAACTCTGGAAGAAAGAGTGAGGCTGACAACACTGCATGAAGAATCCAATTCACAAGCAAATCAGGGTATTACCCAGCATTCAGTGTTGTGATATCATTGGTCTTCAAAACTAAAGGAAGAACAACAATTTGTGTTTTGTCTTAGTAATATTATGAAAGATGGTTTTGACTTTATAGACCTCTAACAGAGTCTCAGCAATCCCCGTGGTCTGCATACTGGACTTGGAGAACACCAGGTTTCTATCAATGAAATCACGTCACTAGTCTCTATATTTGTAACTGGCCTATCATTAGTACACCATCTTTAGGTGCCTTCCCAAATTTTTCCAAAAAGAGATCATTTTAAATCATTGAATCCTTATGTTAACGTAGAATTCATATCAAAATAACTAAGCATATTAATATTAAAAATATTTTTTCCTTTTGAATTAGACCTTGTATTGAAATGTTACACTCTTAGAATAAGTAGTTCTTTATTTGTTTTTGCAAGAAAAACAAATCCTTGAGAACAGTTAAAGTTCTTTCTCTTTAATCCTCAATTATTTGTAATGTTGATTTCTAGTCCCTTTTCCATCTTTACCCATGTCTTCTTATAAGTCAACCTTGAGTTGAAATATTCTTTCAACATATCTCAGATATTTGTGCCTCTAGTTGATAAGAATACTTCTAGAACCTTTGACCTTTATATAGTTCTTTAATTTTTGCTTCTAGTGTCAAAGCAACTTGGTGTCAAAGACCCATGCAGTCTTTTTTACAAATTATGAGATTACAAAAGCAAATCACTTTGTATATCAAAGTACTATATAAATCGTAGCTATGTTTTTATCACCCTCCCATAGGCCACTACTTTTCTAAATCTATTAATCTTTTTTGTATTTTATCAGAGGAAAGGATATAATTTACTTTTCTCATTTCCTTGCTCTCAATTCTTCTATTTCAATTCTTGGAGTACATAAAAATAAGATTGTGGATGAGCCTACTTTATCACTGATTGAGTAGCTTTCTCCTTAGTCATTTCTGGAAAGCATCCTGCTCTGCTTTGACTGCTACTTGGCAAAACCTGAAAAAAGACACCATCCCTTTGATATCCAGATAAACTTCAAAACCTAAAATGTTGCAAGGTGCCAACTCTTAATGATAATACTACCACTGAAACGAATATGTAGAGTGTCTTCCCACAGACTTTGCAAATAACTTGATGTGACCCTCGAGAAATCATTTAACACTTCCCTTTCCCATTTTTTTAATCTGTACATTTAGGTAGATGAACTTAATGGTCTCTAAGATCTTCTCAAATTCTGTGATCAATGAATTATGGGATAATTTTTCTCTTGCTTACTCCATTCTCCCTTGTTCATCTCTTTCCAACTTCTCCAGATTTCAAGATTTTATTTCCATTATGAAATGTTAAGCCTATGCTTCATAAAACATTTATGTTTTATGTTATATTTATAATGTCAACAGAGATATTTTCTCTTAGACTTTTGTTGCTTATGTTCTAAGAATTCTCCTTTGAGGACTTGTTGAATGTCTAATGATTATATGATGATATGATAATGATAAAAATAGAAGCTCAAGAGCAAGTGGTATGTGAGAATAAATACTATATCTATTAAATGATGGAATTCCTTTAATTTCTTAGATATTATTGAAACATCTATCATGAATGATGAATTCATTTAATATTTACTTAAATACACATAGTTTGACAAAATTCCCTTGTTATTTAATATGCAAGTTTTTTATCTTTAAATAAAATGAAAAATAACTTTTCAGGATATTCCCAATTTATTAATTTTTCAGGATTTGCTTTTTTAAAAAAACAGATGAGTTATGTGAATGCACATCTAAAGCAACACCATGACTCTAAAGAGACCCTAGCAATCTTAATTAATTTATTGACTCAAGTGCAATTATTCCCTCTGAATGGTCTACTGTGCAATCTCTCCCCTGTCTGCAGGGTTTTCCTCTTCCTTTTACTATATATGTTTCTATTGAAGAAGGGGAAAGCACATTTATTTAGAATTCCATTAACATATTTTTGAAGTCCTCGGCATTTTTGTATAAGTGCATTAGATTTTTGAGAACATAGGTGCGATTAAGTGTAATTTAATATAGACGTGACCAGCTTTGGTGTCCCTGGGTAGTGGAAATTCAATCTTTTTTTTTAATTAGTATTTGAAAAGGAAGGCCTCCTCTAGTCATCATAATCGTATTTTCACTGTACTTTTATTCCTTTCCAGATCTGACTGTCTTAAAATTTAATTACTGTTAGCAAAACCTTTGTGGGGGAGAAGAAAGATATCCTGGTAATAGTGTTAGCATATTAAATGTAATTTTCAGGTGGCCCTCTTAAGGAATCCTGGACTCTTCAATAGAGCCAATTTAACCACCCTTTGAGTCAGTTTAGATGCATTAAAACTCTGAAATATGTCTCTTCACAGTCTTCCATGATGCCTTCAAACTTCATCGTCCAAGTGCATTAGTGTACTCATTCATTTATGGTCAAGCTGCTAAATTGGAGCTGCATTTCATTGCTCTTCATTAGTGTGTTGGGAAAGACATTCTGGGTCTCACACGTTTTGGGGAGAGTAGAGTTTGGGTTTTTGTGAAACCGATGGTACCTCTTTATATTATCTCAAAACCTGGAGGCAATGTCTGCACCCACCAAAAAAATAAACAGTATTAATATTAATAAAGGAAGCTAGTATAACTTTTTAGTACTTATCTAAACACTGTGTCAACAGTTAAATCTAGTCAATGCCAAACTGTAAGAGCCAGGCTTCTCAATGAGTGCCATTATAGACCAAAAGTATAAACTGAATTAAAGGACAACAGCCCCAGGCTACAATTAGTTATATATGTAAACTTAGGGCATTGTGGCTAAGTAAATATTGTTCTCCATCTCCCGGCTTACTGTACCATCCCTCTACCTCTCTCTGTGACGAATATCCCAACATTTGACTAGGGAAATGGCTTAACAAAAGCAGCTGATGTTCATCAGTCTCTAGTCCTCTCAGGCAACTTCTGACACTTCTGACAGGAGAAGGACAAGCACCTGCAGCATTCTGGTGGCCCCAAAGGGTTGTTTGTCAGCTGAGCTGTATCTAATTACTGTATCTAATTACAGAATTAACATATCCACGTTTCTATCTTTTTGTCTTAATTGGTGTTTTTATTCCCTGAACCAACGATGGCCAAAGAATCCAAACAAGCTGCATTTCAAATTATAATCATCTCTGCCATGTTTCCCTCTTTTACTTGTAGCAAATACACAGAAGCTTGTTAAAATGTAATGAATTATTTCCCTTGGCCCTAGGGTATATGGATAACAATTTTAACTTTTCAAATAATGTATCTTTAATGAATCTTAGCCATGATATAACTAACCTAAAAATCCAGCTGGGTCAGAATGATTTGGGGGTGAGGGTCTTTGGCATTGAATACAGGGAACCATTCCACTTTACATCAACAGAAGAGACAGTCTTTACGCTGTAGAGTCTAACACTCATTCTCAGAGGTGAGGGGAAGTGAGACATTAAAGAGAGTACCACTGGAGCAACACAATCTGATGGAATGTCATCAGAGAACTACAGCACAAGGTATGACTGACAAAAAGGAAGCACCCTATTCCTTATGTCAGCCCCTGGAACAAGGTTCCATTCTCCAAAGGTTGGCTTCAGTTCATCCTGTACAGCTGAGTTTGCTTTGATTTGTCAAGAGACTGCTTAGAGGAATTGTTGGTTGTAATATAATTCCAGAGACCTTATTTACAAACTAAATAAGACATATCAAGTAACAAAGGATGTTAGTTTTTGTTTCATTTGTGAATGAAGCAGATAGAATATTTAAAATCGCAATTTCCTAAGAGAAACCTAGGATGAGTGGTCATTGGCCATGCTTATGTTCTTCATTTCAGAATTCACATAATACTGTCACAAGTGAGTAAAGTATACTTACTTGGTTTCTTTATCAGAGAAAGCCAAATGGGCTTCATTGTATGATAGGGAGATCAACATTTGATTTCCCCTAATATCAATGATTTATTACTTAAATTCACGTTACCTTTGCTGTTTTCCAAAAAAACATGATATAAGTGTGTATCCATTCTTTTACTGGGCACTTCAAGCTAAAGGGTCATTTTCCCTCTTTAATATACATGCATGAGTTTATTTCCCTTATAATTTGCTACAGAACCAGTCAAAAGAAGAGATTGAAATGTAGTAATGAAGTGCTTTCCCCTTCTTTTGTAGTATATTTCATATTTATTCCATGATAAGGGAGGAAACTTAATAGTAATAATTTGAAGTTGAAAGAGAAAGGCCAGATAATATTCTCTGTTATATAAGCAATTGTTATCCATGTATATTTACATTCACATTCTCAATGTTTCTGTCGGGCATTGTCCAATGAAATAGAGTTCTATTCAGAATGCTGGACTTTGAATGAGGAAGATTTGGGTTCAGGATTTCTTCTCTGACACTATCTGGGTGATCCTGGGTGAAGGAATAAGTATTCCTTCATGATCTACTTCACAAAGTTGTTTTGATACTCAGATGAGATGACGTGCACAAAAATGCTTTGCAAATCTTAAGGCAGTATATTAATCCCAGTTATCATTACTGATTCACAGATTCAGGATGCCAAGTTCCCGTGATCACTGCCTCCTGCTCCTTGGTAGCACTCCAACTCTTCATTTCCCAGTTTTGGCTACCATGTTCCTAGTGGTTGTTTTGTCTACTTTAGCTCCTGTCACTATTCTTCATGCCTGAGGCATGCTGTCTTTTTAAAGGGAAAAAGCAGAGAGACAGAATGAAGCCCCAGTTTGCCAATGTCCCACAAATTGGCTTTTTATGTCCGTAGTTCCTGGTGACTTTGGAGAAATCACCAAATTTCTCTGGTTCCAAACTTTCTCATCTATAAAATAAACATGCTGTGCTGAAAGATGTGACAAGGCTCTCGCAGCTCTCGAATCTCTCATTGTTCAATATTCTTACACTCCACTTAGTTCACCTGTTTGCTAGGTGATCGTGATTAGAGCAATAACAATAATATCTAATGTTTATATAGCACTTCAAGGTTTGCAGAGAACTTTTCCTGTCTTATATCATTTGATCCTCACAAAACCCATTTGAGTCAAGTGATATTATTAAATACCCCCATTTTAGGCATGTGGAAACTGGGTTAAAGAGAAATTAAGTGACTTGTCCATTAATACGTCATAGCTAATAAATATCTGAAGTAGGATTTGAACCCAGCTATCTCTGGCTCAAAGTCCAACACTCTACCTAGCAGATTGAGTTGTTCATTTTTGGGGAAAAAAAAACAACAAATAACAAAAAAAAACCTTACATTCTTTCTTAGAATCAGCATTGGTTCTGAGACAGAAGAGTGGTAAGGGCTAAGCAGTGTGGGTTGCATGATTTGCCCAGGGTCATATAACTAGGAAGAGCCTAAAGCAAGATTTGAACTCAAAATCTCCCCTCTCTAGACCTGGATCTCAATCCACTGAACTATGTAGCTGACCCACTTTCTCCACTTTTGTATCTTATGATTTTGATTAGTATGGGTGGTTTATTATTAGATGGGTATTTAAATATATATATATATATATACACATATATATATATATATATATATAGTGCTTGTGGCAGAACTTACTGATATTATAATGCCCTGCAAGGTCTGTTGTACCTGGAAAGGGTTATAAGTTACAAGAAGTTAGCCATGTATGTCTGTGAAATGTGTATTCTAATCTCTTGCATTTGCTAGAAAGCTGCACTTTACAGTTCCATAAATTATCAGAAAATCCAAGGATCATTCATTTCTCCCATACCATAGATAATTCCATCTTTCCACTGAGAGAGAATGTGTTCCTTTGTGGAATTTGCAATCATGTGAGAAAAAAGATTAATTGCTAATAGTCCTTTGATCTGAATTTCAGTAGATTTGGTGCAGGTGTTCACCGGATGTTTTGTTTCTCCCTCTCTCCTTTAATGATAGTTTAAGTGGTCTTGTTGTATTTTGCACCCAAAAGGAAATTGCAGGAGGAAAAATGGGATTATTTAATCAGAGCTATAAGGGGATTGAGAACACCCTAAATGAGACCTCCTTTTTTACAGAGAAGGAAACTTAGGACCAGAGAGGATAAGTGATTTGGCTTTGATCATGCAGATAACCTGTCTAAGACAAGATATGAACCCAAGTCTTGATTCCAAGTCCATCTCTCTAACCACTAGAACATGTTTGCCACTCAAAAACTTGTAAGACTAGATGTTTTACTATGTCTAGACAAAGGGATTTATCTGGCACATCACCTGTCATTCTGGGGAGTGACAAACCTTAGACAAGGCTAGCAAGACAGAGTTGGACAAAAGGCAAGTTCTAATGGTCAGAAGCCTAAAGAACGAAACAAGTGAAGGGTGATTTGTAGGTGGATAATAAGTTCTAAGAGGAGCACCGGTGCACGGGTAGAGTGTCAGGTTGGTGAACTTGATCCCAAGTGCAGGAAATCATCAATCAGAGATTGTCTTCTCTCTTTCCTTGTTATTTAATACCACCCGCCTAGGTATGAGTGGTTATAGAGCTACAAGGGTAAATAAAGGAACTGAGAGGTCTGGAGGTGAAAATTAATCCTAAGGCAAGAATTAGTTTTGCCAAGATTCCCTTTTACCCCATGGAGAAGTTATAGTAATCAGAAAATGTGCCAGTTGTAATAATATTTCCTCCAATAAACTCCTAAATCATCTTGTTGAGTTGTCAGATGGATAATTTTTCCTCGTGTTTAATAATAATTAATAAGAACCATTATTTACATGCAAATTTAGAATTTTTAAAGTGAGCTACAAATTTTATCTCACTTTATCCTCAGAATAACCTTGTGAAGTAAGCACCATTATTATCCTTATTTTACAGATGAAGAAACTGAGGCATATAGGAGTTAAATGACTCACCCAGAGTTTGATAGCTAATAAATGTTTGAGACAGGTTTTGAACTAATGTCTAATAACTTCAAATACTGTGCCCTGTCCATCGTATCCACTAGTTTTTTTTTTTCATAGTACATCTGGAATCAATGCAAAAAGATGCCTTTTTTGGCTCAAATATGATAGAAAAAGCTGTCACATATAATAGCCAAATGCCCAGGAATCCATCTTTATTATTGCTGTTATTATTCTAATGTTATGGTTCAGGTCACAGAGTTTTCTTTTCCCTTTTCTTGCTGAGCTGTAAAAGAATTCTTTTTAGTTCCATTTTCTTTGTTTTGGTCCTTCAGGCCTGTTTAGAAATAATAGCCATAGAGCATAAAGGTTTATGAGTTCCTATAAGTCAAGATAGTACACAGCAAAGCAATATCTTATATAGAATTACTGCTTAGTAGAAGATATGCTAACTCAAAACATTTTGGGGATTTAGACTTTTAAAAAAATACATAACTTTAAATCTTAGGTGTTTGGTTCTAAGGTGAAATTAAAATAATTTACAATAGCAGTGTTCTTAGGTGCAGTTGAGAATTATTGGAGTTCTTTTCCAACTACTGGAAGTAGCTTGAGAAAAGATCAGATTTGGACCACTTATTTTTATTGACAGACTCTGAGGAGGTAGCAGCTGTACCCCCACGTGAAAAAGCCCCACTGATGTGTGTGCATGAGAATGACCTGCAGGCTCTAAAAGAGTGCCATGCATTTGACTGGAGCTGACGGTGAATGGTGTAGAAAACTTGAGTGGAATGCCATGAGGAAGCTGAGTGGCCACTTCCTTGCTGAGAGTTTTGGTGAATTTCAGGGAGTTGGATTGGGGATGATTTCTGTAGCTTACCTCTGACTCTGGCTTTCCCTCCCCAACTTTGTTCACAAAGAACGTAGGGCTTGAGGGATGAGTGCAGAAATGAGACATGAGTGGCCATGGAAAGGGGCAGGAGATCTGTTTGCAATAGAAAGTCAGAAGTAAAGGAGCCATGGAAAGATGCCATCACAACATGGCAGAGCAGACTGCTACTGCTTCCTCAGTGGACTGGCTGATCCATGATTGTCTGGACTATGACTGAGGTCTGTGGTACCTGCTGGTGACAAGAAAGACACGACTGAGAATAGCACAACCATGGTTGCTTCCAATTCCAGTCCACCTAGATTCTGAGTCCATTTTACTGGCCTGTGAATTGTGTTCAGAATTCCCCTAGAATTTCTGGGTCTTCACTTGATAACTGGAAGCATGAATAGATTCTTTTGTTCACTGATAGAGGGAACATTATATTCAATTATGTATTTCTTATATGTCTGCATTCAATCAATTCTACGTTTGGGGGTGTCTTTACAACAAAGAAAAAAAGAGGAAGGAGGATATGTGTTGACAGGGTCACCTAGAAACAAAGCATTAGAATGTTTATGAATGGGCCCTTTTTGGTTATAATAATCACTAGTTTCTGAGAAAAATATATTCTGCATTAGAGAATACATAGTTTTTTTGTTACACGTGCTAAAAATGGCCTTTCTATTCATTAATATTTTTAGTACATCATTGTAAAGTATCTATGAAAGAAAAATTTTAAAACTAAATTCAAATAGATATAAAGTTTTTATAGAAAAATAAAATATTCTTCCCGTTTTTTAATCTATGGATTTCTTTTTCTTTCTTCTTTCTTGAGGTTATTACTTCAACCAAAAAAAAAATCATCTCTTTATCCTTATGCTACATTTTACTGATTTGTGATTGGCAATGCTTTTATTTTAAAAAGAAATCTCAAAAATATTATAATTTTATATTCTTTATCCAAATTGTGTCCATGGTGTGGGGAATCTAATTTATGAAGGGAAATCTATGGTTATTTGCATAATTTTGGTGCTGTGAACAAAAGATAATCTGGATGCTTCTTAATGTAGCACTTTGGCTTTACTTTAAATTTGATTGTTCACTACCTAAATCTTATTTTTACTTTTTCTCCATAGATTTGCTTAAAATACATATTTTCTAAATATTTTCCATCTTGCACAAAATCAGGTCAATATTACTGTTAATCAATTGAGTTCTGCATTTGTTGTTGTAGAATTATTGTTAAAGGGGGCAGCTAGATGTCTCAGTGAATTGAAAGTCAAGCCCAGAGATGGAAGGTTCTGGGTTCAAATTTGTCCTCAGACACTTCCTAGTTGTGTGACCCTGGGCAAGTCACTTAACCCTTGCCTAGCCCTTACCAGCCCTTACCCTTCTTCTGCCTTGGGACCAATATACAATATTGGTTCCAAGACATAAAGTACATGTTTAAAGAAAAAGGATCATCATTAAAACTGCTTGTATTTTCCCCCATTAAAATACATGTTATTTATAGTGATTTTGCATCATTCTTTTCTCCTTCCTTCAATCAGTCTTCCAATGTACTCTAACTTCTTATTGCCCATCCAATAATTCTGGCACTTCCTTTTTCCTCTTGTTCCTTCAAAAGGCTTTTTGGAACCCAAGATGGGGGGGGGGGAGAGGAACAAATTCCTTCCTTTTTAGTTAGATACAATTTATCCATTTCCCTTTATTTCTCTCATCTAAATGACATCAGAAAATCAGTATTTCTTCACCTTGGTACTTACTGTTAGCTATTTTGCATATAAGCATATTATTTGTTGTTATGTAATTTTGGTTGTGTCAAACTCTTTGTCACCCCACTTCAGATCTTCTTGGAAAAGATGAAAGACCTTGCCATTCCCATCTCCAGCTCATTTGACAGAAGGGGAAACTGAGGCAAACTGACTTAAGCAACTTGTCCTGAGTTACATAATTTATATGTATCCGAGGCCACATTTGATCTCATAAAGATGAATCTTCCTAACAGCAAATCCAGTGCTCTATCTACTGAGCCACCTAGCTGTCTAATCATTCAAACATATAGTATACATGGCCAAAATTATTTAAATGGATTTGTGATTTCATTGATGTAGATACTCCCTCCAGTCATGCAGGTTGCAACTCATTCATGCTTTCCCATCTTGCGTGAGTTTTGTCCTTATCCTTCAGACACAGACCAGCTACAATGCTAGAAACTTTTCTTGTTCTTTCTTTATATAACTGGAACATGGAGGGTATTGCTTTGTAACATTATATCCTAATATAATTTTTATTCTTTAATATGTTTTGCCATATTTACTTACCTTGTTTTAATATCATCAATATCAAATTATATGTGGATTTCATTTATATAATTCTGTGAAGTCTCCATAGAATTTCTCTACCATTTCATCCTTTGTAGGAAATAGTAATCTTTTCCTCCAATACTTATCATGAACATTACAATAGAAAATGATTGAATGTTCCATCAAATTTTCTTCTTGCCTTCAGATACATGAGAAAATCAAATCTAGAAGTTCCTTTACTTGTCTCTCCAAAGTAGAGCTGTGAACCATTCTTTCATTTTAATTTTAAATTCCTTCCAATTTCTGCTATCCTTTGTAGCAAGCATGTCATGCTTGATATGATTTCATTTTATCTGGATTTTGCCTTCAGAGTAGTAACAGCTACATTAATGTTTATAGGTGGTTTACTGTGTAATTTCTTGTATCGCTGACCCTGCTACCACAAGCACAGGGCTGAGGACCTCTTTGTATTATTTCTTTGTAAAATATTGGTTTGTGGATTGCCATAGCCAAAGAATTCTTGCCATTGCTCAATCAGCTGTTGACAAGGCAAACACTCCATCTAGTTTAATCTTTAAAATACTAATCTATTCTCTTTTAAGGATTATACCATAATCTTTTCCAGATTGATAGAACCTTCTAGAACTTTCACTTAACTACCATAGCCTTCAGGAACCCAAAACCATCTACAAGCTATGAAACAGAATACAACTTTATGAAAAATAGTATACACAGTAAGGAGTTAATAACTTTGCTAAACACTCTCTGACTCCTTTCATACTTAGGTTTCTTAAATGACCAAATTGCCAAATTGAACTTTTTAATGTTTGTTTGGGTTTTTAAAAAACATTTTACTTAATATTCTGAAAATTTGACAATGAAATATATTTCATTTGTTCCCGAGTACCCTTAGCTTTCATCCATCATTAATACTTTTCTATTCTCTCTAGAACATATTTCCAGTAAAAACACTTTATGCTTCATATTCTCAGTTCATGTAGAACAAATGTGTTGTGTTTCTATTTGGCAGAGGTTCAGAAATGTGGTGGAGAGGTGATATCAGCAACCAATGGAACTTTGGTACATGTGTGGGTATACATATACCTGCCCAATTTGTTTGGGGGGTGGTGTAGATATTGTGTATGTACATATATATATGTATATGTATATGTATATGTATATATATATATATATATAGCATAGAGAGGGAGGGAAAGAGAGAGGGAGAGAGAAGAAAGGAGAAGAAGGAAAAGAAAGAAAGAAAGAAAGAAAGAAAGAAAGAAAGAAAGAAAGAAAGAAAGAAAGAAAGAAAGAAAGAAAGAAAGAAAGAAAGAAAGAAAGAAAGAAAGAAAGAAGGAAGGAAGGAAGGAAGGAAGGAAGGAAGGAAGGAAGGAAGGAAGGAAGGAAGGAAGGAAGGAAGGAAGGAAGGAAGGAAGGAAGGAAGAAAAAAGAAAGAAGGAAGTTGTTGGAAGGGAGAAGAGGAAAAGTGAAAACATTTCTGTAGAAATTAAATTTCTGGGGAAAAGATATCATAACATAGATAGACAGGTCAAGCTAAATGGCAATTGCAAAACTCACCTCTAAGCTATAATCAATGCTGCCAAAAAGAAAGGGAGTAGATAAACCCAGGTTCAGTTACAGAGGTTTAGATAAATGATAATAGCTGAAAACATGTCATAGAAACTCTGTTTAAAAAAAATAAACATGACTACAGAAAAAGATGGTCAGATATTGATTGATCTTTGCCAGAGGACTACAAACAAAGGTAAAGTGACCATTTAGATATATTATACTTGGGATTCTTGGTCAGGTACAGTTTAGACTAAGACAACCTCTTGTGAGCATTCCAACTCAGAATTTCTTCTGTTAGAGCTCCATTGTGCCTCCCTGTGTAGTTTATACACACAATTCTTCAAGTATTTGAGGGTTTTCTCATACAGCTGATTTATTCAAACTCACATATGGGCTAGATTAGAGCTCTATTGGGAGCTAGCAGAAAAATACTCAGATCCCTGTTTTTGTACCCATTTCCATCAGCTTTTTTGGTGAAAAAACCAAACTTCAAAAATACTTTAATATATTCTGAGTTGCTCATTTGGAAATCTGAGGACATTGGAAATAGCCTTTTTGTTAAAAATAAAATAAAAATAAAATAATTAACAGCCACTTTTGATTCATTCAAACACGGTGAGAAATAGCTCTACCACTTAAAATGTTCGTGAGCTCCTGTGGAGACCGTGACTTTGATTGATTTCTGCTGTCCTCTTTTGATTCAACAGTTCCTTCAATAATCCAATATGCTCATCATCACAGGACTATGTAGCAACTTAATTATTGAGGAGAGGTAGGTGCTATTTGTCTTTCTGCAGATATTTTGACATCATACTAGGCATTATGTGATGCATGAACCAGGCTTTACATTCTAATAAAAAAAAGCATAGGAGCTCTTTCTTGTCACTCAGGTTTTACCAACTTAATAAAATAATAGGGAATAGATAATACAAATAACAGTATAACTAAAGATGATGAGAATACAAATCATTCCAAGAATCAAAAAGGTAGAACATGCATATGCAAGCATTGCCTTATGTGTATGTGTGTGCGTGTGTGTGCCTGCACCTGTATTAGTGTAATATATAAATATGTTCTTTTTGCTCTAGACTTCTGATTTCATTAGTATAGGGAACTTCTGGTGAAGAAACACATTCTACCAATGCAGAACAGAAACCTTTCTGCAACCCATTGTATCATAGAGTGTGCTGGACCACTTTTATGTTAAATCATTTGCCTGGAGTCTCATTCAGTATTTCAAAGACTAAACTTCAACTTACATCTTTTTGAGTCCAGAGACCTATGCTTATCCACTATATTGTGTGTTCTCTATGATGTAAAAGGCTATGATAAATTATTATGGTAGCCCTTCTCCCCAGCTACTTCCATATTTTGTATTACCACTGATAGACCCAATTCCCATAAGGTGAATATTACTATTTCAGAGTAAATAAGAATAATCTTAAAGGGTTAGGTTTCTAACACTGTAGTTTATGAGCCCTTCCTATTGTGTCTCCCCTTAACAATCAGCCAATCAGACTAACTAATCTTTGAAGAAAAGAATATACCGAAGAATAGTGATAATAGTAATTCAATTATAGAAAGCTTCCCTCTCAACTGGATAATCATTTTTCCCTTGCACATATAAGGGACCTTGGAAGAGTAGGCTCAAGCTTAAAATACAATGATAGTGAGAAAGAGCACATGGAAGAGGGATATTTCACCATTCTGTGGTTCTGGAAGATTTTTCCTTCTTTCTTAGAGCTCTCATGAAGTTCTTCTTAAGTGTGTCTATGTTGGGTTCTATGAATCTGTGCCCTTTTAGAAATGCTGGTGAATTGGTCTGTCCATTCAAGAAATCACTTTGGAAATATGCCTCAAAAATTACTAGCCTGTGCCCACTTCTTGACCAAGCGATACCACCTCTGGCATAAAAGATATCCAAGAAATTCATGAAGGTGAGCCAGACATAAAATGGCTTAAAACACATCCCTAGCCCAATTCAGTCCATTTCCATAAATACTGATAAATGAATAATTTCATTAAAAGATTTAGATGAGGCTTTCTGCATGTTGGATAGATCCTCCGTGGAGGACTTATTAGAGAACATAGACAAAACTTAAAAGGTTTCAAGGGCATGAATGGGTTCCTGCTATTCCTTTCAAAGGGATGTTTATATTAAAGAAATACTGGATACATTGAAGTATTTGAGTATTAAATAATAATAACATTCACATTGCTCATTAAATAAGAAAAGCACTTTGCCTCTGTTATTTTATTTGATTCTTAATAAATACATATTAAAAAAAAGAATTTCACTGAATTTATAATGAAATTATATGCAAAGGAAGATAGGTGACCTGATTCAAGGAAGGATAATTGTAGCCTTAAATGAGATTGGGGTAAAATACCAACTTTCTCTCCAGAGGGCTCCTCATTTTCAAATTGTTGTTGTAATCATTTATTCAAAAATAAGTGTCTCTTTCCAAAGTGTAAGGGCAGGAATGCTAGAGTGAGTGTCACTTTCAAAGCTTTTTTCTGCATAATCACAATGCTCTGGAGCCTAAACAATATATAACCCCACTTTACTTTTCCTATTTTTCTGTCAAAGAGTGGAAATGAACCACATTTGTTTTATGCTGTTCTTCTATCTTATGAATCCTGTCCTTATAAAAATTTGTAAAGATATTATCAGATCCACAAAAGAGACAATATTTAACGTTAGGTAAAATTGTGTCTTTTGAAATCAGAAAGGATACTGTGGGGTAACACCATCATATTGTCTCCCCATTAGACTATGAGCTACTTGAGAGCAAACTATTTTTGTCTTTCTTTGTATCCCCAGTATTTAGCATGATATCTAGTACAAAGGAGACAGTTAATAAGTCTTTGTTGACAAAGCCAACATTTTAACCAAAACCAAAAGAAAGAACCATAAGATAGCCTTTCATAATGTCATTTTTAATTTTAATTTTTTCAGATTACACGTCAATACAAAGTTTAATATGCACTTTCCAACATTTTGCAATTTATGTTCTCTCCCTCCCTCCCACTGCAATTCCCCAAGAAGGTTGTTAATGTGTTATAAGTTATAATTATGTTCTCATATAGTTCATCGTAATGTGTTCATCAAGTTATGAAATCTGACTCACTAACCTTGCTTTTAAATTCATCCTACAAACATTTAATTTTCACATAACACTTACATTCCCCACTATGAACTCTTTAGCCAAAAAAAAATTCTGAATTCCCCCAGTCCACAGTTGCCTTTTCTGTACCTTTCCCTTTTCTGAAAATTTGGATAAGCCATGAAGCAGTAAAAACCAATCCATAACTTGCCATATCCAAGAATCATTTCTATTTTAAGGGTCTGAGGCCACATTTGAACTTACAAAGATGAGTCTTCCGACTCCAAGCTTTATGGTCTTTCCACTGAATATTTGTGAGGAATTCCTCAGTTGTTCACTTCCTCTGGAGTCTTATCCGTTTGGGTATGATCTCTAATGATACTGGCATTGCCATCCATACATTCTCTTTCTGTGTATCTCCCATCTACATCCTCACATTAGTTCTCCACTCTAGGGAGAGTTTGTACAAAATGCTAGAAGCTTCCTTCTGTGCCTTTCTTTTCATGATTGTCCCATATCTTTTTCTGGTACAACATGATTGATCCATTTCCTTGTCACATTTGCTTAATCATAAGATCAGAGATTTTAAAATATAATATTCCATAAAACTGAGGCACAAGGAGGTTTTGTTGTTGTGGTGGTAGTGTTGTTTTTTGTTTGTTGTTTTAACTCACCTGGAGTCACAAAGCTGAAAAGTGCCTGAAGAGAGAACTGAACCAACCTATGTTCTTCTGATAAATATCCACTAAATTATACTTCCTCTCAAATGACTATTCTAAATATTTCCAAAATGCTAATGCAAATTTTAAAAATAGCATATTCTTCATGATATACCATCTGATGAGAAGCTAGATGTTATGGTTTAGTATTTTGAAAGTATATTTAAAATATTAATTATACAACTTTAAAAAAGAAGCCATTTTCATGGTTGTTATTCTTTTAATGGAGATAATCCGCAAATGTATAAAATGCATTTAGAGTGAAAAACACTTTTATTCGTTTCTTTATTTTTATAAGGTTTATAATCTGGTTTATATCAAAATATATTTTGTATGACTTCACATGTTTAATCAAAGTCATATTACTTGCCCTCTTAAATATGGAGAAAGGGTGGGAGGGAGAGAAAAATTGGGATTCCAAAAAATTTTAATGAATTTTAAAAAATTCATGTGGGGTAGCAAGGTGGTTTGGTGGATAGAGAGCCTAGAGAAGGGATGTCCTGAATTTAAATGTGGCTTCAGATAGTTCCTAGCCATGTGACCAGGAGGAAGTTACTTAAAGCCAATTGTCTAACCGTTACCATTCTTCTGTTTTGGAAGCAATACTAAGCATTGATTCTAAGAAGGAAGGTAAGGATTTTAGAAAAACAAATTATTTAATTGGGAAATATTTGATGAAAATATATTAAAGATTGCTTGAAAAAGAAAATACTGTTTAAATAAAAACTGCAAGCAGAGTACCTTTTGGAGAATGTCTGAACAAATTGATATAGGAATGTGATTACTTTTGCCCTTTAAGAAATGACAGATACATAGCATTCAAAAAAAAAATTGGAATGACAAATGTATGACCTGATATAGAGTAAAGAAAGCAGAACTAGAAGAATAGTGTATATAGGATGACCACAAAAATGTAAATAAAAGGAGCAATAAAAATTAGCTGAACCAAGACTAATTGTAATGAGTACTCTTCTGATAAAGAATAGATAATTTGAGGGAAAAAAAAACATGCTTTTTTCTCTTGGTAGAGACTTTAGGGATGCCAGGAAAGGTATGTGGCATTCTTTGTCACATAGGGTTGCTTTTATGTAACTGATGCACTTTGTTATAAAGGCGGGTTCTGTCAAAGAGAGGGAAGGAACCATCATGTGAAAATCGTAAGGAATCAGTTTTTTTAAAAATTAATTCTACTGGGGATAGTTACCGGGAGTCCAAGAAAAGACAACTTGATAGAGGGAAATGAAATTTGGATTTAAAATCTAGCCCCTAGATTCCTCCCTTGCCTGGATTAGTTAATACCTGAGTGACTGAGGGCAAGTCACAATGCCTGACAAGAGTCTCCCAATATCTAAAAAGAGAGGGTCAAACTCGATAACCTCTAACATCTCTTCTAGCTCTAAGCCCTTTAGTTTTATAAAATGTAGCATTTAATTCAGTAAATCCTTTAAATATTAATCAGCTCTTTCAAAGATAGAATAATCATTCTGAGCCTCAGGGTTAGGAGAATGAAGGAAGACTGGGGAAAGAGGTAAAAAACTCATAGGAGTGAGCACAGTAAACCAGTCTATTTTGGCCAGTAATGAGTCAAGCAACAAGACTCAATTTAACCCTAATGTATAAAATAATGGCCAAGGGGAGAAAGCAGTAGCAATGGACAAGTTGTGGGCAGACTAGCAACATCTTTGTTGGGAAATGAAATTTTCCTTAAGATAAAATTTTTAATTACTTATTAATTACTTTATTTATTAATTATTTATAAGGACTGAATCTAAGGTCAGAAGATCTGTGTTCAAATCACAGTTCTACTACTTGCTTTCTGTGCAACAGTTTCTTCATCTGTAAAATGTCCATTAGTCATTTAAAAGTCTTTGATGTTGACCTAATGCCTTGGAATGAGTAAAACCACGGAGCTCAGTCTTCTCTCAAAATGAACTATGCTACAAATAAGAAGATAATTTTTTTCATAATTCTCCAAACTATGATATAACCTTTTCTATCTAGGTAACATTTTTGTATGGTGTTTACCTTACTATAAGATATGAGGTGTTGATAGGAATGTAATTTCTTCCATCCAAATTTCCCAAAAGTTTTTGTAAAAAAATGAATTCCCATCTCAGTAGTTGCCGTCTTTATGTTTTGAATAACAGAATATGAGATACATTGTCTTCCAGTTATTGTATACTTAATTTGTTCTGCTAATAGATTTATCTATTTTTTAAATTGATACAAAATTTTTGAGAATTACTACTATCATGGCCAAAGAAGGAATAAAGAGGATCTGAAAAGATAAAATAAATAATTTTGATTATATAGAATTAAAATTATTTATACAAACATATCCAATAAAGTTAAGATTAAAAGGGAAAGAGTAGGGGGAAATCATTTTACAGAATATTTCTCTGGTAAAGCTCTCCTTTATGAATATATATGTATAGATGAAGAACTGGTTCATATTTCTATGAATAAGATTCAGGTGCCAATTGAAAAATGCTCTAAAAATGTACTATCAAGGTATGAGTTCTCAAAGGAAGAAACCCAGGCTATCTTTAGCCATTTGGGGGAAAACATGCTCTAAAATCTACTAATTAGAGAAATGCAAATTAAAGTAAATCTGAGATATCACCTCACACCCATCATAGTGGCAAAAATGATAAAAAAGGAAAAGTATAAATGTTCAAGGGGCCCATTGATGAGGGATCTGTGAATAGCTTTAACTATTATGGAATACAATTTTGAATTATAGACAAAAAAGGTGGTAAGCAGTGACTGCCTTCTGACCCAACCATGTAATATTACTAGGCTAATAGCCAAAAAACAATCAAAGAAACAGGAAAAGTTTCCATATGTACAAAAATATTAATAGTAGCTCTTTTTGTGATGGCAAAAACCTGGAAAGGCATATCCATCAACCAAAAAATTGCCTAATCAGTTGCAGTATATAAATGTGCTGTGACAATACTGTTATGTAAGAAATAAAGAAATAATTTTTCAGAGACATGGAAAGATATATTAACTGATACAGAGAGAAGTAAGCATCACTAGAAAAAATATTTATACTATGACACCAATACTATAAAAATGAACAAATTTGGAAACTTTTTATAAACTGAAAAATTAAAATAAGCAGAACCAAGAGAACAATTTATACAATACCAACAATGATGTAAAAATAATAAGCTTTAAAAGCTGTAAGAACTATGATCAATATGATGACTATCTATAATTCCAGAGGACTAATACTGTAAAATACTCTACATTTTCTGACAGGAAGTGATAATTTTAGGGTGTGAAATCACATACATACACACACATTTCTTTTGCTTGACTAAACATATTTGCTGGATATGTGTTAAAAGGAAAACATAATGAAGTGTGTGTTTTATTTCAGAGAAATCACTTATCTACTTCAGGAATAATTTTTCCCATTGGTCCTAAATTATTCTAATAGTCATAATTTAGTTATGGCTATTGGAATTATAGCACAGAATCTCACTAATTGATCTCCAGAGAGCATACTTTCCAAATCTAAGTCCATTCATGGCAAATATTACAAGATAAAATTGCAAAGGTGAAGTAAGAGCCTTACCATTATCCTCTTCTTTATCTTCCCAAGTTGTGCTTACCACAAACAGTTCCTATTGTTGAAGGACCATAAATCTGATTGTCAGCCTTCTTCTTTTTTATATGAATTTGTCTCCTTCTCTCCCCTCACCTAACCACTTCCCTACTTATAATACTCATTGCCTCCATTCTGAACTACTGCAATAATCTCCTAATTGGTCTCCTTTATTCCCATCCTTCCTCTCTTCAATTTCTTCCAGCCGCCATATTGATATTCCTTCAACAGAATCTTGACTCTGTTTCTCTCCTGCTTGAGAAGGGCTGCTTCTAAGATAAAATACAAACTACTTTGTTTTGTTTTTAGAGCCTTTCATAGAATGACTCCAACTGACCTTTCCCACTTATGACAAGTTACTCTCTACACACTCTAAGAGTCAAACTTGCCTCCATTCTGTTGCATGTTATTCCTCCTCCCATTTCTGTCTTCATACTTTCTCCTATACCAGAACAACTTACTCTTTACCTCTGTCTCCTAGCAGCCATCGATGCTCTAGGATAGTCTTTCTGATTCTTCTAATTAATAATCCCCTACATCTCCTCAAATAACTTTGTATGTGTTTTATTATTTCTGATATGTGTATTTTGGTTATCTCAATCTTTAGCTTTGTATCTCCAGAGTATGGCACAGTGCCTGGCAGGTAGGCCATTATTAAATTGGATTGGCACCATTAGAGGCCACTGGGTAGTGCCATGGATGGAACACTAGTCCTAGAGCCATGAAGGTGTAAGTTTATATTTGGCATTGGATGCTTACTAGCTGTCTGACCCTGAACAAGCCACTTAGCCTATATTTACCTCAGTTTTCATTTCTTTTTAAAGACATATATTTTTATTTATTTTTATTCTTACTCTCTTATTTATTTTTATTCTAAGATCTGCCTTACTACCAACTCTAAGACAGAAGGACAAAAACTTGGAAATGTGGCTAAGTTATGTGGCCCAGGGTCACATAACTAGAAAGTGTCAGAGGCCAAATTTGAGCCCAGGTCTTCTCATCCACAGACCTGTGACTCTCTTTCCACAGGGCCACCCGGCTACTTCTACCTCTATTTTCTCAGTTTATAAAATGGGGATCAGATTAGCACCTGCCTCCCTGGATTTTTGTGAGAATTAAATAAAATAATATTTCTAAAGCTCATAGCAGAGTGCCTGGCAAATGGAAGGTGCTTAATAAATGCTTAGTTCTTTCTTTCCTTCCATTTCCAGGAAAATCAAAAGCCTGAAGCCATTAGTTCTCATTGAATAAGAGGGGGAAGTGAAATGAAGCAAATTAATTATTTTGCTTCTGTTTCTATTTTTTAGTTTTTAAATCATTTTCATTTTTGTTCATCAGTCCTTTCAGGTTAACTAAAATTCTCCATTTGATCATTAATAAATAATATTATTTTTAAAAATTAATAGATGGGACAAATAGACAGCATTGCTCTTAACACATTTCTTTGCCCATCCCTTTGCATATAATTGGTACTCTGATGGCTGCTGTTCTGAAAGTCCTGGAAATGTATTTCATCTTTTTCAAAATGCTTCTAAAATTTTTCCTTCACAATAGACTTGGCATTAAATAAGATTACACTTCTGCCTCGTTACTGAATCCTGGTAGATAGAAATGTTAAATGCTATTAAATTAAATTGTTTATTAAAAAAAGAATTTTTTAAAAAGTAACTACCACAATTGAGACTATTTTTCTTCACAACTTATTTCTCTCTCTAATGGAATTTTTTTTTTAATGTGCAGAGGCGGGGGGCGGGGGGTGGAGGGAATAGTATTTTCAGACTAGTGAGAAAAAGAAGCTTTGTTTGTGGAAAAACATCGTTACTTGTGAAAACAGCCTGTGTGTGAATCAGGTCACACCTTTAAGGGCATATCTGTGCTTGCCAGAGGATAGCATTTAAAATAATGGGGAAAAACCAAACTTTTTCATTCGGTATAGGGCTAGAGTAGTGTTTATTTTCTTAAGTACAGACTGAATATAAATTTTAAAAAACTCTTAAGAAAGAAAACATAGGCAATGCATTTGAAAAACCTGACTTGTATTTTAAAAATCAATACCAGCATGATTTATTTTGTTTCTTTTCAGTAAAAATAGAATGGTCGCCATGAGTTAGAATCTCAGCAGGAGTGTTATAAAAATGAGCACCTTCCTGTTCTAAATCCCTCCTGGTTAAAGAAATGCAAATTAAAACATTGCTTAGGTACTACCTCTCACTTAGCAGACTGGCCAATATGGCAGCAAAGGAAAGCAATAAATATTGGAGGTGATGTGGCAAAATTGGGACACTAATACATTGCTGGTGGAATTGTGAATTGATCCAACCATTCTGCAGGGCAATCTGGAATTATGCTCAAAGGACATTAAATGATTACCTACCCTTTAATTCAGCCATACCACTCCTGGGTTTGTACCCCAAAGAGATAATAAGAAAAAGACTTGTACAAAAATATTCATAGCTGCACTCTTTGTGGTGGCAAAAAATTGGAAAAAGAGGGGATGCCCTTCAATTGTGGAATGACTGAACAAATTGTGGTATCTATTGGTGATGGCATACTATTGTGCTCAAAGGAATAATAAAGTGGAAGAATTGCATGGAGACTGGAACAACCTCCAGGAAGTGATACAGAGTGAGAGGAGCAGAACCAGAAGAACATTGTACACAGAGACCAATACACTGTGGCACAATCCAATGTAATGGACATCTCTACCAGCAGCAATGCAATAATCTCAGACTTATGAGGGACTTATGAGAAAGGGACTTATGAGAAAGAACACTACCTGCATCCAGAGAAAGAACTGTGGGAGAAGAAACAGAGAAGAAAATCACAATCAATCATGTAGTTTGATGGGGATATGATTGAGGTTTTGATGTGAATAACATAGAAATAGGTATTAAACAATGATACATGCATAACCCCAGGGAATTGCTTGTCAGCTCTGGGAGTGTGAGGGAATTGGGGCATCATGAAACATGTAACCATGGAAAAATATTCTAAATAAATAAATTAAGGGGGGAAAGATGAGCACCTTCCACAAATACTGTTTTTAAGCCCTTACCTTCCCTCTTAGAGTCAATACTATGTATTGGTTCCAAAGCAGAATAGTGGTATTGGCTAGGCAACCGGAATTAAGTGACTTGACCAGGGTCACAAAGTTAGGAAGTATCTTAGGTCACATTTGAACCCAGGACCTACTTCTCTGTACTAGATACTCAAATCCACTGTGCTATCTGCCTCCTTCCACAGATACTATTAAAAACTCTGGAGGTCATAAGCAAATGGCTCAGATAAATTTTTGCATTTCATAAAATTAAAACCATGGGCTTTGGAAAAAATAACAAAATGATAGCTTTGCCAAAATAACAGGGAGCCTAATATTTGTTTTTCAACCAATAAACATTTACTGTATATAGTAGCTGCTTTTAATAAATGTTGAATTGAACAAAAATTATTTTTCCTTTGCATGTATTTAGAAGGCATTTCACTCTAGGATATACTATATTTTCTAGAAATTTTTCTTCTATTTTATTCAAGACAAAAAAGGAGAGAAAGAAAGATTCACTGGATACTTCAAACTCATAGTGACCTAGTACCCTCTTGCAAACACCATTAGCATTTAGGTTAGCTTCATGGTTGTAGTTTTCTCAACTCCACCCATCCCAATCCCCAAATGAAATTAGATTGCTAGTAAAGAAATTGCTCATGACAATTAAGAATTTGTTTACTTAAGTAGTTTGCATCTACTGGGTTAGAAATCCTGCTGTTCTTTAGTTCTACTTCATAAGGCATTTAGAAACCTTAATGATAGACTGATATTCAATTCTACAAGGGTAGTTTTTGTTTTAGGAATGTATCCATGAATTTAATTATTAGAATAAAACTATCAAGAAGTAGCCTTTTGGGGCACTTCCTTCCATTTCAGAAGGGTTTAGGAGTGGAGAATTGTGGGAACCTACTAAATTGTTTCCTATATCAGTGCGAAATGAAACTCCTCCAGTAATTCACTTGATTATAACAGCAAAATGGACAATGGAAGCTGGATGTGATCAAGGATGTAATCAACCCAAGGTCATACTTCCTATAGAAAAAGAAATCCAACCCATTTATTGAACCTATGTGAAAAGTGATACCCAGAGAGATGAATTTGTCCAGAAATTTGTCCAAAAAAAAAAAAGAAAAGTAAAGTAATTTGTCCAGTCATACAAATATTAAAGTGAGGATTTGAACCCAGATCTGTTGCCTCTGAATCTAGGTCTTTTTTTCATTGACTCACTTTTGACTATCTTATAACCATTTTGGATAAAAACCTGCTGCTTAAATATGAAGAAAGATTAACAATATAGCTCAGGTCTTGTAAAGAGTTTTTGGACCTGTATTATGGTTATACATTCATTTCAAATGCACTGAAAACGGTGGCATGATGTATTTTATGCCATTTTTCAATCAAAAGTATTTATTGAGCACTCATTTGTTGTTGGCAGTAAGGTGTTCAACATACAAAGACAAAAGTAAAAGCATCCTTGCCCTCAAGGAACTTATAGTCTAGATTTGAGAGACAAAAATCTATGTAGTAGTAAAAGCAAGTAATTAGGATGGGGATACTGGGAGCTAGGGTAATGAGGACAATCTTCATGGAGAAAGTGATGTTTTTGAAGTAACAAGGGATTCTGAGAGCCAGAGATAATGAAAGAGTACATTGCAAGAGTAGGATACAATCAATGCAAAATCACAGAAGTGAGAAACGAAGTGACATATGAGGGATAATAAGAAGGCCAGTCTGGCTGGACCACAGTGTGGACCACAGGAAAAGAGTAATGTGTAATTAGACTGGAAATGTTGGTGAGGGTCAAGTTTGGAAGAGCTCTAAATAAAGCATTGAAAGGAACTTCTCTTATAGATTGGAGGTTCACTAAGAAGGAAGCAGTAGTTGCTGGGTGGAAATCATAAGGAATTGGAGAAGAAATGACCGCATCTTACAATTGTGACAGAGATGGATAGGAAAGTTGGGCAGGATCTGACCCTAGATTTGGGAGAACATATTACAAAGAATTCAGAGAATGGATAGCAAAGAAGGAACCCTGTGACCTAAAATTCTATTTAGGAAGTCAGCCCAGTAGGAACAGTACATTTCTGAGAACAAAGTTATCAAGGTGCTAAAGGAATCAGTTTTGATGAGGAGGAAAGGGGGTTGTGACTTATCAGCAGGAACTAATGGGAATATACCTCTCCAAAAGAGCAAAGCAAGTGAATGTGTAATTGGTGATTAATATGAAATTAAATAATTAATTAATTATGAAATTAATATAAAAGAAGGTAGAATTCTCTAAGGATAATGTCAGGAGCACTAAAGCCTAGAATGATATTATACTTTTCAAGAAAGTTAAGAACAAAAATGTTGCAAGTGGTAAAGGGGAAAGGAGGGTTTAAAGCTCTATTGGGGATTAAAGAAATGGAAAAAGGAAGAAGAGTAAAGCTCAAGTTAGAAAAATGAACTCTTTTTCTACTAATGTAAATTAATTGGAAAGATATAGACTAGACATATGATGTATTTTTATTTGGATTTTGTTGAAAGACCAGACCCAATGGATCGTTGCAGAGCAGGTAGGAGGTATAATGGATTGAGAGCTAGAACTAGAGGCAGGAAGTCTCATCTTCCTTAGTTCAAATCTGGCCTCAGATATTTGGGTACTATGTGACCTCTAGGAAAATCACTTAACTCTGTTTATCTCGGTTCCTCATCTGTAAAATGAGCTGGAGAAAAAAATGGGAAAACCACTTTGCCAAGTAAAACCCCAAATGGGGTCATGGTGAGTTGGCCATGACGGAAATAACAGAACAACAAATGAATGGTTATTAATGGTTTGATGTGAATTTGGAAAGATCACCCTAGCAGGCTACTCTGGAGATTTTTGTTTGGCATTATATTTTTAACATCTTTATTAGTAATTGAATATTAAAGTTATAGATGCCATGGTCATCAAATGTTCATGGGAAAAAATCATTTTGGCAGTTCAAAACATTGGATGAAACTGAATATGAAGAAAATTAGTAGGACTATATATAAAATCTATTGCTTAGGTTCAAAATAAAATTATTTTCACAAAAATATAGAAATTAAAAAGCAATTCCTCTTATAAATCAAAATCTGGGAGTTTTGGTGCATCATAAACTAAAATAAATCAATATGGTGGCATATAAAAAAACTAATTCAATGTCAGGTTAAGAGAATTATAGTCTTAAGAGAATTATAGTCTTCAAATCTAGTACTTTCCCTTAATCCAATTGCATCCATAATATTCTGCACAGTTCCAGGTACCATATTTTAGAAAAACAACAGAAAAACTGGAAAATATCTAGATGAAAATAAACAGGACAGAAAAAGTATTTAAACTCATGCTTCATGATTATTGATTGAAAGAACCTAGGATATTTATCCTACGGAAGATGTGGTAGAACAAGAGGTATAAAAATTATGTCTTCAAGTCCCTGAAAGGATTCCATGAAGATGAAGCAATTGCTTATTTTGCTTGGTCTCTGGGGTCAGTACTAGGAAAAATAGAAGCACCAAAGTAAAACATAAAATCACAGACTTGATTTTAAGAAAAACTTATTCAAAAGTAGAATGGTTTTCCTGAAGAGACAGAAGGATGTTTCCCAACCACCTCCAGAAGAAGTCTTCAAAAAGAAGTTGCTTGGCCAAGCATTCCTCTGAATCCCCTGAAAGTCCTTGAACTTATTATAATAGCCAAGGCAGCTAGAAAAGTCAAGACATCTTCACAACTGATGCCAGGGGGTCAGGCAAGCAAAGCCTGATCCTGCCAAACTTTGGGGAGAAGGGGTTCAGTTACTTTAGGGACCTCCCATTCCGTCTTTCCCATTACTTTATTCTCCAATTCAATTGCCCTACCCCTTTATTTGTTCCTTAGAATAAACAGCTGTTTTTAAGAGCAAAAATAATAATAATAATAATAATACAGATGACAAATAAGTGAGTCCTTTTCTAAGGAACATGCTACCTTTCAAGCCAATAAAATTTTCTAATAGTGTTGCTGAATGATTCATATTCCAGTGTCTAAACACTGTCTTCATTGAGAATCAGGGTCAGTTTGGTATCAATATGAAATGCTCAAATAAGATTTAGTTGAGCTTGCAGTTTGTTTAGGAATTTGGGGTCCAAAAGTTCTCTCTTGTTCTCTCTTATTTGATAATTTGTTTTCTTTTTATTATCATGCAAAACACACTTCCATATTGATCACTGTTTTAAGTATAAACTCATTCATAATCAAAACCCCAAATTAAACCCATATATACACTGATGTGAAAGACGACTCCAATAGTTCTTTCTCTGAAGGTAGATAGCATTCCCTGTCTTTTAAGTCTTTCCAAGATTGTCACAGGTCATTGCATTTCTGAGAGTAGCCAAGTTTTCACAGATATTCGCTGTAT
Organism: Monodelphis domestica; assembly: GCF_027887165.1. Classification (NCBI taxonomy): domain Eukaryota; kingdom Metazoa; phylum Chordata; class Mammalia; order Didelphimorphia; family Didelphidae; genus Monodelphis; species Monodelphis domestica. The sequence goes on from NC_077234.1 coordinate 158,677,379, forward strand.
AATATTGGTGTTATTGTGTAAAATGTTCTCCCAGTTCTGCTTATTTCACTCTGCATCAGTCCGGACAGATCCTTTCAGCCTTTTCTGAAATCATCTTGCTTGTCATTTCTTATAACACAATAGTATTCCATTACTAACATGTACAAAAATTTGTTCAGCAATTCCCCAATTGATGGACATTTCCTATTTGAGAATTTTTAAATGCCATAATATCTGTAGATCATAAAAGCTGTAGAAAATGTATGCCACTAAATATAGACAAAATGTATTCAAAACAAATACTAAAATACCAGCTAATTCAGAATTAGGGTAATAACCTATCCTCAATTTGACAGGTAATTGATGGGATTATTAAAGTCTTCTTGAAGAAAATAACATCTGAATTGAACTTTGAGAGGAATTTAGAGGCCAAAGTAAGGATGTCTTATGTTCAGTCATAAAGGATATCAAGAATAGAGACAGGAAATTATGGCTATGTATTTGTCTTTCTTTAAAGAGTGACATGTCCTTCTCATAAGGATATACTTTTCTCTAGTATTTTGATTGCTGATGAAAAGATATGAGGAAAGGGAGATTGTTTGGACCTATGAAATAATTAGTTCCTGTTATGTAAACTCCCTCTGTGTATATAGATCTTTATGTCCCTTATAGTCTTCTAGAATTGCCTGGAGAGAGGTTAAATGACTTGCCTCTGGTGATCAGAAAGTGGGGCTTCACCCTGCTGGAGCTGAGCCCCAAACCCGAACAATTCTTAGGGTGATAAGCTAGATAATTCTCTACCTTCTTACATTTTCCCACTTTCACTATTTCCACCTCTTTATAAATAAAGCTACTAAAAGAAAAAGGAAAGTGAGGCTTGAATCCCAGTGAAAAGAGCCAGCACCACCCACTACTCCATACATTGCTTTTCTGCATGTGTATTATTGATTAAAATTAGAATCTTCTACATAAATATAATTAGGTATAAAGGAAAAGCATATTGATTTTCAATGAAATAGTAAGATTCAGCTTATTTCATCATTTTGAAGGAAGTTTATTAGCATGGGAGAAAACATAGTTATAGTTTTTCAATACAAAGATGATGCTCTTTATACTTTTACATAATAAAATATGTTTTGTAGTGTGTCACTGCTTAAGTCATTGAAGAAAGAAAGGCTTTATCTGAGAGATTTTTCTGGCTTCTATTTTAGAGCTAAGGTTACAGTCAAGGTTAATTCAGGGTGTCAGGAAAGTGTGACTGTGACAAGATTTAGTGAGGACAAGGGCAAATTAATGCAAGACCAGTGGCTTGACTATTGATTCTTATCATGGGATTCTGGTGAAATGAAGTCATTATTTAATTAGACTTTTACTTACACTATAAATGATTCCCAGAATAGACCCTTCTTAGTTTTGATGTTGGCAGTTCCATCATTGCTTATAACTAAAAAGAAAAGTGAATAGATGTAGGACAAAATATTGAATAATGATTTTGACTTTTGTGTGTTCAACTTCACATTACATCCTGTACCTTCCATATAAGGAAAATAAGGTTTCCTTTTCCCTCCCCAACCTAAAACCATCCGCTCTCAGAATTCCCCACAGAATTACAGAGGTTTTATTGGCAACATTTTGAAATCCTTGTGAAGATTATCAAATCTGATTTTGCTTTGATGGAAACAAATCAATATCAGGGTTTCCTGTTCTATTTGGAAATAACATAGAGTAAAGTTATCCCTGCCTTTGGTGCTTTTTTCAGTATATGAGATTTTAAAGCTTAGGGAGATGGAACATATGGCCTCTTTTGACCCTCCAGCCTCATCATTCTATGATTCTGAGCCTGAGAATTAATCATGGAAGTTTTCTCACTTGCCCCATGGCATAATAAGCAAGGCGAGATATTTTTGTTTGTTCTTATTTCTTAGTGCATCTCTTGAAAGAGGGAGTGACTTCAGAGATTGTCAAGACCTGTCTGGGGTCAAGTCTCATCTCTAGCATACTCTGGCCGTGTGAACGTTCAGAGGTCAGTCTCTCAATATCCCAGGCAGGATGTTCTAAGATTATCAATTAAGAGATTGGTGTATGTAAACACGTTGTTAGGTAGAGGAAGTTTCCTCCTAGGAAATTTCTTATATCTGTGAAATGTAAGGTCTGGTTTTCAAAAAGAAGATTCAGCTAAATTCCTTTGAGCTGTTTCTCTGTTTTCCATATGAATTTTTTCCTTTAAGAACTGTAGTAAAATGTCACAATCCTTCAAACCAAAAGGTATTAAGATCTTTCTTATGTGGGCAAAATAAGATATTCTTTTCCTGGCTTTTCTATCACTTTTATTGTAAAAGGATTTTGATTGAGTGTTTCTGATTTCTGATCAATCTGGCACTACCACAGTAATATGAAACTAATTAAAAACATTTATTTAACCTCCTATTTGAGATTACACATACATTAAATGAAACTGTCCCTCCTGGCAAGAAATTTACATTCCACCAAGAGAGAGAAAAGGGAGACACATTCATTCATACAAACAAATACAAGGTAATTTGAGAGGGACAACAGGAACAGTTGAGGGGATCAGAAAAGGTTTCTGTAGAAAGCAGTCTTACATTTTAAGCTAATCCACACATATTTATTTTATATGCCAGGTTCTGTTCTAGGTACCAATAATACAATGTTATCTACCATTCAGTAATAATAGCTAACATTTATATAATGTTTACTATGTGTTAAATTCTTTACAATTAATTTCTCCTTTGATCCTCACATCAACTCTTAATGGGTTCATTATTATTATGATGATGATGATGATTATCCCCATTTTACAGATGATTAAACTGAATCAGAGTGGTTAAGTGATTTAACCAGAGTTATTCAATCAGCAAATCTGAGACCAGATTTGAAATCAGTTCTCCCTGATTCCAGTGACTCAACTCTAAAATTCAGGAAGGGGAATAATGTGTAATCAGGCTAAAAAGGTAGATCAGGGCCAAGTTGCAAAGAACTTTAAAAGCCAAACAGAGTTTATATTTGATGCAGAGGCAGTCAGGAGCTCCTGGAGTTTACTCAGTAAGAGAAAGATACAGTTAGATCTGTGCATTTAAAAAAATGCTTTTGGAAACTTTATTGAGAGCAGAGAGAGAATGGAAAGGGTCTTGAGGAAGGAAGTCTGCTTTCATTGTTCAAGTCAAATGTGAGAAGGACCTGCACTAGGATGGTGATTGCAAGAACAGGGAGAAGGAAAGAGATGTGCCTTTAAACTGTTTCACTTTATTATATTTAATGTGGCAGATTAAATCAATTCTATGGGTTAGGTTGCGCTTGTCATTCTGATATTTTGGTTGATTTTTATTCCAATGTGAACTTCCTTTTTGATTCAGAAGACAGCTACTAAAAGCCTCCATTTCCTTCCCAAAGTATTCCTTTTATACTAGTGGGCAATTATTGAGAATTTTTTAAAATAGTGTCATATTTTACTCCCGTTTCTGAGTCTCGCTAGATAAAACGAGCATATATAATTCATTTATCTGCTTTGTAAACTACAGAGGTACAGTCAGCACAATGAAGACAGTGTTGTGGTAGTCACTGAAGGTATTACTTCTAAGGGAATGATTCTTTGGGGAACCATTGTCAATTGCTCAGGGCAGAGAAGTGCTTTTTTTGTAAAAATGTGTTTTGCTTTGTTTCCCATTTCTGCTTTGAGTACCTAGGCTTTCCACAGTACCAAATGCAACTTTGATTTGCCTTCTAAGTGGATGAATAATACCTGTGCCCAAATTGGTGTACTGGAAAGAATACTAGACTTGAAATCAAGAGATCCAGGTTTAAATCCCAAGCACCAATGGGCTAGCTGTGTGACCATCATTTAATCTTCTATTTCCTCTTCTATGAAAAGTGGCGATATTGTTTGTACTAACTACTTTGCAGAACTGTTATAAGAAAAGAGGTTTTGGTTTGGGTTTTTATTTGTTAGGCAGCATTTAAATGTGAATTACTATTTTAGCAGAAATGCCTTTCATATTTGTTTTGGCCTGATTCCAGGTGCATAGACTCAAAGTGTGTATATGAGACCAGTTCTAATGTTATTTGAGGTCAATGTCAACTCTTTCTTATATATTAGTAGCTAATTTCCTCCCTTGTATCAGCATTTTCCCCTACTTAGGTATCTTAGCATTATAGATTTAGGGTTAGAAGAGACATCAGAGAATCTCTGTGTCATTTTGCCATTTTATAAAAGAGGAAACTTACTTCCAAGATGTTAAGTGATTTGCCAGTTACATTGGGTCAGAGGTGGGTTTTGAACCAAGACCTCTCTGATTCCAAGTCCAACATTGCTTCCACTACTCCAGAGGTTCTGAAACTATTTGGTGTGAGGATACTTTTAAACTCTTAAAAAAAGTAGAGGACCTCAAAGAGGTTTTTGAGAATATAGATTATATCATAATATAAATTAAATGTTATAGTACTATTATGAAAAATCTTGTTCTCAGAGACTCCCTGAAAGGAACTCAAAGTCTCATGGGGACTCTAAAACACCCTTTGAGAACAATTCTTCCTTATCAGTAGCTCTCCTTTTGGAGCTTATTCTGATTTTTCCATTCCTTTCTTTTTCTGAAAACCTTAAGCAACTACCTCCTTTCCTAAGTTCCCTTAATGACAGTGATAGGAAAGCCAGTATAGGAAACTACTACGGGTACTAAGGGTCTAAAGTGCCCAGGGATCAATGACTGGAAGGAAAGTCTGATTTGGGACAACTTAACCAAGTTCTCAGAGACTAGAAGGATATTTCATAACATTGGCATGGAGCATTGAACTGGGTAGTAACTTTAACATAATATTTGGATACATTTCCATTGTTTTATGGCTAGATTTTTGGATGAATTCTCCTAAGAAGACCATTTCTTTGAAGCATATACAGCTTTCATTACAGAACTGGCCCATCTAGAGGTTCTCAATTGATTTCATTAAATTCTGACTTTATGGAGCTTCATGTTTTATTGAACAACCTAAGCTGGTGCAGGCTGACTATTTCTGCTTGAAGGAGATTTAGCTGCAGTGATTTCTCACTGTACCTGTGTCAATGGTCTACATCAGTATTCCTCAAATGGCTGATTGTGGGAAAGTTCTTAAGCAGTCTCAGGAACCATCGGTACAGAACTCCAAGTACAAACAGCTGTGTGAAGGTGATAGTCATATAAAGCTAGTATTTTTATGTTCTGGACTCCTATATTGTCAGTGTATGTGGTGGGGAGGTAGTCTGTGTACGTGTATGTGTGTACATGCAAGTAGTTCATGTCAGGGAGTAGAATTTGGAGGATAACCTATAGAGAGTTGTGGGGTGAGAAGGTTTGATTATCATGTATGTAAACATTCTGTGCATATCAGAGCATACTATTCACTTTTCCCCCCAATGAATTTTTCTCTATTGTAAAGAATATGTGTCTTCTTTCACAATATGATGAACATGGAAATACATATTGTATGATGACACATGTACAACCTATATCATACTACCTCTATATAGTGGAGCAGGAAAAGGTGAGAGGGAAGAAAAGAACATGGATCATAGAAAACAATTATTAAAGATAGTATCAACATGTAATCTGGAAAGAAAATAAGAATGCATCCTAAAATATATACTTTCTATATAATATATATGTTAAGTATACATTCTATAATGTATGCATTCTATTTACAATTATTTTAAAGGACACAAAATAGTATAAGGAAAAGGAATCTTAACAGTATCTGATCCAGTCCCATTATTTTGTAGTGTATAATTGAAAAAATCTATTACCCTAAAAAAGAACTACATTTCCCAGGAGCCCACTGACTTCATGTCGTTATTTACTTCCTGTAGACAGGGGATATTAGGCACAATGTGGAGGGTCCCACCTCTTTGGCTTGATGACAGTGAGCTTGGTGGTGGTAAGGCAGGTATCTGAAGTGGCTGATCAGCCATGGGCACATGGTTGTGGTCTTTTTATTTTGTTACCTTTTTTATTCCTTTAATTCTAATGATCACAAATCTCCTAAAATATAATATTTTCATTATTGAGATTTAATTTTAAATTTTACATTGATGGCAACCAGTAGTCAGAGAAGAATTTCTCAATTTTTCAAGATAGCCTAGATAAATTTTTTTAAGCCACGTTTCTCCTGACAAGGCTTTTTGCCATCTATCCACCCACCCTCTCAAACTCCAAGAGAACTCCAAATTCTCTTCAGAGATACTGCATTACTTCTGCTGTCCCTACCTTTTGCCTGGTTGCCCTCCCTACCAGCCAGGCTATTTTTAGCTGGGAGACTACTGACTAAGATGAAATAAGGCACTTCTCTCACCCATCTGCTTGAGCCTGTGTTCCTTAGTTCTTCACTGCTGCCTCTGGTGTTGCTGATACTGTTTGCTCCTGCTCCTGCCCCACTCCCAACCCCAACCCGAACTGCTGGAGATTCTGCTGAGCTTCTGATTGCTGCCACCTAGAAGTTAGGAGTCCTTGGAGCCACTCTCAGGAGAGCTGGTAAAAACCAGGTGTCCCTGTCTATGTGGCAGGGGAATAAAACTGCTCCCTAGTGTTTTACCTCAGGGGAAGGGGAAGGAAGTTAATCTTCAAAATAGGAAGTCAAAAATTATAAGCATGGCATACTCTATGACAGAGCAGTACCTTGCCAATTTCAAGAAGCTTCCAGTTTTAGGAGGTTTTCTGTTTCTACCATTCATGAGTGCACTGGTCCTTTCAATTATCTTACCTGAGATTCAGGGGAGAAATTCTTCTCCTTACAACCCTTTGCCATTTGGGCTTGCCCAGTCTCTAAGATTCATCCAGTTTGGAATTCCTAAAAACTATGTTCTCTCACTAGGGGAGATCCCAGAGCTCTGACAAAAGGAATCTGAACAGATAGAGAAAGGAACTTTAAAGAGTCTGGAGGTGAAATTTTAAGCCTTTTCAGACTCCAAAGTTTTATAAAAGTCTCTGTAATTTATTGTATTTTGCTGTTTGTTTTCTTTATGATTTAATTTGGTTGGTTTTAAGTTCATATATTAATCTGATCCATACTATTCTGTGTAAGGATGATATTAGAAAATAAGTATTGTTTTATTAGTTTAGGAGTAAGATAAGAAGTAAAGTGATTGGCTTGAGAAAAGAACTGGAGTTTGAAGCTGAGCTGAGAGGGCATGTTAGTTTCAACTGGTGACAGTTGTAACCATTTTTCTATGTCAATTACTCTCTCTCGCAGTTGGGAGTTACTCTCTGGCAGCTGGCAGAAACACACTCTCATAGACTTTCTCTGAGGGTTGGAGGAGGTAACATCTTTGCCTCTCTCTCTAAGAGAAAGATCTGAAGGAGCTCAGTGTTTTCCTTTCCCAACTTGGGAAATACTAGTGACTATCTAGTGTGGTTTTTGTAGATTGTTTAACTCTAAGAAGACCAAAGAAAAACCTGGTCTTTGGTTTGGACTCTGAGTCTGTTAACATCTGTTAGACTGAATCAGTTTAATCTACTGTGTTTTAACTATTAGATATATTCTGCTACCTTTCCCCTATAACTATACTGAACAAAATAATGTAAAGCCCATAAATAGCTTTTTCTTCCATTTTGCATTTGTTAGGTGTCACATAGATGATGGATGGACTCAACCTGGCTAATGATCTTTGAAAAATTTAATGAGCTAAGAATTTAAATTGTAATTTTAAGGGGCATTCAGAAATAATTTTAGATAACTAGTGGTTTCTGAAAGGATGATATTTTCTATTTATATTTATATTATAAAGAATGTTGTATTAAAGGTAGAGAACCAAAGAGATGTTCCTACCAAGGTGTTTATATGAAGCAGGAAGATGAAAAAAAGAGCTTCTACAAAACTCTTCAGGCTAATTTACTTCCACCAGAACAATCTACATTTCTTGATGATGCTCTAGACCCAAATAAGTTTTACTTTGTTTAAAAATATATTTGCCAAGGTTGAAAGATTTGCTACATCTGTAAAAATTGTGACAAATATCCATCACTTCATAGGTTTTGTTTTTTATGTCATACAGCAGACTCATGTGAATCCTAAAAATAATGGGTTTGTTTGCTATTGTCATTAAATGGGCTATTATAACTTTGGGGATTCTGATACTTTTTGAATGTGCATTACCTGTTGCACTACTGTACTTTATAATAGACTGTTGCTTTGCAAAAATCATTTGCACTCACATAGAGTGGATCATGGCTAAGTTTGAAGAGGTAATGGATCTCATTTTGGGGGTGAGAAACCTTTGTATTTTACCTTTTCTTAACTGACACAGTGTGTCAATGATTGTAAACTATATATATATATTTTTTAAAAATGTTTTTATTATTGTTTTTGCTTGCATGTGCAATATACTATTTCAGTTTTATTTTTTTCTCTCCTTTTTTATATTTGAAGAACACATCACCAGTACTGAGAAGATTTTCTTAAACTTCTTTTTGATTTTGCAGTAATATAAGTTTAGAATATATTTGCCCTAATGTCAATGTATACCCAAAAAGCTTTAGACTATAAAAATCATGCCATTGATGGTTTAAAAAAATTTATGAGACTTTGCTTAATGATTCTGGCAGATTCCAGGAGAAGAGAATACCAAAAGAGCCATTGCATAGTGCCAAAGAAGCACAAAGCTACCGGCATAGTGCCAATCGAGCACAAGGTCAAAGAGAACAAACCAATCCTACATGGATTGATAACATTCTGTGCAAAGAACTCAAGGACTTGATCATGTGTGAGACTCAAGGTTGCATCTGTTTAACATGTGTTAATGCAGGAATTCCTTGTAACACACACTCTATATCAAGTATATAACATCAATTTTTTTGATTCCAGTATCCCTGAGAAAAATTCATAAAATCAGACCAAGTAATGCTGTTTCCCAATTGCTGCAAAAAATCTAGTCCTTTTTTCTCTCTTATAGTATGGCAACTTCCTGAAGTCTTGCCTGCAAATAGGTAAGTGAAATATTACTGCATTTATCATACAGACTTATGGGATACAAATTACTTTAATTGGGTCCTGATTCAAGGACCTGTTATAGGTTTATTTTTCCTTTATTTAGAATTTTTACACATAAGACTTTAATGGTCTATATTTCATTCAGAACTTATCTTTTCTCTTATTTTTATTTGAATTTTTGATGTTTTTTATTTCTTTTGCCAATTGATTCATATACCTTACAACTCAGCCATGCATCCCTAAGTAATCCCTGTGTTTTTCAACAAAGCCTCTCTTCAAGGAGATTGTAAAATTATTCTAAAATACAAACTTTAAATTCTTTTGATAATAATGTTAGGCTAAGAAACATTCTACCTCTCCATATCCAGAAAGTGAACTATTTGCAGAAGGCACCATGAAGATGCCTGCACAGACTACACACTGCACCAGAAGAGCCAAAGTGAACTTTGGAATGTGGTTATTTGAACCATGTGGGGTTGAATTCATTTGTTTTGTATTTATACTCTTATGCCAAAGGGGACTTCCCCTTAATTGGCTTTTTGTCAATGTGCCTATTAATCATTGGTTTTGTTCTCTTTTTGTCTTATCCTCAAATTATTATAATTTCAAAGTTGGTTATGTTTACAAGATCCATTGGGGAGACTAGTCTTCCAGGGATCTCAGAGGGGGGAATGTATAATTGAAAAAAATCTGTTACCCTAAAATAATAACTACATTTCCCAGGAGCCCACTGACTTCTTGTCATTACGTACTCCCTATAGACAGGGAATATTAGGTGGGGACATGGAGGGTCCCAACTCTGCTTTGATGACAGCGAGCTTGGTGGTGGTAAGGCAGGTGTCTGAACTGGCTGATCAGCCATGGGCATGTGGTTGTGATATTTTTGTTTTGTTACCTTTTTTATTCCTTGATTTCTAATGGTCACTAATAAATCTCCTAAAATATAATGTTTTTATTACTGAGATTTAATTTTAAATTTTACAGTAGATATTATATGATGTAGCCTATATATGTTAGTGTCAAAGCAGAAACCATAGCCAAGGTTTTCTTACTCCATAGTCAATGTTCTTTCTAGTACAAAACATAATTTAGATTTATTCCCTAAGGAGATGAATGTGCTTCTCATAGTGATTCTATGACATCTCCCAGTGTGTTAGCCAAGAGTCAAAAATCATTATGTCCATACTGAAAAATGGAGTCTAGAAATGTCAAATGCTTTGCCTAAAGTCATCCGATTTCACAAACATTCATTCAAGACTCACTATGGATATAGAGTACAGTGGTTGGTAATGGGGACCCAAAGATAGAGGGCAGAGACCTTAGCTATCAAAAAGTTTACAATATAATAACATTCAAATTGGAATAAAGTGAAGAAAGGAAAGAATGCACACCAGGAGCTATAGAAGAGAGGTGATAAGGAGTAAAATGGAGAAATCTGTTCATAGTGAAAATTGAGGTGAAATGGTTTCCTCCAATAAGATGTTGGGAGTTCAGGCTAAATTTCAATGAAGAAGAGATACTTGAGTTCTGCCACAAAGCAGAAGAAAAACACGGGACAGCCTGAAGGAGCATCAGATCAAGAGAACATTTTTTTTGTTTTTATTTTGTGTTATTGTTCTTGCTGTTTTTCTAGATGAGGCTTGGTCATACTTGTAGACTAATAGAAAATAGCCAGTACAAAGGAAAGAATGATGATTCACATGGGAGTGGGATGATTGAGAGAGCAAAACTAACAAAACAGGAAGAAATTGGGTTAAAGGGGAGAAGAGTTTAGACTTTACAAAGAATATGGCCTCTAGGAAGACATGTAGCCAGTTTTTAATTTCTGGGCACCCTCCTACTATTAGGGGTAAAATAAGATTTGGGGTTTGGTAAGTTTTTGAATCCTGTCAAGTTGGCAGACTGCCATGAGATGGAATGTTGAGCTAAGATCTGGCTTAGGAATTCTGTGAAGATCTGGGAGTTGGAAATTCTGTTAAGCCAACTGTCTTTCTCTCTCTCTACTGGTGTTCCCTGCCCAGAGAGGTGACTAAAACTTTGGTTCTTGGAAATTCATGAAGCAGAGTGACAGTTGTGGAAAGAGGAGGAAATTGGAAGTTTTGGGAAGAGCTGTGAAAGGAAGATCTAATTAAGAGCAGAAAATCTGGTTTTGCTCCTCTGTGGTTACGGAGTGTAGCTGGCCCGTCTTGACCTTTTCAGGCCAGAAACCACTAGGCCAAAACTCGGCTGACTGGAAGTTGGAAACCTAACTGAAGAAATAAAAGGAGGCAGTAACCGAATATTATATAAAACGAATTATTAGAAATAGGCTTAGATAGTTAGAAATTGAGTAAGTTAGTAATAAGGAGAGAGCAAGACTGGTTTTTACTGGACAGAAGTGGATCCTACAAGGGACCTTGAGTTAGTGTGGTTGGAGGTCCTACCCCATTAGGATTTTTCCTGCTTTTACCTTTCCCTTAACTCTTTTAATGCTTTAAACCTTAATAAATAGAGGGTTTTTGTTTTTACCTTCTGCCTCCACAGTTGTGTCAGTTCAAATCCCTTGAGAAATGACCTAAATGTAAAAAGGGCCGCTGTTCTCCCCAGCCTATATCAACTTTGTTACAAAGTTAAACCAACTGGCCCTTCTTACTATCAAACAGATACAATCCCAATTTTATCAAAAAGTTCTATATTCTTATATGTAAGAATGTTTTTTGATTATTAACTCTTGATCATTCTCTTCTGCCAGTAGAAAGACCCAAATATCTTCATTTTAGAAATATTACTTTTTTCCTTGATTTTCCTGGAACATTTTTCAGAACAACAAAATAACTCAAAATGATTCTTAGAATAGCAGAACTAAACGATATTAAGAGATGATCCACCATTTCCAATCCAATCTATACTGTAGATGAGCAAAAAATATTTAAATTCTCTACCATGATGGCAGAGTCCCACCATCTCTGACTATAGTCATCATCATCCCTCTTATAGAGGGACAGCTCTCACACTTGGGAAAGTATTATTAAGGACAGAGCTCTCCGTGACCTCGTAACAACAAATTCATCTCTGCCTAACCTTTCAGGGTACTATGATTTCATGTAGCTTGTAATACAGAATAGGGCACATTTTCACATAGGTACATGCAAAGTAGATTACAAAGACAAACACAGGAAAAGTCCCCGAGGTAACAAGACTCCCCCAAACTGCACCACTCAGCCATGAGTCCACAACAACATCTCATGCAGATCTAGTTCCATAAACAGATTCATGTCTGTAGTAAAGGACCAGTTTATGGAACCCCACCCAGTCCAGGGTCCTGGACTGCCTGTTTATCTAAAATGCCTGCAGGCAGCCTCAGGGTTAGAGCAACTAGATATCTTCATTAGTGATTTTGGCAGCAGCTTTTAAACTCTTTATATTCTCATAGTGCTACTGCCCAGATTCTCTAACAGGCATAACACATGAATTCTTCTTTAGGCTCTGATTAGCCTGACAGTTGTTGAAATCAGTTGGGATTTTGATGGAAGTTCCATTTGGTATTATTAACTATTTTGTTCCATCTTTTAAAAAAAGTTGTGGTTAAGCTCTCATATATTATTTGTATTATAAAATACTATAGTTTAGAAAGCAATCTAGAGAAGCAACCAGAAAGGAAGATGAAAGGGAGAATAGAAGGAAGAGGATAATAATGTAAGAAGGAAGAAGAATTGGAAAATGTTATGTTTATACATTTTTAAAAAATAAGATCCTTTTTTCAAAATATACCAGAATATTCAAAGCTCCACTTCGTGTAGCATCAGGGAATTAGAAACAAAGTGGGAATCAATTCTTTGGGAAAATGCTGTGTGTGTGGTGGTGGTGGGGTAATATGGCATATTAAGATCATGTTCTTGCTGGGCTTAGTATCAGGAACATAAGGGTTAAAATCCCACTTACTAGCTGAGTTACCCAGGGCAAGTAACTTAAACCATGCCTCAATTTCCTCATCTATAAAATGGGGATAATAATAGCAACTACCTTCCAGGGTTGTTGTTAGTATTAAAATGAGATTATGCAGCACTCTGCATAGTATCTAATACATACTAGGTACTGTATGAATGTTAGGTTGAAGTAGAAGTACTAAGTGATGATAAAAATAAGGGAATTAAGGAAACCAAAGAAGATTTATGTGAATTGTTAAAGAACGAAGTCAGTACATCTAAAAGAACAATATACACTGAAAGCACAATCCTAAAAAAAAAAAAACTAAAAAGAAAATGAACTCTGAATAATGGAAAAACCAATGAAGGTTCAAGAAAAGAAGTAATGCAATATTCTTCCTCTATGGCAAAGAGATCAAAGACTAGTCTGATAAAATAATATATACTCTTTAAGCTATTGAATATTTTGCTTGAAATTTTTTCCTTTGTTGTAAACAAGGGCTCCAATTGTGACTGTTGGAGATATGACTGAGCTCTAAGGATAAACGAAGTCAATAAAATGTATTTTAGAGAAAAAGAACATTGAATAACAAATGTTTCTCAGAATGAAAATGTGTATATGAATTTTCTATTCATATATATGTGTGTGTGTATATATATATATATATATATATATATATATATATATATATATATATATATATATTCAACTATTAGATTTCAGGTGATGACTTAAGCACTCTTTGTTACCCTATAAGATTTCCTTTGTTCCCTCCATTTTTTTTAAGGGACAATAAATATATTGAGCGACTATGCCATTTAAGTAGCATACAAATTCCCTCAAATTTCAGGCTACATTCACCTTTAAATGATTACTGATATGGGCAGCTAGATGGTGTAGTAGGAAGAGCACCAGACCTCAGGAAGTGACCACAGACATTTCTTAGCTGTATGACCCTGGGCAAATCACTTAATCCCAATTGCCTAGCCCTTACCATTCTTCTGCCCTATAACTAATACTTAACATTTTTTTAAGACAAAAGATAAGAGGGTTTTTTTAATGGTGACTGATAAGATGGTTCTAGTAAAACTAATAGTTCAAGGCTTCTAGGGAAACAACTTGAAAAATGGAGTTTAGAATTCCTTCCACAGAAAAAGTATAATTCTTTTTTGTCATAATGTTCATGAGCCTATTTGATTTGGTTGCAGTAAAACTCTTCAGGTCCTCATCAAATGAGTTAATGAAATAAAAGTGAACAAAATCACATTCAGAATAGCTGTCACAGACTGCTCTTCTGTGCGTGCCCAAATGAAACCTTGGGTAGATATACTTGACCATAGTTACATGTCAGAGCCCCTTCTAGTGCAATACTGAAAGATTAGTCATTTGTTTTCTTTTTTCTTTTTCTTTTTTAAATTTAGTCCACCTTTTTTGAAATATGTTAAATCAAGAAATGGTAAACTTAACTCCTCATTACCTAAACAGTAATCTTCAGAACATGGTGAGACATCAATACTATAAAAAGAAGAGTACTTCAGAATGCTGGAAAGACCATGCTAACTGCTCTAAGATATCAATTTATATCAATAAAAAAAATTGAGGGAAGCAGAGTATGTTCAAAACGGTTTAAAGTATTTTATTTCATTGCAATGGTTCAAAGAAGCATATTGATTGAAGGTTGTTTTTTTTTTTGTAACAGACTTTTTCATTTATTATTTTATGGAAGTACATACAGAGAGTTGCAAACTTAGTATAATGACTAAAGAGTCGACTTTGGTGTAGGAATTGCTGGATTTTAGGTTGCAGAATGTTTATGACATACTTTGGTAGAATAAATTTCTTGCAAGGGACTTCCTATACCTGTGAAATTACATAGTCTCAGATTCAGAGCTGGAAAGAAACTCAGAGACCTTCAGGTCTGAAGAAACTGAGGCATCAGGTCTGAGATTTAGATCTAGGTCTGATGCTTATTTCACTGAACCTTGCCACCTGTAGATCTAATTTAAACTCTCATAGAGCAAGATTGTTACTTCTTGATATCCCAACACCAAGACCTCATAGAAATATCCTTTAATATACGTAAAAGAAAATAGAAATAAATAAAAAAGAATTCTTTATATAGCAATTTCCTATTCCAAACTTGTTTTCTACATAATTACCAGCCACAAGAAAAATGAGAATAATGTATTGATAATTTATGTGTGAAATGGAAATATTTTGCCAAAGGAAAAGTAGACTGACATTTAGAATGCAATTAGATCAATCTGTGTTATTGTTGAAATAGACCAAATGTTATCTATTATCAACAAATTCTTTCATTTATATTCATTTTCTATAAGAAATATGGCATATTTTATATTTTGAGAGAGAAATCCATCTACTTTTGGGAACACTGGTTTTGTTATTTACTGAGCCTGACTCAGCTGATTTCCCAAGAAGCTCAAGTCCCAAATTAGAAAAAAATGAAACCATCAGATTCCATCTAACAAAAGGAAGTTGACTTAGCCATAACAGAGGAATGATAGTAGAAGCAAGGAAGGGATAATCATCTAGGATCAAACACCAATTCAGTTAAGCACAACTTCCTAATTAGTTTATGCAGTAGATCTATGTTTTAAACCTCAAAGAGCCATTCAAGTCTAGGAAGTTTGTAATCTGGTGCCCAGGAAGAACAAGCCTTAGTTCCCTGAACCAATCAAATCCAATTCTTTGGAGAAAGTAGTAAGGGCATATTGGATATAACAATTGACCTGAAACCAGGGTGATGGATATTCAAATCCTGCCTTAGACAGTATGTGACCCTGAACAATTCACTTATCCTTTCTCTTACCCTTTTCAATTTCTTCATCTATAAAATTAGAGGATTGTATTTGATGCTCACTATGGTACCTTAAAGAATGAAGGGATGAAATGAACAAATGGGAAAGTATTTCTAAAATATTAATAGCATCCAGACACTGTGCTAAGTTCAGGGAATAAAGAGTTTAAAAGCAAATAAATCCCAGCCCCTCATAGGAGGCAACACCACATATGGGGAATAATAGCCGGGTAGTGACGTTTCCACTAGAAAACAAGAAGTAGGTGAGTTGACCCCTAAGACAGAGAAGATGGGAATGGCTGGAGTAGGATTTAGGAAGAAAGATAATGAGTTATAATAGGCATATGTTGACTAATGGACATGCAATTCAAGATGTCTATCTTAAACCACCAGATCTTCTCAAATTCTTAGAGCAAGCTCCTTGGACACCCTTCCTTAATCAGGACTGTCCAAAGAGTCCAACTGTCCTTCCCAAGAGCCCAGTTGGTCCAACTGTCCTTCCCAAGAGCCTCTGGGAAATTCCTTTTTCCCATCATACTCTTTGAGGATTCCACTCTGAATTAAAGAAATCCAGCTCACTCAAACTCATCTCTCTTTCCACCTATTCCTAAACTATCAAGAATCTTTAATTGTTTACCTAATTAAAAAATAATTCATTGCATATGGTATAAATTTAAGGTAGTGTTATTATTATATTATTATTTTCATCAATACCCCTACACCTTCTTAGTCTTAATAGTAGTCAAGATGGTAAGAATAATTTCAGTCAGATAGTCAACAAGCATTTATTGTGTTTAATATATGTGTATCTCCAATTCATTTTTTATTAATTACTTTTCTCCGTGTTGGTCTACTTATGAGACCCTGGGAATAAAAAGAAAATAAACCTGGTCTTACCCCAGGATCTTATAATCTAACTGGTGGTGAAGGAGTTGGAAGAGAGGAGGATAGAGGAAGATTTGGGTTCTGACAAAATAAATATTATACAAGATAGAATGGGGGCAAAGGAAAGCCAGGTAAAATACTCTGAGAAATTTGAGGAAGGAAAGGTTGAAAGAATGTGTTGTGACTTCTGTCATCTATAATCCATTTCCTAGTAAAGGGTGCCAAAGAAGCTAGAGTCCTATCAAAATATATTGACATGAGCTATGTACATTGTTAGGAATATATTTCTAATTAAGAAGTAAATACACAAAATTGCTACACAAATATGAAGAAAAATCCAAAGATAAATGAGAAATAAATATTCTCCTTATATGTAGTATATATCAGAATGCTGTGGTTAAATCTGCTACCCTTTATTCTGGGTGCTCATTTACTCAGTCTATACTTACCGTGTATTATGAGGAAAAAACAAACCTCTACATATTCTTCTAGAAGTAGAAGTCTGTATAAAAGGCTAACAGCCTACATGAGAATCCCAGAATGTTAGGATGACTGCAATGTAGGATAGAGATAAGGGTAAGGAATTGGGGATCTCCCCTCCAAAGTTTTATATCCATCTCCCTCCAGTCTATGGAATTGAAAGACTTAGACTTCTTTCTATACTGTTTCAGGCATATTATTCAAGTCACTGAGTCAGCCTCCAGGATATTTTTTTGGTACTGAGCCAAGAAATGCTTTGTGAAAATCATTTGGCAAACTGCTTTGAAATTCATTTTGAAATAAAGTCCTAGGTGAATGCTAAGTGATCAACTTTATTATAATAACTGAGTATGTGTACACTTATGAGCTTTACTGTGCCTCTATTATAGGCATTACAGATCAAATACTCCAGCAAAAACACTTCTCTGTCTTCCTTTTCTTCATCTCTTCCCTCTGCTGCCCTGCATACAACAAAGTTATATATAATATATGTATTGTGTCCATATACAGAAGATATCAGTATGTCTATTAGTAATGTACAAAATAACTTATTAGCTCAGGAGGCAAATGCCATAGCTCTGTAGGGTAAAGATAATAAAACAATTCAAATTTTTAGGTGAAACAAAAGAAAGTGTGGTAAAATATAATTCAATCTACATTAAGCCTTTTTTGGCTCAGTGGACTGAGTGCTGGGCCAGGAATTAGAAAGATTCATCTTCTGGAGCTCAAATCTGGCCTCAGACACCTCTTATCCTAGACAGATATCTTACCCCTATTTGACTCAGTTTCCTCGTCTTTAAAATGAGCTGGAGAAGAAAATGGCAAACCACTCTAGTATCCAATATCCTTAACAAGAAAATCCCTTATGGGGTCATAAAGAGTTAGACACAACTGTAAAAATGAATGAATGTTATAAATGTTCTAAGTAATGAACTGGACAGGGCTGGGGAGTGTGGGAGAAAGGGGGAAATGGAGAGGAAGGATGAAGATTAAAAGGAAAAGGGTAAAATAGATAAAAAACATGACAGAAAAAGCAAAACAAAACAGCTCCTGCTCTCAAGGAACTTATATTCTATAATATAGAAGAGTTTACAAAGATTTAAAGGGTTGGAGCTAGAAAATACCCCATAATTCACCTAGCCCAAACCTCTCATATTATTAATAAAGAAGCTAATATCCAGAAAGGTCTACTCAAGTTGCACTGGGAATAGGTAGTACAAGTCTGTATATGCCTTGCTTAGGGAAAAATATGTTAATAAAAGCTTATTGACCTGACTTGATTCCAAAGAGAGCAATCTTTCTATTATACCATGTCATGTACAAAAGAGTTGTGTGTTGCAGTTAAGGAACAGAAATACATTCTCTCTCTAACATTTCTACTGTACTCTTATTTGGGTAATTTATTTCCCAACCACTAGCCAATATCCTCAATTGAATGTTTGATCCTAAGCAAGTGCCATTTTTATGGGTCTAAGGTTTCATCACTTCCTTCTCCACTCTCATCTACCTGCTGTTCTCTCTGATTTCTTGATGAAACAAAGGTTTGTACTGCTTTTTCTGTCACCTTTAAGGAAATTTTGTTACATGTAATTTTTCCCATTTTTAGTAGAGGCTTATGGGATAAGGAGGATCATGGGGTTGCAAAAGTTTGAGAACTGCTGAACAGGCTGTATTTCCAATAATGCTTCTTGCAAGATGAGTATGTATTCAAACAAAGAAGAAGCTTCCATCACTTTAGAAATGGGAAAGACTCTGTGAATCTTAAATATTTAACAAAAGATTTTTGTCCTTAATTAAGGAGAGACCTGAATGGGGCATATGGATATCAAAGGCTCTTTGTAGTGCTTGACCCTGTGCTATCTCAATTGCAGCTGAGCACATCTTATTCAAAACCTAAAAAACTAAAAAAGACCAATTATAAAAAGCTTTAATCTCATGTAAATGGATTTGCAAGGCACTAATGAAAAATCATTTTCAATGGACATTTTCTTGGATAGGGCTATTGTTTCAGATTCAGACAGCTAAATGAAATCAACAGTAACACAATCATCATGAAAGAGAGGCACAAATTGGGGTGGGGAGAAAAGTGAATAATTCACATCCAGCTGTGAACAAAAATAGTTAGAAGAGAATGGAATGGAAGGAATTCTCTCCTAACTAAACCCCATTCACTTCTTTGCAGCCTGGGCAACAATGGTCCATAACAAAGTCCTTAGTACATAAGCTACTTGCACTTTCCCTAATGTTGTCCTCAGTCAATAAAGAATAATTGGAGCCTGCAGGTAGCAGTTAGTGTGTCAAAGGTATATCTAAGCAGAAAGTTAGATGCTGACTAATTTATAAGCAAGCAGGGCAAGTAGCCTAATTACAAGTTCCAGAAGTGACAAAAGTTTGAACATTCTAAATCTGCCTTTTGCATGCCTTACACAGAAGATGACAACTGCATAAATTGATCTAAGTCAAATTCTTGGTGACAAGTGTTAACATCATGAACACTTTCTTCTCTGTTGCCAAAGAATTAGAAGTTCAGTTGAAAGAGGCAATGACTCACTTTTATTAGATCAAGTGCAGAGATTAAACTTGTCTCAGGATTATCTCTTTTAGAAATAACACAGAAGAGCCTGAAGGTTTTTCTTGTCATTCAAAGGAATATTATACCAGTCTTTATTAACCAGTGATCATAATGCCAGATTTCTTTATCTACCCATACCTACTCTTTATTCACAGTATGCTTGTGATCTCATATGTATTTTTTCCAGATTATAATACTTTTATATCTGCTCATCTTTGATGAAATTTTTAATATCTTTAAAAAATATTGATCTTTTTTTGCTCAATTTATTGGTAGTAAGAAGAAATGCTGATGATTTGTGTGAGTTCATTTTAGATGCTTCTACTTGTGCTGAAGTTATTTGCTTGATCATTTGTTTTGTTTTTTGCATCATTACTGAGAGTTCCATAAGTAGCCCATATATTATCTGAAAAAAAGTGATCATTTTGTTTCCTCCTTTTTTTGCTTATTCTCTTAACATCTTTTCCTTGTCTTATTGTTAGAACTAACATCTTTAGTATGATATTGAATAGTAACAGTGATTTTAAAAAATCTTTATTTTACCCCTGATCTTATTGGAAAGGTATCTAATTTATCACCTTTATAAATAATTCCAGTTTGAAGTGTTAGATAGATGACTGCTTACATTATAGGAAGATCTGTTTATTACTATTTTCATTAATGGGAATGAGTATCACATTTAATCAATAGCTTTTTCTACATCTGTTGTTATAATCATAATATTTACTGTTCTTGTTATAATATATTTGATCAGTTATGTTTGTAATTTTTTGACATTGCACCAGCCCTGCATTCCTGCTATAAATCCATCGTGTTAATAGTGCAAACTTTTTGGGATATCTTATTATTCCCTTGCTATTATTATTCCCTTGCTAATATTTTATGCCAAATATTTGCATCAGTATTGATTAGGAATAGCTTTCTTTCTGTATTTACCTCTTCTTGGGTTATATATTAAGATCACATTTTTATATTAGAAAGAATTTGATACTTTTCTTTTCCTATTTTTAAATAATTTATATAATTTTAAAGTTAAAAGTTCTTTAAATATTTGCTAGAATTCTCTTATAAATCATTTTGTCTCAAATCTTTTCCTTTCCTCTTGACAATCCCTTTATGATTTGCTCTTTTTCTAGACTGAGTTATTTAAGTTTCCCCTTTTTGGTAACTTATTTCTAGTTGAATGCACCTACTGGTAGTATGATGACAGAGACGCTAAGTAGATTGGAATAGCAACATGATATACTTTTACAGCCAGCGTACATCATCCCCCCCCACCCCAGACACTCTTTTCCTCCTCTTCACATTGCCCAGATGGAAGTAACTATAGCCTGTAGTGTTTACTGGACTTTTAGCAGATTTGTATGTAAAAATCCAAATTTATAGCAGATGAATGTTTGATAAATTGTTCTGTGTAGATAAAGATGATGTAAAATTGTATTTGAAAAGTTGGTTTCTGCTGATAACATATCTAAAAATGCTTCAAGCAATTAGTGTGATATCTTGTGCTATCCATATGGAAAATTGACCAAATAGCATCATTATCTGAGATATTCATTCTTATCCTAATATTTCTGTACATAATACCAGCTTTCTATCATCATGGTGATCTTCCATCTTTATAGTTTCCTTTCCATGTTTTGGATGTACTGTTCCTATATCATTCACTGAATCCCCCATTCACAAATTTGGACATTGACTCTCCCTAGGAGGGTCTCGGTTTTTTAAAGACATCAGTTACTTGGTCATCCAGTTAATTTCAGAGGTCTATGAAACACTCCTAATCTGTGAACCAAAATAGAAAAAAGAAACTTCAGAAGTAGTGAATGCCTGTGGGTGGTTATGGATGGACCTATTGGTCATTTTCCTGTTTTAAAATGAACTCAGCATATACACTGTGTGTTTGTTGGTCTGCTTTAAAATGAGTGGTGGCAAATTGCTTCTATTGTTTTGAAGGATTCTACCAGCATAAAGATCTATCATACTTATTAATAAATATACCTAAAGACACTTTTGTATTTAAATTAGCTTTAAAAAAAATTTTAATCATACTAACATTAGGTTAGGTGGACCCGTTTTGGTTGATTTATGGCAATGATGGAAAACTTTTTAGAGAGGCGGATGATGTGAGAAATGTCCTCAGATGAGCATGGAGAGGTGGAGGAGAGCAGCCCAGCCCCACATCTCTCTGGCTTTCTGATAATGAACTCTGGTGAACTTTGTGCTGGGATTACAGCACATGTGCCCACAGAGAGAGGTCTCTGTGCCCACTCTGGCATTCATGCCATAGTTTCACCACCATGGATTTCTGGGATCACATAGACAACAGTTTCATAGGATGAG
The DNA here is from genome assembly GCF_027887165.1 of Monodelphis domestica. Classification (NCBI taxonomy): domain Eukaryota; kingdom Metazoa; phylum Chordata; class Mammalia; order Didelphimorphia; family Didelphidae; genus Monodelphis; species Monodelphis domestica. The sequence goes on from NC_077234.1 coordinate 158,699,332, forward strand.
TTAAAATCGGCAGTATTGGAAACAACATTCAAATCACTGAAACTAAAGATACATTTGATTATAGATGGATTTATCAAGGTAGAAAGAGAAAAACTAAAAAACATTTATTAATCCCCAGGTATATGCTATTAAGTCTTTACAAATATTATCTCATTTGATCCTCACAGCAACTCTGGGAGCTAGATATTATTATTACCTCTATTTTATAGCTGAGGAAGCTTGAGAGAAGCAAAAGTTAAGTGACTTGCAATGGCTAGCAAGTAGTTGAGGCTGGATTCAAACTCCATGCCCAGTGCTCTATTTACTTGGTCACCTAGATGCTACAATATAAATGAACAAATTAATACAACAGTCACATTTAGGAAAATCACAATTTTATATATGACAACTTAAATGTGAATAAGCGTTAGAATTACATGATGTAATAACTCTACTGGCCCAATTAGAAAGTGAAATAGAAAGAATAACAAGTGATTTTAGATTTTAATTCATCATAGAATTCTAGCCTCCACATGCCATTAAACTTACTGAATATTTTAAGGGTCATGCAAAATGATCAAGAGTTTTCAAGAAGCATATATATATATATATATATATATATATATATATATATATATATAAAGGTTTTTAATTCTTTTCCATTAGTATCAAGATTAGACAAACATTTATTAAATAGTTGCTCTGTCAGGTGCATTGTGCATATATTAATATGGATTATTATATTTTATGTTATATCAATGCATGCCATTATATTTTAAAGGCTAATTTGTAGGATTATATCTTAGTTGCTCTCCTTAAAAAATTGGTTGTCAATAGCTAGACTATTACAAAATATAATTCATTTTTCTTACAAAAAGTCTTTAACATCATCAGTGTTAACTATTGCTGCTTTTTAACTTCATAGACTGGCTCTCCTCTGTTCCCTTAATTCATCATAATCAGGTACTGTGGCTATGCCCAGGAGTCTTCAAACTTCCCTCCAGAGACATAGGTATTTTACAATTAACTAATGGTTGTAAGATACACTACTCAGGTTCAAATTCAAATTTAACCTATACCTTGTAAATAGGTTAAATGGAATCATGCCATATACTAGAAAGAAATGTATTGGTTTGCTTCACAAGAATTGGTTTCTAGAATTGTTTCTGCCATTGAACTTGTAAGTAGTCACTAAACAGGTTTGGTTCAGAGACTAGACACTGAATCTCTGTGGGCCTCAGTTTCTTTATCTATAAAATAAAGGTGCACTAGACCATCTCTAAGATCCTTTTTGGTTCTAAAATTCTATGACTTTAGCCTTCCTTTGGTCTTTCTGATTCCTTGAATGCCATATTAAAAGTCTATGCTTTGAAGAACCATATTCTGCATCTCTCTGAAATGAACCATAACAGATACTACTAGTTAAATGCGTTGGTCTAAAGCAATTCAACTTTATTTATCTGAGCTTGACCATCTGCTTGTTCCATTTTCCTCAAGATTACTTTGTACATTTTCTAAAGAAGACATTTCCTCAGAAGAGAGTTTTATTATATCTATTTGATGCCAAAATTAGATCAGCTAGTTTTCAATAATCTTCCACATACCCCCTGCTAAGAAAATATACTTTTCTTTTGGTTGCTAAGTGCTTAAATTCAGAAATGCTAATGATATTTGAGCTCCTCATTTGTTGGTGGAAGAGAGCCATTAACTGCTTATTTATTGGCTGCATTTAATTATTAGAGTAATTATCCATGACAGGTGGCACCTAATATCCTTACTCTTACTATTGATATAGAGTCATAGCTGACACCTGGCACTGCCTGTCAAAAGTTGTGTTAAAGCACTTGTGTTCATTCATATATTTTCCCCTTTACCTTCTACCCCCACTATCTCAGAAATTTATTATTATTTCAGTCATGGTACAATGAAAAGATTACCTCACCAAAAATCAGACGACATAAGTTTTTCATCTTTTCTGTTGCTGTATAACAAATCTTAGTCAAGTTATTTAACTTGTTTCTAGTTTTTGTCAGTAAGATGGGAACAGTAATACTAGAGAGTATTCTGGGAGAAAGCATGTGTATTCATCAGACACAGAAGAAAATGAGTCTCATTATTCTAATTGTTCATCTTCATTTCTCTATGTCATTTTCTTTTTTTCTCTCTTCTTCCTTCTTAGCCTAACTTAGTTTTCTGTATGCCTCCTCTCCCCCATTTTTCTACCAACTATACTGAGGAACCCCCCCAAAAAGAGCAATAGTGATGGTATGGTAGAACAGGCATGTACCATGCATCAGAGGGACTATGGTGCCATTATTGTGTTAGGGTCCAAAAGGAATCTTGCCCAGAGTCCAGCAGGAGACATCCTGACTAACATCTGTTCATTTGTGTGCTGTCTGCCTCTTTCCCCATTGGTATAAATTGTCAGTATGGGCAGAAGGATGGTAATTGGCCATACACCATAAATGTGAGTCACTGAAAGTTGAATCATTGTTACTAAGGACTTCCTCTATGTCTGAGATAGTTTTATGTATTGGTTATAACATTATAGCACCACATAATGGCAACAAGTTTTAAATTCTGTTATTTATCATCTGAATTAGTAATTTTACAGTGCACAACTTGCCCCCAAACATCCCTCTACCGTGTTTATATGTGTGAGTCAGTATAAAGTTTTAGAGGTTCCTGTTTGGCTGATGGATGTACTTTTATGTACTAGACAGTATATTGCAAAGCACATCTATCCTATTAAAAATGTATTAGTAACAGGATTCTACTGGTGAGTAGAATTTCATGGTTTTTCCTCAAATGAGTTCTGATTTCTGAGATTTACATTTGAAAGTCAGCACTGCAGTGTGTTTTTTAGATGAAGTAATAGTCACTCTAGAATCTTTAACTGAGGAAGACAACCATTCCCTAATGAGACCCATAGGATTCTTATTTTACATTCCTTGCTCAAGTTTTAAAAAAAAAGCTACAAGAAGATAAAATTCAGACTGTCAAGCATATTGCCTGAATGAAAGGCATTCCAGCACAGAGAAGGTTTTCAGTGGCACCCGAGGCCCCATCTAAGCATGGCAAAGTAATATTGAACTGGTGGTGTGAATTGTTGAGTAAACACATTTTAAGACTATCTGAAATATATACTTAACTCGTTGAAAGGACAATTTCAGTCTAATGGTTGAAAAAATACCCATTTTCAAATATGCACACATATAATTTATTTAAGTGATATCTGGAACCATTCCAGGCTATCAAGTGAATAATATTCCACATTTACTAACCTTCTATGACAACTTTATTTATATTTTAAGGAAGGAAATTAAGTATAGAAGGTAGGTTTAGCTAACGTTAAATCTGCGACAGAATCTGACAAGAGCCAGCAGTTTGTACCTACATAGGCCATGCTATTCAGCCTTCCTTTTGAACAACCTTGTTTGAATCCACATTTCCCCCAGCATTAATGATATTTAAGCTAAGCTATAAGAATTCTACAGTTACATCTAGGTAAATGATTTGGGTCCTTTTCTTTTCCACCAGAGCCAGCAAGTTCAGTCATCCTTTTATTCTTGGGAAGTATAACGCTTCTTGATAAGGATATTACCTTTCTGATGAGGTTTTGAGCTAATGCACAAATTAAATAAAAAATGGGTTGATGCTGTTATCACCACTGGACCATGCACATTCAGCATTCACGTAAGGCAGAATCTTCTTTCAGGGAATCATTTGTGACTTCTAATTATTACCTCCCTTATTTCTGAGCACTGTCTTGTTATGTGGAGGTAGATTTGGCCAATGGGAATAGGCTAATGCTTTATATATAATACCTTTCTCTTTTTAAACTCAGAAAAGTTGAAATCTGTAAGGCATTAACTGTGTTCAGTCCCAGGAATTCAGCCCACGAAACCACAACTAAGTAAAATTTAATACAATTAGAAAATGAACTTTCAATAGGAACTGGAAAATTCATCTTTTTTAATTGTAAATATACTATTCCCAAGTGTTCTATCATGTGATACTTTTGCATTATTTACATTATATTTATTGAAATTTGCAATACAACTCTATGACTTGCTTAGATTTTATATAATTATGAAAAGATATACTCTCTCACCCTGAAGGTTCCATAGTACTCACATGTATTTTTGTTAAGTATTTCTATTCTTTTAAGAGCCAAACATCTTACCTGGAAGAAGTGAGTTATAATACTGTACATCATTTAAGGCAATCACTACCCCCACCTGGACCTCTTAGCTAACATAAAGTCTGAAATGAAAGTTAGTCAGTTAGTAATAATCTCTTCTTGTTTCTGAAATAAAATGCTCAGCTTCTCAAAATGTACATGAAAAATATATGAAGCATTCATAGTTCTTTTTTATATTTTATCTTTTTTATTTATGCCTTTTTTATTTTTCCCTTCTGTCCTGGACAGTGAGTGCTTTATTATAAGAACAACAAACTCAGAAAACAAAGATAAAAAAAAATACAGTTACCCATGAATCAATAGCATCTGACCCCAATGGCAACATTCTATAACCACAGTCCCTCACTTCTCTTTTTCCTCTGCAGCTACCTTTGTATTAGATAGAAGCCCATGATGGTTTCCCTTAAAGTTCTGCCCAGCTCCTGGCAGGTACCATCAGGCATAGCTTTTCAATATGTCCTTCTTTAGTTCTGTACAATTCCCAGCAGGCATTACCAACATTTTCTGTCAGGTGTGTCCAGGTTCTTCAGGAGCAAATCTTTCTCTCTCAAAAGAGCATGGAATTTCCCACAACACCAGAAGGAAATGTCTCTAGAGTTTTCCCTGTGTGGCAAACAAAATCTATGATGATGTACTCATGCCTCTTCTGATGGAGGCAATTTCCCCTTGTTTCTGTCCTTGCCAATCTCTCTGTTCTCACAAAGGATGCCAAGGGGAGCCCATGTGTCATTCACAGTGTTAAGCAGAGGGACTCCTACAAATACTAAGGTGAAAAAGGTTTTGCCTTCAGGAGCTGACAGTTTCATAGGGTAAGAATTCCCATGTAGTGGAGTGATGTCCAGAGATTATAGTTTTGCTGGAGGATTCACAGGATTGGTACACTGATCGACAGAGAGGCTGATTATTGTTCCTTTTCAAGAAGCAATTGTAGTATCGATTAGATTGATGTACCTAGAGCAGAAAATGGAGGTAGGAGGGGGAGTATATTTGTGGACAGCAAGACAGATAGATGTCAAGATGGTTTGAGTAGATGGCAGGATGATATGTAAAGTATGACTTGATCTTGGGCTGGCTAGAAATAGTGGGGCAGGTGCATTTTCACACACTAACCAAATCAATCAACTCAGTCCCAGAACTATTGTTACACAAGTGAAGAAATTCACTGCTCCAAGACACCCATAGCTTGATTTCTAGAGGTCCAATCTATGAAAAGAAGAAGCAGGTGGGAAGAAGCAAGGTATACTTCAAGTGATCTCAGCCACTGAGTCCAGGTTCAGATACAGTGACCTTCAGTCTTGAATGCCTTTTTCCTATTCAGTTACCAGATGGGACCATGTGCTAAGTAAGTTTTTCTCATTGCTTTTTCTCTCAGAAATCCTCAAGAATCTCTCCGAGACCAGTGTGTGGGATTATTCAAATCACATTAGATTGTTTTCAGCCTTAAACCTGGTAGAGACTTTAGGTTGGACAAGCTGCACCCTTCCCAATTCTATAGTGTGCATTAAATTCAAAGCATATTATTCAAATTAGAAGGAACCTCAAAAGTCATGTAGTCCACCCTTTCATTGTACAGATAATGTAACCGCCGTTTTATGAGGCTAAGTAAATTGGAGAGGTCCAAGTTGGGTTTTATACTTTAGTCCTCTGATCTGAAATTCAGCAATCTTTCAACCATGCCATGCTGATTAGACTGTACATTATACTCTTGATATGAGTAAAAGTAAATATTTGTTGGGCCAGTGACATACCCTAGAAGTTACTTGTAAAAATGAATCCCTGACATCAATTTGTTTATTCGTCTTTCTCATAAAATACAGTAAAGAAGAAAATTGTGGTTGTTTGAGCTTTCAGGTGATTTAGATGGCTTATCTGCTCTGTGCATGCATGAGTTTGCTTATGTTTCGTGCTTTTTTTTTAATACTTCATATAACTATTTTGGTAACTACAAAGAAATGGTATTGTAAACAATATAGAATTTATCCAGGAACATGATTCCTAGAATAAATATATTTGGAGTTCCATGTAAAATGGCTTACTATATTTCAAGTGTGATGCAACTGCAGGTCAGACCAAGACATACAAAGAACCATGGATCAGGAGTAAGTTCTACTCTTGGTCTTAACACTTGAGTGGAATGACCTTAGACAAGTTATGGGATCTCTCAAATTTCCATTTGCCTGACAATGTTATTGTGAAAACTTGATATAAGTGTATATATATAAAGTGCTTTTTGAACTATAAAATGATACATAAATCCAAGGCATTATTATTATCATCTCGATCTTCCCGAGCTCATATCCAAATATTCTCTTATACATCCTCTATCTTTCTTGCCCCTTTCAGTCACAAAATAAGCATCTCTTTAGCACTTTGTGCTGGGTAAGAATTGAAGATAGATAAAGAAGCAAAAGATAGTCCGTGCCCTGAAGGAACTCACAATCATTTACACATATTTCTTTCTAAATAATTGTAGCCCAATATAGTGATAATATTTTAAGTAGATTCTGAGTTATTTTTAGTAGAAACATTTTTATTAAATGCTTTATGAAATACTTAACATTAAACATCAACCTAGTCAATTAATCTTTCTTCATGACTATTTACATTTAAGTATTAAGTATATTTTATTCACTCCAAGCCCCCATCAGTATCCTTTAATATAATCCATTCACTCTTCCTTGATTTTCATAGTGTGTACTAGACTCATATGATTCTTCTCTTTTCCTTTAGCATTATTATTTCTTAAAGCTCTTTCCAGATTTCTTTGTATTTCATATACTAATCCGTCTTAAAGGTTCCATTAACATACTGCAATTTGTTTAATCACTTGCCTATTGTTGGGCATTTAGATCACTACATTTTTTAAATTACATAAAATGATGCTAGTAAATTATTTGATGAGGAACAATAATTTATGAAAAGTCTGTTTGAACATTTTTCACTGTGTTTTCTGGAAGCAAGCTACAATCCATTGATGCAGTGAAGCTTAGTATATATAACAAGCTAACTTCTAAGACAGGAATACCAGAATTTCAGTCCTACTATTGTCACATCTTGGATATATGACCCTGGGCAAGTCATTTCACTTCTCATTGCCCCAGGCAACTTTCTAAGATTATGAATTTCAGAGGAGAAGCTAGCATTGTTAAAATGAAGTTTATACATTCATCAAATCACTAATCTAGAACAACTCAAACAATTACAAACTTTCAGTAATCTCGCTAAAGAGATAGAATAAGGTCCAATAACTGGTTTGTCTTTTTACTTAACATTGTTCCATGACAGACCACTGCAAACAATAGTAGATAACATAGAAAAATAAAAAGAGGATGGAGAGATATATGCCCAAAATATGTCATCTAGGAAGGTGATTCTATTGTAATTAATGCACTCTCTCTCCCTCCCTCCCTCTCTCTCTCTGTCTCTCTCCGTCTCTCTCTGTCTCTCTCTCTCTCTCTCTCTCTCTCTCTCTCTCTCTCTCTCTCTCTCTCTATCTATCTATCTATCTCTATGTCTCTCTCTATGTCTCTCTCTCTCTCTCTCTCTCTCTCTCTCTCTCTCTCTCCCTCTCTCTCTCTCTCTCTCCCTCTCTCTCTCTCTCTCTCTCTCTCTCTCTCTCTCTCTCTCTCTCTCTCTCTCTCTCTCTCTCTCTCTCATGTTACCCTCTCAAATTGCATTCAGACTGGCAGGTTGGGACCCAAGAAAGTAAGGGGCTTGGAGTACTCAGGATTCTAGGAGTAAAGCTGAAGGGTTAGGTTTAAGTGCCCCAAGCATTGTGTTTCCAATTAATAGAAGTCTGATAGTTATCAATTAACTTCTTAGAAAATGTTTTAATTAAAGTAATGTAATAAAAACTCTTAATACCAAGTGTTCCTCAGTAGTCTAGGAAACATGTCTCTTCAAATACAGAGGGAAAATTGAATACGATGATGGTGAGAGATATTTAGAAAGAGTACATATGACCAAAAGGAAAACTCATACCTGTTAGTTATTAGCAGTCCATTCTTAAGTAAATAGCATCATTCACCTAAATAGGGTTTAATATTTATTAAAATTACTTCCTTCTTCAGATGGATGTCATTCTATATTAGTCTATGACCATGTGTTTCTATGTTTGTCAGAGATGTGTCTTTTATATATCTTTTGTAGTACTGGTCCAATTTATCCAAAGACGTAGTCAATTAACTGGTAAGAAGTTGAGAAGAGAAGAAGAAAGAGGGAGGTGGAGAGTGGAAGGGAGGGGAAAAAAGAAGAGAAAAAAGGAAGGAGAAGGAGGAAGGTAGACAGACAGACAGACACTATCTTCCTCAAAAAAAAAAAAAAGATTGATTCCCTTTCCAGGAACTAGCTAGAATCCTCTGAACTGAAAGATTCTGGTGTACTAGTCTTGACCACCTAAACTTCTGAAATTTGTCTTGTTTTTTAAAGTCCCCAGGATCCCAGATAGCATGTTTGATTAGTCAATCAGGTCTTTTCCTTCTTGATTCAATTAAAGAGAAATTCACACCTTATAAAGTGGTAAAAGGATCACAGCATGATCAATAACCTTGTTTACACTTTTAAAAAATTGAATTATGTCTGTTGATCTATTGATTGATTAAGGTAGGAGGTATTAAAATGTAAACTCAGGTTACTCTTTTGGTTCTATGTTTGTATCCAGGAACTATAGCTGAGAAGCTATAACCTGCTAGATTCTTTAAAAATAAACAATAAAAAAATGCCTTAATTAGATTTATTTCAGCGAATTCAAGAATTGTTTCATATTAAGAAAATAAACTACATAATTAAGTCATTTTATAAAATCTCAAATACTATATCAGTAGATAGTCCCCCAAAAAGCCTTTCACATAGTAAAAAAATTACTATATAATAATAATAATGACACAAAAATAAAAGGGAAAGATCTTATTTGTTCTGATAAGAGTATCCAAAAATTTAATCTAAAATTCTAAATCTAAATCTAAAAAATCTAAATCTAAAAATTTTAAAATAGCCTTAAATTCATGGAGTAAACTCAAATATTTCCCAGTTAATATTGAATTAAGGCAATAATGGCAACTTTCTTTACTATTTTTTGGTATTGTTGTAGAAAAATTGGAAATATCAGAATGAAAAGAAAAACTAATTAAATATACAAAAATAAGCAAAGAGAGAAAATTATCTATGTTTACTGTTGACATAGTTTATTTAGAAAATTCTAAGGAATTAGCACTGAAACTAGTTGAGGAAATGAATAGATTCAGTAAAGTTGCAGATTATAAAATCAATAAAAATTAATATTCCTGTATATGAGCTATAAACTGCAGGAATCAATAATAGAAAGAGAAGCTTCATTGAAAATAATTACAAAATGTATAAACTCTCAGAGAGGGAGAGAAGAAGGAAGAAAAGGAGGAAAGGAAGGCAGGATAAAAGGAAGAAAAATGGAAGAAAGTGTAGAAAAGAATAAGAAAGGAAACATACACAGCCTGTTATGGGTCGACCTAATTTGGGGATTTTTCAAAACAGGTAGAACTTTAGTTAAAGTGAGAAGGGTATATATGTATGTGTGTATGCACATTTTATTTTATATGTATTTATCATATACTATTATTTATAATATTTATAACCAGCATATATTATTTATTTTATTGCCATATGTATTATATATATGTGTGCCTGATATATTGCAATTTATAAATAATGGTGGTTTCATGTGTATACACACATATATCTACACTTATATGCATATGTGCATATATAGTCTTGTTATTTAATCATTTCACATCCAACTCTATATGAACCCATTCCGTATTTTCTTGCCAAAGATATTGTAGTGGTTTTCCATTTCCTTCTTTAGCTCAGTTTTCAGAGGAGCAAACTGAGGCAGAATTAAGTGCTTGTCCAAGGTCACACATCTAGCAACTGTCTGAGACCAGATTTGAATGCTTCTTCCTGACTCCAAGCCCAGCTCTATCCATTGTACCATCCAGCTACCTTCAGCTCATATATAGTTTGTATAAATATAAATATGTATATGTGTATAAATTATTGGAGTTTGTGATCCAGAACAGCAACTTGAATTTGGGCTGCCAGTATCACTGCCTCTTCATCTCCTGCTCGTGGTATCAAATCTTTTCTTCACTAGGAATAGATTATTTAAGTATCAAAACCACTCTGAAAGGCACATTTAACTCAATCTTGAACAACACTGTTCTCTTGAAATTAAGAGGTGACCAATTTTCTCCATTAGCTGTTAGTTTGAACAAGGAGGCTCTTCTGAAATGTCAAGGTGAATAGATTGCACATCACCTAATAGCAAAAGGAGTGAACATTGGAGAAAAGTCCATAAAACCCTACAAGAAAACAATTTAAGCCATCTACCTGGATTCTAAGATGTATAAGAAATAGAAGCTTCTTCCTTCACTGAGTGTTTAATTCTGATATGTATTTTCTTTCACCTTTAACCAGAAGTGGCCAGTAAGGCATATAAATTTGAGAGTGTTTCTTATTCAGTTGCCATCCATATCACAACTTGAGATCTGAGGGAGCACAGTGGTAAGTTTTTTGCAGTCCTAAAATAATTTAATATTCTTAGATTCACATACTTCACAACAGAGAACACTGAATGCTCAGGGTTTCATCCACACAAAGTGGGGGGGGGGAAATAGTAAGAAATCTGAAAGGCAATGAGGACAGGAACTGGGTTGACCTTAAGGTAGCAGAAATGTCAATGCTATAGGAGGAGTGGCATGAAGAAATTCAACTAGACCATGACATACAGTAGGACCCCAATCAATAATCAATACCTAAAAATCTACAAAAATCCAATATATTCTCGATACAAATATTTGGCAGAAAAAGGAGCCAGAAACTAAAGTTACCAAGAAAAAGAGAAAAAAGTAATTTCAATTGAGAAAAAAAAAACACCAAAATTCTTTATTTCCTGAAATATTGAAACAGAATTCTGTCAGACTGAGACGAAGACAAAGTTGTCTTAAGATCAATATTGCATATTTTCTCTCTCCAATTTCCAAGACTACAAAACTGTGTTGATTTTTTAAAAAGGGAGTTATTTAAATCTTATAAGATGTCAAAATAAAGTATTTTATCTTAAGAAATATTTGTCATGATGTGCTTGGCTCTTCCTATGCTTATTGAATGGTTTTGTTGTTGTCCAATTGTATCTGACTCTTTGTGACCCCTATGGGGTTTTTCTTGACAAAGATATAGGAGTGGTTTTTCATTTTCTTCTCTAGCTAATGGTACAGATGAGGAGCCTGATGCTATCAAGGTTAAGTGACTTGCCCAGGGTCATAGGGCCAATCTGAATTTAGAAAGATGAGTCTTCCTATCTCCCGGGCCAGCACTCTATCCACTACACCATCTATCTGCCCCTAATGAATGGTAGGAAAGGCTAATAAATCGTATGTCTCCTCTTGGCATTTTAGTCTGTTCTTGTGATATGTTAGCACAGTATAAGATAGGGGTAATTTGTTCTCTGGAAAGCAGAAGGAAACAACTGAAATTCATACTCTCTGAAATCTTCAAAACAGTGTCACTATCATGTTTGTTCTCCGATCTAGGCCAAGGGTATAGCAATGCATGTTTACTTGACTAACACACACCAAAATAAAACAAAACATTAATATGACATCATCTTATAGCCTCCTTCCCAGTTAAAATAAAATAATAGCCTCTTTGAGGGAGGATTGACTATTATCTTTGCTCTAGGTTTCACACTGCTTAAAGTGGCCACTTTCTTTTCGAGTTAAAATTAAGATGTTAAATGTAGTCTACAATTCTTCATAAGGTAGTCTAGATTAGCTATGAGAATGCCTCTGATCTCATTCCATGGGTTCAGCCTTTCAAAATAAATCCATTAAAGAACCCCTGGCCCTATAAGGACTTATTTTCTACTTGCCTTCTTCAATACTATTCTTATTCCCTGCTTTTCATTCTGTACTACCATCCTCAAAAATAATAAAATGATAAAACTCAAAAGAAGTGAGCAGTAATAGTAAAGTTAATCAGAAGAAGTAGCATGGCATAGTCAGAATTGAAATCAAAGCAACTATGGTTCAAGTCTTACCTGTTATCAGTAGTGGTTATATGACCTTAGGCAAATTACTTTACCCTTCAATACTTCCTAGCAACTGACTGAGTTTATAAATTACAGATGAGATACTGACCTAAACTGGTTGAAAAAATCCCCAACTGGGATCCATCCAAAACAAAACAAAAAATAAAGAATACACATGTTACTAAATTACAATCAGTATTAAGAACCCACTCTGTGCCAGTTACTGTACTAGCACTGAGAATCAAAGAGAGGTAGAAAGGAAGAAACTAAGGCATTTTTATGATGCTTTTTCATTGTGTTTTAGGCATTGTCCCACGTGCTTTTAAAGGATAATATTAAACAGCCCCTGCCCTCGAGATGCTTAAATTCTAATAGGGAAGATGACATATAAAAGTCTATATAACATATTCATATATGCACATCTATTAAGTTATTTCATGAGAGTTAGGGATGAATGACAACATAGGAAGGCACACATGAGCTGAACTCTGAAGGAATATAAGAAATTCCAAGAAAAATAAGAATTAAGAGGTAGTAGTACATCCTGGTCTTGGGGAAAAGTTTGTAGAGAGTCATGGAAATGGAAAGGAAGATAACCAGGTTGGCTATTCTATAGAGCTCATGAAGTAAAAAATGTATAACAAGCCTTTAAAGATAGTATGGAACCACATCAGGAATAACTTTTTTAAATGGCAGGTTTTTTATTGATCTATGGAGCAACAAAGAGCTTGCTGAGAAGAGGAGTAGCTAGTGCTTTAGGAATATGACTTTGACAGCTATATGATGATATAACTATAATGGATGGAAATATGTTTTATATATTTTCTTATTTTGATAATTTAATCAAATTATATAGTTGATAAGAAGAAGGTGAGGATACTTGGGTGACTAGATATATGATGGCACCTGGGACAAAAATAGGATAGGTTAGGAAAAGGACATGTTTTAGGAAGAGAAATAATAAATTTTCATTTGTTTTTAGTTTTAGTTTTTTCTCTCAGATATGAATTTATGAGACTTAAGGGGCATGTATTTTGAAAGGTCCAGTAGGAAATTGGTTTTATAGAAATGGAACACAGGAAATACTAGGACTGTTTATAGAGATCTTAGTATTGTCTACATAGAAATAATAACTGAACCTATAGGAACTGATGAGATTAATAAGAAAATGTTGAGAGAAAAGAGAAGAAAAACTTGAGTACATCCATAGTTTAGGGGTGAAAAGTGAAAGAAAATTCATCAAAGAAATGCAAAGGAACAGTTAAGTAAAAGGAGATCCAAGAAAAAGGTTTATCAGGAAGAGAGTGGTTTACAGTGTCAAATGTTGCTGAAAAGTCAAATAAGATGAAGTCTCAGAAAAGGCTACTGGACTTTGCAATTAGAGATCATTGGCAGCTTTGGAAAGAAGAGGTTTAACTTGAGTGAAGAGACTAGAAATCTACCAGCAAAGGAATGAGAATTCATTTAGAGGGGATAAAAGGAAGGCAAGGAAGACAGACAACTTACCCATATGAGATAAAGGTTAACCCAAATTTATAAAGAAAGGAAATGAGGATCAAGGAAATGTAACGCTGTCCAAGGTATCACTGTAAATTCCTTAACCTGAAGAGAATGGTATTTTAACTGTAATTCCAGTGTTCATTTGATTCAGCTGTATCAAATGAGGCTCTGTTGGGGTGATATCTATCCATCAATGCATAGATGTACATGCCTGTAATTCCTGCCCCTAGGGTAGCTAAGATTGGGATCCTTAGAGCTTGTGAGTTCTCAGCTACACTTGGCTAAGTCAATTAGGTATCTGCCTTGTCTGTTAAAATGATAAGACCACAAGAACAAGGAACCACCAATGCTATTCAAAGAGTGTTGACATAGGTCAGAAATAAAAGAGGCCAGAATTCAGTAGAGGGATCAGGTCTACAAGTGACTACAGTACTTCCAACATTGAAAAGATCAATGGATCCAGTTAAAAAAAAGTATGTATGTGTGTATACATGTTCATGTGTGGGCATACATGCTCATACAAAGTAATTCTAGTTAATTTGGGGTTTTATTAAAAAAACACCTTCATTTCTAGGCAATTAATATTAACTTCTATAGAATCTCTTTAAGTGTGAAAAACATCAAAAATATTCCAATCCAATCTGTAACTGAAACTGCCCTACTTCTCCTCAAAAAAGCCCAGAATCATCATTGCAGAATTGGAAGTCATCTTGTCCAGTTTCCTTATAAGGAAACTGAGACCCCCCCAAAAAAATTCAATGACAGGTCCTGTGTGGCAAAGCCAGGACTTCATCATCACAGTTCAGTGTGAAGAACATCAGCTTTGGAGTCAGAAGATTTGGTTCCAATGATCTTAGGCAAGTCATTTGATGTCTTCAGGATTGTTTTTTCTTCTGAAAAAAGAAGAGCATTGGTTCAAATGGTCTCCAGCATCCCTTCCAGCTTTAAATCTATGATTTTGTGATTCTCTGAGTCCAAATCCAGCACTGTTTCTACTTTACCTGAAGATCTCCAGTAATTGTTAAAACATATTCTTCTAAGCCAGCAAATTCCACTTTTGGACAACTATAATTATTAGGAAATTTCCCCCTCTTTTATGTCTCTTCTAGCTATGGGTCCTTCTATATCCTCTGGGATTAAGAAAAGCAAACACTTGATTGTTATCATATAATCACTATCTCAGCACGAGCATGCGTGTACACACACACACACACACACACACACACACACACATACACACACACCCATCTTCTCTAAGCCAAACATTTTCAAATGCTAAAAATATGAAATATACAAACTTAAATGTCTAAGTAAAACTCTTAATTTTTATTTATATAGGGCGTTTAATTTTGCAAGTGACTTTCAGTTGAATTATCTCATTTTATTTTCTATTTCCATTAGTCAGGCATTACCTGAGACAGTAGTATTAAATTACACTGACATGGAGATTGAAAAGTTGACAGCTTCACATGAAGAAATTAGTGATTCTTTTTGCCAAAATGAGGTAATTAACTGGAATTGACTTGTAGCATGGGAGGATGCTATTAAGAGTTAAGATCCTCATCATTTAGTTGCCCGTCTAGTATTTCTGCTTTAAGTTTATGCATGAGAATTAACTTGCTTCCCTTTTTCTCTCCTTTCCCATTCTTTTCTTTTCTCTTCCAACCCTCAATAAATCCACAGGTCAGTCCAACCCCAGGGTGCATCCGAGCACTAATGAAGATGCTGTACTGCCCATATTGTCGGGGACTTCCCACTGTGAAACCTTGCAACAACTACTGCCTCAATGTAATGAAGGGATGCTTGGCAAATCAGGCTGATCTAGACACAGAATGGAACCTGTTTATAGGTAAGAAGCATTTAAATGGCACATGGAACAAAGGTGATAACAGCAAGTGTTCGATAACTCATTTTTGGTGACTTAGAAGGAGAAAGGCTTAATGGAGATAATGGATTTTTTTTTCCTTCGTAATCTCCTATAATAGTAACTTTCCAATGTTTAAAAAGGATTACTGTTCTTCCTTGCAACAATTTTTATTTATCATATAAAGATTTCACTCGACAACTATATTGAATTAGCTGATATTTCTATGAAAATTGTGAAAATATTCTAGTTGAGTCCAGTGGATTTATGTGGATAGGATGGATGTGTTCAAAAAAGAACCTTTTTTTTTCATTGCCTACTGTTGTGTGTGTCTCTTTTTTGTATACCTCAGGATAGTCTTGGGTATTAGAAAAGGTATACTGTAGAGGAGATAAGGTACTTCTTATTCATAGAGGGAGATGATGAAAAGGACTCCATATTTTAACTAAAACACGACAAGTGTCTCCCTTTAGTTTGTTGAAGAAGGAAACAGAGTATACTTGCATAAAATATCTTTAGAATCTCTGAAAGGTAGAAGGAAAAGAGGAGTGTGTGTGTGTGTGTGTGTGTGTGACTGTGCATGATGGAAAGGGGGAGGAAGGGTAGAAGGAAGGAATGTGCAGGGAGTATTGTGAATCACAGCCTTTCCTTGAGTCACAGAAATCATTTAGTGAGATGTGCTGCCAAAAGATATTTCCCAAACAGCCATCCAAGGATAAAAGGACAAATTTTATAGGCAGACTTCTCCCAGCAAAATGCACAGGGCCTTGAAAGAGTAAATGTGTTTTCTTCCCTTCTGTCAAATGGCCTTCAAATAAAAGTACTTCCAATTGCATTTACTGCAATTACATGGTGACAAGTGGAGTGGTGCAAATAATAGTGGCATATTTTAGCCATTAATGTCCTTCATCATTTATGCAAACCTCTAAACCAAAATGCATGTGATTCAGTGTGAGTTAAATCGGCTAAATGGAGTACTCTGAGGAAATATTTCCTAGATTCAGAAAGAGAAGGAAAAATTCATATCAGTTAGCATTCAGGAAAAATTATGCCCCAGATATGACTAAAGAGGCTCACCTGACAGTCCCTCGGGATTTTGTGTTGCCCATTGATTCTCACACTTCTGTATTTAGGAAGGCTACGGGAAACACTTCTGAGTGCTGAAAAATAAGAAACCTTTAATATAAATTCCAATGGCAATCACCTACTACAAAGTCACAGAAATTACTTAGACAAAGCAAAAGGTGTGATGTTAAAGATTGGTTCCATGTCCCTTTTTTCCTCCTATCCCTCATCTTCCACCCTGATGGCATGATTAAAATGTATACAGCTTTTCATAGTAACGGACTTTGAACTTCACTGTGTGATGACCCCAATGAAAAAGCGTAGCCAATAAAGATCATACAAACATACACATGCCCCACACTCATAATACCTTTCTGAGGTGAGTAAATGGTCATCCCCTTTCATCGATTAGTGGCCTTTGGCAAAGTCCTTTATTTTTATCCCAGTTTTATCATCTACGGAATGATAAAAGTTGAACTAGCCCTAAAATTCCATAATTCCATTTAAATCTCCAAGATCCTCAGATTCCTGACATGTGGACTAAGAGATATGATAGAGAGATTTGTACTTTTCAAAGTGCTGTCCCCAAAATTAACTCACTAAATCTCATGAAGAAACAGGGTATTGATGATTATTCCCACTTAAAAATGAGTAAACTGGGGCTGAGAAACAGGAGGTTATTTGCCCAAATTCCTATGACTCATAATAACTAGGATTTTGTCTCTAGTCTTCTGATTTGTATTCCTGTGTTACTTCGCTATACCATGATGGTTTATGACAGAAGAACTAAGAATGATGAGAATTACATTAAGCCTTATAAGCAGGGTGTGCTGGAACCATTTCAAATCAAGAAAGCTCATTGTTAAATATTCAGTGTGCATATTTGATTAATGCTACAAATTAGGGCTTAATTTTTGGTTGAGTTGATAACCTGGACTTAAGAAAGCGATGGAGAATGTTAAAAGAATATAGAAAATATTAATAATATATATCAAATTTAGAAGTGTTTCTTTCATAGGTACTTTTGTGCGTGTATGTGAGTTCCCCATCATTATCTCAAGTTAAACATCTATTAGCACACCCCTCCTTATAGTGCTTGGATTTAAGGAGAATGGTTTTGATTAGTAGAAAAAAACTGAATGATAATTAAAATTTTTATTATAATTTTTCCCCATTAAATGTAGATACAATTTTTAATAATCATTTTCTGAAATTTTGTAATCCATGTACTTTCCCTCCCTTCCTCTGCTCCCCCTTCCCCAAGACAGCAAATAATATGAAATAGGTTATACATGTGCTCATATACAGTATATATTTCCATGTTTATCATGTTGGGAAAGAAAGCACATTGCTTATAAAAGGAAAAAAAAACTCATGAAGGACATTAACTGAAAATGGCATACTTCAATCTGCATCCCAGACTCTATCAGTTCTTTCTTTGGAAGTGGATATCCTGATATATTTTTAAACCTTTAACAATATTGTGTATAGGTTCTAAGACAAAAGAGTAGTAAGAGCTAAGCAATGAGGATCAAGTGACTTACCCAGGATCACACAGTTAGAAATTATCTGAGGCCAGATTTGAACCTAAGACCTCCTGTCTCTAGACCTGGTTCTCAATCCACTGAGCAACCCAGCTGCCTTCTGATAATTTTTTAAACCATCTTTCTTTGATGATCCTACTTTGCATTTGCTTTTAAGCAGGTAAAACTCTATTGATTTATTTTGGAGTCAGTCAACTGAAATAATTGAGACTCACCTAGCAAGATTATGTGATTTTCCCCAGAATTGTCCCCAAACCCACTGTTGGAAGTAGGAAAAGCCCTGAACCCTATGAGTGAAGTTCTATTACTGGTATCCCACTGGCTTTAGGTAAGGACTTGATGAAAGAATGGAGAAATGGGCCCTTTTACCTTGAGGTCATAATGATTGAGGTTTTCCCTGATTTGATTAACCAACTGTCCATCCCAAGTTCTTAATCTCCCCATTAACTGTTTGCTAGGGGCATATTTCATCAGAAAATAAAATGCCTTCTGAGTCTTTCGCCTTAACAATGAAATCCTGAAAATAAAATATTTGCTTTAGAGAAAAATGATGAGCAGATAATGTAGGTAAGCAATCAGGCTTCTCTCCTGTGGACCATTTTTTGAGTGTCTTAATCCTGGTTTAATGTATTTTCACATCCACTCTTCCCCTCCCAATCTTTTCCTGTTAGTCCCTAGATGTTTCTGATCAGAAAGTTGCCATTTTTCAACTCTACCATGGCCTAGAGAGATGATCACAACCACAGGACGATTATATGATGGCAAGATTTGCTCTCACCATATTCCTCCAGGTGTAAAGTATTAGTTCATTAATTCCCTACATAAATTAGTCAAAGATGCCAAGCCCATTTTACACAGATATAGTCAAGGATGACAAGGAAAACGTGCAATAGAAAAGATCAGAATGTGAATTGGTAATTCTACACTGATTATATATAATAGCCCAGCCTTTGGTCAACACCTGCAGCATGTCAGTATTTTCAAGCCTGCCTCTTTGTCTCACAAAATACTTCAGTCAAACAGACCCATTCCTGGTGCTGATTATCACGCGTGCCAACTATGTCTGTTCTAGTAATATACCAGTTTATACACTTTACATTTATAAAAATTATGTGCTCATCCAGAATGTTAACAATGGCAGGCAGTAATGTGTTCAATAAAATCAATGATCCAATTGACAGAACATCCTCATATTCTTCGCAATGCCCTGAATAAATTGAGGCTAATTTGGAACCATTTAGAATTCAGCTAGTTTCTTGAACTTGTCAGAAGAAAGGTAATTCATTTACAAAGTGAAATATTTTAAATGTTTCTGTGTCCTAAAGCCCAGCTGTGTTCCATTTCCATTGGCATTCCGTACTTTTTTCTCAGCCTGAACTTGGGATTTTATCCTAGAAAAATTCCTATTTCTGCAGGCAAGCCTTAGAAGGTGTTTTCCTGGGGCTTCTCCGAGGAAGCCCAGAACAGCACTCTGTACAGAGTGGGTGCTCAAATAACCCTTGTTCATCAAACATTACAAGGAGAAAGGAGCAACTCCTCACTTTAAAAAAAAAAGGGAAAGAAAAAGTCCTCCTTTTATAAAGCTGCTGACAGCTTTGCTGAAGATGAAATTTAGCCTCTTATTTTTGAGGGCTTGTAAAGCCTCAAGTTGTCTGTGCCAGAAACTGTCAGCTGCTTTCTAATAACATGTGGAATTCCCTCAGTACTAAACACAACCAAACTTCCACTTGCTGAATTAAAACGAATGGCAGCCCTCCACGGAAGCTCTGCTGAGCTACGAAAGATTGGAAGGAATGCATGAGTGCTTTTTAGTCCTGTTCTCAATATTAGAAAATAGGCACTAGGGGGAAAAATAATAATTTTTTGCATTAACAGTCTCTGCTTAGGCAGACATCCCAAGTGTCAGGGTATAGCCATACTCAAAGGATTCTAGCCTGGCTCCTGACCATCATCTGAATGGTAGAAGAGGTTTGGTTTTTTCGTTTTTTTCCTGAATGTTTACATTGAAATAAAAGCGCTTTGAGCATTTAGAGACTAACTGAGAACATTTTGTGGGCAGAAGTGGCTGTTTGAGGAACATCTTGTGGCTATTTGGATTGTTTGGCATTGACACCTCAACTCTCCTGATAAGAATTGTTCTCTTCCACAAGAGGCCCAGTTGCAGATTACCCCTAGTTCATAAACACAAAAGTCAAGGCTGAAATTACATTTATATAGCTATAATAAATCTTGCATTCACTTTAAAAACGGGGACGTGTAGAGCAGCCTCCGCCAAACATCTGGTACCTTCTAAGATTTTATAGACTGTGAAAATTGGTTTAAAAAAAAAGAGAGAAAAGGAAGGGGCAGCTGTAGCAACACCAAGCAGAGATTTGCCCATTTGTATCCGATTTGTATCATTTTAAACAGTGCTCTTCTCGGATGTTACCTACAGTGACTATCATTTTTCAATGTAAAATTTTCTGGTTCTATTGGAGAAAAAACTGTAGGGGAGAGATAAGTTGGGTGTACCTTAAAGTTTCATTTCACTCTGCTTTGAGGAGTACAGTAGGTGTTTGGAACTCAGCTTTTTCATATAGAAAATGTGTAAGTGGCACACATGCTAAGGTTTCAAGGCTCTTGAGAATGGTAGTGGTACAAGGAGATTTGGGAAAATTCTTATGAACCTGCCAAATGCTATAAAGAAAATTATATATATTATAATATATATATATAAGTCTATATGTATGCATATATATATATACTTAAATGCATATATTTGTGATTTCTGCCCTTCAGTGACTTATAATTTTATATGCAAAAAAAAGAATGTAAACACTGAACATTAACTACAGTAGCATATTCTATAGTCGGGGCTTGCTTTTGCTTTTTTTTTTTATCTAGTCTTGGGATTCCATTTGTGAGATGATATATCAGTATTATATACTGCCTCTGGGGCACTCAGAAGTTGTGAGTTTCCCATAGTCACACATGTAATATTTTTAATAGACAATTTTTAATAGAAAAGACTTGAACACAAGTGTCCTGGACTTCAACACTGGTCCTCTTTCCATTCTTGCTATCATTGCATATCATATTACACAAATTATTTATATTGAACATAAACTAAGAGTAAGTGCATCTGGAGGATGGTGAAGAGGGGTAAGGAATAAATACCTTTTCTTTTACAATGTAAAAGTGGAAAGTAATACTATTTGTCCGACTTAAGCAGTGGATTTGGGAGGAATTATGAAGATTTTTTTTTTCCAGCTTAGTCCAGGAAGATTTTATTCAAGAGGTAGAATTTAAATCAGCTTGAATGGACTTTGTAGGGAATATGTGCATAAAAAGTGTTTTGAAAGAAGGTTTGGTGGTGAAAATAGCTTTATCAGGAAATTAGATGATGAAGGGAACTAGAGAATTTTCACTGAAAATTGACTTGAGAGAGATTGAATGTTCTCAGGAGCAAAATTCTACCAAAATCTATTTTGGATTAAGTAAAAAAAGACTAAGCATGTAAAAATATGTTGATTCACAGGGAGCTCTCTGATGAACTCAGATTGAAAAAGTGCATAAAATATAGGAGCAGGAACATAAAAAGAAGGAACTACAGATAACAAAAAAAAAAGGCCAGACCTCTAGAAAAGTCATAGGGAAAGATTTCAAGTTGGTTCAGATTTCATAACTCAAGTAAATTACATACTCAGATACTGAGAAAACTCATGAGTATGATCCCTGGGACAGATCTCTGAAGAATCATAGAGACTAAGAGGGAGCCAGAAGAATAAATATGTTATCCCAGTTTTTAAAAGAGGAACATTGGTGTTTTCTACATTCTAAGACCATGAAGTTAAACTTCTAAGCAAAATGTTAAACCAGATTATTAAATGAATAATTTTTTATCATTTGAAAAAGAAAAGCAACAATCCCTAGGGGCCAACATAAATAAATTTAGTAAAAGTAATCACATTTTTAAAAACAGACCAGGGCAATACCATAGCTGTAATATACCACCATTTCCATAAAACATAAGACAGACCTTTTCATGATGCTTTTTGTAGGCACAGTGCAGACATGTATACTAAGTAATGATAGAATTAAGTTGTTTATTTATGATAGAGTGACAATAGGAAAAGATTACTGATTCATGGATATGTATATTAATTTTGAAGAGTTCCCTGCGCCTTTGTCCTAGGTGCTTTTTCGTTCAACATTTCATTTCAACATTGATTGTATTTTTAGAAAATCTAAATGACCCTGAACTGGAAGAGATAGCTAGCTGGTGCTGAATAATAACAAATATAGGTTTAAAAAGTTAATATAAGAGAAGATATTGCAAAGATGAAACCAAGAAGCCTTGACAACATAGTGAGACATAGTGAGGATTTGAAGATCACAAGCCTGAGGACTGAGAGGAGTCTGTTACACAGTATTAGATAGTAGTAGGGAAGTTGAGGACAGGCTAGGATTCAGGGTGAAAAATAAAGGACTTTTGTTTTAGATAAATTCAATTGTAAATGCCTAATGGACATTTGGTATAAAATGTCTGAAAGGCAGCTGGAGACACAAGTTTGGAGGTAAGAGCTTAGGGCAAGATAGATAAATTTGAGAATCATTAGCATAGTGTTGGTGAATAAATTTGATGAGATCACCAAATGGAGTAATATAGACAGAGAAAAAAAAAAGAGGACCCAGGACAGAATTCTGTGGGATACTTAATATTAGAGGTCATGATGTAGATGAGCACCTAACAAAAGAGACTGAGAAGGAACAATCTGATAGGAGACTAGAACCAGGAGAAATAGAACCAGGAGAGAGTGGTGACTCCCAGACCAAGAGAGTAGAGACTGTTAAGGGAAAGAGGATGATCAATAGATCTTCTGAGGTGTTTTGGTCCCTTTTCTATATTGTATGGTAATCTATTCAATAATAAAATTTAGGCATACCCAAATTTATTGATGAATTAATTTATTTGGTTACTTATCTGTTTTCTGGGTCCTCCTATCTTGGGTGAGCTAAAAGTGAAGCAGTCACTTCCTAACCTCATCCCACTACTGAGTGGCAGAAAAGCTTTGAGCTCCATTTATACCCTAGCCTGGTTCACCCCTGTCCTCTCCAGGGAGCTCAAAAACTTGGTGCCAGATTCCTGATTGGATTTAGTCCTCCTGTAGCTTTAGACATCTGAACTAAGGTGTTCTATCAGCCATTCTCCAATCTCCTCCCAGTAGTAGAGATTGTAAGCAGGTTACACTAGGCCAAGCACATTGATTTTAAATGGAGGAACAAAAAGTGAAGGTATTACTTGACACTTTAAACTTTCATCTGTCAGCTGAAAAGTATAATTTTGCCCTTAGAGATTCTTTTTTGTCGTTCAGTTGTATCTTACTCTCCGTGACCCCATTTGTGGATTTCCTGGCAAAGATATTGGAGTGCTTTGCCATTTTCTTTCCCAGCTCATTTTGCAGATGAGGAAACTGTGGCAAACAAGGTTAAGTGACTTGCCCAGCTAGGAAGTATCTGAGACCAGATGTGAACTTAGGAAAATAAGCCCAGTACCTTTTCCACCTTGCCACCGAGATGCCTTTAGGATCCTACGACAGAGAGAAAAAACACATGGTTATTATCAATTGAAAACTATCCCAGATCCTCTCTTTCTTATTCCTTTTTGCTCATTGGTTCAGTATCTTTTGTTGATGGTTATCATATGTTGTATTCCTTCTGGAATCTGGCAGAATGGAAAAGCTGTACCATCAACACAGATGAAAAGAAGAGAGAAAGTTGGGTCTTATCCAACTGTCTAGGGCAGACTGCATTTGTTGTCATTACTCTAAGTTTGGAGTGTAGTTTATTTCAGCTGAACTGTACATATTTTATAAACATTCTTAAGCAGTACAGTAGTAGAAATACTCTGTTAGTATAAATGCATGTGGCTGTAAAGCAAATCCAGATGCTGACATTTCGTAGCTTATGAATAGTCATTAAAATGAGGTCTTTAGGCAGCCAATGTAGAGCAATTATTGAATGAAAAGTTCATCGAATACATGAATTGAAGCAAGCCTCATAAATTATCTAGTCCAACCCTCTCAAATAATTGAAGCCTACAGAGGTCAAGTGACTATTCTAGCTACCTACTATACTATATCTTCTCTCCCTTTTCTACCTTAACCCCCGAAGAAGGCTGTCTGCCCCCTCTGCCTTTATTTCATTTCCTCTTAACTTCCTTCTTAATTATGAATTCATCATTCAACTGAGACAGAGCTCTCCAAAATTCATTTCAGTGACATTGGCCACACCTAATGACCTTTTTTCAATCTTTATCTTTCTTGACTTCAGTGCTTGGCTTCCCTTCATCTCTTCTCTTTGATACTCCTGTCTAGATTTTGATGGTGCTTCTCTTCAGTTTCTCCTGGTATCCATCTGAGCACTCCTCAGTCTTCTTTTCTAGATCTTGATCAATGTTGTGCTTATTAACCTTGGATGTTCTTAAAGCTCTGGCTTACACCCTCTTCTCTTCCCCATAAGTATTATTTCACTTGATTTCATCAGTTCCCATATATTCAATCATCATTTATATGCAAATGATTCTCATATTTGTCCAGGTCTATTCTTGAACTCAGTGTGTCCAAAATTAAACTCATTTTCTCTGCCTCCTCCTAACATAATAACCTTTCCCTCTTCCTCACTTCCCCTATTACTGGGGAGGGTACTATAATCTCCTCCCAGTCACCCAGGTTCACATGGTGTCATCTTTGATTCCTTATTCTCCCATTTCCTATATCCAAAAAAAAATTGTTTAGTTCTGTCATTTTTACTTTGATAATATATATCCCCTTCTCTCTTTTGACTGCCAAACAATACCTGGTATAGGGTCTGATCACCCCATGTTTAGACTATTGCAATATCCTTGCACCTCATCTCCCCACCTTAAGTCTCTCCCCATTCCAGTCCATTCTCCACTAAGCTGTCAAAGTGATCTCCCTAAAGTACAAGTAAATGTTAATCTCCAATTCTGTCAACTCCACTAGAACCCTATTGCCTCCAGAATTAAAGATAAAATCCTCTATTTGGCCTTTAGAGTTCTTTATAATCTACTTTAACCTTTGAATTCCCAAGCTACGTAATCTTTAAAGTCCTTCATAACCTACTTTTTCAATCTGCTGACATCTCATGCCTCTCAGAGTACTCTTCAATTCAATGGCTTCCCTGCTGCTCCTCTTATGAGACCCTCCATCTTCCAATGCTAGGCATTTTCATTTGCTAACATGCCTGAAACATTCTCACTCCTCATATACACCTTTATTGGCATCCTTTTTTCAGTCTCAACTAAAATTTTACCTTCTGCAAGAAGCATTTCCCATTCTCCCTTAATGCTAGTTGTTCCCTCTGGTGAATATCTCTAATATATCTTGTTTGTACATAGTTTTTTACATGTTATATCTTCCATTAGACTATAAGTTCCCTGAGTGAGTAGTCTGTCTTGTACTTTTCTTTGTACCTTCATTGCTTAACATAATTCTAGGCATATATTAGGCATTTGATAAATGGTAGGAGATTGATTCACTCATCCAAGATCATATGACTAATGAATAACAGAAACAAGACTATAATGAAGGTCTCCCAGTCAAGGGTTTTTTCCATGGGGGTCTCCTCTTCCTTAAGTCTCTTACCCACCAAAAGAGAGAGAATCTCTGAGAATTACAAGAAATTGGCACTAGTTTTAAATGCTATAAGCAATGTGAATTTTCATGAGTTCTCTATAGAAATAAAATAAATTTTCTTCTTTATTGTCACAATTCATCCTGATTCTAATATTATCATGTTATTCTCTGTATACTAAAACAAACTCTCCTAGAAATTCTTATTTCCAGGATTATGAAAAGCAGAATTACTTTCTTCCCTATGTGGCCTTATGTCTCATCAAATTCAATGACTTGACCTTTAGAAAAAGAAGTTACCACTAAATTAATTGTGATGACCAAAGTGTTTAATATTCAAAACATTTTAAATAAAGGAGTTACGGTTTCAATGGCTTGGGATTTCTTTGGTTGTTAAAAAGCATTGGCTCTAAATTACAACCTTGGTGCCATCCCTGGAGCTGAGGAAAATATTATAATAATAAAAAGCTAACTTTCTCATTTAAAGCAATGGCCCTTAACACAAGAGACATATTTGGATAGAGTAACAGACCTTTATATACTAATACTAATCTATAACTTTGGAAAGCTAACATACAGTTTGCCAAAGAGCAGATGTATAAGAGAAAATAGCCCCATTATAAATATATTATCCTAAGACTATGTGGTCAGTGGAAATCTCTTTGCATATTTGAAATAAATGAAAGCATACTATTCCCCCTATGGAGCTAAAGTCCTTCATCCAAAAAGCTCCATCATGTTTATTTCTTGTCTGTAGTTTGGTAACAAATTCTTTTAATCTCACCTAAAACTGGCAGGGCAGCAAGAGACCAAGGTTTCTTTTGTAAATGATGCTATCTTAGCACAGTACTGAACAATACCTTTTTGACTGTTGCAACTGTACCAGAAATATGTAGAGGGGAGTTTAGGGACCAGCATTAGAGAGGGAAATGAGTACATAATTAGGCATGAAATAATTATAATTTTAAACCTTTTCAAACTAGTTCTCTGAGAAACTAAAGTGGATAAGGTATTGCCAAAGGATAGCAGGCACACAGAGGCATCTTTACAGAGGATGGATTTATCATCAAGTGAGCCAACTTATTTGGAATTCATTCTGAGCTCAGGATTTTTTGCCTAAAAGCAGCAATGTAGCATTTTTTAATATATGGAGACATGTTTAAAATTTCGATTAAATAGGATCTGTTGCAACATACTTAGTCTGGTTCTGTTGTTCTGAATTCTCCCCATACAAGCCATTATTACTTCTGTGATTCTTTTTCCTCAGAAATAAAATCTCATCTCAACATTTATATAACAGCTTTTCAAGTGCTAGGACTAGTTTGTAATTTGTTCCTTATATCTCAATTATGTTATTTATGTTATTTTCTGAGTTAAACTACTATACTAATATCTGAAAGGAACTGATATTGAGGAGTTCTTCACTTTGGCCAAAGCCTTAAACACAGCAATTAATTAATAAATATTTTTAGTTCATATAAAAAGTAGAAACAAAGGTGAGAAAATATGGAACATATTCAAGTAACCAGAAATTTAAGCTGCTATTTGTGGGATATGTTGGAGAGTTGTGGAAGATAAACATGGAAAGGTAGATTGCAGTTAGAGTGTGGAAATATTTTATGTCAGACTAAAGAATCTCCCTTACTTTAGAAAGCATTGGAGAACCACTGATGGTTTCTTGAACAGGAAGTAACCTCACTAGTGACTTATGATTTTTAGCAAATACTTTGATGATGAAACTTATTAAATATATTATATAATAATATCAAACAAACATTTTGTAAGAATCACAAATAGCCAACATCACTACATCACATTACTAATTCACGTCTTGTAGCTTAGGGTGTGGGGCAGGAATAATTATTTAAATTTTATACCTATAGACATTTAATGTTTCCTTTAAAAAATAGACAAACATAGCTGAAATAAACATAAAAAGCTAACTTGATCATTCATTCAGTTATTTACTCTGTCATTAAACATCAAACTATTAATCAATCTTATGATCTATTTTTAGAACATTTTATTATTCAATTTGCTTCTTTTTGAAATGGTAGTGCTTTTAAAGTTTTATTATATATCACTTTATTGGAACCCAAATAAATGCCCATTTGTGAGCAAATGCATTTTTGTGACTATGCTTATATAAAAGATATCTCAAAAAGTTCTAAACTTTAATAGCTTAAAAGTGCACTAAGCCTTTTAGAACACCATTTATGTGATAGAAAATGACTAGGAACTGTGGGAAATCTGGAATGTAGTCTTCACAAGATATAATACAGTCTCTGTGTATTTTTATTCAGGGTGTGGAGCATTAACATGCTGCTGATGTTTATCATACAAAAATCAAGAAATAATGCTTTTGTGAATGTATACAAATTTGTTCCAAGTCCTTAAAATATTAATGATGCTACCTCCTCCTGAGGCAGCTTTTTGTGTTCTTTTGGCAAAAATGAAAATATTAGACCAGAGTTCCTCTGAGGTCTAAAATTCTATGATCATTAAGGAGAATGACCGATGTAAAGAAATGTTAAGTACCATCAATGAAAAGAGAGGCTTTTTAACTTAGGTAAGTCAATATGAACCAAAGAAAGGAATTTATCTAATTACATATAAACATCTAACTAGAAGATATGCAATCCTTGCTGTAACCTGGGAAAAACCATAGGGGATTTCTAGTTGGGCCCCAAGTGAGACTGGAGAGAAAATCTAGCCAAGAAGACAAAAAGTTTTAGATATGGCAGATCTAGACCTCACCATGTCCACTCTCACAATGAGTGTGCTGTAGCCTCTTGCTTCATCCCTAGAGGTCTCAATCAAGTTGTTAGCATCCACATGCTGATGACTGTAAGCAGTTAACCATTTTTCTTTATAAAGATAAATCTTCTGGTTTTTAATGAGACCTCTTAATTCAGACTGCTATAATTATTTGTTTGGAAACTGACTTCCTTAAAAATATTTTTGCTTTACTATCTCTCACATCAGTGTATTTGGGTTTAAATGAATATGCTCTTACACCAATATTGAAGTGTGTTTTACATTATAATACATATAGAACCCAGATTAAATTGCTTACCCTCTACAAATAGAAGGAGGGAAGGAAGGGAAAGAGACAATTTGGATCTTATAATTTTGGGAAATGTGCTAAAAATTATTATTACATGTAATTGAAAATAAAATACCTTTGAATTTAATTTTTTAATTTAAAAATATGTTTTGCTACATTTGAATTTTCTATTCTAAAGTTAAACATTTTTTACTATTTCATTTTTTAATTACTTCTTGTGCCTACATTATCTCAAGTAAATGGCTACTTAATATGTAAAAGGTATAGGTACTCTTCTAATACCTAAGAATATGACTTTAGTGAGATTTAAGTTATACACTTTCCCTGTAGGAATCTGACAACTTGATGATGACTTGTCCCTTCCTTCTCTTCTCCATTTACTACCTTGTAAATAAGGGATGTGTTTAAGACTTATGCAATAATATTAATGTCTGTAACTTCGGGGACCACAAAGAGATCCTTTTCAGAGGGTGGGGGGGGAGACTTTCCATAATGGTAGTAACAGGTCTTTTCTGAAGAAATTAAGAATTTAATCTTGAATTTCTGTTTCCTTTTAGAAAACAGGAATCAAAATTGAGTGAGATATTTGTAAAGCACTTAGCTTAGTACCTGGCACATAGTAGGCTATATGGGGATGTGTATGTATGTGTATATTTTATGTATGTAACTATGTATGTGTTCTCTTTTTTTTCTAATAATCTCATAAACTACTCTTAGCAATAAGATATGTTGTTCTCTTTTTTCTAATAATCTCATAAACTATCTTAGCAATAAGATAAAGAAAACCAGATGATAATCAGAAATAGTTAAGATGAAGGCCAACGTGTTGTTAAAATTGAATACTGCATGCCATATACTTTGTATCCTTACTGCTACTACTGTGGAGGTGAGGGGAAGGGGGACTACATACAAAGTAGATAAACTTTGTGTAGCATTAGTGGAATAACTGACTTCTCTCAAAAAAAATTGAGAGTCTAGACAAGGGGAAAGACTCCCCAAATTTTCTTATCAGAGGACAGTGTATAATTGAAAGTCTTTTACCCAAAAAAAGAACTACATATCTCGAGAGCCCACTAGCTTCCTGTCATTACTTACTTCCTGTAGACAGAGGATAAAGTGAGTGGGCATTGAGGCTCTGCCTCCTCTTTTGGCACGCAGCCAGTGGTGATGATGGTGAGTGGGGAATTTGAAAATGGCTAACCAGCCATAGGCACATGGTTTTTATTTTGTATCCTCTTTATTCCTTGATATCTAATGATCTTTAATAAAACTCCTAAAATATAATATTTTTATTATTTGATATTTAATTTTAAATTTTACAACAGCATATTTTCTATTTTTATTTTCTAACTATAGATATAATAGGATATCTAAGAAAAGAAACTTAATTATGAATGAGAATGCCTTGTAATTTGGTTATTTTCATGCTTCAATAACAACCTTTTTATTATAGACTCCAGTGTGACCCCAGGAATAGCAATTCTAGGGCTAGTATTATAGTAAGTTGCTGGAAAATGGTCATCTTGTATGATAGTTATACATTTCCCTAATTTATGTGATTAGCATGAATAATGCAAAGGGATCATTTATGTTCCAGCTTCAACTTACTTTTTACATTGGTTAATGTAAAAGTTAACATGTTGACTACTACATTTTTCCATTTTCTAGAAACTAAAAACTCCGTGTGAAAATGTAGATTTGTTGGAGCGGTAAATGCCCCCCAAATAATTTGATACCAAAACAATAGCCTCAAAAAGGGCATATGCAGTTTCCATCTGTTAGTGTAACACTAACAAAAAGACATGATTTATCTTTCATATTATAAAATTCAGAAAACAACTCCAGCAGGCCTCAGCAGCTAGCCCAATATATTTGTATTGATTTGGGGGTAGTAGATAGAAGACTGCCTTTATTTTATTCCACAGAAAATGCAGAAGACTTAGTGGCCTCACAAGAGTCTATAAACACAGAAAACATGGGAAGCAACCCAAACAGTTCCCCAAGAAAGAGAATACACTTAGGGGACACCCTCTAGGTGATACTCCAACTTTCCGATGACTCTCTAGCTTTCCCATTGAGTACTGCCCAGTCCTTCCTAGACTTCCTCTTGTGACCACTGGGGCTTGGACACCTCTTATAAATGCAAACATATTTTGAGTTGACTGAATCAGCAACTCCCTTCCTAATGGACCTACACTATTTCAACCTTCTTGTAGGGTTTTAACACAGCTGAGTCATCTGCTTTAATAAAGGGCAGTGACAGAGTTTGAACTCTTTCCTCCATACTCCATCCCCATCCCATTTCCAAATCATCATTTTACTCGTAAGTAAAATCAGCAGGTCAAAAGGATAATCTTTCTCCAAGTATATCACTGTTCTGGAACTTCTGGCTCAAGAAATCACCCTAGCTACTCATCACCATGTTTCCAAATAGAAGAATAGATTCCAGAACTCTGAAATATTGAACAGCTTTTGAATCAGCCTCCAAGCCTGTCACTGCTCATAAAACTTCCTTTTTCTGCCAAAAACCCATATTCTAGAACTTGGGTACTTGGATTTATATGGGAGGCAACCTTCAAGACTGACCTTGCCTAGGAAATCTCCCTTTCCTGGCTATAAGGCTAGATTCTAGGATCATAAAATAGAAATCTCCCCTCTTCTAGAGAGGAAGTTGGGATTTAGGAACAATGCCTGTGAACTTTCTTTCTCAGGCAGAATAACCCTCCCACTTTCAGTGAAAACTAAAAATAAATTAATTTAATTCATCCCTGAAGGTCAAAATATTTCCAATATATTCTCTGTTTAACTCCTTATTTAAGAATTTTTCATTTTGATTTACACTTAAAAATTCAGTTTCATTATTTCCTGCAGATGAATATAGTTTAATTTGATAATTATATTTCATTGTTATTAAAGTACCTTTTTTAGTGAGGAACTTTTTCATTCTAATTATATGTAATAATTCATATTGTCACACTCTCAACTTTCAAAGTTCATGTCATAACACTACAATGCTGACTTTCTACTTCTCTTCAGAAAATATTTGGTGAGTCTTTAAAATTGGGATTAAGCGGATTTCTGTAACCTGGCAACATAGGCAAATGTCCATTAACTCCAAAAAGAAGGAGTAGGGACTTGGAAAATCAGCATCCTGGTGGCATTCTTCATAATCCCTATTCCCAAAGAAAATGGAAGTCTGGGGCAAAAGAAAACGTACTGCAAAAAAGTTGAAAACTACAAATAGAGTTAAGCATGTGCATTGTAAAAGAAAACATTAACCCTCCTAGCTATTCACAAATAGGAAACTTATAACAGGTCCCAAGGCTATCATAACCAAAAAACCCTTCATGCAGCAGACTGCTTTAATAGAACAAGAGTGAGTTGCCTCCTCAGGCATTGAGATCATTTGGAAAATGCTAATTAGTGGCTAACCCAAAACTCTTTATTCCCCCCCCCCCATCCCATCCCAACAATAAATTTTAGCAGATCTTAAAATATATCACGACAATATCTTATTTATAGCAGCTAGTGTTACAAGATGGCACTACAGCTTCCTTTGGCAAATATGACATTTACATTAATATATGTCTTAACAGTGCACTTTTGGACTTTGTTAATTCATGATCATTTGATGTGTGGAATTGCTGATGATGGCTTAGCATTAAAGTCATTCTTGAAATTAGTTTTTATTTTCCTCAGGCATTTCTTCCCTAGTTTGTTTCTGTAACAATGAAGAAAGTAGACATTTTAGAGCTATTTCCCCTTTAATCTTGAGAATTTTTATTTTCCAATCACAAATAGCTTTCACAAAGGGAGGAGGGGCCAGGGCACCACTGTGATTCAAATGACCAAAACCATAGTCCCATTTGGCATACTTAAAACACACACACACACTTTGGAATTGTAAAGTTTTAAGAATTTAGTTTATTTGTATCATACATTAAAATATACCAATACACACATGTGATGCCACTTACGATAAGTTAAAGAGGAGTCCTCTTTCTCTTAGCTAAGTGTTTATGAGAGGGAAAGTACTACTCGAAAGATGTTTTCCTGGATTTTAAAAAAAATTAGTGTTTTGGCTTTTTCTTGGAAACTCCTTTATTGTTCCTTTAGACTAAGGATAGAAAAAGATAAGTGAATGAAATAAAGTAGGTCTTCTGGTATACTCATCAATTTATGATTTGGTAAAATCTGAGGATCACTTGTTATTTAAAGAGACACATTAAATTAATTAATCAATAGATAAAGAGTAAGTTTAAAGTGAAAGCCTACATACATTTATTAAGCACTTAGTATGTTCCAGACACTGTGCTAAGGCTTAATAAATATTATCTTATTTGATCCTTAAAACAACCCTGGGAAGTGGGTGCTTTTTTATCCCCATTTTACAATTGAGTAAACTGAAAAAAACAGAGGTTAAGTGACTCATCGATGGTCATAGTTCTAGCAAATGTTTGAGGCTGGATTTGAACTGAAGCTTTCCTGATTTTAAGCCCAATGGATTATCCAAAATGTTTGGGAGTTTTTAGAACAAGATAAAGCAATGTAATGGGGGAAAAAAGACAGCTAGGTGGCATAGAGTGCCAGGTCTGAAGTCAGGAAAACTCATCTTCTTGAATTCAAATCTAGCCTCAGACTCTTACCATATGTGTGACCCTAAGCAAATAATTGAACCCTGTTTGCCTCAGTTCCTCATATGTAAAATGAAATAACAATCTTTTTTAATATCTCTGCCAAGAAATCTCCAAGTGGGGTCAGAAACACTTGGATAGGACTGAAAAATGACTGAACAAAATAGTGAAAAACATATTCGATATTTAATCAGTAGAGACCATGGGTTCCAATGTTATTCTTTAAGTTTACTTGTTATATGACCACGAAGAAGACACTGAGCCTCTCTGGAACCACTTATTGTGTACATTAAAGTGGCGATTCCTTTCAGGTATGAGCTGGACTTGGTGACTGCTGACCTCCACTCTACAGTTTTTTTGACACAACAAATTATAGACAAGATTTCTTCTAAGGGATAGATTAAATTAAAATGTGTTCCCTTCCAACTCTAAACTTTAATGATTTTGTGAAATGCCATCAGGAAAATAGTATAGAATGGATTAGAGCAGAGAGACCTGTGCATAAGATCATAGCTCTAGATCTAGAAAGTAACTCAGAGAGTTTGAAAGAAAAGAAGCCAAGAACCAAAGAGGTTTAGTGACTTGCCCAATGCCACACATGTATTGAGTCAAAAACAGGATTATAACCCAGGCATTCTGACTTTAATCATGGCCTTTAGAGGGTCCCTTTTTGCCTCCCTCCAGAAGGATGGGGAAGGGAATAAGCATTTATATAGTGTCTACTATGAGCTAGGTACCATGCTAAGTACTTTAAAGATTTTATTTCATTTGAACACTAGTCGAGAGATGTGGCCGATGCCCATTTTGTGGTCCCTTGAAAGTTATCCCAGTTTCAATGCATGTTTTAAGTAAGCATCCAAAATTCACAAGGCACTCCCCACCCACCACCACCACCAGGTTTCTTCCTGCACACAGGCCAGAGGACTTGTGTATTTTTAGCAAATGATTAAATAGCACAGTAAAATAATGAGGAAATTGTCCCATTTATATAGAAATGTAGGCTTTCACACTACTCTTCCTATTTTTCTCTCAAAAGTCCAGACCCCATTTTTTCACATTGCCCCTTTAAGCCAGGAGAGAGAGAGCCCAGCAGTTTACAGGCAATTTGAACAGCTCTCAAATTAGCCCTTCCATCCTCCAAACAGGGAGGGGAAGCCACCTACTCTTCATGAATCTCATTACAGGATCCACAAAGCGTTCAAGCCAGCAATGTTACTTCTCTGGATGGGAGCCCTACTGCGAGGAAAAACCTCTTCCTGATACTTATACATGGGACACACTCTTCTGTCATGCTCTGGAGGGGAAGCTTCTACCACCTCATCTCACTGACTTAGCCATTTGACTCTGTCATTCAGAGTAGTCCTAACAGAATTGGTGCAGACTTGGAAGCTAGAATCATGGCCAGGTTTCTCCCCAGGTCTCTTTTCAAAGCCTGTGCTCAGAGATATGTCTCTAGACTACCATATGCACTGCTCTCCGGGATCCAGTCTTGATGAAGAATGCCTTTTATCACAAAGGTCTCCTTCTGGGGAATATAATCCAGAGAAGCAATGCCTGTCTATTCATAGGGCTCTTACAAGTAAAATTCAAAACCTGAGAGCAGTAACAAATAAAGGAATAGATTCTCAAGACATTCCAAAAGCAGAATTTTCAGGAATTCCTGAATAATTAAATATGAGGTGAAGGAAAGAGATGAATTTGCCCATTGGAAGCCTGGATAATTTTGGTAGGGTAACAAACTAGTAAGTGTTTTATTAACAAGGCATGTTGAGTTTGAGAAGATAGTGCCATTTCCAGTAGAAGTATTCACATGCATTTGGAGCTAGATATTAGGAGAACTCTATGAGAGCATCATCAACCTGGTTAGGGTTTCCTTGGGCATAGCACAGGTTCATAGAAGCTAAATGATATTTGGGTCAGATTCACTAATCCAAGCTCAGGGAACATACCTTAAAAATACCTGTTACAACAAGGGGTCCTCAGTCAGATGTAGGTGTCATCACTCAAGGTCTGTCCATGTCTAATCACTTTAATCCTAACGTTCTGGATCAAAGTTCTTGATCTGATTCTCCCTATGTGTGCACTTCCTTCAGCGAGTCTTCACTCACCAAGTCTACACTTTAGTAAAGTGCAGAGAATGCAAATAAAATGGCTAATTTATAGCTGAGTGCAAAGTAGAAAACTTCTATTAACTCCCCAAAATGTTTTGAAGATTAAGAACCATGATGAAAAGCATAAAATAATATTGATTTTTCAAGACTATTCTAAGACTATTAGAAGTTCCATTAATTCTTATGATCACAAATGTATATTTGCTTAGCCCCAAATATCTGGTAATACTTTAGAAGCAATGTAGTCCAGTGAAAAGAGAAGAAAAAAGGAATCCCACTTATTTAGCATTTACTAAATGTCTGATACTGTTCTAAGCACTTTACAAATATTAGCTCATCGAATCCTCCCAACAACCCTGTAAGGAAAAGTGCTGAATCTAGCATTGGGGACTTGGTTTCAAATTCTGGATGCGATTTGTATGACCTTGAAAGTCATTCATTGTTTTAGACAGGAGTTTCATCATCTGTAACATGAAAGTTGGACTTAGACCTCTTAGTTCCCTTTTCAGTTCCTCATCTATGTTATTATCATAAAACTACAGCTCTGGGTGTAGTTTAGCTACATTTACAAATAACATCCCCCACAGCTGTATTTTTCCTTCACACACAAGTATGCCTGACGTGTCAAAGAGCAATCTTATTTCATTCCTGAAAATATTAATTAAATGGAAGAATGTACTCCATGGTCTATCTGTCTCCAATAAAATCCTACTAGGTAAGGACCAATGTAATACAGTTAAGGGTTTCTGGCTTTCAGCTCTCTAAGGGGAAGTGCAAATAGATGTGATGCAACTTTTACTCATAGACCTCTAGAGGAAACAAGAGACTTCTCAAATCCCGTATTGTCAATTCCAGATTTAAGAAGGCTCCAGAGTATAAATTATTTTCCCATATTCTGTTGTGGCTTTTGTCAACTGTCTCTTGCTTATCCTATTATAGGTGATAGCCATGAAATATTATTTGAATTGTCAACAAAGAAAGTGCCCTAAAACCACCTGCCCCTCTTTGGAAAACTGACACAACAGACAAAGAAAAGGTCAAGCCTGAGAACAATAATTTGGGGTTACAAAAAGCAGCTCAGCTCAGAGGTTTAGTCTGTGGACAGCATTCAGTCTTTCAGTGCACAAGGAGGATTTAGATTTGTTCACAAGTCACAGAGAAGCCTAGAGTTATGAGAACAACATTTCAAAAGAGTAGCTTAATAGTGGTCACTGAATACTTTTTGAAATTTCATCAAACTTCTAACGAATAGAATTTAGTAGTATGTCCCTATTGAATTAAGTTAGTGTCGGTTGCTTCTAGGATCCCTTGAATTTCCATGTAAAATCTCCAGATAGTAAATTACATTTCTTCAGAAAGTTTGAGAATGAAAAAAATTCAGTTTCATATTATTCTGCTCTCCATTGATTCCCTTGCATTTTAACTTGTGTTCACTGAGCAACTATTCTTTCATGTCAATAACTCATTAAAGTATACAAGAAACTAAAGTGAGAAAAGTTGTGTATTGAAAACTACATTCATACTTTGTAATATGTAAGTGGAGAAAAGTAACTTAGAGATTCAAAACTGTGAACAACTTCATTGTACTAAGTGAATAAAAGGTAATGCCTATTTTGACTGTAATCTAACTTGGCAGAAGCAGGAGTTTCATCAATACATCTGCTAATGTATTTTACATATTTTATGTGTTTAAATAAACAAAATATATTTTACTTTAAATTAAAACCTTAGCAGCAATTATGGGAGCAGTGTGAATTAATGAGTATATTTAGAGAAATTGAGTTTTTTGCTTTTGGATACATAAAAAGACTATTATTAGGCCAGAAGTACTTTGCCTTGTCATGGTTCTTAAGGAACTTGTTTTACTGAATGTGATAAAAATGATTTGTAATGATTATATCAAGGGTTTTTTATGGCATACTTATAAAATACTTGAAAAGAGTTTATTTTCTTGAAAAATTAGAACATTTTCCTGAAATTAATTTTAGCCTACCTTTTTTAAATTAAATAGGTCAACTTCAGGCCTTTTAGCTGAATTAGATAGAGATCTGAATCAAAAGTATCTGAATTCTGAATTAGTGGAGTCATAATAAATAAAATTTACTAAGTGAGCAATATATTTTGTTGTCATTCAGTCATTTCAGCCATGTCTGATTCAGTGTGACCCCATTTGGAGATTTTTGGGTAAAGTTACTGGAGTAGTTTGAAATTTCCTTATTCAGCTCATTTTACAGATGAGGAAACTGAGGCAAACACGATTTAGTGAGTGTCTGAGACCAGATTTGAACTCAGGAAGATGAGTCTGACTCCAGTCCCAGCATTCTATTTATTGTGCCACCTAGCTGTCCTAGCATTATGATCATTGTGAAATTTGGCAAACATTGGGTTTCTGTTATGTTCAAGGGACCATAATGTATTTGATTTTGACTTCTTCATGAGTTCACAATCTAGCTGTGGAAATAAATAGTTATATTGACCAATGTGAATTTCTATTTTTCATTCTGATATTGTTCTGTTGGATAAAAATTTTTATCATCTCAGCCAAAATGTCATTTTTCGCCTAAATGTAGTTATTCTAAACATATTTTAAATAACTTACTGATAAATTAACAGTAACATGCCTGTGACATACATTCTGCTCAACCTTTCAATTCAACAAACATTTATTTAAGTACATACCAGGTGTCAGATACAATGCTAGCTACTATGGAAGCAAACACACAGGTCCCTGCCTTCAGGGATCTTATGTTCTATTGGGAGAATTTTACAGAGAGAGGTTATTTACATATATAGAGCATTTCTCTATATAAATATATGTATATGTAATTTTGATTAAAAATTGGGTATAATTTTTTTTTTCTGGAGGGAAGGTAACTAGCAACTAGAAGAATCAGGGTAGATGCAGAGATTCCAGGAGAGAGAAATAAGAATGAGGTACACTTCAAACATGGAAAAGGTATATGTAAAGGCATGGAAGTAGATCTACTATAATAATGTACAGGAAATATCAAGTAGGTCAGTTTGACTGAAGCATCGAATGTTCTTTTTCCCAAAATATTGCTCAAAAGTGTGAGTATGTTTTGGTTTAAACTAGAAAAACACATTTGCATTATTTACTAAACCACCATGATGTATCTGGACTTTGTCACAAATGTTTTCCTGGAGTGGAATTCTGAGAAATAAGTACGAGCATATGAAGAGGACTGTAATTACAGCAATTATAGGAAAGTGATTTACTAGTTGTAGAAATTGAACAGATTTCAAATGGGGTAGATTGACCATAAAAGCAAGCAGGATATTGAGAATAAATATTTTGGAAGCTAGGAAATTGCTTGTTAAACACACATACCAAATGTAAATGTTTACTAACATTTGTATAATTTAGTTTTTAAGTTATTTAAAATATAAGATGTTGTGGCATGTTTGGGGTTGGTGTTGTTTGATGCAAAAAACATGAAATCGTTGTTAAAATGATGCACTCATGTTATTCTTCCATTTGCCCATCTGGTTGATATATACTACTTAAGTTGGGAAAAATTTTTAATTAAAATAAAACAAAACAGATAACTTCAGCTAGAAGATAGCCAACACCAAAAATATTTTCTAAATTCTGAAAATAAGTAAACCTGATCAGGAAGCAAGGGTTGATAAGAAACATGGTGGCAACATTTAACAAGCAAAATATTTTAGAGTGATCAAGTAGTAGTCTTTGAGCCATTGTTTCCTAAATGTATAATTGAAGGAAGGAAAACATAAAGTGTCATTTCATGGTTATGCTGTGAGAATTGTAATGTTATCAAAAGTGATAGATAGATAGATAGATAGATAGATAGATAGATAGATAGATAGATCTTTTGTATTCCATTTAATGATTACTTTGTAGTTGGATTAGAAATAGATGACATATGAGCCCACCCTACCTGAGCATTCTGGCTTCTTTCACTGATCTATTCTTTGAATATACTTAAAAGCTAAAATGTTATGCTACCACTATAATAGTCATAAGTGGATACTTTAAAAATTGCTTTTTCTAAAAAAAAGATTAAAGTAAAAAACATTCTTTTGGTAAAAGAAACAAAACCAAGAATAATTGGGTTCTATGAATGATCAGTGGCTAAATAAGGCATTAAATAAAAATCTAGATATTTAAATAAGTCAATCATTATAAAAATGATACTGGAATAAAAAAGAAAATGATCTTAGTATACAAACCAAACCACATTTGTGGAGTATCTCATATTGTAAGGCAATAAGATCTCAAAATAATTTACCTCTGATACTCTTCCCGCCCCCTTCAAATCCAGTATATTTTGGTTCTATGTAGAGTGGTAGAAAGAAAAGGATGATAGGCCAGGATTCCCAAGAGATATGAGTTCATATCTCACTTTTGACAGGGGTAGTGTGACAATAGGCTTATAATTTCCTCCTTGCAAACATCAGGTTATTTGTAAAATGTTGATATTTTATATTTTTATAGAATCATCTTAAAGATCATAAGAATATGTAAAGCATTTTAATAGTTAAGAATTTAATTAATATTATTACTTAATACTTTAGTGCCTTATCAAGCATTATTATGAATGAGTAAAAAATTCATCTACCCAACTTTATTTTTTGCTTATCTCTAAACTCTTATCCTCTGCCCTAGCCTGTTCCACAAAAACCAACTTGAAAGAAATGTTCCCTCTCAAATATTTAAATGGATCCATGATCTAATTGTTTCCAAAATTCATTCCAATGAATAACAAACCATCTATTCTAGTCTATTACATGACAATATTTTATTCACATCCTCCCCTCAATTCGCCACAGTTCCAAAGAACTTCCTTACTTTCTTCCAACATCATATGTTACCAGTGGAACATTCTGCTTGCCCACCTGTCTGTCATCCCTTCCTCATACCAGATGACGGGCTTCTTCAACAATTCCTAATCTTGTCATGGAATATTATCTTTCATTCCTCTTCTTCTGAGTTCCTCATTGATTAAATATTGTAGCCCACTCACATCTCTCCATTGCCCTTTGCAGGATACCTGTCTTCAAATGTAGTAAAGTTCCATGTTTCAGCATCTTAAAGAAACACTGATGAAGTGTCAGTATTGAAAAGATAGCCCTTTGTTTTCATGTGATGCTTGGGGTCAATAAAAGAATTTTGTAATTTCTTTGAATGCAATGAAGCCTTTTTATCTTCCTCCTCTTCAACTCTGGGCCCAGTTCACTGTCCCTCTGTACTATGTGCCACTATATACCAGCATGGAGGGAAAATAAACTATAAAAGTAAGAATCTTCAGTTGATGGAAATCTGAGAACAAATCAATCTGAAAAGAGGGGCAAAACATATGTATAGTTTTGTGTATGGGAGGTATAAATATTGTTTAGCTAGAGAAAATTCCATTTGAGTTTGGAAGAGTTGGAGGACAAAACCCAACAAAGACATGTTAAAAACAATATATGTGAAGAAGTCTAAGAGTTCTTGTAAACAACATGAAGGGGCAGCTGCTCAGCGGAGATCTTTGCCAGCAGCATTTCTAGAAAATTTAAGTATATTTTTAAATAAGCATTCCTTTCACAAATTATAAATAAGGTTGGAATTAGAATTGTATTATGCATAGTGTTTCATGCAGTAAATAGCGAAAAATGATTGTGTTGGTTATCTGTGATTTGTGCGATAGAATTTTAAATTATTTACTGTGAAGAAATGAGTATTATTCATCCATGATACAATGGCATAAAAAGATAAGCTATTACAGATGTGAGGCTTCAAAATGGGTGGAAATCAATGAGATGAAGTGAGAGCTGAGAGAAAGGAAATCCTGAAAGCTATTTTCTCACCCTGACCAGGAAAACAAAATTGTGTGAATTCAAGGTAATAAACATTTATTGAGCACTTGCAATATGCGAGGAGCAGAAAAATAATACATATAACACTAAAGACTTTGCACAATGGTAAACTCAGAGTAAGGGAAAGAGACAATGGCTCCAGAGTCAGAATCCTTGGATTCCAGTTCCAGGTATGATTGTTACTATCTGCATCTTTGGGTCAGTCCTTTATCCTTCATTAAACTTTTGTTTCCTCATCTGTAAAATGAAGGAATGGTACAAGATGTCCTCTCAAGTCCCTTCCAGATCCAACTTTATAGTCCTGTGATTCCATATCACATTCTGACTGTAGGAAGGCAGGGACCCAGGATCTATAAACCTTGATTGTCTTTTCCTGATGTGTGAAGGTTAAGGTATGACCCATGGAACCCTATTTCTTTCACTTGGCCTAAAAGGTCAAAGCCTTGGGGCCATTACTTATTATCTCCAAAAAAGCCTAGAGGTTCTGCAGGAAGCCCAAGATATTCCATTCCTTTGGGACTATGTCAAATATTGTTCCATATAGTCAAAATGTACTTCCTCCTTCATCTCCTAAATAGGATTCTCCCTGCCATATAAGGGACAACTTACTCATTTAAAATTTCCAAAGTGTGATGTCTAACAAAAGCCTTGCATTTTCATTGGCATTTGAAATCCCTCATATCAATATCAGAGAATTTAAAATTTAAAATGGGAAGGGACCTTAGTGACCATTTGGCCAGGAGTTCTTTTCCTTTTGTGACGTTACCGTCTTTTTTGCAGTCTGCTGAAACCTATGAATTCTGTCTCAGATTAATGTTTTTCAGAGCATGAAATAAAATATGTAGGATTACAAAGGAAATCAATTATCAGAATATTTGTTAAACAACAAGTGCACAGACCCTCCATTAAGAATCCCTGATCTAGTCCCACCTGCTTATTTTACAGAAGAGTAAATGGTG
Source organism: Monodelphis domestica (assembly GCF_027887165.1). NCBI lineage: Eukaryota > Metazoa > Chordata > Mammalia > Didelphimorphia > Didelphidae > Monodelphis > Monodelphis domestica. The sequence goes on from NC_077234.1 coordinate 158,741,796, forward strand.
ATTCAGAATCATTTCATGAGGTTGGTGCAAGGTTACATGACTAATTAATAGGAGAGCATTTTTCTCAGACTGCCTAATTCTCTAGGTAATACAGTTTCCACTATATAAAAATTATTTTTCATTAGGGTAGTATCTCTTTTCCCCCAACCTGTTACTTCATCTAAAACACAATGCTTAACATATAAATAAGCATATGTTTACTATATAAAATAAACAATGTGTTTATTTTGACAGAAATTGTCAAATCCTCATGATACTCCCCTATTAGAGTGGAGGAGTGTACTATCTATTTTGTTTTGGGAAATGTCCTTAAGGATAAAATAATGAATTCAGTTTTTAACAGTAGATTCAGAGTCTGCAAGTATTTTTTAAACACCACTAAAGACTATAGTAAACATTTATTAGCTACCTACTATGGACCAAAACTGTAGATTCAAAGAAAGAAAAAACAAAACAAGCAAAAGAACATGTCTGGTCTCAGGGAGCTTATGTGTAGGAGACAACACAAAAACAACTAGATTCAGTGTTTCCCCAAAGTGCACTTACCCTGTAGAGATGATAAATTGGAGAGAGTCAATAATAGTAAAGGCACTAGCATTAAGGGAGAGGCAGAAATGTTTTGCATAGGAGAAATGGTAGCTAGTTCAAGATGTTTATGGGACATCTATCTAGACCTCTCCTTTGTTCAGGTTTCACTACTGTCCTACCTATTTGGGCACCGATTCTTTTCTTAAATTCCATGAGGTCTGGAACCACGAGGTTCCCTTCTAACTCTAAAAATCTAGTGTCTTATATCCAGCATCCAGCATGGTGCTTTAAAAAACAAAACAAGACAAAACCTTATTTTCTGTCTTAGAAACAACACTGAGTATTGATCCCAAGGCAGAAGAGCAGAAAGGGCTGAGCAGTTAGGGTTAAGTGGCTTGCCCTGGGTCACACAGCTAGGAAATGGCTGAGGCAAGATTTGATCCCAAGATCCCTTGTCTTCACTCTCTACCCACTGAGCCAATGTTTGATGTTCATCAAATTCCATTGATCCTCTTATGTATCAATCCACTTTGATTCCATCAACCAATTGATGCCACAAACATGTAGATTCTGATTCTTTAGGTTTAGTTCAAATTTCCCCAAAGTCCATGAACAATGTTTTCAAGGACTTAAAGCTCTTGTAACAGAATATTACTAAAGATTGATTGCTCTGCCTTAATAATTAGAAGGTCTTAATAAGCAGCTTACCCTTGATAAATAGGATTGCTAAAAACTGCCATGCTTATTGTGGACTAATAAGGTGGAAGTGTCAAGCTTTATAATGCATTATAATCTTAGCACAGCTTGATGCTTTAAGCACATTCATTATCTCCCCTTAAAAAAAAATCATTTGCCACAACCATTTCTCACTTTAAGCAGCATCCCCAAAATTAGATTAAACAAAAGTTAAAGTGTCCTATAACTTGGTATGCTTCCTGATGTAGGAATTATTCTCAGGGTATATACTTGATTAAAAAAATTATCACACACCCTTGTCTATGTATGGATACATAGTTTGCATATGTACCCTTGTCTTCTTCCACTAGAATATGTTACTTGTGAGTAAGGATTGCTTCATGTCTAGTGCCTTCCTTGACACATAGTAGGCACTTTATAAATGATTTTGATTGATTGATACTGAGTTAAAACCTGTGTGACGCCAAGCCAAACAGGGCCATTCTTGCTCAGTTTCATCTCCTGGATTCAAACTCACTTCTGACAATCACTAGCTTAGTGATCCTAGAACAAGATTCAATCTCTTTGAGCAGGAGGCAGCTTACCTAGGATTTCCTGTGTTCAACACCCAGAAAGACCATCAGACATTTTCACTGACACAGCACAGGGCCATTTTGCTTTGGCCAACCTATAATTTAATTGCATCCAATTGTCAGATGTCATGATGATTAGAAATTTAAAAAATTAAACAACTCTCTTGTGCCATTTTATATAATAAATGCAAGTAACAAGTGTTGGGTTTTCATTCAAGGATTAATAAGCTATAACTGTATTTAATTGTAATAAAAATTATTTGGTCTTTTCTTTAAAAATGTGGAGTTTAATGGAAATAAGTTTTGAACAATGATACATATATAAACCAGAGGAATTGCTTGTCAGTTCTGGGAAGGGGAGAGAAGAGGGGTGGGAAAAATTATGACACATGTAACCATGGAAAAATATTCTAAATAAATGAATATTTTTTTGAAAAAATATGGAGTTTATGCGGCAGCTAAGTGGCTCATTAGATTGAGAGCCAACCCCAATGCCAGGAGGTCCTGGGTTAAAATCTAGCCTCAGATACTTCCTAGCTTTGTGACCCTGGGCAACTCACTCTTCTCCCCTTACCCCCATTGCCTAGTCCTTGCCACTCTTCTGCCTTGGAACCAATCCATAGTATTGATTCTATGATGGAAGGTAAGGGTTTTAAAAAAATGTGGAGTTAAATTTAATATTGTGTACATCCCACCCTGTCTGCAAAGTCTTCCCTGAACTATTCTACTCCTCATTAATCTCCCTCTTCTGTGAACTCCTATAGGAGTTCTAGCCAGCACCAAACAATTTAGCAGTTAATCATATGGAGACTTGTATCTGTTCACTTTGTAAGTCTTACAGAAACTCTAAGGGCTCAAATTATGTTATTTTGACTTTGTATCTTTGGCACATAGCACAGTGCTATGTAATCAGTAAGTATTTAATAAACATAGGTGGAATTAATCTTAATTTCCCATTGGATTCGATCATTATCTCCATGATGGAGCAGGAGCTATATGTTCTATATAGTGTTAAGTAAATGATAATAGATAAATTTCGTTTATAGACATCAATACAACATAGTACTAGGCACATAATAGGTGTGCTTAATAAATGTTTATTGATTGATTGATTGATTGATAGAACTTTTGATGAATCAAAAAGACCAGAGAATATAGCTTTAGATAGTCTACTTTCTATCATTCAAGGATCAATAGTGTGATTTCTCTCTTTAAAACTTTAAGTTGCTATGGTCAGGAAATGTATTACCCAGGAGCCAACCTGACAGTCAGTCTTTCCAAGCTTAGTTATCCTGTCACTTAATCTTACAAATAATATATTCTAAAATATGTTCATGTTTTCTTACTCACTTGTATAACTGACCACTATAGAGAAAAATGTTTTGTTTTGCACAGAATTGTACATACTGTAATTAAACAAAAAGTAAATTTCTGTATTTACATTTGATAGAGATGAATATTGTTCATTCAAATAAGGTACTTTTATATTTCAAATTAGAAAAACATTTGGAGGTCACTAGTTAGTTGTTTGTGCTTTTCTTTCCTATCACTGTATGAATGAGAGAAAAGCTTTATTTCTGCTTATTATATATATTTGTGTGGTTGGTTATGTGTAGAAGTTTATGTAACCCTAGATGGTAGAAAAGCTTTATTTCTGCTTATTACATATATTTGTGTGGCTGGTTATGTGTATAAGTTTATGTAACCCTAAATGGTGAAGCAAGATTCTCAAAAATCATTACAATAATTCTTGATCGATAACCATTTATTAAGTGCTTACTATCTTCTAAGCACTGTGCTTAGCACTATAGATAAAAGAGTCAAGAGACAACCACTGGCCTCAAAGAGCTTCCTTTTAATTGTGAAGACAACATGAAAACAAATATATACAAGATAAATAGAAAATAATTAGGAGAGGGAAGGCACTAGAAGTAATAAGTTTGGAAATGTTTCCTGTTTATGGAGAAAATAAAGAATACTAATTTGTCCATAATACTTTTTGTGAAAACCTATTCAATTGTTTAGAAAGTAAGTTCACAAGCTACTCCGGAGAGAAAAAAAATAACTTTTTGATAGATAGATAGATAGATAGATAGATAGATAGATAGATAGAGTGAATTTAAGCTTGAATTCTTGTCTAAATTAGAGTAACATAACTATAGAATTAATCATAGGTTTAGAAAAGTAGTTTCACATTGTATTATTACTTTCAGAAAAAAATCATATTAAAGTCATTATAGCCATTCAGATGCATCATGGCATCATGGATAATACTGGAGTAAGGAAGACATAAGTTCAAGTTATGGTTATGTTACTTACTAACTTTGTGATGCTGGACAAGTTATTAATTTCTCTGATTCTTATTCAATTCTTTATGATCATAAATTACAGAAGAGTTGCCATGTTATCCCGCTCATCAAATATCTAACCAAATGAATTTCCACAGTACCTCAGCCAATTATGCCTCTATTTGTTCTTATTTTGTGACACTTGATATGACATACTTTCTTCAATACATTAAAAGATTTGGGATTTCACTGGCATGCACACTGACACTATAAGCATAGATAACAGCCCTGTACTCTGCAAAGCATTCATGAGTTAGTATAACCAACACACACACATACACACACTACTTGGTGGCCAACCTTCTGACCTTGAGACTCTGTATATCTTTGGCTAAGCTCGTAAGTATATCCAGATGACAGGAAAATACTCATTTGCTGGGCCAATACTTGAGACTTTTTCTTTGTGGTAAGACCTGCTTGTAACCCCCATGGCAGAACCTTTTTAGAGCACAGGATAACTGGCATGCCACAGGAATGTGTGGCATGGAAGGAAGTGTGACACAGTAGTTAGGAAGTCTTTGAGGGAAGCCTCAGGACTTTGTGCCATGCTCATCTGTTCATTGAGTCAATCAGTAGGCATTTCTTAAGAACTTATTATGTGCTGGGCACTCTGCTAAGCTGGCATACAATTAAAGGAAAAAGACCATCCTTGTTTTCAAGGAGTTTATAGTCTACTAGAAGAGTCAACATACAAACAAGTGTGCATAAACAAGCTATATAGAAACATGATGAATTGGAAATAATTAACAGAGAGAATGTTTGGGAAAGTCTTCCTCTAGAAGAATATGGCTTATTAGAAAGAAGGCTGACTTTAGAGTTAGGATGAGTTGGGTTCATATCTGTCTTCTGACACATACGAGTTCTGTGCCGCTGGGCAAGGTATTTAATACCTCATCTATAGTATGGATACAGGCACATCTCAAAGTGCATATTGCCATTGTATAATGTAATGGTAGAGGAAGTTCCTCACCAGGAACTCCTTTGGTGATAAAGTTACAATTCGAATGCAAAAAAAAAATTTGTTGTTATAGTCCCAGGAATAATTAAAACACTTTGAAATCACCTCATTTCTGTGGCTTTTTTAAAAGCTGTTATGAAATTATGTTTAAAGGACGTATTAATCTCTTACATATGATTACATGAAATGCAATTGTTGTTAGAGTAAGAGCATTCATTCCTATGTATCTAACATTCAATACCTTATGACTCAATGGGTAAGCCAATTTAATTACTATCATGCCATTGGAAATGTGGTTTGAAGTGGACAGAAGTTCTTCCTTCATTAATATTAATATCCTGTATAAGTGACCTTGCCTATCAAAACAGAATATAATTCAAGACAATGTTTGCTAAGAATTGGCATAACCCAAGCAAAATTGAGAGCAGTCTGATTCAGAAATGGTCAGATTAATTCATAGAAAGTATATTTTAATTAAAAGCTGAAAGGAGCAACAATGCATTCCAAATGTGTTTATCCACAGTAGCACATTGATAGAGAAAACAAAAAGGGAATCCACTGGTTTTAGCCACAGATAAAAACAAAAGAAACTGAGAGAGTTGCCCTGCTAATTCAGACACAAGGTCAAAAACAAACAAACATATTTTTTTTTAAATCTTAATCCACTTAACTTTGGCAAGACAAACAAAAGAAAATGTTTTTGGTTAAACTTAGAACCAAATCAAGTATTAAGATTTTTAATTTCCAACTTGAACCTGATAAGATGTAATTTGATATTTAGCCTGACAAATAAAATCTCTTAATAACTTTTTTTAAAACCTCAAAAAGTTTTGGAGCTACTTTTAATTGATTTTAGATTGATTTGTTATTGTATTTTAAGATATCAGTTGAAATTTCTTAAAACAAAATAAAGTCGAGCTTGAAATATGGTCAAGTACTGTCATTTAATTCCTTGAGAAATATGAATTGCCTTGAATAAACAGCTGAAACGTGGTGGCGGTGTCATTAGCCTAAAACTGAATGTATTTCACTTAAGAAGTGTGGTTTTTTGGAGAAAGGGCTAGACTGGAACTGAACAGGAAATTTTCATTCCAGTTCTGGCATTAGCATTGTTGAAATACTATGGACATCAGTTTCCTCATCTGTAAATGTTATCGAATGCCAGTTAATCCTTGAACTCCATAAGGACAGAGATTACCTTTTGTATTTCTCTCTCTCCAGGGATTAGCACAACACTTAGTACATAGTAAGCACTTAATTAATAGTTGTTAACCTGTGGATCTCATCTGTTTGGGCAGGCCCAGCAGCAATGCACAGTACTGCCATTATGCCTACTTTTCCTACTTTCCTCTTATCCTTGTCCATCCTTGAGTGCCCTCTACCAGTTCCACCCAACATGCTGAGGGTTTGCCCATCTATTTCTTTCAGGGCCCCCTTTATTCTACTTCTCTGTAACATTCTGTTGATAACTTACCATAGGGCTAGTAAATAACTCACCAAATGGCTAGTAAATGTCAGAGACAAGAATCAAGACAAAGGCTTCAGCATCCAAGTTCAGGACATTTGCCACTATTTGTGATCAACGTAGTAACCAGTGCATTCCCATTTCAAGCCCTCTAATCATGTCTCTAAGAATTTAAATTAAATCTGTCCCACCAGAAGGGTATCAGAGGGGAGAATTGTTTAAGGTTTTTTGTTTTTGTTTTTCTGAAGCTCTGATTTCATCAGTCCAGTTTTGACAGTTGTTCTGTAATTTGTAGTTTTTGCCTGGGTCAATGAGCAGTTAAGTGACTTGCCCATAGTCAAACAGCCATGACTAAGTGGGGACTTAAACCCAGGTTTTCCACACTTGGAGACTAACTGCTTGTCAACTATGCCACCATACTGCCTTTCCAAAGCAGAGTTACCTTGAATACTTTCCCCTCTTTTTTCCTCTCAGTTGTCTGTCTAAGACTGATAATGACCCTCAGAAGAAAATTAAGTTAAGTGCTTTTCCCCCAAACAATTTCACAGACTAGCCCCATCCCCACTCCCAATGCACCTCTTTTTTTTCTTTTCAAAATAACAGTGAGTGCCACCTGCATAGATTTTGCTAAAGAGAATTTGCTTTGTCCTTGATAAAGAAATTAAAAAGTTAAATAAAGGTTGGAGGAAACCCACACACCCAACTTGTCATTTCCAGAGCTGAGAATAGGATGGAAAACTATTCAGAACTTCTCTATTAATTGAGTTCTCTCTGTTCCTTCTTTTCTCCCCTTAAATAGGAATTGAGGTTCTTCCAAAACTCCAACTACACCTAGAGACCCAAAGCTGGTGAGCAAAATAAAAGTCCCAAACACCAAACTTAAGAAAAAGAAATCTTCTATGGAGATGTTACTTTCTAAATCACCTTTCTCTCCTTGGTCTTCTCAGTAGTTTTGAAAAATGGATATAAAACTTATAAAAGCACATTTTTGGAAATCTGTCTTATTTTTACTACTTATTAGTGTTACCATGTTTCAAAATTCCTGTAAGAAGCTCAATGATTAATACACACACATTTAATATTTCAAAATAATATTATGTCCTTAACTAAACAGATCTCCAATAATAATTATAGTTTCACAAGTAGTTACACATTCAATTATTGTAAAATTCACAAAAGAAAATAAGAGTTCGTATTGGAAAAATCCATTAGTGATGATAATTTCTCTAGTAACATTTAAGCCTTATCTAAGTGGTCATGCAGTTAAAGCATGAAAAATGCCTTCTATGTCAGCAATTTTCTCACTTAGATTCCAAGTCATTATTCTTAATGAGACAGAATAATCAAAAAAGAAATGGCTATAATCCTGATCCGACTGTCATTAAAGTAACCAAGAAATTTCATTTGTGGCAAAAAGATGCCTACAGTTATGTCCTCAGGTTACTACATTATATTCCTGTGCCTTGACCTATTCATATTTACCTTCATTGTGTGGTTTATTAAAGGTATTAGATCTGAATGTAAAAGGACAAGAAATGTCTCTCTCCTGACCTTTGTAATGAATTTAGAGCTAATTATATGCAGGAAATTGCTATTTCCCAATGAAAAACTGGTTCTACCTAGGTATTATACAAAGCATATAGATTCTATATGTTCATTAACTTCAATCCCCTTGTTAGTCTGAGTTGATTTTAAAAAAAGAATTAAGAAAAGATATATACACTATCTGAGTATCCTATTGGGACAATATTTGGATGAAATTGTCTGTATCCAAAATTTTAAAAAAATGTTCCTTTAATTCCCTACACAAACCACGTTGCTAAAATATATCTGATGATTTTTTTTACATTGATATATTTTTATAGGTTTGAATATCAATTAGCATGTTTTCTCATTTAATGCCACTGCCTGGCTCATGGTAAATGTTTAATATACATTTTTGACCAAACTGACTGAATGAGCCCTACAAAAGTGCAAGAAACATTTATTAAGTTCCAACTGTATATCTGGCACTACACAAGACCCTAGGGATATGAAAACAAAAATATATAGTCTTACCCTTCAAGGAACATTTATAATGATAACTAATAATAATGATAACTAAATTTAATATAGGGAAGGGAATAATAACAATAAGGAAAATGTTCGTGTATATTGCACTATGTTTCCAGAATTGTAAGTGCTTTATGATAATATCATTTGATCCTCTCAACACCATTGGGAGGTCGACATTGTTATTATCCACATTTTACAAATGAGGAAACTGAAGCAAACAGAGCAAGTGATTTGCCCAGTCACACAGCTATAAGTGTTTGAGGCTGCATTTGAAACATAGTCTTCCTGATTCGATACCTGGCGTTCTATTACGTCCCTTAGCTGCATAGTTTTAGAACTATCTCTGTAATAACTGCCATTGTAATCTCATTTAGTTTATTTTAAACTTGAAAATACTGCTCTGAAAAGAGGTCCATATGCTTCCCTAGAGAAGCCACAGAATTCCATACATAACATATATAAAGGTTTCCGACCCCAAAGAAGAATATAGCATGTATGTATACAGATAAGGGAAATATAAAGTATATTCAGAGTAACTTTAAGAGATAGGAAGCATTACTATCAATGGGATAAGAAAGGTGTGGTTAACAGGTAGCATCTGAACCATTCTCTCAAGGAATATTGGGATTTTAAGAGGGAATGCTGGAACCAAACCACTTTGTACCCTCAGAGCACAGCAGGAGGGATGAAGGGGATGGGGAAGCATGAGGCAACAGATGAACAGACTATCATAGAGGGAATAGCTAATGCACCAATTTAAAAGGAACTGAAAGTGTCTTGAGGAAAGTACTTGCGAATGGCTAGAAAAGGTATCTGCCAGTCTCAGGAGGACTGTAAATGCCAGTCTGAGGATTTTGTAGTTTATCTTATGGGCAAATAAAAAACAACATGCTAAGATCTGTGTTTTAGAAATATTTATTTAGCTTTTCTGTGGAAAATGGATTGCAAAGGAAGAGTCTAGTGGAAGCTAGAAGACCAATTAGATGACTGTTATAACAGTCAAATCAAAGAAGATGAGGACCTGAACCGAGAATGATAGCCATAGTGAGAATGGAGAGAAGGTAGAGTAATTAGAAATGCTGAGTTAAAATCAAGAACACTTGACTTGTGACAGGATATTGGATGAGATGTGATAGTCAAGGTTCACTTCAAGGTTGCAAACCTCTAAGAACTACAGATATTATTGCCTCTCTTTTACCAATGAGGAAACTGAGGCTGCCCAAGATGTCATAATTTATGAGCCTTTATTTTAGGTTTCTTTAAACGGTACAATTTGGATCAAACGTATCAAGAGTCTTATAAATAAGCATTAGGACCCTTTATTTCATCTGAATGTCAAGGGCTTATAACCCTCATAGTTTTATTTCAGTCAGCCTCTGTGCATTTCAGAGTTTCCACATTTCCCACTTCAAGATTAAGCTGTCACACTATATTCTGTCAAGGATTTTTCCACCCTTTCATCAGTTCCTTTAAAACGTTCAGTAGAAGAAGAGACTAAAATGGTTGGGTAAAACAAAGCTTTGGGTTTTTTGTGAGCCTCTTTTTACCCATAACAGATTCTATCCCCAGCAAGACAGATGAGAGTCAAAAGCCGCTGTAAGGCAACATTTTTTTTAAACCCTTATCTTCCTACTTAGAATCAGTCCTGTGTATTGGTTCCAAGGCAGAAGAATGATAATGGTTAGGCACTGGAAGTTAAGACTCTTGTCCAGTTCATATAGCTAGGAAGTATCTAAGGTTAAATTTGAACCCAAGTCCTCTTATCTCCATATCTAGTTTTCAATCCACAGAGACATCCAGCTGACTTTTAACTTTTTTTAAAAATGCATATGGTTGTGTGTGTGTGTGTTTGTGTGTGTGTATGTGTGTGTGTGTGTACACTAGGGTTCCTTCTAGCAGTCTGGCATAGCTTATAGACACCTTCTTAAAATAATGTCTTCACATGCCATCTTCCACTTTATTTCCTTCATGGGTCTTTTATTGAATGTGTGCTATGTGTCTTTGATCACTAAATGAATGATATGGAAATATGCATCTCATGAAAGTACTGGTATAATCTATATCATATTATTTACTACCTCAAGGGTGGTTAGGGGAAGGGAAGGAAGAAAAAAATTTGAATCCTATGATGTCAGAAATAATTATCAAAAATTGTTTCTGTATGTAGCTGAAAAAAAACAAATAATTTTAAAAGTATGTCTTTAAATGCATAATATAGTTAAGATTACAAAAGAAGCCAATTATATTGAAATACAGTTATAATTTTTTAAAACCCTTTCCTTCCATCTTAGTTCTGAGGCAGAAGAGTGCTAGGCAATCAGGGTTAAGTGATTTACCCAGGGTCACACAGTTAGGAAGTGTCTAAAGTCAGATTTGAACTCAGGTTTATAACAACTATAATATAAAATTCATACACTCCAGTTTAAGAACTGGGAAGGTGGTTATAGAACTACCTTCAGTTTACTAATAAGACAATTTGTAGAGAAAGAAGCTGAGTAAGTTCCTCAAGATCACAGATCTAGTTAGGTACTCAACCAGGACTATCATCTTAGCCTTTTGACACCCAGTCCAGGGTTTTTTGCACCACATGATACTACTGCCTGTAATGCTATAGGACACTAATCTAGTCACAATGCCTTAAACTAATGTCAAGCTTAAAGATGAAGTGGACCAGGATGGAAATCAGGAATAACGACAAACAAATCACAGAGTAGCTACGGATAAGTTCCCGAGCACTTTCTACAAGATAAGTATTTCTAAATTCATTTGGATAGACTCATTATATTGAAATGAATGATAGAATCATTTATTTCAACCCATTTTTTTTAAAATTTTGTTAAACAATTACTATTTGCCCAAGCACTGTCCTAGACCTGAGACCAAATCTTTCTAACACAATATATGTTTCTAGTAGCCTTAGAATCACAAACACCACAGTGTCCTGAACAAAACATCTGCTGGTAACAGGATGGGAACAGAGAGAAGAAGATGTGGGTTTGGGGTTTCTAGAGTGTTGCAATCTGTCATCAATGTCAACTGAGCTCTTTCTGAATGCCCCTTTCCTTCCCCAAAACATCTGCTCCTTCCATTAAATGCATGACAATAAGGGACCATTAGGTAGCACATCAGATAGAGCACCAAACTGAGAGCAGCAAGGTCTTGCATTCAGATGCTATCTTAGACATTTCCTATTTGTGTTTCCCTGGACAAGTCACAACTCTGATTGCTTAGCTGTTGCCACTCTTCTGTCTTAGAATTGGTACTAAGACAGAAGGTAAGAGTTGTTTTGTTTTTTAACTGTTACAGTAAAAAGAACACTCATTTCAATAACAGGATCTGTGTTCCAATCCTGCCTCTAGTTCACATTGCCTTTGTAAATATAGATAAGTCTTTAAGCCTTAGTTTCTTCATCTCTAATTTGAGTTAATGTACTAGATTGCTTTTGAGATAGCTTCTAGTTCTATTTCTGTGATTTCATATTGAAAAACAAAACCCAAAATTATTCTTGAAAGATTTTTTTTACAAAGGCCAGAAAGAAAAGAAAACTTCTCTCTTGACTTAACAAGATTATGCATGATAACTCCTATAAAGTGAAAGCTTTTATGAATGCAGTAAGTAAATATGGGAATGAAATAGTCACTTCTTTATTCAGTTCTGTTATATGTACAGTTGTCAATCAGAGAATTCACTGTAATTTTTGTGATCGATGTTATTACTGAGTATAGAAAAATATCCTCCAGTATTCTTGCTCACTTTTCCACATCGCCATGAATCATGGAACAATGCAATACCCAAAGGAGCCACCAATCAATCCATAAGCATTTATTAAGCACCCTCCTATACCCTGTGCCAAGCACCATGCTAGGTCCTAGAGGCACAGAAGCAAAACTGAAACAGCTCTTCCCCTCAAAATAACTGTTAACCCCCCCCCCAAGAACAAATGAACCTTGTGTATGTAAATAGGCTACAATTGTATGTATGTATGTGTATATATATATACACACACACAACTATAATAAGTGGTGCCTTTATATGTAAGAAATTATGTAAAATATATCAACCTGGAAATGTATCATCAAGTAGTTTTTGTCTTTCTTTGTATGTCCCATACTTAGCATAGAATAATTAATAAATACTATTGATCAACAGAAAAGGGGGTAGACTAATTCTAGCAAGAGAAATCCATAACAGCTGGACAGCCCAAATGCTGCCCAGGGTTGCACAAAATACTAAAAGATTTAGAGGAAGACCTTTAACATTTGGAGGAGATCATCTCTGAAGAATGCATGAGGACATAGATTGCATAGGATGAGAAGACAAGCCTTGGACAGATTTCCCGAACCATTGAGATCAGAGTTCCATTGAAAACATATTTCTAAGTTCACATGACTCTTTATGGTGGTTTCATTGTGGAAAAGGAAGGTTTGGAGTTTCTTCTTGCCACGTCCTATCCTTTCTATCCTTCTCCCTCCTTCCTCTATTTGGGAAGAAAGCAGAAAAATCTAATTACTTCACTTTCCCCTTTTCCCTATTAAAATCTTATTAAAGATTTAGAGAACCAGGTCTGCAGAGAAGAAGTCCTGGGTTCAAGTTTGGCCTCAGATACTTCCTAAATGTGTGACCTGCATGTAACTTAACTCTAATTGCTTAGCCCTTACCACTCTTCTGCCTTGGAACCAATATTTACTATCCATTCTAACACAGAAGGAAAGGGTGGGTTTTTTTAATCCTGTTAAAATGAAAATGCTAATTTGGTCCTTATTTTGTTGTTGTTTAATTTCAAAATTCTACAGTCATTTCAGAAGATGCAGCTAGCACTCTGGCCATCCACATTATCCTTCTCCTACTGGAATTCAGACTAATACCTGGGGACCTGGTTAGTAATAGCAGTGCCTTATCATGCCCAGAACCAGAGCACTACTCCATTTCCTGGCTATTTCTAATCCCTCCCACATTTCCTTTGTCTCTTCCCCTCCAGGTCTCTCTTCTAGCTCTCCTCTATGAATTATATTCCCTAGTAGAATGTAAGCTCTTGGCAAGGGCTGTCCCAATTTCTTATCTCAGCACAGTGGCTGACATAATAAGAACTAAGTAAATGCCTTTTCATTCATCCCATAACAACTTACCATAAAGGATGAGAGGCTGCATAATGCAGTTGATAGACAGAACTTCAAGTTTTTGACATACTCTGGCCAGGTGACTTTGGGCAAGCCACTTGAACTTTTCATGCCTGACCCCAACTTCCCTAAAACTCTCTAAGGACATAACAGCCAGAAAAATAGCCTGTCTACATTCCCGGAGAAAGCTTCTGAGGTAGGAATTCTCCCCGTTGATGAAATCATAGCTTACCACTGGAAAAAAAAATGGTTAAATATTAGGAGACAGATAAATTGCTACTTTGTAAATAGGAACAATATTAATGGTAGCTGACATTTATGTGCATTTTAAAATTTGCAAAATGCTTTTGATCTTCCCAAATCAGGAAACACAGACTTGACCAGACATGTGTGAGCTATGTGAACAGGGAGAGATCATTTACACCTCCATCCCACCCCTGCCCACTAATTAATTTCTCCATCTGCAAAATGGAAATATTACTATTTACAGTGCCATTTTGCTATGAGAAAACCACTTTGAAGCTTACATAAAAATGAGATATTGAATATAAATTATCTTTTTCCGAGCTAAAGATCATAATTTAATTTGCATATTTACTTGTTTGCCCTGCACAGTGTCATGCAATGCAATATAGGCCTAAAAGGACCAAGATATAAAGCATATATATAATTAACCACTTTTTGACTAATTGAATTTTAATGACCATGCCTACTGGCCTATTCAATTTTGCTACCTCAGGAAGCCTGTAACTTAAGAATTTCTGTGATCTTTTGTCAAAGCCCTCCCAGTGGTGATCCACCATCTAACCACTGATTGTTCTATAATAGGCCTTATTCCTTCCCTAATCCCCATCTTCTTTGGGCTGTCTGCAGTTCACAGAACTCTACTGGGAAGCAAAATGTAAAAGCAAACCTTTCCCTTCTTCTTAAGATCATTTTCTATAATTAGGGTCTTGGAAGTAATTGCTCAGCCAGGTGTGGTACTGTAGTAATATTTAAGGATAATACTTAGAAGTAATGATATAGTCAAGAGGCTTCCTAGGAGTGTATTGATAGCCTAAAAACTTTTTTTTAATTTCAGAAAACTTTCTGATTAAAATGAGTAAGTAGTTGCCTTTTGCAAGAAGTTGTTGAAAATAATTGTACACGAGCCACTTACAAAGTCGTTTTTTTTCCATCTTGTAAAATGATAATTTGCTGAAGTTGATTAAAAATCAGACATTGAACTGAAGCTATCTTGGATTGTACAAATATGCTATTGAGCCACTTTAATCAAATTCAGCAATATTATCTTTTTATTTGCTTTTACTCTGCCTGCAGGTATAATAAAGTGAAAATATGTATGCAATGGAGCATATTTATAATACTAGTCAGGATGCCAGGTGGGTTGTAAAATAAATGTAATTGTTTTCAAAATATTGAACCAGATTAGCATGGATTAACACATTCATTTTAAAATCCATGGCAGGAGGTAGTCTAAACATTCCGGCAAACTACCCTTGTTACTCTGTTTATATCCTTTCTCAACACTCCAAAATAAGTGCCACATAAAACAGGGAGTGTTTTAACATAGTTCATTTTCATATGAAAGCAACACAATTTATTAAATAAGACAAGAAAGCAGTTGTCTGCCATATTGAAGGCCAGATTTGCAATGATTTGCGCCCCAGCTTTCAGCAATTGAACATCAGTGGCAGACATGGAAGCCAGAATCGTGTCTGTAATAAATATTCATAACTACTCCTTCCAGAGGAGCAAAGGAAATGGTCGTGGGCATTGGTTAAACTTGGCTGGCAGTGGGTAAATCAGGGTCAGCAGTCCAACACACCTGCATTGCCGACTCTGGCACCACACAGCTAAAATCACTCAACCATTTAAGAATGTTGTACCAAAGGATGGTTTTTGCAGTCCTCTTGATGAGGATGAGATAAAAATCCATCGGAAAGCTCCTGCCGGATCCATTTACCCTGGTTCCCACACTTTAGTTTTATCAAATCTCTCATTTTGAGATCAAATGGAACACAAAGGTCATCCAGGCTTAGCACATGAAGAAACTGAGAACTGTAGGTAACTTGCCCAAGCATCTAATAAGTGACAGAGCCAGAATGTAAATCTAGTTCCTCTGATTCTAAAGCGATCTTTCTTCTATACCTCACTGCCTCCCATGCCTGAGTTTTTTGTCGTTCAGTTGTTCAGTTATGTCGGACCTCATGGATCATAGCCCTTTCTGTCCTCCACTATCTCCCAAAGTCTTTTCAAGCTCACGTTGGTTGTTTCCATGACACCATCCATCCATCTCATCCTGTCACCCCTTTTCCCTTTTGCTTTTGGGCTTTCCCAGCATCATGGTCTTTTTCAATGAGTTCTATCTCCTTGCTATGTGATCAGAATAGCATGTTTACTTGTTTTATTTAGCACAAAGGAATAGGTAGGAGAACATCAGAATGTGGTGATCCAGTCTTAAATTGCCTTGGTCAGATCCCATCTACAGTGTTTCTGGGTTTCCTTTGAGAAGCTCATTATAAAAGGACATTCAGAAGCTAGAAGACAGCCAAGATGGTGCAGGATCCAGAGTTCATTCTATATGAGGGCATTAAGACTAGAGAAAAAAACTTAGTGAGGCGATGAGATGAGTCTTCTTGCATTTGAAGAGGATTTATGTGAAAGAAGCAATCAGTTTTTTCTGCTTGGACCTTGAGGGCAACCATAGAAGTGATGGGATAGAAGATGCAGAAAAGCAAATTGTGACTCCATTTAATACCAAACTTACTAAGAATTGAAACTATGCCCAATTAGAAAGGGATGTTTTGAGAATTAGTGGTTTTCTCCTTACTAGAGTTCTTTCAAATAAGGTCCAGAAGATAAATTGTCTGATACATTATAGAATGGATTCTTGATTGAATGTGAGTTGAACTAGATGGTCTGTGAGTTATTTCTTTTTCTTTTAATAAAAAAAAAAACCTACCTTCTATTTTAGAATCAATAATAAATATGGGTTCCAAGGCAGAAGAGCATTACAGACTAGGCATTGAGGGTCAACGGACTTGCTCAGAATGACAGAGCTTTGTCTAGATTTGAATCCATCTCCCATCTCCAGGCTTGCTCTCTATCCACTGAGCCACCTAGTTGCTCCCTCCCTAAATTCTAACTGGCGTTCTAGGAATCTATGAAGCTTGGAGAATATAAACTCTAATAAAAGTCAAGAGCAAGACCCAGAATTCATAAATGTAAGATGTTATAATCATGTTTGAAAATCAGGCTCCTTTGATGTCTACTCCAGGCTTTTTGCCTGTAACTCATAGCACTATACATATCAAAATAGAATATCTACAGGCAGAGGAATAACTAGGGGGTGGTGATCAGGACTTTGTCTTAGAACATGGAAGTTTAGAAGGCAATGACAGCATGTGTTACTTTCCTTGGTCAGGTAGAAACGATTGGTCTTGGCTCCAAGATAGCAAAAGTTATTCAATAAAATTGGACTCCACTGTTCCCTCCCCCTATTCCACTTATGCAAGAGAACTCTTCTACTGACCAGCCCTGCTTCCACTAAGGAAAGCATCCATCTTATAGGAGCCCTCACAGTGTTCCTGCATACCAGCCTATTTTTACAATTGTTTTGCTACCAGTCCCTGTTTTGGTAAAGGACTCTGCTCAGAATTCTAAAGCTACAGTTGGAAACTCCAAGGACAGCATATAGACTCATAGTATGTATTTAATAAGCCTTTTTTTTTTAATTTAAAGTAGTTGAACTAAAGCATATTGTCAAATAATTTTCTTTGACATTAATCTTGTGTTCACATGAATGGAAATAACGTTATTTTAGGAGAAACATTTGGGAATTTATTTCTAGTTCTGATATTTGTCCATTTTTGTTTTGCTTCATGTCCTAGTCTGAAGTCATCGTAAGGCATTATGACAAGACTAGTGCAGTTATAGAATTGTGCCCCTTAGCCCACAGTCCTAGAGGCAGCGGCAGGATCTGACGCAAAGTGCCTTGGTCTAGGAGTCAGAAGACAGGCTTCTAATCCAAGTTTGACCCCTAAATAGGCAATGATAGACAAGTCACTCATCCTCTCTGTGAATAAAGGTTCTTATAAGTAAAGAAAAAGGTGATTGGACTATGATCCTTAAGATGTCTTGAAATTTTAAATTCTGTAATCTCTTATTTTGTTTCTGTTGTTTTTGAGGGGAGAAACATACATGTATGAAGAGTTTGTTATTATAGAAAGACCAATGTCCAAGGATTTCTGAGACTTTGCTCTGAGTCAATGTCCTGGAGTCTCTCCCCCCATTGGACCTTCTGCCTCAGGTGTCTCTGCCTTCATGGGTGGAAGGGGCAAAGGTACAAGCATTAATTAAGTGACTAATATGTGCCAAACACTATACTATGCACGTGATAAATATTATCTTATTTGATCTCTTAATTCTCATTATTTCCTGCCTCTAGTCCATGTGAAGTAGAATTATCTGGTATTTGTTATTAAGTAGTGTACCTCATTGAGAGCTCTTACCTCTTTCTGGATGGATGCCTACTTTGTCAACATTGCCCCTGTCCCACAAACAAGCCAGGTCATTTCAAAAAGAAATTAAACCTCAGTTAAATTAGCTAGTGAAGCCAAAAGAAACCTATATTTGTTAAGCTTCCCTGTGGTATTTAATGCAAGCAAATCTTAATTCTGTTTGTCTAATAAGGTGAAAAAAGGATGTAACTTGCAGAGAACTACAGTCTTTAAAATGGCACAGGACTTGACCATTCTCACTTCTCAGTGGAAAGAACAACGTCTAAGTTATTTTTTAGGGTGTAGTAAATACAATTGGCTCAAAATTGAAATACTGTACTTTTAATATTTTTCCCCTCAGTGGCTAATAGATGAAACCAGATCATTTTCAGCATTTGATGTGCTCTTTTGAGGTCTTTGAAGACATAGCACTATGTGTAGTGCTATTCCTTGATGTCAAGCAAATTTCAAATCATCTAACTGATTTTCCTACTGATGAATTCTTTCAAAACCAGAATGTTTGGGCTTTCACCTATTATACCAGATTCTCTGAACTATTACAAGTGATTAATTCTTTAAAGAATAAAGAGTGAAATGGTTTCTCCCTGGCTGGACAGATGCATAACAGAGCATAATTTTTTTTTTATTTAGGCTGAGGAATTATGCTTAACCATATAGAGATTTGTTTGTGAATACCTTAAGGATCAAAACAGGAAAACTTTCTAAAACATATTTAGATTTTAAGATTATCCAGATTGTTTTCAGATATATGTTTGACTTTTGGGGTGAAGGAAAGCAAGAAGCTTATGTGAGAAAGGGGACATGTGGAACAAAAAGCTAAACACTGAAAGCAAAATAGATTTCTATGAATGAGACATTAAAAAAAAAAAACTGGTTCTTACATAACATTCTCTGGTCAAATTCCCCTGTGTCTTGTTCCATCTTTCCTCCTTGTGTGCTTTCTGTCTCCCTGCCACTTCCTGGTATTATACATTTAGAATTCTAATAAATAACAATTTCAGAAAATCACTAAAACAGATACAATACACTGCTGCCACCATGATCCAGGAATGACCTCTTCTCTTCCTAGAATAGGGGATAGTCACATCAGGAAAGCACATTATATAGTGTTACAAGTGACTTGGGTCAGCCCTGAAATTGTTTTCTCCAGTGTCATTAACCACAGTATCATAAAAATTATAGATGAAAGAAACCTCAGAATTCATCATGTTCGGTACCTTGAAGGCCTGTTAGCCACAGTTTACTTGAAGGTCTTTATTTAGTTTGCTTTTAATTGTTTCAAGAGGGGATGCTGCCACCCATTTCCTTGCCATGTCTAATAATAGCATAGCTCTCATTGTCAAAAGCATTTTCTTGACATTTGGAATAGCAGCATGCCCAAAGAAGAGTACTGAGGCCATTATCTGAATAATCCATGTTTGTGTTGTGGTTTTTTTCTAATTGGTCTATGAAATGTTCATTCTTAGAGCCCAGGAAAGGAAATCAGGAGACTTGAGTTTTAGTTTTAGTCCTAGATCTGCTACTAATTAGTTGCATTGTACAACTTGTACAACTCAGCTTTTCTGAAGTTTAGTTATTCCATCTGCAAAACGAGACTTCAGGGGACTTTATGATCTCTAGGGTGCCTTCCAGTTTTGACGTTATAGGATTCCCAGTCTTGCTAAGGATTGGCTCCGTGCCGGTTGTTTAACTCTAATTTTCCTTCCTTGTCTAGAAACTACCTTAACATAAATTATCGGCCCCTAGGGAGGCAATGTGGCAGAGCAGAGACAACCCTCCTTTAAGGTTAAGAGGATCTAGGTTCAAATTCTGCCTCAGACATCTACTACCTACTTGACAGTGGGTAAACCATTTAACTTTAGCTTCTTCAAAGGGAAAGTGAAGAAGTTTGTCTAGATGACCTTCCAGTTCTGGAACAGGGATCCTATGATACCATGTACAACTAAAGTAATCAGTATTGTATAATTGAGAAGAACTTTGGTTTGGAGTCAGACAATCAGAGTCTGACTCCTTATTTATATATAGCTAGCCAAAGGACTTCTAGCCAACATGATTCTTTTCTAGATGAACTTTAAAATTGTTCTTGCTGTTATTCACTTGCTTTCAACTCTTCCTGACCACATTGGCTTTTCTTGGCAGAGATACTTATTGGAGTGGTCTGCCATTTCCTTCTCTAGTTCATTTTCAGATGAGGAAACTGAGACAAAGAGGTTTAATAAGTGACTTGCCCAGGATCACACAGCTAATTAGTGTCTGAGGCCAAATTTGAACTCAGGAAGATGAGTCTTCCTGACTCCAGGCTCAGCACTCTATTCACAGAAGTCCCCTGAACTTTAAAATACTTTTCAGTAATGACATTCTAGGCTTGTATATATAGCTTTTTCAAAGATATACTCTATATACTAGTCTTATGTAACTATTAGTTTCTGAAACTTAGTTTCCATTTCTGAAAAATGGAAAGTGATAACAAACTTTCTAGACATCAGGGCTGATGTGACTCAAATTCTTTGTGAGGCTTCAAATATTACATGGATATATTTATTATTTGCCATGCTTGCTATGATATATTGTTTCGACTCTCGTATGAAAAATTCACATTTGCAGATGATCATGCTTCTCTATGAATGTCCAGATAGAGATAACTTGTATATACGTGGCCACAGGATCATGGCTTTTGTGCTGGGTGTGACTTTAGATGTTATTAGATCTAACTTCTTCGGTTTATAAAATAAGGGAACTGAGACCCAGAGAAACTAAGTGACTGACTGGCTCAGGGTTTTCCAGAGGCAGAATTTGAGCTCTGCTCTTTCTGATTCCTAGACTGGTATTCTATTCAACACAACTATATGCTATAGTGGTTGTTTTTTTTTTCTGAAACATTATATCCTGAGCTTATACATACATATGTAGAAACATATGTATCTACCTATCTATATTTATATATACATGTAAATGAGTTTACAGAGAATCTACATAAAATGAATGCAAGTCAAGTAATTCATGGTATTTAGGGAAAGAGGACACTAGCATTGGAGAGGTTAGTCATAAGCTGAATCACCAAGAAAGAGATGAAGTTTATAAGGTGCTGGTGAAGAGGGAACACATTCCAGGAACAGAAATGGTATTGCTCTTATTAAGTCATTTCCATCATGCCTGTCTTATTTGTGACCTCTTTGAGGTTTTTCTTGGCAAAATTACTAGACTGGTTTACCATTTCCTTCTCTAGCTCATTTTAAAGATGAGGAAACTGAGGTAAACAGAGTTAAGGGACCTGCCCACTATCACACAGCTAATCAGTGTCTAAGGCCAAATTGGGACTCACAAAAATAAGTCTTCCTGACTTCAGGCCTTACACACCATCCACATAGAGGGAAAACTTAATAGGGTTGGATCACAGAGAGAAGAGGGAGTAATGTGCAGCAAGTCTGGAAAGGTAGTTTAGGACCAGGTTGGGAAAGGCTTTAGTAGTCAAACAGAGGACCTTTTATTTAATCCTAGAAGTAGTAGAGAGCCTCTAGTAGGAGGTGTGTGTGTGTGTGTGTGTGCTTTGAGTAGGGAGTGACAGTCAGATCTGTACTCAAGGAAAATCACTTTGGCAGCTAGATGGAGGATGGACTGGGATGGGGGAGGATCTGCAGTACAGAGGCCTATTAAAAGCCGTTGGAACAGGCTAGACCAGATATGATGAGAGTTTGAACCAGAATAGAGCTGTGGAATTGGAGAGAAAGGATTGAATTGAGGGATATTGTAAGGGTAGAAAGTCAAGATTTAGTCATTTATGCTCAATTGAGTGCCATGCAAATGACTTAAAAGGATAATGATTTTTCTCAAACATCTCAGTTTAATTTTAAGGCTTCACAGAGAATATCAGAGCTTGAATGTCTGTATAAGTCCAGAACTCTACTTAGTGTGCATATATTAAATGAGCTAAGTGAGACTGACCTTCTGCGGAGTATAATTATAAAATAATAAGGCTATCCTTAATCATTCTTTAATAGAACTATCGACTCCTTTTACTTGAATGACTGTTTAGGTCTGGAACTTCACTAAATGGGCATATGTTAAGCAAGGAGGACTTTGTACATAGTATAACTATATAGCTGAAGACACTGCTGTTTGGTTTCTTTTGTGGTATCAGATTCATTATTGCTGAGAAGAACTACATATATATTTTCACATTTTATTAAAGATCTATGCCATGCAAGTCAATTCATGGGGTTTAGTTCATTAATCCTTGCTGAATTGGTTAGTTGTTCAGTCTTTTAAGTTGTGACTGACTCTTCGTGACCCCATTTGGAGTTTTCTGGGCAAAGATAGTGGAGTGGTTTGCCATTTCCTTCTCCAGCTCATTTTACAGATGAGGAAATCAAGGCAAAAAGGTAAAATTGACTTGCCTAGGGTAGTATAGCTAGTTAGTGTCAAAGGCCAGATTTGAATTCAGAAAGATGAGTCTTCCTGACTCTGAGCCCTGAACTCTATCCATTGTGCCACCTAGCTGCCCTGATACCTACCAAATATAAAAATCAACCCATCAACCAGCCATCAAATATTTATTAAGCCTATACTACTATATGCCAGGCACTATGCTGAACTATAGTGACATAAAGACAAAAGAGAAATAGTTCCTGACCTCAAGAATCTTACTGTCTAACCAGAGAAACAGCATGTCCACAAGGCACATGTAAACTTGATACAAGATAAATTTCATTTGGACGGCATTGGAAATTTTGCTGAGGAGAAGGAGGGAGGGAGAGAGAGAAAGAGAGAAAAGAAAATCTTTAACACATCAGGTAGATTCTCTATGGAAGATTTATGGGAGAAGATGTGAAGGCTTGGATATGGTTGTTATCTGCACCAAAGCAATTTCATTGATGAAAAATGGGTCCATTAAAATACCTACGTCTACTCCTATGAAAGTGAAAAGGAGCACATATTGCCCATGTTTGACAAGAGATAAAACTAAAGGAAAGAGATGAACTTGCCCATAGGGTTACAGCACTAAGAATCAAGTCACAAATAAAACCTGTGTTTAAAAACCTGACCCTGGCTCCATTTGTTTAACTACTATGGCTCGTTTGAGAACCCTAATTAGAGAAACTCTATGGTTAGTACTTGTCACATCAGATGGATTGCTAAAAAAAAGGAAATGTATGGTATGTGGTTCTCACCTAAAAGTCTAAATAATTACTCAACCCTGTAATAGGATATGGCCAAGCTCCCAAAATAAACCCAGATTGGCATGTGTAATGGGGAAGCTGGATGGGTCTTTGGACAGCGTACTAGACCTTGAGTCAGGAAGACCTGACTTCAAATCCAGCCTTAGACACATACGTGTGTGACCCTGGACCAGCCAGTTAGCCTCTGATTGCCTTAATCCAATAGAGAAGGAAATGGCAAACCACTCCAATATCTTTTATAAGAAAACGCCATAGATAGTATGACCCAAAGGTCACAAAGAATCAGATACATCTGAACAACAACAATAAACAAAAAAAAATTGTCATACTAGAGAAAAATTATGAGTCCATTGAATTTCCAATGATTTGTGTTTTAAATACAAATGAAATACTGTATTATGTATGGAGCTGATATGAGATAAATTATAGGTACAGAATGATTATGTTTATTTACTGAATTGAACAGCCCTGGTCTTGATGTCTCAAGACCTCAGAGGCAAAGATCTACAGACTCTCAGAGGCAGAAGTCCTGGTCCAGTACTTAAGAGTAGAGCTTCTGCTGTGTTCTTGCAATTTGTTCATTTACTTTTCAATTAAACTTAGTGGTGGACTTTGTAAAGTAAAGAGGGACCCTATTCCCCTAAGTTGGGCCAGGCAGGAAGCTGTTAAGTCTTGTACAAGAAACTACTGATAAGATTATCAAGATTTCATGCAATGCATTCAGAACAGTACATTATTCAGACTTACATAGAATTATTAATAACAGTTGTTAGTTTGTTTGCCTAAGGCTGTATTCTGCAAGCAATATAGGTCATAATAAGATCACTGATGGACCTAAGGGATGGCAAAGAATTAAAAAAAAAAACCTCACTAATCAGGTGCTGTCATGTTGACTAAGTTAAGTAAAATCCACAAATTGGGGGATAGGAGGGAAGCATTAACATGGGAGTCGGAAGACCTGGATTTAGTCCCAAATGGACCCTAAAGTAACTTTTCTTAGGATCCTGGTAAGTAACCTGGCTTGTCTGGACCTCAAGTTATTTGGCATTGGTATAATCAGATGTAAGGTAGGGGACAGCCTGGGTAATTGAGGCACAATGGCTAGAGCCCTGGTCTTGGAATTATGGAGAGATGGATTTAAATTCTGCCTCTTATACTTGCTTGAGCAAATAAAATAATATTTGCAAAGCATTTAGCACATGGTATATATTTAGTAAATACCGGTCTGTTACCACCCTCCCCTTGCTTCCTTTGTGACCACTTAACCGTTTGGGACCACAGTGTTCTTATCTAGAACAGGAAGATAATAGTTCTTATAATAACTACTTATTAAGCGCTTTATAAGCTTTAAGGGCAAATTATTATTCACTTTATAAGTTTCTACACACTATATAGATATCTATCATTGTTTTCCTTAGGGATTTTTAGAGATAAGTACCAAACGTGGTGCGTATGCTTTTCTCTTTCTACTTCCCAAAGTATCAATCGTGACTTTTGTTAGTGTACTATTTCTTCATATTTTTAAGTATTAATGCAAGTCTTAGCTAAAACTAGAAGCCTGTTTTATTAGCTTTCTCGCCTTCAGTTGTTAGGGAATTGTGCGTGTGTGTTGTACTTGAGCATGTTTTCTGACTTTGGAGTTCAATAAATTAGCAAAGACAATTTGAATAAATTTTGTGAATAAAATTTTATGAGATACTACATCAAATGTCAGTAAAATCAAGATACATTATTGCATAGACTGTAGATATTCATGTACTCATCTTGTAATTATATTTTTAAACTGGATTTGTATAGCCTTATTATCCAATTATTTACCCCCTGCTGTTCATAGGTACATAAATGTTTACAGCTCTCTGTGTTAATGTTAGCTCATTGTTACACCAGAAAGAGAAATGTCAGCAGTAATTTCCAGGGTTATTCTAGAAAACTTATATCCTGCTTACTTTTCCCCAGTGCTTTGTGTTTGTTTGTTTTTTACTATAGATGCCTGGTTAATTGGTAGATTATAGTTTGCTCTGTCCTTCCCAGAGTTTAAGGCTGTGTCTCCACCAAGCTACCATTTCAAACATGTTATTCACACAGAGATCACCAGTGTCCTCACTATAACCACCAAATAACAATGACAAAAAATAAAGGGAACTGGTGTAGAGAAAGCACCTAGGGCAAAACGCTTCACTCAACTTCACCAAATCTGATCATTCATTCATTCATTCATTCAGGCAGGGCAATAAGACCTACTTTCCCTACTTACAAAGTTCATCATGAGGCTGAGAGGAAACAAAGGAGGCAAAGAATTTTGCAACATAAAGTGTTCTATCAACAATGAATTGATATTACCTTTCTTATATTTCTTTCACATTAATTCTTTTTTTTAATTATATTTTATTTGATCATTTCCAAGCATTATTCATTAAAGACATAGATCATTTTCTTTTCCTCCCCCCCACACCCCATAGCCGACGCGTAAATCCACTAGGCATTACATGTTTTCTTGATTTGAACCCATTGCTATGTTGATAATATTTGCATTAGAGTGTTCATTTAGAGTCTCTCCTCTGTCATGTCCCCTCAACTGCTGTATTCAGGCAGTTGCTTTTCCTCAGTGTTTCCACTCCCATAGTTTATCCTTTGCTTATGAATAGTGTTTTTTTCTCCTAGATCCCTGCAATTGTTCAGGGACATTACACTGCCACTAATCACATTAATTCTTAACATCTACTTTCTTCTCTCCCACATTCTTCTCAAGCCCTTGTACTTGTGCTCTTAACCTCATCACTCAGCTTTTGCTGATGCTCTTAGATTCTTAGGTTCTGATGACTGGTTCTCAATCTTCATCCTTCTTGACCTCCTTGGAGTGCTTGATATTGTAGACCTGCTTCTAGATACTCTTCCCTGGGTATTTGTGGCACTATTCTTCCCTTATCTTCTTATGTTCCCACTCTGTCTACTTAGCTTCATCAGCATCAATAACTTATTCCCTCTTTGGGGGTGTACTCTAAGGCTCTGTCCTGGACCCGTTTTTCTTCTCATTGTAGGCCATCTCCCTCTTAAGTTCAGATATCTTCTCTATACTGATGACTCATTATCTTACCCAGACTTCTTTCCTGAAGTCTACAATTTTATCAGAAATTAAGCTCTGCAAGTTGTGCCCCCATTATCAACTCAAAAACTGACATACACAAAACAAGTTAATACCCCCCTAAGCTCTTTGCTCATTTTACAGCTAAGGAAACTGAGGCCCAAAGAAGTTGTGGCTTGCCTGCAGTTACATTGATTGAAAGTATCAAAACAAACCTGACTCCAGAACTAACAGTCATTCCACTAAAACATTTAGATAGATTTTAATTACTTTCTTGTACACCTAATTTCTTGAATTTTTTTAAGTTGTAGGCAGAGTTCCAGCAGAAAAAGAAACAATATTGATGTCAATGTAATATACCCATGAATAAGGCAAAAGAATTTAGAAAGCATATGTTTTTCTTGAAAAGATAATAGGAGCATAATGAAGGAGTTAACCATCTTGTTAAAAAGTTTAACAGATTAAGAGTTGAGCTACTTAAAAACCAGATAACAGAGTAACAAATGATAATTATCAATTTTAAAAGCTCAAAACAAGAGGTGGGACTAGTGTAGTCTTTTGATTTGCCAATCTCATCAAGAAAGATTAGAGTGTGGGGAAGGTAGATGTCTGTATTCTGAGAGCTTTCATGCTTTTAAGATCAAAATTTGCCCCAGGCTTAGAGCAGTGTTTAAGTTCAATATGAAAAAATATATATATTTATGCATAACACAGTGGTAGGTACTTTGTGAATCTTGAAAAATATACACAATTAAACTTGAAAAGAGGAATGGATTACCCATTTTGGAAACAGCTTTCTAAAATTCAATACAATTCTTACTACATTGATGAAAAACTTTTTTTTTTACCTTCCATTTCTTTTTCTCCCTCCCTTCTCTTAGGAATGGGTTATAGCAGATGCTTGATAGAAACTACTAAGAGGTCACTGGAAAATGGAATCCTAGTATCACAGAGGAGCTAGATGACTCAGTGGAGAGAATGCTTGACCTAGAGTCAGAAACACCTGAGTTCAAATCCAGCCTCAGATATTTGCCAGCTGTGTGTGCCTGGGCAAGTCACTTAATCTCTGTCTTAGAACAGAAAATGGCAAATTATTTCAGAATCTTTGCCAAGAAAACTCTACCCAAGGTCACAAAGAGTAGGAGACCACGGAATGACATCAGAGAGATATCATATTTCCTACGCTTCAGATATGTATCATACTCTTCCTTTGCTTTTTGATATAGCCAACTGTATTTGGATAATCTACCTCAAAAATTAGTTTCTATTATGAATCACATAGTGTTTAGAGGGCTTTAGAAAATTAACCAATAATTACAAATGTATAGTTTAGTCTACAGACATGTATCTGCATTAAAATCCCTTTTAGGATAATTGATGATTTGATTAAAGATCATAATGAGCTATCACATGAATTGGAAATGTAAAATGTCACAATTGTCCACTAATTGAAAATATGTGTCTGTGTTTGGGGGGGCAATTGTGTCTAACACCCACCCACCTTTGTTCTTTTTTTTTTTAAGTTTGCTGGCTTAAGACAAATTATTCAGAACAGAGCTCAATTACAAATGTGCTTCGACAATCAGAAGGCTGTATCTACAGTTTTATCTAGAACCTCAACAGAGGTGATAAAGAAGTTCTATGGACTAGAATATAAATCCATGTATCTGCGAAACAGCAGCAGGGTCTGTCCTTGATTTAAAACTTCAGAAAAAAATATTCCTGAGTTCTTCATGCAAAGAAAAGTAGCCCTATTTGTGGGGTTTATCCTAACCAAATCCTTTGGGTTTTCTAAAAGATCGCCTATAAATTCAATTAAATAAATATGGATTTCCATGATAAAGAGCTCCAATATGAAAGATAAATGGCAAGTACTGTTGTGATTATAACCAAATGTATGAGTGAGCGTTACAAAATGGCCAAAGGTCTAAGTGACCTTGACAGCATTATAGGGGTCAGATTTTCATATGGATGAACTCTTCCTAAGCAATTTTTCCAGTCTATTACCCCCAGTTAGGCATTTATTCAACATCAAGCATGATTAATGCCTTTCCCTTCAATCTACTTCTCCTTCTAAATATATTTATTTTGACCATGTTCTTAAACCTGGCTTTCTTAAAGCAATTCTTACAGTTTCTTAATAAGGGAGTGGAAATAATAATGCCTAGGAACCATTCCATTTTGGAATTTATGGTATGTTCCCATTGCATACATTCCGATGCCTAACTATGCATATGAATCAGGTGGACTGTCTGTTAGCCATGAGCTCCATAAAGGCTGTTAAATGTTGAAAGAACTTTAGATTTGAAAGTAGGACCACAGGGTCTCTGACATTCTGCCTTTCTAGGTTATTTAAAGAGATGCACACATCGCCTTAGTTTCTCCATCTGTAAAATAGAGGTGATAGAAGTGCCTACCTTTCAGGATTGATGTATGAATAAAATGAGATCATATTTATAATAAAGCACTTAGTGAAGTGCTAGACACATAGTAAGAGCTTAATAAATGCCTGTGTCCTCCTTTCCTGTCTCAGTAGAGAGCAGGCAGTATCTGGAGCTACCAGCTTTCAGGTTGATAACTAGCCTAAAGAATGACAAGAGAATGCAAAGACATTTCTTTGATTAAGAAGACTCCAAAATGCCATTCATTTCCTCCCTAGAATTTAACACAGTTGAAAGAAGCATAGGCTATTATGCAATGTGTGCATCTCTTTAAATAAGTTAGAAAGACAGAAAGACAGAGACCCTGTGATCCTACTTTCAAATCTAAAGTTCTTTCAAGATTTAACTGTGCACAGAGGCCAATGCATAATTACATGGGGGCTTGCCATCAATCACGTCAAGAACAAATCGGTCACTGGGTGGCCTGGAATATGTATTTCTTTAAGAACAGAGGATCTTTCCAGGAAGTTTTTCTCTTCAGAGGCATAGAGACTTTTAATGGCATTTCTGTGCTTATCTGTAGGGAATTATCTTTGTTTCCAGCCTCTGTAATGTACATTCTCCTCATGTTACCTGCTTTGTCAGCTCCAGTAGGAATGAATAAACATGGTATGAGCATCATAGGCAGAGTCTTAAAGGTCATCTGGTTCAACTGCTTCATTTAGGCTAATCTTTGTCACAAACAATAAAAAAACTTGCCCAAGTTCACAGAGTAAGTGGCAAAACCAGGTTTCAAACCAAAGTCTCCTGACTCCAAATTTATTACACCCGATTTTCCACTACACCACACTGGGCTCCAACCTGTGATGAATGACTGAACTCTAGAGATTTATTATCCAATCAGAAGCCAATTTGGGGTGAGATAGCAGTAATGGGTCACATGGAACACTGTTAAAGATACCTGACACATCCTAAAGACTCCTTCATCTGGACCCCTTAGAGGCTTCAGGAACCACTGCAGTGGTTTCATGGAGTTGGAAAATTCCATTTTTGCTTTATTCAGCTTCCTAAAAGGGATAACCATTGATGAACATGAGAAACTAGAACTAGGTAATTATCTACACTGAACTGAGTCATATTTTAATATTTTTATCTCCTAGGTCTTTGCTATCTTTTCTAGGATAATAATTATTAAATACATATTAAGCTTAACAAGAACATAACTTTTCTCAAATAACCCTTTGAGTTAGATAGTAAAAATACTGTTTTTATTCTCATTTGAAAGATAAGGTAAACTGAGACTTTGAGAAATTGTGACTTGCTGATGATCACAGAGCCTGTCCTGACTCCAGGTTTATTGATTCCAAATCTACTTTTATTTCCCTAAATCTCTCATGGAATGTCACCATCTTTTTTTTTTTAACAGGGAATGAATTTAGATGCTAAAATTAAATAGTATAAATATATTTTTCCCACTCCACTTCTCAATTAAAAAAAAAGTGGAAGTCTTGAAGCATGGGTACACTATCACTGTGAAATTATCATTATTATTTATGTCGTTGGGAAAACTTCTAAGTAAATATGCCCAGACAAGGAATTCATGCTATTCATAAAATGAAGCAATTTTGGCAAGAGTCTACATTTTTGGTCAGGATGGTAAACTAAAAACCATGACTCTTTTCACCGGAATGCAGTACTAAAGCATAAGTTTGAAATGGCAACAGAGAAAACATTTAAAATACTCTGCTTCCTTCCTGAAATGACTTTCAAAGGCATGTGGACCTCAGTGTTTTTCAAGGTTTGATACAACTACCAAAAAAGCATTTTAAAAAGGAATAGATTTCACTTTTCAGAATCCATTCTGCTATTACATGGCCCCCAAATCTATTTCCCTGAAGTCAAAGGGTCATAGAACCAGTCCTGAAGGATATGTAGAATTCATCTAATCCAATTTACTCCTTTGGTGGGGAGGGGATGGGGAAACTAAGGTTCACCTAGAAGAAGAAACTTGTCCAAGGTCATAGAGATAGTGAGCAGAAGGCTGAATTCCAGCTGTAGGTCCTTAGACTCCAAATTCAGCATTCTTTCCTTTTTTTTTTTCTGGTATCACACTGACTTCCTGGTACATCACAATTCATTGGCCCACCCTTAGTCTATTCTCTGACCTTTGGCAGATGAGATAGGCACTGTTAGAGAGCAGGATTAATCTCTTCTCTCAACAGGAGAAAAATTAGCTAAGACCCTCTCCTTCCCCAACCTTCCCAATCTGCCCTAGAGCAATTTTTTATTGTTTGTTTGTTTTCTTTTGGCCCAGGCTACTGGAAGCTGAGTGCCCTTGATCCAGAGCAGTTTATAAAATTGGAGACTGTTAATCTTTCTATTGACTGCAGACTCACTCAGGTTTTCATAACTTGGTAACATCCAGAGGATTTTGAAAATAATCCTTTTGTCAGGTTATTCCCTGAAGACAAATGCCAATGCAGAATAATTAACCAATTCATAAAATGTTTCCACTATATATAAATCAGGTTACCACCAGTTTGAAGGAAAACTTTTTGGTAGGGATCATATTAAAAGTCATCCATCCAAATAAAAAAAAAAGAAATATCCAGCAAAAACATCTTTATTTCAATGTATATCTCTTGAAACTCACTCAATGTTGGACCAAATTTTTTTTTTGGAATAAAAAAATCAAATAAGTTAAAAAAAAAGTCATCCATCTTTCGCCTTTAGTCAGTAGAAATACACATACATATTACTATTTTGTTCTATTTAGGAAAGTAGTTGTTTAGTCATTTCTCAGTCATACCCTGCTCTGTGTGACCCAATTTGGGAATTTCTTGAGAAGTATACTGGAGTAGTTTACAATTTCCTTCTCTAATTCATTTTACAGATGGGGAAACTGAGGCAAACATAGTCAAGTGACTTGTCAAGATTACTTTATCTAATTTGCCTAGTACTAAATGCTGAACTGGTGGCCTTGTGGAAAAAGCACTGAAGTATTAGGTGTAGAGATTTGGGCAAAAGTACCAAATCAGCTACTAGCAAACTAACTTTATAACCTTAATCAAGTTACTCCAGCCCTCAATTGCTCTTCAATAAAATTAGTGCATTGTAGTAGCTTATCAATAAGGTCATATCTAGCTCTAAAATATGAGATTTCTAGATAGACATAAGTGTAATACAAAATATTAATATAAGAAAGAAGAGAGAACATCCCACTTGGGACTTTATAAAATAGAATGTATTTACTTAAGGCAACAAATTGCTGAAAGAGAGATAAATTGAACAGCTTGTCAGGTATGTTTTATACTGGGGTTTTTTATGATTCCATGATTAGATATCATAAACATGTACATATCTTTAAGTTACAGAAAACATGAGAATAAATACTTTTAAATTCAAAATGCCACTATAGCAACATGAAATCTTCTGCACTAATGGTGTTTGAAGATGGTTTTGAATGAGCCATAACAATTTTATGAATATTATATTTCTATAAGCTTAAAAATAATTAGAGTATTCAAGCTAGAGACATGGTAAGTATATTCTTCATACATTGAAGAGTTTCCCAGAAATATTTTCCCATCAGACTTAACAAAAGAGAGTCACATTAAATTGTGTTCTTTTTATTTCTGTTCAAGTTGGGAACAATGCAATATTTCAGACATTTCTAACAAGACAGGTTAAAAGTATAAGATGAATATAAAGGGAGGAAATATTGTTGTTTAGCAATAACAACAAATTCACAGTGGAGAGATTTTTTTATACCAACAGAAATGTGCAGAATCATTGGAAACTTCTGCCAATGATGTACACATATTCATGTAAGACAGTTATTTCACCCTTGGTAAACCTGATGTATAAATGTTTCAGTAAGATGCTTTGTCTTTCAATATTTTCCATTAACAATTCATTTCAAGTGCAACTACTCTTATTCTTTATCATATCATCTGGTAGACTTTATATACTTTTCAAAGTTCTTAAGTAATCTGGTAACTATTATGGAAAAATCTATCAGAATAACGTCATTAGGTTGTTTATTTGTTTGTTTTTAATTTTAAGGATACAGCAAATAGCTAATTTCTTCCTTTGGAAAGTCAAATGGATTATAAGATTATAATAAATGTCATAAATATTGACATGATCTTTTACTGTCATAAAAGCAAGGTGCCACAGTTTGCCCTTTAATATGTGTTAACCTAGGGATCTAGTCCTCTATTCTGTCCTGCACTCATCGATAATGTTTCCTTTATTGAAGAATAAAGAATTAACTGGTTAATTAACTAGATTTTTAAAATGGAAATTAAAGAGCTTTCCAATCATAGGAGAATTGAAGGTGGAGTTTCTGGCCTCTTAGGCTGAGTGAGAAGCTGATTCTGTGTGAGTAGACTCAGTGCATTTAAGGGCTTGGGATAATTGCCCAAAAAGTAAATGTTACAGTGGCTGACATAGAAATTAACTCATAAGAACTATTCCAAATTTTAAAAATAAAAGAATCATTTAAATTTTTAATTTAACTTATTAGCCAGTAAGTGGTGGAAAGTAATTCCAATACCTAGTTTATTATGTATTTCTTTGCTCACAATTAGATCACCAATATAAACTTTTAATGTTAACATTTTAGCAAAAATGACAAAATCTTACTTTTCTTCTTCCAAAGTTAGCCAGCCTAGTTCTTAAGAATTCCAAAGACTCATCTGTTCCCCTACAATTTCTCCCCAGGAGAAAATTGAGCAGGAAATAGAGATCAAGCTACATTGCTAGAATACCTGAAAGCTGAATTGAAACTCTTCCTTTAGATTATGGCATTGGCTTCAGAAAGTTACCAGTCAAATGGAGTTAAAGGACCTGAAGGAGCTAAGGCATTGAACCAATGAAATTCCCAATCCCAATAGCAAATAAGTATAATCAGGCTATTCAGCATGTAAAGAGATATATTGCCCAGAAGTGATCATGCCATTCTGGGAATCCCTGTGAAGAGCCCTAGACCATTACAGGACATTAGAAAGTGTTAAGAAGGCAGAAAAAGAAGAATGAATGAATGAATGAATGAATGAATGAATGAATGAATGAATGAATGAATGAATGAAAAGCATTTTTTAGTTCTGTAGTAAGACCTATAGATACAAATATAACAATCCCTATCCTCTAGAAGCTTACATTACAGTGAGGTATAATTTGTACATTAACAACATAATAAAAACAAACAACTTTGAAAGATTTAAGAACTTTTTGATTTATGCCATGACCTGCCCAAATTCAAAGAAGTCATGAAGAGCTATTATTGTTGTTCCAGTCACGTCTTCATGTCTGTTTGGGGGTTTTTCTCAGCAAAGATTCTAGATTGGTTTGCCATTTCCTTCTCCAGCTCACTTTACAGACAAGGAAACTGAGACAAATAGAGTGAAGTGACTTCTGGGGTAACACAACTAGTATTTCTGAGGTCAGAGAAGAACTCTGGTCTTCCTCATTTGGCCAGGCTCATCACTCTATCCTCTATACCACCTGGCAGCCCAGCTTAAGAATGATTAGTGCAGATCTACTTTCAGGAAGTTGATAGACTTCACTTACAAAATGAGGCATATATATTGCTATTATCAATGAAGGAATTTGTTTTGCTTAACTCACATATCTATTACAAGATTCTGTTTTTCATTTTTTGCTTTTCCCAGTAATTGGCAGGGGAAGAAGTGAAAGAAAGAAAAAAAGAAATTTGTATTAGTTGGAAAATATATTGTTAAAAACCCATTTAAGATAAAATGATACCAGCTTGTGAAAGGCCCTAAAAGTAAGGCAGAGAAGTTGAAATTCTAATCTCTCCTCTAAAGAGGAACTCTCAAACATGTTTAGAACCTTCCTTTCATGTTTTAATATTTCACTAACATACCACTTAAATTGTTAATCTATTGCAGTAGTCTCACTATATAATAAACTTATTACGATGTATAGACATATGTAACTTTAATAACATATATTTATAACATTTCTTTCAAGCAGGTAGTATGCTTCAGCCTGATTATTACTTCCATTGTTCTTTGGGTTGTGGGTAAAGACTTTAACTCTCTATGTATTAAAACAAAGGGAATTAAAAAAAAAAACCTTGTATCATCCAGACTGACAGCTGGAATTGCCCATCAGTCTATTAACATATGAATCCTATAGAAGTTCTGCAAAATGCTGGATCCCAAATTGAACAAGAAGTGTATATCAGGCTAAAATTGTATTTGGAATGTTCACAGTGCTTTTCAAGCATTCTATACTTCTCAGGGCTTTAAAGACTCATCTTGACCATGACAAGTCTTCTAGTGATATAATAATGTTTCTGAAACGTGGACTAAAAGGACATCATAGTACTTCTTCGGTGCTTGAAGAGTTTATGATTTCATTGATGTGGGTACTCCCATGAATTAAAATCATATCACCTCTTGGTAGATGTATCTTCAGGAGTTACTGTAATTTCCTGTTCTCAAAGCCTTGCCAGCTGGATAGTATTTGCCAAAGTTTGCATTCTCTACAAGAACTCAGTCACATTCATACTACAGTGATGAATTTGAGTAGGATTTTAGTTTCATAATAAAATTATGAACTCTGAACTCCTATTTTACAAATTATCGACACATTTAACCCATTTAATTGCACCATGACTCACTAGTTGTTTTGTAAGCTTCTTAAGGACAGGTGGGAACCATGTCATATTTTTTTAATATATATTGCACATGGGTATAAAATCAATAAAAAGCAAGAAAATCCTTGTTCAGCTGACAGATTAGTGACTCCTATAGCACCTAATTCAAGTTAAGAGCAGCAAGAACAAATCTTTTTACCCAAAAAAATATTTGTGATCATGTCTTTAGGTGGTTAAGTGGAAACATTTTTCACATCATAAAAGTTATCAGGCACTGGTATTAATTGGCATCACAGTTAACAGCTCCAGCAAAGTGGCCACAAATTGATTAGAACTAGTGACCAGAACAGCCTCTAACCTCTGGGGATTATAATTCCAGGTCAATGTCCAGTCTTCCCAGGAGGCCAAAGTGAAGTAACTAGCATGATTCCTGCTCATGCTGCATTTGATAAATAAGGGGACAGTTCCATGGAGCAAATATGTGTAACAGCAGTCATCCCTCTCTTCATGCTATTTTAAGGGAGAGCAGGTCACAGTTTCATAGAGTCGTGTTGATTTACCTGAAGAAAAGAACTAAGAAGTGGAAGAGAATGTTTGGGGGTAGAATTCATGCAAATGGAAACTGCTTTCACATTTCTTACAAATTAATCTCCTGTTGCGATGTAAGATGCCTTTTTTATCCTTCTAAGAAACCAATTTTCCTAATAGCTTCTTCTTTGTAAGCTTTATTTTGTTCTCATGTTTAGTTACAATTATTATTTTGAAATGTTTGTAACACTATGTAAGGCATGCTATGAACATTTGTATCAAGATCCCCATAAATTTAAAGTAGACCTCTGTTATCATCTTATTATCATACTTGGAACTGTCATTACCCATCATCATAAATGCATAGATCCATGGAATGCTAAAATTCAGTCCCAAGCTCAGTTTCCGTCTTTCAAATTGCCAGATACAGTCACCTGTTACATCAAGTTTTTGCTTCCTGATTGGTTGTTTATGATTCCCATAGGGTTCGATCTATTAGTCAAGTGGGTTAACATTCATCATCTTTATGATCTAACCTACAGATCATCTTTTTCTATGAGACTGCCTTCAATATATGTGTAATCTATGATGAATTGACTCCAGTGTATATTACCCATGACCTTCTGCAGATTTTCTCTTTTGTCATGTGGCCTATAAAGAACTCATTGTTCTTTCCATTGGTGACCTCTTTTATTGTCCTCTCTCTTTTCATAGAGAAAATGGGAAGATAAATAGATCACATCTTCTCCCAAATCCTGTTGCCTTTTTCTCTTTTTGTGGCACTTATTTTATTCAACATGAATATTATTAATACTAACCATCCTTGCCCATAATGCTTTATACCATACAAAGAGAGAACAGGGGACTTGCACGCATGATACCTAGTTTGAGGTCTCCTTTAAAGCTAGTCACTGTATGGGCATGGGCAAATTAACCTCTTCTGATCTTTAGTTTTCTTTTTAGTATCATAGAACCATAGAACGTGGTACATTTGCATTATTTACCTCTTCTGTTTGTTTCAAAGCAAGCATACTATAAAGTACTATATAAATGTTAGTTATTATGACTATTTTTACCCTTTGTAGTCCTTAGAAATAAAAAATTCCTGGTGTAGAAAGGAGGAAATCGGATTATAAAGAGTTATGATTCATTAGTAAATGTGGTAGTACCTCCTTAAAATTCCAGTAGTCCTAATATTAGAACATGTGTGTAAAATTCTTTGAGACTATAAAGCACTATATAATATGAGCTATGAATATGACTGGACCATGAATTCATATTCCCAGTTCAGTTATTATAAAAGGTAATTCTATGCAAATGGCTTCAGATGTACAGTAAAGAACTGAGTCCACCTTACAACGTATGTGGCTCACTCCAAGAAAGCAGACATGGTAAATACAAAATATACTTTTTCCTTTATTTCACATGAATAAAATTGGTGATTATGCTATAGGTCTCTTCTCAGTAATACCTGAAATTTTTGTTGAACAGATACTACATTTGTAAAGAACTTCAAGGAATTATCTGGTCCAATCTTGTACATATAAGTTATTATTATCCCTAGGGATCTAGAAAGGTTAAGTGACAAAAGTGCATAGTCATGGAGCTTGTTAATGATGGATAGAGTTCAAATGGTCTGAGTGAAATGCTTTTCCCACAACACTGTCTTACTATTGCTCGCCATCTATCTTTTTCTTATCTACCCTCAGAAAGTCTCAAACTAAGATACTAATCAAGACCTCAAGAACAAACCCACCATTCTCTGACTTTCAATAACCCACAAATGGAGGGAGCTGGACAAGAAGGATTATATGCTGTTAGTTTTTCTTTTAATTAAAATTATGCTTTCTAGATTTTAAAGTTCGTGTTTTTGGCCAATAGAACACCTCTCTCACAAAAACTGAATTACAACAATACAGGAAAATGGTCTTGGATGTTTTGTTTTTTTTTAATATTTGGCCTAATCTTTTTCTTCTGTTCTCTCTCATACATATTTTGGTATAATACTCTGAAGTGAATTTTCCCCATTTTTCTTCTTTCCATTTTTCAATATGAAGCATAAAATGGAGAAACTAAAGCTTTTTGTGATTCATGAAAAGCAATAATGTTGTTTAAGAGAAGTAATTTTTCAATTACCTTTTAATGATAAACATTTTCCAATATCTACATTGTGATAGGATCTGTTTCTCCCTTGAACTTAAATTTAGTGCATATTTATTAAATACTATGTACAAAACACTGTGCTAGAAATGATATAAGAATACATACATGTAAAGGGCATTGTTCTGCAAGGATCTTCTATTAAGGAAGATAAGATGTGCACAAGTAGCTACAATACAGGCAAGAAGTTGGTAATTGCCATATGAATGATACAGTTAAGTTTCTGCAAGTATGCGGAAGAATTTGTTGATTTTAGTTCAAATAACTAGGAAGGGTGTTATGATGGAGATGATATTTGAACAAGATGTATAGGGTTTAAAAGGCAGAGAGGGAGGAAGTTAGTTTACAGGCAAAAGAAACAGCATGAACAAAGACCTAAGAGTGAAGATGTTGGAAGAGACCTCAAAAAGATAGTAAGCTGACCAGGTTGACTGGACCTAATAGTTCCAGGAGGGGCAAATGAGAGCTAAAGCTAGAAAGGACAGTTATAGAAAACTTTGATAACCAAGGCTAATACTTGATGTTGCAAAGAAGCACTAAAAAGGTTTGAATAAAAGAGTGCCATGATCAAAGGGGTATTATAGGTTTTAGGAAGATTAATCTGTCAGTGGTGTGTATGGATATATTAGAAAGGAAAAAATGAAAGGTGGGGAGATCTGTTAGGAAGTAGGACTTGAACAAAATAGCCAATTAATTCATTCCTTTTTAAATAATGGGAATATATATTACATTTGTATATATATATATATATATGTATATGAAATAGATGATTATTCTATGGTTTGGCTAGAATCCACTGGATCATTTTTGTTGAATACTGTGCAGACAATTCATCAATTATATCTAAAAGAAAATATAACCAAAGGGAATTAGATTCCCAAGAAAGCCATTTCTCTGCAAGAAACATGCAATCCCCATTTTTAGGTCATAAGCTTAATTAGGAATTTCTGCACCTTAATGAATTCCAAGAGCTGCCTTAGCCCATTTATTCAAGCCATTTGTGGGAACACACTATAGAAACTCAGTTTTTAAAAAAGGAGGAAAAAAACTCTTTCCCTTAACAAATATATAAATAAATATATATTTAATGGAATTACCAGTCAGTAATGAGCCTTCTATATGTGTTAGGCATTTTCCTTGCATTGTCAGGATGAAGGCAGGCATAAACAGAGCCAGAAGGACAGGTAATTAAAGAAAAAGAAAGTAGTATTTTAATTCTCAGAGACCACAAGGAAGGATCTAAATGGGATGGCACTGAGTGAGGGTCCAATATGATTTTTTATCCATATTTTCACTTTTTTAACGCTTTAATTTCTAACAAATCATCACTCCCTGACTGAAAACCATCTAGTGATCTATTTCTTGTAATAAATAATTTTTAAAAAGAAGAGGAAAAGTTGGTCATTAAAATTAGCCAACATAGTAAATGGCAGTATTGTATACTCATTATTCTCCACTTATAGTCCCCTACCTCTGCTAGGAAATGATGGGGATGAATCTTCTTCTGTCTTCTCTTGCATTAAGCTTGGGCATTATAATACTATAGCATTTTTTTTTGCTTTTTATTGCTGTTTTTCATTCAATTTACATTTTGTCCTACTCATGTATATAGTTTATATGAGTATATATACTCATATATAGTATAGTATATATATATATATATGTCTCCTTACCTCACTCCGCATCCGTTCATTTAAGTCTTCTGTTTCTTCTCTAAATTCTTCCTAATCATCATTTCTGATAGTGCAATATTATCACTAGAAACATGTGCCACCAATTTGTTTAGCCATTCCCCAAATGAAAAGGTGTATGATTAGCACAAGGGGTGAAGCTAGGGAGCCCTAACCTCACTTCCAGACTTATTTGATTCCTCAATAATGTAGCCAGAGTTCTTTAGTACACAGAATAGTGTTCCATATTGTCCCCTCCCCCATTCCCTACCAAAGTGGTTTTTGGGAGGTCAGCCAAAAAAAATTTTCTACTAATACTGAAGAAAATTTACTTTTAGCTCTCTTTTCAGTGGAAATATCAGAACGAAAGTTTTTTTTCCCCCACCATTGAAGAGAATACTCTTTCGCCACTTTATCAGAGTTTTGTTCTCATTGTCGCCACAAGAAAAAATAGAGCATTTCATCAAGCAATAATTTGTACCTAGAGGAAGTGGCTCAAAAGGAGACTTCCATATAAATGGCATTTTACCTGAAGCTGAAACTATGTAGAGAAAGAAGATAGTGGCCCAGGGCCAAAGACTAGCCACAAAACAAAACAAAACAAAACAAAACTAGTGAGTTCCTTATGGTCTGTCCTGGAACATCATACCTCTAAGAAGGACTAAGCCCATTCCAAAAGTTATGTCTTAGATGAGGCTGAGACCTAAAATCTTAAGCATGGGGATAAGGAGAGAAAGAACACCTAAATTGATTCAGGAAGTATTATTGATATTACTTGTAACTGTTCCTTTTACTCCTCATTAATATTTACTGTTTAATTAAATTACTGTTTCATTGCCATTCTTTGCCTTGAATCTATTAACAAGGTGAACAACTGAATCACAGTTTAACTGAGTTAACAAATATAAGTTTCCCATTTTGTAAATAAGTGATCCAAATGAGCTAAGACAGAAAAAGATAGCAGTAAAATCCTCACAACTCAAACTGTCAAAGTTAAAGATAGATGTGAAAGTGGGAAGGAGAGGTGTAGACGATAGGAGAGAAAAAGGAAGACAGTAAGAAGGAACATTTAATATTTTTAGAGAATAGTGACCTCTCCTCTTTGGTAGATATAGTCCATATAAGACAATAAGAGAAATCAAAGAATTATGTGTTTAATCTCTAATTG
Source organism: Monodelphis domestica (assembly GCF_027887165.1). Classification (NCBI taxonomy): domain Eukaryota; kingdom Metazoa; phylum Chordata; class Mammalia; order Didelphimorphia; family Didelphidae; genus Monodelphis; species Monodelphis domestica. The sequence goes on from NC_077234.1 coordinate 158,782,852, forward strand.
TGCAAAATGCAAACAAGTTGCCAAAAAAGTGATCCTGATCAAAATAATTTTTAGTGGAAAGCTTTTTCAGCAAAGGAAGATGGGACCATTCTCCTGGGATTCCCTATTTTAGTAATATTGGGCTTTTCTAATCAAAAGTTCTTATTAAAGATAGGAACATATGTTTCCATTAGATAGACTGTCTCATTGGTATCCAAAACTGAGAATGATAATTACTGTGGCTAAAAGAAAAACTGTCCATCCCACCTCCTCCCTGGAGTTAATCTACTATATTATAAGGTATAGTGGAAAATCAGAAAGAAGTTTTGACATTTGACTATTGCCTGAAATAAGAAAATTATGGGATATAGTGGAGAAAAATCTTTGAAATACCTTATGGAGAAGTACTCAGAAACTTACTCAATTTCATAATATGAATCATAAATACTATGAGGATCTGGATGAGCTTCTTAAATAAGCCTTTTTTTTTTTTTTGAGAAATTTGGAAGAAGCACCAAATCTTGAGAAATTTTGCCTTTTAAGGATTTATGCTGAATTGAGACTGAGGCCTAGACATCAGTGTCAGGGTCGTGGCCTAGAGCTGGGAGATGTGAATCAGAAGGGGAAAAAATGAAGAAAATTTAAAGTTTAATTACCAGTCTGATGATACAACCAGTGGTCAAAAGCAGAACTCAGGGGGGAAAAAATGGATAACAGAAAAACAGGAGTCAAAGTCAAAAGCCAAGCATTGCGAATAATCTAAGCCAAGATCAAATTATTCTGATTTCTTGAACCTCAGTTTCTTCATTTGTAAAATTAGGTTGGACTAGATAATCCTCAGTTTCCTTCCAGCTTTAAACTGATTCTTTAGACTAAAATGTATGATATAGGATAGGAGACAGAAGATAAAGGCAAGCCAAGATAAAATATTTGGTTCCATTCACTGCCTACAATGATTACACAAAAGATAAAATATTGAACACAAAGTCTGCAGTAGAAATATCAATAGATTTTTAAATCATAACACATGATATGAAGTTAATTTCAACCTTTATAATCTCTGTGATTATGAGTAAGTCACTACTTCACAGACATTTGAAGAGAATCAAATGAGATATTATATATACACATATATAGAGGTATCCCTTCCACTTTGTGACTTCCATTCTTGTGGTTTCCATATTTCATAGTTCAGCATATAAAAAAATCAAATGGAAATTTAGGGGGAATTTTGTAGAAGCCACAGATGAAGTCCAGCAGATAATACAGAAAAAGTTTAGGGTAAAGGGTGAGGGCTTGATGGAAACTAGACCTTAAGGTTTCTTTGTACCTAGTCACAGTCTTCTTCAGGCTCATCAGTATATTCACTGTGCAAGGTTTTGTGTTTTGTTTTGTTTCTATGTAAGAATCTTCTTTTCTCCTGAATTTTGTCCTTATTTGAAATTACATTCAAATAAAATAAATCCAACAATCATTTATATTTAATTAATTTATGATTGTTGATTGATGGATTGATTTTGCAATGCCTACTATAGAGCAATGCATTCAGTTCTGAATAAAATATAAAATTGAGAGAAAATAAAGTCCCCATCTACATTAGAGGAATGATACATGCACAAATAACTGTATTGTAAACTAACAATATATACTATACCATAGAAGTTTAAATAATATTAAATAGCTGGCATTTATATAATGTTTTAAATTTTACAGGGTGGTCCTAACAAAGCCTGTGAGATAGGAGCTAGTATTATCCACATTTAAAGATGAGGAGACTGAGGTCAGATAGGCTAGGTGAATTGTCCAAGGTCATGTAGCTACTAAGTGTTTGGCAAAGAATTGAACTAAGTTTCCTGATTCCAAATCCAACACTGTATCCCTATACCACCTAATTTCTTCCAAACAAACAAACATTCCAAAAAAAAAATACTATACTTGTACCACTGCAGAATAATGGTCATTAATGACTGGATAACATAACTCTTCCTAGAAGACTTAGCATAATGAAAAAAATAATCTTAGGTTAGATACCTATCAGAGAAGTTTTCCTAGAGAAATCAGCACAGTCTTTTCTCTCTCCCTATGAACCGGTTCAGGTAGACTTTTTTGTACATTTCTTGATTTTGAAAATAAAATTAATCTAGTACTTACTTCAAGACTGTAAAAAGATAATATTCTCTTAATTTTCCTTCATGAAATGAAGAAGGCAGATGATTTGTGGCATTCTGCAGGGAACTCACAGAGTCTGCAACAGGAATATAATCAGATATAACCAACCCAAGTAGACAAGCAATTAATTCTGTTTCCTGAGCTTCAAGAGTCAGTGATCCATGAATTGGTATTCACTAGCTGGTTATTTAAATTTGATCTTTAAAACTTGGTGCCATCTTTATTAATTAAAATACGAACAATGATGATGATCAGGTGATATGGGTGTCTAGGTTCATCAGTTTCAACTTGTTATTGAGTGGCTTGAGTGAATGGAGAACACAAGAGCAATGACCCCTTGTAATTCCCTTCTTAGTTTTAACAACAGTTTAAGTTAAAATCGTTGAGCCAGAGATTAAATCAAGTGTTCCAGGAAATTCAGCTTTAGTATATATTTCTAATTTTATTAACAAGTTCTGAAGATTAAACATTTGCTTGCAGGACATGGTATGGTACAAGGCAGGTTATTTGAATTTATTTCTTTTAATGATCTGTCTATAATGTTGCCATAAAATAAGATCCTAGATGTTAATAGTACAGTCAGTCCTAGTAAGAGTTCATTGAATAGACAATGGTATATGCCAAGTTCTTAGGAACTTTAAATCAATTGCAGTACCAGCAAAACACCAGGAAATTGTTCCCCTAATCTAAATGTATTCATTTATAAAAGCAATATTTCAATTAAAGATAAAAGCAAGACCCATTTGTGTGAATAATATTTTGTGACAACTAGTGCTATACTAGGACTGTGACTCTCACACTATTTATTTTCCTTCGTCAAGGGTTTATAATGGTGAAATCATTTCAATGTATCATTCAACTTTGCAGTGACATCAGATTCAGCCTTAGAAGATGAGTACATTAGTTGCGATCTTGCAGGAAAATGAAACCACTGAAGACTTCCTTCATATTTACCTTGTTTGGGATGTACTTTTGTAGATTCAACAGAGTAGAGGCTGGAAATTAATGGTGATGGGTAAACTGAAGCTATTCCTGCTTACATAAGTACCTAATTAAGTAACATGAAACTTCAGGGTCTGCAAAAACTTAATATCAGTAATTTAAACTTTTTCATGGATATTGTAGGAACACCTTGCTTTTGCTCCTACCTGGAGTGTACTCTACATTAAATAAAAATAACAGCATTAAAACCTACTCTAAAATGAAAATTAAAATATAAAATAAAATAATGAAAATGAAAACCAAGAAGGAATTCTTCATTTAAGTTGTAGGCAAAGGTTGAGATAGATCCTTATATTCTTGATCATTCTCTCTCCATCTTAGTAGAAAGAACTGGTTCTATTTAGCCTAGAGAAGAGAAGACTTAAGAGGGGAAGTGATAATAAGAAAAGATAATGGATGTCTCCAAGTACAAGAATTGGCACATGGAAGAGAGATTGGACATTTTATCTGTGGTTCCAGAGAAGAGCCAATGGTAGAAACCATATGAATGGGCAAATTTAGGTTTGTTATAAGAAAAAGCTTTCCAACTATTAAGACTATCTAAAAATAGAATGGGTTGCCATGGTGGGTATGGGTAATGGGTATCCTCTTTATTGGAAGTCCTCTGATATGAATCTGGGTGGTTACTCGCCAAGGAAACCGTAGTGAATTCTTATTCAAGGACAGGTTAGGGCAGATGGCCTGCAAAGCCCTTTCCAACTCTGAGATTCTCTCATTAGTAGTCAGATTTCAAACACTTGTTTTTCCTAATTTCTACTTCTTTTTAATCTTGAACTACCACTATGACATTACTATAGTAATATAGAAAACTTGCTGTATTATTTTTAAAACTACTTTTATATTCAATCAGGTGTGTCATCTTTTGCTTCTGTATCACCATGCTGTTTATTAATTATTTTGGAATTCTTTCTGAACTAAGGACTATGAAAAATAGGGCAAGAAAGATGGCCAGACTTGGAGAATCTTAACATTGATGAAAAAAAACAGGAGAACACTATTTACTTTATTTATTTATTTAACAATATTTTAAAGCAACTGCCTACCCACAATACTGGTGGAGTTGTGAATTGATCCAACCATTCTGGAGGGCAATTCGGAACTATGGCCAAAGGGCGATAAAAGACTGTCTGCCCTTTGATCCAGCCATACCACTTCAGGGTTTGTACCTCAAAGAGATAATAAAGAAAAAGACATGTACAAAAATATTTATAGCCGCACTCTTTGTGGTGGCAAAAAAAATGGAAAATGAGGGGATGCCCTTCAGTTGGGGAATGGCTGAACAAATTGTGGTATATGTTGGTGATGGAATACTATTGTGCTCAAAGGAATAATAAAGTGGAGGAATTCCATGTGAACTGGAACAACCTCCAGGAAATGATGCAGAGTGAAAGAAGCAGAAGCAGGAGAACACTGTACACAGAGATGGATACACTGTGGTACAATTGAATTTAATAGACTTCTCTACCAGCAGCAATGCAGTGATTCAGGACAATTCTGAGGGACTTTTGAGAAAGAACACTATCCACATTCAGAGAAAGAATTGTGGGAATAGAAACACAGAAGAAAAACAACTGCTTGATCACATGGGTTGATGGGGCTATGATTGGGGATGTAGACTCTAAAAGATCACCCCAATGCAAATATCAATAATATGGAAATAGGTCTTGATCAATGACACATGTAAAATCCAGTGGAATTGCCGGTGGGCTACGGGGGATGGAGGGGTAGACTGAGGGAGGGGAGGGAAAGAACATTGCAACCAAGGAAAAATATTTTAAATTAATTAAATAAAATAAGAAAGCAATATTTTAAAGCACAATAACTTTGAAAGACTTGAAAACTCTGATCAATACATGTACAATGCCAGATGTCAATTCCATATGACAGGTGATGTGACTTTTGCTCCTCACCTCCTGACAGAGAGGTGATGGTCTAGGATATAGAACAAAACACACATTTTTAGATTTAGCAAAATGCCTGGCACGCAGTTAAGCACTTAATAATATTATCTATGTAACTAACTGGCATGACCAGTCTGAAAATTTGCTTTTCTTGCTGTGTTATAATAGTGTTTGTTTTTCTTCTTTTTGTTTTTGTTCATTTTTGGATAGAGGAGGTAAGAGAGAGAAAATAAATTATTCTTAATTGAAAAAATAATTAAAAAAAACAAATTTTATGACTGATTAGCTGTGCACACAGAGTGTGGGAATGAAGAACACAGATGACACAGTTTTTGCTGTCAATTCATTTCAACACATTTTTTTAAAACCAGGTAATGATCAAAATGTTGTACATCTGTAAATCACATGACCATTCCTTTCCAGTTCTAACATTCTATGATAATAGAAGAACATTTCATTTGCCAGTAAATTATAATTTCCTACCTATCTTGAGATGCTATCTGGTAACCATTTTTAAGTTGTTTTCAATCAAGGGAAGATTTGCTGTCTTAAGACTTTACCTTTGTGGAAGTTACCGTCTCTAAGGGCTTTCACAGGGTACACATTTGCTTTTGGATGAAACCTCCCCTTACTTTCCCAGGTGCTTATGCCCTGAGCCTTTTCTCATGTAGAATTTTATTTAAAAAATTTTAAATGGGATAGTCTATACCAACAAGCAACCCCTTCCTTGTTTAATTGGTCCCCTTGGATCCTGAATGAAGCCAGGAATAAGTAGAGTGACATTGCAAAGAAAAGCAGAAGACTAGAAGTCAGGAGATCAAGGCTCTGGTCATTCTTTTGCCACTAATTTGCTTCCACCTTAAGCTGGGTCTCAGTTTCCTTCCTGGTCAATGAAGCAGTTACCCTACATGAGACTATGACTGGGATCCTTGACTCCCATACCCTCAACAAATCGCAAGTTCTTTCTCAGTTTAGAGGACCAAACAACAGGAAAATAATCCAGCAATCTAATACTATTTTTGGACCTAGATAGTACAGGAAGCTCCTGCTACTGAACACATTTCACACTTTGTGGTACACAGTGAGTGCAATTGATATAGGTGGAATCTTTCATTTCTATAATGACCTAGGGAACTGAAGGAGATTGTTAAAGGAGGCACAGTAGTGGTTGGTGTGAACTGGAAAAATTCTAGAGATTTGGAATAGGGTTTTTCCCCAGATTTAATGAAAGCTATAAATGAGAACATTTCAGATGTTTTTAATAAAAAGGAGACCCTTTGTAATCCACACTACAGCCAAGACCAAATTACATGCAAATGATCCAGCCAGTTGTGACTCCTTTGCTTCTCCAGGAAGACTCCGTTATTTCTGGCTCATGGTAGAATTTCTGTTGATGTCTTTTTGTTTTGCTATTCTGCTGGACAGGTTCTCTTTTGGGTGTGCATAAGGGGGACCTGAGGTGTTTGCAAATGACTTCCCGGGTAGTAAAAGACGGGAGCTTCCACTTTTGTGTGCTCTGGGCTGATTTCCTAAGAGACAGATATTTAATCTTTTTGCAGCAGCTTGGTTGAACTTTATTTAACTCAATGAGGAGGTAAAGTATTTGACAGGACAATAAGAATAATAAAATTATTGTATTTTTTGATGCTTTGCTCTCATCTGGAAGCAAATCTACACATTTCTGCTTAATGTAGCTGTTATGCATATCATGTGGGTCTACACCCATATAAATAAATTTATACCCCTGAACCAGAGAGCAGTCTTAAGCCCCTTAGTAGGCTAGATGAATATGTGATGACTGCAGTAAAATATATTTATCCCACAAGTGAGGAGAGAATTGATTATTCTAGAGAGCTAAAGCCATAACTAATTCACTGAGGCTCTTTCTTATGACAGAGATAAATATTATATGTCATCCTGACCCATAAAATATACTGTTTTTACAACAGACTCATTGTAATAATTTATCTTAAATGTCTTATATACATATTTTCCTATGATTTCCAAACTAGAATCATTTTGTATTCTTACACATATTAAAAAAAAAGTTTGATGACTTAGGAAAAAATAAGTAGCATTGTTATTGCTGCTGAGGAGAAAAGGGAAAAAAAAAAGGCAGCTCCATGAAATAGTGGATAACCTCCAAGTCAGGAAGATCTGAATTCAAATCCTGCCTATGACAGAGACTTCTATGTGGCTACATAATTTAAATTTACATTTGAATTCTCTTGGTACTTCTTTTAGGCTATGCTTTGCAGAGCAAGTGCCCAAATGCATGGGGAGAGGGAAGGTTTTTACTTGTAGTTCCCTATTCCAGGGAAGTCCCAGGTCCAATCTAAATCAATAAAGAGTTAAACAAAATTTTCTTATAAGTTCATAGATGTAAACCTAGAAGCTTCTTCTGAAATGATTTACCCTAGTTCTTCATTTTAGAGAGGAGGAACTAAACCAGCTGAAGGTAAGTGACTTGTCCAGGATCAAACAGCACCTCAGAATCCCAGGTCCTGTCTCCAAAGCTAATTCTATTTTTAGGATGCCTTGTTAACTCTAGTCGAAATGTGCTTCTTCTTTTTCAGGGAAAGAATGGGTATATATACCTGCTAACGCAGGTGTGGGTTGTATCCATTATGGTCTACACTGGTAGAAATGCCATTTGTAATCCAGCTCACCTATTTGCAACTAGATAAATAAGCTCTGACCCAGTTTGATCTCCGTGCCTGCTGTCAGACAGGGAAAAAAGCCTGTCCCCAGGCAAACAAGTTCTTGCTATTCTCCTAACAATCATCTTAAGAATACTATGAATATTAATACAGCATTGCTGAAAAAGAAAAGGATAATCTGTTTACCTCTTAAATATTTTCAACTTTCATGAGGCAAGTAATGTACAGAGTAAAATTACTCACTTTCATTAACCAAAGAATACAGTACTTAAAAGTTAATATTTTTCCAAATCAGAGTTCTGGCAAGATGCCAAAAGTAGTAGGGTGGCAAGCAAAGGAGAGATTGAGAGAGGTCTTCCCAACGTAGATTTAGAACTAGACGGAACTATAGAGGCCATCGACTAACACTGTGTGTGGGGGTTTGGGGGTGTGGGGGGGAACCAAGCCTAGAAATGTTCAGTTATTTTTTCAAAGCGACACAATTAGTAAGTATCTGAGGCAAGATCTGAACTGACCCTGTTCTAAGGCCAAGTCAAGTGTCTTTTGAGTTAGAAGAGCCTGCCCAACACAAAGGTAGGATCGGCTCTGGTTTTATTACTGGATCTTGAACTTTAGAGATCATCTAGTTCAGCCACCTCACCTTACACACCTATAAAGGGAGCTACAGAGAGAGGTGAGCCATCTTGCCCTATGTTGCACGACTAGGAAATTTCAGAGCTAGGAATTTGCACAATGGTCCTCTGATACAAAAGCTGATGCTGCTTATCGTCCTCTCCAGTTAATAATATGGTGGCGGACCTAGCCATAACCAGCCTCTCCAAACTTAGCTAGGATTGGCTCATCGGTGTTGGGTCAATACATGCTCGCAGTCCATATTTGTACTCGTACTTGAAATCTTTTCAGTTTCTTTCACTAATAAAACCTTTGAGAATTCACATTAAATGAGACTTTAATCAATAAAAAGTCCTGGATGTGAGAAAAGAAAGGAGTCATCATCCCCAGGTCTCCTTGAGATTGTGGCAAAATGTAGGGAGAAACTTGTACCATAGAGCAAGGATTTTTGCATTAAAGACAAACTTCACTGATTGTGCCATTTTGCCTGGGGTAAGTCCTGTTAATCACTACTAGCTTATAGATAGAGAAGCTTCAAATGAATTTATTTTTGATAATAACAGCCAATATGTGACTAGTGAGAACATCTTTTGACTCATACAGATGATTAAATCCAACATTGTTTCAAGCAGTTTACAAGGATGTGTAGGTAACTACTTATTCCCTTTTTTCTTTCCTGGGGTCTTCTGATAGCTTAATTTTGTTTTGGTTGTTACATTAAAGTTCATAGAGATTTCCCTCTCTGCTCCCCACACTAGAGAAGGCATCATCTGACAAAAAGATATATATTTATAAATATAGAGAGAGAAATAAACAGGTGGATGGATGGATGGATGGATGGATGGATGGATGGATGGATGGATAAATGGAAAACTATCTTGCTTATTTCTATGTCAGTTCTTTCTTTTTTTTTTCCATGATGATAATGGATGACAGAAGACTAGATGCAAAAGACTTGGCCAGGGCACTAACAAACTGTAGCCATGTCATTTGGTCTGAATTCTCTCATCTGTTAAATAGATATAATAAAACTACATTACTAACTTCACACAACAGAGTTGTTGTAAGGGAAATACTTTCTAAGCTATAAAATACTATATCATTATATGCTTTTTTTATTTTCAAAGAAGGGAGTTTCACTTAGGCACCATGCTGCCTACTAGGGAGTGAAATATCTAGGTTCTAAGTGAAACAGGTCAGAGAGCCCATGTCAAAGTAATGGGATTAAGCTTTATAGGAGAACCTGTACTTCCAGCCTGGGCAAGATGGGGCTTAGGAGACGACAGCCTCAAAAATAAGCAAAAATTTGTCAATTAATAGCGAATGAGTTTTTTAGTATAGTTTTGTTTCCTTAGGAAGTTTGCTCATGTTTGGCTTGTAGTGGGATGCAACATATTTAAAGGCCAAGTACATAATAATTCTACTCTTAGAATTATTATTTTGAAATATATGAATGGCTAATAATTATTCCTCCATTTAGAAAGAGAAAACTATGTAAAAAGGATCAGGTTTGAGATCCCAGCCCTGTACTAGCAAAGGTCATTCTCTCTCGGAAGTAGCTTTCAGAGGTTTCCTATGCTTGCATGATTCAAAGGGACACAAGAAATGCAAACACAGCATCTGTCAACCACAGGTGTTTGTGAGAAATAAAAAGAGATCAGTTGAATGCAGTCTAACAGAATAAATGCATATTACTTGTACAGAGTCAGAGTAAAGCAGTAGAAGAGGGGAAGGTCCAAGTTTCTCAGTGTCTGTTCTTTTTTATTTCCATAATCACCCAGCCAAGTGAGCAAGAATGCATATTAAAAAATAGTCTTACACCTTGGTGCTTGCCTCATTAGCTTTTGCCACTCTGCAGTCCCTTTTAAGTTATGGGTTTGAGTGGAACCACTAAAGTCACCTCTGGGCTGCTAAAGTTCCACCATTTCTCCATTTCATTGGGGAGACAAATCCCCACTACCTTCCTCTTGTCCTGTTTTTCTCCTTTTTCACCACCTCATTCCCAAACTGTGATATTTCCTTGACTGAGGATATGAGCAGAAATACTTCAAATCTCAGAAGTCTATGCATATTCAAGCCATCCTTGGCCCCACCTACAGGAGGCACTAATATCTAAAAATCAATGACAGGCAGAATAGTAAGGTGAATATAAAGAGACAGGAAGACCTGGATGCTAGTCTTGCCTTTAACATATCTGAGTTATGTGACTATGACCAAGACACAACTTCTGAGTGATTCAGACAATATTTTAAGTTACAGAGTAGTTGCTGATTTGCTACAGTAAAAGGGGTTTCAACATGGGGAATTCCATACTGATCCAGACCAAAAGTTAGGAAAGATTCTATGGATTAAAAAAAAATGAAAACTCCCTCTAACAATACAGATGGACATCTGTTTTAGAACACAGAGCCTTTCAAAATTGCTAAAGTTTAATTGATTTATCCTGACTTACCTAACCAGTTTGTGTCAAAGACAGAATTTGAACCCAGTTCATCTTAACTCTGAGGCCACATTTTCAGCTACGAAAACAGATTGTATTAAAAAGTAGATGATAGGATCAAGTGGGTGGTTCAGTGAATAGAGCACCAGACCTAGAGATCCTGGGTTCAAATTTGGTCTCAGGCACTTCCTAGCTGTGTGACCCTTATCAAGTCACTTAACCTCCATTGCCTAGCCCTTATCACTCTTCTGTCTTGGAACTGATACCAAGAATTGATTCTAAGAAGCTGGTTAGGGCTTTAAAAAATTAATTGATAATATTTGACCACTCATCACTCAAAGCAACAAGAGGCAAAAAAAAACATTTTCTATATTTTTTAAACCCTTACCTTTTGTCTTGGACTCAATACTGGGTATTTCTCTTCACTGAGCCACCTAGCTACCCTCACCTTCACTTTCAATTGGCCTCTGGTTTGCTTGATTTTCCTCTTTACAATTGCATCTTTTTCTCAATGATTCCCTAACTTGTCTGCCCCACTACATTGGATCTGGAATATGTCCTGGATATTCCAAGCAATACAATGAAACCTATCAGGCACAATCATATAATAAACAGCATAGATTATCAATAAGTTCCCCAAATACAACCCAAGGAGGTCCTGGGTATGTGACTTGCCCCCATCCTTTCATTTCATATTCATAAAAAGTGTCATCTTTGTAAATAATTACATCATCTGAAATCCTTTTAATTTCTGCTAGATTTTGTTCTATCTGTAAGCCTCTTGAAGAATATCTGATACATACACACATATTCATATCTCTCTATACACACATATATATTCTCAATAGCTTAGCTATTCAGAATATTACTTTAGAATGTAAAAAAGTCTAATTGGTAAATGAGCAGTAAGACTTAAGTTGCTCACAAATTTTTAAAATATAATTGTGTGTGTGTTGTCGAAAAGATACCCTGTGAATACACAAAGATATTACTATTCACCACCTACAGTGTTATTTCAGATAATGCAAGAGAAGATTGGTTTCACAATATGGGCTTGTTGACTAATGTATCAGTAAGTGAAAAAGCAATAATAAAAGGTGGAGGCCTTGATTCTTGTCTGAAAACCATTTCTAAAACGTAAATCTTTGTTCGATTAAATGCTTCTCTGTTGCCAATATGCACCTACTTGAAAAAAGCAAGCAAAGATATTCATCACTATGAGACATGTATTGTCTGTATCCTGAATGTAAAATAAAAAGTTCATGTAAAGAATCAAATGCAGCTGCTTAACTTTGTCAATGAATGCCCCTGCTTCTTACCTGTTTTTCCTATGTAAAGAATTAATTTTATTTAGAAACTACCAGACCAAGTAGAATAAGCCATTTAATATCCATTAAAGGAGAGGTAGATAACATAGTACAGTGATGGCGAAGCTTTTAGAGACCACATGCCCTGTTTCCCCTTACCCCAGACAAGGGAGGGAGGAAGCACTTCCATTGGGCTGCTGGACAGAGGGGCTGGTGATGTAAGAAATGTCCTCAGGTGCAATGGAGGTGAAGTGAGTAGCTCCACCAGAGTCCCTCTGCCTTTCTAGTAATGAACTCTAACAGGCAATGGTGCACATGCCCACAGAGAGGGCTCTGTGTGCCCTCTTTGGTATATATACCATATATTTGACACCATGGGCATGGTGAATAAGGCACCAGGCTTAGAGAAGGGAGGTCCTGGGTTCAAACGTGATCTCAGACACTTTCTGGCTGCATGACCCTGGAAAGTCACTTAAACCCATTTGCCCAGCCCTTGAAAGTTATTAGTAAAACAGAAAGTAAGACTAAAAAAAAAAAGGTCTATTAAAATGAAAACCCCTTCTCCCCTGGGAAAAAAAAATCCTCCTTCAAGGTTATTATTATATTTATTCAGATGTTTTCCTACTTTCCTTAGCCCCTTTGTAACAGCAGAAGGTCAATTGAAATTAACTGCCACCTTTCATTAATCTTTGAGCTTTTTTCCATTAAAAATAAAGACATTAAAATTTATACAGTATTTAGCAGGAAAACTAACTAGAATCCAGACCTCTCAATATTTGCTTTTCCCTTTTATTCTAGTCATATTCCAGAAAAATTCTGCCTAGCACCAAATCATTTTAAGCAAAGAATTGTGGGGATTGAGACTGTGAGAGACAGTCAGGGATAGAAAGAGAGGAAGAATTGGCCATGTGAGCACATTTAGTATTTTCTTTCCTTTGAAGTTTCTAGTTTGGGGGTTAAGCATGAATAAGTTAAGGGAAGAACAATTAGGAAGGAACCTCCACCCCAGGGCATTGATCCTATGTCTCTATAGAGGGGGTAATTTGGCATTTCAAGGATTTCTGCCTTGTTTAAAATTGCTGTGGGACAGTCACCTTGCTTTAACACTGACCAGTCATCGCAATGCCAGCTATCTATCCTAGGCCAAGAAACTGGGCAGAAAGTCAAAATAGAAAAGAAGAAGGTAGAGGCAGAGGAAGCAAAACATTGTTCTATCATCTCCCTTCCTTTACTTCTTTTTATTCTAAAAGCCCAGTGACTAATACAACACCCTGATGGTTTGATTTTTTTTTCTGTTGTTCTATTTTGCTTTAGGGGTTATTCTAATTGCCCTTTCAAAAGGCTAGCTTGTTAAAGAGGTTTAACTATTAATCACACTGGGATAGTGCTTACCCCACCTCTCCCTACTTTAATTCCAGTTTTCTGATCAGTGTATCCTTAGCCATACAACCATCTCTCTTAGGGCTAAGAGGTTTTCCTAAACATCTCATTCCTTAGGAATTAATGTAGGGTCATGAATAATATGCTATTACACTAGATCATTTCATAGCAAAGCCAGAAGGGAATTGATCAGGAATTTCAATAACTTATTAGCTCTTGGGTTCTTTTGCTTTTCCTTCCTCCTTTCCTTAACAATACAGACAACTAGTTACTTTCTTTCTTTTTTTTTTTTTATTCCTTACCTCCTGCTGTAGAATCAGTACTAGAAAGAGTAGTAAGGGCTAAAGTGACTGCCCCAGGGTCACACAGCTAGGAAGTATCTGAGTTCATATTTGAAACCAAGGACCTCCTATCTCTTACTAGTTACTTTCAAAAATATCAGAATGGATAAATAGGTGATAAACTGAATTTACTTGAAGTCACAAGGCAGCTAGGTGGTACAGTGGATAGAGTGCTGGTCCTGAAATCAGGAAGACTCATCTTCATGATTTCAAATCTGACTTTAGACCTTTATTAGCTCCATAACCCTGGACAAGTCACTTATCCCTGTTTGCTTCAATTTCCTCATCTACAAAATGAATAGGAGAAGGAAGTGGCAAACCACTCCATTATCTTTCCCAATAAAACCTCAAGTAGGGTCACAAAAAGGCAGATGTGCCTAACTAACATGTTCTCAGGACATCTACCATTCTTCAGCTATAAGAGAAAGATTAGTTGAAAAGGCAAAGAATGAGTAGATCTTCCAATCCTTGATTTTTTTTTAAACCCTTACCTTATGTATTGACTCCAAGACAGAAGGGTGGTAAGGGCTAGGCAATGGGGGTCAAGTGACTTGCCCAGGGTCACACAGCTGGGAAGTGTCTGAGGTCAGATTTGAACCTAGGACCTCCCATCTCTAGGCCTGATTCTCAATCTACTGAGCTACCCAGCTGCCCCTTGATTTTTTTTTAAAGTCCATTAACACGCATTTTTTAAAGACCATACCTTCTGTCTTAGATCTGAGAATCAGTTCCCAGGCAGAAGAGCTTTTGTAAAAGGAGGCAATTGGAGTTAAATGACTCTTGCCCAGAGTCACACAGCTAGGAAGTGTCTGAGATCAAATTTAACCCAGGTTGTGTAAACCTTAAAATTTCACAGACTTATGAATGTTAAAAAATTTTACTCCACATTGACTAATCCTCCAATTCCCTACTTGAAATAATTCCCTACCAGATAGTGAAAACTCTACTTGAATGTGAAAACTCCTTGCTATGGGAGGATCTCTACCCCATCCCTACTTGGGACTGCTTTAGGGGAGAAAACTCCTTGCTATGGGAGGACCTCTATTCCACCCTTACTTAAGAATGCTTTAGGGCAAAAAACTCCTTGCTAAACAATGAAAGTACTTGAAAACCATACTTAATAAGGCAAGGAGTTCTTTGAGCCAGGCCTGTTTTTAGAATTGATACAATGGAATGCTAGGTACCTAAAAGGGTCGGGCAAGTTTTCTCTTGATGAGATTAGTTGACTCAGCTGTGTTTTCTCTCCTTCAGACTTACTGAGGAGATTGGTCAACACAGCAGCATTTTTTCTGATTCAGACTTACTGAGGAGATTGGTCGACTTAGCAGGAATTTAGATGGGCAGTCCTTTGGAAAGCATCTACAGTGATTGGTAGATGTAGGGACTTAGGGGAGGTGACATGGGAGAAAAACCCCTATATAAGAAAAAGCAGAATCTCTTGAGGATATCCTTTTGGAGAAATCCTTTTGGAGGATCTCTGATGAATATCACTTGGGAAGAATCTCTTGAGAAAGGCTCTGGAGAAGGGAAGCTCTTGGAGAACAATCTCTAAGGAGGTTTCGCTGGAACTCCTCTAAGGGGACTCTGTCCCTCTGGAAGCTCTGGAGACCCTTTGGAACTCTCTCTGGTGAAGTCAGCTGAGATAGAGCTGGCCTGATGTCACTAGAATCCTTGTTTAGACAGACCTTGTGGTGAGTGTTAAAAAACTGACTGATTTCTTTCTTAAGACTCAGGTCTATGGCCATATTGGCTTGAGGCCCTTCATACTTATTCCTTTCTTACTCTCTCTCTTTCTTTGATTACTCATTGTATTGTTAATTAAAATCTCTATAAAACCCAATTGACTTGGGTATTTGAATAATTGGGAATATTTCCCTGGCGACCACTTTATATTTGATTTAAAAACCAAGACACTGTAGTGAAACATATTTCTGTGGTCAAATTTACTCACCCTCTCTTATATCTATCACAATTTATATCTTCCACCATTTTAGCTCACTACAGTTTATGGGTTTCACTATTTTAAATCTCACAGTCCTTTTGACTCCAAGCCTGGGGCTCCATCTACTGTGCTACCTAACTACCCTCTTGTTAGGCATTTATTAATTGTTCATTATATTCCAAGCACTAGCCCCTCAGCACCCAGGATACAAAGTAAGGGAAAAGCAGTCATTAGCCTCAAGGAGTTAACTTTCTTATAACATGTAAATAAATAAAATAAATTTAAAATAAATAAATTTTTAAAAATAGTTAGTTAGGTCCCAGATCCATACAGAGAACAAAGATAGTAGGGAAAGACGCAGCATTTGAATGTGGGGAAGACAGAGAAAGACCTTCTGCAGAAATGGAACTTTCAGCTGATTCTTACAAGTAGGGAAACTCAGCAGGAAGTGGGAGAAAGAGCAAGTCCCCCATGGAAAGTCAATGCAAAGGCACAGAAATCTGAGATTTTTGTATCATAATAGTTGATTTTTGTCAGTTTCTTTAAAATGTCAGCCTTGTGAAGGCAGACAATGACTTAAAGCTGTTTCTAAATACAGTAAGCAGCATTTAGAACTGTAGGATTTAGCTAGAAGAATAAAGAATACTCACAAATGACAGGACTGTTTCTAAGCAAAATTGTGAAGCTGGGATTGTTGATCTTTGGCATCTTTTCACCTTGTCCCTTAGTGCCCAGCTCTGTGCTTCCTCTCAAGTGGTGGATAATGAACTTAGGTCAGCTCTGCCCAGACACCCCTCTTTGGCTCAAACCTTTCCTAATGCCTTACCTCACATTAAAAAAAAAAAAAGCAACTTTCCTGTAGAGCCCTATTGCCTGGGACATTGCCTGGCAGAAAGTACCTGCTACCTGCTTTAATAAATGGGTACTGGTTGATTAAAAGAGCGGATTTGACCAATAAAGTTGCCTTTAAAATATCATTCTTCTTCCTCTTCAAAGGCAGGATGCTAGTGAATAGAGAGTCGAGAAGACCTAGGTTCAGTTTTTGCCTGTGGTACACACTAGTTAGGTGATCCTCTTCTAATCACTTAAGCTCCCAATTTCCCTGGGACCCAGCTAACTAAATTGCAAAGGTTGCTCTCAGCATCAGTACAGTATTTCCTCACTGAGTACTCCTCCACAGATGAAATCAAAGGTCTAGTAAAAACAAATAGCCCTCTTAATAGAGTTAATGTTACCCTGACCAGATAACATTGGCAATGTGTTTTAATAGTTGAATTCTCCATTTTCCATCATAAAAGTTACATTGTATTTGCTTATAAAATATAAGTGACCTGGGAAGCAGGAAGAAATCTTAACTACACCTAAAGGCGGCTTTGGGGCTTTTTGTGTTTGTTTTTGGTGAGTACTTGTGATTTCATTGGTATGGGAAAGTCCTGGTGTGGAAAATTCCTTTCCTCAATGCAAATAGGGGAGTTACCCCAAGGAGTCAAAGATTATCTAGCTATTAGGATTCTACCTATATGTCATAAACAGAACTTGAACTACTGTCTGCCCATCTCCAAAAACTTCTCTCTATCCATTGTTTTGCCTTCTTCTCACATAAATGTTAAATTTTATACATAATATATAGTTTTTCAGGGGTTTTTCCTTTTAGCTTTTCATTGTAATTTCAGGATGCCATAGTAGAATGAAAAATGGCCTAAGAATTAGAATGATCAGGTCTACCACAAGCAAATTATGTGATCATCAGAAAGTTGGCCCCTGTTTAAAGGGGGACTAAACTAACTGCTTTCTATATATTTTTCAGGCTCTAAAAACACTAGTTATTTTAATTGAATCCTGTCCTTAGGAGCTTTTCAAACTTTCTTTGACAGAATCTTCTTAAGAATTGACAAAAGGGGCAATCTTTGCCTGTTTTGGTATTTATTTTATTTTTCTAGCATAATACATATATGTATATGTAATTTGTTGTAGATATATATGGTTTTCATATGGTATTTTTTACATACTCTGTGTATATGTGTATTTCACGGTTCTGTGGGGTTTTTTAAACTTTTTTATTACATTTCACCTTTATGAAAGCATTTTTAAATGTCTTAGACAAGATCACCTTTCTTCTGCATATGGGCGTCATTCTACAAGTACTCCTGTCACAAAATCTCAACTAAGCAGAATTTGATCATTTTATCCCAAACATAGGCATCTATTCTATGGGCCATAGCATTCTTATCACTAACTCTTTAATGGTTTCCACAAACACTTATTGGGTATAAAAAATTTACTTTCTTACTTTATTCTATTAGATTGAATCTTTAAGTCTTCCCTCCATTAGTAATTATGCTCTTCTTGGAATGTCCTTCCACCTAAAACAACTTTTTCATATTTTTGTTTACTTGATAATAACTAGAATAGAAGGGAAAACACATTACTCTTAAGTATACTTATTAATTTATTATTTGCTCCCTTTTTTCCAGGTTCTCTGTTTAACATGGTTTATTTAGATCTTTAAAAAAATAGAGATGAAAGCTATAAAACTCAAGATGTGTTCTTCTGTCTGCTTCTACATGAAGTACATAGTCTTTTAAAAGTTATTGCTCCTAGATCTCATTTCTTAATTTTTTAGTAGAAGTAAAACAAATTAGATATAGATGAAATAAATATTGGGTGAATTCAAATCATCCAAAAGAATATCTAAATTAACAATTCTATGTAATAAAGGAATTAAAATAAATAGATGAGAAAAGTTTTATTTGGGCTTTTATGATTAGATTTTCCTCTCATTGAAAAAATAACCCCAACAACTCGCTAGGGAGCCAGTAATCCTAAAGTATCCAGAGAAGGCAACATCCTTAAGGGGCCTACCAATCTGGCTTTCAACTTTATCATCATCCAAATGCCCAGCTCCCATAAAGAATTTGTCCTGTCAGCTATAACTGCCTCAGTTGATGCTATCGGCCTCCATCTGTGACTTCAGAAGTCACAGCTACTCAAGATCTGTTGGGATTGGGGGGTTTGTCATCATTTGAGGGAGTCCTCAGCATTATGAAATGGTGCAATTATCATAAACAGATATGGTTTTGTCATAGAAATGACATTAAAGAAGAAACCTTATAATCTGCTTTTCTGCTTTGTCATAATGACCCTCAAGTCTTTATATCTGACTTGCCATTGAAACTTGTCTTAAGTTTTTCTATTAAAATGAGACCTTAGGCAACTCACTTACCCCATGCCCTCAGTTTCCTCATCTTTAAAATGAGTTGGAAAAAGAAAATGACAAACCACTCCAGTATCTTTGATAAGAAAACCCCAAATGAGATTATTAAAAATAAGACTTTACTGAAATGACTAAACAACAACATAAAAATTAGAGCTTTTTAATAACAAGTATTATATAATTTTGGCTATTTGCATCCCCGGCACTCATCAAAATGCTTCATACATAGTATGTATATAAAAATGTTTGTTCATTCTTACATTTTTTATAAAAATCAAGGAAAAATACTGAAAAGAAATTCTAAGTTTCCTAGTTTGTAATAAAACCTGCAATCGAAATTTTATGCTAAATTTTATGCTCTTAAATTACACTACATAGAACATTCCAGACCAAGTTCTTTATTTTACCCAGAACTTAATACATAATGATTAATATTCCAACCACTTTGTCTTCAATGACTTGAGACCTTTAAAAATAATTACATAGACAGTTCTTACCACTGGTAAACATAGAATCTAGAAAACTTAGACATATGTATTGGATGTGGAAATACCAACTAAAAATGAATTAAACCAACACATGAATGTGTTATGAATCATTTTGAAAAATATAAAAGTATTTATATATATATATATATATATATATTTAAGTGCATCGGTGATGAGGGCTAAGATAAATGCTTAGTTTCATCAGTCAATCAAGCATTTGCTAAGTACCTACAATATTTCAGATACAGTAATACCTTGGTTTCTGGTGATTTTTTCCACAAAAAAAATTTGTCTAAGTTTTCCTCAGATTTCCTTGGCATTCCCACTTGACTTTGGCACTAATTTTGCAAAAACAAAGGGCAGCCCACATGTTCTCCTGCTCAGTGTGAGCAATACATGTATTGAAAGGCAAATAAGTCCATTTATCCATACAGATAGCAAAGGAAAATCAGATAAAACATATGGAGGAGAATATATACCCGACAACATACAAAATGTATGAGCTCTCTCATTGGGATTGTGATATCTCATCTCAGTCAAGTAGAAATTCTCCCATAGTATCTCAGCAGAGAAGAGGGACATTATCAAGATAACAACGCCTCTATATGTTAGCTTCTGTCCAAAGTCATTCCCAATAGAGCCTTGATACCTAAAGTCCTTATGGAGGGGGATCCCTTCCAAACAATAAGCTCTCTCTCCCCTCCTCGCTGTCTTCCATATACCTAGAAGAATCTTCAGAAAGGTAAATGTTGAATGTTCATGTAGTCTTTAGTTTTTTTTATATTCAATTTACATTAATTTTTTATTGTTTTTAGTATCAAACTATATTCTCTATAAAATATGTTTTCAGTATGTATTTTGGAGTGTTTAGAACAAATTGAGTGGTTTTACATTGATTCATATGGAAATAATGGCCTTAGTTTTTGTTGGTTTTGGATTTTGCTGACTGTTCTCCAATGGATTATGCAAGAAAACCAAGGTATCACTGTACTTTGTTAGGTGCTAGGGATACAAAAAGAATGAAACAATCTCTACTTTCTTAGAGTATAGCTCTGGTTGCTTACATGCATTGGGAGAGTGCCATCACCTCTTTAATCAAATTAGGTCAAATCCTAGTATTCCTCATCATTTAGGTGAGAGTTAGTAACTTTTCTCCTCAATTAACAGCAGAGCTCAATGTTTTTGTTTCAGCTCTGTAAACCTCTACCCACAATTCCTTTTCAATTCAATTTCAGCAAACCTTTTTTCAGTACCTACTATGAATGGGGAAGTCCCTGTACAGGATGGGGAACACAAATATCTCAAAAGAAAGCCCCTGACCACAAGAAGTTTATATTGTCTTGAGGGTACACACATAAATGCAAGAAGGAAGATTGAGGAGGGAAAGAGAATTAATATCTTTCTTTCTAAGAGGATAGAAGAAAAGGAGGGGAATTTGTTGAAGTACTCAGGAGGAGTTGGCACCTGAGTCAAGCCCTTTTTAATAGGGTGCTGAAGTGAGAATAAAAATATAATCATTCATCTTCTGATACAGACTAATACTTTTTCTTCTTGA
Source organism: Monodelphis domestica (assembly GCF_027887165.1). Classification (NCBI taxonomy): domain Eukaryota; kingdom Metazoa; phylum Chordata; class Mammalia; order Didelphimorphia; family Didelphidae; genus Monodelphis; species Monodelphis domestica. The sequence continues at coordinate 158,803,842 of NC_077234.1, forward strand.
TCGTAATGGTAACCTGGAGGAATTTCACTTCATTGTTTCTGACTTTTGAAATTCCCATGGGCCCTTCTATAGAGGGTTTAGACTGGAGGCTAGGTGTAATAGATTCTAATACTCCTCTACAGTAAATAGCTCAGCCCCCGGGTCCTATTAAATCCCGCTGTGGAAAAGGGCAGGACAAAAAGAACCACAAATATAGTTTACTTCCTTTCTCTTCTGCTTTGAAACTTCTGGGAGGTGTCCAGAGAGAAGCCAAACCAGTACAGGGCCAATACAGACTGAGCAGGTGAAAGACTCCAGATTCATTGCTGCCTAGAGTTGGCATGGGGGAAGATAAATTAATCAAACAAACGCAGTTATTTCTCAAGTCTTGTCATGTACCTGGTGCAATGCTAACTAAGCCCTAAGGATAAGAGACCCAAAAGTGAACTCAAGTCAGCAAGGATTCATTAAATACTACTATGTGTCAGGCACTGTGCTAAGCTCCAGAGGAAAAAAGAAAGTCAAAAACAGAGCCTGTCCACAAGATGCTCAGAGTCCACAGTAGGGGAAAAGATAATAGTCACCCAGTTGTGGACAAATAAAATTGATACAGGATAAATTGAAGATAATGAGAGGGGAAAATGAGATTTTAGCTGAAGCTTGAAGGAAACTAGGGAAACCAGAAAAATGTACATGTGGGAAGAATTCTGTGTGTGAGAGACAGCCAGTAAAAATGCACTGTCTGAAAAGGGTGCATCTGGTGTGAACAGTAAGGTGACCAGTGTAATGGGATCATAGAGCATGGGAAGAAGATGATTAGGAAATGAGGAAGGGAGCAATTGATGAAGAGACTTAAAAACCAAACAGATGATTGTATATTTGATCCTAAAGGTAATGAGGAGTCACTGGCATTTATTGATTATATAGTATGGTCAGGACCTCACTTTAGGAAGATCACTTTGAGAGCCACTTGAGAATGAACTAGCAAGGGGAAATGCTTGAGACAGTGAGGCAACCACATGGCAATACCCACCCTGTATTAGGTATGAGGTCCAAAAGGTTTTCCTGAACAAGGACTGCAAAAATGTCAGAGGATGCAAATGGACAAGATTTAGCACTGGATTGGACACGAAAGGTAAGAGAAAGGAGAGAGTTGAGGATGAAATCCAGGTTGTGAGCCCAGATAACTGGAAAAAGTTAGGAAGAGTGTATGGTTTGGGGAAAGATAACAAAATCATTTTGGATATGTTGAGTTATCCATAGGAATGGCATCATATTTGAAGAGCTAACAATCCCCTAAGAACCTTCAACATAATGACATAGAAAACCATGAATTTATATTGTTGTATTTTCTATTTTTATTTATTTTGCTAAATATTATGTTGAATAGGCTTTAGGCTATATTCACAAGTCTGGTCTAGAGGACAGCCTTGAGATGTCTGATAGGAAGTGTGAGAGTTCAAGAGAGAGATTAAGGCTAGATAATTAGATCTAAGAAAGCCCTTCCCCCATCATATTCTAATAGGGGAAATATATAAAGTATATAACAATATAAATAATACAAAAATAAATGAAATAAGAAAATATATGCTATGTACATTATATGTAAAAAATTAGTACATGTTAGGTTTTAGGGGTGAGAGATCACTAGTGGAGATAAAGGAAGGGTTTTTTTTTTTTGCATAGAAGGTCCTACTTGAAATGGATTTTGAACCAGGGAACCATAAATACCAAGATGACGAAGAAGGAATTCATTCCAGGCCTGGAGGAACTGAGGGCATGAGTAGAGCAATGCAAAGATGGAGATGGATTATCCTGTGAAGGGCACTGCAAATTGACTGATAAGTCTGGATTTCATGTTGAGGAGGAAAAGAATAAATAATTAGATAATAAAAGGTGGGATGGACAAAGGGTTGTGAAGACATTTGAATGCCAAACAAAGACACTTATAGGGCAACTAGGTGGCACAGTGGTTAGAATTCTAAACCTGGAGCCAGAAAGACTTGAGTTCAAATATGACCTCAGACACTAAGTTCTAGATACATGAGCTAGGGCAAGTCACTAAACTCTGCCTTAGTTTCCTCATCTGCAAAATGGAAAAGGAAAGGGCAAACCACTCTAATATCTTTGTTAAGAAAACTCACAAAGAGTCAGACATTCTGAAAGAAATGAACAAGAACATAGACAAATGGAGAACTACTGAAATTTCTTAAACAGAGGGGGGAAATTCAATGAAACCATCACTTTAGAAAAAAATCTCTCAGGCAAATATGTGGAGGATGGGTTGTAATGAGATAAAAATTGATCAGGAAAGAAAAGAGAATGAAAGAATGAAATAGGTTTTTGATTCTATTCTCTGCATGTGAGGGAAAGCTTCCCTGTTTAATTTTACTCTCATTTTCATATATTAAAATTTCAGTGACCCACATGTTGCTTGTTCGAAACAAAGAGGCAAAACGAAGATTGAAACTTCCAAGGTCCAAGGATCAGAGGCAAGATAACTGTAGCAATTTGTATGTTTTTAATATTAATAATTCATCTCCTAGACTAGAATTTGAGAAGCTCTAAGGTTGGCCAAAGGTTAAATACTGCTTTAGTGTCAGAGGGAAAGGGTAAAAAAAGCAGCAGAAAGCCCTTTGGGGAATAGCTCAGGCTTTTTTCAGGTTTTGAGCTCTCTCTAGTGGTCCATAGGGATACTGCCATATTTTGAAAGGTGGAACTCCCAGGTGGCCTACAGAGAACACCCCCAGTAGATGCCCCCTAGAGACTAACTCAGAATCAGTGTGCTATCGGCTATTCTAAACCCTTTCACTGGATTTTAACTGATGTCACAGTTTTCTCCTTGCTGTGTATAAAGGAGATAGTACACAGGAGCCAATTTCAAATACTCACATTAAACATTAATTTTTGTTAAAACGTGCATTCCACTTCTAACTCATTCTTGATCATACAGAAAATTCAAATTTTTAGTGTCAACATTACATATTCTATGTGATTCATCTCTAGGACCATAAGCAAGGGTAGTTCAGCTTATTGTGCCAAGGATTTACTTATTTATCTTTGATATGTATCAAAGACAATTATAATGATTTTTATTTTTATATACATATATAATCTATGTATAATACACCCAGATACATATATTGCCATTTGACCCTTACAATGAGCATGTGAAATATGCACTATGGCGAGGAAGTCTGTACTAATTTTTCAATAGAAGAAGGTGAAGGTAAAGGTAATGAAGATATAGGAACTACCTGTGGTAACCCAGCTAATAAATGTCTGAGATGGGATTTGAACTCAAGTCTTCATGATTTCAAGTCCATCATTCCATCTATTCTTCCACCTAGCTGATACAGATGTTAGCTGTTGGTTTTGACTAATGATCATTGTGTTTTATACAATAGGTACTTAATATCTGATGAATGAACAAATCAATGAAAGATTCACTTTAGAAGACATATATGACCTTTTTTCTAACTGCTTATTGGAGCATTTCTTTCACTTCAGTTCCAGGTTCAGTCTGCCAGGAGGTTTTTCTTTACTCTATCATCTAACCCACCCAAATAAATCCAGAAATTCTTCCTCTTGCCCAATAAATAAATGGTTCCTCGAATTATCTACAAGACTGCAAGTTTCTTGAAAGGAGAAATTCTGTGATTTATTTAACTTTTTTCCTTCCTTCTTTTCCTTAGATCTAGCACAGTGCTTTGTATATAGTAAGTGCCTAATGAATTTTTCAATAAATAAATGAATTTTATTTCTTGGTATTTAGATTTTTCATTTATGTAAACTATATGTTAATCTGTTTTATCTCCCCTCTCTACATTGAAAGATTATTTCTAAGTTCTAAAATGTATCCCAAATTCCTAGAATCCCACAGTACAAACTACACTCCATTAATACTTTTAAATTGACTGACCTTAGTAAGAATTTAAAAACCGTTTTTGTAATTATTTAATTCATCAACCAAAGAAGTATTTCCAAAGGAACACTCTCTTAAAATTTGGTCAAGAGCCAGAGATCACAAAACTTCATTCAAAAAAGACTACATATTGTGAACAACTGTATTTATATTAGCTGAAATAATTGAATTTGCAACCATGATTGGCCTGCACAGATATCTTTGGTGATGGGTATTGATTGTTACACTACAGAAACTTTACCTCAATTAAAATAAAGTATTTTAGTCATTGTGGCTCTATAAAGAGAAGTGGATGTCATTGGTATAATAACCATATGTTTGATGAATGGATTAAGATCTCTTTTAAAGCTTCCCTTGTAATGGAATGATTTGGTAATTCTCCCAATGCCAGATATGTCGTATATCACAGTTAGAGACTGAACTTTTGTTGATCGGCAAAGGATTTTGAGCTGGAAAGACCTTTCAGGTCACTTAGGCCAAATCCTTCATTTTACAGATGGAGAAAGGGATAAAGTCCAGGAAAGTTAAATTATTTTCTCAGGTCACATGTGGAATAAATGAGTCAGGATTTAAATGAGTATCTTCTATTTCCAAATTAAAAACTCCTTTAAAATCGAAAATTCTTGTAGCGTATTCACCTTATCTGAAACCCTGACTTGCTCCTGACTGTATCCTGACTGTGTGTGGCTCAGGATACAAGGGTAGTTCATGGATTTATTTATACATTTATACACAAATTTATGAAGTGGTTGCTCTGTGTAAGAGGGCTAGTTATCAGGGAGATCAAAAGGAAGAAGACACGGTCTATTATTAGGGTTTGTAGAAAAAAAGGGGGAAAATAACATGGTAATTCCTATTCTTGCATGAATTAACCCCATAAAAGGACCAAGCCACTCCCATACTCATATTACTCATCATTGGAATTTATAAAACACCTCAAGGTTTATAAGTTACTTTTCTCAAAATGACTCTACAAAGTAGATAGTGCACAAGAATGCCATGGAATCTACAAGGATCAGCACAACACCAGCCAGACCCAAAGTGATAACCAGGCTTCTTGTGCCCAGGGCAAAAACAGTACAGAGAACACTCTGATCTGGGGGGCGTGGGAGGGGGGCTCCAAGAGAGATGGTATGCTGTGTCACTCAGGGAATGCCCTGTTCTTTCATGGGAAAAAGGTGGCATCTTTATATTATACATAAATAATATAAATATAATCATTTTAATTAAGCTTGGGTTGTTGCTATATCTAAGTTCCACTAAGTATTCAACCCAAGCATCAAGTAAGCAAAGTGGTGTCCATAACAAAAATTCCCCTGATGTGGTTTTGCCATGTTTTAGAATTCATCCAAAGGGGGGAAAAGAGTTACAGGGGGGAATGTATGAGTAACTGTGCTCTTAGATACCAAGTGAATAAAGAGCCCTGTTATGGAATTAATAAGATACTAATATAGCCAGCTATTCCTTAGCTGTCAGGATAATGGAAATACTTTGAAGCCTTTGCAGTCTCTTGGGTTTTAGGGACATGGTAATACATTTTAATTTTCTTTTAATCTATTGTGTCTTCTTTTCGTTTAAACACCTTAAAAGTTGAAGCTAACATCCTCATTTAGCCTAGCAAGTAGTGTGTTGGAAAAATTGGCAAATAGAGCTATTTTTACTTACTTCTATTACCATAATATTCATTGGGATTTTTTTTCTAATTTGGGGGGAATAGGGTAATACTTAAACCTGATATAGATGTCAGCTGTCTTTTTCTTTCCCCAGTATGTAACATCTGAACATGAGTACTCTCCTATTTTGTCTGTTATATTTAAATGCTTCAAATAGAAGCATATTTGAGAAGAAATGTTCTTAATTTGGAGGAAGGATTTCCAGATAATCTCTTTAAATTTTCCTTTCTTAAAAAAAGCATAATTCCAATAGAAGCTGGCATTGATATGACAAAGATTAAGGTTTTCAAAGCACTTTATAAATATCTCATTTGATCCTCACAATAACCTGAGGTGTAGGTACAGATAAGGAAAGTAAAGCTAAGAAGGACTTGATTATAATAATCACTTGTGCAATACTTGAATACTGATTAGGGGAAGGGGATAGGAATGTGTTTATGTAGCACCTAATGTGTGCCAGGAACTGTACTAAGTCCTTTTAAAAATATCTCATTTGTTCTTACAACAACCCTAAAGGTAGGAGCTATTGCTATCCCCATTTTACAGTTGAAGAAAATGAGGCGACCAAAGGTTAAAGCGACTAACTAGTCTGGGGCACATAGAATATAAGTATCTCAAGCCAGATTTTAATTCAGAGGTTCCTAAGTCCAGGTTCAGTATACATCCCACTGTATCACCATTTCCAAAAGTGTATTATAATAATTGTCTTACATTTTAACACCAGCACTTCTTGAAAACTACAGATTTGGGGTTTTTTAAATGATAAAGATATTTTACTTTACTAATTACATGTAGTAACAAATTTCCATGTATGTTTTCTGAAGTTAGGTGATTCAAACTGTCACCTTTCCCTTCCTTTCCTGGACCCGGCAAGCAATTCTACCTGGGCTATGCATGTACTGTCATGCAAAACATCTTCCCATATTGCTTGTTTTTGAAAGAGAATAATCATATAAAATCAAAACTCAAATAAAGTAAAATCATCTGCTTTGATCTTCATTCCAACTTCAGAAGTTCTTTCTCTGGAGGTGGATATCTTTCTTTGTCGTAAGTCCCTCAGAATTGCTCTGGATCATTGTATTGGAAAGCTATAGATTTTTAAATCTCACCTTCTCAATATTACTGTAAGCTAGCTGAGGAAAAAAAACAGATATGTCTCTCATTTAGGAAAAAAACTTATAAAAAATGATCATTTACAGTGTGATTATTTCCATTATAAAATGACTATCAAAAATTATGGTCCCCTCATCCTTTTAAGCTGTTGTGATTGTTTTTCAAATATGATTTAAATATCAGTTCCCAGGGAACATCTCTCTAGTAAAATTGAGTCACATACTTACAATTATTCATATACAAGAATTGAAATGGAGCATGCAGTGACTCAATTAACCATGCACAGAAGTAGTCTGAAAATGGATGAGAGAACTCAAATTTCCTTTATGTCATCCCAATGTTTCCTCCTATAATAGACACAGTCTTTGATGGTGGGATATCTAGCACTGTACCCTTTCATCTGAATTATACAGACACTCTCAATACTCCATGTAGCCTGCTTAGGTTAAAGATGAGAGGGGACAATAAGCTTTTATTTAATGCCTGTGATGTGACAAGTTTTGTTGTTCTTTTTTGTCCTTCATTTTTGAAGAGGGCCAATGAGGTTGTGGGGTGATACCTTGATTTTCACACGAATTGGATTTAAGTGAGTCAGAACAACAACAAATAGCTTGCTTGGTAATGTGCTAAATGTTCTTAAAAAAAAACCATAATGTAATTCGGGCCAGAAGTATAGTAAATTGGTCATATTACTAACTATGAAAGACTGAAAATTTCTCAGCGGTGAGGAAAAGAATTGAAGGTTATTCCAGTTCCCTTTTTTGAAGAGGTTTATTTATTTATTTTTTGCTCCAGAGAAACTCTTAAAACAGTTGAGTATGCTTAGCACTAAAGGCTCTGACCCCTTCTTTCTGACATCAGCCTTATTACCCATGCACTTTAAATCGCTAAAAACCTTCAGATGCAAGTAGGGGATAGAATAAATGACCCCTGGAGGCTCTTTCCAGCCACATGATTCTTTAAAATGTAGTACCCTATCTGACTAAGTACATTGAGAGGATGAAGTACATCCTTCAAAGTGATGATTTCATTCTGTAACCACAAGCCCAGCTTCCTTGGAGAGTACTTCTCAGCTTTCTATTTTCTCTGTTAAAATTTAGATTAAAATCTTCCCAATATTGTCTCCAGGTTAGCCTGTGGCCTGTAGCATTCAAGCATCACCATTATACAGTTTCAGCCATTAGTTGTTTTTTGTAAAGTCTTAGTTCTAATTAGATTGTGAGCTCCTTGAGAGCAGACCAGTTCAACTCTAGTCACATTTTTGAATTTCATTCAGGGAGCCATTTTGGTTGTTCACGTGGCCAGAACAAAATTTTTTACACTTCTTTCCTTTTTGTTGTTTTATTAAAAAAAAACAAAAACACCTTACCTTCTGTCTTAGAATTGCTACTAAATATTGGTTCCAAGACAGGAGAGCAGTAACTCAGGACAGTGTTAAGTGACTTGCCCAGGATCACACAACTAGGATCTACATGAGCCCAAATTTGAACCCAGATCTTATCTCCAGACCTGACTCTCTATCCACTGAGTCACCTCACTATCCCCATGCCTTTTCTTTATATATAATGTAGTCTAGGGGGTTGTTTATTTGTATTAGAGGGTTTAAGACTTTCAGTACAGAGAGGGGGAAAGAGAGGAGAACCTCCCTTCTCAAAGTGGGATTCAGGGGAGACAGCTGATGTTCAGGGTTGGCTTAGAGAGAGGAGAGGAGGTTTGAAGATTCCCCCCTTCTTCCTTCCCTCCTTAGCTAAGTCAGCTCTCCCAGATTTGCTCTTGTCCCTCTTGTCCCCCCTCCACTACTTGAGACCAAAGGGTCTCCCCTTGATCTGTTCACTCACACTTGATTCACAGCTTGGGTAAGAGATAACTTTTAATGTCAACTCAATCAGGGTAATACAAAGAATAACTAGTGGGGAAAGAATGGAAAAGGAAGGTGAGGAAAAGGGGGTTCCTATCTCTATCTAAACCCTTTCCCCTCCCTCCTCAAGTTTGGGGGGAACTCAAGCCTTGGCAGCCTGAGTACCCTGAAAGAACTGGCTAGAATTGGGCATCATGATGATCAAATGACTGACTTTGTATTGGCTTAAACACCAACTAATTCATCTTTATACTAGAGTGAAAATGCCTATTGCTATTTTGACCTTGGTAATATGAAGATATTTGACACAAAACTTACAAATGTGAGCCTTGAAGTGTGTAGTTGAAACTTAAGTTTTATTTATCCAAGAGCATGACACAGTAGATAACATTCATCAACAGAAAGTATTTCACAACATAGTTGAGACTTGTTCTATAATAGTAAAATAGGGTAAGTTAAATGATAACTTAGGGGCAACTGCCCCTAAAGAATGACATTCTTTGAATTTTATATGGGCTTACTATACCACTTTCAAGGTCCTAGCTAAGGTTTTAATGAATTTAATTTTTTTAGAAAGGAAATGTCAGATCACAAAATCCTTTGTGAGTAGGGCCAAGGGTTGATTAAGAGAAATCGGGTCTAACAAAATCTAGGGTGAGTGTGGTTACTCAGTCCATTAACATTCTCTGCTCTAATAATCACTGTGGCCAAGATGACGTATTAAAGCCTTAAAGAATATTTTAGAATCTGTGCCCCACTGATAGCTGTGTAGCAATAGTTTAACTTAAAAAAAAAAGAAGAAAAACAGTGCTCTTTGTGATTTCTGTCTGTGGACACAATGAACAAAGTCAGCTTTTCGAAGGAGAGTGGCAGTTCCAAACGACCCTCTCTATGACTCTTTAGATCCATATAAGAAATGTGCCCATCATACTTAAGATGTTTCCAATGGCAATATGGAATGTTATAAATACATAGCACAAAAGAGAGGGGAACGCTCTAATATCGTGTGCAAATTCTAGAGGAAGAAAACACAGAAATAAATCAGCTGTCACTGCCTTAGGTATTAAGATGATGCTCTGGAACAAATGTTTGGAACTAAACTACTTAACATAAGCTATAAGGGTTCACAGTGAATACATCTGGCACTTAGTATTCGACCACCTGCATTTGGTCAGATGGAAAATCTATGAATTGCATTGCCCAGTTTTACTACTGTGTGACCAAGGGGAAGCTGCCATTCACTGAGTAGATCTTATGGAGATTAGAAGTCAAACCATAATTTTGGAATAGAGAGAACATTTCCTAAAGCACAGTTTCTAACCACATACTGCATGAATTGGCACACTACTAGACATAGAGTAGACCCTAAATAAATACTTCAGTAATCCAGGTCTAAAATAGCTTGGATTGTTCCCCTGCAATTTCCTGCCTCTTTTAGGCTCTGTTAAAAAACAACAAGAAATTAGGGGCTGTCAAGGTACTTGGGTAGCTAACATAATTGGGGTCCGAAGGTCATTTAATGTCACACTATTAGAAGCATATTTAAAAGAAAGCCACCGTTTTTTATGAGAAAAAGTGCCAGAGATTTAAAAGGGCTACAAAAGAAGAAAAGGGATATGGTAAACTTACAGGTTGTGATTGAAATGTCATTGAAAGATACCACTACCTCAATGCCCAGTGGTAACTTTGGAGGAATATGTCTATGAAAAGAAAGCTAAAAGGACATTGTCCAGCCCTGGAACTCAGAGCCCCAGGGATGTTTCTGAACAGGGAGCAGGTCTCTAGACCATGCTCTCTATCCACTGAGCCACCTAGCTGCCCTCTTATTTATTTTTTAAATAGGTAAACCATTATCTGACATGAAATATTTATGAAATATTTACATTATTCCACTGAAAAAGGTATAATAAGAGACATACATGAAATTAATTACCAAAATACTGCTTATATTATATGATAATTTAATGTACTGCTTTTATTGCTAATGAGAATATGTATGTAAAGTGTTTTAATGGTAAAACACTGCATAAAATATATGTTTCTTTTTTCTTATTTTTGGGTTGCTCAAAGAATTGCCAGTATTGATTAGTAAGACCCCAAAAATGTATATGGTAACTAGGAATAACTTTCTTGTCATTTTATAGAAATGGAAATATAATAAGGTCCAAAATGAAGGAATCTTCTCCTTGTTCACCAACTTCCTCTTGATATATATATGGTGAAAGAAGTGGTATTCTCTACAATTTGTGTTATAAATTATAGGCTGCTAATCTTGTGACTACAAGAGAACATTTCAAAGGTCAGTTTTGCATTAGTGAGATACAGAGATTCTGTGTGTTTGATACTAATGAATTCTATTTATTCATCAGGTGAAGTCAGACTACTATTAGATTAGATCTTGGAATTTTCTCATTAGATAGCCACACTTCTCTGGATGCTGATCTTCTAATGGAAAATAGAATGTTGCAGTGATTTTTTTCCCTTCTGTAGGTATTACACTCATTACCCAGATATGGATCAGTGATCAAAGCAAAAATAATTTATTCTTACTTTGATACTTTGACTTGGAGGGATCCACAGCTTTATCAGTGTGGGTAGTCCCCTTCAGTCACAGATCTCAATTCCTCAGTGCCTTCTCATTTTGCCTAATCTTGTCCATGTCTTTCCTTAAAGCCTTGGATTCCTTTCTCTGAATATTATAGTGTCTTCAAAGTATCACACTAAAACTTAGACTCTGTCTCATTTTTGATGCATGACTAAACATGCCTCCTTTTCCAGTCATTTATGTTTTTATGATGTCTTTCATTCTCTTGTAAAGTGCCAGGTCATCATTAGTAATTTCCAAACTACTCAAGTGTGATTATAGGCAATTCATTTAGACCATGTCAAAATTTCCTAAACTGCAAAATGGGGAATAATGACCATAGCACTCCCTACTTTCCATGATTGCTATGAGAAAAGCATTTTATAAACCTTATAAGCACTAAATAAATACAGTGTCCTTACACTGATGTACACTACGTATCTTTCAATTTGTTCTTTTGGTGACTTTTAATTTTACCTAACAATCAGTGGCAACCTATTTCTTAGTTGTGAAATTAATTTTAATTTATTAGGAAGTAAACATTGGAGAGAATGTGATAGCATACAAAATTAATCCTACTTAACAAATGTGAGAGAAGAAAATCCAGAGACATTTTGGACAGGGAAAAAGCCTGGAATGGCTGCAAAGATTCCAGCAGCAGCAGGGGATGGGCTGAGAAGATTTGGAATCCTAAGGAAAGGAAGCCAGAGAGAGGCAATTGGAGCCAGGGTTGCTGGCTTGGAGACAGCTACTGACAAGGTTCAGTCTTTGTTGGGTCCTGATCCCAAGAAACCATTTCTTTCATTGACTCCTGATCTCTATTCCCCCCAAACCCTCCAACAAGTGGACAGAGCCTGAAAAAGAAGAGAGTACACACAAAGAATCATTACAGTCTCCTCACCTGAACTGAGGCACCTGCTGGGCAGGGCTAAAGGCAAGGTTCATCACTCTGAACCCCTCAGGGGCTTGAGGCCATTAAGCCCAAGTCACCTCAATTTGGGGGGAAGGATTTAGACAGCTAGGGACTCCTCCTTCCTCTTCCCCTTTGCCTCAACTTACCAGCCTTTCCCAACTTCATCCTACATCCCTATTACATTAGAATAAATTCTGTTATCCACTACAACTGGCTAAAGACTGAATAAAGGGCAATTATAACTGGGGGGGGGGGGTGAGGTGATCTCTCTCCTAAAGAAAGAACTTTGCTTGAGAAATAGTTTAGCTTTGGAGAGTAACAAGGTAGGTTTAGTGAGGGGCCATCACAGACTGAAGGCTAAAGGGGGGGGGGGAACTATAGGCTCACCCTCCTCTTTCCTGGCCAAACTTTAAGATCAGATACCCCTCCTTTTCCTTACATTGAGGGGGAGAGGACTCCATTCTCTCTCTCTTATTCTAATCAATACACTCCTCTAGTATACAAATAACTTCTTTGAAAACTGATTTAAATAACTTTGGAATTTCTATTTAGAAGTAATTCAAATGCTTGTTTTCGGAGGACACTGCTTTTTATTTCTGTTCGGCTAATTTTGATCTTTCCTCCTTTTCTCCAGTTCTAATTTTCTACACTCATTCATTGATTCAGCAATCATTGTGCTAATTACTGAAAATACAAGGACAAAATGAAACTCCCTGATTTCAAGAAAACAACATGTACACATATTAAGTAAATACAAAATATATGCAAAGTTAATAAAAGGCACTATAATTTTGAGGGTTGGGGAAATGAATAAGCAGTTTGGGGTAGGGTGGAGTGAGAGCAAAGATCAGGAAAGGCATCATATAAGAAGTGACAATTGAGCTCAGCTTTGTAAGGAAACTAAGAATTCTGAATGGTAGAGATGAGGAGAAAGTGTGGTCTAGACATGGCCGTCTAATCATGCAAAGGTTGAAGATAGTATGTTTGGGGAAGAGCAAGTAGGCTAGTTTGAATGGACCACAGAAAAAAACATGAATAATAAGTCTGGAAAGGTAGGCTAGAGCTTTAAATGAAAAATGGAGTATATATTTTAACCTATAGGCCACACTTAGGTTTTGAAACTTTTTTGAGCAAGAGAATGACATAGACTGGTTTAGGGATATCCCTTTTGCTCCTTTGTGGAAGACAACTAAAGAAGACTGGAACTGGAATTTAGAGACAAGCCAAGAGATTATCACAATAGTCCAGATGAGAGAAGAACCTGAACTACAGTGGGGATCCTGTGAATGGTGAAAAGGGGTCAGATTCAAGAGATGCTATGGAAATAGAATCAATGAAACTTAGCAGTCAATTGGATGCAGGACTGGGGGAAGATATGAGAAAAATTGAGAAGTTAAGGATTATTGCAAAATTTTGAGTGTGGGCAGTTGCAAGGATGGTAGTATCCTTCATAAAACTAAGATAGAAAGATTTTTTATTTGAAATAAAAGATAATGTGTTCTATTTTGGATGTGTTGTGTTTGAGATATTTATAAGATATGCAAGCGAAAATGTCTATTGGGAACTGGTAAAATGGGACTAGAAATCAAGAATCAGACTACAACTAGATATATAGATTTTGGAATTCTCTGTATAAGAGTAATAACTGAACCCATGGGAGCTGAAAAGACCACCAAGTAATATATTGTAAAGAGAGAAAAAGAGAGTCTAGTAAAGATTTTGGTAGTGTACTCACATATAGGAGTGGTCTGGATCCTGTCTGGGTAAATCTACATAATTTTCCTTGACACCAAATTATTTGATTCCACAAAATCCCATCTTTTTAACAATAACATTATTTCCCCCCCCTTTTTTTTTGATGAGAAAGCAAAGGCTCAGGAAGTTTAAGTAATTTGCCCAGTCACATTTATTTGTAAGTATAAACAATGGGATTCAAACGCAGTTCTTCCTCAATCCATATACAACAGCCTATCCTTTCACACTATAACTAGGAAAGGAAGTGGGCCACTTCTACTGAAAACAAGGGACAGCCAACATTGAGCTCAAGCACGGTACTGATAACCACAATATGAAAAGAATCACAGGAAGGCTTCAAGCATATTGGGTGCTCTACGGAGAATTATCTTCAGCAAGCTTTTTTTAAGTTCTTCCTATGTACAAGCCAGGACAGTAGGTGCTAGGAATATGCAGATACTTCAGTGGATCTGTAGTCTATGAGATTGTTGCATATTTCTTCTCCAGTGACAAAGATTCTAACTTATCCATGACTACCTAACCTGGGCAATTCTTGTTCATATCTTCCCTTTTGCTGCAAGTTAGTCATTCTGTCTTGACTTGCACTTCAGTAGCTGTGTAGAGGATAAGTAGGAAAGAGGAGAGATTTAAGGCAAGGAGACCAATTAGGAGGCTGTTGTGCCTAAGGGAAAGGTAATAAGGACCTGAACTACAGTGGAGGGCACATAAGTAGAGAAGGGAATAGGTCAGAAATGTGGAGGTCAGCATGGGGATAGTCAACTGGATCAATATGTCAGTGTGAAAGACAGAAGGTAAAGAGTCAAAAATGGCACAAAGGTTTTGAGCCCTTGGGTCACTGGAAGGATGGTGGTGCCCTACCCAGTGACAGGAAAGTAGAAATATGAGTGGGTTTTGGGGGAAAGATAATGTTATAATATCTATGATCTAGATCATAATCCATTCATGCCTCTTTAGTATTTTTGACTCATGAGACCCAAGATGAAAAATTGGTGGAGAGGAAGGAAGAAAGGATGTGGACATTTTATTAAGTGGTCTTCCCTCAAGCACATAGACCTTCCTACCAGGGTGTTTGCCATAGCTACTGAGGTAATCTGGGGGTGCCCTTTTCTCAAGGACACCTTTATAACAGTTGTTGGTAACCATCAGTGTAAGTCATAACTTCCCTGAGGTATTGAAATCCCACTAGGATGGAGGATGATGTAAAGTTGTCACAGGATATGGTGTGGGAGAGCATTGAGAGGACCAAGGAGTGTTAGGCTGTTATGTGGAAACAAGCCTTGCTATTGACTATCACTCTGAAGATGTAGGCAACCTACCTTCCTGTCCTCCAATTGGCTGACCACCATTTGCATCATATACATCCCCACCTAAGTGCCCCATTTCCTCTTTGGATATACTAATAGCCTAGACACAGCCTTCCTTCATAAAGCTCCAAATTCAACTTCACAAATACACAGGAGAGAAGAAAAAACCCAAAAGTAAAGATCTCCTACACCCCCCCCCCCAATAGAAGCTGAGCCCTGGCAGTTTACTCATGAACAGATAAGAGTCCATCGGATCACACTGATGAATGCAAGAACCACAAGGCAACCTGGCTACTGTTGCTATTGTCAATCTCAAATCCCCTAACCCCTGCATCCATTTTTATGGGTTTATATGGTTTTAAGATTTCATAAAGTTTAAAGATCATCTTGGAAATGGGGTCATTTAAAGACCTAGGAGCTTTTAGGAAAGGAATTGGCCAAAATGATCTACAAATACAATCTTTTGACTTAACAGCAGTAGGGTTTTTTGTGATAGATAGGATGCTTTTCAGGCAATTGGACATATTATGATCTAAATAAAAGCTTTGGTCCATAAAAATAACATTCTATATCTTTCACACCATCAAGAAATGAGCCATGCCTGCTCTTAAAATGTCTGGATTTTGGACAAGCAGTTCCTGCAGCCATGTTTTCTTTTACATTGGATGAGAAAAGAGTTTTCTAAATACATTTTTATTGATTTTTTTTGTTTTTGCTAAAAAAATTCATGAAACAAAATCATCACATTTTAGTATGTGTATGCTTCTCTTATTTCCCCTATTATACAGATAACTACATTTTTCAGGAGGGGTAAACAAAACTAAATCCTTAACTTTGTAGTAGCTAGACTAATTCCCTGCTCCATATTCTATCCTTCATTTCTACATATTTGACAACATCCAGGGAAAGATGCAAGAAATATTATTAGAAGAAATTTTTTTTTTCACACCTCCTAGATTTTTCCCAATTTAATACACAAATTACCTGGCAAAGTACACATGGGGCTTATTTTGACAATCTAATTTTACTTCTTATGCTCATTCCTCTGATTTCATTTGAAAGAAAATATGAACAAAATAGTGATCCCAGGTAGGAAGGTCATACATAGCCTATCATCATTTTGCTGGGTCCTTTGGTAGCAAAGATGAGAAGCCAAAAGCAAAAAGTTTTAGAATGAAAGCTCTAAAGTGATGGTGTGACAGTGAGTATCCCGAGGTCCCGTTACTGAGCCCTTAAGAAGGAAATATTTCCATGCATTTTGAATCCCAATATGCCTCTGTGTAAGTAGATGTTTTTATTTAGATATAGATCTGTGATTCACTCATATAAGAAAATCCAGGTAAGGAAACTTCTTCTATCAACCTGAAATGACTGTAGTGGTAGGTGTTTTGCCATAACAATACAATACTAAAATAAAATGACAGACCCCAAGCTAGAAAGATGGATAAAGATTATGTCATCCATCAGCTTTGCAAAAGAGGAGAGTAAGAGCTAGGAAGACAAGGTGATTTGCCCAAGTCACACAAGTAGAAAGAAACAGAGACATGATTCAAACCCAAGGCCTCAGAATCCACATATAGGGATCTTTTCTTTTTCTTTAATTAAGTAATTAATTAAGAATATTTTTCCATTGTTACATGATTCATGTTTTTTACCTCCCTTCTTCCCTCCCCGCTCCTGGAGCTGACAAGCAATTCCCATGGGTTATACATGTGCTGTTGTTCAAAACCTAATTTCATGTTATTCCTATTTGCAATGGAATAATCTTTTAAAGCCAAAATCCCCAATCATATCCCCATCAAACCATGTGACTGATTATATATTTTTCTTCTCTGTTTCTACTCCCACAGTTCTTTCTCTGAATGTGGATAGTGTTCTTTCTCATAAGTCCCTCAGAATTGTCCTGGATCATTGCATTGTTGCTAATAGAGAAGTGCATTGTGTTCAGTTGTGCCACAGTATATCAGTCTCTGTGTACAATATTCTCTTGGTTCTGCTCCTATCACTCTGCATCAATTCCTAGAGGTCATTCCCATTCACATGGAATTCCTCTAGTTCATTATTTCTTTCAGCTCAATGGTATTCCATAAAAAACAGGCACCATAATTTGTTCAGCCATTCCCCAATCAAGGGACAACTCCTCATTTTCAAATTTTTTTGCCACTATAAGAAGCACAACTATAAATATTTTTATAAGTATTTTTCCTTATTATCTCTTTGGGGTACAAGCCCAAAGTGATATTGCTGGATCAAAGGGCAAGCAATCTTTAAAAACCCTTAGTTCCAAGTTGCTTTTCAGAATGGTTTGGTCAATTTACAGCTCTACCAGCAGTGTATTAGTGTCCCAATTTTGCCACATTCCCTCCAACATTTATTATTTTCCTTTACTGTCATATTGCCCAGTATATTAGGTGTGAGGTGGTACCTCTGTGTTGTTTTGATTTGCATTTCTCTAATTATGAGAGATTTAGAATACTTTTTTCATGTGCTTATTAATAGTTTTGATTGCTTTATCTGAATTCATTTTTTGCACAATTGTCTTAGCTCCTTATAAATTTGAGAAACCTTTGTCAGGTTTTTGTTGTAAAGGGGTTTTTTCCCAATTTGTTGCATCCCTTCTAATTTTGGTTGCATTAGTTTTGTTTGTACAAAACCTTTTTAATTTAATGTAATCAAAACTATTCATTTTACATTTTATAATATTCTCTATCTCTTGCTTGGTCTTAAATTCTTTCCTTTCCCATAAATCTGACAGGTATACTATTTTACTATGTTCACTTAATTTACTTATAATCCCTCTTTTTATTTAAGTCATTTACCCATTATTAATTTATCTTGGTATAGGGTGTAAGATGTTGATCTGAACCTAATCTCTCCCATACAGTTTTCCAATTTTCCCAGCGGTTTTTGCCAAATAGTGGGTTTTGTACCCAAAGCTAAGATCTTTGGGTTTATCATACACTATCTTACTGAGGTCACTTATCCCAAGTCTATTCCACTAATCCTCCTTTCTGTCTCTTAGCCAATACCATATTGTTTTGAGGACCAGTACTTCATAATACAGTTTAAAATCTGGTAATGCTAGGCCAACATCCTTCACATTTTTTTTTCATTATTTCCCTTGATATTCTTGATCTTTTGCTCTTCAAAATGAACTTTGTTATATTTCTTTCAAATTCAGTAAAAATGTTTCTTGGTAATTTGATAGGCATGGCATTGAATAAGTAAATTAATTTGATTAGGATTGTCATTTTATTATATTAGCTCATCCTACACATAAGCAGTTACTGTTTTTCCAATTATTTAGATCTAGTTTTAATTTGTGGAAAGTGTTTTATAGTTGTGTTCATATAATTCCTGTGTTTGTCTTGGCAAATAGATTCCAAAACATTTTATATTGTCTAGTTTGATTTTAAGTGAGGTTTCTCTTTCTAACTCTTGCTGCTGAAATGTGTTGGAAATACATAGAAATGCTGATGATTTATGTGGATTTATCTTGTACCCTGCAACTTTGCTAAAGTTGTTAATTATTTCCACTAGTCTTTTAATTGATTCTCTTGGATTCTTTAAGTAGACCATCATATCATCTGCAAAGAGTGATATTTTAGTCTCCTCATTGCCAACTTTAATCCCTTCAATTTCTTTTTCTTCTCTAATTGCTTCTACTAGTTAAATAATAGAGGTGATAATGGGCGTCCTTGCTTCCCTCTTGAACTTATTGGGAAGGCTTCTAATTTATCCCCATTGCAGGTGATCCTTCCTGATGGATTTAAATATATACTTTTTATTATTTTTTAGGAAAGGTCCATCTACTCCTATACTCTCTAGTGTTTTCAATAGGAATGAGTGTTATATTTTGTCAAAGGCTTTTGTCTTCATCAATTGAGATAATTATGTGATTTTTTATGGTTTGTTTATTGATATGGTCAGTTATGTGTATGGTTTTCCTAATATTGAACCATCTTTGCATTCCTGGTATAAATCCCACCTGATCATAAATGAATAACCCTCATGAGCACTTGCTGAAGTCTTTTTGCTAGTTTTAAATTTTTTTGCATCTATGTTCATTGAGGAGATTGGTCTGTAGTTTTTTTCTCTGTTCTTGGTCTACTGGTTTTGGAATCAGTACCATATTTTTATCATAAAAGGAATTTGGTAAAACTTCCTTGCTTATTTTGTCAAAAACTGTGTATAGCATTAGGATTAGTTGTTGGGATGTTTTAAATATATGCTTCATGCTATATTGTAGACACCACTTTTCTAATTATAAAAGTTACAATATATATCCAATATAAATATTAAGTGTTTAATGATAAAATGATCCTAATACAGGGTATCATAGAAGTCCTTTAGTTGGTTTCCCCAGCTCTCTTTTTCTCTACAAAACCCTTCCCCTACTTTTATTCCCAACCCATCCTTCCAGAATATGTGTATTCTTCTTGATGGGTTTTTAGCATTGTATTAGGGGGTAAACAGTCTTTACTATAGTAATCAAATACATGAAAAACCAAGTCTATATAATTCTCTTTCATTTTCAAAATCAAGAGGTAACTGTGGCTAGTGGATAAAGGCCTCACCTGTATCCTAGTCAGGAAGGCTAATGTACAGGTCCTGCTTCTGATACAAACTAATTATGAGTTTATCAGCAAATCAATTGACCTTTCGGGATCTTTTAAGTAACTCTCTAAGAGAATATTATATTTAATTAGAAACAAATTGATGGTATGCATACACTGGAGGCATTTACATATAAGGGATTCACTTTGGTGGAATTCTAGATTTGAACAATTTTCACAAACCTAGCTGTACTGATTTTGTTCATGCAAAATATAATTTTATATAATATATAAAATATAATCAATATTTATGTAAATGATAAAAATTTATTTCTTTTTTCAGTGACAAACTCTATTCCTTTAGTGAAGAATTTTAAAAAGTCTAAAATCAGTGAAATTAAAATATTAATTCCATTTTTTCTTTCCTAAGTAAATAGTTTATAATACCAGTTTAGGCATTATATATTAAAATCATTTGCTAGATGACAGAGTGGATTGGCCCTGGTCAGGAAGACCTGAGGTCAAATTTGACATTAAGATGCTTACTAGCTGTGTGACCCTGAGCAAGTCACTTACTTATCTCTTTGTGTCTCACTTTCCACAACTGTAAAATGGAGACAACAAGAGTATCTACCTGCCCTGGTGGTTGTGAGGATCAAATGATTAAATATTTATTAGAAGCTTGACACCTGGTAAGTACTTAATAAATCCTCGTTTCCATTTCTTTGGGTACTCAAAGGATGCATCTAAGTATCATTGTAGCCAAAATCCTCAGAATCAGAGAATCAAAAAAAAAATCACCAAATGACAAGGTCTCCTTAATTTAGTGCATTAAGACTTTTCATTTTTGAAGCAGGTGCTTTCCCTTGTACCACATTTAAAAGCTGAGTAAAAGTATTCAGTTTCTCATAAGGCAAAGGGCAGCTGAAATTTTCAAAGACTTTTCTCCAAGTATCAGTTCTACAGCCGTAAATTAAGAGTATTCACTTAGTTAAGTGGCTGCATTATGTAAGGCCAAGTGATGTCATTTTCTGGTTTTGCTGAAGTCATCTGTTTTCTTCTTACTTGTAAGTGCAGTTTCAGATTTCCATTGGGTGCGTTTTCCCTCCCTTCGTGGCTTTATGTTTTCCTTAAGATGATAGTCCATTTTTCATGGTTGTATTTTTTATGTTTCACTCTT
The DNA here is from genome assembly GCF_027887165.1 of Monodelphis domestica. NCBI lineage: Eukaryota > Metazoa > Chordata > Mammalia > Didelphimorphia > Didelphidae > Monodelphis > Monodelphis domestica. The sequence continues at coordinate 158,824,682 of NC_077234.1, forward strand.
ACCTGTTGTTATAATGGATGTTTTACAATTATTCTGATTGCTCAGCATTTCCTGACTGCTATAAAAATGTCAGTTGAAAAATGTTGCTTTGGAAAAAGCCCTGGATTTGGAGTCAAATGACTTTTGTTTCAATCTCAGCCTCACTACTTATTACCTTTGGATAGCTTATTTGGGTGCCAGTTTTCTCATCTACAGAGTAAGTAGGTTCAATTAGATTTTGGTTCAGACCTGTTCCAGCTCTAAGTCTTATGAATCGACAATCACCCTAAAGTGTCAGTGGTAGCATAGAAGCCATAGAAAAAAGAAAGATAAAAACCAGTATTTATATAGTGATTAAGGCTTGCAAAATGCTTTCCGAATAATAGCTCATGTCATCCTCACAACAACCCTGAGAAGTAGATGCTGCTATTATACTTATTTTGCACATGAGGGCACTGAGGCAGGCAGAGGTTGAGTGAGTTGTCCAGTGTCTGAGAGTGGATTTGAACTCAGGTCTTCCTGACTCAAGGTCCAAAGCTTGAGGTTGCCTAAAATTCAATTTGACATATCATTTGTATTCATAAATGTTTACTTAAACCATATTTCTTGTTTTTTCCTGTATTCTAAGGGAACACAAGAACCAATCCTCATGAATACAACCAAATAAAAATAATAAAAAGCTATTATCATAATAGTACATGTTGTTACGCGTTATATTATAAAGAAGAGGTACATAGGACAGCATTTCATCCTTCAATTTCCTTCATTCCCCGTCTAATCTTTTATACCATGTGTACATTCTTGATTTCAAAATTGTTTTGAAAAGCATTATCAGCAATAACTTGAGCAAAAGAACAAATGAGGAAATCATTCATTGATTATTCTTTGCAGAGCTCCAAGAATACTGTCCTTGGCCTCACAAGGCTCTTGTTCTTTTTTTTTTTTAAACCCTTATCTTCCGTCTTGGAGTCAATACTATGTATTGGCTCCAAGGCAGAAGAGTGGTAAGGGCTAGGCAATGGGGGTCAAGTGACTTGCCCAGGGTCACACAGCTGGGAAGTGTCTGAGGCCAAATTTGAACCTAGGACCTCCCATCTCTAGGGCTAGCTCTCAATCCACTGAGCTACCCAGCTGCTCCCAAGGCTCTTGTTCTAATGAAGGGAGATGACACATATGGGAGGGTCCACTTGTAAGTCAATTAGAATCTTCCTCTGTAGAGTAACAAAACAAATAGATGACTATGAAACATCTTCCATTTCATTTACAGTAGTAAAATCATATAGTTTTCTGATGTCAAAATAACTTGCACATAACTGGTACCGCCAAAGGCTGATATGACCAGAAAATGAGATGGGCTGCTATGTATCTAGTGAAAGATAGTAGATGCACAACTCGAGGACTTCACTGGTAGAAAGGAAATATTAAAAAGACCAGAGAAAGCTCACAGAACATTTGGTAGCTCGTGTATGGAAGATATACAGATAGCTGTGCATAACAATCCCCAAAGAAGCAGTCATTCAGAGAATTTCTATCTCGGCTTCTAGGTAAGAACTAGTCATACAGTGACTTAACAGATCCTAGAAGCATAGAAGCAATTTAAAGAATATTAAAGCTAATTTTATTTCTGAGTAATGAGTTTAAGCTTGGGGGGAAGAACTTCTAGCAATTGCTCAGGAGAGTACAGAGTAGGAAGAAAACTGGACTTAGGTTCAGAAGACTCGGGTTCAAATGGCTTGCTAGATATATAACCTTCGACAAATAATTTTAAATCTTTAAAATTCACTTTCATTCTGAACTTAAGAAACATCAAATAAAATTAATATTCTGTAAAAATTGTATAGGAAAAAAGGTTGTACACCTACTGCTTACTCTTGTTTTAAACCCTTACCTTCTGTCTTAGAATTAATACTGTATATTGGTTCTAAGGTGGAAGAGCAGCAAGGGCTAGGCAATGGGGGTTTAAGTAACTGCCCCAGATTCACATAGCTAGGAAGTGTCTGAGTTTAGATTTGAACCTGGACCTCCCGTTTCTAGATCTGTCTCTCAATCCACTGAGCCACCCAGCTGCCCCCTGCTTATTCTTTTAAGACTGTAATAGCTTCAACTTTTAACTTTCAGTGTTATCCTGTATGTCTGTGCTTCTTTCTAATCATGTTTGGTTCTCCTCTGTGCATTTTTAAAAGGTACCTCTTTTCTTTCTTTCTATTTATCCCAATATCTTCATCTTCCCTATAAAAAAGAAACTCTCCGTAACAAATATGTATAGTCAATCAAAATTGATACCTGCATTAACTGTGTATGAAAACTATTCTTTATATTGAGTCTATCACCTCTCTGTCTGGAGATGAGTAGTATGTTTTGTCATCAATCCTTTGAAATTATAAAAGGTCATTAAATTGATCAGAATCTTTTAGACTTTCAGTTATTTTTCCTTATAATATTGTTATGGTATAGATTGTTCTCTGGTTCTGCTTGCTTTACTTCATATAAATTCATGTAGGTCTTCCCAGGTTTTTCTAAGATTATAATCATTTCATAGGACTCAATAAAATTCTCTAAGGATAGCATGTTTTGTTTAGCACTTCCCAAATAGCCTTCCCAACCTCCTTAGTTTCCAATTCTTTGCTACTACCAAAAGGAATCGCTATATACAATTCTATACCTATCGGACCTTTTTGTTCTTTGACAGTTTGGAGAAGAGGACTAGAAATTGTGTCACTGAATCAGTATGCATACAGAGTTTAGTGACTTTGGGGCCATAGTTCCAAATTCTTTACCTGAATGACAAATACAAGTCAGAGGTTCATGAACAGTGTACAATTTCCTTATTTTTTTCTATAACCCTTCTAATAACTATCTTTTTTTGTCATCTTTGACAATTTCATAAATATGGAGCAAAATTTTAGTTGCTTTAATTTTGTTAATTTTTTTCAGTTGTTTCAGTTGATGACTCTATTTGGGATTTTGTTGGCAAAGACACAAGAGTGATTTGCCATTTTCTTCTCTGACTCATTTTTTAGAAGAGAAAATTGAGACAAGTAGTTTAGATGACTTGTCCTGGATCACACAGCTAGTGGGTTTTTCAGGCCCTATTTGAACTCCGGTCTGACTCAAGGCCTGGCACATTATCCACGGCATCATTTAGGTGCCTTTTCTGTTGGTTGTCTCTCGAACCGAGGATGACAATTGTCTTTGTGCGTTTTTGTGCACAAAGACACCTGTGCATGAAGATTTAAGTGGAAAAGTCGATGCACAGAGACAGTCCCACTCTCTCAGCGTTGGAAGCCTGGGTCCAGTGGCATGAAAAGTCATTACACCTGGAGACTTCCTCAGCTGCGTTGGATGGCCGTGTTGTCTTTTGTGCTCCATCACTCCCTAAGCACTCCACAGTGCCTTGCTGCATCGCCATCTCAGCCGTTGAACCTTCTTGTTGGTTTCTTCCGCCTGTTCCACCGAAGCAGTCTTCACATGCTGGGTGAGCAAAGCCCTGGTTCACCAGGGGTCAACGACGACCCGATGGCTACCCTCACAAGGTTTAGCCGGCCTGTCGAAGCCATTGCCCGGGGTGTGGCCGCTGCCGCATGCTAGCAGCTACTAGGAGCCACAAGTGAGAGCTGGGTGTTAGGTGAGGGTCAGTGGCAAATCATTTAATCTTTTAGTATCTTAGTTCTTTATCAGTGAAAGGAGGTAATTGTACTAGATGATTTTCAGAAACTATTTCTTCTCTAACAATCAGTAATGGAAATTTTCATTTCATTGCCTATTGCTTCAAGTGGACCTGAGACTTTGAACCTGTCTTTTGTGATTCAAGTCTATTTGTTGAAATATTATCAATTAGAAAATGTTTACGCAAGATAAGTAATAGAAATCACTGGTTTTTCTTATCATTTTTATAAATCATTTGTAATCACACACAAGGTAAAGTTTGAGATCAATGATGTTTCATTAAATTTTGTCTTCAGAATTCTATAATTAATTCATCTTTTTATCAGATACACAAGAGACTCGGTATCAAAGTAGCTCCATGAGCTTCTTTGTCTCAATTCTGCAGCAGAAAAGTGATTTAAAACTGAAGAGAGATTGCTAAGAGCTCTGACTTGGAGTCTAAAAACCTGGCTTGGAATCTTGATTTTTCCAGGACCATCTAATTTTGTGACCTTGGGAAAAATCAGTTAAATTAGGGGAGCTTCAGTTTCAAACAGTCAACAAATAAGCCAGGCGCTGTACTGGGCTCTGGTGATACAAGACAAAAATGAGTCTCCATCCTCAAGGAAAAACTTATACTTGTATGTAAATATAAAATATATGTAAAGTAAATACCAGGTAATTGGGGTATAGGGGAGATAATAGCATTATGTTGTAGTTATCAAAAATAATATCAATGAGATACAAAGTGGCCTTCTAGAGAACAATGTACTCTCCCCCCCCCTTACTTTCTATCTTAGAATTGATATTAAGTATTCATACCAAGGCAGAAAATGGCACAGGTTAGGCAATTAAGGTTAAGTGACTTTCCCAAGATCACGCTGTTAGAAGTATCTCAGGTCACATTTGAACCCTGGACCTCTGGTCTCTAGATCTGGATTGCTCTCCACTGGGTTGCCTAGATACTCCTATCGTACTCTTCTTCTGGGTAATCTAAATTGTTTGGTTTTTGTTGTGGGGAGGGGAAGCCACATATTTACTAGTGTACCAAGTACAAGTCATCTGAATGAGTGAATATATTACTTTCACATCCTATTTCCTTAGCATTTCATAAAATGTTTCCCAGGTTTGGTGTGTCTCAGAGGCCAAACAATATTTTGGCGATTCATTTCCATAGCAATTTCAATAGCATTGTTTTTGTAAAACATTCCTTGGCTTCTATTAGTTGTACAGCCTATAATTAAGTTTCCCCACTAGAACTAGGTTATGTGTGGGAAAGCATATAAATTAGAGGTTAAGGCTAGATATAAATTCAGGAAATTTAAGTGTCAAAGATACTGACAATAGTGATTACATAGAAGGCAGAATAAATACCGATATTATAGCTTACAATTTATGTTTGGCAAAGGGCGTTTATAGTTATGTGCTTTTTTGTGAGAGAAAGAAAAAAATCTTTCGTGTTGGCTTCCAATTTTCTGTTGTTAGTATTTTTCCCCTAAAGTTGTATCTATCAAAAAATTCGCAACCACTAGCTGCCTTAGAAAATATTTCTCAGAAGTATCCTTTCAACTTTCTTGGCTTCCTCTTCTCCAAAATATGGGAGTTATCTAAATGTCTCTAAGTACCCATCTATATAGGTTAGATTTTTGTGGTCCATTTTCAGAAAACAAAGTTAGTCTTTCTTTTCTTTGTCCAGACTTTGGGTTTTATTGGTATAGAGAACTCCTGGGTCAGGAAACTTTCTCAATGAATGGACGGTTAGTCTTGGAGAGTGGTCATGGCCATGGCAAGGTTAAGTGATTTATCCAGGATGACACAGCCAGGCTGTGTCAGAGGCAGGAATTGAACCTAGCCCTTCTTGACTCTAAGCCCCACTATACCATACTACTACTTAAAAAATATAATTTCAGTGAAGTTTGGCAAAAAGGGCCATCCATTGTCAGACTCTACATCCCTATTTTAGGCATACGTTAAAGGGAGTGCCAAAAGTCTTTGTATAGTTTTTGACTATTTTTTTAAAAATACCTTAAAGGGGGAAGCTGGGTAGCTCAGTGTGTTGAGAGCTAGGCCTAGAGACGGGAGGTCCTAGGTTCAAATCTGACCTTAGACACTTCCTAGCTGTGTGACCCTGGGCAAGTCACTTGACCCCCATTGCCTAGCCTTTACCATTCTTCTGCCTTGGAGCCAATACATAGTATTGACTCCAAGATGGAAGGTAAGGGTTTAAAAAAAATACCTTAAAACTGCACTACAACTTTTGGGAACCCTATATCAAGTTCTCTTCAATTCAAAATCTAATTCAAAAATCCTATAAGTTATATGATTCACAATATTAAGTAACAGGATTGATTCAGTGTGTGGTACTTTAGAGTCATGGATTATAGGTCACATGATTAAAATGAAATAGAGAAGAATCTACATCCTTATTCTTATTTTCAAATAGGGAAAGCAAGGTAAGAATGTGATGTGTTGATATAATCAGGTAGCAAACTCAGACAGAAAACTTAAATTTTAAGACTACTTCTCTCTCACCCAAAAGTCACCAATAAAATCATTTTAACACAAAGAAGAAGGAGATATTTTTTTCTGGTAAACAATAATAACAATAATAGCTAGCATTTAGATAGGGCTTTAATTTTTGCAAAGTACCTTACATTTTTTTCTCTCAACATTTCATTTTATTCTCTCAACAATGCTGGGAGATGGCTATTATTATTAACCCCATTTTACAGATGAGAAAGCTGAGGATATCCTTGATTAAGTGATTTGCCTACAGCCATGTGGCTAAAAAGTATTGGAAACTGAATCTGAACTCCAATCTTGCTGACTCCAGATCCAGAGTCTAATATGAATACTTTCATGTTGCAACAAAATTTCTATTCCATATATTTTAAGGCAGCATCTAAGTGTAAGATTATTATTTGCAACATGCCCTGAAATATCTCGAGAGTACAGTGGCATGCTGATTTTTTGCCCTTTAAGATAAAAGGCTAAATTTTGCCTTTTAACATGAAATATTAATTCATTTTAAATTCAATTTAATTTCATTCAACAAGCATTTATTAAAGACCTACAGAATGCCAAGCAAGCACTAATCATAATGATTCACATTTACTGTGTAAACTCAAAACAGCCCTATGAGAATGGTAGTGCAAATATTATTATCCCTAGGTGACAAATGAAGAAACTGATTCAGAGGCATCAACCAAGACTCCTTTTTTTCCCTATTGCAGTGGTACATATTTTAAGCATCAGATTGTACATTATCGAAAAGGTTCTATTAAACTATTATTGTGATTAAATTAGTGATTATAGCCCCCTTTGTTGACTCCTCCAGAGTCAGAGTCAGAGATGAGATTTGAATGCAAGCCCTCTGATTTGAAATCAAACACTGCTTTCTCATGAACCCTACTGGAATTACAGAAGAAGTGAATGCAACTCTGGTCAAATTACTGCTAGAACTGTGGATACAAAGCAGTATTTCATGAGTGACTCTACATAGTACTTTCGCATGTTGTTTCCATAACTTAGGAACTGAGAAGTGATCTCGAAATAATCTGTTTATTGTTTGCAGCTCATAGTTTAATGTGATGGAACAACACTGTGTTGATTAAGTAGACATGAACCTCCTTAGTTATAGGAAATTATAGCCAGAATTAATGAATTTCAAATTGTTAGCCAATCCAGTTCCCATAAATATTGTGGAGAAAGAAGTAGCAGGCCTATCTACACAAATTTTCAAGGCAAAATTATCCTGTGACTAGAAAAAGATTTAGAGCACAATTATGGCTTCTAAAATATAAGTACTTAAGAAGAAACTTACCATATGTTTAAAATTATCTGTGACTGCATTTATGATCTGTGATAAGTATATATTTTCTGGAATGCAACTTTAAAGGTTTTCTGTTTTATTTTTATGGCATTATTGTGCAGTTCACCTCTAGCAATTTATAATAGGGCTTTAAAAATTCAAAAAATAAAGTAAAGATTTTTATTCTACAACTGTGAGTAGTAATTTCACTTTACATAAAATGCTAACTCATGCCGGTGAAAACACAAATAATTTTAAATGACAGATTTCATAAACCAGATTCTGGGAACATTTTGTGAATGCAGCTCTGTAATGCCTAATGCAAATGCTTATTCAGGTTTTAATGTTGATTCACATAATTAAAGTAGGAATGACAGTAACATAGTAACTCTGGTGAGAGACTTGGAGATCTCTCAGTGAAATGATAAGAAAATTTCTTAGGGTTCTAAAGGTCCTTTTTAAAATATCTTAAGCTCAAATCAAATGGAGAATCAAAATGAAATACTAGAAAACATACTAGATTTAAGTCAGAAGGTATACATTTTAAGCCCCAACGCTCCCACTGACTATTAGTATGACTAGGCAAATCTCTTACCTTCTCAGAGTCAGTTATTTCATCTGGAAAATGGGAACCTTAATGTTTATACCACTTAACCTTGCAAAGCACTTTGTAAACTCTTTTCAATGTTATATTAACACACAATCTCATTATTGTTGAGTCATGATGCAAAATGTGATAGCACTCAATCAGCAAATATTTATTAAGTATTTACTTTGTGTTGTGAACCATCTACTGGGAATACAAAGAAAAGCAAAAAAAAAAATAGTCCCTACCATCAAAGAACTTAATCTTTTTTTTTTCTTTTTGCCTTTTAGTCTTCACTAATTTTACTTTTTTCATTCTCTCAATCTCCAATTCTTCTTAACAGTTGATATAGATAGGTTTGGCCAAGCAAAACAAATTTTCACATTGAGCATATTTAAAACAAAACAAAAGCTATTTCTCAATCTGTATTCTGAATTGATCCTTTCTCTAACAGGGTCGGTGGCATGAAATAACATGAATTTTCTGGAATTGTAATTAGTCAGTATCTTGCTCAGGGTTCATATATCTTTAGAGTTGCTTGTCCTTATAAAATTGTTGTTACAGTATAAATTCTTCTACTGGTTCTGTTCACTTCATTTTGCATCACTTCATGTAAGTCTTCTCAAGTTTCTCTGAAATGATCTCCTTCCTTATTTCTTACAGCACAATAGTTTTCCATCAGATTCATACACCATAACTTGTCTGGCACTTCTCCAGTTGATGGGTACTTCCTCAGTTTCCAATTCTTTGTCACTATAAAAAGAGTTACCATTAATATGTTTGCATATATTTGGATGGATCTTATATTTTAATGGCAGGGAAAAACTTATACATAAAGTTCTATAAAAGATACAATAAAGTAAATGGAACATAATTTTAGAGGGAAGGTAACTGTAGCATCTTGGGCAGTGGGACAAGGAAATGTTGAAAATGTTGGTGAAAGTAAGGAGGATTTGGGAGAAAAGCTGTATTAGGAACCCCATAGCCATGCTACTGCACCAGTGTTGTAAAGCCACCCTAAAAGAGCCAGAAAAGAATGGGAAAGAAAGTGATTGACAGTATTTCAACATAGAATAGGAGAGGAAGAGACCTCACTCCTCAATGGAAAAATCAGTGGCAGAGTTATAACTAATGTGGTCTGACCAAGAACTTTCTGACTTAAAAAGAAAATATATATATGTATATGTGTATATATGTATATACAACTTTTACATAATTAAATCCAAAATGTAATTTAAATGCACAGATTATCCTAAAGATGGTTCCACCTTTGAATTAGTGTCTACCATGTTCAGGATTGAATGAATCATTGAAGAAATAAAACATTTATTAAGTGCTTACTATGTGCAAAGCACTATGCTACTGCTGGAGATAGGAATTCAAAAGTAAAGCAGTCTCTGCTCAAGAGCTCATATTCTAATGGGGGAGACTACACATATGGAAGGTTTCAGTCTCAAGTCAGATGGAAAGGTCCCATGGTTCCTAGGGTACAGTAGCAAAGCAGATGGTAATGTATCTAATTTAATTTCCACTGATAAATATCACTCTCACTCAGGCACTGATGACACCTAAATGTTATAAACTGGATGAAGCATCACAGAAAGAGCATTCATCAAGGGCAGGTGACTTAATTCCAAGACCCAAGTCTCTATTAACTATATAACTGTAAGCATGTTATTAAACCTTTTTACGCATTCATTTCCTCATCTATAAAATGAATAAGGTGGACTAGTTGATTGCCAAGGTCACTTGCAGCTATAACTTTATATTTTAAGCTTTAGTGCAAGAGTTCAAAATATGTCATCCAGGACATGTAGGATTAGAACAGGGGTGGGTGGGCAGGTGATGTTGCAAGAGTGTGGCACAATGGAGTCTCAGCTCAAGAGTTTTCTAACACCCATAGTCATATGTAAAATGTGAGCCCAGTTTCCTATTATGTCATGGGAAAGCATTCCCATTGGCTCTTCCCCAAGAATATGTGTGATGTTAAAATATGCAGAAGAATCCCACTTGAGTAAGAACCTCTCCTCCTCCCCAAAGGATTGATGGAATCCCATGGATCAGAGTCAAACAGGATTGAAAGCCTTGGATAGTTTGCCACAGAGCCATAAATAAAATGAAGCAATGGAGACTTTGTCTTCTCCAGGAATTAAGAAGATCAGGGGTTAATCAGTGACCGTTCTTCAGGGGCATGTTCTGGACTTACCTTGGAGATAAGCTACCCACTGTCCCAACAGTAGTAGTCCATAGAATCATAGATTTAGAGCTGGAAGGGGTATTAAACTCACAAAACTCAACACCCTCATTTTACAGATAAAGAATTGGGGCCCTCAAATGCTGTTATTATGATAAACCACCTAGTCACATAGTGAGTGGCTGAGACAGCTTTTAAACCCAAGTATTTCTGACATTAAAGCCAATATACTATTCACTATACCACACTGTTATCTAGAGAAAGTTCTCTTTTTATATTGTACTCCTCTGCCTGGAAATCTGCATCACGCCTTTCACTTGGTGTATTCCTGTCATTTCTCCTACTCAGAGAGGGAGATTCTAGGGTCTCTCTCTTCCCCACCAGAGAACAGTTTCCTAGAGTTTCTATCTCCCCCCCATTTTGGGGGGGCCTTCCTGAGATCAGATTTCTAGCTCTTATTATTCTAAATATTTATCAGGTCTTTCCACCCTGCTAACCCCCCACATAACATCCAGCATCCAACAATATTATCAACTACTTTTTCTTCAAGCCAGAAGCAACTAAAGAAGACATACATGCCCATTTAGAATGGTGTGAATTGAGGAATATCAAATAACATTACAAATACCCAATTCTGTACCTTTTTCTAGGCAGCTAGGGAGCACAGTGGATAGAGCAACAGACATAGAGTCAGGAAGACCTGAGTTCAAATTTGACCTCAGACACATATTAACTGTGTGTCCTTAGGCAAGTCACTTAACCCTGTTTGCCTCAGTTTCCTCTTCTATAAGATGAACTGGAAAATGAAATGGCAAAGCACTCTAGTATCTTTGCCAAAAAAACAAACAAACCTCAAGTGGGGTCATGAAGAGTCAGATATGACTGACCTGACTGAATAAGAAAAATGCCCTTTCTTCAGCTGTCCATGAAATTGCACTCTCTTCCTTTCAAGATAGTCAACAAAAACGAGTCTACCTTGTGGAAAATTGGTATTAAAAGTATGTATAGAGTTGTAGATTTACAGCTCACTGGAACCTTGGGTCAGGTCATAGGATCATAATGTCCTGAATTCAGAGCTGGTAAGAATCTTTAAAAATTACCTAATCCAACCCCCTCGTTTTGAAGATAAGGAAACTGAGGTCAGATAATTTCCCCAAAGTTACTCAGGTAGTAAATGTCAGAGTCAGGATTAAAACCCAGATCCTGAGACTTCAAGTAGAACACCTTTGGCACTGTGCCACATTATTATCTAAGAAAGAAAATTATTTAAACCTCTCCCTTTGGAACACTAAAATCAGAAGGGATTTAATAGCTTTCCTCGAGTATCAGAAAACCTGTCATTTGGAAGAAGGATTAGGTATATTTTAATTGTCCCTTAGAGATTTTATAGATAAAAAAAGGTAGGCTCATGGAAGTTTATGACTTGCCCCAAACCACAGAGGTAATAAGAAGACCCAGCGTTTGAACTAAGACCTTTTAACTACAAAGCCATTGTTCTTTCCACTGCACTATCCTGTAAGGTATCTTGTTTTTAGTAGTCTTCAGTCAGAGGCTATATAACCACTTGTAAGAATGTTGCAGAGAAAGCTCCTTTTTAATATGGGTTGGATGAGATGTCCTCTCAGGGCCCTTCCAACTCCGAAATTCCAAGTTCAATTTGTTTATGCAGTTAGCTAGTCATCACTTTATCAGATGTTGAAAAATGGCAACGTTTTTATTACACATCCTGTGGCCGGCTATTCCGCCGCTATTCAGCCCTTCCCATGAATGTATTTCCAGAAGTGGTAAGCCAATGCCTGGGAGTTGCTCTTAGAATTCCTGACTTTTATGAATAGGCAGCAGCATATCCAAAATTAAGGATGGGCCCACTGGAATCCCCCCAAACACACAATACACTCCACAACCATTAAAGATTTCCTGGTATTTCCATTCCATTTTTTCTTGGTGTCTCTCCTGATTTTAATGTTCTTTTAAGATTCTTTCAGAAGATATTGTCAAACCAAAGACATTTTATTCTATTTCTCATCATACCATTCAGCCACATGCATAGCACTGCTTACTCCTCCAATGACTTATGAGACAAATGTAGGAAAGGGTCTAATAGTCTTTTCCTTTCCTTATATGTACAGAAGCAAAGGAAGACCTCGTGTACTCTGATATTCTATGGCAAAAAGGATGGAAATCGAAGTGATTTTGAGAGCCAGTCCAGGAAATCAAAGCTGTAAGAAAAATATAGGAATGTAGAAACATGCCACTTAAGTGATTCATTCAGCTTTCATTTGAATACCATTACTATTCATGCTTTAAGAATTTCAGAGACCGTCATAAAGTTAGACAGATATTCGTTTCAGTCTTTTTTCTCCCCTTGCCACAAAATACCAGCTAATGCTAGCAGGAATCATAAAGTAAAAATTTCCAGATATTTCAGCCTTATCATGAGACTTAAAATGCATTTTTCTATAATAATAAATATCATCTTATCAGAATCTCACAATTCTGTGAATTATGAGATATCATCATCCCCATTTCACATTGAAAGAAACTAAGACAGACAGAAGTTAAGTGACTTGCCCAAAGTCACACAGGTAGGAGTTCAGATTTTGGCTCCAGGTTTAATACTCTATGCACCATTTCCCATTTCCCCCTCATTAGGAATGACAAACATGTATATAGGTGATCTAAAATCATAGTATATATAAAATATTTTGCATTTCTACTGAGTATATACTGTCTATAAAACTTTGAGATAGTTCCTCTGGGTCACAGTTTAATAAGAAAATTAATAGTCATTAATAATAACTGCCCATCTCACAGACATATTAGAAATCTTAACATGATATATAAATGTGAGTTACTAACAATGAGACAAAAAATGTTCGATCTTCATGGTCAGGAAATAAGGAACCTTTTTTCTAGCCTAAAAGCCAAATTTCAGAGGGAACAGAAACACTGGACACCAACAGATTTAAATAATGTTCTCCATTCTAGATCTTAGACCAACTAGCTAAACCAGGTATGCATAATTAAGACACAAAAGCAATCTTTTTTTCTGAGAGCCACAGTAAGAAACTAGTTATTAGGCCATTCATCATCAGCTGAAAACCACATTCCTATAGAAAATGCCAAAGTATATACTACACAATTAGTAACAACGATGTAGCTGGCATAGCTCCCCACACACTCTAAAGCAGCTGTTAAATTCATCCAGCTCCCAATATTTCTGAAAACAATCCAGGGTTGTTGAGGATTTTTTTACACAATGATAAATTAGAAAGAGTCCAATGCTGATCAACATTTTTAAATGATTTCTTAAATAGATCTGTCGACTGTGAAAATAAGGAAGAGCCTTAAAGATCATCAAGCTCTTACCAATCACTATAAAAACATACTTCTGGACTTAACAAAGACCCAAGTTCATATCTTTAGGTCTTTGCAATAGTTAATATTCTGTGGCTTATGCCCTTACTCAAGGTTTCCCTTAGGAACATCTGTATCTGACTAATATCTAGCTCTCAATGACCTTGCAAGCATCAAGATAACAAGTTTGGTATAAAGAACAAATTTAATAGATTTGAGAAAAAAGAATGAGATCATACTTGAATCCATAGGCAGTTAGGAAAATTCTTCCATTTGGTCACCCCAACTTCTTCCCAGAGACCTCTTCAAATTTGTAACAGGACCCTGGAGTTGAGCCCCTGCCAAGCTGGGAAATGACTTGGGATCAAAAGGAAATCATTCAGAATCATTACTGCTCTCAGCCTTGCATCTCTGTAACCCACTTGATTCACAATATCCTTGAAGGACAAGGGTCAGGTTTGTTCATCCACATTCATTGAAGTTAAGTGCTACACGACACTTTGGTTCCAGATCCACCTTTATTCCTTTGCTGCTATACCAATCTCTCCTTCCCTTTTGTTGACTGATGGGTCACCTCAAGGTTTTCTAGCTCCATGTTGAACATGGGCCACATCTGGCCCAAGCACAAATGGTGTCACCAAATCTTCCACTTGGTTGAAATCTAGAGGCTCTGTTGTTCTCTTATATTGTTACTACTACCAACTGTGCCCCCATAGTTGGCATTTATTTTCCATTGTAACTCACACAAAACTGCCTCAGCAATTGTAAGAGATCTTTTAGGGTGAGCCAGCCTATGGCCAACCTACTTTGTTCTTTTGTTATTGAAGCCAGGAACCCCAACACTCAAGCTATTGTGCAAACCTTTATCAACTTGCCTAGACCAAGTGCTGGTCCTCTCTCCTCCCTCTTAGCTGAGGCTGGATGATGAGATTCCACCGAGCCATTCCCTAACTCAGAACTCCACGGCCACTGCTAAAACCCTGCCATGGTATTGGAGGTTTTAGACCTCTCCATATGACTCAGTTGTTCTCACTTTAGAGATGAAGAAACCAAGGCTCAGAGGGGAGAGTATAGTTGTGTGCCTGTATCCACAGATTCGGGGGACTACTTGTTCATTTATCCCTGGTTAACCATCAGGCATGTGGGGAGAGATGAAAGAAATTGGAAAATTTCAGAAAATTTTCAAAAATTAAGGATTCATGGAAGTTTTAACCACAGGCCAAGAGAGTATGCTAGCTTGATGAAGTCTGCCATCCCAGAACATGACTCATCTCCCCTTGTTCCTGTTCCCACGCTCCCCGGTGAAACTCACTTCCACTCAGCCTCAGCTGCTCTCACTCTTCACATTCATTGTGGCATTATCACAGTGCCTTTATTTAAGAAAGTTCTTATTTCCTGTAACAATGGCCCTAAAATGCAAGAGTAGTGATGCTGGTAGTACTCTTGTGCCTCTATATCTCCTGATTCAGTAATCCACTGATTCATGGTGTCTGCTTATATTTGTGATTTCAGCCATCCATAGCAGGTCTCAGATATATCCCCCATGGATACAAAAGCTCACACCAAATGACTTGCCCAAGAACACAAGGATTATTTTTTTGGTTGTAAGGATAGATAGATAGATAGATAGATAGATAGATAGATAGATAGATAGATAGATGGATGGAGAGAGATGGATGGATAGATAGATAGATAGATAGATAGATAGATAGATAGATAGATAGATAGATAGATAGATGGATGAAGAGAGAGATGGATGGATGGGTGGATAGATAGATAGATAGATAGATAGATAGATAGATAGATAGATAGATAGATAGATAGATAGATATTTTTTTAAACTCTTACCTTCCACCTTGGAGCCAATACTGTGTATTGGCTCCAAGGTAGAAGAGTGGTAAGGGCTAGGCAATGGGGGTCAACTGACTTGCCCAGAGTCACACAGCTAGGAAGTGTCTTAGGTGAAATTTGAACCCAGGACCTCCCATCTCTGGGCCTGGCTGAGCTACCCAACTGCCCCCTTTAAGTATATTTTAAAAGAAATTTACATCTCTAGGCAGAATGATTGGGTAGTATTGAACTTAGAATTAGGAAACCAGAATTTACATTCTGACTGAAATATTAACTGTGTAGCAGTGGAAAAGTCATTTAGCATCTTCAATCTATTTTTCCTAAAGAATTAAATGAGGGAATTGGATTAGATGATCTCGAAGATTCCTAGAAGGTCTCAATCCAATAAACTGTTCAATGCCCAGTGTGTTGCCTCCCTCTCAACTCCTGTTTAAAGATGGGCAAGTGGTGTTGCAAAAGGAATTAGAGTGACTTAGAATTATGAAAGGTCTTCTCCAAATTCACAGACCCCTCTAGTGCCTCTGAGCCACAAGTAGAACTCAAGGCTCCTGACTCCTTTTTCAATGTTATTCTTGTCGGTTATGTTACACTGCTTATTATTCCCACTAGTTCAATTCAATTCAGTTCATCTAGGATTTATTAAGCATGATATGGGTTTATGGTACAGAGGAAAGAATGCTGTGTTAGGAGTTGAGCAACTTGGCTTTTTTTCTGTCTTTGTTACCTTGGACAAGTCATGTAGCTTCCCTGTCCTGAAAACTCCTCACCTGTAAAACAAGGTTCAATGCAGTAGAGGGCCTTTGAAACCCCTTCCAACTCTGAAGCTCTGATCCTGTATATGGCAGACATTGTCTTAAAGACTCTAACACTTTTTTGGTGCTTGTTCTTGCTAAGCAAATCCTTTACATTTCCCCTATATCTCCATAGTTTTTCTAACTGCCCTAAAATTTAGTTGTCCCAGTAGAATCTGGTCTCTTGTGCTCACCTCAGTTTGGGGAGTTAATATGTCTCATTTATTCTAAAGAATTCTATGCACTCCTAAGCATGCCCATTAGTTTTACAAATGTACTACATTATTCATAAATGAGATGTCCTCTTAATATAGCTGGTAACGTATTGGTGTTTTTTATTGAGCCATTTATAATAAAATTATGGAAAGTTAAATAACCTTTAGAGAAAAACATGTATTTATCATTTTAGCAAAGCAATAACTGCTGCCTTCTCCTCTTCACTTGAACTGTAACATAGGGGCCATTTTTGTTCAAGAATTCATATCCCCCAAAATAATTTCTAAGCTGCCATTTAGGGAATTCCTCTCATCTTTGTGGTCTACTTTCTTTTCTTCCAAAAGTACATGAAGGCTTTGCCCATATGGTTCACTCAAAATTTTTCATAATCTAAAAAAAGGCTCTTTTCATTGAAAAAACTTTATCCTAATATTTTGTTTCTTTCCATATGCTCCCAATTACATATTGAGTAAAAAGCCGATAAACCACATGCTCATTGTCACTTTTCAACAGAGACACTGACACTGAAAAATGGGACTTAGAAGTCCTTCCCTGATTTCCAACAGTTTTCCTAAAAGTGATTGGCACAGACTTCAATGTCTAATGATAGTCAAGGCAATTACATAGCTCTCTGGAAAATGGAAGGCTTTGGAGTATTATTCTAACCAGGGGAATTATGTTCTTGCTAGCATGAAACATTCATTGGTAATGAAAATTCTTCAATGGGGTACTTGAAATTACATTGTGAGTCAACCTCATTTAACACAAGTTTGAGGCTCACAAATTTGCACTGACACATTCAATTAAATATCTTTGGAACTTGGCTTACACATTGAATGATTCCATTGTTTACTTGAATCAGGCTCCATATTAAAGAAAAGAACCATGCATAGTAGAAAGAGCTAGAGACTTGGAATCAAGAGGATGCAGTTTTGAATCCTAGCTCTGTCATTTACTGCTTGTGTGGCCTCGGACAAGTCATTTCATCCCTTTAGACTACATTATTAGTTATAACAGGTTCACCAGGTAGTTTTACATACACATCAAATTTCTGTCAGAAAAGATCATCCTTCAGTGAGATGAGTAAACATCTACACCCATGTGACTGGGAAGACAAAGGAAATTCAGGACAGAGAGAAGAACTGGCCATTTCTCTCTCTTCTTGTTCTCTCTCTTCCTTTTTCCCTATAATCTATTTCTTCTCCTCATCTCCTCTTCCTCCTTTTTCTTCTCTCATTTCTCTCAATTTACCCCTATTCTTCCTTCTTCTCATCTTTTCATTTCTCCCTCTATAACCTGTTTTTGAACTATCAGATTATTGCTCACTTCATAGAAGAGGATTTCCTTTTGTTTGTA
Organism: Monodelphis domestica; assembly: GCF_027887165.1. Classification (NCBI taxonomy): domain Eukaryota; kingdom Metazoa; phylum Chordata; class Mammalia; order Didelphimorphia; family Didelphidae; genus Monodelphis; species Monodelphis domestica. The sequence continues at coordinate 158,842,468 of NC_077234.1, forward strand.
CTAAATTTATTTCCTTTAACTCACTAGTATTGAGGATTTGGGGAAACACCAAAAAAAAAAGAAGAAGGAAAATGTTAATGTAGCTATCATATAAACTATTCCTGATTTCAAAGAATTCATTAATCTCCCCCTTCAAAATTTTTTTCTTAAAAACCTAAATCCCAAGTTTAAGTTATCCCCATGTGGAAGCCCTTTTCACTCTTTGAATCATCTTAATTGCTCTTACCAAGACATTTTCTAGCTCTGTCATATCTTAACTGAGGTAAGATGGCAATAAGTATGTCCTGTATTCCAGAAAGAAGATACACCATGATTTTGAACAAAGGTTAGCTAATGTTTTCTATTTTGTTTCATGTCCTCATTTCAATGATACTCAATATTTTGTTGGGTGTTTTTCTGTCCAGGAGACCAGCCATTGAACAGATTAATATCTCAGGAGGTAGTTTACGTCAAGATTCATTTCCTGAGTTGGCACTGGTACCTCAGAACCCATCTTCTTATTAGTAGAATTGAGATAATTTTTCACAGTGAAGCTTCTCTGACTTTGCTGCCCACTTCCATACCCTTGTGAGATTTTCCAGGTTTTTATCTCTGTCATCCTTTTATATTACTACTTGGAAAAGTTTAGTGCTTGCAAGATGCTTTATTGTCCTTGTTGATATCAGAGTGTAGCAAGCAGTATCCTAGTTAAGTCAGTTTTTTTTTTCTCTGCATTAACACTGTCCTCACCTTGCTCTCTCTCCTCTAATCTCAAGAAAAAATAAAAACAAGAATTTTTTTTTTCTTTTAGATAAACACATTATGGGGAATTTTTTTTCCTTTTCTCCATTCCTTGGGATCAACTAACAATTTACAATATAACTATACTTTGTGAGGAAGAACATGAAGTATTATGGGCAGACACAAGATTTAGATACCAAAGATCAGGGTGAAACTCTTATGCTTGCCCTTTAATTCATCTAAATTCAGTAAGCATTTATTGTGTGCTTCCTCTTTATTTGAAAATAAAGAAGTCAAAATGAAACAGTACCTGTCCTCAAAGTGCTTACATTCTGCTGGAAAGTCATAGGTAACTTCTCCTGCGGCTATAGAAAGATGACAATAACGCTCTAACATCCTTTCTAGTTCAGATGTTTTTTTAGATTTATGTATATATTCAGAAAAGGAACCGTGTGTTTTTGTGTTCTCTTTTGAAGCAAACATTTGTTAAAATTGTAGTCATTTCCTCGAAATTGATGTAACATTTTCCCAAGGATTTTGAAAATAAAAATTAGATTTTTAAAAGAATTTTGAAAATCAAAAATAAATAATATAAAGAACAAGTCAAAGAACTTTTGACTGAAACCATTTGAGGTCTCAATTTCCTAATCTGAAAAATGAAAAAGTAGAACTAGATTATTTTAAAGGCCCCCTTCATCTCCAGATGCTAGGATAATCTGTAATAATAGGATCATTTCAGCTTAATGTATTTACAGAATCCCAGATTTGTTAAGGACTTTCGACACTGAAAACTCCTCTCGCTTTTTTCAACAGTGTTACTGTAATTTGTACTTATTTTTATTTGAATTAGAAGATGTGAACAAGGTTGCAATATACTCTGCTCTTTTGCATTTTGGCACTACAAAATATTATTGGTATTGCAAAATGTTTACAAATGCAGTTTCTTAAATATATTGCTGGTAATGAAAAAAGCCTAATATGAACCCAAGCCCAGGATGAGGCCTCATTAATGTTTTTCTTTGTGTTACATGACTCACTACTATTTAAATTCGAATAACTGGATCAATGGAAATGTCTTCAAGGGTGAAGACACCAATAATGATTAGGAAGAGCAGATAAATATTTAGGTTTTCAAAACTATGGTCTCCATCCACTCGGGCTGCTGCCAATAGTGTCCATTAGTTCAGTCCATCCAGTCTCCACAAATTGTATCTCCTAACTCCTGTCTGGAACTGACTCTTTTTAAGTCAGAATTTTGAAACTGGAATGGCTCTTAGAGTTTATGTAATCCAACTCTCCTTTTATATAGAAGGAAACTGAGGAACAAAGACATTAGGAGTTTTGCTCTCCATCAATCACTTGGGAAGTTAGTGACAGAGCTAGAACCAGGTCTATACTCCCATGCCAATCTTGATGAAGAGGAGCTTGTACTGAAACTACCGAAAACATAGCCATGCTTATCTATATATTATTAAGGAACAAAAAAATCCTGAGCCCTCGTTTCAGGACTTGAAAAATTAAAGCAATTATGGAGAAATGTGTCCTGTTTTCTAGAGAGCTTTGTGTAAATCAATGAAATCACAAAGCTGAGCAAAGGAAAATTCCACTTTTTTTCTTTTACCAGTGGTCTTTGATGATCTTTGAAATATAAATGAACGAATGCAAAAAATATCTAATAAGCACTTACTTCATGTTAAAGATGGTGCTAAGCATGGTGGATACAAATGGAAAAGTTTGCCTTGTCCTTGCTCTTGGGAAAGACAAGACAGAAATTTCTGCTGTAGAGGTGGTGGAAATACACAGAAATCCTAAGGCAGGGGTAAGGCATGTCAAGAACCAGAGTACTAAGGCACTGTCAGTAGGTAGAACCAAATGGGGTTTGGGTGGCTTAGGAGTAAGGGAAAGAATAAAGATAAGGTAAGGAGGAAAGGGCACCCTTGGCCTTAGGTATAAAAGGAGAGATTTTGAACTTCTCTTTAGAGGCAAGTGTAGAAAAGAGGAAAAAGCACTGGATTTGTGATCATAGATCTTGTGTTTAAATTCTCAGCTCTGGTACTCTATAGCCTCTTGTAGCCTTGGGCAAATCATTTAACCTCTTTGTCTCTCAGCGTTCACATATTTAAAATGAGAACACTGGACCAAAATATCCCCTCTGGTTCTGAGTGATTCAGTACTCCAGGGAATCCATGATTTTATCAATGCGAATACTTATTTTAGCAGTGTAGATTGTAACCTATCTATACTCTCTTATCCTATATGATTCTTGTCTGTGTCTTCCCAGAAACTATACATAGATTTGTATGATGTTCTGAGTATCTGAGTCTTTTTTTTAAAAGAATTTCTTGGAAATTTCTTAACATTGTAGAAGGTCTTCTTAGAAAACGGAGTCCATTTGTTTCCTCATTTCTATCTTTTAAATAATGTCATTCCAAAGAATTCTTGTTATTTTCTCTATGAGGATATTGTTATATTCATTTTTTCTGGCGAGAAATCTTAAATTCACTCTGAATATCCCATCCATGAGGACTCCATAACAAAGGATTTCCAAAAGTGTTTGGAAATCTTCCCCTCTCTCCACCCCCAAATAAGTAATAATCACATCTGGTAGATAATTTAGGACTTTTCAGTATGTCCTATCCATATAGCTTGAAGGAATATAGTTAAAGTTGACATTAATATAAAAAGTAACAACATGAAACCCAAGATTTTATTCCATCATATTATAAAATGGTGATTAAATCCCAGCAAAAGAGCAGTTCATGAAAAACAAGACAAGAAGAAATGGACCTTAAATTCAGAGTTAGAAAAGACTTGAGAAGAAACAAGTCCAAAGCCCTCATTTTATAAATTAGAAAATTAAAGCTCAAAGATCTGACTTTCCCCCAAATCTTAAAGATTTTAAGTGGCAAAGCTGGGATTCAAACTCAAATCTTTTAACTCCAAATTCAGGGCTCTTTCTGCTATGCCATGGTTATGTTAAACTGTTCCATAAATACAAAACTACTAGAACAGTCATTCATCCTCTCTCCCTCCTGATGCCACTCAATACCTCATACTTGCAACGCAATGTGCTCAGCATGTGTTTTTGAAATTGAATGGAATGTGAAAACAAAATTTTGCTGATGTGAAAATTCTCATACAGGAAATTACCATAGAATAATAACAGAGCATAGGACAATAGTATGTAATAACGGTAAATTGTTATGGTATCCCCAGATGCTTTATCAAAACAAATTGAATAGCTATGTGCCTAGCTTTAAGAAAACCTAATATAAAATATCCACATTTGCAAGACTGATGATGGAAGTAATTATTTCCATTAAAGAAATGACCTCATTTAAGTATTAATTTTAGGACTCTTTGATAGTGTTTACCTTAGGATTCTATGTTTCATATGAAATATGACTATTCAAGATGGTATCTATTGTATAAAATGAGTTGTTTACTGTTATTATAATCTGGTGTTTATTTAAATATAATATTTTATGGTTTTTCAAGATATTTTACATATGTTACCTCATTTGATCATTTCAAAAACCTAAGGACAATCAAAACTTTATGAAATCTTTGTCACAGTATGTGGTCTTATTATAACATTGAACAATGTAGCATATCTCAAATCTTGGAATTTCAGTACAAGTTGAAGAGGCACAGATTTTTTTAATAATCAGTTATTAAAAATACAGTGTAAGGTACAAGCCACTGCTTTCCTTCCAAGTTTTTATGAAATAGATGCCCTTCTTAAAAATCATTTTCCAAAATGAGATAAGAGGGGAAAAATCCACTAAAATCTAGCTACGGGTCATTTGGCAAAAAATATAATCCATTCATACTGCTAGTTGGCTCTTTTTGAGAATACACATTAGTGCTTCCTTGTTTATCAGTACAGTTGTTACCACCAGCATATATAAAAGTTTATTTCTGTTTACATTGAAAGATAACACTCTAGACCATGTTTCTTCCTACCACACTTCCTAACATTTGTAAAACAAATGGGTGACCTACATGGTCTTTGATAAATCTTCCAGCATGAGAGAGGGAATGTCTGAGGAGTGCCTTAATGGACTTTATTTATAATTTTAGCCCAAACTTTGACCAAGACTTTTTTTCATCTGAGTTGGCATCGCCTTTTTAAGATTTTTTGATTACTATACACAAAACTCAGACCTTGATCTTCTGTCACTCTTTGAATCATGATACAGATTCTCCTCAGTGATCCTTACACACAGTCAGTTTTAATGACCTTTTATATGAAGTCAAAAGGCTATTCCCAATTGGGAGCCTCCATTCTAGGGTTTACATTCCAGCATGACATAAAATATTTGAAAATAAAGGGGCATAAGGTAGTCCAAAGCCTAAATTGAATTGACTATAACTGAGTCTTCTGTTACTTCTTAATGTGCTCTAAATTTGTAGAAACATCTTTTTTTTTAAGTGAAGGAAAGTTATTCAAATTTTAATCTGGGCTGAGAGTGAAAAGAAGAGATTTCCCAAATGAAAATATAAATGCATTATCATTAAATATGTATATGTGTGCTGTCAGATGCAGTCTTTAATGGAAATATCAGTCTGTTTACCAAAGCTGAGCAAGACAGATATCTGAGTGGGCTCACCTGCTATAGAATGTGCAGCAGAGGCTGTTTACTCCATCGCTAATACAGAAAGCAACAATCTTTGAGCAGTGTGGGTGTAAGGATGTTTAACACCACAACTGGGATTTATCCCCGTGTTTATTTAACCAAACTGAAGTGCTGAAGACTCTACATGTTTATTTCTAATCTCTTTACCAAAACAATTTACCGTCTGGGGTCTGTTTCATAAACAGATTTTGTGTATACTCCTCTTCAATACCATGTGTTTTATGTGTATGTGTGTGTGTGTGTGTGTGTGTGTGTGTGTGTGTGTGTTTTAACCCTGAGGGTTGAAGGAATGCCTATAATTTTAATTAGCTCCTCACTTATTTTTTATTTGGGAAGAAGGAATCGTTTTTTATTTCTTATACATTTATTTGTCTTTTTCATCACTACCCAAATATCAGGTATATTTCATTTCAATGTATAACCGAAGCTAGTATATCTTTTTTTTTAAGCCCTTACCTTCTGTTTTGGAACCAATATTTTATATTGGCTCCAAGGCAGAAGAGTAGTAAGGGCTATAAAATGGGGGTTAAATGACTTGTCCAGGGTCACATTGATCTGAACCCAAGACCTCCCATCTCTAGTCCTGGCTCTCCATCCACTGAGCCACCTAATTTCCCCCAAATATTATATCTTAATTCAAATCCTTAAATGTTCAAATGATTGAAGGTTCTCTGGTCTCGTTAACTTAGATATTCCTTTCAGATTGAAAAAATCACAACCCATCCATGTCTGTCCTTCCTATGTGACTGTCTGCATAAATTAGCCACAGTGGTCAACCCAACATATTGAGAACGGTCTTTGCTTTCTCCTAACATCATGAGGATCCTATGTGCTATCCATTTGTTATTCCAGATTCTTATCTCAAGACCAACCCATCTTTTTTGCTTAAGCGTTTCCTTTCAATATTTCCAGAAGATATTTATTTATTTTTTAAATGCCAAATAATAAGGAAGCCCTAGTTTTCAGTAAACTGGATGGTACAGTAGATAGGGTGCCAGGCTTAAAGCCAGGAAGACTCATCTTCCTAAGTTCATATTTGACCTCAGACATTTAACTGTTTGATGTTGGGCAAGTCACTTAATCTATTTACCTCAGTTTCCTCACCTATAAAATGAGCTAGAAAAAGAGATGACAAAGCATCCCAGTATCTTTGCCCAGAAAACCCTAAATGAAATCCCAAAGAGTTGGACTTGGCTGAAAAAAATGACTCAATACTACCAAAGTTTTAAGCAAAAATGGGTCTAATTTTGCATATTAATGGCTACCATATATATATATAAACATATATTGTGTTAAGATTTACAAAATACTTCTCATAGTGTAAGCACATGCTTATAATCCTCTGGTAGTGCCATGTTGACTTTAGGATTAAATGTAGACTATTCTATTTACCACTTAAAATCCTTCACAGTCTGGCTTCTGCATAATTTTCCTTACTTATATATTATTCCTCTGTAGACCAGCCAAACTAGCCTGCTTGCCATTCCTCATACATGATATTATATCTTCCACCTATCTACTGACTTATCTCTACCTCTTAGAATCACTAAGTTCCTTCCAAATTTAAGTGCAGTCATATAAGTGGGATCTTCCTTCATCTATACCAGCTGCTCTAGAAATCTCTATGCTGTGATCTGATAGGTAAATTTATTATCTTAACCTGAAGCCCTCTTTCCAGCTTCCCTATTTTGGTGGAAAGCAACACCAGCATTATTTCAGTGTTCCAAGTGGTGCTATCCTTAATTATTTGCTCTCCCCCATCCCAGGTGTCCAATTAGTTGCCAAATCTCCCTGTTTAAACCTCGACAACTGTCCTTAGTTTCTAACTCCTTTTCTCCATTCACACAGCTACCATTTTAGTTCAAGTCCTTGTCATCTCTCATCTAACAATAACCTACTAACTGATCTTCCAGTCTCAGATATCTCATCACTTCAGTCTGTATTATGTAGGTTACTAAATTGATTTTCTTCCAGCTCATAGCTACTCAGTCAACTTCAGTGGCTTCCTTTTGCCTCTGTGATAAATATAAATGACTTCTGTTTACCTTTTATAACTTGGAGAAGCTAGGTAGAGCAATGGCTATTGTTCCAGGCTGAAATTAGGAAGATCTGAGTCCAAATTCAGCATCAAACACTGGTTCTGTGATACCTGGCAAGTCACTTAATCTATCTCTGCTTCAGTTTCTTCATAATAGCACCTACCTCCCAGGGTAGTTGTGAGGATCAAATGAATCAATCATTGTAACTCAGCACAGTGTCAGGCAGATAGTAAATAAACACCTTATAAATGTTTGCTATTATTATTATCATCAAAACCCTTCACCACCTGTCCCCAACATATCTTTCCAATCTCTTTGAACAATATTCCTTCTGTTCCTTACAATTCAGTTAATCTGGCCTCTCTGGCCTTAATATATGATATTCCACTTGCCATCTTTGTACCTTTTAATGTCCATCCCATCCCAAATACCTAGGCTGTTCAGATGTCTTCTCTCTGGTTCATTAGAGTTCATCTTTTCCTTTAAAATGCAGCTATTCAGGGCAGCTATGTGGCTTAGCATAAAGAGAGTCAGGCATGAAGATAGGGGATCCTGAATACAAATCAGGTACTTCCTCACTATTTGATGGTGGAGAAGTCATTTAACCCCAGTTCCTTAATCCTTACTATTCTTCAGCCTTGGAATGATACTTAGTATTGATTCAAAGACAAAAGGTAAGGGTTATAAATAAATTAAATGAAGTTAAATTAATTAAAATGCAAGTCTTCTGCATTAGGAAGTCTTTCATGATCCCTCCAAACACTAGTGTCCTCTTTTTCAAAGAACTCAGCGTTTAACTGCTTGGTTTTTTTTTTATTCACTTTATATATGATTGATTTATTTGCATTGATTCACTTTATATTTATAATACATACACATAACACACATGTTATATATATACATATAAACATGTATATTAATATATAAACATATAGAATATTTATATGTGTATATTGCATAAACATATTTGAATGTAAGCATATTGCAAGTAGGAAATTTCAGTCTTTAAATTTTTATTCCTAGTACCTGTTAGCACAGTACCTGGCATAGAGTACGAGCTTAAAGATTGATAATGTATTCACTTTGTTTTCCCTAAAAGAAATATTTACTTTTCAAAGACAAGGAGTCTTATTTTTGTTCTAGTATTCCCAGTTTCTAGAATACATTCTGGAGTTTAATAGATTTGCATTGTTAGATTATCTATTAGATCCTCACAGTATTCCACAAGAAATATACCTTCCTACTATTTACAGTTTGCAGATGTGTTCTACAAGTATTACTATCTCCACAACTTTATAGATGAGGATACCGATATTTGAGATAATGATTTGTCCAGGATCACGTTTTTAGAAAATATGAAATGCAGAATTTCAACCCAGGTCTTTCCTAACTCCAAGAATGACATTCATACAATTGCACCTGGCTACCACTCTAAAAACTGTGAGAAACCAAAACAAGGGCTAAAATAGAATATATATAAATTGCGTACTGAGAAATCAGAATAAAAGAATGTTATAAAATGATTACAAATTATAAAGTGTATCAATAACTAGTACTCTTTATGGAATATGAATTGTTGGGGTTTTTTGAGTGGGGAATCTGACTTTAAAACTCATTTTATCTAACATCCTTATTTTACCAAGAGAGAAACTGAGGTCCAGAAAGGTTAACTTCTTAAGGTCACAAAGGAAATTTATGGCAGGTTCAAAACTAAACCCTAGAATTTCTGACTTCCATTTTAGTATTATTTTTACTATCCTTTGCCTAGATCTTAATTAATTTTATAACAAATGCCAAAGTTTGTATGTTTATAATGAGGCTAAAGTTTTTAGATATGTGAAAAGCCATATATGGTCTCATAATTCTGTACCACTTTGTCTATCATTGTCATCATCATTTTCATTCAAATTAATATGCTATTTTAAGATTTGAAAAGTGCTTCCCATGTTATTTTATTTGAACCATAAGATAACTCTGTGAGGTAAATGCTTTTATTATCCTGATTTAAAAGCTATTGAAGCTGACTCTAGGAGAGCTTAAGTGACTGCTAAGAGGTTAAATAACCACTAACTGCTTGAGTCAGCATTTGAACTTGGATCTTACTAAGTAAACCGTTCATGTAACCTGGGTTTAAAAGACGTTCAACACTGTCATATATAATATCCAATAGAAGAACTAAAAACATTTATCTTTTGTAGAAAAAACCTATACTTTATAGTCTAAATGCTATTTTTATTTTTTGAACCAGACCTATGATTTCATTAGTATAGGGAATAGAAGTGAAGACTTTGCTCTACCCATATAGATCAATCTTAAGGAATTACTTGGAACAACTGGGCAATTAATTGACTTACCCAAGAGTCACACAGCCAGTATGGATCAGAAATGGACCTGGAACCCAGGTCTATCAGACTAAGAGGTCAGTGTACTCTATCCACTACACAGGACTCTTCTCACCAAACGTCATTATAGAATCATAAATATTAGAGCTGACGTGGACCCTAGAAGCTGTCTAGTTCTATATTCTGTCAACAAGAATCACCTCTAAGATATTCCTGAGAAATGGTCAATTAGACTCTCCTTGACTATTCCCAGTGATGAAACACTAACCAACTACTAAAGGATCCAGTTCTACTTTTGCATAGTCCTAATCATTTGTGAGCTAGTCTTATATTGAATGTAAATGTATTTCCTTGTAACTTCCTCATTATTTTTTCCTTTAATTTTAAATGCATAGTATCCTACCCTCTCAAACAAAATAATGGGTTTAAATGTAATTGTAACTGGCCAACATTCACAGTCCTTACACACAGATTTTTGTCTTCATTCAAACTCAAGTTCAGCAACAGTCAAGACTATTGCTGATACTGTGTAGTCCTAGTGAAGTCCTTGAAGGAATATCCTGCTTTCTATGATTACTATTAATGTGTCCTACCGATTTGGAGCCAAGAAAGGATTGAGGTTAATATAAAATGTCCATCTTCTTCCATCCTTGCAATAATTATCTGTAACTTTCAGAAAACTCTCTTTTTTCAAGTCACTAGATGACAATGTGTTTCCAACCTCAGGCTGCGCTCACTGAATCATTTTGTCAATAATGTGCAAGGCAGCAACATGGCCAAGGTTACTAATAAAGGGTGATAAATCAGCATGGTAGGCAAAATGTCACCGATGATAAAAAATATTACATAACACTCTGCAGATATAAAGTCCTAAATAAGTGGTTGTAAATTAAAATAGATGCAAAAAAGCAAGTGTGTAAGAAAATATAGCAATATGTTATATATGAAAAAGGCCCTTTTAAGTTTTATTTGGGTGCAAATAGATTGTGATATTTAATATCACATTCCAAATATTGGGAGGATAAATAATTTTCATTTACAGGATTTACTGATTTTTTTTAATAATCCTAGCTTTAACATAGAAAGGCATCTCGGTATTACAGATGAATTGTACTGTTATTCATTTATCCCTGATATACCTTTTATGATAAAATGCTAGGCAATAAAATCCCTATCTCCTTCTGGTCTCAGTTCAGGTGCCACCTCCTGCACAAACCCTTCCTTTATCTTCCAGTTGGTAATATTCTTTCCTTACCCAAAATGCCATCCCTACTAGTTATGGTCCTCTATATCTACTCTCATTCTCTTCTGAACTCTGTAATCTGACTTCCAATTTCATCAATCACCTGAAACCATTCATCTCAAAGTACTAATGAACTTTTAACTATTAAATTTAATGACATTTCTTCTATCTTTATCCTCCTCCCTAAACTCTCTTTTGCTTTTGGCACTGTTGACCACCTTTTTCTAGATATTCTTGCCTCTTTGGGTTGTTGTTTTGTTTTGTTACTCCCTCTTGATTCTCCTCTCCCAGTCTGACTACTTTGTCTCCTTTATTGCATCTTCACGTAGTTCACACTTACTATGGGTATCTGCCAAGGCTCTGTCCAAGGTCCTCTTCTCTTTTCTCTACATATGATTTGGTGATCTCATCAGCATTTATGGATTCAATTAACATCTCAATACAAATGACTGTCTATATAATCTATTACTTGGTGACCTCATCAGTACCCATGGATTCAATCTATGCAGATGACTCCAGTTATTAAGCAAATTATTGAGCTCTGGTTCATCTCCTAAGCAACAATTTCATATCTAACTGCAAATTGGACATTTTGAATTTGATATTTGACAGAGTTTAAGATGGATAGATAATGACACGGAAACAAAAGATATGAACTTTGAGAGATTGTGGAAGATGGAAGGGCCTGGCATACTGTGGTCCATAGGATCATAAAGAGTCAGACACAACTTAAAGACTGAACAACAATAAAAATTCTGTTAGCATTGGATTCAACATATTCCAGACAGAACTCATTATTTTTCCCTCCAAACCCACTCTTCTTCCAAATGTCTCTATTACTTCACTTCTCAAAATCTACATAGTGGAATAAGAGCTAGAAGTACAGTATTTATTCAACAGATATGGAACTAGCAGTTAAAGCCTCCTGTGACTCCCACAAGTTGCCTTTGGTTCTCTACTCTTTCTTCCATTTTCTGTCAGATTCTTCAATCTCATCACCACATTAGCCTCAGTCTTTTTCTCTAATACATGCTTCAGTGGTTTTAATCAAACCCTCTTGAGCCCTCATCATTCTCCTCTTCCTTTAAAAAATAAAAACTCAACAAATTTCCCCTAAGAAACCAAAAGATCTTATTTAATAATGCCTCAGTCTCCAAGTTGTAATGATTTCTCATTTTTTATCCTCTTAAGTCTTAAAATTGTTATATGCAAATAAACTCAGGAATCAAAAGGCCATGTGGTTATTCTTTTTCTTTTTTTTCTTTTTAACTTCTGTCTTAGAGTTAATACTAAGTATTGGTTCCAGGATAGAAGAGTGGTAGGACTAGGCAATGGGGGTTAAGTGGAGTGCCAACAGATTTTGTTTGAGATATGACATTTACTTATGACTTACATCTCTGTCCTTTCTCTCTCCACAATGTTCTCTCATAAAGTCAGAATTTACCCAGGGACACACAGCTAGGAAATATGGAGGTCAGATTTAAACTAAGTACTTCTAGTCTCCAGAACTGCCCCTCTATACACTAAGCTACCTAGCTACCCCCTTTGTAGCTTTTTTTTTTTAAACTCAAATCGATCGTATCATTTTGTGTACTAGTAACTGTTTTATTTCGAGTTTTAATACATACAAGTTCTTTTTCTTCCTATTTAAGCCATCAAACTGTTCAGGTACTCATGACACATCAGGTTACATCTTTCACAGAATCATTTAAATCTTTCTATATATGCCACAGTTCACTTTCTATCCTAAATTACTCAAATCCCATCTGAACGCTTTTTTTTTCATACATATACTTTAGCAGGTTTTTAAAAAGTTAAACAAAAGTTCTTTTTATACTTCTATCAGACAACATCTTACATGACTTTAATGGATTGATTTGTCTTTTTCATGATAGGAAAAATGGTTTTTGTGTTTTTAGCCCCAAAGTACTCCATATGAAAAGAACCGTAAAACATAGTGTTTTACACCTGGAAAAGTTACTCAGAAAGGGTGTAGTGATAATTCAGTTGAGCATAGCTTACTGCCCTCTTTGTTGGCCTTACTGGTATACTTACAAGTCAAGCCTGAGGCATAATGGCGCCTTATTTTTTACTTTTGTACTTGGGCCACTGGAAAACTAAATTGGCGTCCAGTGACAGAGCCAATTCAGTATTGAGGAAAGTTTTTATACCTTTTAAGGATAGACCAGCCTAGTCTATGGACAGATGTGATTTCTACCACACCTGGCTTCCTTAAGAACACAGCAAAAATGCCATTTCATTCAGGAGATCCTGCAAGCTAGCAGTAACCATCCTGTCTTAAGGCCACCTTTCATTTACTTCTGTTCTACAAATCAATTCATGTATGTTTGTCTCTCTCATTAGAATGTCAGCTCTTTTAGGGGAATGTGTTTTTTTTTTAATTTTCTTTACATGCCCAGCACTTAGCACAGTGACTTTGCTCTCCTATGGCTATGTTACTTTACTTATCTATGTATGTATTGTCTCCCTTCCAGGAAAATGTAAGAACTTTGAGAACAGAGACTATTTTATTTTTGTCCCTGAATCACAAGCATCAATTATAAAACCCAACATTATTAGGTGTTTAATACATGTTTGGTAGAGAGCAGCTGAGGGGCTCAGTGGACTGAGAGCCAGGCCTAGAGAAGGGAGGTTGTGGGTTCAAATCTGGCCATAGATATTTCCTAACTGTGTGACCCTGGGCAAGTTGCTCCCATTGCCTAGCCTTTACCATTCTTCTGTCTTGGAACCAAAACACAATATTAAATATTAAACAGAAAGTAAGCATTTAAAAATGTTTGCTGAAAATGTTCAACTGAATTTATTACTTTTATCTTGGATTTGCTAAAAATTCTAGGATGCTAGATATATTTATGGAATTTTTTAATTCTGTGCTTCAACAATCCATGTTATTCACTACATGAAGTGACAACAGATTTTGCTTGAGATATGAGATTTGCTTGTGACTTCTATTTCTATCTCCTCTATCCCCAGAATGGCAGTAATCTTGTAGAACCAGAATTTGGCATCCCTAATTTTTATGAGACTAAAACTAACCCTGTATTGCTAGCAATGCTATACGTGTGGTCTGACACATCAAAGGTCTGTCTTTGAGCCAAAAGATAGCACTTACAGAAGGATATGCAATACCCAAAGTAGCTGAAGTCAATATCCCGAGGACACACTCCACATCTAATCATTAGAACAGGTGCTAAATACACATCAGTGTCCTTATCACAGGAAGTATTCCAGAAACTGTACTCTGCAGGAAAAGATCTCCACTTTTACATTGATAAAACATGTTCTTAATAGAACCTTTAAAAACTATAATTGGGGCTTAATCTGAATCCTTGAGAAATGCAGAAATTTTATTAAAAACCATTCATACACATACTCTGTGTATGTACAAGTACACATGTCTGTGTGTGTATATATATGTAGGTATAGTACAAACGTTCATATTTTCATTTTTTTACTTCTGAATGTTTAAAAATGGCAAATTCCATATAAGCACAGCTAAAATGGAGCAAAAAAAATAATTACCAAGGGGTTTCAAAAATACATGTCTTGTACAAAAGTATAAGGTCTAGGACAAAGTGAGAAGAAGCTGGAGGAGAGGGAATCCCTTCCTTATTCTTTCCTAAGCTGAACTATTTTTTCTAGATGTCTTTAGATGGGTTTGGCCATAATTTACTTTTATTGATTCAGAAACTATTTTATAAACATTTATGAAACCAATCCCCATTCATGAAATGTAGTTTCTCCTCACTGTCCCCCGGTAGAACTTCCTTCAAAGCTCAACTAAAATTCCATTTCTTGCAGGACCAATCTTCTTTATTTCAGTTGCCAGTTCTCTGGTGAAAATAATTTTTCAGGTATTTTATTTTTTAAATTTTAAGCTCTTAATACATTCTTATTGCATGAAATATTTCCTATTTATAATTTTTTAAAAAACTTTTAACATACATTTCAAAAATTTTTGACTGCCTAATTATCTCCCTCTCTACTGTCCCTCAATGAGAAGGGAAACAATATGATATCAATGATACATGTAAAGTAAAACATATTTCCATGTTAACTATATTTTAAATGGAAACACAGACACAAACACATAAATATGCATCCCATACCCCAAGAAAAACAAACTGAAAAAAGGTTGCTTCAGTCTGTATTCTGAGTTCATCAGTTCTCTCTCTGGAGGTGGATAACATTATAGATCCTTTGGAACTGTCTTAAATCATTTTCTTGATCAGAGTAGCTAAGTCTTTCATGGTTGACCCTTCATATAGTATTACAATTGTGTTATAGATATAGATATAGATATATATAATGTTTACTTGGTTCTACTCACCTTGCTTTGCATCAGTTCATATAACTTTTGTATTTATGTCTTTTTCTGAAATTCCAATTTTTTCTGAAATCATCATTTCTTATAGCATCACAATCATTCACCACAACCTACTCAGCCATTTCTCAACATCTCCATAAAAAGAACTATCTAAGTAATTTTATACAAATAGATTCTTTTCTCTTTTCTTTGATCTTTTTGGGTTACAGACCTAATAATGGTATTGCTTGGTCAGAAGGTATGCACAGCTTTTTAGCCCTTTGGACTTTCTTCCAAATTATTCTCTGGAATAGTTGGAGCAGCTGACACCTCCAGTGTCACTAATGCAGTGTATTAGTGTCCATATTTTTCTACATTCCCCTATTGAATGTGTCCTTTCCCTTTCCTATCATGTTAGCCTGTTTTATATATTTATTTTCAAAATGTCTCTATTTGCAAATATAGATATTTGATATATTTTCATATCCTCTAACAGAATCCTTCCTTATTCCTTGAGAGCAGAGAAACTGTATAAATTTGGCAGGTTGGATATTAGAAGTGTTAACCTTATGGAGAGTAAGTGTGCCCCAAATGCAACCCAACCCAGTTAAAATATAAGTAAGCAAAATTTAACAAAATAAATAAAAACACAATAACAATGCTGATGAAGTTAATATGTGGTTTTCTCAGTCAGTGGAATCACTTCTAAGGCGTACATGGATGTTTTTCCATTTGATTAATAATTCTAAGTAAAGGTTTGTTCCGACTATGAATGATCCTATGACTATTTTGATTTTGTCTTTATATCCCCAGAACACAGCAGAGTAATGAATGCTTTTTGGATTAGACAATTTAGACCCAGTGTAATAACTTATATGAAAAGGTAGCTTGCTTTCTGAGCAAAGCTCCTTGAGACCAATGTCACAGAAAATATTCTTGCAAATAATTAATGGTGTGTACATAAATTCCCAAGTACTATTGCAAAGTTTAGCAATCTCTCATTGTAGATTAGTGATCCTTACCTAGGTGTCCTATCATTTCCATTTATTCTTTTTCAATGATCATTATCTTGAAATGAATCCAAATTAAATTTTATGGACCAGGAATGAAGTTATGCACCTTCAGTATTGGATCTTCCTAGAGCAGTTATTTTTATTAAAGTATTAAGGAATCTGGCTTGATTCATCTTAAGAAATTCTGCCTTTATATTTCAAATATGGTTAGCAGGCTGTCAGCACATATTACTATATATTGGAGATATTTGCTTATTAAATGATTTTTGCAAGGAAAAACCCATTACAGGAAACATCTTGTTTACAAGGGTATCCTGGGAATAGCAAATAGAAAGCAACATGTTACATCACATTATAGAGATAAAATGAGCACATTCGGTTAATAAATCCAATAGAACAATAAAGCATTATTTTGCAAATCAGAAAGAAATGTGACCCAAATCCAATTGCGCACTTGTCATCAAATATATCTTTATTTCTATGCAGGTTATTTAGTGAGTTTATCTTTTTAAAAAATGTATTTAAGTTTAATCATTGGATATGCACAGTACAAATAAGTTTCATAGGATCTTCTTTATCAGATCCTGTCTCCACAGGCTAGCTAAGCTAGAAATAAACCATAGAATCACAGGAAATTTTAGTAGAAAAAGATCTTAATGGCCATCTAGATAATCTATGAGCACTCTAACATACTCAACACAGGGTCATCCAGATTCTGCTTGAATACCTCCCATGAAAGAAACTCCTCTCCCCTTGAGGCAGCCCATTCAACTTTTGCAAGCATCTATTTGATTATTAAACTTCTTTCTGACATCAGACCTAATAGGAATCTCTGCAATTAGGTGGCACAGTAGATAGAGCACCAAGCTTGGAATCAGGAAGAACTGAGTTCAAATTCATTATCAGACACTTACTAGTTTTGTAACCCCAAGTGAGTCACTTAACTCCATTGTTTCCTCATCTGTAAAATGAGCTGGAAAAGGAAATGGCAAATCACTCCAATCTCTTTGCCAAGAAAATCCCAAATCCAATCATGACGAGTTAGGCATGACTAAACAACAAGAACTTCTATCCATTCCTAATTTTGCCCTGTACGTGACAGTCCTTCAGATACTTGAAAACTGCTTCCATGTTCCCCCTAATTTTTTTTCTGGGTAAAGTGTCTTCATTTACTTCAACCATTTCTTTTATGAGACGGACTCAAGGACCTTCAGTGTCTTGTTTGGTTTCCTCTGGACACTCTCTAGGTAATTACTGTTTCTCTTCAACTTTGGCACCTAAAATGGAGATGCTAGAGGTATAAAGTAAATGTGTCCATTGAGTAAAATTTTCCCTAACTCTGAGTGGATATGATAGTACTCTGAAGGAATAAGTTCGCAGATAATTCTCCTACTGAGTTAGCTGCTATCTCTGATGGAGGCAAACATTGTAGCCATATGTGCTTAGAGTATGTACGTTTACTAGAAAAAAATTTAAACATTTGATTTTTAAAAAATATTTTATTTTTCACCTATTATATATATATACCAATTTTTAACATTCATTTTTTTTAAAGTTTTGGGCTCTAAATTCTCTCCCTTCTGACTCTTCCTCTGTTCCTCCTTTTCTTCCCCCTCTCCCCCTGAGATGGTAAGCAATCTGATATAGATTTACATGTGATTGAGTATATTGAATAGAGGGCATGCACATAAAAACATGAATATATGATTTTATTTACATATACACCCAGAGATGTTATCTTCCTTATTAGAATGTAAGCTTGTTGAGGGCAGGAACACTTCTGTCTGTATTCTCAGTGCTTGGCACAGGACCTGGTGCATAGTAGCCACTTAATAACTATTGATTGATTTTTAGATTGATCAATTAATTGATTTACTAACTAAAGAAGCAAGAATCCAGAAATTCAGCAGGGCCTTTACATGCTTTAGGTCAGCTACCATTCTGACAAGAAGCCGCTCCAGAGGCTTTCTCAAGAACTGAGTTTCTGATTATCTTCTGCTCTTGTTAGGCAGTTGTAGAAAAATGCTTTACTTTTCACCCATGGTTGCTAGCTTCTTAGAATTATAGATTCAGAGCTGGAAATGATCTTCGAGGCTCTCTTTCATTTTACAGGTGAAGCTACCTGGACCTGGAAAGGTTAAGAACACAGAAAAATTAAGTGACAAAAAGTAGGATTTGAACCAGGTTTCTCTGACTCCGAATCCAGTGCCCTTTCTCCTCCATGTTATCTAAAACAATTTTAACTCCTCACATTTACAATGCTTCTTTCCCGAGCAGCTAGAACACTTGGTAGAAATTGTCATTAATACTCATAAGATGCCTTAGGGAAACATTAGTTCTCCCATTTTACAGATGGAAGGCTCACAGATTCAGATAAATGAGGCACTGAGAAATGAGGTGCTATAACCATTATCTTGCCATGAGCAGGAGGCAGTGTTAGATCAGGGACTCACTTCTGACTCTGACTTCAATGCTGACTCCCTCCTTTTTTCTCTCCTTAACCTAGAAAAATCACATCGAAAATGGAATGTATTAGGAAATGGGGAGTTTTAAGGAAGGCAGGCAGCCAGAAAGAATTCCAGAACCTGAACCATTTGGATGAGCTATACTTAGTGAAATCACATTTCATTTTAGTAGAAGGGGGCCTCCTGTTAGGAACTGAACAGGAGAGAAAATGGTAAGACCTTTTACACCTGTTCTCCTTGACGCTCCACTGCAAGCTATTTTTCTGTATTTTGTTCCCCTAATCCTTGTCGTAGCTCTCATAACAGAGCTGGATCCTGCAGCCATGAGCATTGGAAGGGCCCCAGTGGCCCAAGTGCTGGTGCCATGTTGTAAACATAAATGGTTGTTTTAGCTGGATGGTTTGAGGGTTTTTTCCCCCTTGGGGTATTTGAAAAATAAGAACAAGACTCCGCTAAGCCCTAGGAGCGAGTGGCAATAAGATTCTGAGGATTAATGAGAAATCAGAGTCCCATAACAGCAAACAGATCTATTTTTCTACCTGCATGTTACACATCTAGGTAAATACCAGGGTAGTCAATGGCGTTTTCCGGAGTTTCACTGAAATGAGCAACCACAAAGTAAATTGTTCCGGTTCTTTGACCTCGGATACAGGCCACCTAAAAATAAAAAGAGAATAGCTCAGCACAGAACAATTAAGCAAGCGGCTTCTTTGGAGACCTTGCGCCATAGCTTCATCCCAACTACACTTGGAGCAGGTGAACGAGAAAACCATTCATTTATTCTTCCATTCATCCATTCCTTCAACAAATGTATCTTAGGCATCTGCTGTACCAGGTGCCGAGGATAGCCAAGACTCCTCGGGAGAATGCCAACAGATACAAAAGGAAAGACTCTAGAAATCCTCCGTGCCTGTATCCCCATGACCCAGCTGCGATGAAGCTTGAGGCAGGCTTGTTTCCAAATACCAGAAAGGAAGGAATGCATAATGGATGGCTCCTTATGAGAGAGAAGTTGGTGTCCTCCTGAGTTGGTGTGCTGTAGTCCCCCTTTTCTCATCCCCATAGCTCAGCCTTTCTGCTTCACCTAAAGGGTGATGCTGCTAACTGTGACTGAGGCAAACGTTGGAGCTGTGTGTACTTCCAGTTTGTATATTTACCAGGAAAAAACTAAAACATATATGGTTGAGTATTGCATATGGGGTAGTCAGGAGATAGAGCGCTAGACTTGGAGGCAGGAAGACCTGATGTGACCTCAGATACTTATTAGCTGTGTGACCCTGGACAAGTCACTTAATCTCTGTTTGCTTATCTGTAAAATGGAGATAATAATAGCACCTCCCTTCCAGGCTTATTATGAAGATAAAATGAGATAACAATTGTTTTTATTTTTTGAATGCTTATGTTCTTCTTAGAATTAATACTGAGTATCAATTCAAAGGCAGAAGAGTGGTAAAAAGTAGGCAATTGGGGTTAAGTGACTTACACAGGTTCACACAACTTGGGAATTTCTGAGGCCAAATTTGAACCCAGGTCCTCCTGACTCCACTGTGCTACCTAGCTGTCCCAAATGTGATAAAAATTGCAAAGTGCTAAGCACAGTGCCTAGAATAACTTAATTTAGGTTGTTTATTTGTTTCCTATAGGCAAAATACAATTGCCTGATGAGCATCATAATAGGTGTTAGGTACAATAGAAAAGATGGAAAAGACACAATTAAAAAACCATTTCAAATTAGTTGGGGAGACAATCCATAAACATACTTTTTATATTCTCTTCTGATTAGCAATAACCCTTTTGATGCATGTACTCCCTCCAAAGACGGATGTTACCACCCATCCGTGCCTACACATCCTGTACAACTTTTTCCCCTGTCCACAATATGTCTGTATAATGGGCTGGGGACCTTCCCTTAGATTTTTGTTGTTCATTCATTTCAGTCATGTCGGACTCTTCATGATTTCTTGCCAAAGATTTTGGAGTGGGTTGCCATTTCCTTCTCCAGTCTATTTTATAGGCAAAAATCAAACAAACAAACAAACAAACTGAAGCCAACAGAGATAAATGATTTGCCCAAGTCTCACAGCAAAGAAGGGTCTGAGACTGGATTTGAACTCAGGTCCTAGTGGCTCCAGAGCTACCAGTCTACACACTATGCCACCTAATTGCTCTCAATTGATATCACCATACTTAAAATCATTATATAGGACAAGATTGTAGGCCAGGCTTTATTCAATGTTGATGTCTGAAAATCCAAATCATGACTACATTTTAATGTCTGGTATACATGAAACCCAAAATATACATATTTTTTATGAAAATAGACAGGGCAGCTGGGTGGTTCAGTGGCTAGAAACAGGCTGGAGATAGAAAGTCCTGGGTTCAATTTTGCCCTCAGACATTTCCTAGCTGTGTGACCCTCAAGTCACTTATTCCCAATTGTCTAGCCCTTACTGCTCCTCTGCCTTGGAACCAATACACAGCATTGATTCTAATATAGAAGGAAAAGATTTTAAATTAAAAAAAAGTAGACCAACATTATGAATTAACATATGTAGTGATCTATGAAAATACCATTAAGTATGACATTTAAAACTGATATTTCTGTAGTAACAATAAAAGTATATGTTAATGTATCTTTTAGCCAAATGCTTCAAAATCTATTTAATCTATCCCCTGTTGGGAAATAACAGGGTCAGATGAATATCTCAGCTCCTTAAAGAAAAGCGAACTAAGATTAATTGACATGCTATATTTATCCAATTGAATAAATTCGCATTAAGCTTATAAAACACATTATTAACAAACATACTAAAAATGGTTCACATGAGCCAGGCTGCGAGTTTTTAAAGGCAACTCTCGGGTTTTTGTGGGTAGTGCTGTTTATAGAAAAGATACTGTTCACCAGTCTTTAAGGAAAAAAAAACTCGCCTCATTGAATGAGTAAAGAAAAATTTAAATATCCTGTTATGCTCTACAACATAAATTAACAAAGTAGTAGATTTATTCTTGTCCTCATAAATTTTTCATCACTGTCATTGGCAAAAAGTATCAGAATTTTAAGTGGGAATTTGAATGAAGAAAAAAGGGTCTTGTAACAGCTTATCACAAAAGAAGGTTAGGCTCTCAAATTGACTGATTTTGATTTGAAGTATCTCTTTCCAATATCCAACAAGAAAAAATGGCACTAATAAGCAAGAAGAAGCAAAGGACAAAGTAACAAGCTTTACAATGTGCTTTTAGGCAACGTGCTCTAAAAATTCCTTTAGTCTCTTTTAAAATTTTGCAGTAGCTACTTGTATGCTTCCTATGAAGCAGGTGGTGCCTAGACCTGAAATCAGGAAGATCTGAGTTCAAATAGGACCTCAGACATTTAGTAACTGTGTGGCTTTGTGCAAGTCACTTAACCTCTGTTTTCCTCAGTTTCCTCAACTATAAAGTGAAGATAATACCTGCCTCATAGGATTGTTGTGAGAGGCAAATGAGATATTATTTAGAAAAAATGTTTAGTACATTGCCTGGTACATAGTAGGTGCCATATAAAAGTCCCTTTCTTTTGAAATACTGATTAAATAAAAGATTTTGCCCATTCTTTAATGACAATAGAGCAACATAGCCTCATTTCATCTCTTTCAGTCTGTTTGTACTATAATTAGAGTAAATACAAAAATCTCTGCTACTAAAAGGTGAGTAGAACATACTGTGTCAGTTTCACCAATTTAATAATCTTATACTTAGATTCCAGGTGCTTACAAGGAGAAAAAATAAGTCACTCTGCAAATATGTAATTCTAAATGGCACATAAAGGAATTAGTGGGGGCAAAGATATATAGTAGTGTAAAAACAGAGGACTTAGAGCAAAAGACAGCTCTGTATTTGAATCTTAACTTATATGTCGAAAGATTTTCACTACCTTTTTCAGCCATTTTATATTTCTTTTCTTTGCACACTTTCTGGCCCAGACACACTTACTTTCTGAATGTTCCTCATGCACCATACTTCATTTCCCATCTCTGAATCTTTGTAGAGGCTCCTTCCCATGCCTAGACTGCACGGTATTCTCACCTCAGCTTTAGCATCTTAATGTATTTTTGAATTTTTATTTCTTTCCACATTACATATTAATACAATTTTAACCATTTTCTGACATTTTTGATCCTTATCATCTCTATCTCTCTCCTCCCTTCTTCCTCCCCAGGGAGCCAAGTAATATGATATAGGTCATACATGCACTATCATATAATACATATTTCCACATTTGTCATGTTGTGAAAAAAAGATATTTATTGCTTACACTAAAGAAAAATTCCTGGAGCAAATAAAGTAAAGAATTGTATGCTTCAATCTGAATTCATCATGACAAGTTTGTCCTAGATCCTTGCATCGTTGATAATAGTTAAGTCCTTCTCAATTGGCCATCAGACATATTGTTGCTACTCTGTACAGTGTTCTCTTTGTTCTGTTCACTTCACTTTGCATCACTTCATATAAGCCTTTCCAGATTTGTGGAGAGTCATCTTATTTGTTATTTCTTAGGAAAACAAAGTACTGCATTGCAGTCATATACCACAACTTCTTCAGCCATTCTCCAACTGATGGACATATCCCAAATTTCTTGTAGAATACAGATCAAACCCCAATTTAAACACAATTTCTTTTCTTATCTTTGGAACTGCTACTCCTCTACCATTCCTGCCTCTATCTTTAGGGGGGGGAGAGGGAGGAAGGAAGGAAGGAAGGAAGGAAGGAAGGAAGGAAGGAAGGAAGGAAGGAAGGAAGGAAGGAAGGAAGCAAGGAAGGAAGGAAGGAAGGAAGGAAGGAAGGAAGGAAACAAGGAAGCAAGGAAGCAAGGAAGGAAGGAAGGACATAGTGACAGAATTTACTGATTGTTCAATTGATTTGTAGTTATCTGACCATGAGCAAGCTACTTAACTTCTTAGAGCCTCAATTCTTTCATCTGTACAATGGAAATGAGGATGCTTGAACTACCCAAGTCACGGGATTATTGAGAGGAAAGTACTTTGTAGAAAAGAAATGCTCACTACAATACAACACGATTAGAAGGTACAAGATTAAAGATGGGGGCTAAGCATACAAAGACAAAAAATAAAATAGCCCCTGCCCTCAACAGTATTATTTGTCACATCTAGTCACAAAGAGTGAGCACCATTATTAATCATATTAAAATAACAAAATATTAATAACCCTTGTATTTGAAGGACAAACATTTATACATTTACACACAAATAAAATGTCCATTTACTTGTAATTTTGATCACTTTATTAGGAAATAATCTAATTCATCATTTCACAGATTAGAAGTCTTATTAATTTAAATGCCTGGTTAGTATGATGAGGAATAATTTTAATACATGTGTCTGTTTACCCTCAATCCCAGGCATAGATTTTCTGTAAGACTACTGTATGACATAATCTGTAGAAAGAATTTGAAACCAACATTATTCTTGCTAACAAATGGTGATTTTTATGGATATTTTTATATATGATGCTAAACATTTCTTTATTTTTTAAGTTCTCTCTTTTTATATTATAATCATTTCTAGGGTGGGAAAAGCAGTAATCCTTCCTTCTTCTCTACATTAAACCTTCCTATGAAAGAAAAAGAGTGAAGCAAAAACAAATGCCTAACATTGTTAACTCTTTATACGTGTCTATCCTCCTAACTCCTAAGTGAGAAAATAAGACAGGAGAGTATGCTGTAGAATTTCATATCCTCAGATAAGTATAATCTATTTTCATCAGTAAGGAGAATAATATATAGGGGAAAATATTCCCTGGAAATTCCTTGAGTTTTCCACCTAAATCTAAGGGCAAAATAGATAATTAAGTATTCATTTGCAGAGAAGGTAGACAGAGAATTTCTTGTAATATGTCTTCATCTAATGGCTGTGCACAGAAGGCATATGAACACATTCAAATTACACTATTATATTCACCCAGCTCTAACTATTTGATGAAATCTACAAAATGTAGTATGTGAGAAAGGATAAAGGAGGTGCAATATTCCTCAACTTTGTAGGGAAGATTTAATTCTGTTCTTCTAGTTGAAAGTAATAGCTAAAGTGCTTGGACTCTTCCTCCCTTCTCTCCCCTCTTTTATCTCTTCCCCTTTCCTCCATTAGAGATATACCAAGATCTTCCTTTTTTCTTTCCATTTCTCTGCCATTCTTTGTTCTTTTCCTTTAAAATCGGTATCACTTTCAACTAGTTGCACATTAGTTATAAATTCTTACTCCTTCTACAGAACAATGGGGCATATTTAGTCCAGGACAGAAAGGGATAAAGGAAAGATTTGACAGAGCACAGGCTACCTGTATGATCTTTCCTTATCCCTATTCCTTATTCCTGACACTCTATGCAGAATTGTGTGTCCTATAATAAGAAAAATAACAGCACTCTTTTCTCTTTTATAAATGAAAGAGATAGTAACTATGAATCAATGTTCAAAAAAACCTTAGAAACATCTGAAACACTTATTAAGATAGATATTTCTGGAGTGTCAATTAGATACAATTACAGTTTGAGTTGAATAATTTCCCTTTCTTGTACATATTTTGATGATGCATTTTTAAAAACAGAATAATTCCCAAAGAAAAAGATGATAGCTCACATTTCATTAACTCCTTTAAAGAGAACACAATTCATAAATAAATGCCTAATTTAAAAGCAATTTAGAAAAACACTCTCAGGGAAAAATATTCGAATCCTAGTCTAACTTTCCAAAAAGCAAAGCTTAAGTGTAGAGAAGGAGAAAGGAAAAGTGAGTAATGAATAGGGGAATATATATTTTTAAATGAGAGATAGCAAGGAATAAAGACATAGAGAGAGGTATTGAGAAAACCTTAGTTAACAGCTAGAAGGTGAAGGGGGAACAAGAACAAGAAGTAGAAAAAAAGAAAGAAAGAGAAAAGGGAAGGGAGGGGAAATTTCTACTGGTCAGAGAAAAATTAGCTTATTTTGATATACAAATACAATTTATTGCATCAATAAGTAGGAGCTTCCATTTTGTTCAGATAATCCATTTTCCCCTTTCTTTAATATCTTTGAGGTATAAGTTTAGTAATGATATCACTAATAAAAAAGGTACACAGTTTACTGATCTTTGGAGCATATCAAACTACTTACTGTTCACAACTCTACTACTAGTACATCAGGGTGCTTGTGTTGTCACAGACATTCCAAATTTGTCATTTTTCCTTTTTTGTCCTCTGAAAATCTGATGGTTCTGAGATATAACATCATTAATTGTTTTAACTTGCTTTTCTCTAATCATAGGTTATCTGCAGTATTTTATGTGTTTTTTCAACAACCTAAGTTTCTAGCTTTGAGAACTACCTATTCATATACATTGACCCTTTATCTCTTGGGGAATGGCTCTTAGTCTTTTATATTTGGACAGTTCTCTATATATTTCGGAATTGAAACATTTATCAAAAAACTTGCTGTAGGGACTTTTCCCTATTCGCCTGCTTCTTTTTTTTCATTTTAATTGCATTGGCTTAGTTTGTGCTGAAACTTTTTAATTTTATGTAACCAAAATTGTTTGCTATCCCTTCGGTAATCCTTTATTCTCTATTCATGTATTCTTTCCAACTCCAGAGAAATAAAAGGTATTCCCTTCCTTACTCCTTTATTTGGTTTATAATGTGGCCTTCTATAACTGTCATAAGACTTAGAGCTCCTCTTAGAATATGGTTTAGATAATGTCTAAATTTCTCTGAGATTGCCTTCTAATCCTCCCAGAAGTTTCATTGAATAACCATGACTTACCCCAGGAATCAGTATCTTTGTATTTGTCAAACACTATGCCACTGTATTTGTTTGATTCTGTATGTTATAAGCCTAGTCCATTCTATTGATGGGCCTATCTAATCTTTAGCCAATCCCTAATGTTATTGAGCATTACTTTGTAATATGGTTTAAGATCTGGTTCTGCTAAGCCTTTTCTTTCCAACTCTTTACACATTCCCTTGAGATTCTTGAAAACTTGCTCCTCCAGTTTAATTTTATTATTCGTTCTTATCTCTATCAAATGATTATTTGGAAGCTTGTTTGGTACAACAGCGAATAAGTATATTTATTTAAATAGTATTGTCATTTTTATTATATTGGTAAAGGGTAAACATGATCAACTAATATTTTTCCATTTTTTAGAAAAGACATGGCATTCAAACAGGGCTTTAAAGAATTTCAACAAGCAGAGATTAAGACATGCCAGAAGAACGGTTGAGGAAGCATGTTCCATACGTAAGGAAGAGAATGACCAAAAATACAAAATTGGTAAAGCATAACAATGATCTTTCAAATGACAAGTCTAGTTTCCTAGAGCATAGACTTCATGGTAGAGAGTAGTGTGAAAAAAGCCTAGAAACATAAGGAGTAACCAGTATGGGGAACAGTAATCAAGAAACAAAACTAAACCCTACTAGTTTTTTGCCCTTTAAATTGTAGCTTTTGTATTTTATTCATTGGCAAGGGATTACTTTGTTTTCTCTAACCTGTTATAAGAGACATCCCTCCCAGGTGATATTAAATTAATACTCTCTACTTCCCAGGATCTGGCTGATAGGAAGACTTCTGCAATGAATCATATAGTATCATCTGCTAGAAAATATTGATTTCTTTATCTGAATCAATGCTTGCCCTGTTCATAGGCTAATTCCTGAAAATTGTACCCTAAGGGCTCTGTGACAGTTTTAATTGATCAGTTGAAGTATTTGTTTAAGATGTTTGCCTTCAGTTACTTTATTAATTACTAATATTTATACATCTCCTTCTTGGGATTCTGTAGCTTTCTCAACTCTTCTGTAGAGAAAATTGTATAGATCGTTCAGGCTTTAAATTTTATGTAAAATTGAAGAGAGGGACACCTAGGCAATGGAATCAGTGCATACTGGGGGCTTTTCCTGCTGCAGCATTTTTGTCTTGTTGCACTCCACCAAAAGGCAGAATGTTTAAAGGTTAGTGACGTGCAAGTTGCTCTTCATTCCTTCTGAAAAAGCTGCCATTTCCTGCTGTGGTGATTGAAATTAGCTCATCTGTTGATATTGATTAACATACGGCATGGCTACATAGACAACTACTGGTTTGAAGTCTGAGTTCAAATTCCTGATTTGTGACCTTGGACAAATCATTTTAACTTCAAGATTCCGTCACTATCTTCTCTCCCTCTGATTGAATAGCAGAGACATGAATTACAATACCTACAGTTAAAGAAAGAGCTCAGTCCAGCACTTCTTATTTCTCCCCTGGCTACACTATTCTGGCATATTTCAGTCTTCTCTGTGCTGCTCCTGCATTAGCTGCTGTGCCCAGCTACTCCTCTCCTCCCAAGTTTTGAACTTCTTTTTGTGGATTATCTCCCAACACTAGACTTTGATCTTCTTGAAGGCAGGAACTATCTTTTTTCATATTTATATCCTCAGCACTTAACACTGCATCTAGCACATAGTAGGTGCTAAATAAATACTTATTGACTACCTCCCCTATAAAATGAAGAATTTGGACTAGACAATGTCCAAGATCCTTTGAAACTTATGAGTTAATTTCTAGGGGACTGCTTAAACCATAGTTATCTATTTATGTCTATCTATAGTGACCTATTTATCTAACCATCAAATCACACATACAGACACAAAAACACTTGTGTGTTGGTTTTTACTATCTGGTGAGTGTTTGAATTTTTAATATGGCTCACAGGCCTTCATAATAAATGCCATTATTACATACATATATAACATACATACATAACATACATTACATACATACATAACAGCAAAACAAAAATCAAGAAATCTTATAAGTCTATCTTAAAAATGTACAAATAATCAAACTCATACCAATTTAAATATAAGAATAATATTATAATTGGTTATTGTAACCATGAAAATTATCTAATCATATTAATAGAGAACCAGCTAGTGGCAACCTGAACTTCCTATCTGTAGTAACAATTCAGTTCATGATATAACAAGTTTTTAACCTCTTTTTCCTTCACTGTGTTCTAAGTCAGAAGAACCTTATAAGAACCCTGAATCTAAATTTTAATATTTATTTAATTATTATATTATCCATAAAATGATGAATGACCTTGGAAATCTCCAAAGTCCCTCTCCAGTTCTAGTGTGCTATGATACCATGAAATTGTTTGACCTCCTTAACTTAATGGTTTTTTAATATTTTGTGCTTTTAAATCTTCATTCTAGATATCTGGAAATTCAGCATGTTTTCTTAGTTAAAATAAATTCAAAAAGAATTCATTATCTTGGGCAAAAAATAATGCAAACCCAATATCCCTGTGCTTGATATTTTAATGCTTGGCTAGAAATATGATCTCAGAGATATGGGTAATGTGTCCACTGGGGGGTAGAGGGGAGGGAATACAGGTTTTCCATACCTTCTTACCATGTGCCATTCTTATCTGTGACTTCCTATGAATCATGCATAAAATATCCATTTAGCATAATGCAGATTTTCCTTTTTGATATTTAATAGAGATATCAATGATGCACTAGACAGTGCCCCTTGATCTTGCAACATGATCAAGACATCATTTTCCAGTCATACATACATTCACAGTCTTTGTGCTTCTGGACATCATGAACACTGCAAATGAATGACCAAATATCCCATAAAAAATGTCCCTTTTTGCATTTACATGCAGGATGAAATCAACTCCCCCAATGCCTTTATTCATCTTTCCATGTTTTCCTGTGAACTTCCTTTTTCAATTATTATGCCTTCTAATTTCACTGATAGTGAAAATGTCAGGATTGCTATGATTCTATTCTTCCCCTAATATATCAACAACATTGGTTACTGGCCAAGGATTTTACATTTTTAAAAAGTTAATTTACTTTTTAGATAGTCTAAAACCCTTAGGATTTTTAGCACTTCTTCCTTTTTTGCCATTCTGCTGCCCATGATTACTGAAGTAGAAAAGTGCTGGATAAGACTGAAGATAATTATTTATTGGTACCCATTTAATGAGTCAACAAGGCCAAAAATACATCACCCAGTGGCGTATTTAGTGATGATGAGCTTCTCTGTGCTTAGCTAGTCTATTCATCATACAGGAGCACATAATGTCATGAGTACTATACCATATTTTATATTCTTTGTTAAACAGTGCCAACTTGGGTAATTCACAGTGTGTTATATGTGCTGCTTGGAAGTCTCCTTGGCAACTTACAAGAAGAGGCCTTTCTTGTGACTTGCTTATCCCAGAGATCTATTTACCAAGTGCCTTGGACTGACATCGCTCTTTCATTTTTTCAATCTCTTCCTCACCAACCAAGAAATATTGCTAGAGTTGAAACTTCAACTATAAAAATTGAGAAAAGGGAAAGGATTTAGATGGAATAGTCAGGAAAAAAGCTTTGTGTGGTATCATATAGACTTTTCTTAGAAGGAAAGTAAGTGTAGAATTTTGCACAGAGCTTTGTTCTTAGTAGATATTTATGGTTATAAAAATTGAGTTAAAATGAATTAAATTGAAGTTCTGGCAGGGAAGAACAAAATTGGTAAAAAAAAAAACATGTTAGAAAAAATGGGGACAGCTCTTTTTGTAACCAAAGCTTCACATTAGGGAGTAGTGAGAGCCCATGATCATTAAGTATGTGGCGGCACTGAGCTAAGATGACTGGCTTTCCCCTTGAAGAATTCAAATATAATTTAAAATAACCTTGAAAAATGATTTTTCTTTTTTAAAAAAGTAGAGTGAAGTTCTGTAGAAGCAAATGCAAAGAGAAAACCTGAAAAAATGATAATGAGTTGTTATTTAAAAGTCTCTGTTGCATGATACTACTTGTCATTTGTCCTTGGGTCACAAATGGTCACTAAGAGCCTCCAAACAGAGTACAGGGAGGCAAGTAGGGAAGCATTCCTTGAAGAATTGACTAGGGTTAGGTATCATGATGTTGGTGCTAGTTTTATAATAAGCAAAAGCCTATATATGACTGAAAGGTGACCTTAAGGTTCTTTACTAAGAGTTTGACAGGTTGGCCGTGCCAACTCAATGATAAGCAGGAAAAAAGCAGAATCCCTAAAAACTGTCAATAACCTGAACATTGATCAGAACCTGGGTCCACCTGTGCAGGCTTCAATTTTAAAGAATTTCATAGAGAACCGAAATAGTAAACCCCATATGAGGAATAAATAAGTAAAAAGAATTTATTTTGTTTCCTTAGGTTTTAAAACTTAGATTATTTAAAAATTTCAAACTATTCTATCTTCTATTTTTTAAAGTCTTAATATCAGATTGAAGTATTAGGTGAAATAGCACAGCTACTTTTCTAATCTTCAGAATTATATCTATGAATTCTTATTTATTCTGCCTAGAAATACCTTATTGGCTTGCTAAAGGCAGCTTGTATGATGGGAACCAGACCAGAGAGCTTGATTGATTGGCACTTTGCCTTCAACATTTCCAAGCTACTGGTGAGTGAATGGATTCATCTTTGTAAATCATAGTCCATTCATCTGTAAAATGGGGATAATAATATTTATATCACATACTTCATATGATGATTGTGAGAAAGCACTTTGTAAACTTTAAAGAAGTAAGTAAATCACCTCATCAACAAACATTTATTAAGTACCTACGATGTACCAAATCCTGTTCATTATATAAAGTGCTGCATTCCTTT
The DNA here is from genome assembly GCF_027887165.1 of Monodelphis domestica. Taxonomy (NCBI): domain Eukaryota; kingdom Metazoa; phylum Chordata; class Mammalia; order Didelphimorphia; family Didelphidae; genus Monodelphis; species Monodelphis domestica. Next base: position 158,873,922 of record NC_077234.1, read on the forward strand.
CTCCTTTTCTAGTCTTCTTACAACTTACTCCCCTCTATGTACTCAATGTTCTCATGGCACACTTGGCCTCCTCTCACATAACACTATCTCCTGCCTTTGCTATTTCATTCAGTTGTTCCCATGTCTAGAACTCTCCTTCTTCATCCCTGTTTCCTGGATTCCTTGGATTCCTTCAAGTTTCAGTTAAAATTTCCCCTCCTACAAAGAGTCTTTCCCCACTGTGAGCACCTTTTCTCTGAGATTCTCTACAAATTAGCCTGTAGATATCTTGATTGTATATATTTAATTGTATGTTGACTCCTTATGAGTTCTTGAGGTCTGGGACTGCTTTTGCCTTTCTTTGTGTATTCAGAGCTCAGCAAAATGCCTGGCAAATGTTTGTTGTTGTTCAGTTGTTTTTAGTCATTTCCAATTCTTCTTGAGTCTATTTGGGGTTCTCTTGTCACAGACATGGGAGTTGGTTTTCCATTTCTTTATCCAGTTCATTTTATGTTAAAGAAACTGAGGCAAGTGGGGTTAAGTGACTCACCCAAGGTTCCACAGCCAGTAAGTGCCTGAGACTAGATTTGAACTCTGAAAGATGAGTCTTCTTGACTTCAAGCCCAGCACTCTATCCACTGGACCACCTGGCTGGCCAGAACATAGTAGGTGCTAAATAAATGCTTGTTGACTTGATTTGCTGAATATTAGAGACACCAGTAGAAAGAATGAAACAAAACTACTCTCAAGGATATACTAATTGGGAAGACATATACATCTCTAATTAAATCTAGAATACTTATAAAGATGATAAAAAATATACAGTGTAGTTAAGTCCAGAGTAATGGGTATGTGTCTGTGTGAGCAAGTGAGAGGGGGAGAGAAGGAGAAGAAGGAGGAGGAGGAGGAGGAAAAAAAGGAGAAAAAGGAAGAGGGAGAGAGAGAGAGAAGAAGGGAGAGAGGGAGGAAGGGAGGGAAGAGAGAAAGAGAGAGAGAGAACACATTTTTATTATAGTCATCCAGTTCTTAAAAACAAAAACTGACAACAGCAACAAGCAGAAACTCTGTTTGCACTGTTTTCTTTGACTAAAATTACATGTGTCTGTTGCCAGAAGAGGAAAAATCATTACTCTACATGATGTGGTCATCTTTAAGTCATAGTCTTCTTCCCCAGGGTTTAATTCATTGAGACAATCTGACATCATAGTAAATTCATAAATATATATTTTATCATAGATGAATAAATTCATTTCTAGAGAATAGTTTTCAAGGAGAAAATATTTCATGTATCCTTTGAAATATGTGGCCAGGGTGTGGCATGCGAATTTTCTTCATCTAATTGATTCTTGCTGTTTTGCACCCAATGACCTATACCGGCAAAATTGATGTAAATATGACACCTGCCTGTTGATAATAGAATTCCCGTCTGAATCATGGCACTAGATAATGGAGCAGCACTTGGTTATAGTCTTTTTCATGCTGAACTTTGTGATTTCACACTTCATAATAGGGGAGTGTTACTTTAAAATGCATTAAACTGCTAAAGATAGCAAATAGCCTTTTGGGGTAATGCATTTTAAATAGTCTCTGGATTCAGAACAAAAAAAATGTCCATTTTTGTAGAACATCATAATAGCTTTTAAAACATATTGTACCCCATTGGTATTTCATGGTACTTTTCCTAGGATTGGCCTTCTTCAGAAAAAGATATCAATTCTGTAGTTTCAAATCTGTTTGTGTAACACGCTACACCTGGCTCCAGTTCCTCGTACCAGGCCCATTTCTCATCCCTTTTCACTTTAGCAGGCATCTCACGGTCAGTGGAAACTGATTGGATATTGTTTAATATGTATAGGTCTTATAAATAGCTTTTCTGCCTAAAAATTGAACTTAAAGACTGCAAATCAGCCCTCCAAATATGTTACCGCAATCTGTTTTGTAATCATTTTTATGAGAGGACATGACAGTCCATTCTGACATAAATCATCACTCATATTAATACAACACATATTTTAATCTCCAAAGAGGTATTAAAACTGTAGTATACTTATATCAAAGGCTCCTAACATCCAAAGGACAGATAATAAATGTTTAAAACCAGAAAAACTATTAGCACTCAATTTGTATTTAATTTGTAGTTAATCCAAAATTTTTAATATTCTCTATGTAATTTTTAAAAGATTGCTATAACTTTGTCATAAATGAATAGTTAACAATGATCAAATTATTTTGGTCAAGTTGACCTCTAAATAAATGGTGTTAGGTGATGCAATTAAAAAAATTTTTCATGACGAATGATTAAATTAAATCTGTTGTCACTTTGCAAATCACAACCTTGTCATTTTGTAGAGCAGAAAATTTTATACATCTCAACAACAGACATTTCAATAGCAGACATTTCCTGTTGATAATAATACACCACATTTGTGGTTTTATAGCTTACAAAGTGCTTTTCTTATAACTATCCTATGAAACAGGGTATCTGAATGAGTCTTATTCCCATTTTATAGACAAGGAAATAGAGGCTCAGAGGTCACACAGAAAGTAATTAAAAATTGAACTTAGTGGTCTTTATGCTCTACCCCTTTACACTGCAGGCTGGCTTTATTATCCCTCTAAGAAAAAAAAAAGAACCTATTTTCTCTAAGCTATCTTTTCTGTACCATATTATGTATACTTTCGTCTGTATCTCTTCCTACTATAAATAATGTCAAAAGAATTTAATGAACAACCACTGTACTCTTTACCACCTCCCCTATTAACGTCATTATCATCTCATTTCCGACCACTGTTTGAGTAATATTGTATTTCATAAGGAAAAATGTGAGCAGATAACTCTCCTCAATGATCAAACAATGGAGGCTGGGAATAGAGGAACAAAGTCTAGTTAGTAGCTTGGAGTGGAGCCAGCTACTATGAAAACCCAAGTTCTTGGGATTCACATTCCATCTCCCAAGACACAAACCTCCTGGGATTAATTGACCTCCCCACCCACCTGGGTCAAGCCAACAGAAAAGATCTCTTTTCCATGTCTAGTTTCTAGGTTGCTATTTTTCAATCATTTAGTTGTGTCTGACTCTCCATGATCCCATGGACCATAACATGCCAGAATTCTCCATGGTATTTTCTTGGCAAAGATACTAGAGTGATCTGCCATTTCCTTCTCCGATGAATTAAGGCAAACAGGTTAAGTGATTTTCCTGAGGTCACACAGCTAGTAAGTGTCTGAGTTCAGATCTGAATTCAGATCTTCCTGACTCTAGGGCAGTTGAGTGGCTAAGTGGATAGACTGTTAGACTTATAGAGTCAGGAAGACATCCTTCTGAGTTCAAATCTGGTCTCAGATACTATCTCTGTGACCCCAGGCAAGTCACTTAAACTTGTTTGCCTCAGTTTCCTTTTCTGTAAAATGAGCCAGAAGAAGTCAATGGCAAACCACTCCAGTGTCTTTGCAAAGAAAACCCTAAATGGGGTCATGAAGAGCTGGACATGCCTGAACAATGACTGAAGAACTTCCAGACCCCCATGCCCAGTGCAGTACCTACCTGACTGCAGGTCAGGATGAGGAACATGGGAACTGAATTAAGATTAGGGGAGCACTTCTGGAGAAAAAGAAGGAAAGAATTGAAGAAACATTTTATGACATTCTGCTTTTATGTTTCTCTGAAGACCTTGGTAGAGAAGGGAAAATAGGGCAATGGCTGAACAAAGTAGTGTTCCCCATTTCAGGATATCTTTATGCAGAAGTTTCATGACCACTTTCTAAAGACATTAAAGAGGGGAATCTTCTTCCAGTGTTTGTTGGAAAAGATGACCTCCGAGATTCCTTCTATCTCTGATATTCTAGAGATATTATTTCCATCAAAGGAAGAATAGTAAAGCCAGAAACCATTCCCTCTTTTCCCTATGACCTCTAAGCACAGAATGCAGTATAGTTTGAATAATTTACCCCAAATCACACAGATAATAAGTTAGATAATATATTTCAAAATGGAAGGGAATTTAGAAGCCTTTTAGTCCAATTCTCTCATATTAAAGGTGAAAAAATTGAGACCAAATTAAATTAAGTGATTTGCCTAAGATCATATAGGCTAGTGAGAAGCAAAGTCAGGATTCAAACCCAATCCTGAGCTACTCAACTTTATCAATTTTCTCAATGAATTATTCCAGAGCTAGACTTCAAACATGGATCTTCAGAGTCTGGATCACTCAAGCAATCATTTATCAAATGCCTACTGTATAGAAAGCAGTGGAGACTTTTATCCTAACAGAAGAGACCATGTGCACATAAAATAGGCACAAGGTAGCGGTGTAAGAGGGCACTGGCATTTGGGGGATCAGAAAAGATTTCATGCAGAAAGTGACTATTAAGTTTCATCTCAAGAAGGGATGCCAAGAGACACAAGTGAGGAAGGTACATATTCCATTACCAATATAGCACTCATTCCCTTTTACCGTGTTATCTTTTTAGGCAGCAGAAATTTTCTAGCATTTGATAAGCTTGAAAGCATTAGAAAGGAAATGTCCTTCTAAGCAGGAGGAAGGGAATGTCCAGAGGAAGACAACCCAAGTCATCAATAGCTTTGAATCCATGATTTATGAGAACTAGTTGATGGAACTGGGGGTGTTTAGCCTGAATAAGATATGATGGCTATCTTCAAGGAATTCAAAGGACATCAAATGGAGATAGAATTGGACATGTTCTGTTTAGTCTCAGAAGGCAGGACCTCCAGCAATGGGTATAAGTTGAAAACGTCAACTTTAAGTTTGACCGTTTAAAAAAAGCAAACTTCCTATTAATAAAAGCTGTCCAAAAGAGGAATCTTGCCTCAAGAAGTGTTAGGTTCCCTCTCATTAAAGTTCTAGAAAAAACTGAATTTGAACTTGTCAGATATGTTATAGTGAAGATGCCTTTCATGTGTGGGTTGGATTATGTGTCTGCTCAGACCTCTTGCAACACAATTACGATTCCATGATCTACTTCTTTTCAACAATGTGTGGATTCTGCTATATGTTTAATGGAAGGAATATGTAGAATGAAAGGTATCTAGGAGAAAGAAGTTGGTATAGAGGAAGAAGACTCTTCAATCTACTCATTGCTTTTGGTTCTATTTTTGTTTTAAAATTAATTCCTAGTGCAGTGAGATTTAAAGAGCAATGGTTTGGAGTCCAGAGGCCTGGTTTTGATCCCTGATTGCATTACTTACTAAATATGTGATGTTAAAACATGTCACTTTGACATTTCTAGATTTCATTTTCTGACCCTATAAAATACATGGATTAGACTAAATAAAGGGTTCTTTTTTTAACCCTTACATTCTGTCTTAGAATTGATACTAAGTATCAACTCTAAAGCAGAAAAGAGGTAAGGAGCTAGGTAATTGGGGTTAAGTGATTTATCCAGAGTCACATAGCTGGGAAGAGTATGAGGACAGATTTGAACCCAAGTTCTCTCAACTCCAGGCCTGATATCTTAAACACTGGGCTACCTAGTTGCCCCTAGATCAGGGGTTTTTAACATCGGATCCATAGACCTTTTGGTTCATGAACCTGGATGGGAAAAACATACCTTTATGTCATTATAATTTGTTTCCTTTATACTTCTAGTATATTAGTTTATTTCATGCCTTTAAAAATTTCTGAAAAGCAGTCCATTGGCTTCACCATACTGCCAAAGGGGTCACTGACACAAAAAGATGAAGAACCCCTGCAATATATAACATCTGAGTTCCCTCCTAGTTCTAAATCCTATTATCTATTTTTCCCTCAATTACTGACAGATTTCAGTTACCAAAAATATAAGTATGACAGGTACCATGAAGCCTTTCCAACTCTAATCTTCTCTGAATAACTGGGTTGTTTACAAATACTCCCTGATTTGAAACATCGAGCTTCCAAACAGCATACACCTACTGTCATCCTGTTCATTATCTCTCCTTGCTACACACACAGCCACCAAGCTATCTGTCCCATGCTAATAGTATCACCTGCTGATCACTGTGGAGACTATCTTACCCAATATTCCTTCCCAACCAGCTCCTTTCTTCTTCCTCAGAATATCATGACGTGCGTCCCTCCTTTTCTATGTCATTCTTCCTTTGACATTCTCATTCTAACATTCCTTCATATCCTCTTTAATTCCCTTCTGTCTCCCCCTATCATGACTCAATCAAATCTTGCCCATTTACCCCAGGATTCTTTATTTCTCTCTTTTGTATTTCTGAACCAAAAAAAAAAAAAAAAGCCATGCCAGATAAGAGTCTAAGTAATTGATCAAAAGAACAGATATACAATAAATGCCTACTTTGCACAAGATGCTTTTTTTTTTGGTAGTTGGGGGAATGTGCAGAGAGATATGAAGAAAAAGAAGACAAAGCCTCCAAAGACTTGCAATGTAAGTTAGGGAATAAGGCACAAACAAGGGGGCAATTAAAGAACTATAAAATAATTCAAAAGCAGTTAAAAATGAGATGTTGCAAGTGTAACTGTAACTAGTTGCCAAATGAATTGTACAGAGATAATTGCTATAGGAGGTTGTGACATTTGGGGTTGGATGGTGCAATAAGACTGAAAGCCAGCTTGATATAGGTCTTGAAACATAAGTGCGAAATTACGGGAATGTATAATAGCTTGAGCCAAGCTACTGTGATTGGAGCAAAGAGTAGTTTGGATCTTGTGCTTTGAAAAGAAAAAGGAAAGCATTAAGGTTTTAATTAGCATAATGGAGAATCAGTGGCATCAACCTCTGTAGCCCTTGAAAATGTCCAAAAGTCCCCTTCTGAGCCTCCACAGAAGGCTACAGCTGGCTTCTCAACCTATTCTAATTAAACTTGCTTTTCTCTAAGTATCAGAATTTGAATTAAGCCATTTCTTATTTTATGTCACCACTTTATTATTTTGTCTAATTGCTAGTATTACAAATATATTGTTTTTCCCCATTTTTAATTGCTAGAATAGTATGTCATGGTGTGGCGTCTGACCACTATACTTTTCTATTTTTCCTTTCTGGTCTGGTTTCATCACCCATTCTGAACTCATACTGGAAGCTTAGGAGTTAAACTCTTAAAACTCACTCTCAGAGATGTAGGGTTAATCCTGATGTGGAAGGCTATACTTAAAACAACTATAGTTTCTGATTCTTTATTTGAGGGCTCCCAATTTATTTTTTCTGAGCCATATATGGATTATCATCCAGAACATATGTTTATATTTCATTGTTGTAAGAGAAAAGTCATATAAAGCCAAAGCCCCCAAATAAAAACCTAAACTAAAATAAAAATAGCATACTTTGATCTGCATTCTGACTCCAAACAGTTCTTTCTCTGAAGGTGGATAGCAGTTTTTTGATGTAAGTCCTTCAGAATTGTGCCAGAGAATTAGATTGCTGAGAATTGCTAAGATTTCAGTTGATCATTGTACAATCCTGCTGTCACTGTGTACAATGTTTTTTATTGGTTCCGCTTATTTCCCTCTGCATCACTTGATATCTGTCTGTCCAGCTTTTTCTAGAATCATCCTGTTCATCATTTCTTAGGGCACAATAGTATTCCATCACCATTCAAATACACCACAGTTTGTTCAGTCATTGCCCAATTGATGGGCATCCCCTCAATTTCCGATTCTTTAAGCACCTCCCAATTTAACAAATTATCTAGAAGGACACCATTAACTTTTTAAAAATTATTTTATTGATATTTTTTGTTTTTTACCACAAACTCACAACTATACCATATACAGTTATATGTAGTCACCATATAGTTCTAGGTAGGAGGATGTTCCAGCTGTTGACCACAAATTCTTTCTATCAGTCTTATAAAATTAGATGTTTATTAACCAGACAGTTTAGTCATCATTATTCTGATTGAGTGTCTTTTGTCTGTGGTCTGCTGTCTAAGTGTTTCTTACTTCTGCCATTTCTGTTAATAAAATTGTACAAATTATAAAAGGGAATCACCTTAAACATGTCAACAATAATTTATCTCCCTTTAAGGCTAAGTAGGTTGCATGGGCAAGCCTGGGAATCTGACCACCATTGAGTACACTGTTTGTGTGGGGAATTGTGTTCCTATGTCTGTCTTAGAAACTCTTGGAAGATAACCTGTCTTTAAATAGAGGGAGGCCTGACTGTATTTTGAATATGTATTTAATTCTTCAGTCAACTCTTTTTCTTGGAGAGGATTCTTTATCTCTATCAATGATAGAAGTCTAATTACAGAATCATCTGATTATAGAATTAGAGCTGGAGGTGACATCAAAGGCCATTTAGTTAACCCCCTCATTTTACAAAGAGGAATGAAAACAAATATAGTTAATAATGTGATATCAAAGTCTGAAATATTTTAGCCTGTGGTTCAGGATAAAATTACTGTAACAAATGAGCAAAGACTATAAAACGGTATCTGGTGGCCTATAAGAAACTGGGGTAATGTAATCAAAGCAGAGTATAAAAGGATGAAATCATGAAGGAAAGACTGCCAACTTGAACAATTTAGACCCCCAAAAGAGAAGTTTTGCACACTGTCCAGGCTGACTAGTATCACAGTTTCTTTATACTTTGTAATTATGGGTTTAGGGTGATTTTTAAAAGATGAAACCATCACATAATTTATATTTAAATCATTCAAATACATTTTCATTCATTGTGAGTTCAGCTCATAGCAAGAATGAAATTTCTTTCAGCTTCTATACTAAACTTTTACCTAAATTTCTGAGTAACATTTAAATTTTCTGGAACAAAGTCAGCTAATATTTTTCTTTCAGCCTTATTTCATCTATCTAATTAATCAATTCAAATTTTAAACATTTTCTTACTGCTTCTTAATGTTTAAGCATTTCCATTTTGGAGGAAAAATTAAAATGTTATTAGATTCTTTAAGAGCATACAGTCCTTTCTAGGAGAGTATAGACACTATTAAAAGATAATTATTCAGCAAGAGTTAATGCTTAATTCTTTCTAAAGGGAGTATAATTTCTTAATGATGATCTGAAAAACTATTTTCCAAAAAGAATTATCCTTCATTTCAGTACTTTTTAAAATCAATTTTGTCCATAGATACTGATGGCAGCCTTTCCATAAGTCAGTAAATATTCTTCAGGAGTTACTCAAATATCCTTACCCAGAAAATAATTCATGTACCAGAAAGAATCTAAAGTTTATTACTGTTGAAAAATATGATGATTTCCTCTTTTCTGCTGACTTTTTTCTATTTAAATATGTTACAAGAGAAGTCTTTATTTGAATATTGTAATCTTTTGAGGGAAAGACAACATGATTTCTGTCAGGCAAAATCAAGCTTCCCGAAACTACTATAGTTTCTGGATAAAACTGTCTGAGTATGTGAAATATATTTCATCTTTTCAAATGGCTTTTGAAAAGTTGCATTCCACAAGCTGTTTGTTGTGTGTTATTAGAAGAAAGAAAAAGAAGGAGGCCCTCCCACAGAAATGCAGACTATATTTTGTCACAGAGAAGGAAGCAAAAGCTTTGAAGGATAAATGTTCCCTTTTCTGGATAGAGCACTATTGCAGTGAATGCTCATTGGAATTAACAATAGAACTGCTCTCATTTATTTTTTAAACCTTTACCTCCTGTCTTAGAGTCAATACTGTGTAATGGTTCAAAGGAAGAAGAGTGGTAAGGGCTAGGCAATGGCACAGTTAAATGACTTGCCCTGGGTTACAAAGCTAGGATGTTTCTAAGGCTAGATTTGAACCCAGGTCCTCCCATCTTTGGGCCTGGCTCTCAATCCACTGAGCCACACCTCTCCCCAGAACTGCTCTCATTTAGCCTATCTTGACCTTACCAAATTTCTAGAAGACAAAGAACACCTCTGAGTAATAGAATATCACATTAATATAGGAAAATAGCACAAGTAATCATGGGTAAAGAGAAAGCATCAGTATGGGAAAATATAAGACAGTAAACTGAGGAAGAAATAATCTCAAGTGTAAAGTCCTTATAGTAGTGTTCTACATACACATTAAAGATATCTGATGATATTCATGTCCATTGAGTTAAGGTTAATTGAAATGTTGACTTATTGAAGATGTGAGAATTAAAGAAGCAGGCTTTTAAAGACCATTTTCTCTATGCGTAGACAATTTTAGTGTAAGAGGTGTCAAGAATATAAGATCATATATAATTTAAATTCCTGGAGGGCAGAGGCTATTTTCATCTTGTCCTAATATTCCTAGTACAGTACCTGGAATAGTGGCGGCTTAAACATATTTTGCTGGTCTGAAGTTCCACCTCAAACCTATCAGATTGGCCAGAATTGCACAGTAAAGGAAAGTGATGAATGCTGGAGGGGATGTGGCAAAGTTCGGACATGAATGCATTGTTGGTGGAGTTGTGAACTGATCCAACCATTCTGGAGGGCAATTTGGAGTCATGCCCAAAGGTTTATGAAACTGAGCATACCCTTTGATCCTATAATACTACTACTGGGTCTTTATACCAAATAGATCATAACAAAAGGGGAAAGGACCTACTTGTATGAAAATATATATAGCAGCTCTTTTTGTGGTGGCAAAGAATTGGAAATTGGGGGGATGTCCATCAATTGGAGAATGGCTGAACAAGTTGTGGCATAAGTTGATGATTGAATACTATTGTGCTATAAGAAATGATGAGCAAGATGATTTCAGAAAACCTGGAAGGATCTACATAAATTGATGCATAGCAAAATATGTAGAACCAAGAGAACATTGTATACATTAACAGCAATATTTTACAATAATCATCTATCAAAGACTTAGCTACTCCAGAAATACAATGATTTGGGATAATTCTGAAGGTCTAACAACAAAAATGTTCTCTTCCAGAGAAAGAGCTATTGGATCAGATGCAGATCAAAGCATATTATCTTTAATATTATTTTATTTAGAGTTTTATTTGGGACTTTTGGTTTTATATGAGTATCCTCTTACAACAATGACCAATGTGGAAGTATATTTTGCATGATAATACATATATTACCCAGATTAAATTGCTTACAATTTCCAAGAGAAGGGAGGGAAGGAAGAGAAGGAGATAATTTACATCTTATGATTTTAGAAAATATGTTAAAATTTGTTATTATCTGTAACTAGGGAAATAAAATATCTTTGAATAAAATACTACTGCACCTTAAAAAATGTATTTGTTGCATTAAACTGAACTGAATTTTTAGAATAGACACCAACAAGTGTTTATTAAAAAGATAGAAATGGTTCAGTTATTCAGTAGTATCATGAAAGATGTCCTTCATAAGGTCTATGGAAAAAAATTGCTATTGTTGATAAGATTCTCTAAATGTTCTTATTCATAAATCATATTAAATTCCATAACGAAATGCATAGCATTTTAAAAGAGATATAGTGTTTTAGAAAAACTAAGTAGATTAAAAAAAAAGAAAAAAGTGTCACTAGAATGTGACATGAAGGCAAGTGGGGAGCTCATCCAGTTAGTCTATTTTTTAAACATTAAGATTGGACATCTCTATCTCGCCTAGAATTTCAGTGGCCACTCCAATGCTCAATTGTAGTACTGATTGGGTCAGAATTTTGACCTGTTCTGTTTCCAACCTGGGCTAGTTCATTCCATTTTACACAATCCAGTCCCAACTCTCTCTCTTGAAGACTCACTTTATTGATACCTAGCTTAGTGTGGATTGACACCCAGTCAACAAGACCTACTACAGAATTCCCCCGCACAAGAGATCACACACTCCTTCCCCTGGCCTTAGCCTCCCCCGTAGCTGGGATTATAGAAATGTGCCACCATGCTTGGGTGTAATTTCAATGAAATTTCTGCATAAAAACATGCAACTTCAATGAGCAAAAACTTTGTATTGCTTCAAAAGGCTACTTCTTAATGTCAATGTCCTCCCAGTGATGCCATATGACCACAAATCATTAAACATCATAATCTTGAGAGGATTAAAATGGTAAATAATCTAAAAGCGAATGTAAATAGGAATAGCCGATGTATGTAATAAGCAGACTTTAGGGATGTTGTCAACAATGACTTTGTATGCATGTGCTGTAAAGTGCTTCATTGAACTGTGCTACTTGTTTGACTTTTGGCAAATCACTGAACTCCTTGGATTTTATTTTCCTTGCCTGTATAATGAGAAGATTGGTCTCTGGGAGCTCAAAAGTCCTTTCCAACCTCAAATCCTCTGAGCCTAATTTTTTTTTTAATTTATGGTGTTTGTTTTGCTCTGTATCTCCACTGTCTAACATGTCTTTCCACAGGTAAATATCTGTGAACAGAAACATTTAGCCACCAGAATGCTACATTATAGCAAAAAAAAGGGTTTTTTTTCAGTTATTTCAGAAATTTATACCATGTCAAGGGCTAAAGAGTAGATAAAAACAACCCAAATTCCTTTAAAGGAAATTCGGGTATTGTACTCATTAATTTCCATGGTTATTTTTTTAATGCCACGATCTTAACTTCAGTTCACTGAACGCATTTTTACTAGTCCCTGCATAACAGTTCTGAAGAATGCCAATGGGATTGAGTTGGCTCTGCTGCCTGATAAGTTGGCAAGGTGGTTGCTATCTTGCTGGGCATTCAGAGTACAGTGAATAGCAAAGCGTTAGCCACTGGAGAGAGATTCTGATTGTGATTGATACTGCAAAAGTGATTAAATCTCTTTGAAAAGTTAGCCAAGATCAAAAGGTAGCACAGAGAAATTGAAAAGGGAATGCAGTTAATTTATTTTGGGGACCTTCTTTTCTCTCTAGCTGTTAACTCTTTGTTGTCCCCTGAAATTTCTAAAAATATTTTATGGCTTTTTAATAGAGTTGTTGCTTGGATATTATTTAAAAATATAATTTTGTAGGGCAGTGAGTAAGCTTGATGGATAGAGAGCCAGGTGTAGAGGCTGGAGGTGCTAGGTTCAAATCTGGCCTCAGGCACTTCCTAACTCTGACCCTGAGCAAGTCACTGAATCCCTATTGCTTAGCACTTAGCACTTACTGTTCCTCTGCTTTGGAACCTATACTTAGTATTAATTCTAAGACAGAAGGTAAGAGTTTAAAAAAATTACAATTCTGAGAACTTGAAAACCTGGTTGAAAAACATTAAAGAGAAGCAAGACAAAGCCATAATAGTTTGCAGGAAATTGAATTTGTTTAGGTAAATTGTAAGTACTCTCCTGTGAGCACATTTGAACTACTAAGTTTAATTGGGTTGTTTAGTGGTGATTTTCATTGTTGAAGATTGTAGAGAATGTGACTTTGTGGACTTCTTTTTTATTTTCTTTTCTTACCATTCCATTTTAGTTGCTTGTCAAAAGCTTTAAAAAGATGGCCAAAAAAGAGATTATTCTGTTTTGGTGCTTAGATATTGTGTGTTTGGAGAGAAAATGAGTTCATTCCTTTGTAAAGAGGTAAAACCATTTGAACATAACTGAATTGTACTGTTTGTGACTATCTTCAGCATGGCGGAATTAAAGGGGACCAAAACACTCATCTTATTCAGCTCTCCATGGCCCACCCTGAAGGCCATGTATGATAAGGTTCTGGAAGTACCACCAAGGCAACTCCCAAATAGCTTAGGTGGCCTAGATGAAACGTATTTGACTGTATTGATTTTTCCAGTTCTATAGTATATTCCTTCACATACAAATGCCACCAAAGGTCAAAGACATGAATGTAATTAGAACTTTCAGGAGCTGATTGAGGAGGAGACACAATAGCAATAACTAAGTGGCACAGAAGCAGAGGCAAGAAGACCTGAGTTCAAATCCTTCATCTGATACATACTCTGCCCAATAGTGGGCAAATCACTTAACTTTTCACATCCTCAGGCTCCTCTGATCCATAAAATGAGGATAATAGCCTATACCTCACAGTGTTATCATAAGAACCAAAATCTAATGAAATACTAGCTGTAAGTACTCTGTAAAATTTAAAGTACTATATATATATATATATATATATATATATATATATATATATATATATATATATATATATGCTATTCCTGGGTTCAACTCCCATATTGTTTAGGGGAAGAGAGACAATATGCCAAAGAAGTTAACTGACCCCATAGCTTCTTTCTGACTCCAAATCCAGTTCTCTATATTATGTCCCTTCTCTTCCTTAGACATTATCAAAAGAGAAACATCATTCATAGAACTCTAGAACTAGAACAGGAGCTCAGAGATCATCTAGTATAACTCTCTAACTTTATAGATGAAGGAACTTTGCCTCAGAAAAGTTAAGTAATTTTTATCAAAGCTATACAAGAGATAGAAGCAAAGTCAAGACCAGAATCTAAACCTCCTGATTCTCATTAGAGGGTTCTCTCTCCACTGTGTATCTCCATTTCTCACTATAGAAGGATATTAATCCATGTAACCTAATTCTGCAGAAGCAACTAATACCATCAAAAAAGAATTGAAAATTTAATATCAGAGCCTTTCTCTCTGAATAATACTCATAAATGTATATACGTATATAATATATTTTAAGAGTGAGATGATAAAAATGACATTGACAAAAATGACATCTTTTATAGATTAGGCAATCTAATCTATAAAACTGTGAACAATGGAAATTTATTATATTTATTATACTTAACTTATTATAGGAAATAAATATGCATTCAGAGAAACCTGAGTTTGATATAAAATGTGGGAGGGAGAACCAGGAGAACAATTAGTTGAAGGAGAAGATTTCTGAAAGAATTTAGAACTCTAATTAACCGATTTAAACTCCAGAAGAGTGATAAAGAATCATACTTTCCACATCTTGGTGAAAAAGTCATGTTGAGAATGAGGCATATTAATACAACACAAATTTGTTTTGCTTGACTCTAGTTATTTATTACAAAGAAGAGCTTTTTAATGGAAGGAGAGAGTGGTAGAAGAGAAAGAAGGTAGTGATAGTTGTGCTAAAAAATAAGAAAAGAAATAAAAAATGTCTTAATGAAATATTTAAAAATATACCACAAAAGAAAGCTTAATGAAGTACAGAAAGGGACACAGAAAAGCAAAGCAACATTGGTAATGTTAAATTAAATTATGTGTGTGTTTAACATATCTATATACATTTATAGGTATATGCCTACTTTATGTACATATACACACAAATACTTATACATACATATCAAATCAAGATAAATGTGATAGAATCATGATTTCATGCACAAATCTTTTTCTGGTCTTTTTACATGAAAATGTTCAAATTGGTTGATTTTCTAGTTCTTTATTTAAATATGACAATATCTATAAAGCACTTAGCACAGTGCATGGCACATAGTAGGAGATATATAAAGGCTTAATCACCTCCCCTGTAGTTTATATTAATTTTGAGAGACTTGGAGTTAAGCTCCTCTCTTTACTTCCCACTTTATCCTTGTTCTTGATTGTTTCCCAAATACTCCCACCTTTAGTACAATACTCAGCTTTGAACATATTCATCTCTATACAAATGTGTGCCAGATTTCCCTGGGACCTTTGGGGACCATAGAAGAAACAAGGCATTAAATGGTACCCTAGCAGCCTGTAAAAGTTAATTTGACCTCCTCCATGCTTCACACACTTACAGAGAGTAACCCAGATACTTGGGAACTAATTTAATGACATTTGTCTAACACAGAACCCAGTACCTACAGGGAATATGCTAAAAAAAAAAAAAGTCTTTTCCTAATTTTCCTAGGATTTGGTATCTACAAGTTTTAGAGGAAGTATTGGACCTATTTAAATATCTTGGGTCTATTTTACAAACATTGGGGATAACTACAGGGAACTCACATCCTCTCTCTCTTTTTTTCATATTTTCCATCTATACAATAGAGCCTGTAATTTTCCTGTTGCCACATTAATGTCTTAAAGATATGTAGGGAA
Organism: Monodelphis domestica; assembly: GCF_027887165.1. NCBI lineage: Eukaryota > Metazoa > Chordata > Mammalia > Didelphimorphia > Didelphidae > Monodelphis > Monodelphis domestica. The sequence goes on from NC_077234.1 coordinate 158,889,743, forward strand.
ATAACTGCAAAGTGGATCCTTAAAATAAGAAAAATAAATAATTATATTTATTATCAGCTGCCTCATTAGGCTACTCAATTCATTGATATTTTCTTTTGGTTTTTCGTTTATGCTAATGGAAAAGGCTACCGGTTACATGCAATTTTAGCTCTCCAGAAATAAATGACATGAAATGAATAAATCATATTTCACTGTAGGTTTTCAGGCAGGGCACAAGATTGCTAAATTATGCACTATGTAAAAGAGAGAACTAGAAAGAAATCAATCCTTGGCTAAGCCTGAGCGATCCATAGAATATGATTCAAAATGTGTGGGTGAGAGACCTTCTTTGCAATAATTCTCATAACCTAGTTATGTTGGTAATTAGGACACAAGTAAGACCAAAATGGGGAGGAAATAAGTTTGTTGACTAGCAGCCAAGCAAATTTTAGAAGAATGCAGAAATATAAAATAGGATAAGTCAATGGAGTTAAAGGACACAGAGGGGAAATGAATAACATTCAAAGATAAATTAACATAGGCCCGAGGGTTATGCATGTAATTTAGCTATAAACATCCTAGAATTTTTTTTTAAATATCAGTGTAGGTGAAGAAGGAAATACAACATTGGTATTATATCACTATAGGTGAAATATGGTATGAAACAAAGAGTGTGGCCAAACAGAGGGTTAGCAAGAAAAAACAAATACTCAAGAGAAAATAAAGATATAATTTTAAATATGTAGCATGCCTTCAGCATTAAAATCATGTATTTCCATGATACTTTATGTTTCATACTGACCCTCTAATAAGGATTTAAGAAGACAACACAATGCTCATAGGATCTTTGTTGGAAGTAAATATGTCATGCACATTACAGATAGGAAAACTGAGGTTTGGAATCTTTATCTGGGGTCCAAAATTAGGATTACTTTAACTTTCTAAAACCTGTCTAGATCATACTCTGCTTTGTTTCTTTAAGAGGCAAGTAATTCATGATATTGTGTTCAGTTAAGATATGAAATTAATGCCTTGTCATCAACAAATGTCAGTTATTTTCTCTGAGAAAATACTCCTGTTTTATAAGGTAGGAGTAAGTAAGGTTAAGTAGGTAAGGAGAAGTAGTAATGGGGAATAATAGATCTGGAGTTAAAAGTTGCATAAGTATAGGAACATGAGGCAGACTATGGGAGAAAAGCAATTGCTTTGGGAATTTGGAATGAAGTTATTTCTCTCACTGACTAAATGTCATTGACTTCTTATGTACCTGACATCAAAAGGGGGAAGGAGTAAAGGGCATGAGAGCTCAGGATAGAGGGAAGCATAGAGGAGAAAGAATGGTGTTGTTTCAACTCTCAGAATGTGGTTCATAATATGCCACTCTACATATCAAGTCTCTCCTAAGCACTGTGTGGAATTAATGAATTTCCTTTTACAATTTACCTGCCTCTTCATAGATTCAAGCAGCCATTGGTCCAGTTGTGTGATAACTAGCAGGCACCATGGAACCTTGACAGTGTAAAGAACCTCATCCAGAATTCCATATCAGGTGTTCATAGTTTTCTCTGTAGCAATGAGTTTTCCCACCAAGTTATTCCAAATAAACATGAGTCTTTAAGATGAGAAGCAGGCATTGCTAAAAAAAGCGGTGAGGGGAGGGGAGAAGGGGAAGAAAAAATAAATAAATGTTTCCTTAGGACTCAGAAAGGTGAACAGATGTCAGCTGAAGTAGATGTATGTTTTTCAAGAGTAAAAGAAGGAATACTTAATGCAACCAGAATCCTGGTAACATAAGTAGGCAAGATTAGAGAAGGTTAAACTTTACAGATATCTTTGGCATAAGATTATGCATCCCCCAATACCTTACAAAATTGTAGATATGACCAAAGACAAATATTTCCAAACTACTTTTTAAAAGAGAAAAATTGCAGTGGACTAGAAAACCCAATGTTGTATTTGTTACTTCTTTGCTTTTCATCAAAAAGGCACCCCTAAAGGAATAGCTTTTGGAAGGGAAATAACTATATTTAGTCTACTTCCTATATAGATCAGCTAAAGAGCTGGTTTATTTTTTAATGTGACTATTATCATCACCCACTTGCTTCGCTTATGTATTTTAAAGGAAAATTATAAAATAATATACAATTTCTTTTCTTATAAAGACTTTAGAAAGTAATCAGAGTGACAACTTATTCTTCCAATACTACTCCATGAACTGATATGGACACAGCTTTTTTAGTTCCAAACGGCATTTGATCAATTCAGTTTTTGCAGCCAGTGCTGGGATAGGAGCAAATGAGATAATGAATCTAAATGGTTTGAAAGGTTAAAAAAATAGATTCTCCTCATTGTTAAGGGATACACTACACTTAGCAGTACATCAACCCTGTCTTATCTCAGTAATTTCTGAACAACTAAAACGATGGCCAGGATTCAATTCCTTTTCCATTTGCTACATAGTTTTCTCGTTCTTTGTGCTCAAGGTTTGTTGCAAAGTACAAATGCTGCCTCAATTTTGTCTGATTCTTGTGTTGAGCCTTTGAATCCTTACTTTATTTTCTTGTTGCCATGGGAACTAGTTTCATGCAAATAAAAAATGGCCTCCTCCTGACCATATGTAAAGACATTCTCACCATCCTTATCATTTTCAGTGTTATTTGCTCTGAGTTCCAGATAATTAAGCTTTTTTTATATTCTCTCCTCCCTAAAGTTTCATAAACTTGAACTTACCGTGTCTGTACTTATTTTGTTTTTTTAAACTTACCTCCATGTCTGTAATTATTTTGCATTTTTTCTACCTGCCATCTCTTACTCTCCATGAGAACACTTAAAATATTTGAACTTCTTCCTTCCTGAATACATTTTATGCCATCTACTGATATCTTTTTTCTTCCAACTACTTTGAGAGAAAACATATTCTTCATTTCAAAATTGGTTTTTTGCTATTCTATGTGAGATTCATTGAAATATAACCTCCCTACTTCTATACTAGCTTTCTTAAAATACTTTATTTGGCAAAGGTGAGCTTTGCAAATGCAGTAATAGCAAAAAAAAATGTAATAATAAAGCATTTTTTCCAATTATGTTTCAGGTTAGAGGCAAACATTACAACTTTTAAGAGTTTATAGTTCTGTTCACAAGAATCAAGAATGTGTGTGTGTGTGTGTGTGTGTGTGTGTGTTTAAAACTTTGTTTTAGGGAAAGAGAAATTGTTTTGTGGAGCAAATGAACTGATCAGCTTTAAGTGTAATACAAGATAGGAAGCAATAAAAACAAAGATTCAGACAGAGGGTTCTTGGAAAATTAGGCAAGCAAGAGAAAGCTTTCAACTTGTTGAGAGAGAAAGGAAGGAGAGAGACAGGAAGAAGGGAGCAATATGGCATTTTGGAAACTGTACTGATCATTGAGCCAAGGAACCTGAGTTCAAATTCCAGTTTTGTTGTGTATTACCTATGTCACAGTGAGAAAGTCATTAACCTTCCCTTGGCCTTAGTTTCTTCATCTATTAAAAGAGGGAGTTGAGTTAAATGGACTCTTAGGCCCCTGCTATCTCTAAATCTATATTTTTCATGCACGAGGGAGAAAGAGATAGAATAGAGAACAGACAGAAGAGATAGCACCTGAACTGAATCTTGAAGGAAACTAAAGATTCTGAAAGGGAAATGATTGACATGTGCCAGAGATGAGGAGGGAGCACATTTCCTTCCTGTGCAAATACATGGAGGAGGAAGATGTCAGGGAAATAGTTAATAATCTCGTTTGACTGGAATATATATGAAAAGGAGTAATGTGAAGTAAAGCAAGAAAGGTCAGTAGAGGCAAGGTTGCTGAAGGCTTTAAATGTCAGGCTAAAATATATGTAATCTGTCTTGGAAGGTATAAAGAACCTTCTCACTCTCACTCTTCTGACAGTTTTTTTAGGAAGAAGGCTGACATGGCCTGATCTGGGCCTTGGGAAAATTTCTGTGGCAGATATGTGAGGGATGAATGAAAGAAAAGTCTAGACAAAGAACAAACTAGAAGGCTTTTAAATTAGTAAGTAAGGTTAGGAGGGCATCAGAGGAAGGGAAAAATTAAGGATGTCTCTAAGATTTTGAACCTGGGCAACTGGAAGGAATGTGGTAACATCAACAGTAATCTCGGGGGTAAAAATAGTTTGGGCTATGTTCATTTTGAAGGTCTCAGAAGACATCCAGATACATCTATTCAATAAGCTGTTAGAGGTGCAAGGTAAAGGCTCCAGAGATAATTTAGGAAGTGGCAAAAGAATTTAATCATTCAAGTGGAAATCATAACTGAAGCCTTGAGAGTTGATGAGATAGATCACTAAGGAAAAAGAGAGAGAGGGATAAAGACATAGGACAGAGAGTAAGGAAACACCCATCTTTAGAAGGCAGTAAATGGGGGATAACTAGTATAGAAGACTGAAAAGGACTCCTTGGGCTTTTAGAAGAAGCTGAAACCAGTGAAGAGGGAAGTGTCACTAGGAGATGCTGGTTACCAATGTCAGAGACTGCAGCAAAGTCAAGCAGTATGGGGACTGGGAAAAGTCTTTAGATTTGACAGTCGGTTTCACTGAAATACCTTGGAGAGAGCACTTTCAGTAGAGTAATAGGAAATGATGCTAGATTTCAAGAGATGAAGAAATGAATGGTTGGTGATGAAGTGGAGTCAATGGGTACAATCCCTAAAAATTTAGCAGCAAAAGCTTAAGGAAATGGCAAGGTCAAGAGAACACTTTATTTTTAAAAGATGACCATGTTTGAATTCACTAGTAAAGGATCCAGGAAAAAGTAGTGAATAAATGTGAGAGATGAGATAAAAGAAGAGAAGAATGGGGAAGACAGAAGACCAAGAGCACAACTGAAGTGCTTAACCTTGGGGGGAGGAGGAGAGGCCACCTCATTCTCAGAGACTTTTGCAAAAGATCCCTGATCATGTATGTTCTGACTAGTAAATAGCATGTGTTGAGCATTTAGGAATTAGTAAATAGCCATACCAATGATTTCTTGGTTTCCAGTTTACTTTCCATGACCTCTAAGATTGCTCCGGGCTCCAAATCTATGATCTTATTTTTCTTCAGGCATTTGGCCCATCAAGTCTTCAAAACCATCTCTAAGCAACTCAGAAACCATATTTACTTGTGTGTGTGTGTGTGTGTGTGTGTGTGTGTGTGTGTGTCTTTACTTCTCATCAATTTCCCCCTTTTTCCTACCAATTTTGAGGAAGTTATAGAATATATTTTCTCAATGCCTGGGGGGTGCCATTGTCAGCAGTAGCTTCTGAACCCCTGATGACATAAAAGAGCAGCCGAAGGGACATGAACAGTATTTAATTAAATCCTGTTTGTAGGAAGTAAATGGAAGAGTTAACTGCTGTTTATACCTCTTTGACTCCTCTTATCAAGCTTTCAAAGCTTCTCTTTTTAAAGGACTACTGCTGTACATAACCACAGCAGGCTAAGAGGAGGAATATTTTGCTTTAGCCTGCAGCTCTCTGCTTTCAGAGTAGTATCCCTGCAAAATTTTACCTCTCCACCCCTTCTGCCTCCCTTTTAAAGAGAAAAACATCTGCCAAAAAGAAATAGAAGGGCAATTAAGCAAGAAAAGAAAGTAGCTAATTCCTCTGTGCTTCTGACATTGAACTGATTGCATACACTGATTCTGTAAGACTAACACATTTTTGGTTTGAGGCCTAACCACATGTTGAGATGATGCTGCCCACCCCTTTGGATTGATCTAGCGTCTGTTTACTTGTGTCCATTTATATTAGTCTCCCTCCTACAAATATAGAAACTTGATCATCTGAATGCAGTCTCTGAAGCCACAATGAATGCATTTGGTACTTAAGTGGATAATGAAAAAATAGAGAAAAATCAATGAATTAAAAAGCTAAGTAGAGGAATCCTTGTGTTAAGATGTAAGACATTTGGCACAAGAAGAGTGACTTCACAAAAGAGATAATAGCATGAGTCGCCTTCTTCTCCCTTGATGATCAATATGTATTTGTCCTTAGCAATTTTCTACTGAGAATACAGTATTTCAGGGTGACAAAGATTTGAGGAATTTACTAGTAAGTGAAATTCATTAACAGGAAATTTTGGTTCTACATATGTTTTTGTAAATTAAGAAAAAATGAACAGAGCCAGGTGAGCCAGATTGAAATAATACTTGTGATGAAGACTAAAAGAAAGTATTTTTTTCTTCATTTAATTTAGCCGCTTTATATGGGGATATTAGTCTAGGACTGTAATATGTCTTCTTAATATTTTACTGTTTTTTTTCAAAATTTTTAAGATTTTTAAATTTTCTAAGATTTTTAGAGAGATTTTACAAGTGAGAAATTGAAGCCTTAAGAATTTAAGGGACTTACCCAAGTCACTTAGCTAGTAAGTGACCGGGGCTCGACCCTGGAATTCCTGAAAACACATGTAAGTTCTCTTTCCATGCTCCCACAGGATAGTTTTCTCTCTTCTAGGTCAGATCTTTTCATTCTACTCATGCTACATACTGCCTTGGGATCTGTGATTCAAAACAATTTCTATTTCTCATTCTAAATTGTAACCATAATTTATGATTAATAATAACTATAATTCATTATTGATGACAGGATACTCTGAAAAAGGATACTCTCCACAATTTTCAGCAGGAAAAAGTTGCCTTAGCATATGGGGCAGGGACATTGTTCTTTGTTCGGCTGGTTGCATTGTTTGACCATTGAAGGAAATCACTTTCTCTCTGAAAACTTTGTAGTACTCTGATTAAGCATGTGGTTCAGTTCTTTTGAGCTAGAGGTGAAGAATCTGGATGCAAAGTCCCTTTGTACAAGTCACTTGTCATCAAATTGAGACCTTAGGGTCATTTAAGTCCATTTAAGTTACTAGTGAGGAAATGAGACCCAGAGAAGTTAAATGACTAATGAGAGTCATACAGCTAGTAATTATCTGTGGTAAGATTTGAATTCAAGGCTTCCTGATCCTGAACCAGTGTTTTACCTACTTTTATTGGGTCTCCCTGGTTCTCAGTTTCCTTATTTATAAAAAGATTGAAATGGAATGCCTTTGAATTTACTTTCAGCTCAAAATCTATGATCTTGTGCTTTTAAAAGTTAAAATTTTGCAATGGTTGTTAACCTTTTAAGAGGAAGAGCTCAAACCCTAAAATCTATCAAGTTTATTGATTTATTAATAAGTTTATTAAGGTGACCAGTAATATGTAGATTCAAGTACTAGAACAGAAAATTGGGAAGGGGAAGGGAACTGAGATTTAGAGTTAGAAGGAAATCTAGAAGATTTCCTAAATGAAAAATGTGATGTTAAGATTTGGAAACAAACTGGCTGGGGAATCATTGCAGCTGTAGCCATTTTGATCCTTGGAAGCTTTGAAAGACTGGAATAATTAGCATGGAATTGTTATGCAGATCCAGCAGTATCACCAGGCTGTGTGGTGAGGGGGGGTTTTCTTTTTCCCCATCTTCCTGCTAGGAAATTAGGGAACAAAGAAAACAGAGGGACAGCTGGGAATAACAAACAGGAACTAGATTGGGTGGAAGCCACCTGCAAGAGATTTTGATGGAAAGTTGCACTGAACCTCTGAAACATACTGGAACAAAAATGAACATTCCTGGGAATTTCTAGTCCCAAATTGGAAGGTGAAAGGTGATATTTCCATTCATTCCTGGAGGAGGATTAAATTTAGAGATCATTGACAGAAGTGAAAGATTAGGGGAAATGGTCTTAATTAAATTCAAATATTCTTTCTTTAAATTTGGTGCTAAAATATATCCAATCTCCTCAATGTAATAACTAGACATCAGTGTTTTAATAGTGTTTTTTTATCTAAATCGAGAAAGTGGTGGGGAAGCATATTACCTTGACTCAAATAACCTTGCTTGTGGGAAGCCATAGCCCAGAAACCTTTAACTTATTCAAACTGCAGGCCAAGTACCTCAGAAGAAATTTACAGTCTAACAAGTACTGTTAACCTAGTCCTGTGTTTTGAAATTGGGTTTCATATAAATTGTTTTTATTAGTCTATTTGATTGCTTCTTTAATTATGTTTTCCTGGAGTTCTTCCTCCTTTCTGCCAAATGAAAAAGCAGTTAATTACTTTTCTCTGGGAAAAAAATAAAAATACCAAAACTTTCTGAAAATTTCTATCTCTAATTTCCAACCAGGCCATGAAATGCTCAGGACTATAAAGATGCTAGTATTATATGCAAGTGCAATCTTCGAGAATTCTGTCACTGAGTATTCTTCTGGAATCACAACAAAAGTTCTTCCAAAGCTGATCTTGAGAAGGGTGTGATAAAATGTGATAAAGCTCATTAATAGGTCCTCACCAAGAGTAGGAGTCTTTCCTATGGGCTTTACTTGACAGGATAACTAGAGAGAGGTGAGAAATAAAGGGAGGAGTTTTCCTCCTTGTCCTCAGGAATCACAAATTATTATTTAAGGAGTCAGGTAGCGTGATTAATCAGCCTAAATTGATATTCTCTCTCAGAATTTGTACAGATGCTCAGGCTACAACTTATAGGCAAATGAATAAAAGCAGGAATCCAAGGTGCAGATTGACAATGGACTTTCAAAGGTAGAAACAGCCTTTGGAGTTAGACAATATTGAGCAAATGTTTCATTCTATTGTCATACCTTAAATTTTCATTTCTAGTATTTTTTTTTCAGCAATGACCCTTTGAAAACTAACCCTATTTAATTATGGGAGACTTTTTCAAAAATGTCAGTTCTATTGTGGTGACATTTTTGATAGAGTGTCCTCAACATCTCAGATCTGCTAATTAATATCTGCTTGAAGTTAAGGGTTGGGGAGGGGGAAAGGGTCTTCATTTAAGGTAATTGCTTGTGGTAGTATGAAGGGGATTTGGACTAGATGATCTCTGAAGCTCCTCTTCCTAGCTCTACATCTGTGGCTTAGTGATCCTGTGATCTATCATACCACAAAATGTTTTATTGATACAAATCAAGAATTTTAAATTTTATAGGAAAATAAGAATTTCTTGCATTTTTGTCTTCAAATTTATCACAGCAAAATGCATAAACAATCTTTCTAGTGCCCAATGTTTATTTGTGTACCTACCATTTTTACTTTTTTTTGGAAAATTTTATTTAGTCAATTTAGAACAATATTCCTTGGTTATGAGAATCATATTCTTTCCCTCTCTCCCCTCCCCCAGCCCTTCCCGTAGCCCACACTCAATTCCACTGGGTATTACATGTGTCCTTGATCAGAACCCATTTCCATGTTGTTGATGTTTGCACTAGGATGATCATTTAGAGTCTCCATCCCCAATCATATCCCTTCGACTCATGTATTCAAGCAGTTGTTTTTCTTCTGTGCTTCTACTCCCACAATGTTTCCTCTGAATATGGATAGTGTTCTTTCTCATAGATCCCTCCAAGTTGTTCAGGATCACTACATTGCTACTACTGGAGAAGTACATGACATTCGATTGTACCACAGTGTATCAGTCACTGTGTACAATATTCTCCTGGTTCTGCTCCTTTCACTTTGCATCACTTCCTGGATTGTTCCAGTTGTTCCAGAGGTTGTTCCAGTCTCCATGGAATTTCTCCACTTTATTATTCCTTTTAGCACAATAGAATTCCATCACCAACATATGCCACAATTTGTTCAGACATTCCCCAATTGAAGGGCAGCCCCTAATTTTCCAGTTTTTTGCCACCACAAAGAGCACAGCTATGAATATCATTGTACAAGTCTTTTTCCTTATTATCTCTTTGAGGCACAAACCCAGCAGTGCTTTGGCTGAATCAAAGGGCAAACAGTCTTTTATCACCCTTTGGGCATAATTCCAAATTGCCCTCCAGTATGGTTGGATCAGTTCACAACTCCACCAGCAATGCATTAATGTCCCAATTTTGCCACAATCCCCTCCAGCATTCATTACTTTCCATAGCTGTCTTATTAGTCAATCTGCTAGATGTGAGGTGATATCTCAGAGTTGCTTTGATTTGCATCTCTGATTATAAGAGATTTAGAACACTTTTTCATGTGCTTATTAATGTTTTTGATTTCTTTATCTGAAAATTGCCTATTCATGTCCTTTGCTCATTTATCAATTGAAGAATGACTTGATTTTTTGTACAATTGATGTAGCTCTTTATAAATTTGAGTAATTAGACCTTTGTCAGAGGTTTTTGTTATGAAGATTTTTTTCCTAATTCGTTGTTTCCCTTCTAATTTTGGTTGCATTGGTTTTGTTTGTACAAAAACTTTTTAATTTAATGTCATCAAAGTTATTTCTTTTGTATTTTGTGATTTTTTTTCTAACTCTTGCTTGATTTTAAAATCTTTCCTTTCCCAAAGATCTGACATGTATACTATTCTGTGTTCACCTAAGTTCATTTACTTATAGTTTCCTTCTTTCTATTCAGGTCATTCACCTATTCTGAGTTCATCTTGGTGTAGGATGTGAGATGTTGATCTGAACCTAATCTCTCCCATACTGCCTTTCAATTTTCCCAGCAGTTTTTATCAAATAGTGGATTTGGACCAAAACTGGGATCTTTGGGCTTATCATAAACTGTCTTGCTGAGGTCACTTACCCCAAGTCTATTCCACTGATCCTCCTTTCTGTCTCTTAGCCAGTACCATATTTTTTTGATGACCACTGCTTTATAGTATAGTTTGAGATCTGAGACTGCAAGTCCTCCTTCCTTTGTATTTTTTTTCATGATTTCCCTGGATATCCTTGATCAGTACCTACCATTCTACTAGACAAAAGACAAAATAACAATGTACTAGATAAATGACTACCAGAGCAGGGTAACCCTTATATTCTCTATAATATTTTTAACCCTTATATTCTCTATTAGAATCAATACGAAGTATTGATTACAAGACAGAAGTGAGGTAAAGGCTAGACAATTGGTGTTACGTCACTTTTCCAGAGTCACACAGCTAGAAATTATCTGAGGTCAGCTTTGAACCCAGATCCTTCCAACTTTTGGGCTGGCTCTTTATCCATGGAGCCACTTAGCTGCCTCAACAACAGGGACTCTTAACCTTATTTCTATCATGGACCTTTTGGGCAATCGGTGATGCCTATTCTCAGAATAATGTTTTTAAATAAATAAATAAGACATATAGAATAATAAAAGAATTATTCATATATTCAGATCTAGTTAGCAAAAATTTTTTGTAACCAAGTTCATATGACCCCAGGTTAAGAACCTCTTACATTGAATCTGACTTAACAAAGAGAAAAAGGTCAGCAGATATAACTAAAGGAAGACTTAGTATTAGCTGTTCAGAAGGTGAGAAATTAATGCAAATAAATTCCCTAACTCCCTGGCGACTCTGTTCCCTCTGTTCTGCTCTTCTCAATCCCACAGCCAGTTCTGTAGAGAAAAGGATGAATATTACAACTGATGTTGTTCACTTTATGTATCAGTGACCTAGAAAAGAAAGCGCAGCAAAGTGAGGCAGTGTGCTAACGATGCCAAACCACAAAGCAAAGCAATGACACAGAAAGGAGAGCATTTCAAGGGAAGCTGTCTCCAGAAAACCAAAGACTTGCTCAGTCTTGCCCATTCCCTCTGTACCATACATGAGAAAATGGCCCTTTGAGCCATAGGCACCTCAAGCTCATTTGCCCCAGGAGTATGTAACCTTTCAGGCTCTTCTCTGTCCCTTGTCTGAGCCATGGAGAAATTGATGACAAGCGAAATGCTAACCCAATGGAACCTACTGTCCTCGTATGATTTTTAGAGGTTTCTGATGGTCATTATCTGACTCTGAAGTTCGTTAAGTGTATGCCAAGACTCTGATGCTTAGTATTTGTGTAACTGTGGAAAGATCACTTAACCTCAGTACTCTGTTTTCTCACCTGTAGAATGAGAGGATTGGACCAAATGGCCTCTGAGGTGCCCTCTAATTCTGAATCTCTAATCCTAAAAACTCAAGTGAAAATGATTTTGTGTTTTAGAGAATACCTTTTAAGAAAACTTCATTAACTAATCTAGAGGTTGAATGGATAGAGTACTATGCCAGGAGTCAGAAAGACTCATCTTCCTAAATTCAAATCTGACCTCAGACACTTATTAGCTGTGTGACCCTGGACAAGTCACTGAACCCTGTTGGCCTTAATTTCTTCATCTCTAAAATAATCTGGAGAGGGAAATGACAAGCTACTTCAGTATCTTTGCAAAAAACAAAACAAAACCCAAATGGAATCATGAAGAGTGAGACAGGACTGTAAAACTACTCAACTTGATAGTGTTGAATGGCAAAGGTATCAACTCTGGAGTCAGGGGGCCTCTTTTTTAAACCTGCCCCAGCATGGGTTACCTATATGACTTTGGACAAATCACTTCATTTGTCTAAATGTCTTTTTTATCAGTTGCCAGTTAGTCACCTAGTCACACTTAGCACTACATAGAGTACTCATGTCTCTCTCTAAACTCTTACCCACATGCTTTCCTTTGCCCAGGAAACTCTGGCCTCAGGGTTCTTCTTTCAGTTACTCAGGTAGGGTCATATATTTATGCACATACTTGCTGCCACATAGCATTTCTTTGTCTCTATCTGTGCCTATGTCTGTCTGTCTCTATATCTTAGTATGTCTCTGTATCTTTGTCTTTTCTGGCTCCTTTGGTGTATCTTTTTTTGTCTCTTGTCTTTCTGCCTCTCTGTTTCTGTCTTTGTCAACATCACTCTGTCTCTATCCTTCTTTTCTGTCTCTTTATCCTCCCTTTTTATCTTTCTCTATATCTGTCTCTCTCTGCATGTCTTTCTATCTTTCTTACGGTCTGTCTCTATGTCTGTGTGTGTGTCTGTCTCTCTATCCCTTTGAAACTTGCAAAATAGCAGGAAGAATCATTTGCTTTTCATGTAAAGCCAGAGAATAGTATAGAAGCAGTGGTTATTCAGTCAGGAAGATGGAAAGATGCTGGTAAAATTAGTATGTTCGACATGTGATGGTGCAGTGGGCGGAGAACTTAAAATCAGGGGAGAGTTCAAATCCTGATTCCAACATTTGCTAGCTAAGTGAGCCTGGGTAATAATACTGGGTGTCCTAAAATTCTTAATGCAATTTGAAGTATAAGAGAAGCCTCAAGGAACTTCAGTCTCCCTCTCTGTAATCTCTCAGCATTGTCAGGAAAGTGCCTTGAAATTAGAGTAATGATCATCAAGATATTATTCTCAAATCATCTTATGCACAATTCCACTGGGTATTACATGTGACCTTGATCAGAACCTATTTCCACATTGATGTTTGCACTAGGATGTTCTCTTAGAGTCAACATCCCCAATCATATCCCCTCAACCCATGTATTCAAGCAGTTGATTTTCTTCTGTGTTTTTACTCCCACAGTTTTTCCTCGGAATGTGGATAGTTTTCTTTCTCATAGATCCCTCTGGGTTTTTCAGGATCACTGCATTGCCACTAATGGAGAAGTCCATTATATTTGATTGTACGACAGTGTATCAGTCTCTGTGTACAATGTTCTCTTGGCTCTGCTCCTTTCGCTCTGCATCAACTCCTGGAGGTTGTTCCAGTTCCCATGGAATTCCTCCACTTTATTATTCCTTTGAGCACAATAGTATTCCATCACCAAAATATACCACAATTTATTCAGCCATTCCCCAATTGAAGGGCATCCCCTCATTTTCCAATTTTTCGCCACTACAAAGAGTGCAGCTATGAATATTCTAGTACAAGTCTTTTTCCTTATTATCTCTGGGGTATAAACCCAGCAGTGCTATGGCTGGATTAAAGGGCAGGAGGTCTTTTAGAACCCTTTGGTACTGCCCATCTTTTCATGACTTTATTTGGGGTTTAATTGGTAAAGATACTAGAGAGCCCTTCCATTTCCTTCTCTAGCTCATTTTATAGATGAAGAAACTGAGGCAGAGTTAAGTGACTTGCAAATGGTTACCCAGCCAGAAAAATGTCTGAGGCCAGATTTAAGCCCAGAAAGATTAATTTTCCTGCCGGACTCCAGGACTAGCACCCTGCTCTACTAAGATGTCAGACTATTACAGAATGAGTCTTACAGAAATAAATATTCATTGACGACTTATTGCTTTTGAAAAGGAAATACTACAAGTTAAAAATACACAAATACACATAGAAAGACGTCATGGTCAAAGGGTACAAAAAACAACATGCATTTTTGGACATGGTCATGACATGGATTTGTTTTACTTGACTATAATTATTTGGTACAAGGGTTTTTTTTTTCTTTTCTCTCTTATGGTTTTTATTTGAGAGAGGGGCACAATAGTGATGCCCCTCAAAGTTGCTACCTTGAAATGGTTTTTAAATGTCCTGAGGAAAAAAAAAAACAGAAGGAAGTACAGAAGGAAGCATAGGCAAACAGGACAGTTGTAACACAGAATTTATTACACACTCTAAAAAATATAATAAAGATTCTCAGTTCATAGAGAATACTCTTTTCATGTTCTTCTGTGTGTATAAAAATGCTCTTTCTTTTGGTATCTCAATTCAAATTTTTAAAAAATTCTTTAAAAAATGTACATCACATGTAAAATCTGTATGAGATTGCTTACCATCTCAAAAAGAGTGGGAGATTGGGGAGAAGGGAGGGAGGGATGAAGAAAAATCAAGACTCAATGTTCTTTGGAAAGTGTTGAAAACTGTTCATGTAATTTGGGGAAAATAAAATAAAATTTAATATAAAAATATTGTGCATCAGTACAAACCTACAAAGAGAATTACTTACTTTTATCAGTACTAATGACTTTCTGACATATAAAAAGCTTTCAAGAGTACCTCCAAAATAAAATACTTGTGGTATGACAGGGGGAAAAAAGGATGTTCCATACATCTTCCTTATTCCATCCACACATTCCAGGGTGTTTCCCATCTTGTTGGCTGTACTCTACCATCTGCTTTAAATTTTGTAACAGTTACACATGTTGGTGGTGCAATTTCAAACTCCTGTCTCCAATGTCTTCTCACCTCCATAACATTTTCCATTTAGCAATAACACTTTAAAAATTTACTTAAACTCCCTCTTCTAGTGCCAGGCACTCTTCTGCCAGTTTGCATTTTAGCTTTTTTAAAATCTGTATTGCAATTAGCTTGATCACATGACACATGACTAATTCCAATGAGTAGTTTTGTCACATAATCGTGTAAATGATTACATCTGTATATTTGTAAATGTCTTATCGACGTTCCAACCAAATCCAGGTGTTCTTGAAGCGTTCCATGTATTTACAATGAGGAAATAGCTACTCAGGGGTAGCAAGGGCCCCATGGTACTTTTTATAAGACTTGAATGGTTAACCTTAAACATATGGCAAAATGTCAACTGAGTTAATTAAGTTTTGACAACTCAGAATCTTTATAGTTTCAACAGATGGACTCTATTTATCCAAAGGTCTAAACTAATTTTTTGGTATATATTACTCTTCTGGATTCCTTCTCAGTAGCATGACTAGAGGTTTCCACCAAAAATTACTATATATGACTGCATGAATGTAAAATATTTTTTAACATACAATAACTTATACAAGCAGAGAGTATTGTCCCTCCAAATAGTTATTATGAGGCATTAATTATATACTGACACAAATATTAAACCGAGGGAAGTGGAAGAACTCGTCTTTATTCTCTGAAATGAGTGCTGTTTTTTCTTTCTGTCATGCTCTTTTCATATAAATATATAAAAAGGTATTGGGCTTGAAGAAATGCAGGATCGTGTGAATTGCTGTCTTTGACTTTAGTCTTAAAGAATTTCCTAGAGGCACTGAGAGGTTCCCAGAGTCACCCAAAAGATGCTAATATATATATATATATATGTATATATATATACACATATACATATACATAAATATATACACACATACATATAATTATAATTCTTCATTTTCAGTGTGCATAAAATATGTTTCATAAGAATTGAATGCCCCTGAAAAATTTACTTGATTCTAGAGCATTAAGGAAAGGGGCTGGGAGAGATTGCCATGATGGATAATACAAGCATACAAGATCTTTCAATCAATCAAAAAATATTTATTAAGTCCCTACTCTACACCAGTCACTTTGCTAGGCAATGAATACAAGAATATAAAGAATGAAAGAATCTGCAGCCTTTAAGGAGCTTAGATTCTAAAAGATAGTGCCTGGAAACATAGGGCAGTCACAATAGCACAGCATTAGTAACTTTGGTTTAAGAACTGGTGGTATGTAAATGATTTGGGGAAATGATTAGTAATACACTAACAGTCATGGATATGGGGAAGAAACTTCACTAGACTAACAAAAGTCTCTTCAGAGCTAAGGGAAACCCTCTGTGGAAATAAATAACAAGAGACAAAGTTGCCCTTTAAAATTCCCTCTTCTTCCAATATGTCAGTGTTTGAATAAAGCTTAGCTTAAGCAAAGAATGCAATACATCTTAAGGTAGGAAAAAAGTCGAAATGGGGAATGAAGGGGGGAAATGAAGCTTATGTTTCCATTTATATAGATCCAAGCCTCCCCAGTTCGCCCTTTTCCTGCCTGTTCTATTAATGGCTGGTGCCAAGGAGCTCTCTTTTGGGAGTTTCTTTTGAGAGCTGAAGAGTTGTTGAATTTAGTCTTGAGGTGTACTGGTAAAGGCAACAAATAGCATGTATATGGAGGCATTTGGGAACCACACCTAGCTGATAGAAAAATGATGTTCACATGAACTAAAGATGCCTTTTGTAAAGAACAAGTTGGGATGCTGGATGTGTATGAAATGCCTGTAATGTTAGTCCATTTGGAAAAAAATATATTTCAAGGTAAAATCTGCTATTTTAACTCTCTAAAAACCTATCATTTTGCAGTTCTCTCAAAGAAATAGACAGGCATAAATAAAACGGCAACTTATAAAGTAACTTATTGATATTTAGCATCCATCTGCCCCAACTGTTTTCCACAAAGATGACTAAATCCACCAGCAAAATGCAGCCACCCCTGGGGTGAAATGTGTTAACAGTTTAATGGCACATACCATATAATAGCTTAGACCTTGAGGGCAAATAGCAGAACATTCTTTTTGAAACTATAGAAGGATTTTGAGTAACTGGAACTTCACTCTCTGAGTTGGCATTTAGCCACATGTTAAGGTTAACACCTCCAGTCTTTTGAAAAGCGTCATGGGATCCTTAATAGCTCTGAGTAGTCATTTCCTCATTTTTACATGTCATCTGAAAGATGAAATGCCAAAAGCACATCTGGGGTGTTGGTTTAGCACTGGCCCAGGGGAAGGAGTACCACATAGTCAATTACTTCCCACAGAACCGGAATTTTTTCCTGTCACAATATTACAAAAAACATGAATGAATGAACTTATCACACGTTAAATGCTTATGTTTGAGCTGAATAGGAAAGTGTGTGTGTGTGTGTGTGCGCGCGTGTGCATGTGCACACATGCACATGCATATCTGTGTACACACGGAGGCATCTGGAGTTCAGTGGTTAAGAACATGGCCCTAGAGTCAGAAAGACCTGAGTTCAAATCCAACCTTAGACACATCCTAGTTTTGTGACCCTGGACAAGTCCAGTTAACCTCTGATTGCCTGACCAAAGAAATTGGAAAACCACTTCATTACCCCTCCTAAGAAAGCCCCATGGATAGCTATGATCCACAGGGTCCCAAAGAATTATACTGAACAACAACAAAATGGTAGAAGGAACCACTGGTCAGGTATTAGCAAATGATGTCACCTGTGGCATAAGTAGCCCCAAATATAACGAGCATGAAATTTACCTCTTCCCCAGAGTTGTCCAATGTTCAGGTCTGTGCCAAAAGACTAAACTCCTCATCAATAGAACCTGCTTTCACCTCTTCAATAAAAATATACATAGAAACAAATGGGCCCAAAGAGAAAAGATATCATAGGCTAATTTGGACAAGATGGGGTATAAATATAAAACCATAGTTCATAATCAATGAAAGCATGAATGAAAAGCATTTTAAGGTCTTGGTATTTTCCAAAGACTGTGCGAAGAGATACAAAAATAAGAGTAGTGCATTATCTCTATTAGAGTTCTATTGTATATGTAGCACCCATTGATATAAATCACATTGGATAAATAGATAGATAGATAGATAGATAGATAGATAGATAGATAGATAGATAGATAGATAGATAATCTTTAATGTGTGAGCGTACAGGATCTTCCATTGATGGATTTTAGCTCAAAAATTTGCATAAGGCCACAGGCTTTATCTATAATTAGAAAAGATCCAGAATTTGGGAGGGTGGGTAGCAGCTTTGCTACTGTTGTCTAATAGTTCATGCACCTCCTCATTTCTCATGCAACGCAGCCAGAAGTCTCTCCCTCACCACAGGAACAGAGGCCAGTGAGGGTTACTTAATCACAGCTACCAATGCTGGAAAATGTGATTTTTTTTGGAAGATGACAAGGCAAAGTGTAATTCATATGCTATAGAGGAAAGATAGTGTTCATTTTTGCTTTCACTCTTTTTTTAACCTGATGTGATATAGTTGAAACAAAAAATATTCATTTTTTTAAAAATATATTTTATTTGATCATTTCCAAGCATTATTCGTTAAAGACATAGATCATTTTCTTTTCCTCCCCCCCACCCCCCATAGCCGACACGTAAGTCCACTGGGCATTAGATGTTTTCTTGATTTGAACCCATTTCTTGGTTGATAGTATTTGCATTAGAGTGTTCATTTAAAGTCTATCCTCTGTCATGTCCCCTCAACCTCTGTATTCAGGCAGTTGCTTTTTCTCGGTGTTTCCACTCCCATAGTTTATCCTTTGCTTATGAATGGTGTTTTTTTTCTCCTGGATCCCTGAAAGTTGTTCAGGGACATTACACCGCCCCTAATGGAGAAGTCCATTACGTTCGATTATACCACAGTGTATTAGTCTCTGTGTACAATGTTCTCCTGGTTCTGCTCCTCTCGCTCTGCATCACTTCCTGGAGGTTGTTCCAGAACAAAAAATATTCTTAAATGGTACTCCCATAAAAGAAGGCAAACCTAAGGCAAAGACACTGTCTCTCAGGAAAGACATAATGTACTCAAAACCATGCAGAAGTCCTTTGGAGGTATTTTGTTATGTGTGTAAAAATCAGCCAGTTAGGTAATGGGCTGCTCCAAATACCAAAGAACCTAATTTATAGCTGAAAATAAATGAGACTGTTGTTAAATACATGGACGTAGAATATATGTACTGATAGAATTGAATTAAAACATCTGTGAGTTGAAAAGAAATTAAGTTAGTAAAATAGTCTTATTGTTTTTTTTTTTAGAATATTTTCCCATGGTTACATGATTCATGATTTTCCCACCCCTCTTAACTTCCCCCTCCCAGAGCAAACAAAGAATTCCACTGGGTTATATGTGTATCATTGTTCACAACCTATTTCCATGTTATTTCTATCTGTAGCACAGTGATCCATTAACATCAAAACCCCAATCATATTCCCATTGAACCATGTGATCAATCATATGTTTTTCTTCTGCATTTCTGCTCCCACAGCCCTTTCTCTGGATGTGGACAGATTTCTTTTTCCTAAGTTCCTCTGAATTGTCCTGAGTCATTGTACTAGTGCTAGTAGAAAAGTATATTACATTTGATTGTGCCATTATGTATGAATCTCTGTGCAAAATTCTCTCCTGATTCTGTTTCTTTCACTCTGCAACAATTCCTGGAGGTCTTTCCAGTTCACATGGAATTCCTCCAGTTCTTCATTCCTTTCAGCACAACGTTATTCCATTACCATCATATATCACAATTTGTTCAGCCATTCCCAAATCGATGGATACCCCCTCATTTTTCCGATGTTTTACAACCACAAAGAGCTCAACTATAAATATTTTGTGCAAACATTTTTCCAGAGAGGTAAGGCTGGATCAAAGGGCAATCATTCTTTTAAAGCCATTTGAGCATAGTTCCAAATTGCCTTCCAGAATGATTGGATTAATTCTCAACTATACCAGCCATGTTTTAGTGTCCCCACTTTGCCACATCCCCTCCAACATTTATCACTTTCTTTTGTTGTCATGTTGATCAGTCCATTAGGTGTGAGCTGGTACCTCAGTGTTGTTTTGATTTGCATTTCTCTAATCAGGAGGGATTTAGAACACTTTTTCATGTGATTATTGATCATTTTTTACCTTCATCTGAAAACCAACTATTCATATCCCTTGGCCATTTTTCAATTGGAGATTGGCTTGATTTTTTATAAATTTGATCATTTGTTTTCTTATTCAAAGTCTTTTATAAATTAACTTGTTTAGAATTAGAAATAATAGATGGACATCCTGAGTGCTTTACTGACACTCATAAGATATTAATGAATCAAAGATATGTCTCTAAAACATTAGAGACTATAGAGGCTATGGAGGATTTTTGAAAGGCCATGAAAGAGAATTGCACAGGAATGAGAAGACATGAAGTGCTTATGATCTGCACAAATGGTGAGAATACCCACATGGATGAGATCAAAAATCTAATTTTAACTCAGTGAAAAGTATTCAGTTTTAATAGTTTTGTCTCCCCCTGGATATTTTTAGACTCTGATTCAAGCTTTTCCCTGTGATTTGGCAAATCCTGTTTGCCATTTTGCACAAACAGGCTAGTTTCTATATATGGATTTTAACATCTATTAAACATTAATTAATTGCAAATTAATTATTGATTACTTCTCAAAAATGTTTTAAATGGTAAATTCTGTATGTCATTACAAACTTGGAGAGGTAAACTATTCAAGCCTCTCATTTTCAATTTCTCTGATACCTATTACTAACCTACCTGTGCCACCCACAGAAGTGTTCCCTCCTTATACCCCACCATCACCTGAGACTCCTCTATTGCCCAAAATCCTAAATACTAAGCTTTTCCTCTCTAATTGTAATTCCTGTCCTTCTACCTCTCTGATTGCTTCATTCCTCTTAAACCTACTCTTCATAATGATTTCTGATGTTCTTAGGGTTTTTCACCTGTGACCTCTGTTTGGAGCGTTCACGTGACATCCAGCCATGCAGTGAAGTGAGGACAAGCTGGGTAGAAGGGGAATGATTTCTATCTACACAGATCTTTATAGCCTTTTGTTCTGTTCTCCTAGCCCATCACTGGCAAAGCTTTTCAAGTTCATGTGCCCAAACTACAACTTCAAGCTGCCCATGAGCTCCCCACATTATCCCAGAGAGTAAAAGTTAGAAGTGCTCCCTTTGGGTGGCTGGACAGAGGGGCAGAACATACAAAAAATGTCCTCAGGAACTAGGAAAAGGAGGAACAGAGCAGCCCCCCATCCCAGCTGGGCACAAATGCCACTACTTCACCAATGCTGTACTAGACTCTCATCCCTTTTGTGATTTCTCTTCCCCACCCCCTTTTACAATCATGACCTAGAGTTAGCTGTTTTCAACAATGTCCCAGCATGGTCTAGTGAAGACCCCCTAGTCCTTGAATCACAAAGTTTTGGGACCAAATCTTGATTCTATCCAGCCATGTAAATTTGGGGCAGGCTGCATCATTTCCTTGTATCTCAATTTTCTCATCAGTAAAATAAGGGAATTTGACTAGACATCCTCCATTCTGGCTATTTTGTGAATTCTTAGACCACTGATCCATTTATACTCCCCTGACCACCACTTTATCCTCAGAATTTATATATATATATATATATATATATATGTATGTATGTATGTGTCATACACACACACACACCCCTTCTCTATCTACCTTTCAAGTGATGTTGGAAGAAATCACACAATTTTGGTGATTGAATCCCCTTCAGATTAATACTAACCCACTGCAACTGTATCTGGCTGCTAAAAGGTGATTTTTCTATCAGTATCCAAATTATTACTTATAACATGCTACAGTGGGGTGGAGACAGTGTAGCATAGTTAGAGATCTTGCCTGTATAACAAGTCTCTTAATTTCTCAGTGCTCCCAGATAACTCCCTAAGACTCTAAGTTGGTGAGCAGGTACTGAGTAGAGTGATTTTCCTCAAGTCATTTCACTGACCTCTGGTGCAGTTTCTTCATCTATAGGATAAATATCCTGGACTACATGACTTCTAAGATCCCTCCTCGCTCCAAAAATATGCTTTAATATGTCTTGGCTAATCTCACTCAGATGTTTCTGAAAACCTAGTCAATGACTTCTTAAAATCCCAAGTAAAAACATCATTTTTGAGGTCACTGAAGCTTTGCTTTCAATCCCCTAAGTTAGCCTTAAAAACATCCATACTTGGGGGCAGCTGGGTAGCTCAGTGGATTTAGAATCAGGGCTAGAGATGAGGTTTGAGGTTATAATCTGGATTTAGGAATTTCCTAGCTGTGTGACCCTGGGCAAGTCACGTAACCCTCATCACTTAGCCCTTACCACTCTTCTGCCTTGGAACCATACATAGTATTGATTCTTGGGCAAAAGGTAAGGGTTTAAAACAAAAATCCAGAGTTAACTGAAGACTCGGAAAAAGTGATTACATGTTTTCCTAAGAAGTGAACCAGATTTCCAAACTACTTTGTACCCTGAATGTTTGTACAATGTATCAGTATTTAGGACCATAAGCAAAAAAAATTTTCCTCTCTGAAATATTGAGCTTTCTTTGTCATATAAATGGATAGATAGGATATTGTGCTACCTGAATTGACTTTGGGTTATAGATGGTGGCCCTACTGCATACCTCAATTAACCTGGATGACCTTTTTCAAGCATTTGTTTTAAGGTCACTTGGACTCTGGGTAGAAGAAAATGCTTTGATTAAAGAAAGAGTCTCCCCACTTCCCACTCCCAAATAAAGCACTCGCATTCTTTCAGATGGCTTTAAATCAGGCCACACTGCATAATTGTGTTTATAAAACCAGCTGCATCTTAGAAACCACAAAGCCAACTGCATTCTATATAAAGATGTCATATTATACCTTTGACTCTTGTCAGTTGTCATTAATCTAAACTTTAAAGCAGAAAACTGACAAGAAAGGAGGAAAGAGGAAGATCTTCTATTGAAGTATGTCCAAATACAACATTAGGAAATTTCATTATCAGATGATGGGTGGTTTCAGCCTTTAAACCATTGACCTTTTACCTTCAAGGCCTTCTCTTGAATTGCATCCAGCCCTCTGCAGTGAGATTGTAAACCTGTCAGTTCAGATCACCCTTGGGACAGGAACTAACTGGAAGGAGCTGAAGAATTTCAATTCTGTGATTAGTGGACTATAGACTGCTTGTCAAAACCATTTGCCAGTCTTTGAGTCGCCATTATTCTCCTAGGCATTATTTAAGTGTGGCCTAATGCAGTAAATTTCCTAGTCCCACCCATTCCATAACAAAGTGGAGAAATGCTATTGGTTGGAGATCTTACCAAAATCTAACCAAATGTTGAATCTTTCCTTCTGTCTCTATTTCTTTCTGTATTTACTTCCTATTTTCCTCCATTTGGTCTTAAGCCATTTGCAAGTAGGGATTGTATCATTCATTTTTTTGTATCCCCCATATTTAGTACATAGTAGTTTTGCTTAATAAATACTTGAGTGTTTTTTACCAATTATAAAACAGGTGAGAGCTATCTTGACTTCTTAGAGCAGACAATCTTGTTGGGATCTATGGAATAATGTTTTTAAATGCATAAAATAAATAGAATTACAAAGAAAAGCAAAGGTTAGTAAAGATGAAGATGTCATTTCTTTCACACACAAATTCACAGACAACCCCAGCCCCAACCCTACTCCACCTCCAAAATCTATTCACAAATCCCATGAAAGGACTCTTGGCCTTCATTTATTTGGCCTTTGGACTAGGAACTGTCTCAGAGTGGTATGTCCACATTTCAGTTTGACCCCAAAGAATGCAATTAAAAGCTTAAGCCTTTTCTGAAAAGTTGTAAAAATCAAAATAGCTGTTTATTGTTGCAGGAAGATCATTCCTAAAAGAGTCAGAACACTTGGGCTCTAGTTTCAGTTCTTCCTTTAGATTAGACAAGTCCTTGGACTTGACATTGGACAAGTCATTGGACTTGTGACATTGGACAAGTCATAAATTCTCTAAGTTTATATTTCCTTATTTGTAGAATCATGAAGCAGTTGATAGCTGTTAAAACAATTAGGTGAACTCTAAGTTTCCTTTCATCCCCTGCCCAAAGCCTTCATATTCTTTTTTCTTTTAACCCTTACCTTCTGTCTTAGAATTGATACTAAGTATTGATTCCAAGGCAGAAAGAGCAGTAAAGGCTAGGCAATTGTAGTTAAGTGACTTGTTCAGGGTCACACACAGTAAGGAAGTGACTAAGGACAAATTTGAACCCCAGACCTCCCATCTCCAGATTTTGCTTTCTATCCACTAAACTACCTAGCTGCTCCAAGCATTCATATTGTGATCTTTTTTTAAGCCTTATCTTATTTTACTATGCTAGAGAGGCAGCTCCAGAAAAATTTGCTCATGCTTGTCACCTCAAATGGTCCTCTTGCCTCTGGACCTTCATTCATACTATTCCCTTATGCCTGGAATCCCCTACCAATTCTTCTTTTCCTATTGAATACCTACCCATTATTTAATGTACAATCCAAATACTTCCTTCCCTGATTTCTCCATCAATAATGATCTTCCCCAACTTCTCGAATGTATTTATCAATTAATTTGCTGAGTTTTGACTAATTCTACTTGACTGTAAATCTATTGAAGGCATGAACGACGGTTGCTCTAAAGATTATATTTCCCATGAACCCCCCCCATGTAGCAAAATGCTTTAAATTAGAAAAGCAGTTATTAAATATTTTATGACTGAATGAATGAATATGAGTTCAGAGAGAGCTAGGAAGTTTAATCTGAAATTTTAGGAAAGCCAAGAAAGAAGAGGTTCAGGTGAGTACTAATTTCAGTGCTGATCAAACAATGACTGTCAGAAAGAATCATGCTACTGTTTTGACTTAACCATTGGGCCTCGTCAAAATTTCATCAAGTTAGTTTTCACAGTGGAAACAATCAGCCAGCTGGCTACCCAAGCACTCCTCAATTTGGAAGGAGTGATGTTTCACACCAAGAATAGAAAGATTTGTTCCAGGATTTCAGAACATTATTGTTTTATGCTTCACATTTACAAAGAATGCTGTCCCGTTCTAACAAATCCAAAACGAGCACAAATGGGAAAACAGGTAGAATATTTGACCAAGAAGTGCAAACTTTTCTGACCTGCCCCAGTCTTGGGATTTTGTATAAGATACCCATTAGTGGGCAATCGTTTGAGGTAATGGATTATTGGCCTTCATTGTTGAGGTTCAGATAAGTTAAGGACATGCCAAAACCACTTGGGTCTTCTCTGTGATGTTCTCTGAGTCCTGCCTCCAACACAGCACAGAGACTAACTGTGGCCCACAGATATTCCCTATTAGAATGTATGTTCTGATAATGCATGTAGAACCCAGATCAAATTGCTTACCATCTATGAGAGGGGGGAGGGAGAGAAGGAAGGGAGATGATTTGGATCTTCTAATTTCAGAAATGTATGAAGAAAATGGATATTACGTGTTAATTGGGAAAATAAAATATATCTGAATTTTCAAAAAAAATGTATTTTCTTTGATGATATGAACTGCTTTAGCCTTTTATTTTTGTATTCCCAGTGCTTAGTACAGTCAATATTTTAGTCAATAAATATTAATTAAGTGCATACTATGTGCCGGTCCATATAAATGCCTAATAAGTGTTTGACTAACTGACTCATTGACTAGGAGAACTGGGAGAACCTGAACACAAATAGCTATCTTCCCCAGGAGTTCAATAGATACAGCAACTGAAAATAACACACAGATAAATATAAGAAGCAACCTGAAGACCACCCCAGCAGAGTTGCTACAAGTTCCCAGAATCCTTACCTTGCCATCTACTTCCATACTTTCTGTTCTGTTGCCCTCTCCCCACCTTACTACACACAAGTCTCATAAGAGATGAGCCAGTTGGTTAGTTGAATACCATGATGAAATGCAGTGAGAACCTAGCTTAAATACTAAGAGCATCCTTCTTATAGGGATTCCCATATGTGTTCCTACAATCTCTCCATTCCCAATGACCCAGGCCTTTAGGCCAAAAAATGAATATTTTGTAGCTTCTTATTAGCATCTTCCATGTTGACATTTTCATTTAAAATATAAGAGAATGATTTAAACACAACTTTTTACACTGTGCATTGAGAGATCGAACAGGGTAGAAGATTTCATTGAAAGGAAATATGTGATAGTTTTGAAAGAGGCAGAAGAACTCATATCAAATGTTGGCCTGTCACTTAATGTGTAACTTGTATATCTGGATCACGTCACTTCAACCCTCCGGGTCTCATTTTCTTCAGCTAGAAAATGAGATAAAATTAGATGATTTTTGTAAGTCTTTCTTAGCCCTAAAATTGTATAACCCTCTGAAATATCTAAAAATTTATTCTAAATATAGAGTGATAATTATGATATTAGAGCACAGGATATAAAAACAAAAATTAAAATTGAAGTAGAAAATTGAGGGGGGAAAAGATAATTCTGTACTCTAGGATTAAATGTCACCCTTGGGAAGTCATAGAAGCTTTTTTTTTTCCCCCCTTGGGATGTTTTAGATTAATAATATACTAGGAGATGTATGGCCCTGGTGGAGGGAATGAACTAGATGACCTGTTCAGTTTTTTCCATCTCTAATTACTGTGAATCTGTGGTCTAAGAATGTCCATGGGGAAGTGTTCTGTTGGCTAACGTTCCTGCCCGAACAACACTGCCCTTGCACATACATTTCATAAGTGATTTTCCTGCTTTGACAAGTCACACATTTGTTAAGACTACATTGTTATTGTGACTTTTTGCTAGACCCCCTGCCAGAGCTGGGATTCACACAATGCTGCCACATTTCTCGAGAAAATTCAGACATTGTCTATATGCTCATTTACCCATAGAGTAAAGCTGTCCTAAAAAATAACTGATACCTTCAGACACTAGCCTACAGGATATAATTTTTAAAGCACTTCTAGACTGTTATCTGGAACAGATCTGACTCTGTGGAAAACATATTAGCTGTTAGAGAGGGTTTTTCTCTTAATGGAGATTCATTCCCCATTCTTAAGGAACTGAGTTAGGCCAAAACAAACTAACCAAAATGCCTAACTATGAAGCATTTAACTAATTAACACTATACTGTGCTGATAAACCTAAAGCAGTACTTCTGGTGATAATATAGTTAGCTTTATTACTTTCATCTGCTTACATAGTTTCCTCTAAGCCCAAATTACTTAATAAGGATGCATAACTGGACTTTGGAGGACAGAAATTCAACATTGTTTATTTTTTTGAGCCCTCAAAGAACTCAGCCAAGTTTCCATTTTAAGCACCAACTCCAACAAATCTTAGACATTTACTCTTAGCCACAAACTAGTCATAAGGTATAGCCAAGTAAGAGTATATGGCTGTATTCTTTTGTTCCCCTTTCCCTAACCCCCTCCCAAATGTAATCTCTGTCCCTTTCTTCTCTATATTTATTTAAGTATTGCCAGACTCCTGGTCACTCCAGCTTATAACCTTGAAATCATCTTTGATTCATCCCTTGACTTTGCCCTCACATCCAGTCCTGTCAATTCTGTATCCTAAATATCTCTCACATATCTTATCTCCTTTCCACTCTCTCTGAAACCACCAGAATGGCCCTCATTTCATTTTCCCTAAACTGTTGTAAAAATCTTAACCAGTTGCCTTTGATCTGGTCCCACTTTAATCTATCTTTCATAGTGGCTATCTCTATAAACTTCCTTAGGAAGTACATTACATTATATACTGTTCTGATCACATTTCACCTCTGCTCAAATATCTTCAGTGGCTCTTCATTGCCTCTTGAACAAATTATAAATTGCTTATTCTCAGATTCCAAACTTCCCATTCCACCAACTTTTCCAGTCTTATGCAATACAACTCCATAGTATGCATTTTACATTCCAACCAATCTGCACTGTTATCCATCCCGGATTCCTATCCAACCTTCTCTAATTTCATTTCTTAATTAATTAATTGATATATTACATTTCTTTTGTTCATACCATCCCCTATACCTGAATTTATTTTCCCTGCTTTCTCCACCCACTTAACTCATTCTTTTCCTTCAAGACCCTACTCTAGTGTTATATTTTCCTGATATTCATCTCAGCCCTTCCCAATGTCTTCTTCAAATTTCTGTCCTCTCCTCTGCAATTATTCTACTCATGTGTGTTGTAGGTTTGTTTTTTAACGTCTCTTCCTTTCTAGTGATTGTCATTTCTTTGAAGTCACTATTATCTGTATAATTGTTGGCACAGAATAGATTTATTTTCAAATCTACCAAGTGGCATCATTTTGGCAGTCACATTCTGAAGAAATCAGTCAGTCACTAAACATTTATTAAGTGCCTCCTTTGTGCCAGGCACTGTGCTAAACCCTTGGGATACAAAAAGAGGCAAAAAACTTTACTCTCCAGGATTTCACAACCTAATAAAGGAGAGACAGCAAGCAAGCATATAAGTACAAGCAAACTATATATAGGTTAAATAGGAAGTAATTAAAGGAGGGAGTATACAAGAATTTAGAGGGGTCAAAGGCTTTCTGTAGAAGAAAGGATTTTAGTTGGGACTTAAAGGAAGCCAGAGAAGCCAGTAGGTCGAGCTGTGGAGTGAAAGCATTCAAGGAATGAGGGACAGCCAAAAAATAGAAAGGAGAAGAGACTGCAAGAGGTTAATGACCTAATGAGAGCTAGATAAGAACCCTGACATTAGAGACAGGAGAAGGAAAGAGTTCTAAGAGAGGAGCAAAGAAATGATAACACTTGACAATACACAGAATGTAATTGCAAAACCTGGTAGGAAGTGATTGTCAACAAATGAATGAAGGCATTCCTTAGAAAGCAGCCACACCATAATGCTTTTCACATTAGGGTTACATAAATTAGCCTTTAGGAATGTTCTCATTGCCTAATTCTCAGCCAGACTGCTCCACATACATTTTGCTGCCAGTAACTTAGGACCCCTTGCCGGGACAAAGACATCAAGGAGTCAGGGATCTGACAATGATGCATTATTTGACAAGATGCTGATGCTGATTATGACTCTAGTGACAGCATTGAATCACCTCTTAGATATGCTGCTGACATGGAAGTTGATGAAGAGATAGATGCCAGAGCAGAGACATGTAAATAAGCTTAACAAGTATTTAGATGACACAGAACTTTCAGCTTCTGCAATATGATATATCACAGTATATGCTGCTGTAATCCAAATTGTGTTCTTTCAGGTCTCAGGACCACCAACAACCAAGGATTCTCTTAATGACCTTTCCCATTTAATATTTCCAAATTTCTCTAATTGTGGGGCTACCAGCAGCATATAGGTAGGGGCATTTATTTACTCATTCGCCTAATGATAAAGTGCCAAAGCTTAACTCTAATTACCCATCTGACTACATCTGAGAATTTGTAATGAATATCAACCAATCAAAAGACATTATTTAACATCCCTGTCTATACTTAAAGCTGTGGTAAGTACTGTGAAGATCAAGGTCAGTGACAATATCTCCAGTCTTGGGGAGTTTAGAGTCACAAAGCAGGAAACACCAACAAACATAAAAGAAATTGTACCATAGAATTGCAGAGGCCATCCTTCCCAATCCATAATTGAATAAGAATCTCTTATACAATATTTATAAATTGTTCATTTAGTCTTTCCCTGAAGACCTCCAGGGATCATTTTATTCCACCCTGGCCACTTTCCAACCTGACATCACCTCCCACACCCTCCTTGCCACCCCCATTTTCTTCCTCTTGCTTTAATAACTCTAATGAAATCAACACTACTATGGAAAAAGAGTATCCATTAACTGCCCAATTATTCCATTGACCATTCTTGTAGCTTCACAGACCAGTTTTCCCTGGCTACCACTTTGCAATATATGTTATATTCCCTCAGTAGAAGTAAACTCTTCAAGGGCAAGATCTTAAGAACTTTGTTTTTGCATCTCCAGCAGTTGGCACGTGGTAATAAGCACATAATAATGTTTTTTTTTTCATTCATTGATTCATTTGTTCAGTTTGTCCATTGCTTCATTTTATTTATTCACCCTTCTCTCTCCTGAGGCAGCCCAATGTATTTTTGGGTAACTGTTAATCAGCTAACAAGCATATATGAAGTACATACTGTGTGTCAGACAATATTCCAAATATTTGAGTTACAGAAACCAAGAATGAAACACTCCCTGCTCCCAAAAGAGTTTGGAAGGGGAATCACCACGTATATATAAATGTATACAGCATAATTTATGAAGTGAATAAATACAAATATATGCCAAAATCTACATTTCTGCAACTTCTTTCCAATTTTCCTAGTTATTCCTTGTGAGGCCAAACAGAAAAATTCTTTTTTTTAACCCTTGCCTTCTGTCCTAGAATTCATCCAAGTATCAGTTCCAAGGCAGAGGAGAAGTAAAGGCTAGGCAAATGAGTTAAATGACTTTCCTTGGGTCACACAACCAGGAAGTGTCTCAGACCAGATATATGAACCCAGATCCTCCCAACTCCACTTCTGGCACTCTTCCACTGAGCCAACTAGCCATCTCCAAACAGAAAAATTCTAGTCTCTCTTCTTCATAGTAGTGTTTCAAATAATCAGAAATTTAGTAAGAGAAAAAGATTTAAATGATTAAACATCTGAGGAGGAAAAAACTTAATTAAAAACTTTTAGAACAAGTGGATAAGTTAACAGACAAGCTAATTAAAACACAAGATGACCACCAGGAAATCAAAATTAATCCAAAAATATCTGAATAAATATTGGAAATCATGAAGTAGAGGATCTTTGTGGAACCCCAGCAGGATGTCCTTAATGTCTCAAAAGAGAAATTGGGTTGGTAAGACCTGATTTATGTATTGCCTAGCAGAAATAATTGGCAAAATAGAAAAAATGGAATCCACTATGATAAGTCTCACCACAGAAGCAAGAGATAGAACAACTGATTGAAAAATACAAATATACAGAACTTGAAGAGAAGCAAAAGACAAATCTCTATACAAATAAAATATTTTAATCTCAAAAACATGTAATATAAAGAACAAGTTAAAAGATCATAATAGACCCAAAAAATCACATCAGAAAACCTAAATACCATAATGTATGAAATAATACAACAAAGAAGAATGACTGAGAGTATTTTTCAGGATTATTTATGGAGAATAGTAGGAAGCTTTGCACTATTAGTAATCCCAAATCAATCTTCCTATTATTTCCTTAAGCTTATAAAAACAAACAAACGATGCCTCATGCTTAATTTTCACTGCCTTTAAAGTTTCTCATCAATTACTGGGCTATAGTACAGTTTTTTAAATTCAGAAAACAATGCACTCTAATTTCAAACTCCACATCAATAGTATCTTGAATAAGCAGATGTGTCATGGACGGAAATGTTGCCTTCTCAATTTTGGTGGTTGTTTATTAAAAGACTACAATGAATCAATGCAAATCCCTGTAATTATGATTTCTATTATTTACATTGTATGAGCAGTTTATTACTTATTAAGTACAACTATGAAATATGATATGATTTTAATTAAAATATTTGAGAAAATGGGTTCTTTTAGGTTTGATTTTTAAAGTGGGTGTATCCCAGCTAAATAAACAAGGTATGGAAACCACAAACAAAATCTAGGTAAATCCTTGAAAATATAAGATGCCAGACTTCCCTACTGCAGAGAGACCTAAGCTGATAAATAGAAAAGATCTGCTCAATCGAAACCAAAAACAAACGGGTAGATTTAGTTAATTCTCTGGGGGGATCAGTTTATTCAGTACAAAGGGAGAGAAGAGATATGTTTTCCAAACTTTGGGGCATCAAGGTGTGACTGCTTTAGTGTGCTGGATAAAGCCAACAGAAGAGCAGCAACACAATAGGGAAATCAATAAACCTTTTCTTTTTTACACCAAGCTCTTTAAATAAGCTATTCCAAGGCAGTGGCATATGGCTGGGAACAAAAACAGGTCATTCTCTTTTCTAATTAGTTGGGGCTGGCTCTTTTTTTTTCCCTGCTGGCCCCCTGTTAAAACTCATTGGCTTATAGTGCATATTCACTTAAATAGCAAAATCTAAAGCCTTTATGGGCAGACTGGTTTTAGAGTTTTCATTTAGTGTGGTGACCAGGTTTTCAAAAATTCACACATGTATTTTGCTTTTTAAAATGGAAGGATATTGTTCTATGTCACTATCAGAGAAGTATGTGATTTAATGATTTCATTAAGAAGAATATTATAGCAATCATTCTTATCGCCTTAGAAAATTTTGCCACATAGACTGATACATATAGTGTATATGTACATCAAAACTCTGATACACTACTTATAAATTATCTATATCACTGATAACAAGTTTTCTTTTTCAGATACTTTCCCCTACCCTTTTCTCTAAGACACATTTTGGGGGCAGCTAGGTGACTTAGTGGATAGAGAACCAGATCTAGAGACTAGAATTCCTGGGTTGAAATTTGACCTCAGATACTTCCTAGCTGGGTGACCCCAGGCAAGTCATTTAACCTTTTTGCCTAGCCCTTACTTCTCTTCTGCCTTATTGATTCTAAGAGAGAAGGTAAGGGTTTAAGGGGGGGGGGGAGACATAAATTGACTTTATGAATAAAAGGACTAGTAATGAAGAACATTTAGCCACTGGTTCATTGACCACTATTTATTTTATTTCCTCCAATTATAAAATGAATACAATAATTAGTAATAATAATTGGCACCTACTTATGACATTTTATATGTATGTAACACTTAAAACACATTATCTAATTTTATCAACTAATGGTTTTTTAGCTCTAGTTTTCTCCTCTATAATATAAAGAAAGTGATCGTAGCTTCTTGTCTTATAGAATTATTTTAAGAATCGATAATATAAATTCCTTGGTGTAAGGGATCAGTATTTCTAACAAAGATGGTTATCATGTCATTCACTGGCCACATAACCCTGAGCAAGTCAATTAACTTCTTATTTTTCTAGCCAGCCCTTTAATACTATAAGAAGGTATAGACATGTTTTTAAAAAAGGAGTTTCCACGCCCAAAGGGCACTAAAATACTTGTCTGCCCTTTGATCCAGCCATAGCACTGCTGGGTCTGTACCCCAAAGAGATAATGGACAAAAAGACTTGTACAAAAATATTCATAGCTGTGCTCTTTGTGGTGGCCAAAAATTGGAAAATGTGGGGATGCCCTTCAATTGGGGAATGGCTGAACAAATTGTGGTATATGTTGGTGATGGAATACTATTGTGCTCAAAGGCATAATAAAGTGGAGGAATTCCATGGAGACTGGAACGACCTCCAGGAAGTGATGCAGAGTGAGAGGAGCAGAACCAGGAAAACATACACAGAGACGGATACACTGTGGTACAATCGAATGTAATGGACTTCTCCATTAGTGGCAGTGCAGTGATCCTGAACAACCCAGAGGGATCCATGAAAAAGAACACTATCCACAATCAGAGGAAAATCTGTGAGAGTAGAAACACAGAAGAAAAATCAACTGCTTGAATACATGGGTCGAGGGGATATGATTGGGGATAAAGACTCTGAATGAACATCTTAGTGTAAACACCAACAACATGGAAATAGGTTCTGATCAAGGACACATGTGATACCCAGTGGAATTGCACATCAACTATAGGAAGGGCTGGGGTAGGGGAGGGAGGAATAGAACATGATTCTTGTAACCAAGGAATAATGTTTGAAATTGACCAAATAAAAAAAAAGAAAAGAAAAAGTAGTTTCCTCATCTGGGTGTTCCCTTTACCAGTGAAATTGTATATCTAATTGCTGTTCCTGTCTGGTGATCAAATTGAGGTACTAATTACACTGACCCAACCTTTTCTAAGATGCAACTAGACCCAAGAACAAGTTCTACCTCTGCCATTTTATTAGTTTTATGACCCCAGGCAAATTACTTACCTTCTGTGTTCAATTCCCTAAAATTAGATGATAATACTTGTATTAGCTGCAGTACAAGAATATTGTGGGGCAAGTTTTTTAAACCTGAAAGTTCTACATAAATATGGATTGCACTACTTGTATATATAATAAATCTTACTACATATGTATGATCTATTACTGATCCCTGCTACCAAAGCCCATCTTTTTTAATAGCAGTGATTCTATGTGGCTGTGAATATGAAACCAACTTAACAAAAGAATGTACTTTAACAAGAAGCAGTGTTCCATTTTTTAAATTTCTCATTCTTTTTTTAATTCTTGGATATATTCCTCCTCACTCTCATCCTTCCTTTCTTTCTCTTTCTCTTTCTCTTTCTCTTTCTCTTTCTCTTTCTCTGCTCTATCACTCTGTGTCTCTGTCTCTATATCTATCTCTCTGTGTCTCTGGCTCTTTCTCCTTTCTTCCTCTGTCTCTGTCTCTCTGATGGGTAACAAATTATTTCTCACTCAATACTGAATCCTGAGTAATAAATAAAATAATAACATTGCAAATATCTGAGCAGTCACCTTCAGCTGTTCTGATTTTTTTTCCTTTTCATAAATTTGACACACTTTAAGCAGCCCCATATTTACCTAATTGATATTAGTATTGTTATGCTACTTGGCAGAGTTGTGAATAATGCTCTATTACTCTGCAAGAATCCCCTTGTCCTTGAGTTGTTTTGATTCTATTCTGTAGTTCAAAGTCTCCTTCCATTTTCCATATATCATTTAAACTGATTTCATTATGTATTGGAATTTAGGATCTAAGGATTTTGAGCTTGAAAGGAACTACTTAGTCTGACCCTCTTTTTGACATATGAAGAAACTGAGTATTTTTTTAACCCTTGCTTTCTGTCTTAATATCACCCCTAGTTATGAGTGTAACAACTTAGTAAAAATGCAGTTAATCGACTGACTTACCCTAAGACTCAGAGCTAGGAAGTGCCTGAGGCCACATTTTAACCTAGTTCCTCTGGACTCCAATTCTAGCACTCTATCCACTGTGCCACTTGTCTGCCATCAAGAAACTGAGTCTTAATAAATGTTTTTCAGTTGTTTATTAGAGGCTAATAGAGATGAAATGAATTTCCCATCATCCCACAGTAAGCTGGTAGAGCATGCTTCCCTGGTCGAATAGTTTCGTTCATTTATATACCACCTTTCAAATAAAATGAAGCAGTTGCCTGGGTCCTTCCTAATTAATAATTATCTATGATTCCCTGTCCTTGGTTCCTGGTCATCAAAGTAGCTTGATCAAGAAGTGACCATCTGGGTTGATTTAGGAGGATACCACCATCTTGGTTCCACCTGGCAAGAAGTGACCTTTGGAGAGTATACATCATTGGCACTTTCATCCTCCTCCTTGTAACTCCAGGACATCTAGAAGCAGAGCTGAGGCTGGGACTTCTAAATGAAGCATTTGACCCATAGCAAGTTTACATTGTATCATTGGTTTTTCCTGGAAATGAAGGGGAAGGTCTCCATTACTAGGGGATTAATAGGGTTTCAGGGCAATGCTTGTTAGAAAGAAGCAGGAAAACAAGAGGGTTTCCCCCCTACACTCCTCCTTTCTTCCTTAACTAAGTAACTAGGTCAAGCATACCAAAAGCACCCACCATGCTAAAGTACATATTTCTTTTAAAGTGCATATTTCTTCTTAAAATGCATGTTCTAAAGTACATATTTCTTCAATTTAAGATTGAAATCTATCCATTCCTATTTCCTGAGATAGATAGATTCCTTCAGGCTTCCTTGGTCCCCACAACCAGTGCTTTCCCTAATCTTATTATATTTTTCTCCTGCACAACCATCAAGAAGTAAGGGGGAATAGTGTCTGGTTCTCAAAACAACTTGCAGAGGAAAAGCTTAAGTTTAATTTCATTTTAATTTTTTTTCTCCTTGTTTCTTCAAGCTCTTTCTCTCAATGTCTTCCTAAGCACACAATTAGGTTCTTAGAAACATGCATTATTTAGTCAGTAGTCTGTAATAGTTCCTTTGGAGCCCTTGTAGAATATCTCACGTAATAAATACATAATTATAAACTTGTTAAAAGAGACATTATTTACTCATTTGTCCAACATGGCTCCTCTATGTCTACCCTGTGAGTAAATCTATATTTAGTTAGTGTCATATTGATCAGCAACAGAAGCATTCTTTAATGCTAGCTCAGAAAATATAGCACAACTTGAGGAGAAATAACATTGCAGGTTTTACAAACATTAAAAATCATAGCAGGAAGATTATTTTGGTTTACTTTTTTTGTCTATGTTTAAAACAGTTTGGGTTTCTTTCTTTCCCCCAGGGGATCTTGTTGTTGCTGATGAGGAATTTCCTTTATTATCACTTTCTCTGCTCCTTAGAATCTTAGAGGCTTGTCTGGGACACCCCATGGGTTAAGTGATTTGCCTAGGGTCCTGTGGCCAGTATGTGATTTAAAACAACGAGACAGATTGAATATCACTTAAATCTTCACATTTTAAAATACATGATCTCAGATGCTTAATAAAGTTAATGTCTACCTGATGAATCCAGAATAATTTCTTATTGATGGCCCACATTTTACTTACTAGCTGCTCATAAATAAAGACCTATAAGTAAATCCGAATGTTGTATTCAGAATTATCACTAGACCTAGGAAGCCTGGGCTTTGACACAGGGCATCAATATTTATTACATTGTGCTTCCAGCCTTTGAAATCCTTTAGAACCTAAAAAAACTCAGTTTAGCACTTAGTTAGCAAAAGTAATTGGCTAAAATCGGGGACAGTTTTCAACATATGTGTAGTGGGTGTAAGGGATATGGAAGCTACTAAGTGGACCATTTCTTCTCCTTAGCAGTTGTACCACAGGTTAGATCCTTTTTAGCCTGACCACCTGCAACAGACACTCAGCAGCATTTAAGGACATTTCTTGCTGCTATCACTAGGCAATCTTTTTCAGCTAATTAGGGTTTGGGGAATACTCCAATGAAATTGCAGGAAGATTTTGAGGAGGAAAATTGGACCTTACCCAAACTGAAATTTCGATGAGACATGGAGTCAAAAGCCTATAAAGCATGAGGTGGGAGAATGGAAGTGAGGTTGTTTAATAATCACAGATACCCTGTAATTCATTTTTCCACATTTACTCACATTCGTCTTTTGTAACTAAAACCATACAGAGGAATTATTTCTGAACTTATTCTAAGGAAAAATATATTATGAATGCAGTTTTATTTATTTTGAACTCAAACTCAGAATACATTAACACAATAAAGGGGGAGGAGGTAATGCCAGCTGCAAATGGGAATCACAGAAAACAAATGTGATATTACTGTAGAATCATGGTCCTAGAATCAAAGAACAGTACAGCTAGCCGAAACCTTAGAGATCATGAGAGCTATAAAATATTTTCCAGTGTGGCATTTATTGAGTTTTACCATTTGAGAATGAATAAACCATTTTGTCTAGGGCAACAGCAGAATATGGTAGTTTCTATAATTCTTTCATTTCATTGCAACAGTGGGGTGGTCAATATGTTGTGGAACATGAGGTAGGGTATGGGCTAATGATTCTTTGTCTTTGAAGTAAATGCTACTAATTGTTGATTGAAAAATAACTGAAAATGTTGCTGTGTCTTTCCCTCATCATCTATCCCTATTTGTTGTTGTTGTTGAGTTCATATCTGACTCTTCTTAACCCTATGTCAGATTCTGTTGTTATTTGTTGTTGTTGTTTTTTGCAAAGACACTAGAGTGGTTCACTATTTCCTCCTCCAGTTCATTTGATAGATGAGGAAACTGAGACAAGCAAGGTTAAGTAACTTGTTCAAGGTCACACAGCTAGTAGGTATCTGGGAACAAGTTTGAACTGAGGTCTTTCCGACTCTAGATTGTATGCTCTAACCACAGTACCACCTAACTACCCCTACCACTATTCTCTCTCTCTCTCCCTCTCTCTCTCTCTCTCTCTCTCTCTCTCTCTCTCTCTCTCTCTCTCATATATATATATATATATATATATATATATATATATATATATATATAGTCTTTTGCATTCTGGTTGTAGCTACATTTTGTATATCCTGGCACTATTTACAGACCTGACTATGCAGTGAATAATCTGGTTCTTTAATAGTGGCCAGAAATCATGAGAACACTCACTCATATAGCAAGATAGGTGTTCCTATTGTTTATTGGAAACTAAGGTGGGAATATAAAGGATCTTAATGTACCCAAACCCCACTGCAGCTCATAAGTCAGAATCATCACCAACTAGCATTGTAGATGCTTAATAAATGTGTGTTTCCTTCATCCCTGTTACATATCAGGCACTTAAAAATGCTGGTTGATGATGAAAACTACCTTGTATTCTGTATAACATCTTATATGTTCGGTTTCTTCCTAATTAGAATGCAAATTCCTTGAGAGCAGGGACTCTTTCATGTTTGTCTTAGTATTCCCTGTATTTAACACAGTGCTTTGCACATTGTTGATTGAATTGACTCCAAATGATCCTCCATAAAGGGTCCACTCAATGATCCCAAGATGTCAGTCAACAAGCATTTATTTATTGTTGAGTATATACCAAGCACTGTGCTGAGCAGTGGGAATTCCAATATAAGCAAATAAATAAAAAAGACATTCTCTTCCCTCAAGGAACATATATTCCACTAAGGGAGGTGGACACCAAAAAATGAAATTGTAAGGAAAGAAATAAAGGCAGTAGAGCATAACAGAAAATTCTGAATGTAATCTGATGAAAAACGAAGCCATGATTGGCCTGGGTATCCTTCGAAAAGGGCTTCAGCAGGGGAAGGGTACTTCCAAGGTGTAATTTCCCAGATTCCAGTGATGCTCCAAGTAGAAACCAGTCTTCATATTAAAAAAAAAAATAATTATCCCTAATTCTCATTACCTGGCCTGCTACATGTGACAATAGAAAAAGAAAATGTAACTCCTAGAAAAGGAGATGCAGCTTCTTCAGGTTTGCCACTAGGGAAATGTGCTTTAATATATCCCATAATTCTATGCAATATAAGGATTATACAAATTCTTAGGTGCTGAAAGTGATTAGTTCACACCCTGAAAATTTTTTACTTATATTTTAACTGTAGATAGTATTGCTTAAGAAATCAGCCATGGCCTTGTTAACATCCCCTTTCATGTCCATTTCTGTCACCTATGAAAAAAATAAATTGTATGAGATGAGTAGAAAGATGCAGCAGGAAACAATTTATCCTGTTTTTAAAATATATCATTACATTTTACAGACTCCTTTATCCCACACTGGGACAGATCAGCTACCAACATACCTCTTTAAAACTCGATACTTTATTCCAAACAAGAAGAGTTCTTTTATATCATCAATATGTATGAGAAGCAGACTATTAGAAGGAAGTCTTCTCTGACTGCTGCAGCAATCGACTGGGAGTCAAGAGTCCTTGAGTCTTTTCTTTGTTGAACAGCTCACTGATATATAAACCTGGGAAAGTCACTTCTTGCCTTTGAATCTCTTTTGCTGCTGATGTGGGATCAGCTAATAATACTTGCTCCACAATAATATTATGATTTTTGCTAATCATATCAGACAATTGAGTTTCTGAAGTACCATATGATACAGTTGTAGCACAAGGAATTATGAGGAATTTATAAAATAGATTAAAGATGTGATAGAAATTTAAAACATAATTACAGTTATACTTATTTAATTGAATTTCACTGAACATTTGTCACCCATAATCTATTACATTTTTTATTTAAACCCACCTGGCATTCCCCATATTCTTCAAGGTGTATTCCTCCGAATATCACCTGTCTTACCACTGCTTGGAAGGGATTTAAACACTACTAAGAATGGTTTGCCTGTGGGCAAGTGGAAATGAGAAATTGATCATTTAAAAACAAGTTTTCTAAAATGAAAATCAATGAGTAATAATCTTCACCTAGAGTGAATTTTTATAGAAAAATAATGATTCCATAAAGACTCAAATGGCCAGAATTATAATAGAAGCCCAAATGACCTTATGGAAATTATTTCCACAAATAAAAATCTGCCACTCATTTAGAACTTGCATTCTTAGACATTATCTAGCATACTGAGTGAGAGGTTACCCAAGGTTCCACACATAGTGTATGTTAGAGACCAAAGAAAAAAAAGAAAAGAAGGAAGGAAGAAAGAAAAGAAGGAAGGAAAGAAGGAAGGAAAGAAGGAAGGAAGGAAGGAAGGAAGGAAGGAAGGAAGGAAGGAAGGAAGGAAGGAAGGAAGGAAGGAAGGAAGGAAGGAAGGAAGGAAGGAAGGAAGGAAGGAAGGAAGGAAGGAAGGAAAGAAAACCTATGTCTTCCTGAAACTGACCCTGTATTCACTGTGTAAGGATGTCTCTCTACAAAGTATTTAAAATTCAGTGTATTTCCTAAATACAAATATTGGGTTTGGGAATGTTGCAGAGAAAGAGAGGGGGAAGAATGACACATGGGCAAGATGGAGACAAAAATGCACCATATTTTTGCAAGTATGTCTAAGGAAAAGCAAGGGACATTGTCAGCCCCTTAGGGTTTAAGTACTGGGCTGAAATCATCAGACTGTGATTAAATATAATCCTGAAATAATAGCAGTTTCACATTTGATTTACATTTCATGTAAGGGAACCTCAGTCCTAGTCGTTATCAGGCCAGATTTAATGGAATTTCAGTTACTCCTTTCCAAATAGCTTTTGCACATTTGGAGAATACCCCCAATGCACTTGTACTTCCTCACCAAGGGATGCTCTTTCTGTTGTGAGTCTGTTCCTCTAATTGTGCCTTTCTCTGTATTAACATTAATTAGCAAATTCATCTTTCACTTTCTCTCCCATGGGACAGATTCAGTCAGGGTTGGGTGGGTAGGGAATTTAATTAATCTATCAGCAAATTGGATTATTCATTAGTTATACTTGTTTTAGCCTCCTTTTTTTAAAAAAAAAAATTGTTGTGTTAAGGAAGTGTTTTGGTTTTGAACTGCAGCTGTCAAGTTTCTAAACAGACACAGAACCAAGGAAATTCTTCAGGAAGTAGTGTGCGTATTTAAAATAAAAACAAACGAAGAATAGCTTGTCCTCCTATTGGTTCTTGGAGAGCATTTTACTTCTAAGGTATTTGTTGTCCTTGTTTCAGGGTTTGTTTGTTTTTCTGATTTCACCCTAAGGCCTAATGGGACTACTCTTTCATAGTAAATATGCCAATAGCTGGATGTATAAACGCCCAGTATTTATGGTTTAAGCACAAAGGGTATCAGTGTAGGAGAATTCAATTCAATAGGACTAATCTCAAATGCAATTAATGTTCACACTCTTTATGTGCCCCTGTGGTAGTCTGTTTGCCCAAGGAATTTATTGAAAGAGATACATTTAATTAAACTTTCTGAAACACTTGGGCAACATGCTATTTAAGTAAGTAGGGTGAAAACAGATCTGCAGCATTTTTAGCATCTTCTCTGGTCTTTATCCTAGGGTAGTTCAAGCTTGTAAATCTATAGAGAATACATTCCCAATCTACCTTCATCTCCTAACTCTTTTACTCAAAGAAAACAAACCCAAACCCATAATTAGGTGTTTCTAAGGATCCATGGAAGACAGCACAGTGTTTTTCTTCTTTAAATCATTTCCTTTTTATTCCTTATATAGATTACTTTATAGATATTTGTTTGCATGTTGTCTCTCCCATCTGATTTGATTGTAGGCTTCTTGAAGGTAGGGACTGCTTTTTGCTTCTTTTTGAAAACCAAGCACTTCACACAGTACCTGATACATTTTTTTGTTGTTGAGTTGTTTCATTCGTGGTCGATTTTTCAGGTCCCCATTTGGGATTTTCTTTGCAAAGATACTGTAACAGTTTGCCATTTCCTTCTCCAGTTCATTTAACAGATGTGGAAACTGAGGCCAAGTGGGTTAAGTGATTTGCCCAGGGTAATTAGTGTCTGAGACACAATATGAATGCAGGAAAATGAGCCTGACTCTAGGTCCAGGACTCTATCCACTGTGGCACCCAGCTGCCTGGCACATAAGAGTCACTTAATAAGTGTTTATTGATTGATTTATTGTTGGGAAAAGTGGAATCAGAAGAATCGAATTGGAGTACTGTTTGATCATAGAAAATTCATCTCTCTAAAACTGAAAATTACAGATGAGTTACCTATTTTCATTGGTGGAAGGAGTTTTCATACTAAGAGATCCCCTGAACTCCTAATTCAGTGTGAAACCACAGATGTGGACCCCTTTATCCCGCAGGCTAAAAAAATTCAAATTTGATTCATTCTGGTCCTTGAGTTATTCATTTGACTATTTACAAAGTCCAAGTTCAATGATCATTTCCTATTTTGATTACTCTACTCTGTCCTATTCAGCCAAACCTGCCATAAAATATAATTATTCTATTCATGAACAATAGTTTCAACATATTTCATGACTATGAAAGTCTGATATTATGAATCACAACCTTTCAGGCAGCAGTAAAAACCATGAAGCCTTAGAGCCACAAATTTGCAACTAATACTTATATTGAAATTATGATCTATTTTAATTTAGTGTTATAGCTTCACTTAATAAAAGTTTTAGAAGTCCTCTTCTATTATATAAATATCCTCATTGAAACACTTCAGAGAACTATGATTTCTTTGATGGGTAATTTCTTCCACCAACATAGATTGTAACCACTGTAGAAATAGGAGATAGTCCCTATGATTTGCAATGACCAAAAAATACATCTTGCAGCCACATAATAGACATCATTTATGTCTTATCCTATGTGTATAAATTCCATCTTTAGGAAAAAGCAAAGCAAATGGAACCTATTTGTTGATTCATTTACAATCATAGAAATGAATATGATTTTTCCATGAGAAACAACAAATCACTAACAAAATTCCAACAATGTCATATTACTATTATTATTAATAATATTACTAATATTATTTGGTCTTGTTTATTGGCAACGACTTACTACAACAAATTATGTTAGCAATAGCAGGACTTTATAGATAAAGAGCTGGTTTGGGAGCCACAAACGGTGACTTGGATTCATACCCCACCACTGACAAATACTGCCTGTGTTACCCTGGGCAAGTCACTTCTCAATGCTTTCAACATCCCTCTAACTCTTTAAGTATATCATATGAGAGAGATCTAATGATGACATAATATATTTAAAGTTCTTTGCAAACATTAAAGTGCCTAGATAAATGCTGATTTATCATTATTCAAAGTCAAAGTCCAAAGTACTAATGACTTGGTAGACAGAATTTCTCACCTTGGAGTTACCTATATGCATTAAATCACAGATCCAGTCTACATCTCTAAAAAGTATCCAAGAGTGTATATTAATTAAAATAAAATAGATTTTCTGGTTTTTTTAATTTTTC
Source organism: Monodelphis domestica (assembly GCF_027887165.1). NCBI lineage: Eukaryota > Metazoa > Chordata > Mammalia > Didelphimorphia > Didelphidae > Monodelphis > Monodelphis domestica. Next base: position 158,933,053 of record NC_077234.1, read on the forward strand.
AGTTACACATAGAAGCACTTTTAATGATTTTTGGACATTTTTAGAATTCTAATTTTCATCTTCCCTATCTTCCTTCCTTCCCTCCTCCCCAAGGTAGTGAATAGGCTGATTATAAGTTATACTCAAACTTTCATATAATATGTATTTCAATATTACTCATGTTATGATAGAAGACACATCACACATATGACAGAAATCTCATGAAGGAAATATAGTGGAAGATGACATGCTTGAAACAAATATACTTTTAAGCTCCTTTCTTCTCATGATGCATGAGAATCCATGAAGAATGAGTGCCAAATATGCTAACTAGATCACTTTAAAATCCTTTAAAAGATACCTAATTTTTCTAGTTTCTTTCTAGTACCTTCTTGCCTGCTATACACATTCTTCTCCAAGTAAGCCAAGATATTCCTTCACTCTTTACCACTTACTGACTTTCTTACAGAGAGTATTAGTATACCCAGGAAATCTGACAACATTCTGACCTACTCTAGCAAACTAATTCTAACTTAAAGCCATCAAGACAAGATGAGGCATGAGGTAGGGGAAAGAGCATAGAATATGAGGTCCCAGGATCTGGATTTAAAACTTGGGCTTCACTTTGTTCTTTGGAATGCGAGAAGGTCTTTTTCAGCTCTAAATCTAATGATTGCCTATGGCACAAGACGACACAACCAATTTTCAGAGAAACACAGATTGCTGTGTTTCTACTGCCAGTTCTTGCTTCCTGCCAATGAATGAACACCTGGCTATTGAGAATAAATCACTTTAATGAGCTGGTTCTCCACCTCTCTCACCTGATGGTCAATTCTAGTTTATTTTTTTAACTTTTAAAAAGTGTATGTTTCTTTCTCTCCCCGCCAGTTGCTAACAGAAGTCAAGAATTGGCACTCCATTTTTGAAATGTGTCCATTGTAACGCCAAAACATAATTATATTCTGCTCTGTTTTGGTATCCATAAAATTATAAAAACAAAAACATTGAATGAACTATACTGTTTCATATTCCATCACTCACACACACACACACACACACACACGCATACACACATATGACTTGACCTATTGAATTTTAGTCTTTTTTGCCCTTAGTCTTAATGGTGAAAGGACAGAGTCTAATATAGAACTCTGAAATGATTCCTACTGACCCCTCTTATTTTTCTTCCAGAAAAAGAAGTTAACAATGCATGTCTATATTAATGGGAATAGATGGTACCTGCTTCATGTTATTACGATCCCAATATGTTACAGGGCACCTTTCCCACTGATCTTTACCCTGATGGTAATAGCTCCAGATTCTATTCTCTTTCGCAACCATATAATTTTCTGATTTCGACAATAAATACTTATTTTAAATTTTATATGCATAATTTATGAGATATATTTTAAAGGGTTTTTTCCTACTTTTCCTAGGTTTACACTGTTATTCCTCTTCCTTGTCTTCCTCTCCACTCACAGAAAGCCAACCCTTACAACAAAGAATTTTTAAAAAGAAGAAAAAATTCATAAAAAATCAATAATGGGAAAAATGTATTACATTTAATGTTCCATATCTGTGGAACCTTGAGTTCTGAAAAGGGGTAGGGGAGAGACATCTTTCCCCTTTTTTGTCATAAGTTTATTCTTTATAATTTTGCAACATTGTCTCATTTGTTTTGTGGTTATTCTTTTTTAATTGTAATAGACATTGTATCTTTCATTTAACTGACTACCTCACTTTGCATCAGTTGAAATAAGTCTTTCCATCTTTCTCTACATTTGTTAAGCTTGTTATTTATTATATCACAATGATATTCCATTATATTGATGTACTAATATATGTTTAGCTATTCTCCAGATAATGGATTTCTATTTTGTTTCCATGAGTTTCTCTCATTGACCTCCTTGGAATATAAGCCTAGCTGTAAAATCTCTGGATTTAAAAGTATATATGTTTGATGCACGGTATTTGCTTGATTCCAAATTGCTTTACAGAAGTTGCACCAATTCACTTTTCGAACGAGACTTGTTGTACCTAGCTTTTCACAACCCCTCTAGTATTGACCATTCCCATCTTTTGTCATGATTGTCAATTTTCTAGCAAATTGAATATGAGGTGAGATGTGAAACCTCACGATTTTTCTAATTTGCCTTTCTTTTATTAGTAGTAATTTGGATGATTCTTTAATATGGTTGTTTATAGTTTACAATCCCTTTTTTTTGCTCTGAACAGAATTTAATTCCTTTGACCGTTTCCCTAATGGAGAATGACTTATAGTTTCATTGGTTGTCTGTATATCCTGATAATAATTTCTTTTCAGAGATATTGGATAGAAAAAAATTTCTCAGTAGTCTGCTCCCCACCTAGAAATTTTTGTTCTACTTATTTAAAAGCTTTTCAATTTCATGTAATTAAAATTTTTCTATTATATATATTTCATAATTGCCCCTATCCATTGTTTGGTTAAGCATTCAACCCTTTCCCATAGCCTTGAAAGAGATATTCTACTACTTACGGTATAGTTTTTAATATTGAAGTTATATGGAATAGTGGTCTAAGCCTAAATTTTGCAACTTTGTTTGCCATATTTCCTAACAGTTTGTGTCAAAAAGGAAGTTCTTTCCTAGGTAAAATATGCTTTGAGTTTTGAGCTATTGAACTTTGAGTTATTGAATTCAGTTGTTTCTGATTTTTTTCTTATCTAGTCTGTTCCATTGATCCAATTTTTTATTATTTAAGCAGTAGCAAATGTTTTGTTGATGACACTTTACAATATAGTTTGAGGTTTAAAAATGTTATTTCCCCTTTATCCCTACCTTTCCCCCATTACTTCCCTTGTTATCCTAGGTCCTTTGTTCCTCTAAATAAATTTTATTATTTTTTCTGTCCCTTTAAAGAAACATTCTGGAAGTTTGATTGGTATAGCATTAAGTCTATAATTTGTTGCCAGTGAGAGAGAAATTTTAGCTAATTATTTTTTCACATACTTCTTTCAACTTAGACATGATATCTTTTCAAAGAGACCTCATTTTTGGAGTGTAGTCCGTAATAATCTGCAACCTTTATTCTAAACAATATGGCTATATGTTTGTCTATTTTACTACATTAAGTATAATTTTATGGAAACTGGGAAAATGTACTTTTGTTACTATATATAGCATCTTAAATATCGTAGGGGTCAACAATATGGGCTCAGATGGGGAAGTTCCTCCTTTTATGATTATATCTGCAGTGTTTACAAAATATGAAACTCATATATAGAGTTATTTTTTCATTTTCAGAAATGTGCAAATCATACTACTACTCTTGAGCTTTAAAACCATCATATTCATTTGCATCAAGTAAAAGTGAAAATGCTGAATCTTACTCCTTTGAAATCATCTCTTTATGCCCTCTTTAAAAAGCAACAGGAAAAGATTGAAAAGGGAAGTAAAGAGACAATAATAAATGAGAAGTTAGGTGCTAATTACAACCCAATGTGAATCCATACATCTTGTTTTGAGTAGGTGTGCCAGCACCCCATCAATCCATAAAGCTATAGTGACAGTTAGGTTATAAGGTATCCTACAGGCCCATTAGTTATTCTGTCTTATCGTTGTGCAAGGATGCTGAACAATGGATTTGATAGAAAGAGTACTGACTTTCTGATAAGAAGAGTTGGTATTTTTCCAAAAGTAAACTATTTTTATTTTGTATGTAACCTCCCTCCTTGGAGCAAAAGAATGTACATTTTTTTAAAAATGTAGACCCCAAATTTTTTTTCTTTTTATGGATTGAATATCATTAGAATTTAATTCATTGATCCTGATCCCTGAGCCTTTATAATTACTTAAAATGTATTGCATGGAGCTAGGATGGGTACAATCTCTGAATTAACATAGCGATGATCAATGCCAAGACAGAGAAGCACAGAAACAAGAAAACAGCATTATCAGTGTACATCTGCTGGTTTTGGGGGTTATGGTAGACATGATGAACAGCTGATAAAGTATAAAAATCAGCGTTACTAATCACTAATCAGTGATTTGTAGACTGGCCATATTAACTCCTTCTATGGCAGTGGTTCTCAACCTTTCTAATGCCGTGACCCCACAATACTGTTCCTCATGTTGTGGTGACCCCAAACCAAAAAATTATTTTGGTGGCTACTTCAAAACTGTAATTTTGCTACAGTTATGATTCAGAATGTAAATACTTGATATGCATTATATATTCTCATTGCTACAAATCAAACATAATTTAAACATAGTGATTAATCAGAAAAACAATATTTAATTATATGTTGAGAAATATTAATCCAGCAGGAGGCAGCCTGAGCGCTGGGGCAGGAGGTAAGTCCTGCTTGGATAGGGGTCCGCAGATGCTGCCTTCTTCTTCCTGTCGTCTCCCTCCAGCTCGAACTGAGGCTTCACTTTGCTTGGGTTACTCGGCTCCATTATCTGCTCCAAGAGTTATCTGCTCCAGGACTCATTCTTAACCCCTCTGGAGCCAGCACCCAGGTGCTCTCTCTGGATCTCTGTTTGAGTCTGGTCTCCAGGCAACAGGGTAAATCCATTGCCCTTCATAGGGGGAGGGCTGCTGATAGGTAACTAATATTAGTACAATGTGCAGGCAGCAGGGTCCCCGTTCTTTCTGAGATCTTGCTGTAAAGTAGTGTGGTTTCTCAGTGGCTAAAGCCATCGGAAATATATATTTTCCAATGGCTTTAGGCGACCCCTGTGTTTTGGTCATTCGACCCCCACTGGGGTCGTGACCCACAGGTTGAAAACCGCTGTTCTATGGTGACAGAATATTTGAGAATATCATTTCAGTGTTATCATGGTCTCAAAACTTAAGAACTCATGTAAACTCATATTTAAAAGTATGACCCTAATGTTTTGAGACCTTATTATTCTTTTGTGTGAGCTGTATGATTATCTCTGTGGAATTTGACCTGCAAAGAATAAGTCCTATCTGTATATATCCTTTGATGGGAGTCTTCATAGAACCAAACTATCTTGACCATCTATGGTTCCAAGAGATCAGACAAGCTACTAGAGTTAATTATTATGACTTGATAAGAATCTGTGCTGACAGACTGATCCTAGACTAGGATAAATAGGATGAATCTGTCCATTCTATACAATGCTAATTAGCTCCCTCAGAACAAGAGGATAACAGTGGAAAGAATTCAGTGAGTATCATTAACAGTGAATAGTAAGTATTTATATAAATTCATTTATTTGAATACTAGTTGGTTTCCTGAAACAACAATTTCTTTAATGGACTTTTATCCAGAAATTTTTTTTTTCATACTAGTATTTCTTTAAGATTATCCAGTTCCTTTTTATCAAGAAAAAGGGAAGGGGAAGACTTGGACATTTTAAGCTAGAAATCATTAATGCAGAGATAGTTCCTATTGGATTTCATACAAGGTAGATCATACATTTGGAGTTTCCTCATGAATGAAGGAATGAAAGGGAAAACTATTTACAACTCATTCAGCTGAAGTGGAAATTATATAGATAAAAATTTTGTTTTTAGTGTAAAAGCTACAATAGAATTATTCCAATATTTTTGAGTAATTTTATAAACTTCATCCTTCCAACTCTATAATAACTGAATTTACTGTGGAGAAAGGAGAAGATTTTTAAATCATTTTAAGTTTATTAACAACTAGCAAAACCAAATGAGCATACAGAATTTAGTAACAGAATCCTATAGAAACATTTGCCATTTACCAAAATAAATTAACAGAAAACAAATAAAAATTGTATTTAGGTTCTTAATCTATACCTCTTGCCCACATTCCTAGAAGCTTATTATCAGTTGCTTTTTATAGTTCTTATATCCACAAATTGCAACTATGTAGGCATAGCAAAAGTCATGCACATTTTGTGACCTCTAGATTTCTACACCTGCCAGTGTCTCGTTTATGATAAAACTTTTGCAAAAAAACAGTGTTCAGAGTTAAAGTGTGCTAAAGGGAAGGTTTTTTTTTTCCCTAGAGGACCTTTGGTTCCTATTCCTTTGTAGTGTCAAATATACCTTATTAATATAAGTGTAATTTAAGTAAATTAATAAGAGAAAAAAGATAAATTACACTAAAATTTGTTTTTACAGTATTGAAGTCCAGAAAAACTCTCATTTTTTCTCATTTAGTTTTCTATGTTCGATGGTCATCCTCTTTTATTTTTTGGTCTCTTATTCCTATCTTATATCGAGAGGGATGGGAGTGAAGGATGGGGAAAGAGTCAACTAAAACTGAGGTTGTGAATGTGACCAACCAAAAGTATATTGGTTCCCTTGATAGAAATAGGGAGATATGAGAAAGGGGTGGATTTTGGAGAGGAAAATGAATTCCTTGTCAAAATTGAATGCCTATCAAATTGGATGAGATGCCATCAAATTACAGATAACTAACAGGGAATTATCTATTTGGGACTAGCACTCAGAAGAGAAAAGTCTAGATATATAGGTTTGGGTGTCATGTACCTTGAAATGATACTTGAACCTGTTGCATCTAAGGATATATAGAAAGAAGAGATAGACTAGGACAAAGCCTTGAGATACACCCATGTTTAGAAATCAGGATATCAATTATGATATAAGAAAGGAGACTATCTGTCTATCTTGTTGTGAGTCCCTCTAAGAAATTCATTCATCATTTCTGGCTACCATTAAATGACTAGGTTGTATATTAAATAGTCAGATTTGCAAACAAAAGTATAGCTACAACTGGAATCCCAAAAACTGTTTTTACATATGTATAATAGGAATAAGGGATGAAGGAAGGAGAGATTATCCAGGAGGAGGGATTGGTCACCAAGGGCAAATTTTGAGGGGAGATCCAGAAAAAGAAAGACTGAGAATATAAATATAGGTCATGAGAGTTAGAACTTAAAAGATCATTCGGTAATCTAAGGAAAAAATACAATAAAATTAGAAAGTCAAAAGATGATATAATTGAAAGATAGCTAGCTTTAGTGTTGGCAGAGATATGCACTTGAATATCACTTTTGAAACTTAGTAGTTGTGTTACAGTCCTTGCTCTCCTCATCTGTAAAACAGATATAACAACATATTAAGTATGTAATTCAAAGTTTTTTTGAGGATTAGTTGAGATTGTGTGTAGCTAGAAATATTTAGTGTAACCAAGTGAAGGTGGATTTTTTCTCTGTTATTCAAATACAATTCCTTTTTAGAGTTTCCTCACTTACATTAGATGAAAAATAGTAGTTATCTGTTAGAAAACTGCTTAACCATAAGAATTCATAATCATTCATTTCCCCATAAGTTTCACTATAAAAGAAAATCCTAGAACTGCATTAAAAAGAGAAAAATCTTCAACAGATAGTATTCTATAGGGTAGTTAGCCCTAAACAAAAAATAACAAAAGACTTAAGTAGTGCTGGGGAATATTCTCTACATAATGTTACACTGTCTTTAATGGGTCATAGTAAAACCCTGCTATAATATAGCATACAAAAATATGTGATATCATTCATTTAAAGCATTTGCAACATTATTCCTATAGAATCAGATGCCCCCTGTACCAACATTTCCGCACATATTCATTCTATTGTTATGGTCTCTTAATGACCCTTGTTATGTTCTCCTGTATAACTGGAAAGGATAAAGTATCTAAGCCAAATGGGATGAATGAAAATTAAAATATAAGTCAAGGCCCTGAGCAATATATTTCTTAAGATTTTAAAATCTATAGTCCAAGGCTTATATCTAGCATACCAGTCTATACAATGAAGCAAAAATAATTACCCTTAGATCTGATTTTTTACATTATTTGCATGGTCATTCTTGAAAATGCTTAAATTCTATACTGTACTCATCTCACATAAACTGGGAGTATGTATTAGGTGATTATATAAGTTAATTTTATTTTGGAAGTAATTGGAAATTCTTTTAATAGAGCCCCCAACATCCAAGGAAATATCATGACAGCCAAGGGCAAACCTCCAGAAGTGAAGTAGTAAGGAATAGGTTTGATTTTGATCTCAGTGAAGGGTACAATAAAATCTTGTTCATTTGCATTAATTAAACAGCCATTGAACCTCATTTTTTTTTATTGAACACTCCAGATTGTTGAACCAAGAACACTAAGTAATAAAGAATTGAAATGGGAGTCAAGAACCTTCCATTCTAGGCAAGGTTTCTCCTCTGACTATTCTGCCTAGGGCAAGTCTCTTAATTTCTTCATTCCTCAGTTTTGCCCTGGGCAGAATGGGAATAGTAATTACTATCATTACTCTGGAGAATTAATGAATTAATATTAATTAAGCACTTGTAGAACCTATCACAGGTACTATAAAACCAGAGCCTCATTTGCATTTCAGATCTAGGCTGGCTTTAGAATAAGGTTGATTTGTCATTGTCATGAATAATGTATAAGATTTTGTATGGTGTATTCACTTACTGAATGGGTTAGATCTTCCAACCTTGCAAGCATGCAGAACCAAAACCCCAAATAGGCTCTTTTTGGAAGAGATCTTAGGAACAAGGCCAAAGAAAGGTATTGTCTTTTTTGAATGAGACCCATTTTGAGCCCTGCAGAGTCATAAGGGATTATATTTATTATCTAAATTAGGAAGACGTGCCATCATCAGACAAATCTTTGCAGATTTTATTCTTCCCTTCTTAAACATTTTTCTTACCTGATATTGAGAGGTCAGGCTTAGTAATCAAACTGTTCTAGGACCATATACTTCAGATTTAAGAACATTACAAACACAATTCTCATCCCTGCTTCTTTGTAAAATAAATATGAAACGTTTCTTTTTCGGTCCAGACTTGTGATTTTATTGGTGTAGAGAAGAAACTCCCTCAACCTATAAACAACCAAATAGATACTAAAAAGCAGTGCTCTTCATTATATTTAATTGTCAATCAATGGTATAAAGGTTTAAAAAATGCTCATGAATATAATTTAATTTTATCTCTTTTTAAAAAGTTCCTTTATTACCCTATAGAAGGTCAAAAGTTTCTTCGTTGGCCCTAGCCTTTTAATGTTCTACTCCTTTTTACCTGATTTCTACTATTTGATCTTAGTAATTGTTTCCAAACCTTATAGAGGAATGCCTTCCATTTTTACAAAAATAACATGCTTCCTCATGCCCTTCATTTTAAAAATCCACTCATTTTCTTAACTTGTATTTTTTCAAATAAAATTTATTTTTTTACAATTTGTAACACTACACAAATCTTAAACCCATCATATAAATAATGTCATGTGATTCCAGCTCAAACCACTGATGGAAAAGGATACTCAAAGTTCTATGTCTACCTCTCTTAAAGTCTTTTTTCAACTACCCATCCAAGGAAAATGTGGTCCACAATTTGGAAAATTCTAGTTTAATCCACGTTATATTAAATACAGAAGATGAAAGAGAAACATAAGATGGGGCATTAGTTACCACATCACAGAGGTAGTTAGTAGAAGAACTAAAAATAGCCTCTGCTCCAAGTTCAGAGGACACACTTCTATTAGTGATTTTTATTGCTCCATTTCTTCCCCTGCTTTTGTTACTTTTAATAGAATTGAACTCAGCTTATCCAAAGGTACTCACATTCTTGCTTAAAAGATTCTTAGACCTTGGCCTTAGCTGATCAATCCAGACATAAATCTTTTTTTTCTTCCCTGATTCTGTTGGCCTCCAAAACTCAGAATTCTTTCCTTCCCCTGATCCATGCTACTCACTTCTCTGAATATCAACTCCACCTTCATTATATCTACAATATCGACCAGACCTCCCAATTACTAGAATCCTGATTCTTATTCCTCTTTGGTTTCCTTATCCTGTCCTATTGCTGACCCATCTTACCACTGAAGTTTTCTTGTTTAACTAACTTTCTGATTCAGACTTGAGTATCTACCACACAAGAAACCATCCATTACATGAGTGGTACCATTCAGAGTATATGGATTACTCTGAGGAAACCAGTAAGGAGGGGACTTGATTAATTTCCTTAGTCAATCCTTTGCAAGAATATTTGCTCTCCCATTGACCAAGTATCTTCCTCTGACTTCCATCTTCCTCCACATGGAAAAAAAATCTGGTAGGTTGTTCAGAGGGTTGGGTACAAAACCTGGGGGTTTTTTTGTACTATGATCTCTAAATACTATAAAACAAAAAGTTATACAATTTATTGAGCATCAATTTTGTCACAGATACTTTATGAAGATCCAGGTTCACCTTTGTGAAATGATTCTTTTTCACATGGGAAGGGTCAGGAAGATTTTTTTAAATAGCTCTGTTGGGGATTTTTTTCCCCCTATATGATAACTAGGTTAATAGCCAACACAGTGGAGAAAACTTCCTTTCTTCTTATGCTTCAAGTACCGAGAAGGACAATCAGGCAGATCATGGAGCAATCATAAAACTGATTTTCTTCTTCACAGCTACCCCCCCCACATGGCAATAGTAATCTATTCTGATGTGAGAAACCTTTGCTCCTGTTTCTTATTCCTGTGAAAATTGTTCCTTAAGGTGTGTTTCCACCCCGCCCTCTCTTTTCCGATATCACTCCCCCAGCATCATCACTCTGTCTGTATGGATGGAAGAATAGATTTTCCTTATCTCTTATTACAAGAATAAAACAGCATGCACACAGTAAAGTAAACTCATAAAATATTCATCATAAATTGATTTAGCTTCATCCAAGCAAGTTTATATACATTAATGATTTGCACTTAGTGAGAGTCAGATTCTTAAATGAAGATGAGGAATGTGGGGCAGAGGAATCCTGTGGGCTCTTTTCCAACCTTCTGTTGTCAGAGATTTAAGTTCAAACTCTGGTTTTAAAACCCAAATGAGGAAAGCCAAAGAATATTTCAGTACAGTTATTCCTGGATCTTTTTCTGCCTTGAATTTGGTTCAGGGCTTTGGTATTTTTGGACTTCTCCCTTACCTTACTTCTAATCTATAACCAAGTCCCCACTCATTGAATTCTTGTCTATGGCATAAACTTATTGTATAAATACTTCAATATTCTTCTCTAAAAGGAACTGAATTTTTCCTCCAAAATCTTCCCACCCCAAAATAATGTAACAAATTGAGGTACTTTTGAATGTCTACTATGTGCTTAGATACTATTCTTTTTTTAAAAAATCTTTTGTTTTTACATAACCTTAACTTCCTAATATATCTTTTCTCTCATCTCCCATTCAGTGACCTCCCTTATAACAAAAAGAAAAAAAAGAGAGGAAAAAAACAGAACAGCAAAACTAACCAACACATTTACCAAATCCAAAAGTATATGCAATATTATTCGCCCATAGTCCCCTAACTGTACAAAAAAAGAGAATAAGACTTAGTGCTATACCAAAAGGGGGAAGGGTAGAAGCCATTTATATGAAAGTACAAGTCAAGATCCCTTCTCTCAAAGAATTTATAAGTTGTTGCCCAGTGGATAGAGTTCTAGACCTGAAATCAAGACAAACTTAGGTTAAATCTAGTCTCGGGTACTTAACTAGCTGTAGTGTCAATGATCATCAACCATGGATTCTGTGGTGGCAAAAAACTGGAAAATGAAAGTTGTCCCTTGATTGGGGAATGGCTGAACAAATTGTGCTATATGATAGTGATGGAATACTATTATGCTGCTAGGATTAATGATCTAGGATTTCTATATGAACTGGGAGAATTTTAATGAACTGATGCAGAGTGAAATGATCAGAACCAAGGGAACATTGTACACAAAAAGTAAAACATTGTGGAACAATTCAATGTAATGGACTTTGTAACTAGTAGTAATGCAACAAGCCAGGACACTCCTGAAGCACTTATGTGAAAGAATGAGAGACATTGAGAGAAAGAACTATGGAAGTAGAAATGCAAAAGCAAAGCATATGACATCACTTATCACATGTATATATGGGTGTGTGACTTGGGGTTTAGGCTTTAAAAAATCTCTCTATAGCAAAAATGAATAAGGAAAAAGGTATCAAGTGATAACATTTGTACAACCCAGTGGAATTGCTTGTCATCCCTGGGAGGAGGAGAGGAAGAAGGGAGGGAAAGAAAATGAATCATGTAAACATGGAAAAATTTTTAAAAAGAAAGAAATCACTAGACTAATTCTACCAGTTGTTGACAGACAGAGTTGAAAAGGAAGACCTTGAGAAAGAACCAAATATTTGAACAGGGCAGATTTTTTTTCCAGAAGGTAGAGATAGAGTTGCACAGGAAAATGACCTATTAACCAAAGAGCCTTTTCTTTCATGAGGCATGTGTCCATGAGCTGAAAGAATCTGCCATACCATTAAAGCAAAGATTAATAGCACTGAAGTACCCAGATTCCCATGGGCTGATTGGAGAATACACTCAAACATGCAGACATACCACTTCAGAAAAAAAAATGAGCCAGATGAATTGAAAATAGAATTTTCAAAATGTTGTTAACAGGTTCAGGAGAAGTAACCAGGCAGATATAAATTTAGACCAGGGGGATTATTTACATATACTATGTTAGAAATGAGGAATATTTTGTTAATTGTTTCCCTGCTATATTAATTGTCTTGTTGAGTCTAAATATGATAATGTGAAACACTAATAGATCTGGTGGGGGAAAGGATTATACTTTCTTTTATGATTCTATTGGGGGGTGGGAATATTTTGGCAGCTGGAGGAGAATGTGGGAAAAGGAAGAGTCATATTGACATCACCCAAGTTTGGCACATGGAATAAATTTTATTCCAAATACATATGGATCTGAAGTCTAGTTACTTGATACACATTTAATTATTCCTATCATTAACTTTTCCTAATTATTTCTAAGAATTATTTGCCTTTGATGGAATAATCTTGTTATTTTTATGATATCAAAAGGCAAAATCAGGAATGATTTTTTAAAGTTGTATTCATTTGTACTTATTACAGGCACATAGTAAAACCTACAACAAAACTCAGGAACACTATTAAAAGTATTGCCCATGGTGCAAGATAATTAGTATGACCCTTGTTGATATTTATTACTATTTAACTTTCACTTCTACCCATAACTTTTTTAAAATTTGTAATATCTATTGTTGTATGTTGCCTATTGCTGGCCCACCATTTTTTGTATGACTTCTTATGGATAATGTACTTCTACTGAAGTATCTGTGTACTCTCTAACTATGGGTCCCCCACAAAACTATATCATTTGCCCCCTTCCCTTTTCTCTTTATACTCTCTCACTTGATAATGTCTTTAGCTTCCATGAATTCAGTTATCATCTGTACACAGAAGATTCTGGGATCTAAAAATCAAACCCTACAATCTTTGCTGAACTACAATCATGCATCTCTCACTGGTTCTAGACATCATCAACTATATGTCCCATAAGCATCTCAAATTCAACATGTCCTAAATATAACTCATTATCTCTTTACTCTCCATAATCTCCCAACTTCTGTACTTTCCAGTTAGTCAACAGACCCCCAAGACCTACAATCTCATGTCATCCTCAGTTTCTCACTCTCATTTACCCAATGCACAGTCCATTGCCAGTTTTTCCCATTTTTGCCTCCGCAACAACTATGGCCACATCCCCATCACCTCTCTCCTAGACTACTACAATAATGTATCTACCTGGTCTCCCTGCCTCAAAACCTGCCAATCCATCCTCCAGTCAGTGGCTAAAGTGGTTTTTCTAAAGTATAGATCTGACTATATCTATATTTTATTTCAATAATTTAATAGAAAATTAACATAAGTAACAAGAAACAAGTAGGTGGTGATAAGGTCAGACAGGGAAGGCCACAGGCCACTTCAGTATCAATTTAAGAAGGAACAAGGGGCAGGGAGAGGAGAACAGGTGATTTGACTATAAAACATAAAAATGGCAAAAGAGTAGGCTTGGAATGTAGTAGTTGGTGATGGCCATGAGAAAAACTTTGGCACATAACACATACTAAGAGGAAGTGAAAACATGGGAAGAACCAGAAATCTGAAACATACAGCTATGATGGTTGCAAAGATAGGGGAATGTTGGAAGTGGATGTAATAAGATGGTAAAGTAAGTGTAAGAACATCTTCTCCAAGGGGTTTGGATAGGGTAAATCTAACTGAAATAGCTGAAAGGCATTTGAGTATGTGCTTTGGAATGTACCATGTTGTTGATGGGCTTGAAATAATAATGGAAATAAAAGGGGCTAAATGTACCGTACCATAAATCTGAAATAGTGCGTGGAAAGAGGAAACCCATGATTTGACCAGCAAAGCTTGGACAAAAGTCATGGGAAGAGAGAGAATGGAAGCATTATGATGGTAGTGACAATAAAGGAGGGGGGAACAATTTCAAGGGAAGAGTGGAACCCCATGAGTTCCAATGGTTTTCTATGACCTCCAAGATCAAATATAAATTCCTGAGTTAGCATTTAAAGTTCTTCATAATCCAACCACTTCACATCTTTCCAACCTTCTGGTGTAGTATTCCCCTCCATGTATTCTACAAATGAACCATAATGGACCACTTGTAGTTTTTCCCTCATGACATTTCATCTCTTGACTACAATGGCAACCTTTCTTCCTTAGAATCCTCTTTTTCTGCAATTCTGCATCCTGGCTTTCCATGGCTTCCTTTAATAGGCTCATCTTCTTCATGAGATCTGCCCTGTCCCAACCCAACTTTCCATCTCTTTCTCCCTTCAGATTACAGTTCTATATCATCTATGTAACTAGTTATTCACATATTGTAGCTCCCCTATTTTGAGATGAATTTAGGTTCATTTATTTATTTTTGCCTTTCTCTATATCTTTAGGACTAAACAAAATACCTGTCACATAGTAAGTACATAACACATGCTTGTTGACTGACTGGCTGACTTTAATTTTATATTGTGAACGTACTCCCTTCTCTAAGGGTATTTCTTCTTACACCTCTGTCCAGCCTTCTGTGCTCTTGTCCATCTAAAGATAGCTTCCTTGATCCTCTAGTCACTCTTTGGACTCCTATTATTTGCAACGAGACCCATTCTCTCAACTCATTCTTAGAAGACTTTCACAGCCTCCTCTCCTCTAGTGGACAGGCATTTTATTCCTCTGTCCACCCATTAGGCAACCTTCCCTGCCTTGCTGGCTATCCTGGGACCTCACCCAAAATAGCCTTCCTAGGCTTCCCTTTCCTCTTCTATAAAATGATGTTGACTTTGAAATAATTTCCAATTCTAAATCCTACTCCAGAAGGACTGTGCTCAGACTTAGTAAATGTTGACACAAGATTGTTCCCATCTAACAGACAGTAATCCAACAGCAAAGCATTGTACTGGGGTCTGGGCATGCACTCTTTGCAGGGATACAGAAGCCAGTTGTAACTCATAAACTCTATTTCTGTCGCTCAGAGTAGGAGTGTGTTTGTATCATGTGTATTTGCTTAAAAAACATTTACAGTTGAACAGCCTCCACAGAGCTCAGTAACAAAAGCTGAAAAGGAAGCTTTATCTAGGGACTTCCCTCTAAGATGATCTATGAACAAACTTGCAGTATCAGTGTTTTTTAAAAACAGATTTTTGTAAGTCCCAGGATAATCTGTGTTAAAAGAAATGCAATATTAAGTTATTATTTGTGGTAAGAGAAGTAGTGAATAAAAACCATGGCAGTGCCATGTAACTCATCTAAAGAAAAGAAACAGAGGCACATATGATACCCCAGATCACCTGAAGTCTGCAGAAAAGCCCCTCGACTTGGTAGCATCTCTTTCTCTGGATAATGCAGAATCAACGGGTTTGTTTTGATACTTGGGAAGAAAGGGAAAGGCAAAGTGACTATAGCTGCAAAAATGAACATTCTTTCATTGAACAAACATTTGTCAAGATAGCCTACTCCTAGACTGCTTTGTATCCAGAGTTGGGATAGGTACAGGGATAAAGAAGATATGGTTTCAGTCCTCCAAGAATTTAAGGGAGTTAACAAATTTTTGCAAAGTTTTCTTGGGATTTAGAACTGGAAAGGACTTTCTTGATCATCTGATCCAACTCTCTCATTTTTATAGACAAGGAAAAGAGAAAAATAATAGGTCTAAATGAGCTTTCCTAACTTGGGATCCCTTTCTTTCTCCTAGATCTATATCCAGGGGTTTACTAGAACTGACTTGCTGAATGTTTGGTCTGGGCATTTACACCTGAGAAATTGGCAAACACTACAAATCAGGATTTGATTTATTATTCTGTTGGTTATCCAGACTTAACAAATAGATGTAGAAATTCTTAATAATGCAGATTAAACTTAAAAGTGTATTTTAAAAATGCAGGGTTGTTGGTTTTTTTTTCAGAAAGCCTATTTTAAAATATTTATCAACATGCTAGTACCTACTTCCTGTAAGAAGTGACACAAACCTTTGTACCTTTTTCTGTTATTTAATTTGGTTTGGGTTTGTAGGACATATTTAGTGTTGATCTGCAACTCAATTTTTCTCCTTTAAAAGCATCGATATCTGCTGTGGCATGAATGTTTTTTTCTAAACATCAGACTGTTTTTTCATCTTTATTCATTTTGAAGGGTTTCATTGTAATATATTTTGGGGGACCTAGATGTCTTCAAGTTTTGGAGCTTCGTTCTGAGGAACATATTCAGAGAGATTTGCTTGAATTGTGATCACAAAGATAGCATGTGTCCATGGTTGAGGTCTTCCTGTCTTTGAAATCAGTCCTCTATCTACCAGCCTTTCATAAAACAAACTAGAATTTAAATCTCAATGTGCAAACAAGGTAATTATTTATGCAGCCATTGCTAGAAGTCCATATCCTCTCTTGGGACAACAGAAAATCCATCTGGGGACTTGAGAAAAGCAGGGGAGATGCCATTGAGTTTCAGCATCACCGAAGATTGTTGGAGGCTGTGTTGGGCCATCACTTCCTAACTCAAGTACCAGCCAGAGATTCCCTTAGGATGCATTAATGATTTTAGAAAGGTAGGCAATTCCTCAAGACATATCATCAGTTCATCTGTAGGGAACACTGAAAGAATTCAGGTCATTTCCTTCCAGATGAAGCAGTTGAGTGGAAGCCTAGGCCAGAAGGTCATCTTCAGACCTATTCCTTTGTGCCCACATTAGGATGACAGAATGTTCCTCAGGGCAACAGACCTCACTGTAGCTCTCCTCAGCATCCAGCAAGGAGGCATATGGATGAAGGTCACTGAAGAGAAAAGTTGAAATCCAGAAAGCAGCCTTCATTCTCAGTTAGCCTCTGAGGCATCAGTTCTCTGATTTGAAGATTCAAAGGCATTTGCCTGCCTCTCTTGACTGTGGATGCTTCCTTGTTGATATTCTTAAAATAAAGAAGATTTCAGAAATTTATCTTTGCTGATTAATTTTCATTAGGAGCTTTTTTTCCTTGAAAAGAAGCAAAGGACAACTTAAAAGGCATGAGTTTATTAAAAATTAATATTAAATGTTGTTATCTGAGGTTTTGCTTATTTTACTGCTATTAAAAATGCAAACAGATTGGGCAAAATGTTTTCTACTTGAAAGAGATCTCCCCCTAAAAATGGTTTCCTTATCATTAAACTGCCTGCTAAGCAATGTGACAGTAAAGGATCTGTCCCATGTCCAGTCTATCCACATCTTGGTTAAGAAAAACAAATGACAGAGGCCAAGGTACATTATATTTAATAAAACCAAGTGGGAACAAAATGAGCTAGCCATTACCAGAAGGTACATTATCTTGTTTCCTATTCCTATATATAAACTTTTTTTAAAAGCTTTTAGTGCCCTTTCCTTTCCAGAAAAGGATTAGAAAAGAAGGGGGAAAAAAAGCAAAAAACAAAACAAAATCTGCCAAACTACAAGTGATTCCATGCATCTGCCTACACATATACAAGAAAAGTAAGTGTTGCATGGATAATGGGGCCAAAGAGGTTGGATATGGGGGAAAAGAGAATCATTTCAATCAACATCAGAGTATATATTTTCTAAAGAATAAAATATCTCCACTGCAGGCAGATTTATTTACCAAGATATAAGAACCGCTTGTTTAAAATGTGCTTCTGTTGACTGACTGGCCCATTCATCCCTAAAAATACGCCTTTCATAAGGCCATGTTTAGATTAGACCTCAATTTAAATTATAACAGGAACCAGTAGCACTTCTCCCTATTTGCTTTCTTTCAGTCCAAGTAAAATTTTAGAAAAGAAGTTTCCAGAACTACTGTTGCATATACAGGCACACGCCCCCAACACACAGAGCTTTTACAACTTTCTGCCACCCCCAAACAGCAATATTTGAGCCAGTAATAAGTTGGCAGAAATATTGAAATCAACCGCAGATCTTTCTTTAGGGGAATGGTTGTTTTAGAATTCTTGGAGAGAGGGGGGGGGGTTGGGGGGGAGGATGAGGAAAAAGCAGGAGAGAGAGACAGAGAGATTTCATGTGTATTTTAAAGGAAGGAAGTGCACCTTTTGCCAAAGAAATTACCTTCCTGAAAAGAGTTTTATTTTTTATTCTCATTACATAGCTCATTCCTTTCCAGAAATCAGCATGAAATAATATATCGGGCCCTGGAATTCTGTGCCTATTTGTATTCTCTGATTAATTACAAGCTAAGAGTGAGAAGTTCATTATTTAAATTTAACAAGAAGATTTTTTAAATAATTCATAACTACAAATAAATCTGTGTTGATGATCACTGACACTACAGACATCAGAAGCAGGAGACTAAAGGAAAATAGGCCCATTTTTATGAGTTTCAGATACCTAATGTGAAGCCAGAGTAGCAACTCATGAGAAATGTAAAGGGCCTAATTTGTTATTCAGTACAAATTGTAGTTTTAAAAATCAGTGTGATCAAAACCTAACATGGAGATTGGGCTTTTGCAATTGGCCAATGTAAATATCCATTTAAACCCTCTATGATTTCACAAGATCTCTCATCTAATACTTTTTTTAGATGTGTCTAAGAAACATGGTCGTGACTTTCATAGAAAACAAAATATATCCTAACTGATTTTAAAACTAGGACAAATGCATAGGAATATATGTCATTGAACCTAAAAGAACTTTCTAATGAGTTGTAAATAAATCATATATGGGGAAATCAAATCATATTTTGCATAGTCTAGAAGATGTTACTCTTTGAAGGGACTATAAATCAGAACTCCTTTTGTAATGAGAACAATCACCATCTAATTTAAAAAGCATTTGTCTTGTTATATAAGATTTTCATAGATCAGGTTTTCTTAAGACATGAGAAAACAATATGAAGGAAAAGTTGGAAGGAAAAAGATGAAACTATTCAGAAAGAAAAATAAGAAAGAGTTTTTAAAAAAGGAGGGAGAATAATATGTGGTGAACCAAGGGGAACATTTTGAATACTCTATTTATCATTATATTTCTATAAATGTATTTTTATTGTATGCATCCTTTTAATATGATGAACTTCTTAAAATCAAATTCATGGCCTGGAAAATATTAATGCTTATATTGGATGGAAAACTGGTCTGAGCTTTTATGGCACTCTCTTATATTCAGGTTGGATCCAGAAGTTAGTAGTCTAGCAGCAAGTGCTGCTCCCACCCCAAGGGTGGATTTAATTTGTAAGTGTAATTAATCAAAAAACATTTCTTAAATGTCAGTTTTGTAGCAGATAGTCTACACTGTGTTCAGAATAAGACAATGACAAGTTCACATTTGCATATCCCATTTTAACTTTAAAAAAATGTTTTCCCCTCAAAACAATCTTCTACCTCTATAACATAGATGGCACAATTATTATTTTGCCCATTTTACAAATCAGAAAATTGAGAGAAATTCATGGTTCATAAGTATTTTGATAGAACTAAATTCATGTCTTGAGATTCTAAAACCCAGTTTTCTTTCTTACTGTGCCTTAAAGTAAGAACAAGTAGAGTTTGTTTTTTTTTTTTCAAAGTTAGAATGGGAAGTTTGCATTGAAGTGAACCTCAGATATTACTCCATCCTTTTATAAAGAGAAAACTGCTGATGAAAAGATTCAAAAGGCTTGCCAAAGGGCAAACAGGAAGCAAAAGGAACAAGGTTTGAACCCAGAGTTGCCATTCCAATTTTTGAAAGGTATAGAGATTACTAGAGGATCTAAAATGTAACAGTAAAGCTTTACTCCTGGTTACTTTTTATTTCAGGACTTTCTAATATTTTCAGTGTGAATTTTCTGGCCAAATATGTCCTCAGCCAAATATAAGGATGAAAAGAAATGGAAGGGGGAGATAAAAACTGAGATAGAGCTGAAACAGTAATTTGAGAGGGAGAGAGGGAAGAAAGAGGGGGCATCGTAGAGGGAGAAACAGAAATTCAGTCTGATCCAGATTAAAATCAAAAGGAACAAACCATAGAACAAAATGTGGTTAGATACAGCCAGACCCAGAGATAGATGGTGACCGAGCCATTGGCTGCTCCAAAAGGAAGAAGGTGAAGTTCTTCCTTATAGTTTTCCACTACATTCAATCCAGTCAGGTCACATATAAGAGGTCCCAGTAAATATTACCTTCCTTCTTGTTGGTGTCTGTATAGTGTGTTAGCTATAAAAGACTGAGAACAAGATCAGACCATAGAGAATTCCAAACCCTCATGCTTCATCCTAAAGGTTCTTACTTCCCTGTTATAAGAGACAAACCAGTTCTTAATTGAGAGCATTTGACTCCATTTGTGATATAAAGAAATAAAATGTTGCCAAAGGATAAAAGGAAAAGAAAGAAAAGAGGGCCATTGAAGTACTTTCTTTTTAATTCACAGCAGAAAACAGAAGGAAGTTCAGAAGGAAACATAGATAAATAAGACAGCTTTGAGAGTAACAGTTGGATGCATTGTATACCGGAAAAAAAAAAAAGCAAGCTACTCTCTTTTTCCGTTCTAATTTGATTATGAAAATGCTTTCTGGTTTTTTAGTGTTTGTTATATTCAAAATAGGTCAATAGGTGGTGCAGTGACTAGGGTGACAGGTGTGGAGTCAGGAAGATGCATTTTTGTGAGTTTAGATCTAGCCTCTGTCACTTACTAGCTATGTGATCTTGGGCAAGTCTTTTAACTTTGCCTCAATTTCTTCATCTGCAAAATGAACTGGAAAAGGAAATAGCAAACCACTCCAGTATCTCTTCCAAGAAAACCCAAGAGACAAGTAAAACTGAACAGTAACAGCACACAGAAAAGTTAGAATTAAAAATGTTTTTAAAGTCATCAAGTTCAGTAGGGTCAAACTGAAATAGAAACAAGGTCACTAAAACATACAAAAGAATCTCTGCAGCTATATATTGACTAAGAAAACCACATATTAGTATTATCTATATTCTATTGTACTTATATTTATTTTGCTAAATATTTCCCAATTACATTTTAATTTGATTTAATTATACTTGGAAATGTGGCAGGTAACAATGGGCAGCATGTTTGACACTTTTGACAGTGGGTTGGAGGCATTTTAAAGATGAGGAAAATTAATTGTAGAGAAGTTAGTAGCTATGATCAAAGTCACATAGCTCACAAGTGGCAGACCTGGAATTCAAACTTCACATGCAGGCACATGATCCCCTTGATAAGGTCTATTTTCTAAGAACTCAAGTAGGAGGAAGATAAACCAAATCATCTTCATCAATTTGTCCTTTTTTCCCACGATTTATCTTTCACTCAAAAGTGTTGTGATAGCATTTTGATTAATACATTATCATTTCCCCATTCCCACCACTGACCCCAACCCTACCTTACTCACCATCCATCCCTACATATTCTATTTAGCTAGAAGTCAAAAAGATATTCTTTACAATATTCCTAAGGACTGCTAAACCAGTTCTCTAACTAATTTTGATTTTAAAAAAGTTATGGACATTCATCCATAATCTTTTGGATTTGGGTTGATTATATAATACATAAAATAGACACAAACAAAGGGTAAGATCTTTTTTAACCCAATTCTTTCATTATTTTTTCATTATTCTACTCTTTGAAGAAGATAGGAATCTCAGCATTTAGAGGAGTGCAAAGGTATACTGGTAAAAAATATTTAAGATACATTAGTGCTCAGGAAGATCATGTAATTCGTGATAAGTTATAGCGCTTATGTTGTAAAGGAAGTAGCTTCACCAAAAAAATTGTCATGTTGCAACCCTGGATGCTGACTTCTCCTTATCATTAGACTATTAGCTGGATTCAGTTTTTTTCCTGTTAATTTGTTTGCAGAAGAATTGATTAAGCCCTATTTGTAGTAATAATTGGAGACGTATGATTATTTACATTTCTTTTTTCCACTGAGTATCTTAGAATGTTTCCCATCATTAATGAATGAATCTTCAGTGTCCCTACTAGATGAATGTTATTAACCCCATTTATTTAAAGAAATGAGGTGACTAAGCACGGTCATCCAATGAATTAGTGGTTCCACAGTACATCATATAAAACCCAACATGGGCTGAACTTCTATGGTTTCTTGTTAATGCATGAACAACTTACAAAGTTGTGAAAATTCCTTCAACCCCTCCACCATGGATAACTAGCTATGCTGTGATATAATCTCTGCCTTACTCCAAAAAAGGGTAACTTCCACACAATTTAATTATGCTTAGTGTTCATAGTGTGAATGCAAATTCAAAACGTTTATCCAGCACCAGATTTCAACAATACAGTAGCTAGAAGTGGAAGGCCTGGGAACAGATGTCAGGGTGACTCAATGATGGAATTCTTCTTCTACCCTCTAACTCCTTTTGGAGTTTGTCGCCTTTTAATTGTCTCCAGTTGATGACCAATTAAGGAAATTGATTGCAGTTGGTTTTATGACATAGCAGGTTTTGAAAAATGCCCCCTTTGGAATCCTAAGCTATTAGGAGAAGGGAACAGACAGCCCTCAATGCTTCATTGTCACTGGCAAAGGAAAAATCTGTTATTCCCAACCCCACATTTGTTTATAAAGCAATTTGCTTAACTTCAGTATTAATGTTTCTATGTCAACTTTAATAAAGCATCCCATTAATAAGGGCAATCAACCCCAGTAAAAATTTAAGAATATATTTTCTGCATATGCTTATAGGATTTTTAGTTGGTTTGTAGCATTATGCCAACATTTCAAGAAATCTGGGATTCCGGCACCTTGGGCATCCCTGTCACTGAAGCAGATCAAAAGTCTGATATGCCTTAATAGGCAATTTTTATGACTTGGCTATGATTGAAAAATTCATCATTCCCTGGGTGACCTTCGTAGGTTCTTGGAACTTAGCTAGGCTGGTCCTCTAATGACATATATTCCATCACCAGGTCTGTAGATGAAATGTTTTAATTTCAGTAGGACCTGCCAGAGCTGGTGTCTCCGAGTCTTCATCTTCAAGAACACAGGATTACTCTCACACTACAATGAAGCAGTACAATAAGCAGACTGGTGGAAACCTAAGAATTATTTTCCAGAAAACATTTTCTGTGATATTTTTTCCTTTTTTTTCTGAGATAAGATCTCCCTCTCTCACTCAGCCAGGAAGTATAGGAACATTCCACTCATAGACCAGCCCTTTGATCTGCATCATTTCCAACCTAGCCGAGCTTGGCTCTCCTTAAGAAGCCTGATGACTAGTAGCTGAGAGTTCACCATATTGGTACCAGATTTCATGCAGACACCTAATTAACTTTAGCCACCTGCAGTTCAAAGCTCCCAAGCACAAGCAATCCACCAGCATCAGCTTCCCCCAGTAGCCAGGGTTCTTTCTTAAAGTCATTCATTTATGGTACATTTTAACTTGACATGATAGATTTAGGGAAAAAATGCACTGGAAGTCACTCTTTCCATCAGAATTGATTGAATCAGCATGAGTGAGATAGCTCTTCGATGAGAAGAGTTTTTGTGGGCATTTTACCCCAGTTAAGAAATTAGTAAAGTAAAAAAGTCTGAAAGTATGTATCTGCTCGAAGGCAGTGATCTTGGCATTCAGCTAGCTCTCTAGAGGCAGGAAGTTAAACAACAGTATATTAAACTGAGAATGTTTGGCTCTCAGTCCTACCCAGCTTGACTCATAGAAAATCAGCAGTTATCTGTCTTTAAAATGTAGTTTGTGGGGAGATATGCTGTACAGAAGGAGGCTCTTGAGACAACTGGACCCAGTTCGATATAAAAAATGATGGTTAGAAGTTTAAAATGAAAATGATACTCTTAAATGCTTTCAAGGTTGTTGCATAAGAGGGGAATTTCTCTACAAATCCAGTGGCTTATACTTCTTTACCTCTCTTCATCATCTGACATTATAAACCCTTGCCCCAACCCATGCCTCTGTCTGACTCCCAGAAAAAATGTCCTCCCTTGGCTTCTAACACATTGAACTTGCTCTAGCTCTTTTCCTATGTCTCTGACCTGTTTTCTGTTCACTTCATTGATTTCCCTTCATCTTCCCTTTCCAGAAACATGAATATTCCCTAACGTTCTGTGCTCAGTCCTCTCCACTTCTCTGTCTACACTCTTTTCCTTAGACATCTCGCCAGATAGGAAAGTTTGAAGTCTTTCCTTTATGGAGACAGCTCCTAAATCTTCATCTCCAGTCCCAATACCTTTTTCAGGTTTTAGTCATTTCTACCTGAATGCCTCACCATCACTTCAAATTTAAATTTTCTAAAACCAAAATCATCTTCCCTTTCCTCAAGGCTGCAATTATGAGGAGAGAAACTACAAGAACTCTGGTGGGAATGACAAGGGAAGGGGAAAACCCAGACAATTGACTGTTCTACCACTCCAGAGCCATTCATTCCATAAATATTTGTTCATTTTGTCGATTGCCTACTTCATGCAGAGCACTGTGTGGGGCAGGCGATTGGGAAGGAGACTAAGATTAGGTAAGACTCGACCCTTTCTTCATGGCGTTTACAGTCTAGTAAGGAGATAAAAATCATTTCTACACTATCATACAGCCTGTCCCCAAAGTCTGCTATTAAAGATTTAAACTGAACTAGGACTTTGAAGTATTATTAAAATGTTAGAATAAAACAAAACTCTTCATTAATGTACAGTGGAGAAGGGATGAGGGAAAGTATCATTGAGGAACTGACATCTGAATTGCAGCTTAATGAATAAGGAGAAGTTCGGGGTCAGCTAGGTGACTCAGTGGATAGAAATGTAGTCTCAGACACTTCCTAGGTTTGTGACCCTGGGCAAGTCACAACCCCAGCCCTTATCCCTCCTCTGCTTAGAACCAATATTTAGTATTAATTCTAAAATGGAAGGTAAGGATTTTTTTAATGAGTAGGAATTCAAAGAGCAAAAATGATGAGGGAGGGTATTTTGTGCATAGGAACAATGTAATCCATGACACTAAAGCAGGAGAGTTCATTCTGAGCTAATAAGTCACAATTAAACAGAAGCATCACGTTCTAGGATGGCTATTATATTAATTAAATCTTAAAAAGTGAATGGTACCAGATTATAGATATTAAAATCCAGGCAAAGAAGTTTGAACTTTCCTCAGAAAGTCCTATGGAACCCCTCAACCACCTGTTTTAGATGTAATTTCATTATCCAGATTCTTATATAATAATTCCTAACAAGTAGATGGAGTACTTGGCCTAGAGTCATTAAGACTCATCTTCTTGAGTTCAAATCTGGCCTCAGATACTATCTATGTGATCCTGAGAAAGTAACTTAATCCTGTTTGCCTTAGTTTCCTTATCTGTAAAGTGAGCTAAAGAAGGAAATGGCCAACCTCTTCAGTATCTTTGCCAAGAAAACCCCTAATGGGGCCACTAAAGTCAGACACAACAGAAATGATTGAATAACAACAAAAAAAGTGCTACCTCTCAAAATTCTGGAACCCCAGAGATTATCTAGTTCAAAACATAACTAAACAAAAACTCATTCTACAATATGTGGCTTTTGCTTAGAAACCTCATGAAAAGAGAAACTTCTTAGCTCCCAAAATAGTCCATTCTACATTTGAATAGCTAATTGTTAGAAATCCCTTGTTATATCACACCTAGAAAACGCCTCTCCAATTTATATGTATTTCTGCCAACTGGGGTAGAATAAATCTAATCCCTCTTCCATCTGGGACCAATCAAATACAAGAAGACAATTATCATGTTTCCTCCAAGTCCCCGTCTCTAGGCTAAACATCCCAAGTTATTTAAATTGATAGTTTCATTGCATAGTGTCAGGGTCTCTCATCATCTTGGTACCCTATTCTGGACATTCTCCAACTAATCAGCTTCCTAAACCTATGCACAGCAATGCAAAGATAGTCCAATTTTGTAGAATACAGAGGAGGGAAAATGACTTCCTTCTTTGTCCCTTCTCCTGCCACAAATAGAGAAAGATCCTGCACTAGGCTTACATGTTAACACTTCATTGACACCTCATAAAAATGAGTCAGATTTTAGCCTCTGTGGTTTTCCAAGAAGATGGAATCATTTCCCCCCTCCTTAGCTCTATTCACTTCCCTAGAAACTATCCAGTTTCCTGGAATTTTTATTAAGAATTCCAGTCACCCCAGTAATAATTTCCTGACACAATACAGCCTCTGATCACTGAACTTAGTCAAGAATGAGAACTCCTTCTTCTGGTGGTAGCAATTTTATACTCAGAAAACCTGGTCTCTATGATGAGAGACTGCAACAAATTGTAGATAGTCTTTCAAAAATAATAACTAGGGGACAGCAGAGTTAGGGAAACCTGGACAGAGTTGATGGCACCTAAAATTGTTTCAAATACCTCTGATTGCTGTAACAAAATATTATGTGAAACAGGGAATCTCTTTTTGAAAGGGTGATTTTAAAGGTAAATTTCATGTTTTGTAAGTTTGAACTATGACAGATTTCAAAGAATTGATTATTCAAACCCCTTTGCTCCACTACATCAAATTACTTGATATAACTTTAAAATGAAATGTAATCTATATGGATTAAATTTAGAGATACGTTTTAATGCCTTGTAGAATACTTCAAATCCATGAGACTTTAAATTCAGATAATTGTTTTTATCTAATTGACTTAGCAGTCAACAATTGAGTTCAACAAAGATTTATTGAAGAAGGCATGCTGGCATAGTGCATGGAGAACTAGACTCAGAGTGTGAATGACATCCCACCACACTTAACTTCTCAGTAACCCAGACTGCTCTCTGAAATTATGCAGTATGGAACAGTTGCATTAGTAAAGAGAATGTCTTTCCTAGAAAACTCTATATAATCGACAGAATCACAGATCTCAACAAAGAGAAAATTATTATTTAAACTACTGTGTTAGCTGCCAAGAATACAAAGCCAACAACAAAATAGTTCCACCCTCAGGGTGCTTACATCATACTGGAAAAACATCCAAATGATGTTTTTAATCCTTCCAAAATTATCTGTGTTTCCTCATCTCTGAAAGGGAAGATAATAATACCTACCTGACAAGATCATTGTGAAAATAAACAAGAAAACAGATACACTGCTTTGCAAACCTTAAAGCACTATACAGTCAATCAGTAAACATCAATTCTCTATTATGCAACTTTGTGCCGGCTACAGTGCCTTTAAGCACTGGGCATATAGAAATAGACAAAAGATAGCCCCTGTCCTCAAGGAACTTACAATCTAATGAGGGAGAAAAATGCAACAAAGATGCACAAAGGAAGCTCTATCCAGGAAAATAAGAAATAATTAATAGAGAGAAGGCACCAGAGTTAAGGGATTGGGAAAGGCTTTCTCTAAAAAGCAGGAATTTAGTTGGAATTTAAAGGAAGCCCGGGGAGTCAACAGGCAGAGATAATGAGGGAGAGCATACATACACACACCGGAAAGTCAGAGAGAAAATGCCCAGAAGAAAAAGATGGAATATCTCACTCATGGGATATCCAATGTCAATGGATCAGTGAGTACATGATAGGGAGAAGGCCAGAAAAGTCCAATGGGGTTATGTTATGAAGGACTTTGAATTAATATTAGTATTATTTTTAGATTTAATATTACATCTTTTAGAAAGATCTACCATTTGCTAATATATTCCATTTCCATGGGACTCTCAACCCATATGGTTAAATTCAATGGATTATTCCATTCCTTAAATAGAAGTCAAGTTAATAATAATGACTAATAAATCCTTGGAGTTCCATGTGCCCTAGATCCACAAATCTCACTGCTACCAATTTATAAAATTATTCAAGTCTTCAGGGAAAGCTAAAGACTGGCAGTACATTGGAACAAGACAGAATTGATGTCTTCTGTGTACTATAACACCCTTCAAAATCACTGCTTCCAGAAAGGAAAAAAAACCCATAGATGCATTTAATATTCATAAAGACTAGAAACAGCTGTTTGAACATAACTTCAGTCACCTTTTGACAGGAACACAATGGGATTGTCAGAATGGGTCTTCATTTTCACTGTCACTCATTGGCAGAATTGAGAACATCAGAAGAGCTACACTCCTGAGGTTTTCCTACCTGTTTCAAAGGATTCTATTTGACATTTCTATTTTCCACCCATTGTTAAACTGTGTCCTCCCACTTTTAATATGGTGTCGTTTTAGTAACAAATCAAAGAAAGGATAAGAATATATTAGTGTACGCTCCTTAGGGACTCGAGACTCAATCTCATTGCTTTTCAAGCCTATCACCAGGCCACTGAAACTATTTTTAGATCCATAGTTTATCCTGCACAGATGGATCTGCTGTCAACCTCTGCAGAACAATATTTAGCTAGGTGGAGTAAGCAACAGACTGGAACTTAAAGTGATAGCTCTACTCATCCTAAATGTCCCACCTAAGCCAAGCATGAGCTCTCATCCTACTGTGCCTTCATTTCTTTATCAGTCTGACTAAGCAAGTAAAGACAGAGAGAAGAAATTAAAATGACTGTGATGCTTGTTGCCAATTTAAAGATATATTAAGTAATGGTTAGAATGCTAGACTCAAGATTTGGAAACTATACCTCAGACATTTACTAGTTTTGTAGTAGTAGTAGTGGTAGTCTCTCGGTGACCAAGAATGACAATTGTCTTTATGCATTATCATCTATTGATGTACCCTCATGTGGCTTTGAAGTCCAAAGACTGAGGCTCAAAGTTTGTGGCACATGGGGCATGGGACGCCAGTTGTTACGGGAGGTGCGGTTGTGGTAAACCTGGGAAAAAAAACCACAATCTCTCAGTTTCCTTATCTGTAAAATGAGAAAGTTGGACATAATGATGTCTTCTGAGATCCATTCCAGGACTAAGTCTATGATACTGTGAGCCCATTTTTATTGGCCAATCTGTTTCCCAAATGTGATGGAATCTCTAAAACCTTTTACAGTAACATATGAGTTCCTATAACATAGTAACTTTTCTTTATGTTTACTTTGCATCTTTAGGACATAAGTCAGTAAGAATAAATGTTGTATGGACTGAATTGTTGAATTCAACAACTGAATGAGAAGTACAACTTTGTTCTCCAAAAAATACCTTGGAAAATTGCACATAGAGATCATCTTTTAAGGGCCTTACTCAAGGTCAGAGAGGAAAGGAATAAAGCAAAAATCCAAATGGCCACCAACCTCAGAATTCCACTAGGGGTCACTAAGTGCCACATTAGTATATAGTCAAGGTATCCTAAAATTTGTAGTATGGTTCTAATCCTCAATAACTACAGAGTGGAAATGGTAGAAATACATTTGCAAAAGTACCATTTTAAAGGTTATTAATTTACATTTAAAAATACATTTCTTATTAAAATTCAACATTACTCTAAACTATCATAAGCCGCTGCCCAGTGACTGAAAGTATTACATTTGTAGTGTTAGCCTTAAACTCATCCAAAGAATGAAGTTTTGATACATACATGGCATTTTGATGTGACTCCACAAGGGCAAAAAATCTAATTGAGGTAGATCAGAGGTGACCAAGAAAGACTGCCTATTTTATGAATTACTGTTCTGAGAAAGTGTCATCCAGAAATGTACATAGTATAAAATGACAAGGTAGCCTGTTTTCTTTAAAATTAAAAAATATTATTCAACACTCCCAAAACCAAGTAAGTGTAAAATAAAAGCTAAATAAATATAAATAATAAAACTTTGATTTTTTTGTGTTTGTAACATTAATATTTCTGAATTGTTAAAGTTTAAAACTGCACTAAAAGTTTTGGGACTCCCTGACTTTTCCTTTTGGGGAAGAGAATGGAGAAAGAAGAAATAGAAACTGCCTTAAAGGGTCACAGAAACAGGAATATTTTCGATATAGAAGTCACAGCAATTTAGATTTTAAAAAGAGAATCAAGAAATAAAGTGGTAAAGTTACTGTATACTTAATGGTATGGGAAAGAACCCAGGTGGAGACACATCAGGTGTTTTAAAGGTTAAAAGAATCTTGAACTTTGGTCTGAAAAAAAATAGGAAGCTGAGTTGCTTTCAAACTGTGAGAAATATCAGTAGTTGAAAGGAGTTAAAAATCATTCTCAGACATATTTGGACATTGAGCTCAATATTAAGTGGACTTTCTAAGAGGAATGAATTAAGAAATTCACTTTGACTTGACTTTTGAATTGGAATTGCTACTCAAGATATCAAAGATTTAAAATGACTAACATTATAGACCTCAATACCTCCATTTTCCCTGGAATTTTTCTCCTGGGTTATGTGGTAAGAAAACCTTCATTTCTTATAGTTCATGTGATACATTTAAATTTCATTTCCAAAATTATCTAAGGAACAGAAATGCCAAAAATAAGTGTGAATCGTCTTGTCAAATATTGCACAAAGTGACCTTCAGACAGGACCCTCTCATCACCAGAACAATTTTTATACAGCTGCCAATATGCCCGTGAGCATTTTCAAGCTTGAAAGAGATAGATTTATGAATTATTTTGACTCAAAATCCCCAAAGTAGAAACATGTTCACACACACACACACACACACACACACACACACACACACTCCCTCTGTTACTTAATAACTACCACCTCAGGATAGAGAAGTGGGATATTGAAATTATTACTGGATCAACTTTCTGCAGCTACCACCAATGATGGCTGACAGGAAGAGCTTTAAGAGAGCCGTTGCCAAAATATAATGTGCTTCAAACTGACTTTTATTAAGTTAGTGAGGACCTTCATTGTACATAGGAAGGTTCTAATGTACTCAGAAAAATTAGCTTGAAATTGAGTTCTCATATTTCCATTTATACTAACATGAAAGCTCTAACTAGGCTGGCCCCACTTTTTCTGCAGTCTATTTAAATACTCTTCAGCTGGTCAGTTTAGTTGGTTAGAACACCAGACTGATGAAGCCAAAATCATGGGAAAAGGAGCTGAAGCAAATAAAATCTGCCTAACAAATAGTTTTGGGGAATCATCAAACCTGTAAAGTTCCTTACTTGAAACCCAAAACATGCATTGTGTTCACAGTCCAGTTTGCCAGTAACACTCCTTTCTTGACATCATCTCCCCCTTTGCCTATACCCTCTCAAGCCCAAACCAATAGACTGACATATAGCACATTATCCAGCCATTTGTATTCTGAAAGTTGTGATTCCCTATTGAATTCAAACCAAAGAGGATTCAAAAGCACTGCAGAAGGGTTGTATATTAAAAGGAAACTGGTTTTCCAATTTTCTTGTCCTGATTTATTTTTACTAAAATTTATAAAAATTAATACACTATAAAATATACTTTATTGCACTTTATTGTTTTTGTATTTCACCTTCTTCACCCCCTATCTATCCCTTTCCTTCCCCCCACCAGAGAACTATCTCTTATAACAAAGAATCTTATTAAAAAGAAAATGAGGAAGACAAATATCAGCAAAACTGACCAATACATTAAAAAATAATCTGACAGAATATGCAAGATTCCATACTCTGAAAAGGAGTAAGGAGAGATGTCATCTCCCTTTTTGGGGGCTAAGTTTTAGTCTTTAAACTAATTTATTTTTCAACTTTATAACTCATTATTTGTTTATTTGTAACATCCAATTTCCCAAGTATCTCCTTCCTCATGCTGTATAATAAATCATTTGACTATATATGTGCGCACATACATATGCATATATATATATATATATATATATATAGAGAGAGAGAGAGAGAGAGAGAGAGAGAGAGAGAGAGAGAGAGAGAGGGAGGGAGAGAGGGTAGGGGGAGAGAGAGAGCTATATTGTGTATGTTTATATTTAGCAGTTCTTTTTCTGGAACTGGACTTCAAACTTGTTCTTCAACTGGACTTCAAACTTGTTCTTCAAACAATATGTCTATTGCAGTATAAAATGATCTCTTGGTTCTGCTCATTTTGCACTCCATTAGGTCTTTATGTGTTTATTTTAATTAAACTACTTTTTATTTTTTACTGCTCAATAGTATTCCAGCATAAACATATACCATCACTTACTTAACACTCAATTTTTATTGTCTTATTGTCATTATTCTTTCCATTTTCATTGTTGCTGTCATTATAGAAAGATGGTTTTTTATACTGTTCCTTTTTATATCTCATTCATTTCCCTCCATCCCTTCTCTGCAAATAAAATTTTCCTTTGTAATAGATTTAAAAAAAAAAGAAAAAAAAGTTAAGCAAAACTAACTGACATCTATAACAGTATAGGCAGTATTTCTTCCTTATGGTCCCCTACCACAAAAGGAAGGAGATATATTTTCTTAACTCTTCTCTGGGGTCAAGTTTTGTCATTATGATTATATAACATTCTGTTTTGGTTTGTTTTTACTTCTGTTTACATGGTTATAATTGTAAAATATTATTTTCCTGTTTGGGCTTACTTCACTCTGCATCAGTTGATGTATCTTTCCAATCTTCTATGAATTCTTTATATTTGTTGTTTTTTACACTGCGATAATATTCCATTACATTCAATTACCACAAGTTTGTTTTACTATTCTCTACTTGAAGCTGTTCTGATTTCATTCAGACTCTGAGCCTTAAAAGAAGTCTTAGAGCTTATTTTTTTTTGGCTTTTAAAAATATTGATTTTTTTACATCACCATAATTTCTCCCAACATTACTCTCACCCCACTCCATGAGAGCCATCTCATATAACAAGTAACATTTTTAAAGAAAAAAGAGAGAGCAAAAAAAATCAGCAAAATATACTAATGGGGTACAAGAGACTGAAACTAAATACAATGTTCCACATTTAAAGACATCTCATTTCTTCAAAGGAGGGGGATAAGGATACCTTTTCTCATTTCTTTGGATTTGCTTCTTGTAATTTTCAACACTCACTTCTGCAACCAACTCTTTTGAATCTTTATTAGTGTTCTTTTCATTTACATTGTTGTGGTCATTGTGTACATTTTTTCTTGATTTTGCTTACTTCACTGTTCATTATATTATGTAAATATTTTCATACCTCTGTAGTCCATTTCTTACAGTCTGATGGTATTCCACTATATTCTATGACTTTAATAGTTTTTAGTGAATGATACCTTTCAACAAATCTAAAGTGGATATCAGTTCTTTTCCCAAAGTGCATCACTACCATTCTGTCACCTAAAGAGGCTGCCAGCAAAAGTGAAGGGGTAGTTTATAAGGTCCTAAAACCATTCAGAATATGACAGTTTCTAAAAAATGGTTCAGCTGAATGTCTATTCATATATAATTATAATAACCTTATTTATATAATGCTTCAAGGTCCATACAGCCATCTACCTAGTTCAGGAGCCTCATCACCTTTCACCAGGATTTTTTCAGAATCACAGAACTTAATTTCACAGTTAGAAGGAGCCACAGCAGTCATATAATCTATAATATACCACACAAACGATACCCTCTAATCACATTTCCAAAAAGTACTCATCTAATCTTTCATAGAAGATCACCAATGAGGGGGTAACAATAGCTTCTTATTTGGTGTCTCTCCTTCCCAAAGTATCTGTCTTCATCATGCAACCATGCCATTCTCCTGATCAGAAATGTTTAGTGGTTCTCTTTTGTCCATCTTTCTTCATTCCACCCTATTACTCCTAATCTAGTGAGGTCACATTTAATTACACCCTTTCTCTGTATATAGCCACAGCTCTTCCTTAAGTTTGGAGGCAAAATTATAGGTTCTGTATATGAAGGACTATGCCAACTACCATAATGATTGGAATTCCTGACCCTTCTTAAGTAAATACTAGTTTTGTACTGAAAAGATTTCACCCTGTTAGCAATTGAAAACTGCGCCTTCCCAATCACATGCCTCATTACTTCCCCCTTTTTAAAACCTGTTGTTCTGGCTAAAACATAGAGAAGAAAATGGAGGGTAGACACTACACTTCCAAAGAACCAGAAAGCAAGCAGCTATCAATTAAAGAGATACTACTGAGCATCTTAACACAGCAACAGGGAATATAGTCAGAATGTGCAGGTTTTGTGAGAGGAAGAGAGAGGACTTTGTGGAACAAGAAGCTGGCAATTTGTAGGGATGGAATTCCATGTTTCGAGTAACAGAAAATAAGGTTGGATGGGTCAGGTAGGATCAGACCATGGATGGCCAGACAAGCACTTTTAGATCAAATGTAATAAGAAACAAGAAGCTCCCATGAGTTCTTCAGCAGCAAATATTTTTGAAAGCAAGATGCAGGATTGGTTGAAAGGAAACGAGTTTAAACTCAAGAGAATAGATAGCTAGAAAGCTGTTGCAGTAATTCAAATACGACATGGCAAGATGGTAGCCCAGGAAGCAGAACCATAAGGATGAATTTGTGAAGCATTTTAAAAGCATAAAGGATAGAATTTGGTGATAGATTAGAAAGATAGAAAGATAGATAGATAGATAGATAGATAGATAGATAGATAGATAGATAGATAGATAGATAATGAAGGGATAGGAAGGATACAGAATGACACTGTTTCTAGCCTGGAGAAGTGGAAAGAAGGTATTCCTGATGTAAATGGAAAAGCCAGTTTGGGATGGCACAGGAAGATGATGGATTGAGTTCAGATATGTTGAGTATGGGGCTGGCACGCAGGAAAAGGAAATTGTTTTCCTATTTAATTATGCCACCTTGGACTATTAACCATACTAATTTGTAAAATTAACTTGAATGTGATGTCATCTGAGGTCCCTTTTAGTTTTAAATCTATGATCTATTGACCCAATGAAATGCATTAGGCTGCCCAATGATCTGAAAGCAGAATGGGGATAGGGACTTGGCCTTTGTTTTCAATAATATAGGAAACTCCAGGTGAGAATCTTACTCTTCTAATGCAGGTCAGCATTAATTCTGCAATTTCCAGTCTTAGAAAGTTGTTTACAGCACAAAGAAAAGGCTTGCCCAAGGTCACTCAGCTAGCACATAGCAGAGGCTGGACTTGAACCCATTATTCCCTGATCTATCCACTCCACTCCACCTAATATTACCCAGAAATAAAAAATAGAAGAAGGAATTGTGCTTTCTTCCTGAATGTCTCTGTTAGTCATAGGCATGTTTAAGCCACAGATCCAGGAATGAGAAAGAAACTTCTGAGTAACTCTTTTAAATTTAATTTTAGAAACAGTTAGAGGGGAGGTTAGCCAAGATTTTCACCTGTCAGTGATTAACAATATAAGAGGTTAATTATTTTTTCATAACTATTGACCTTGTTCATTTCACAACATGTTCACATATGAACTTGACAGTCATCTCAGTTAGATAGTTGCTGTGGCTACCAGTGGAGCAAAACTGGTGTCTGGACAAGGGATAAAGGAGGAAATCCCAAAAGATGTCTTTTGTATGGAATAGAAACACAAAAATAAAACTACAAACTAGACTTGAGGCCCCCCCCCAGGGGATGTTGCTGCAATCCTCCATAAAGATGTCAGAACAGGTAAATCTACATGGCAGAATTGGTGGTAAAGAATGTAATGATACCATTGAATGATCTGTTGGAAAGAAAATCAGACAAATTATTGGGTAAAGAAAAAAGTCCAAGAAAAAATATAAATGACTGACATTAAGCTTGTTTAAATTAAAAGGACGTAGGGGTTAAGGGGCATTCAGAGTTAAGAAATACCAAAGATTTAAAAAAAAAAGAGCCTTCCAGGCACAGATTTATCATTGATTTGGTGTAGCAGTCTCTTTGGATGCTATAATTTCTCATCTGCTTCCTGCTTAAGAATCCATCAGCTGTGCCATGTCCCAGGCATATTTTGGAGCTGTGAAACATTAATCTCAGCAACACATTCTTCCATCTCTGGCCCCACTCTGATGTATACTGTCTAGTTAGTTCCCCAGCAGGGTCCTGGCTCCCCTCCTGTCTCCTCTTCTGGCTACACTAACAACTGTAGAACTGTTGTCATTCTTGAGATCAGGCTGCTGGGAGCTCTTTGGGTGGCCTTCGTTGTCTGCTGCTTACTTCCTTTAGCTTCTAGAATGGGCAAGGGATTTGTCACTAGGATGCCTCAGAATAAAGCCTCCCTCCTGCATGTGTGTGTGTAAAATTTTGGACTTGGAACAAACTTCAACTTTGCATTTTTCTATGGGACTATGACTTTTCTATACGTTTTCACACATACTGGAAGCTACATGATTTATTAATTTTAATATTTAATATTTAATGGCAGAATTCATGAATGAAATCACATGTGAAAGCCTAGATCCAGTGTTTGACCTCTGGTTCTCAGGACATTGGTTTAATTTCTTCATACTTGAGCAATAAAACAAAGCTCTTGTAAATGTGTCCCCTGCTATTTCTGCCTCAGCTGCTTTTTTGAGTAAAACTTCTGTGATACAGCTAAATGGGAAAGTAAGATTCTGCCTAAGCTCTAGTGATTTGCCTTGTTTCAAGAACTTGAATGTATAATGCTTCAAAAGACCCATGATTCTGTGAAGCGCCTTTTATTATCAAGCCTGAAGATTCTAATGCCCCCAATCTTTAGTTGAGGGTCTTCACGTATTCCTCAAAAATGCTCAAATGGGTCACAGATCCTGGATCTAATTAATTTGGGAGTTTTCTCCATCAGGGCAAATCCTAACTCATCCATGCCTGTCTTGCATTTCTGATTGTAACTCAAAAATTCACCAGAGGAATTCCACCCAACTTACTGGAGGTCTCCTTCACTTCGTCCCAAATCATAAAAGATAACAGTGTAATCAGGAGTATGCTGGCAAGTGGTGAATAACTGGCTGTGAAAAGCATATCCTGCTTTTAAGTTTAATCTGCATTATTAATAACTTCCCCCAAACGTTCTTGAGTCTAGACATCAACAAAATCATGAACTAACGCTGATTCAGTGTTTGCCCATTTTCAAACTGTAAATGCTCAAAATGAAAGTTTAGAAATTGGTTCTCATTAGCCGGTTGGAGCTGACTTTAGTACACCCCTGAGTGTAGTTCTCAGACTGTCCACCTTTTATCTGTCATTGAGGCATCCAGTTGGCAAAGGTAATAAAGTATGGAACTTGGAGTCACGATCCTACCTCAGACCCTCGATATCTGCATGACTGTGGGACAAGTTACTGAAGTTCTTAGCCTCAGTTCCCCCATTTGTAAAATGGAGACTATAATAGCAGTTACCTCCCATGGTTATTGTAAAGATCAAATAAGATTTAATATAGAAAAAACTTTACAAACCTTAAAGGACTATAAAAATACAGGCTATTCTCCCTTACTTTTGCCTCATGGCCAATGCATTAATGCTACTACCTGGCCCATGTGTGGCATGGAAGTGAAACCAGACTCTTGAAGGGCATGTCAGTAAAGCTCTGACAGAGGGGGAGAAGGCTTTAGTATTTTCCCCAACAACAAACTAAGCCATTTTCTCAAGGACCAACCTAAGTGATTACAAAGAGGCACATCACCCATGGATATGTCACTTGGTGATAATTTTTATTGACCATGGCAACCCAGGACATGAATTTCTGTAGCCAAAATTATTCACATCCTGTTAGCTCACCTCCTGATAATGAGTCCCTCCAGTTTTACTTAGTGTATGGCAAGAGCCCACTCTTAAACCTCTACTTAAGACCTTTTCAGTATCTTTGGCTGGCAAGAGCCCATTTTTAAACTTCTACTTGAACTTCTACTTCTACTTCTACAGCATCTTTGGACTGGCTGGAGTTTGGGCTCCAGAGGTACCTTGGATTTCACATTCAACTCCATCGTAAGATTATACTGAAAGTATACATTCTACTCCTACAGTATGGTACAGTGGAAAGATGGCTGAATTGGAATCAAAAGACAGGAGATCAAAACATCATAATTTAAGATCTTAAAGGGATTTTAAAGGCCATCTAATCCATCTCCTTCATTTTACAGAACCCAAGTTGGTCACTGACTAGTTGTCTGAATTAGGATGGTCACTTAATCATTCAGATCTTCAATTTCTTTATTTAAAAAAAATGAGAGTCTTGGACTAGAATCTCTTTAAAGTCCTTGGTTGTTCAAAATCCTATGAAAATTAAATATTAAGTTCATAGAGCAGTTATGTGTTAAGAGAAAGATGAGAACAATAGCTTAAAGGGAGATTCAAAGTGAATTCTTTTGGAGGGAAAAGAAGTATGCAGAAAATTTAAAAATTAGTTTTAAAAAGTTGGAAAATTGAGGATCAAAAGAGATGAGTGCTGGGGGAGCCAGTGAATCTCTTCTGCCATTTCCAGGCTCTGTCCTCCTTTCTTCTACCCCAACTCCATAGCCACTATCTACTAACCTACTTGAAAGCTGAATGATAATGTTCAGAAAACACACATCTTTTGACTATGAAAAGCTACATAGAAGAGTTGCCACCCATCACTTTAAGTTAAGCCTTAAATGACAGACTTCAACCTATAACAATGGAAAGAAAACTATTCTAGAATGAAAGAACAGCATGAGCAGACACACCGAGACAGGAATGTAGAAGATGTGTTCAGTGTCCAGACACTAGTCTTGGAGTCTAGGATGCTTACATGGAAATGAGGGGAAATAAAGCTGGAACTGTAGACTGGGGGCAAAGTGTGGAAAAGAAGGCCTAGAATGTCATAATATGCAGTTTGGTATTCATTGGGAGCCCATTAACATGTTCTTTGAAGAGAAATAATATTATTAGATGAATTCAAAGCTCAATGATCTCAGGATTTAAGCTGTTCCAGAGTAGAGAATATTCTAGCCTTTATATTTGTAACCCCAGAAACAAGCAGAGCTTCTTGCCCATAGTGGGGAAGAATGCTTGTTTTATTTGTATTCCCATCATTTTAGGACAATGCCTGGCAGAAAGCAGATGCTTAAAGGATGTATTTTGACTTGGATTATTGATGGGTAATTTTCCCTAATACTCAACAAGCTGGATTCTGTGTCTGTTATAATGGTAAATAAATCTTGTCCTCAGGACTAGGGGCAGAAGATAAGAGGGATAAGTGCTCTCAAGGAATAATCACTAGAAAGAGAATAACATTACCAAATCTGATTATTAGTGAGTGTCTTTTCAGATTATGTATTGACCTATTCTCTTACTAATACTCTCTGAGAGAGCTAATCAGACAATGGCAAGAAAAAAAATGTCCTATAATGATACTATATTTAGCTGAACGATTTTAATAGAAATCACAAAAAAGGAGCAAAATTATTTACAGTAAGAATAAAATTATATTGTGTATACTTCTATGATAGGAAAATAATGGACTGAAAAGATTCTCTCACACACTCACATACACACACACACACACACACACACACACACACACACACATACAGACATACCCTACAAGTGTTTATTCACAGAATTAATTTGTTCTGTTATTATTTTCAAACTCTCATGCAGATCCAGAGGAAATCATAGAGGGGATTTTATTATATCATGTGATTCATTGTGATTAGCCCAACCTTGTTAAGCAGGGTGGGGAATGATCCCAAATGGCTGTATTGCTTTCTGAGAATATCAGTTGATCATCATGTCATTGTCTCCCCTTTATTTTTAGTGGTAATAAATAATCTCTTTATCAGTTTGTTTCAATGAGATTGATACATTTACATTTCTTTCATTTTAAAGGTCATTAATTTTCACATTAGTTGATTAGGCAAATAACTTACAGATTGATGTATTGATAAATTTTTTATTCCATTAATCCTATATCATCTTTAGTTCTACATCCTCTACATTTTTCTAATACTTTTGTTCCCTTCCCAGCTGACAGGTTGGCAGAAAATGGAATGAGTTCTTAGCTTTATGCAAATTCTAGCATATTGTCTTATATTGCCTCTGGTGTTCCTGAATTTTTAAAAAATGATGTAAGATCTATTTCGTTATGTATTTATTGAATGT
The DNA here is from genome assembly GCF_027887165.1 of Monodelphis domestica. Lineage (NCBI taxonomy): Eukaryota > Metazoa > Chordata > Mammalia > Didelphimorphia > Didelphidae > Monodelphis > Monodelphis domestica. The sequence goes on from NC_077234.1 coordinate 158,973,102, forward strand.
TTTTGACATGCTTTCTGTAAGTTTTAGGTAATGTCTATGGTGTCTAACTTTTTTTAAATAGTCTCTAAATTTTGAAGCATTCTCCCCAGGATTGCATAAATTCCTAATGTCAGAGACTTTCATGTAGATTTTTCTCCCACGTACTCTACTGAAGCTGGAATCATTCTCCTCAAACGTCTTATCCTGTAGATCATGGACATGGATAGAGTTTAATCAATTGTCAGAATGCAGAGACAAGGCATTGTGAGTCAGGCAGAAAAGTAGATGTATGATGAACATCTGGCATGAAATACACATATTACAGAGAATAGAATCCAATGTTGATGCCATCTTGTGCTCCAGAATATAGTCTAAGCACATACCTCTATGGGTGCCTTAAAAATTCATCTAATATGATTTTTTAAGTAATGACTCATTGACAAGAGCAAGTAAAATACTCACCACAATGATTAAAATGATCTTAAAGGGTAAAAGCCTAGCTTCTTAGGTCATATCACTATCGTACTTTAAGGTTCACAAAGTATTTTCCTCTCAATAGTGTAGTCAGGTAAGTAGTAGCAACAGTACAAAACCCTCCATTTTACACATGTAGAACCTGAGCCCCAGAGAAGACAAGTAACTTACTCACTGATCACACAATCTTGAAATTGGGATTTGAACTCTTGTCTCTTGATGCCAGATCTAGTGTTTTCACCATGACATTATATCATTTCTCTATCACCTTTGTTTGTACATTTCCCTTTAATTTTTTTTTCATTTCCCTTTAATTTTAAAATGAAGCAGAAACCAATCATCATGGAAAGAAAATTATAAGGCTAAAATAATATAGACTTTCCAATGATAGGATAATAATAGTATGACATAACTAAAATTACACACACACACACACACACACACACACACACAAACCTGGAACAAATATTTGTTCTTAAGATTAATTTCTTTGTTGGTGTAAAATATTGAGTGAACAAGAAAAGGACACACAAATATGAAGAATGAACTTCAGGTAATTCCTACTGGAAACTAGTTACAGATAATTTGAATAATCTGTATGGAAAGGAATAAGGAATGTATGACAGATCAGAAAATATTTATTAAGCAACTTACTGGCCCCTGGATGGATGACCACTGCTCAAAGATATCATAGAGGGTTCTCTTAGTCAAGTGTGGGTTGAACTAAATGGCTTTCTTTCATCTCATCCTCCAAGGAGATAAAACTGGGAAATAAACTACCTACTAGAAACAAAATAGTAAACACTAGCATATATGGGCCATAAATGTCTCCATAATTTAGAGAGTAGAAAAGCTGTTGGGGGTACTGTTATCAGGGTTGGCTTCCCCACAAAGGTGAGTGGATCTTGTGAAAGCACTTAAAGGAAGTTCTAACTATCCTGACTTTTTGAAACTTCCCCTGGATTCCATGACACTGTACTCTCCTTATTCTTCACTTATCCCTCAGCTACTTCAATGTCTCTGTCTCCTTTGCTAATACTCCATGCCACCCACCCACCCACCCACCCATGAAAGTGGGAAGTTCTTCCCCTTAGCCCTCTGGTCTTTAAACTGTATATCCCTGGAGCTAGAAAGGACCTTAATATCAAGCCCAGCCCACCATTGTTCATTTTTTATTCATTTCCTTAGAGAGCTCATCCATTTTCTAACTATGGGTAATAATGGAATGAGCCAGAACCAAGAGGCTAATTGAACAAATAGTAGGCTAAGGTTAGCATCAGAATGGAGTGGGGCAGAAGGCACAAGAATCAGGATTCTGCTTAATTGTAGAAATCTGATAGATATAAAGTTAATTAAGTAGAGGGCAGGGGTTCTGTTAGAATAGGGACATAGATCTAAAAAGGGAAAAATTCCTGGGTCTGGGAAGTCTATGCACTTAGAAAAAATAAACATATATATCCTAGTTCCAGATCAGTGAGCCAGATCTGAATTCTGGAATGTTCTAGAAGATAAGACTAGACTACTGTCATGAGACCAGGGAGAAAAGCAAACAAAGCCTTTAAGCATCAGTATTATCACCTAAATCATGCAGGACCAGACATGTCCTTAAATCAACTTTTAAAGAAAAACTCAGCTGAATTTTTCAACAGCAGAATAGAGACAAAAGTCCATGGGACTTTGTGTTACAGGAGATTCCACACTCACTTTCAAGAGATAACTACTACCAGAGGAAAATGGAATCATTATAGTATCAGGTAGTTTTATATTTTAATGAATTATTCTTTCCACCTAAATGTTAAGTTCATTTTATTTCTAGGCTAAAGGAATATTAAAAAATACCAGATGTCTTCTAAATTCCATTGTTCTGGAACAATGCTCTGTTGACCATCATCCTGGTTATGCCTTTAAGCAGATTAGAAAGTCTGGTAAGGTCAATGAAGGCAGAAAAGAAAAAGTGGGTCAACAAATTTCACCAATAGAATTGTATCCACTTGTACTAGAATGAGAACAATGTACTAGCTCATTGGAAAGAACACTAGATTTGGACTCAGAGAAGATGAATTAAAGTCCTTGCTCTTCCACTTTCTAACTACTCAATCTTGGTAGATAATTTTTCCTTTCTGGACCTCAGTTGCTTTATCTTTAAAATCAGTGTTGTATTTGTTAGACAGTTGGGTCTCTTCCAGTTTTAAGTGTTTATGTTCTTCATCTTAGCCTTATGTTTCCTACCATCTATGATTAGTAAAGATCTTTTTTCTCTCTTTTTTCATTCCAATTTTTATAAAGCAAGCATTGCCATATTCAGAGAAAAGGAAGACTGTACATAGATGAAATCACAAATTACTCTTATGTTTAGCTTTTTTTTCACATCTATATAATAAATCCCATCCATAAGTGTTCCAGCCCTTCTCATCACCCCCACATCACAGAATGCATCATCCCAGAGACCATGGTCTTATAAATTAAGGCATTCATGTTTTCACCTTTCAGAGTAAAGATCTTACAATAGATTTATAGTCAAAGAGAGAGAGTTACCATACATAGATCCTGATAGATCCTAATTCTTGCTGGATAATAGAGAGTACAGTCTCCTAGAGGGCTTGCCTTTTTCCAATACATAACTACTGCCTAGTTATCTCACTTAATAGATTAACAGGGAGAAAAAGCAGGAGGAAGAAAGAAAGAGGGAGGGAGGAAAAGAGAAAATATAGAGTCTGAATGAGGAAAATAATAAATTCCAGCCTCGTAAATAATTTAAAAACCTATTCACTTACCACCTCTGTTATTCACCTACCTGGCTCTATTTCAATCAGAAGGAGAGTATAAGTTGCTAGAAATGGTAATGAGTCAGGAGGATGTATGAAAGGAGATATATAGGGCAGCTTAAGAGAAATAAGATTGCTTTTTTTTCTATAGAATAGATGCGGCTGTAAGGAAAGAATCAGAATAAGAATCAAAAATGAGAGAGCAGTCACTGTAACACTGATACTCCAGCTAGGTGGATAGTTCAATTCATAAGATCATAGATATAGAGCTAGAAGGTCCTCAGAGGCCATCTAGTCCAAACCATTCATTTAACAGATGGGCAAACCATGATACCCAGAAATCAAATGATTCCAGGAAACATCAGGTGCAGAATATGAACCCAGATCCTCTGTCTGTAAAACTACTTCTACCCACTATACCATGCTGTATCTAACAATTCAATTTACAAATAAAACCATTTACAAGAAGGGTCTTTGTCTAACTCTTTGTCTAACAGGAATGCATAAAAACAACCATGGATATTTATTCAAATAAACAGTTGCTATGAGTCAACTGGCTTTGACATTCCATTGTTTTATGTTGACTCATGTCCTTAAAACAAACTAATCCTTTGAAAGAAAAGGCAATAGAAACCTAAAAAGAGTTATGAGAAGATCACAGAGAGGATTTTATGCCACTGAGCCTCTGCTATCGATCAACTTTTCTCTTTTATCCCAATAATGTGGTTAGCCAAGCCAGACCAAAACAGAGAAATTGTTCTTCCCTCTCTCTGAAACTGGAATGTCAAAATAATAAATAGGTTAATCATATCAGTAATATTGATTTGGGACACCCTCAATGCATGCCGCCCTTTGGGAATGCCAAAGTGCTGTTCAGGAATTACCATTTAAGTATTCAAGCACTTAACCTGAAAAAAAATGCAACTTTTTCTTTCACTTTTATTTGTGGATACTGTATTCTAGGAACTATTGAACCTTGTCTGAGAAAAAATGCTGGGAGGCAGCTCAGAAATTTATAGCCTAGCAGCAAGCTTTTAAAAATGCAACAGGCAATATAAGAGTAAGCTTCCATATTAATAAAGGAAGCTGGTAAAAGATGAAAAGTCATTGCTACTGTCTTTGACACCTCCCAAGAAGTGTGCCCCTGGAATAGACCGTATGTGTCATTGTCCTTTGTTAATGAAAACACCACTGGCCCTACTATTGTTTCTCATGGCAACCCAGCACCAGAGCAGGACCCACATGATTGAGATCAGAGGGTGGAGTCTAGTAGATTGACCCTGGGAGAAAGCTAGTTTTAGTCATTTATGTTCCCCTTGATTTAACTCCTCCATTTGTAACATAGGGATGGAAATTTTTCTTTCACACTACCTCATGTACTGTGAGAATAAATGGGAAAGAATAGATATTTCTAAGGAGAAAACCATGTATTAAAAAAGATTACTTTAATTTGAGATTTGACTAAGCTTTTTCCTAAAATTTGGCTAATTTATATTGCAGATAGATTTAAAAAATCTCTTATTTTATCCCTTAGCATTGATTTATTGTTTTCAGTCGTGTCAGACTCTTCATGATCCCCACTGAGATTTTTCTTGGCAAAGCTGCTGGAGCAGTTTGGCATTTCCATCAATAGTTCATTTTATAGATGTGGAAACAGAGGCAAACAGGATGAAGTGACTTGCCCAGGGTCACAGAGCTAATAAGAATCGGAGACTGGATTTGAACTTTGGTCTTCCTGACTCCATGCCTGCACTTTTTCCACTGTGCTATCTAGCTGTCTCTGGTTGTCACAGTCATTGTTGGCATTGTCACTAGCTGCCCTGGCTTAGAACTAGGTAAAATGAGACAACTAGGAGAAGTTGATTTTTGGTCTAAAGATCATGGTCTCCTAGGACTAGAAGTGATTTTTGGAGAGGTCCACTGTCCTACCCCATGACTCTGAGCAGAAAAGCCAGCAAAATTGTTCCTGACCCTTACCTTTAAAACTCTGCACTCTAGTTATGAGGTCATTTATATTTACATAGATCTGGAACTACTTTATTGGGTAGGACTCCCAAGTCCATCTTAATAGCAGTAAAAGTTGGCCATTAGTGCACTATCCCAATCCTATAGGTACATTTTCAAAAAGTCCACAAAATGTTGGCATGTTAACAGCCATCTGCAGCTTTTTTAAGGCTTTACGTGACCTTTAACAGCTCAGCCAGTCATGCAAAAAAAGGTGGAAGATTCGATCACCTCAGAGACTGAGTCCCTCTCCTCCCTTTCACCTCTTCGAGACCCCATCAAAATGCTTTTCTTTGGAGACAGACACCAGAAGCACCTTCTGAATTGGTTTCGTGAAGGATTATAAATTCACCCAAGTACATTCAGAGAACAAACCAGTCATCTGAGTCAAAGAGAGAAGGAATAGTTATAGATGCTCTGTTGGAAAAAATAATATGAGTACCTTTCTATGAAAGTGTGCCATTTATTCTTTGGAAAACAAGATGTTGCATAACTATTCACAAAAAGCAGGTGATGACCCACAAAAATACCTTAACATATTTTAACTCTCTTATTCCTTTTATAGAAGGAAAGAGCATTCATAGACATTTTTCTAAGTCTAAAAGAATTGTAAATGTATTTTGTTCCTAACAAATACATGAATTTTTTTCTACCACCAACTGATATATAAAGGAATTAAAGAGGTTGGAAGAGAGTAGCAAGTCTAATGCAAATGCTGAAGATTAAATAATATTTTTGTGAGTCCAAATTCAAACATATGAGGCTTCCATATATATAAATACATATATGTGTGTGTTTATATTAAAATATATATGCATGGGATTGAGAGGCTTTTTTATAAGAATTATACGTATATAACATAAAAATGTTTATTTAAAATATATATACTTCTTATATACACAGATATAAAAATATTTCCTGCCAAGATCTAAAATGCATTTATTCACTGTGTCCAACAATACTTCTCTGAAGAGAACATATGTTATTATTTAGGTTCTAACCCATTCCCAACTGAAGCATTTCATTCTGCCTACCTACATTTCTATACCACTCCAACACAATGCAGAATTCTTCTTCATTTCCTGACTTGTCTTGGGCTGTTACTCTACCCTGAAAAATAGCAATCATGTTCCACTGTAAAAGTCAGTATGTGGTTATGATGAGTGGGGCAATTTTGATATGTTAAGTGCTTTAAAAAAAGCACTTAAAGTACTCCTGTAGAATCATAAGTTAATATTGCTCAGTCAACCTTCCTTTCTGATGTTATAAGGTGCAGAATTTTCAGAATGATGAGGCCTTCCTCAGTGCAGTTATTTCTATATATATGATGCATTTGAAGTGTGTCCTTGTCCTAAATGCTTCTGGAAATGTGGGCAGAATCTTGAAAAATGCAAAAATTATAACCAAAATAAACCATTTACTGGAGAGACTATCAGAAAATACAAGAACAGAAAATAATAATAGAATTTGCAGTAATGATGAACTTCCATTTTTTTCTATTTCCAAATGGAGAGCCAGATCCCAAATTATTTCATCCCTTAGTCCCAGGTATTTAGTTCTAAACTACAGTATTACAGGCTTCATAAACAGTAGAACTAGTTGGGGGATTTTTAAACCAAACCCAGTGAATATTGTTAGCTCTTAAAAAAGATGATTGTTATTTAAAAGTTATAGCATCATATTCAGCAATTATAACATGCATTACATATTTCATATGTACTTGCCCTATTTCTTCCAAGGGAATATCTCCATTAATTCTTCTGCCATTGGTAATGATGCCAATTCTGAGCAAAATTTCCCAATCTATCTAAAAAATTCAGAATTTCTGCTTTTTATATTGGTCTTTGCCTTCCCATAGAATATAAACTCTAGAGAGGACTATTTTCTTTTCTTTTGTTTTCATTTCTTGTCTTTTGTGTTCCCAGAGCCTTGCAGAGTACTTTGAACATAAAAGTTACTTAATAAATGCTTTTATGAATTGAGTGAAATATGCAAACATTTGTGTGCATGCACATATAGCACACATATATGTCATTTGACTATATTAAGAATTTATATACCATTCTTTATGGATAGGTTGGATACCCCTGCTTTCCGTAGCTCATCAGGTGCAAGTAGATTTTAACTCAACTGTAGTATTTTTTGTTGATAGCACTGAAAGAGATTTAAAGACAAAGAGAATATCAAAAGTTATCTTGCTGCTTTTCTGGACTATTCTACTGTGAAAAAAAAAGATGAAGTCAACACTTCCTTAAATGAGGATTTTTTTTTAATCTGGCTTTTTTTCTTTGGGGGTTGATGACCTCTGATGTGGGCCATATGGTCCATTTTTCATTTTCCTTTCTGCTCAAATGGCACCAAACACCAAAATAATAAAATATATTATTTTTTAATAATAACTGCTCACAGACAAATAGGAGAAAAGATGTCCCATTGCTTACTGAATTGCCCACTAATCGCTCTCCTCAGACTCAGTGGGGAATTCTGAAAACCCATCTGACTTTTCATTTATTTATTTTTTATTGGTTCTGAGTAAGATTTGTGATTCATTCCATGTAGGTCACAAGCCTTTGGACTGAAGGAACAAATAGTCCCTGGAGTGATTTGGTTTATTAACTTTTAGGGCAAAGGAGGAAGAAATGAAAGAATTGCTTACCTGCAGTATACTAGGGGAAAGTTTAATTTTTTTATTTCAATGGCACTTTCAAATGTTATAAAATGTCAACGTTAAGGAATGTGGACTTTGATGACTGTAAAATCATAAAGACCTGGAATCCCAGAATCAATGTGAGGCACATCATATTTCAATAAATATAGCAACATATAGAAGTTGGAAAAAGTATACAAAGATTAAAACAATTAAAAGGGGGTTTTGAAGTTCCTCCAATTTAACAGTGTGAGTCAATAAGAGTAAAAAATCATGTGGGTATAGAGTATTGTTTGGCCAGTAGGTAAGATAATGATATGAATATCCACATTGTAAACAGAAAGCAAACAAGTAATTGGATCATAAATCTACTTTAGCTGGAAGGCATCTCAGAAACCTTCTATTCTGTCTCTTTCAATTTATAGATGAGGAAACTGAGTCCCAAGGAAGTTATGACTTGCCCCCACATACCAGGAGAGAGTTAGAAACAGGATTTGAATCCATATCATTAATTATTTTCCAGTCTTGTTGAACTTTGATCCATTTGGGGATTTCTTGGCAGAGATACTGAAGTGGCTTGCCATTTCCTTCTCAATATCATTTTACAAATGAGGAAACTGAGGCAAAGAAGGTTAGGTGACTAACCCAAGGTCACACAGCTAGTAAGTATCTGAGGTTGGATTTGAACTCTCTGACTCCAGAACTGAAGGTCTGTCCACTGTGCCACCGAGCTGCCCTCTACAATGCTCTGATTTCAGAGTCAATGATCTTTCTACTCTAACAGAAAGTCAGATGAGGGGCAAGAGAAAAAATAATGAATCATAACATATTGGAAATTTATTGATTTGAGTACCCAATGAACTATCCTTTGGTGAAGATAAAAAAAAAATCATTAATGAATGTTGGTATACTTGTAGCTTAGCAAGGAAATGAGATATTTCATACAAAGTTTTACAAAAATTTGACTAATTTGGACTGTACATGGAACCAACATTAGATTAGACAAAAAGTCACTAAGGACTAGATTCTAGAATCTACTCCATTATTAAGGACTTTTGTGACTTTGGACAAGTCTTTAAGCCCCAGTTTCCTAACTTGTCAATTGAAATGTTTAAAATTAGTGATCTCAGGGTTCTCTATCAATTTTTAGATTGTATAGTTTGTCACAAAAGGTTCAACTGATATGTTGAATTAAAATATTTCAATATTCCAAGCTGTAAGTAACATGGAAAAATTATTCATGAGGAAATAGGAACAACAACTCAAATAAAGGGTTATAGCTATCAGTGTGTACATTCATATCCATCAGATTCATGATTTAGAAGTCATGTGCTCTGTAGCTGATGAAAGGACTATTTAAACACCTTCATGATATAATATAGAATAATAGAGACAATGGTGATGCGAATATATCATGTTCCCGTGTTATATAATAAATATATCACTCTCTCAAAAAAGGCTAAGCTTTGGAATTTTCTTAGAGGTCTGTACATTCTGGCTTCTATTCTATGCTAAGATTAGAGGGCCATTTTCTTCCCCAATTTGCATTTCCTTTAATAAAGCTGAATCAAAATAAGCGTCTTTGTGTGCAATGACTTCAGAATTAAATTAGTTTGTATATTTGTTCTCTTCTACTCATCCAGGATTTGGTTTCAAAGTAAATAGTTATTTTCATTAAATTCTCTTTTATTTGGCTTTGGTTCTTTGGTTAATGTAATTATTATGTGTGACTGTCCCTTTTTAATTTTAGTTTCAGTTCAGATATCAATGCATTCCTTAAATTGCTTTTAATTGGTCTGTTTACATTTTCTACTCTTTAGCTCTATCAGATGCTAGTACTTCTCAAGCTGACTCTAACCCTTGATTGTCCCTTCTACTCTAATAATTTATTTCTAAGAATCTTTCAGAAATAGACGTGACAAAAATTACCATTCATTTGATATTTGGCAAATAGGACAAATTGCAAAGGAAGTGGTGGAACAGAAACAAAAGTGACATTGATCAAGGTTTATGGTGAACTTGGAATCGTAAGATAGATGAAGAAACTACTTTGCTTGGGTTCAAGCCATAAAATGATTTCATATTCCTTGGGATTCTAATACAAAAAAAAATCACATACTTTTAACCTTTGAACTGAAAAGGCTGGGAACATTCTTTCATGGATTTCTCAGAGAAATTCATAGGATTCTGAATTTTCATAACAGAGTGACTAAATTCTTTAGATATAGTATAACCTTTCATGGTTCAGAGAAATGTCTTTTTTTTTCTTTTCAGCTCATCACTAGGGAGTCTTCTGTATGTTCATCTGGTATAGTAGAAAGAGGAATGGACAGTAGAATCCAAAAATCTAGATCTGAGTTCCCACTTAGGAACTAGATATCTCTGTGACCATCATCAATTAACCTCTTTGAGCTAGAATATCCTCATCCATTAACAGGAGATTTTAAAGCTTATACCACCTATCTACTCTTGGGATATTGTGAGAAATGTGCTATATAAAGAAGTCCTGGATTACTGGAAGTCATCTCTCAAGAGCTGATGTTGCTAACAAAGAGTTTTAGTTTGGAGATAGAGGAACACACAAAAAGTTAAATAACTTTCTAACTCAAAGTTGGATAAGCGCCACTTGACTGAGGTCACAAGCTGATGGCCTGAGCTAGTCCGTGTCCTTTACTTGCCATTATGGCTTGTCCTAGATTCATTGCTCTGTGGTTGCCTTTTTCTTTGGAGGGGAATTAGTTTTACCCCAGTGATTCATTCCATTTCCCACTTTCAATCCAAGGAAAGTTGCTACTTATAGAGTTTCTAATTATATAAATGTACCAGCTTGAAATCTAGGATTTTCCCCAGATAAAGAGGAAAAATAAAGAAATACCCAATAAAGAAACATGAATCAGGTAACAACAAACATTTTATTTCCACACAGAAAAAGGATTAGTGAGCAATTTTAAAAAACACAGAATGACTAGAACAAAATCTAGTAATGTATCCATATCTGTACTAGTCTAAGTATTTGGGAGGCATTAAATATCCCAGCCCTTTGGGACACAATTTCTTTGTAAGGCTGCTAATTAGCTGTTTTATATTTCACCTCCACTAAACATACTGATCAAGCACCAAGTGGGGTCCTCTTACCAAATGGCCTCAATTTTTCTTTGACAGAGACTCTTTCCTACTGCTATTTTACCTGCAACCTTTCCAGTAGCTGCTGCTATTTCTGGACATCACTTGCAGGCCTTCCAGGACCTTTTGATCATCTCAGGGTCAATGCTAAAGGAAGAAAACACTCAAGAGAGGCAAAGGTATCCAGAGTCCTGGTAAAAGTCTAACTGTCTGAATCATTGCTCCAAATGGATAGCAGTAGCCCCTAACGCTAATAAGCTAAGATAGAAATAGGTACCTTCTCTTCACCTAGAAGAAATTATATCCTTCTGCCTAAAGTGAGGATGTTAAGAGGACCACTGGCAGAAAACTACCTTCTCTTCAACCTGTTGTGGGCATCCTATATCATCAGCTTTTTTCTAGTTCAACAACCAATTGATGGGGATTCAACCTAGCAATTAATTATACATTACTAGATGCAAGCAAGGTGTGAATTTTATCTGGGCATTCATAAATGTTTACTCGGTTTGCCATGGACTGCTAGAGAACATCTGTGTGTACTCTAAAGATGGTGGTGGAAGGGGGAAAATGGGAGAGTAAGAGAGTTCATGCTCCTAACTAGAATGTCTTCAGTTGGAATGCCTCTCCACTGCATATGTATGAGTTAAAGATTGGTATAATATGAAAATAACAATTAGGCAATGCAGGAATGTAGAGCTCTGCTCTACAAATTACTGATGGGCCAACCAAACATGAAGAGAAAAATGATTCGAGGATTGAACTGACAGACAGACACACACATACACACACTCACAGAAATCCTCTTGCTGACCAGTGACAAAGTTTAATGATTTGAGGTACATACTTTATAGGGAAAATGACATAGGCTAAGAAATTAGTTAAGTCATTTGCAGGGACAATGGTTAGTAATGATTTACAAGATGGAGAAAATGGATGTAGATTACCTCAGTGGTTCTAAACAGAGTTTTCTATAGATGATAATTCAGTATGTCAATCTGGCTAGGTTTCTCATAGAATTCCTGCACCAGTGATTTCTTTTGTCCTAGGGAAAAGTTTGTTTTTCTCATGCTTCGGAGCAGGCTATGTGTTTGGCAATTCCTATGCCATGGCTGTGATTTTGCAGGGAACTACTCTCATTCCTGGGGTTTACACAGGAATAATAAAGAAATTATAAGTTTACACAATAAATGCCATGGGTTCACATAGATTTGTGATAACTATGATGTTCTTTGATAATCATTTGTAAAAGGGGTAGATATATGCCTCTTATAGGGCAGATATCCACCTCACTTTCATATTTGTTTCCCCAGAACCTTGCAAAGTTCTTGGCACATAGTAAACAATATCAAAAACTTGTTCGTTGATTATGGTAGACCTTTATTTGGGTGATGATCATCATGTATCATTAAGGTTAAATCATAAACTTTACGAGGACAAGAGTCCTCGTTGGACAATAGTCCACTCTTATCATGCTGATTTGCCATGGAGGCTCATAACTTCACTGAACCTAAGAGCTCACTTCATCAATACTTTTATCACCCATAGAGCCTAGAACAGTGTCAGACTTTTGTTGAATTGATTAAATTGAGAGTGAGCTGATATTTAAAGAATAGGTAAGGTAGGAGGAAAAAGGGCACTCCAAGTGATAATAACAAATCTGAGAAGGGGAAAAAAGAAGTCATCTTCATAGGAGAGGAAATAGACCAGTTTAACTAGAGAAGAGATTATAGTAAGATTTTAAAAGGTAAAATGAGACCAGTTTATGGAGAGCCTTAAAAATAAAAGACTATAGAGTTTAGACTTGGTTTTATAGGGAAAGGCATAATCAGAGTGAAGTTTTAGAAGAGTAATTTGACAGTAGTAGGATGGTATATAGACTAGAAACTGTTACCATATAAGAATCAACTTAAAGAAATGAGAAAAGAAGACTTAAAAGGAATATAATTTCTGTCTACAAGTATTTGAAAGCTTGTCATATGAAATAGCAGTTAGGTCTCATTCTGTCTGGCTCCAGAGGGTAGGATTAGAACTAATGAGTCATTTAAGTTCTGAGGACACCTACTTCAGCTCAACATAAGCAAAGATTTCCTAGCATATATAGCTATTCAAAAAGGGGTGGGATGCCTCATTAGAGAGTACATTCCTAGTCGCTGGATGCATTTAAGAGGAGGCTGGATAACCACTTGTCAGGGAGGAAGTTTATGCTTCAGATAGAGGTTGGAATAAATGACCTTTGTGGTTCTTTCCAACTCTCAGACTTTCTTGTTCTAAAATTCTAAGATGGCCATAGGGAGGAGAGATGAATCCAGCTGATGGCTCGGCATTCAAACAGCATGGAAGTTAAAAAATAAACAACTATAACCCTTATCATGCTGATCTGCGGTGGAGGCTCATAACTTCACTGAACCTAAGAGCTCACTTCATCAAAAACATTTTTCCCAGATATGTTACAGCATCTTATTGTTACCATTTCTACTACATGATAAATTTGGGAAAGGCTAAGTGGCACAGGCAGGACCTTGTGTTAGATTTAAGCCTTTGCATTAGATCATTATAAAAAGATACATTTAAAGAAGATTCAAGATAGTAAGAAACAGATTTACAAAAACACAGGTAATTATTTTTTTCTTGAAGAGATGCTACAGTTTAAAAACATTATTCAGTAGAAATCCTCTAAATGACAATCATTCCAGTTCCATTAAAATAGAATTCAATTCACAAAAATTCATTTCATGTATAACTTCCCAAGAGTATATCAATGTGTGAAGAAAGGCATACTACAGTCCTATTTATTATGGAAGTATCTTCATATTTTCAGGCTCTCCATATCTCCCATTTCCTTCCCTAGTGCCTTCAAACATGACCAAACCTCCTCCATCCTTAAATATATCTCTCCCAGGAACTTACTATTCCACCAAGCTTCTGTCCTATATTTTGTCTCCCTTTCTCAGCCAAACTGGTGTGAGGGGGGGGAGATTTTCTCTTCGGATGCCTCTCTGGACATCTTCCTGATCTGCCAGTGTGCCCGAGCCTTGACCTCCAGGCACAAACACTCCCATGTGGTAGCTCTATGCTCTTGACTGGTAAGAGTTATGGGTCTTCTCTAGCCAGACTATGTTTCTCCTCAAATATCCTCCCTCTCCCCCTTTCCACCTCTAACTGTGGTACAGGGGCACTGGACCTGTGATTTCATTGTTGCAGGGAACTCACTGGGGAGTAGACACTCCAAAGCAGCTGAATACCTTCTTCGTGCCTTCGCGTGAATTTCACCGCTGTACCCTTTCCTGGGACCTCTATTTTTCTCTCAAACTCCTACAAGGGCATTGTTCAGCTGACTGCACAGTGCAGAGCCAGAATCACTAAGGGCAGAAAACACACCTACACTTCAGGACCTGGGTCAAATCCCTAACTTTCCATGCTAGTTACAACTCCGTATCCTTACGGCATGGCTGTCCATTTCCTGCCCATCTTTCTAGCTTTCCTTCAGACCCTTTGTAGCACTTGGTAGTTCTCATTTCACCTTGGAAGTCTATCTTGCATTACAGGTTTTTTTATTTACATATATTATGTCTTTCATAAGTGAACTAAGTTTAAGAGGAAGAGAATTTCATGCCTATTTTGCTAATATCATAGCTTCTGGATAGATGTTGACCATTAAATTGCGGTATATGCCCACTGTTTCAAGGCAAATCACAGAGATAAATTATAAAGCAGGTGGATAGAGTACTAGATCTGAAGTTAGGAAGGCCTCAGTGCAAATACAACCTCAGATATTTACCAGCCGTGTGACACTGGGCTAGTCATTTAACCTCTGCCTCCGTTTTCTCATAGGTAAAATGAAAATAATAATAGTCCTACCTTTACTTCCCAAGGAGGTTGGGAGGATAAGACGGGATAATATTCATAAAGTACAATAAATACTTTAAAGCACTATCTTAATAACCATCATTGTTTTTCCTAGTTCATTTATTTATATTTTAAGATTTGATAATATTCATAAAGTGCAATACAAACTTTAAAGCACTATATTATTAACTATTATTTTTGTCCTATTTTATTTATATTTTAAGTATACCTTGATTTTTATGAATGGTTTTTGATACAAAATAATGTGTTTATTTCAAGCTTTTTAAAATGGCTTGATTTCTTCTCCATTATATGCTTCTTAGTACAGGGAATATCTTTATTAAGTCAATCGTAGTTGTGTTCCCAGAGATAATAGATAAGGGTAAGTAGGGTTAGCTTCTGAAGAAAAGGCCAAATCAGTGGCTCTGACATGCTGAAGAAATCAGGAGTTTTAGATAACAAATTTTCATTCTCTAACAAGTCAGTTATTAGGGAAAATTTGAAGTTCATTTTTTACAGGAAAGTTACCCAGTTTTAGCATAAATGCCATTAAACAGTATATGATTTTTTTTATCAGAATTTGCTTCAAAGGAATATCTGTGTATGCATTTATGTGAATATATATATTTGAGAACTTGTTAAAATCATCTAATACTTTATGAGTGACAACATAGTGTACTAGATAATTGGTCAGCCATGAGGACAGGAAGATATGAGTTCAAGTCCTGTTTCAGACACACATTAGTTATATGAACATGGACTAATTACTTAATAGCTGTTCCTTAGGCAATTCTCTGAGATCCTAAATTGCGGATGATTGGGACAGTTTCCATACCTAGAGGTCCAAACTCTACGAAACCAAATTTATACAAAACCAAATTTATAGACCAACAAATAAAAAAAAAAAAGTTAAATTGTTTTCCCATTGCTTCATGTGTTCTTATCTTATGTGTTTTCCTGCCTCCACTCAACTATGCAGTAGTCGAAAACTGGGAGTGACTTTTATACCTCTTGTATATCATATCCTTCACAGTGCCATCCAATATTTGGTGTATAGTAAACCCTCAGTGAATATTTATTGAATTAAATTGATTTTAATTTTCAAGGTCCTTTCCACCCTCTAGCCCCATGATTAACTTCTCATTAAGAACAAAATGGGCTTATCTTTTGAGAACACCCTTGTGGAAATCATTATCTTGCCTGGCTAGCAGGTAGCATTGCTTTGCAGGAATTTATTTTGGTTTTAACTTTCCTTTTCTCAAAAAGGAAATTTATAATATAGATAGGATCACTTAGAGCCTGACTTCATCCATATATTGTATGAAGGCACAAGCATTTGGGGATTCCCTCTAGAAGGGCAGCTTTCTACACAGTTGCTCTCAAATGATGGCATATTAACATGGACTCTCAGCACCAAAATGCCAGAGGCTTTCATAAGGTCAAATATTTCCAGAAAACCCTGAATGACTTCTCTCTTCCGATCTAAGCATATACACATTCACGCCCGTCTTAGAAAAAGGTGTAGTAATCTTCCTGGAGGCATCCCAAGAAAGTGGGCGATGTGTTTTAATACTATGTAAATTTAGGATCACTTTAAAAGCCTGGATCCTTTTGGGGTGTCCTCGTTAGTCACCATTTTCTTCTTTCTTGGCCACCATTTTGTCTCTAGTGGTTTATCATCATTTCTTACTCATAGGACCTCAGAGTTAGAGCCAGAAGGATGCTAAGGGGCTCAGGTCCAGCCCCTCATTGTATAGAGGAGGAAATGGGGTCCAAAACATTAACCAACGGCCCCAAACTGTATATGTGTGTGTGCAGATACATATACACGCACAAATCTTTCCTTGAAATGCTTATTATACATATTAGTTAGCTGGTAGCAACAGTAACAACAGAATAAAGTACTGGCTACATTCTGTCTTCCGTGCCCAGGACAGCGCTAGCAAAGGGGAGAAGAATGATACGATCCTAAAACCTCTTTGTGGAGTCTTTATCCAACTGCCTCAGAGCAGTCATGGAAAAGGCTGCATGTATGCCCAAGCACCGGGAGAAATGAAGACCTAACTAGAAAAAAAGAGTTGGGGGATTTTTGAGTCCGATGACAGGGGGGAGCTAGGTGACAGCGGGGATGTAGCGGTGCCACTGAAGTCAAGAGGACATGAATTCAAACCCGGTGTCAGACCCGACTGGCTTGTGTGACTCCCCCCAGGACAGTCACATCAATTCTTCCTCCCTCAGTTTCCTCATCTGTAAAATAGGGACAATAAGAGCACCTTCCCCCCAGGATTGTGGTGAGGATCAGATGAGTTAACCTATGTGAACATTATGCAACCACTAAAGCTATATATAAATGCTACGTATTTAATTATTATTATTAGATGGAATCAGAGGACACGGACTTGAGCTTCAACTCTGCTACTCACTATGTGACCCTGAGCAGGTTATTTAATCCCTCTGAACTTTCACTTTCTCATGTATTAGAGAGGGATAATAGGATTAGCAAATAGTATGAAACAATTTACAAATATTATTTCATTTTGTCTTTACACAAGAGAGGTAAATGCTATTATCCATCCCCATTTTATAGTTAAGGAAACTGAGTCTAACATGTTAAATATCAAACAGCTAGTGTCTGTGCCTGGATTTGAACTTAGGTCTTCCTGATACCAGATCTAGCACCCTATCTATACTATACTATATATATATATATATATATATATATATATATATATATATATATATACTATACTATATATACTATACTATACTATACCAAATAGCTGCCCTTCTAAATATTTTGTGTGTATATTTGTTCTTTGACTTCTTCCTCTTCTCCCTGTCTTTTACCCCCAGTTGTAATTCCTTCCAGGCTTACTAGGGCCCATACTATATAGGCAGAGTGGCCGTGCACCAAGCTACTTTCCCAGGGTTGAAGTAAAGCTATGACTTCTCCCCTGCCCCCAAGGAAACCCAGGCTGGTGCACAGCCACTCTGCCTATATAGTATGGGCCCTAGTAAATCAAACTACATCAAACTAAATCAAACTACATATTAAATCTGTAACCTGTCCTCAGCCTTGTCCAACTTTGCAGGGGGCAGAGCCAGACTCCTAGTGTGCCTCACACTCTCAAGTTCAATGTAAGGCACTTCCAAACTTTTGAAAGTAGATCTGCAGTTCCTAAAATATGCAGTAAGGAGTCTGGCACTAAATATTCATATAGCATTAGATAAGAAAATAATATTCACACCAAGGAATTGCTAAAGGTCTTGATAAAAGATAAGAAAATATGGACTGTGGAACAGATACACCAAGAAGAATTTCAGTTTGCGTGAAATAACTGAAAAAGGTAAATTGGTATTGGATATCAGTTCAAAATAAATAGTTAAAAAGAATATGTGTGAAATATATCAAAATTGAAGGTATACAGTGATCATTCAGATGATAGAACTGTGGTTTTTAGATTAGCTTATAATTATATTTATGATTAAGTGAGTTAAGTGAGATTTTTAGCATTAGAATTGTAACTAGTGTTTGTATTTTAGCATTGCATTGATGTTATAAAAATCACTTTATAGTTTCTTTTCTTTTGAATGAAAGATATTCTTAATTAAATATATTATCTAGCTGACAAGTTGAGGAATGGACTCAAATAGAGATCAGTGGAAGACCTTTGCTCAGTCTAAGTTTGAAGGCCATCCATAGTATCCTAAGCGATTGCCAGTTATCTTAACTTTTGTCTTGGCATCAGATTTTGATGGCTGAGAGAGTGAGGCTGATGACTGTTCAACGCCCTTAAATCCAATTCACACATAAGTTAAAACATCACCAGGTGATATCATTGGTCTTCTTTGAAAATTAAGGATGAACCATATAATACACTTGGTGGGATGGCAGTATCTGCCATCCCTGGGCACAGTGGTTGCCCCTCTTGTTGTTCCATGGGTTCATGTAAAAGAAAAAGTTAGTCACTTAAATATCTGCTTTTTCCTAGATATTTAGTAATGGTCCTTGCATTCCATTTTCACACTTTTCAAAATAGCTCTTGAAATGTCAGAGTCCATAGTCAAATAAGTCAATGATGATAAAAAGGGTGATTCTGCAAGGAGAAGGTGCGAATGGAGACTCCTAGAGGACTATGCTGAAAGGCTACTCTCTTCTCTGTGGAACTAGGAGTGGCATTTTTGCAGATTCCCCAGTAAGAAAGGTGAGGGTCAAGAAGGACTGAGAATAAATTTTAAATATCATAAAAATTTAGAAGTAGAAGAGATGTCATGATGCTTAATTGATTTTTCATATATTTTTGAAAACTAGAAATCTGTTAATGGCTTTGATGTGTATGTGGAACTGTGTTCTCCTCTATAGGGGCATTCCATCCAGTGGGGTATATGGCAGTCCATCTCTATTTTCTCATCTTGTATGGCTTTGCCCATTTGTTCCTTTAAATTTTTCACAACTATATTTCTTTAAATCACATGAATACCAGTGGTCCCTAATTATCTCGTTAACTAGACAAGATTAGTAGTCCTCAAATTTTGATATTGTATTTGTATTTTTAAACAATCACTCATTTAATGTGTATATTTATCTATTTATTTATAAATTATAAACTTTTACTATTGCAATGATAATTCATTACGTTATAAAACAAGCAAAAATAGATGTTTTAATAGGGTGAAATAAGAAAATATATTTGATCCTATGGAGTCACTGAAGTTTGAGTAGGGAAGAGATATGGTCAGATTTCAATAATCCAGGCAAAGGTTATGAGGTTTTGAACTAGAATGTTAGTTATATTCGTTGAGAAAAGGGACAGATGTGGGAGACATTTTAAAGGGGACACTAGGACTTGGCAACTAATTGACTATATAGGTTAAATTTCTTTCTGTCTACTAGATTATTATTATTATATCTTTAAAAGAAAAAAACCTTCACTAAACTCTGTCATTCCCTCAAGTTGTCCTATATATCTCCTTCCTTTTTCATCAAATCTCCTTGTAAAAATTGTCTATTTGCTTCCTCTACTCAGTTACTAGTCAATCCATGGCAATCTGGCTTCCAGCCTCATTACTCTATTAAAACGAATCTCTCCAATTGCTTTTACAAGTGTAAGATTTATTTTTTCTTATACCGAAAAAGAATCTCTCTCCCTTCCTCCCTCTCTCCCTCTCTCCCTCCCTCCCTCTCTCCTCTCTCTCTCTCTCTCTCTCTCTCTCTCTCTCTCTCTCTCTCTCTCTCTCTCTCTCTCTCTCTCTCTCTCTCTCTCTCTCTCTCATATCTCTCTCTCCCCCCATATATATAACATATATATTTACATATGTATAATAGAACTGAAAAAGAGGATTGTATGTGAATCAGTGAATCTCTTTCATACCACTTATTTTTTTGTTGTTTTTTAAGTTCATACCTTAAACACAGATTACATTCAAACTGTCTTGCTTCTCTATGCTTTCTTCTGGTTGTTTCCTTCTGTGCATTTAAAAACATTTTTTTCAATGTTCTCAACAAATTATTTTTTTAAGTTGTCAAATATGATGACTTTCCTTCACACCCCATTCTTCTTCTTTTTCCCCTTTATACACACATAGGTATATATATATATAAACATATACACATATATGTATGTATGTATGCAAATATATTGTGTATATTTAACTTACCAATGAATCTAAGTTCCTTTAATTAGGGATTGTTTTATTCTTTGTAGTTGTGTCCCTGTGCCTAGTACACTCTCTGGCATGCACTTAATAATTGATAGATTTAAGGATATTTAGTAGAAAATGTCACCAACACTGTATATGGATAGTAGCATTTTCCACAGTAGCAAGGAAGTTTGGAGGAAGAATGGATTTAGGGAATAAAGATAATGCAATGATATTGGTGACCCAGACAGCATGTTACTCATTTGTGCTTGTTGGTCCTATGCAAGTCACTTCATCCCACCACAAGGAAAAAAGGAGGACACTAGAGAAATAGGGAAAAGCTACATTTGTAAACATTAGACATTGTCCTAAAATACAAAGACTTTCCTCTGAAAGGGATCTGCTGCAACCATGGAGTAATTTCCAAGAAGCAAGAGGTTAATCTGCAGTGAATATAGACAATTTTTCCAATAGCCTCAACCCAACTGCTGCTATTGATTACTAGTTGTTATAGTTACCCTTAGGGACTAACAGCAATCTCAGGAGGGAAGAATTTGGGAAATTGCGTAGTAGCAAGAAAGGGTGAATTGGGGATACATTAAGGTATAATTGTCT
Organism: Monodelphis domestica; assembly: GCF_027887165.1. Lineage (NCBI taxonomy): Eukaryota > Metazoa > Chordata > Mammalia > Didelphimorphia > Didelphidae > Monodelphis > Monodelphis domestica. Next base: position 158,994,195 of record NC_077234.1, read on the forward strand.
TGAAGACAAAACCACTATCATTGGTCACTGAGGAAGTTGAAATGAAGGCCATCTTCCCTCATTCTGATAGGGTAATTCCACCACCTGGTACTACCCTTATAGAATCAGTTGACAATTCCTTTAAGGTCAGTCTACGTACAAACCCTACTTTGGAGACCATTGAACTAGATCACTCATTCCCCTCAATCATGCGATTTAACAATGGTATATTTTACAATTAGCAACAGCAACAACATAGATAGAAGTATGATGCAGAATTTTACTATCTTAAAATAATCAGTACTAAAAGCATTTGATTTGATAACTAAAGAATAAATTCTTGGGGATTCCAGTTGATCTTAGCACTAATACTATTGACCATATAGCCAGTGCATGATTTACATGTAGGTAAAATGAAGTTATGGTCAGTTATGTTTACTGTAGAGTAAATGAGATGACTGAGAATTGGTCTGATCATGTGATAATGTGTAAGAGAGTTTGAGACATTAGGAAACTTGAGGAATGGAGGGAGGAGCGTGATGGTAGTTGGGAGGAAGGTGAATGGAATAATCCAGGCTAGGGCAAACTAGGCAACTGGAAGAGAAGCTTCATCTACTTTATACGTTACCTGGAGCTCTTGTTACAGGCATGCAAATTATCCAAGGAGTACTCATAGTAAAGGGTGATGACATAAAAACATAGTACATTCCGCATAGTAGTCAATCAGTAAATGTCTGTTGATAATGAAAAAAAGAAGACTCCCTCCTTGAATAGAAAACATTTTCTTATGGATTCAACAAAGAACTAGACAGACTTTTCTGAAATTTATATTGTGGAGACCAGAATGTAGCATTATGGACTAGATTAATTTCACACGATCCAGGTAAAAAGGCACTTACATTTCCATCTAGTATAAAATAACCTGTCTTCAGTTGTTGTGTGTGTATAAAATGATTATATACTTTTAGTTGTTAAGCACATACTATATCTACAATGATGTTGCATAAGTGTGTGTGCATATATTCATTCACTAAACAAACAGTCGTTAAGCACCTACTCTCTGTACATGTATATATCCTATGTGCCTTGGATGCCATTACTTATTTCCTATTCATTCTCTTAAATGCTTTATTTATTGTGACTACTCTAGGATTCAAATTTGTTTTCTCTGTAAGTTTCTGGGAATAATTCTCTTAGCAGGAGACTCTAGTACAAAGTCTTTTGTTTACTTGTCATTATTTACTCTTAATCAAAAAGCCTACTAGAAAGGCCTACAGTAAGAGAGGATTTTTGTGATAATTACAACAAATGGATTGTGTAAATCCCAGTAGAAACAATACAGCTTTCAGGCAATGTTTAGTAGCATTTGAAAAGCTTAGAGAAGAAAATGTCTTTAAGATATATATGCTACGGCAAAATCCACTGTTTATCCTCTGTCGATGGCGCAAAGAAATAAGATCATGAAGTTCGGGGGAAATAGTTATTTTAACTGTAAGCTCTTTTTGTACAAATCTTCATCTTTTGATGAACAATTCACCTAAAGTTTATTAATAATTGTTCTTTATAAAATACAGTATTATACATGTAGAAGTAGAAGCTCATCCATGATGCCATTTATATTTATGAGAATATCATAGACCTTCCAGTAGTAGATATAATACATTATTCTTCATAGTCTCACTAAAGGTGTAAAGCATGATTTGTTCTCTTTTTTAAAACTCTGGCCTTCTGTCTTAGAATGAATAGCTGAGTATTGATTCCAAGGCAAAAGAGTAATAAGGGCTGGGCAATTGGGGCTAAATTTTGCCAAAGATTACAAATCTAGGATGTGTCTGAAGCCAGATTTGAATTCAGATTTGAACCCAAGACCTCCTGCCTCTGGGCCTGGCTCTCTAGTCACTGAGCCATCCAGTTGCCCCCATTGTGATTTGTTTTCAATAGACAATGTACTGTAGCTAAAATGTTTTGTAAAGCCTGCCGCTTGCAATTCATGAATGTATTTGTTCAGCCACCATTTGGTCATTGACCTACCATGCGCTTGAAGTAAGTGCTTAGTAGCCCCAGGCACATAGTTAAAGTGCTTAATAGATATTAACTGGCTGACCAATGCAGAGTAAAACATGGTCCAGGATCCCACTGAGATTAAAATATGACAAAGGGCTAAAAGAACTTATATAAATATAAAATACTCTATAATAAATATGAGCAGGTAGATGGCACCCTATAGAGATCACTGGGATTCAAGTCAGGAAGTTTTAGAACAGACAGATGTTCTGATTGTCACAACTATGCCCTCACCTTCCACCATTTGTGAGAATTTATTCCTCACTGCTTCCAAGAATTACCTACCTTCTCCCTGGCCTTCTAGAGTTGAAACTATACAAATAAATGCTATTGGAAAGGGCATGTCCTTCAATTCCCCTTTGGCTCTGCTTAATATCACTGGTATTACCTAAACCAGTTCAAATCTGGCTATAGATACTTAATAGCTCAGTTTCCTCACCTGTAAAATGAGTTGGAGAAGAAAATAGCAAACTAGTCCAGTATTTTTGCCTAGAAAACCCCAAAAAGGGTTGCAAAGAGTTGGAATTTTTGACTGTAGAAATTAGTAGCAGTTTCACACTTGAGATGGGGGTTGAAAATGGATATGATTTGAAAAGATGGATGTTTTCTTTGAGGATTGTTTTAGGCAGCCTGTGACTGTTCACTTCCCAGATCCACTGTGCTCTACCTTTTCAAAGAGGCCACTTATCTCAGATTTCTGCATGTCAAACTATTCTGTGCCTCTGGACTGCTATAGAAAGTTGTTTATTGATGTACTTACTTATAATGTCAAAACACCATATGTGATGAAAACCAAAATAGATCTCTGAGTACTCCTATGGACTAGATCTATTGACAGTGCTTTAAGATGTGTGATGGAGAGTATTAACATTTTAATAGGTCTAAATCTCTCATGTCCACTGGCTTGACAGGGTTGACAACCTATTGCATATAGGTCAAAGAGAGAACACAGACCAAATTTCAGTGATGTTCTGATTGTCAAAGCCATGCCCACACCTTCCACCATTGTGAGAATTTACTCCTGACAGCTTGCAAGAGTTACTTACCTTTCTCTCTCCCCACCCTCTCCCTGGCTTTCTGGAGTTGAAACTATTCAAATCAATGCAATTAGAAAGGGCATGTCATTCAATTTTCCACTTAACATCCCTGGAATTACCTAAACAAGTATCCCTGGCCACCTTTCCCTATCTGTTTTCTCCAACTATTAGAAAATAAACTGTTAGCAGGGACAGTCTGGATTTAGTATTTATATCCTCAGCTCTTAATACAGTGTTTTTTCATTCATTCATTTTCAATAGGCATTGAATATTAGATATATAAAGAACCATAGAGATCCTTTCCAACTCTTCCATTTTACAACTAATGAGATAAATAAAGTTTGAGGTTCAGAGGTTTATCCAAAAAAAATTATATAGCTAGAAAATCTTCTGACACCTAGGGTTCTTTTCACTATATACATAACTTCTTTATTGTCTCCACCACCACCACCACCCCCCATCACTCATTGAGTAAGTCACCAAATGGACCAGATCAAGATCTGGAAGCTACTCAGATATTCCCCAGCAGAGTTGGTGCTTAGAAAAGTAAAATCATGGAGTGGTTGGGTATAGACCAATAAGTGGAATGCACCATAATATGCAATAGGTAGGGATTTAGGCATTTGCTTTTAGGGAAATCCAGAGGTAGATATGAAATAGGTCTCCTAAAGAAGTACAAAGCATAAAAATTCGGGTAACATGGCAAGCAGATTCTGGCAGAAATATAATTAGACATCAGGAAGGTCTCTAAATCCAAGAGCTAAATGAGCTGGCTCCCACCTGCTTGGTTGAGCCAATGGTTAAACTTTCAGTTTGAGCATTTATACTTCAGATATCAGAAAATGCTAAAAATCAGGACTTGATTTATTGTTTTATTGATTTCTATACTAAAAAGTGATAGAGACTGATAATAATGAAGATTAAACTTAACAGTACATTTGGTGATTTTTTTTCTGGAACCCAAAGAGAGGTGGTGATTGATTTAAAGACAGCACAAAAGTCCCTGAAAGGACTCATGAGAATAAGAGGGGGATCCAGCTCCAGAGAAACTGAAATAAAATATAGAGAAACCTGGAGAATAGGACAAGGAATTTAATTCCTGGATATAGTTTAGAGTGATTGGTAACAATAGAAGAAACAAAATTGCAAATAAATAGTACTAGCCTACTGTCTACTAGTACAATGCAACTGGATCAAAGTGCCACTCAATGCTATGATTTGAACTATGATTCCATGAGTCTATATATCTTTCCATTCTCTATCCCCTTAATGCAAAGCTAAGTGGTCCCAGCTATGTAAATTGGACTATCAAGTCTTCTTGAATCAAGTTCAGTATTCTATCTACAATACTATACTGCCTCAGTAGTGTAACAACTGAAATTCTCAAGAGGCAGTATTTCTTCATTTTAAATTTATTTATTAACTGACTGATCAAGACATCTTAATCTGGTCAGCTCCAAAAGAAAAAGCATCCTGTCCTCCTCTGGTGCATGTCACCACTCAGTCCCTTCCCTGGACATCCCAAGATTTCACTGATTGATAAACTCCTCCCTTATTACTTCATCACAAGAGGGGCATGTCCTTGCTGGGACCAGGAAGACACCAGCACATTCTGCCACATGTCTGGACCACTGTACTTGAAGTGAGTTCAACATGTCTGCTTAGCCCAATCTTAGATCTTTCTATTGTTGAGTCAGGGTTCACTATGGCTAACCAGACCTGCCTTTAATCCTTTTATACTTAACAAAGCCAAAAGATCCCAACTCATTTTCATAGCTAGGGGAGAAACTGGGTATAACCTCAGCTAAGAATCACACTGTTTCAGCCCTTCTTTGAGAGAGAAGGTTAAAGGGCAAATTATTTCACAATTCTATATTAATTTCCCATAGTAGGAATCCCTCGTGTCCCTTCTAGCTCTTGATTTATGATCCCATGATCTGGTTCAGTAGGGAAATCCAGGTATAGAAACTCCATCAATAGGAATCTGCTACTCTCTACATAGTCAGAAATCTATCTGGGACGCTAGGAAGTGATGTAACTTAGCCATGAAAGATTCAACATGAGTCAGGCACAGGACTTGAACCCAGTGTATCTAAACTCTATTGGCAGTCCTCCAACTACTCCTCCACACAGCTTCTCATTTCTATTCAGCAGTTTCATGTAGCACATTTACAGAGTAGGGAGCCAGAAGAGTGGTGTTTAAAATCATCTATTGGCATAAGGCAATTAAACGGAATTATTTTTTTAAAGTTGCTTTAACTAAAATCCATTTGTACAACCCCAGGGTTGGGTTGTTGTTGTTCATTGGACCACCTGAAATCAGCCAACAAATATGAAGAATAACTAGTATTTTCATAACACTTTACAAATAATTTATCCTGAAAGCACCCCTTGTAGGTGGGCATTGTTTTCCTCATTTTACAGATAAAGAGATGAGTAAGAAAGTAGCCAAGTGATTTGCCCAAGAAAAGTGACTGAGGCTTGATTTGAATTCAGATCTCCTTGACTTCCAGTCCAGCAGGCTACGTACTGTCCTGCCTAGCTGCCTACTAAGCATTTGAATGAGAAGCTTTATTTAATTTTTTCAGTCATTTGTCTTGACATTGTTGAGTCACAGCTAAAGGACAAGTCAGGTTGGCACAGCAGAAGGAGATGGGGCTCTAGAAATAGCGGACCAGAGTTCAAGCCCTTATTATGTTTCTTACCAGCTATTTGACCCCATGCAACAATCCCTCTGTCTCTCCAGTCTTCCTGCCTGTAAAATGAGAATGATAATACTTTTCCTACTTTCCAATCTGAGAGGGCTGCTGTGAGGAAGGTGCTTTGTAAACTTTACATCCTCACTCAAGTGGGAGGTAATATTCGTATTCCTTAAGAGCCTGTTGTTTTGTGTTTTGACAGATGCCATGCTCTTGGTGGCAGAGAGGCTAGAGGGGCCATTCAACATCGAGTCAGTAATGGATCCTATTGACGTCAAGATTTCTGAAGCCATCATGAACATGCAAGAAAACAGCATGCAAGTATCAGCAAAGGTCAGTCACTTATGTACCATAACTATAAAACAAAGTAAAATTGGTAGAGCTGCTATCTGGTGGCCAATCACTGTAAATGTTATTACTTTGTCAGTTTTTCTTGTCCAAGTGAAAATTATTAAAAACTCCCAGCAAAATGGCATCGAGACGAGTAGCAATCTTTTAGTTCACAACCACTCAATCATGAAGAAAATTATTGGCTGCTAAAAAGTTTCAGAAAGCCAAAGCGTGTTGACTAATGGCTCACAGTTGTGAGAAGCTTTGGCAGAACTGAGGTTTTTTGTGTCAGAAATGTCTTCACATGCTTACCCGATTTCTCTCTCCAGTAACTTCTAATTATGTCTTCAGCTTGGAGATCCAGGCGGAGATGCCTCGTGCTAAGTGTAAATAATTAAACATCCCTGCTAGGGTTCAGGTTGTGACTACAGGTGTACCTCATTTAATAGAACTTGTGGGAACAAGGCTTCTTTATACAAAGTCAGCCACATAAAACTAACCTAAACAAAACCAAACCTCGGAATATATAATAGGAAGCAGGAGTGCCAGCAGTTGGCAGCCAAATGAGAGAAGAAATAGAAAAGCCTCAGGGCACAGCTTCTATTTGTCTCCACCCAGTTAAAGAGAAGTTGGGCCAAGAATAGGGACTTGTAAAGCCTGTGGAGTATCCCAGCTTCCTCTTTCAACACCCTTTTTCCATGTTCATTGCAATTTGCCTTGCCCCTCTGAAACGCTCTCTAAATTCTTCTTATCAAACTATGGAATGAGTTACTTTATCAGTCCTTTATCTTTCCTAACAGCCACCCACACCAACAGTTCTCCTCCAATAGGCAGTGCCTTTTCCCCTCATTTTGGGATGAAAGTCGTTTAGCCTTGTTGAGAGAATTTCAGACATTAGCACAGGTGGGAAGATGGGGGTCTGCTTTATAAATGAGGTCAATTCCTAAGGCTAAACCTGAAGTTTAACCTGGATTAGTCACTCTGACTAGAGGTGGAGGGGGAAGTTGATAGAAGATGAAGGGTAACATGAAGGAACACTCTGTAGCATCCCTGCCTAATCCTTCCACAGCTCCAGAAAGGATTAACTGAAGGAATTTGGGAATCCTCTGGAGAATGTGGAAATGGATAATAGGACGATAGAATGTCCGAGCTGGAAGGGACCTTATTCAATCCAACTCATTCATTTTACAGATGAAAAAGAGAAGTTAAGTGACTTCCTCAAATTCATAAAGCTTAAAAAAGCATAAAAAAAAACACCAGAATCTTTTTCTAAGTAATTGGACCAGAAGAGAGGGTATCATCTTCCCAAAAACACTTCCCATAAGAAGTATTTTTTCTAGGTGGAATCTGAGGATTTATTTCCTTGGCAGCTCCAGGAATAAAATAGAGAGCTGTGTATTAAAAGAAATACATGTAACACCAGCCTAAATAGCTCCTACATAGCTTTACAGAAAAAAGAACTTGTCCATCCTTACTGGATGTTAGGTCATCCTGCTTGTAGTATACTGAGAGCTATCATGCTTATTTCTTTATCTAGCTTTTAGTTCCCGAATGAAATAACCAATCAACAAAAAATTTAGGCAATTAACTATATGACAGGCACTGATGATGAGGATATAGATGCAAAACACAAAAGATTTCAACTGAAAGGAATATTTTTAATTAAAATTCAAAATTTAACAGGCTGCAAACTTTTTCTGTTCTGAGGGTTATGCTCCTGAATTTTATATTTTTATATTCCACAGAAATTAGTAATTTATGATTACAATCTTTCTTTTTATTTGTTCTCTGTGTGATCACAAAATATAATTTTTGTTTAAAAATAAACATGAGGCTTTACCGTCTAACTGAATATAGTAATTGGTCTTCCTTGTGAATTTTCTACTCATTTGATAAGATAACTTTCTAGCTTGAGAAAAAAAATCTGTTTGATTTAAACCACAGAAACATTCTACAGAGAGGCTGAAAATTTCCTTTTATTTTGGAAATATTTAAATTTGCTCTCTATCTTGAGCATGAAACAACATATTAACTAAAGTCAAAATTTGATTTTTTTAGCTAAATGTGGTCTGTCTGTCTCTCTTCATTTCTTCCTTTTGGTTTAAAGGAATTCTAATTCAAAATCAATAAATATCCTCAACATATTTTGTGTGGACTGACTCCCAGATTTCAGCACACCATCATTAACTTCTATTAGTCAAGCATTAGGTAAAGCCAGAAGCTCTTTAATAAATAAGGACCATAAAAGCATTCTGGGGATTGTAGGGCTTACAAATTATGTTGGCTTTAGTTCCAGGGTGTGATTTGAAACTTCCCACTGGAAACTATGATTCTGTTACTTCCCTGGAAAGTGGACAATTCACCATTTTACTGAAGAAGTTGCAAAGAAAATAATTCCTCAACTTCATTCTGGAAAAACAGTAAATTAAAATGCCCCACCAATACTGAATAAACATAGACAGTATTCAAATAGGTCCAGAATATTCATTATTTCTTTTCAAAAGGTTACTATCTTCCTTTCACATCTTTCTAACATGTTAGCTGAAAACATTCAGCTAGTTCTACCCAAACTCTCTAGTTTCAGATCTCAGATCCTTTCCCAGTATTAAATAAGCACAAATCCACATACAAAAACATACACACATACAAGTTGCCACTGTATTAAATGGAATGAACAGATAAATCAGCTATGGATACTTACTGATTTCATGAACAAATGAAATCCACAAATATATTCATTCGTTCATTCATTCATTTCAAAAATATTTACTGAGCATCCATTCAGTATATTTCAAAGAATTGGTCTAGGCACACCACAGAAAAATATAAAGAAGACAAAACCATTTCTATTCTCATAGATTTTACAGCATAATGGAGGAGATGGAGCTACATACCCAAATGACTCTGAAACCAGGTAGATTATGAGAGTTCCATAAGGAAGGTAGGATAAAATGCTATAGGAGTTCAGAGGAAAGTGGTCGCATCCAGATAACTGAAAGACCTCATTTTAGCCACCAATGCTTGCCTCATCTACTGAACCTGTTGTCAGATTTGTTAACAAGTAGAAGCATTATACATTTGAGGTCAGGTCCCGTTTCTTCTCCTATTAAACCCATATTTATAAGTTCTTTAGTAAAGCTGAAATGACCCAGAAGGACACATGTGAAAATGGAATAATTACCTGTCCTATGTTTTTTTACATCCTCTAGGCACTTGTGGTATTTGAGGTTCATTTTAATGCCTAATGTCCTTGACATTAATTTGAAGCTCAAGGTTTTTCTTTTCTGTGTGTAGAATTTATACTTGAACTTAGATACTTTTTTCCCAAATTGCAGAGCAATTTATTAAGTTGAGGCAGAACGATGCCATCGACAGAGCGATGGATTTGGCATTCTCCCATGTACTATGTATTTTGGGTCAGATTAACCTCTCTGGGCCTTTTCTTCCTTCTCTATAAAATAAGAGAAAATATACTTGAGTGACAACATGGCATAGGGGTTAAAGAGAAGTCCTGGAAGTTTGGAAGGTTTGGTTCAAATTCCTCCTCTGATACATATGATTCCAGGTATTCCTTACCATTGTAACTCCCCAGGCAATTTCCCAAGACAGTGAATTTGCAAAAAAGGCAAGTCTACCTTGGTAAAGGAGGTTTCTCTTCAGGAGTTCCCTATAATCACAGGTCCAGAACAAAACCAAAACATTGCAGAATCTACTTTACATGATCAGATGGGATAATGTTGATAAAGGTTCTTTTAAACCTTAAAGCATAATATGTATATAAATATGAAAAATATTATCATGCTGAGTGGTGTAGTAGGAAAAGAACTAGAGTTGTAGTCCCAAAATCTGGATCTAAGTTCTGAAATTAAATACCCATGTGCTCATGGTCAAAACACTTTTTCTCCCAGAGACTCAGTTAAAAATGAAGGCGTTGGATTAAATGGCATCTGAAAATGCTTCAAACTCTATAATTAAGGACTCCAGTTTAACTTTAATTTTACCATTTTTAATGAGAAATCTCCTTGTGCTTTATAATCCTACAAATACCTACTTCATCATTGATGTTAGCCTCCTAAGGAAAGGACACTGTGTGGATAGACCACTGCCTGAAATGTACAGAGGGAAATATATTGAGAAGAAACATTAATCCTTCATCTCTTATTCTGAATCAGTCATTTCAGCCACACGTACACAGCTTCTCCATCTTCATATTCATATTCTCGGTTGAAGAACTACTGTCGTTATTTCTTGTTCTTTGTTACCCACCCAGGTCAGAGAAGCAAAATATTTTGAAGGCTTGTTGGGATTCTTGATGGAATTGAAGGCCTTTTCAAGAGCAATAAATCAGCACTCTCAGTCCTGAGCCTGTGGTTTCTAAAGCCTAGATATTTCAAACCTGTTGATGACTTCCTTCCTCTCCTATCAAAGAAGATGAAACTTATCTCCCTAAATATAATTTAACTATATTAGGAATAATTTCAAGGCTAATCCAGGGAAAGATTGGTTTGTCAGATATAATCTAAATTAAGGACAAAGACGCATTAAATTCCAACTGAAACTACCCATTCAATTAATGCTTATTACAGACAAGGGAAGAGTCTATTACTGAAAAGTGTGATGGCTTTCAGGTGCTTAATTTTAGCCAGACAGTTCTCGAGCTTCATTTCTTAGACATTCTATAGTAGAAACAAAAAGCCTCAGACCTAAAATTCCAGAAACAGCATGTGGCAGTCTTTCTTCTCTAAAAATACAGGATTCTTGGTACAACATTTAGACCAGAGGTGCTTAACTTGTAGATAATTAATATAAAACATTTTGAACTTTATTTCAATATAACTGGTTCTCTTTGTGATTTCAAGTATTTTATTTTATGCATTTAAAAAAAGTATTCTAGGAAAGGGTCCTTAGACTTCACCAAACTGCCAAAATAAATAAATAATGGAAATTAAATAAATACAATACAATAAAATAAAATAAAATAAAATAAATAAAAGGCTAAGAGCTCCTAACATGGATCAACTTTTGGGTTCCTCAAACAAGATATACTTTCACCTCAGTAGAAAGATTTTACCCTTTGATTTATAGAAATGACTTGAGAACAGGAAAGTACGAAGTTTAAGGGAATTGCAGAAATAAAGAATAAAGAAGCCTGGGAGTAAAATGGAAATTTAACTGAAAACTAATTCATATAACTGCAAACAATAATAATTTCTTGTTCTACCTCATCTCTAACCAATTCTTTGGCTAGCTAGATGTTAGATTACTACAGTCCTTATTGTTTTAGTTAGTTTTTTAATCATGTCTTTATTGTGGCCCTATTTGGGATTTTCTTGACAAAGATATTGAAGTCGCTTACAATTTCCTTCTCCAGCTGGCTTTACACATGAGGAAACTGAGGCAAACAGGTTGAAGTGAATTTCCCAGGGTCACACAGATAGTGTCTCAGATTAGATTGGAACTTAGGGAGATGAGTTAGTGCTCAGAGCTCTATCCACTATCTATGCCACCTAGATACCCCCACTAAAGCTATTTAGCAAAGAATTGTAGCATCTCCTAGGAGCTATGCCCAACTTAACCATAGAGAGAAACAATTTGGCATGATAGAAGGAATTTCACTAGACAGGTGTTTTTGTCCTAGATCTTCCCCAATATAACATTGCTTGTGTTTGGGGTTAACATTCAATACTGGAGAAGACACTAAGGTAGTTTCTCACAAGCCTTCCTTACTTAATCTGACCTGGTATTAATTGTGTAAAGAAAAACAATTCAGGATATTTTTAATATAATCTTTAGAAATCTGTAACCAAGGTAGACTAGTGAAATCCCTGCATTAATGGCAGAGTATTGATATTAATCCTGCAATCAGTGCTTTGATTGCATTATTTTTCCATTGAAACAGGCATCTAGGAGGTCCCAAAATTGATGGGTTAATCCATCCTACTTTGTTACTATAAAATAAATAAATCAACATCATGCATTTTCTAGATGTCTTTCAATTTTTCCCTGCAAATTTAAAAGAAAAGAGAAAGTTTCTAAGCACTTCTAGTGTGAAAACTCTTTCTTTGGTTCATTCAAATCCAAAAATTCATATTCTCACTGTCAGCTAGTCATTTACACCATTTGATCAGACAACTAGAAGATGGCCAAACATTTACAAGAATTTTCTGTATTTCATTTCCTGTGTTTGTTAACGTGTGAAAGGACTCTTTCTACTCCCTTCTAGTATAAAATCACACAATACCTAGATGCCAAGTTTTCAATTCTTAGACTCCAGGATAGTATAATAGCTTTATTATAAAAAGGCAAACAGAATAGTAAAGAAACATATTTCTGAAAATGCATCCAAACTGTTCAAGTTTTTATCTGACTTCCATACTTAAAAAACCAAAACCCAGGAATTAATTTTTTTTTCTTTTAATGACAAAGCCCAGTTCTAGGCTTCATCCCTTCCCCTAATATTGCAGTAGCTTCCTAAGTGATCTCCTTGATTCCCATCTCTTCTCTCTAATCCATCCTTCAGCTAGGTGCCAAAATAATCTTCCTTAGTTAACATAAAATTTTCAATGGTTCCTGTTGCCCATAGGTAAAAATACAAATTCCTCAGCTTAGAATTTAAAACCCTGTGCAATCTATTTTTATCTGACTTTTCTGTACTTTCTTTCCTCTGATTCAGCCAAAATAGTCTATAAGTTGGTTCCCTAACATATTCCCTCCCTTGTTTTGTGCACAGGCTACCCCTGACCTCCCATGACTAGAATGCACTCTCTTCTCACCTTTTGCCATGTTGAATCCCTAGCTTCCTTCAAGGGTCAGCTGAGATGCTCCATGAAGCCTTTCCTGTTCTCTTCTTCTTTTCCTTGAGTTCCTTCCTGTTCTTTTCTGTTGAGTTTCCTTGTGTTCTTCCTTCCTCAAATTATCTGGTATGTACTTATTTGTTTTATAGTTTGTAACTTCCAATAGAATATAAGCTTTCCAGGGTCAGGGACTTCTTCATCTTTGTCTTTTCATCTTCAGTATCTATTAAGTTTTTAATAACTATGGATGAAATGAACCAAATTAAAAATCTCCATCTTTAAAGGACTTTTCCTGATGCCTTACTTTGGAGTTCATCGCTCAAATGAGTTTTAGATTTAGGGTGAAGAATGAGAATTTTATATTCATTTAGGTCTTTCCAAAGCAGAAATTACACATAAAATCAAGTATTCAAGATAATCATCGTGAGTCACAGTCTACTCTGAGCTCATGATTCTACCTGAACGAGTCATCTTTCTAAACTCTGGAAGCAATCAGTCATTCAAGAAACATTTATTTAGAGGCAGCTGGGTGGCTCAGTGGATTGAGAGCCAGGCCTAGAGATGGGAGGTCTTAGGTTCAAATCTGGCATCTGACACTTCTGTGTGACCCTGGGCAAGTCACATAACCCCCCTTGCCTAGCCCTTACCACTCTTCTATCTTGGAAACAATACACAGTATTGATTCTAAGACAGAAGGTAAGGGTTTAAAAAAAAAACATTTATTCAGACACTACTACCCATCAGACATTGTGCCAAGTGTCAGAGATACAAAGTCAAAAGTCAATCAATGAGTATTTCTTAAAGAGAATGTAAAGGGATCACTTGTGCCTGTGAACGTGTTTGGCTGGACAAGGAAAAAGCGATCTCTTCATCTGACACAGGAGTGGAGGCGTTTATAGTTGCAGAAGGCTATCTGAGTGATGTGATGTGAGGAGGAAGAGAAAAGAGGGAGCTCTTGGTGAATGACCTCAATTTTTCAATGAAAAAAGTATCTCAAGATGCTTACATTCTGTCTTGGAGAGAACACGTACATATCTAGATATATTCAACACAGAGAGAAAATTAATGCAAGGAAATTTGCAAGGCGGATGGTAGTAGCTGGAGGGAGTTAACAAGGACTTTTCATAGTATAAAAGGAAGCAAGTGAACTATGCTGACAAGAAAACTAAAAATTATTTTCAATTTTTTAATTATTTTTTCTACGAATAAGCACTTATTTTCTCTCTCTTCCAACCTCCCCCAGTTGGAAAAAGGAAAAAACAAAGTCAAAATGCTTAAAACATATAGAAGTGTTTTAAGAGGTAATAACCCCTTTTAATATATATAAATTATTTATATATTATATATACATATTATTATTTTTATATTTCTATATAACTATATACAATAACAGGTTGAGTAATTTGCCTAGGTCAGTCAGTCAATAAATATTTATCCACCACCTACTAAGTGCTAGACATAGTGCTAATATTATATTCCATTACCCAATTCTTCTTCTTCTAATAAGGGACATTTGTTCCAATTTAAACTCAGATGATATTCTATATCTCTGTGTCTACTGTCTCCCATCATGTGAAAGAAAAACTTCATATGATTATCACAGCCAGAAAATTGTCCTGACTGCTGATTTTTTATGATCCTTTTCTTTCCAAAATATTTTTCACATCATTTCTCTATTCCCAGTACTCTGCGAGGATTTAGAGGTGCTAGGGATCTTCGACCTCATCTAGACCAATCATCTAATTTTCCTTTCTGGATTAGAAAAATGAGTCCCAGAGATGTGAATCTTTCTCAACATCACCCAGGTAACGAAGCTGGGATTAAATCCATCCATTCATTTGGTCCATATAGCAAGCATTTATCCAAGTCCTTTGACTCTAAATACTTGGTATTCATTCTTCAATGTCAGTTTTCCTCTCTGTACCCTCTGAAGGTAGGTAGGAGAGAATGTTTTCAATGTTTTACATAGAGAAAGGGATATTCAGAGCACCTCTTTAGTAGTTTTTTTCATGTATTTTTATTAAAGGTTTATAGAAATGCAAGAAGCCTAGCACCATGGATCAGTGTGGCTTTAAGGCACTGTGGTGTGGTCAATCAACCAGTATTGATTAATCAGAATAGAATGGAAGTCCAAGGGAGGTTTAGAGTCAAAGGGCCTGAGTTCAAACCCTACCAGTGTTACTGATTACCAGATGAATATCAGAGAGCCCTTCCCAAATCCTCTGTTTAAAGAAGATCTTGGGATATATACCTCCTACCTTCCTACCAGGCTAAAGAACTTCATTGTGCCTTTACACCACATACCCTGGCCCTACCCCAGCCCCTTTCCATTTCTTTTATGTGTGGTCTTCCTTTGTTAGATTGTGAGCTCCTTGAGGGCAAAGACTGTCATATTTCTTGCTGTTCTCAGCACTTAGTGGTGTGCCTAGCATTTAGTAGGTGACTGATAAATATTTAGTGGCTCCCTGACCCAGGCAAATGACTTGACTTTCATCCTCCAAGTCTGTAATTCTCTGATCTCTTTGACATTTAGAGAGTTACACATCCATCTCATTGTTGGAAAATCTGCTAATCAAAGATCGTGTGAAAGTATGTTTTAATTAGCTTCAAAGTCAAGGTGTCTTTTCTCTCTACAATCCCCAAATTAAGCCTGGTGTTGTTAAATGTAAGTGTTCTCTACCCACCACTTGAGAGCAAACGTCAGGACTCTCTGCTGCCTGAGGAATGCAAAAACCTTCAAGGAAGAATTATTTTCTCCAGGAAATGGAAAAAAATCTATTTTTATTGAAGTGAAGAACTCAGGAAATATGCAAAGGATCTTACAGATGCCCTGGAACCAGTTTTGTGTGTAGGCATTAGGCATCAATTTTAGAAACCTCAAAACTGACGCAGTAGCTGGCTTTCTAGAATTAAAGTCAATGAAGAGCAGCCAAAACAAAAATTGATGACTTGACTATATTTAGTTTAGGTCAGAATCCTCTCAGCAGAATTTTGAACTCACTGGGGCCTTCCAATGACTTTGCCAGGAATCTCAGCCAAGAAGCCATTGTAATGAAACCTTAAGGAAACAAAAGCATGAATCAGACATCTCCCCATCCGCTTCATTATGGGAAGAGAGGGAATGGGGCAGGGAGGCCATTCCCTGGGACCAGAGGATGAAATTCTGAAGTCACTTTCCCAAGACCAAAGCTTTTGGAAAATTGCCAATTCAAATAACTAGAATTGCCTACTATGAACATGTTGGAATTAACCAAGAGAGGCTGATACAAACTAAGGACATCGGATCCTTTTAAAATGCCTCAGTTCTGTACCCAGAAAACTTTTCTTAAGATATAATAGCGGATTACTGGGTGAAGCTGAGCCATTTATAAATTGAATCTTGAAGGGTTAGCTAGGTGGATCAGTGACTTGATAGCCAGGTCTAGAGATGGGAGGTCCTGGCTTCCAATATTACCTCAGATATTTCCTAGCTGTGTGACCCTGGGTGAGTCACTGAACCCCCTTCACTCTTACCACTCTTCTGTCTTGAAAATAATACACAGTATTGATTCTAAGACTGGAAGAGAAATATTTTGATGGGGGAAAGTTGAATCTTGAGAGTCACATTTTTTTTGACACTGTGTTTCTCTATCTTACCCAGGCTGGTGGGATATTGGCCACTCACAGGCTAAATAATACTATAGATCAGCATGAGAATGTTGATCTGCTCAATTCCTAAACTAGGTGAACTATGACTTCCCCAGGGCCATGCAGTTATTAAGTGTCTGAGGCTAGATTTGTACCCAAGTCCAGTGCTCTATCCACCATGCCACCTAGCTATCTCCTACAATACACCATTATACTATTGTACTCTTCTACATACTATATATTATATACCATATATTACATATAATATTAGAGTATTTGCAAAATGAAGCTAATAGGAAGTCCTCAGTACAGAGATACTTTTTTGTTTGCCTAGCCCAAGTTTGCCAGTTTGGGGACAAATACTTCACAATTTCTATCTCATCAGTCATGCAACTGAAGAACAGAATCAAAGAATTTCAGTTTAAAGTCATTTCTTGAACTGGAGAAAATCTTAGAGGTCATGTAGTTCAACCCCCTCCTTTTCAGATATGGAAACTGAGCCTAGAGAAAATAAGTGATTCACCCAAAGTCATGCAAATAGAAGTCAAGATTTGGAACTACTGAAGATCCTCTGATCAAATCAAATCAAATCCTTTGATTCCAAAGCTTAGCCATTCTAGGACAGCTCAGTGCTGAAGTGTATAGAGCGCCAGCCCTAGAGTCAGGAACATGAGAGTTCGAATCCAGCCTCAGAAACTTGTTTGCCTCATTTCCCCCATGTGTGAAAAATGAGCTGGAGAAGGAAATGGCAAGTTTCTACAGTATATTTGCTAAGAAAACCCCAAATGAGGTCAAAAAGAGTCAGACACAATTGAACAACAACCAGCCACTCTATTTGCCAATCATTGGCATTTATCACTTATGCTGAACAGTTCTTGAAGCCCAGGAAATTTGATCACAAAGGGAACATAATTCCTGCCCTGATTATTGTTCTAACAAAATTGCTTGCTTGGCTTTGCTTGAGTTAGGGAGATAAGTGGATTTAGGAAATTTATTAGAGGAATTTTTAAAGATCTGAGGTTTTAGTTCTACTCCTATCCAATTCCACTGTTTTAACAGTGACAACAACAAAAAAAAAACTTTTAGTTGTCCTAGCCCCAACAAGTTAATTATTAGTTAATTTAATCAATCAATATATTAGCAATACTTTTTGTGCATATAATAGTTTAAAGTTTTTCTCGAGTTTACCTTCATGTCATACATTTTATTACATTGTGCTTACATAGGTTTTTGTGAGCATTATATAAACCTCCGTGATTATTGTTGATGGTGTTTTCCTGACATCAGCCCTGTAAGGTGAGCTGGATCATAGCTAGCTTACCTATTCTACAGATGATGAGCAAAAGGGCCAGAAATAGTGACATGCTTAAGGCCATATGGCTGGTAATTGGAAGAAAACAAAACTCATCTCTTTTTGAGTTCCTAATTTATTACTCTTCCCTCTACAATGGAATCTCTCACAAATGTTAGCCTCTGCCCATCATCAGTCCAAATGATATGCAATAGTTTATAGCATGATCTCATCACAGGCTTTACTTTGGGACTTTGAATTAAATTCAGTATGAGTATATATTTATTCTATGCAAGGCAGTGTGCTGGTGCTAAGGATACACAGACATGCAAGACCCAGACTCTGCCTGTAAAGAATTTGAAATCTAATTTGAAAAGATAAGACGCACATATGTAAATTGTCCTACAAGTCAGACTGTGCAGAGTGAAAGGAAAAAGGTTCAGTCAAAGGACTGTGAGAAATTAGAAGAGATCACTTTCAAATGCAAAGATCAATCAGGAAACACTTATTAAATGCATTCCACATACAAGGCAGCTATGGGCTCATATGGGGTAGCTAGGTGGCACAGGGGACTGGAGTTAAGAATCTTCCTGAGTTCAAATCTGACCTCAGATACTTATTGTGGGACCCTGGACAAGATACTTACCCTTGTTTAACTCAGTTTCCTACACTGTAAAATGAGTTGGAGAAGGAAATAGTAAAACGCTCCAGTATCTTTGCCACATAAACTCTAAATGGGGTCACAGAGAATCAGACAGGGGTAAAATGACTCAACAACAACATTCAAGGCACCAGGCAAACCAGTGGGGTCACAAACACAGAGGATGAAATGATCTCTACTCTCAATAAGCTTTCATTTCAACTGAGCAGCTTAGGAGAAGGCAGTATCTGAGCTAAACCTTTAAAGCCAAGAGAAATTTCAACCCGTAAAGAAGAAAGGGACAGCTAGGTAGCACAATGGATAGAGCACCGGACCTGTAGTCCAGATCAAATCTAGTCTCAGATACTTCTTAACTTTGTCATCCTTGGGAAGTCATTTGACCCCAGATGCCTAGCCCTTACCACTCTTCTGCCTTAGAATGGATAAGACAGGAGGTAAGGATTAAAAAAAAAGGTAGAGATGGGGGTATGAATTTATTCCAGTTATGGGGATACAGCATGACCACATAGACAGACACATAGACAAAAGACAAGAGGACAAACCATTAGGATGGTGGAACTAAAAGGAGAGTGAGAAGCCAGTTTAGCTCAGAAATGGTGGATACAAAGATGAAGACCGTGAACCAATGCTGCAAAAATATATAAAATTTATTTGAATGAGTAAAACCATTCTGGAAAAGAATATGGAATTGTGCAAATTATTTTGACCCATCAATTCCACTATTGGGAAAAATATACTTAGGGAGTCAGTGAGAAGAAGAAAATGCCCTTTTCCACCAAAATACTGATAGCAACATTTTTTGTGGGAGCAAAGAACTGGAAACAAATTAGATGTTTATCACTGGGGAATGACTAAACAAACTGTGGCACCTGATGTACTGGAATATTACTGTTTATGGCAAACAACAAATAAAAAGACCTCTATGAACTTCTGCATGTCAAGTAGGCAGAGTCAAGAAAAGATATACACAAAACCATAATGCAAATGAAAAGAACAAGTTTCAAAACAATTGAAAGTCAATGTTGAAGAAGTGCAAAGAGCAACCATAGCCCAAAAGAAGACTTATGGAAAGATATCTTCCTCTCACTTTTTCCTTCTCTTCTCTCTTTTTAAAGCAATGAGAGGTCCATAGGCGTGGGACATTTGCATATCTTTTCAGACTTTTTCAATGGTTGGGTTGATTTTGTTATTTTCTTTATTTTATTTTTAAAAATTCTTTTTTCTGTGAAATATCTTTTAGAAAGAAGGGAGGGAAATACTGAAAGAAATTTAAGGATTGTACAAACAAGAGATACCAATAAAATTATATTTTAAATGAATTTATCAGTAAGATACACTTAGTGCATTTCTCTCCCCAAATTACTATGTATTTTATTTTTTATATATTGTATCCATACTTATATGTGTAAATGCTTTCTCCTTGGTAGTCTAGAAACTCCTTAAAAGCAGGGACCGTTTTTTTTAATCCCTAGTTTCCTAATACAGCAACTGACACATAGTAGGTGTTTGAATATTAATTATTTGATTGATTGATGGGTTACCGATTCAGTAGGAAGAGAGCCACAAGGAAACAGTGTAATGGAATCCTGAGGAGGATAGATGTTGAGCCTTCACATGGCCATCTGAAAAATAGTTAATTCAGTAACCTTGTGAGAGACCACTTAAACACCTGATAAGTAAAAAAAGAAGGCAGTTGACTCCCAGAGCTTTAACTCTGGGATGAAGACTAGACAAAATTAAAAAGTCTCCTCAGTTTAAGATAAAAGATGAGAATTCAATTTTTTGCTTCCTAAATGATGTAGTGATGATAGCATCATCTTTCCCACCAGAATAAGAACCCACTGAGTAGAAAGTGATAAGATAAAAAAGAACCATTCAGGACTAAAAAGAGGATTTATCTGTAGTCCAGGCTGCTCAAGATGCCAGTAATGACTTCTAGGAGAGTGTAACTAATCAGGCTAGGAAGACAATTAAAAAGATAAAGAAGACAAAAGAACATGGGATAAGGAAAAGCTTTGTATGTCTCAGTTTAAAAAAAAAAAGACTTTCTGAGTTTATTGTAAGCAAAATGTGTATAGAATATTGTAATCGTTCTTGAGGGAAAGAAAAAAAAAGAATTGTAATTAGAAACTGGAAGACAGAGTACCTGTATTAGAGCCCTATCACCACCCACCTTCCAAAACTATAAAATTGTCACTTAGCAGTTTCTACTTTAATGGTAGCTCCTTTAATCTCAGAATGGCAACACATTTTATAGACATTATCTTGGTAATCCCCATGTGATAGAGAACTGGTGAGATAGATCTCTTTCTGAAATCCACAAGCCTTGTGAGGCAGGTTAGTTGACAAGTATCATAATTCTCTCATACTCCAATCGTACTGTTCTTCCATAGAAGATCCAAGCACTTTTCTAAATGGCCTTATTACTCCTTTCAACTTCCTTTTTAAGGAAAAGAAGGTAATAGGCAGTTTTGAATCCATTTAAAAAAAATAATTCAGGTATAGAGGTAAAGACTTGCTCAACCTTGATCAACTCCCTTGCTTACACTTAAGCTAGTTTATTCATTCCCAAATAGAAGATGGAATTGAATGAATGGATGAATGAATGAAGAATATATTGAGTTCTTACAACATGCAAAGCATTGCTCTGGGACTGGGGATATAAATTAAAAAATAAGACAGTCCCTGCATTCAAGGAACTCATAATCTAATGGAGGAATCAACAAGTAAACACGTATGTTTAGACTGTGAGATAGATATGATCATAATCTTCAAATATTTGAAGGGCTGGCATTTCAAAGATAAAATCAACTTGTTCTACTTGACCCCAAGACCTGCAGGTAGAGTTAATAGAGGGAGATTTTGTCTCAACACAGAATTATCCAAAAATTATGTAGGCATCCTCAGTAGACAGAGTGACTAGTCATTAGAGGTCTTCAAATAAAGATTGTATGGCCATTTGTTGTAGATTTTGAGGAGGGGATTCATATTTCAGGTAAGGGTTGGGTTAAATATCTGCAACCCCTTCCAACCCTAAAATGCAACAATTCAATGAAAACATGGACTACACATTCCCTTGATGGAAGCTAAATGACACAGTTCTCAGGGTACAGGACTTGGAGTCTAGAAGCCCTAAATGACCTGGCTGAACACCAGCTGTGTGACCCTGGGCAATTCACTAGTCCTTTCTCAAATTCTGTTTTCTCATCTGTAAAGCAAGAGTAATAATAGCACCTACCTACATGGACGTAGACTGGTCTATGGGATCATGACTGAAAGACTGAACAACAAACTTCCCAGCACCATTGAAAGGATCAAATGAGATAATATATGGAAAGCTCTTTACAGGCTTAAAATTTCTATAGAAATGTTAACTAGGGTGGATGGCTAGCACATTGCAGAATTTCCAAAGGCAACAGGCCATTTTTGTTTCCTCCCTCACACAGAATTGCAGTGATCAAGCTGTCAAGAAAAAAGCCTACTTGTCCTTCTTGTGCTTTTATTCCAAAGATACAAGCTCCCCTAAAGGAGGTCTCCTTGTTAAATTTTCTATCCAAATTCCCGAAATGAAGGCTGGCATATTTTTCTCCATAAAATTGTTGTTCAATCATTTCAGTCATGTCCCAACTGTTCATGATACCATTTGGGGTTTTCTTGGTAAATATTCTGGAGTGGTTTGCCATTTCCTTCTTCAGCTCATTTTACAGAGGATGAAACTGAGGCAAACACCCAATTAAGTGATCTGCCCTGGGTCACACAATTAGTAAGTGCCTGAGGCAAGATCTGAAATCAGGATGATGAGTCAAGCTTGACTTCAGGCCCAACACTCTCTCCACTGTGTCACCAGGCCACCAAGAAAAGTACATTTCTCTTACTATAAACATAAACAAAATGATATAATGGATAGAATCCTGGACCGGGCATCAGAAAGTCCTGAATTCAAATCCCATATCTGGCATTTGCTGACAGTAAAACACCATGGGGACAAGTTCTGGACCTCATCTATAAAATAAATGATCTATCTATTTCTGAGATTAATTCTAAAGCCCCAACAACATAATAAATGAAAAATTCTTTGTAACTACCTAGCTGACGCTGAGATGATATTGTCTTCATTTTATAGAAGAAGAAGCTGAGCGAAAGAGAAGTTAAACAAGTTGCCTAGAATCACACAGTTTACAGAGTATCTGAGACAAGGTTCAAATTTATGACTTCTTGATTCCAAGTTTTTCACTCCATCCACTTTGTAACCCCAGCTACCTATTACTAAATCCTGAACTAGAAATTATGGGTACTAAATATAAATTGAGAAAGACTCCTCTACTTATAAAATGTATTTTCTCCTCATTTCTAAGGCTATACTTAACAGAAACACAGAAAAATGTCAAAATGAATGAAAAAAATATCCTAGGTTATGATAAAGTCTCTTCCTGACATCACTAATGTTCTTGCAATGCATTTTATGTTCTTTTGACTTCATGGTAACTCTGTGATCCAGATTTTTCCCAAAGGGCACATGAGGAAAGTATGTTAACTCCTTCAGGACCCTAATTTATGTTCTCATTTAGTGAACTCCTGGAAAGGCCAATTAGATTGCTCAAGCTAATGCTTTATACAAAAATGTCAGTTGTCATTTTAGGAGCAATCTAAAATCATATACTAAATGGTACCCTGGAGACCTGAAAATATTATTGCTTTCCATCAGCACCTACCTTGCCACTGGGTAATGATTTAGGCACTAGTGGGAATAGAGCCTACTATCTTTACCACACTAGTTTATACCAATCAACTTTAGAAATAGTATGAGGGAAGAATAATCAATATTGTGTTAAACCAGGCCCAAGGAATGTCAAGACAGAGTGCTTATACTCAGCAGAACATTGGCCTCTTAAAGACAGCAAAATAGGAATTATTATTATTACAGAGCAAAACAGAATTGTGTCACAAGAGCAGATTTATCATCAGGCATGACCCTCAAGAAGACTCTAGTTCCCTAGACACTTCAATAAAATCATATCATTTGCTTTCATGAAATATGTTTTTGAGTCAAATTGTAGAGTATCAAGTGAAAAATTAGAATAAATTATTTTAAAATATATACATAAATTATGAATTGACTTATATGAATCATCTTGAAAAGTTTATAAGAAAACATATAGGAATAGATTCAGCTCCTGTGTAGAAATATGGGAAGCTTTGTGGTATAGAGAAAAATACTTCTGAATCTGGAGTCAATGGTCTTGGGTTTATTCCCATCATTTGTAACCTATGTGATCTTGACCAACTCAGTTAAACTCTTTGAGCCTCAGTTATCTAAACTTTAAAATGATGGCATTGGACCAAATAATCTTGATGATGCCTTCAGCCCTGAATCTTTGACCCAAGGAGATTGAATGTCATGGTCTCTAAGATACTTCCTAGCCCTAAATCCTCCAGTGTAAAATTAGATATTCTCAGAATATACCAGAAAATGATAACATCCATGAGTTTCCTGATCCAATGTCAAGATGATACATCACAAAGTGGCTGCTTTCCTACATCACCCTGATGGAAACCAGAATCAAAGTTAAGGTTTTGACATTCATAAACCATAGCAGAAACAGCCTGGAATAATAGATAAGGTCAATGGCATTTGGAATTAGATAAGCCTCATTCAGCTCCCATCTCTAATATTTACTAGTTGTGCCATCTTGGGCAAATCTCTTTAACAACTGTGTGACTCAGTCACCTCCCCACCCAACAACTCTTCAGGTAGTTGATTGAAAGAGTTCCAAAACAAGAAGTCTCCCAGTCTAGAAATCACAGATCCTTTATTAGTTTATGCCAAGAGCAATTATGTTTATTCAAAACAAAATGAAAGGTCTCATTTCATGATTGCCATATCCAGGAAGTCATTTTAAGAAGGTCAGACCTAATGACAAAGAATGTCTATCCCATTACTATCCTACTGAGGCCATTGATAGTTGCCAGGTCCAAATTCAACAAATCCAGAAATGAGAACTTCTAAAAAAAATGTTCTGTGGTCATTTTTGAGACACGTGTTGATTTTATAATGGTTCTTCCAGGTCTTTCAAGGATGTGGCCAGCCCAAGCCTGCTCCTGCTCTGAGGTCATCCCGCTCAGCTCCTGAAAATTTTAATACCCGCTTTAGACCATACAATCCTGAAGAAAGACCAACAACAGCTGCTGGCACAAGTCTGGACAGGCTGGTAAGTGGAAGAGGGCTGATGGGTGCTGGAAATCTCTATTCTACACCCTTGTAGAAAGTATCATGGTATTTCAAAAAAGTTGGCTGGGAAAGTCACATTACTCTTACATCTTATCTTGCTTAGTGGTTGAGCTTAGTCTTGCTTTTAATAAGAATTTTGAAAAGTAATGAGATCATTCTTTTAGGTTGCAAATTAGATCATTCAAGAAAATGTATGCCTATCAACCCACCCATTCAGTGACCAAATTTTCTACATCATAGCTCTTCTGAAATATTAATTTGGAGATTAAGCTACCCGTTTTTCAATAGATATAATTAAAATAGCACATTTCTTATTCATTTGCTTCTGTTCTCCTTTTTTAAATGGCTATTTATTCAATTATGATATAGTGAAGCTTCATTACAACTTTTGCTTCCATTAAATTTTCATATGTAAAAGTCCTTGGCCTGGGTCCCCATAAACAATATTTCTACCCATTATTGTTGGGGGAGGTCTCCATCTCTTCAGAAAGTTATAGCCTCTTGCAAACAGATCCTATTTCATGGTACCATTTTATACATGGATCCAACTTTCAACAGGACTCAACAATAAATGCTACCCACCCATGCAGAAATCAGTTCAAAACTACTCTTAATTCAACTAAAAATAAGATGATCTTATAAGAAATTAAAATTAAAAGCTCATCATTTTGAGGCAATGCTTCCTAGTTATTTCATATCCTGATTTCTACAGTGTAACCAATAGTATTTATTTAATTTTTACCATTATTAATACTTCTTTACCAATTATCTTGATGGAAAGTTAACAGATGAAAACAGGGCCATAAAGCATTTGAATAACATCTGAGTAACCTTCGAAACAGAGTGCTGCTCAGTATGAATACACTTTTATTGCACACCTGTTATGAATTACTTTAGCATTTCGGTTAATATCCCTTTATAGGGTGAAACTAGTGAGATTAAATTGGTTGCACTTGCTCCTGATACAAATAAAGCTCAGTCTTTCTTTTTATGAAGGTCTAACAACAACAGAAAGGCTTTGCCAGGGCAGCCAAAGGGGATTGGCAAGTCAGGCAATTACCTGGTGAATTATCTGGTGGATTCCACCTTGATTATTAAACACATAAAATTCAAGTTTTCAACAGCACCACATTTTTGTAACTGAATTAACTAGGAAATTGTCTCAGCCCTCCAATTCACCTTGGCTGTGTTGGTATGCAATGCTTGTGAGAATAGGTTTGAATTCAGTCAAACCTGTTATTTTTAAAAACAATCAAGGGCCAATTGTTTTCACAATGACAGAGTCCAATTGTTTATTCAGCCTGGCTTGTGGGTGTATGTCTATACTCTGATTCTGAAAACATAATTGAAGAGCCTCCTATTGGTCTTTTATTTCTCTCTTTTCTGTTAGCTCCCACCTAGTCTGTAAAGGCAATTCAGATTTCTTGAATTTTGATAAAATAAAATTAAATTAATTGACATATTCATTCCCTGTATGTAGTTGATGAAAATAGAAATAAATTTGAGGAAAAACAATAGAATTATAAAAAGTTAATTCTTTGCATTTGAAAAAAAAGAAAAGCAGACATATTTTTGCCTCCATTATAGAATCACACCAAAGGAAAAATTAAGAAACCAACTACTCTCACTCAAAAAGTAAAGTAGACCTGACAAATCATTTTTCCAAAAACAATTCATTCCAATGAAACATTTATTATATATCTGTGACATTCAGTGCACCATGCCAGGATAGGCACTAGGTGTTCAAAGAGGGAAAAGGACATAATTTTTGCCCTCACTGAGTTTACAATCTAGTAACAAATAATCTCTTTGCAAGTTAATGGTTATGCCATATTTTCAGTGTCTGTAATTTATTGGAAATAAGGTCCTTGAAATTTGACTCTTTGCAAACACCAAACAGATTTTTAATGATAATAATAAAAATCACAAAACTAGTAACATTTTCAAATTGCTAGAAATACCAAAAAACTGATTTTAAATGTCTTTCCTGTCTACATCCAATAATGACCACTCCATGTACTTAGAAGATAATTCTACTGATGAGAATTTGAATCACTAAGTACATTTTATTTTTAATAATTATTGATAATGTTAATAAGCCATATTTATATAATACTAACTCTTTCTTCCAACCAACCAATGAAGTAGGTAATATAAGTATTTTTACCTATGTTTTACACATGAAGAAACTGAGGCACAGAGTCATATAGCTAACAAGTGTTAGAACTGAGATTTGAACCTTTCTATTATCCCAAGCTAAATTTTGGTATAATTCTTGAGATTCCTTCGGCAGTTGAGTAGTAAGACAATAAAAGTATGAGATGTTTTTTAAACTATTGATTCAAAGTTTAACATCCTTAAACTATCAAGATTAGCACTCTGTATTCCCCACCATGCCTGATATCCTGTTTCCTGAGGCTCCTGGGATTAAGAGGCTGTTATACCAACATCAAAGAGAATATAAGCAGGCTGCTCTTAGGGAGAGTAGAAGCAGAGAGTGGATAAGTGTGATAGTTGTCTCAACCCTCAGCCTCGAACCTTTTTGGCTTTATATGATATAACACGGTGGGAAGGTAAAACACTGATTCCTCTGTCCCCCAGCATTCAGGAATGCTGGGAAGTGAAGCAGTACAGATGCCCTGACCACCTTGCTTCCTTGCCCAACTCCAACTCCAGTGGCTCTGCCTCTATCTGCTATCTCCATTAGAAAGATTTTAGTCTCAAAAGAAGAGATTCTACTACCTTCACCCATACCCAAAATTGCATGTATCAAGCAATAAAAGAAAAATTAGTTCCATATTATTTCTTGCTCATATCTGTTTTAGACTAAGGTCATGTCTAATATGATCCAAATGAGAAGGTGATGATACATCAGAACCAATCAAAACGTATCCACTCCATCTCATAACCAGTTCACAGTCTGAATTTATCAAGATGAGCACTGGTGAACTGGACTGATTCTTAAAACAAAGGGATTGGACTGGATGGCCTCGAAGGCTCTGTCCAGCTTAATTTTATGGTCTAGGATTATTCTGTACTGTAGTTCATTTGACTGAATATTAACAAAGTGTGTATTAGACCAATCTGTAGATGCTCCATTTCTTTAAAAGATGTTTTTAACTACTTCCAAGAAGTATGTCTCTGAAAAGAAGTACTGTTTTTTTAATCTTACTTCTTTAGGTAACTAAGCAAAAGAGAGGTTTTTTTTAATTTTTTTATTAATTTATTTTCATTTGACAAGCATTTGTTTTTATCTCTTTCCCACTTACCCCTCTACTGGGGGAAAAACTTGTAACAAATAGCATAGTTAAAATAAATTCCCACATTGGCCATGTCCAAAGATATATGTATCATTTTACCTGTATAGCTCATTTCAAAGGATAGTTTAAAAATGAATATTACACTAATCAAACTAGCTTTACCAAAAATGCAGATGACTATCCCATAAATGTCTTGGAAAATTATTTTTCAATGACTATGGATTCTAATGTAATCATTCATATGTGGATTTTAATTAGTAAAAAGGTACTTTAATAATATAAATTATATCAGCATTACTGTTATATAGACTGATGCTATGGGTTTTGGTTTTGAAAGAATCCCTCCCTCTCCAAGATGGGTGATATTCTAGTGATAAGTATTCTGAAAAAATAGCTTTGTCTTAAAATGTAAAGAAAACACTAATACCATCATTTAGCTCATTTAATTTACCAGAAAAGAGGAATTTTTAACATTTTCTTTCTTGATGAAAACAAACTGATTCATCTATGCCAATTATTTGTTTTATGACGTAGGCTCAAGATGTATAGACAATATTTTTTTATAGTTGCTGGCCATCAGGAAAACTTCACTAAGGTTATTTTTATTATCTCTTAATTCTTGAGTACAGTATAACTTCAGCTTGTAGACAGAAAATCAGCTCATCACAAAATAAGACCAGACTGTCCTGATTTACTGATAAGATTGATCCTACCTCCATCTAATCTGGTGAAGGTATCTTTTGCTCATTAATGGCGCTCATCACCATGGCCCTGCTGTCACAGTGGTCCATTATTGGTACTCAACTGAATTATCAGCAGCTGATTTTTACTGGGCAAAAAGTTGAATTTCCCTCTTAACCTTTTAATCTATAAATTATCTCAAATAATATTAATATACAACAGTAATTTTTTCAAAAAATCTATGTTCAGGATGAAGACATAAGGCATGAAGGAGCAACTTTATTTTAAATATTGAGCAAATATAAGTTCAGACCTTTCTGGACTATCCTCTGGAAAAGTCAATTACAGGTTTCAGAAAATTAGAGGTCAGCATGGCATATGGGTACGGAGAACAATCAGTCAAACCAATCCCAGCCAATTCATCATCCGGGCAAAAGCATGTTTTAAATAGCACTCATTAAGGATATATTTAGTATTGAGTGTATTATAGTTTTAAATGATTGAGCAAACAATTTTTTAATTTAAAAAAGAATCCACTAAACTAAGCATTTGACTGCCTTAAAGCCAGTCTCAGCATGTGAGAAATGTTCTTTCAGAGTGTGAATCCAGAATGTATTCAAAATGTGCCGTGTTCCCAAACATGTTACTTGTTCATTGGGGAAAATTTAGGCCAAAATTCCAGTTTGCATAAGTAAACGTACTATTTGTTCTGTGGCAATCCATGTAGAATAATCTTTCTTTTTTCTTTAAATCTGTTTTCCTCCTGCTTCCCAGAGGACTATCTGGCGGACAATGCAACATAGTGTAAGCTTTGGTCTTCTTATTCTCTACCTTCATTTTCATTTGTCTGTGCCGTCATTTTGAGCAGTTTCTCAGAACTCCATCTCCACTTTACCTTTCTAATTACCTCTAGAATGAACTAATTGCTGCATCTATCCAAATAATTCAGTCATTTTTTTTTGCTCGATGCCTGTTATTTATTTATGGCTCATGATCATTTTTTAAATCCTTCCCTAATGTCAGAGTTTCTCAATTTCGTCTTTGCACAAAACTGAGCCACTGGGAAAGTGATTAAAATTCTGACCCAGTGTTCTGACTGGGTGTTTCAGTGTGCAGTCAGCCTGGGAAACTAGCTCTTTAGCTGTTAGAATTTGAGTCAATTCACTTTTTTTTCTCCCTTTTATGCCAAGTGAATACTCAACTAGTGGTAAGAGCAAACCAATTGCAGCTATCAAATGCTGTGAGTTGGTAATCCCAACTGGGGGGGCATTAAGAGCTTGAAGTGATAAGGAATGTTTTGGTGCTATCAATTATTCTTTTCTCATTTATTCTGATTGCCTTCTTTGATTTAACTAATAGTAAAGCACCCATATTTCAACATTCTACTATGCCTGCCCCAGAAAATTGAGACTCTAGATATTTGAGGAACACCTAACTTACTAAATTCAGCTTTATGCAATGAGCAAATAAAACAGATGACTTCCCAGCTCTTTTTCTTATGTGGACATGGACTCACAGTGCCATCACCACACCATGATATAGGTGTACCACGGCAAAGACCTACACTCAGGAACACCACCAGGCACTCCAGAAACAGCTCCATCTTTAGAGCTAAGAAATGTGTGAGAGACCTGTAGCAGATTGGTACCCGCACTAGTTCATACAATGATGCCATATGAGGACGAAAGCTATCACTCCCTTTTCAGAGACCCTCAATTGCAGATCACCCCAAGAGGATTAATGCATTAAGTTGCTGTCCATCAATAGCATATACCTATGTATCTAGTTTATCATATCCTCTCTGAGTTGAAGGGACAACAGGAACATAACGAAAATGATCAAAAGCATGAGATATTGCAAGGAGAGGAGACTACCATGTCCAGAAGGGCTGAGCAGCCAGACACCGGCTGCTAAGTAGGGTTGCATTCACCAGAGGCAGGAGATTTTGGTGTTAGAGAAATTCAGCTCGTTCACGACCTTGCCTCCATTCAGTCATTGCAACATAATTATGGATGTTCCAATGCCTTCTTGTGGGGCTAGCATCTCTAATCATTGCACTACCCTGCCTGCTGCTTTATCGGTAGTGTTTGGCATGGATATGCACTTGCTGCACAAGGTCCTTTGCTGTATTTGCTGATTTCATGGTTGGATAAATTTAGTCAATTTCTTCCCCTAGTTTCAAAGATGACCATGTAGAATCAAAACCACTTCCTGAATAAATGAAGGTGAACACAAACCTTGAGATGATCTCCTCACCTGCTTTATATGTGTACACTTGATGCAACACCATTCTTCCAGGAGGACAACCAGCAGATGTGTACTCTGGGTGCAAGATTCTTATAAAGCTGTCAGTAATTCCTGGTGTACACTGATAAGCCAGAAGTAATAAACATGAGAAATGCCATCTTCTAAAAGAAGTCAATCAAAATACCTGTTGTTTCTTGTGATGTTGAAATAGGATTACGAAAAGAAACGAAGTTCCCAGTGTCTTTTCATCCTTGTAGTTAGTAGAAAAATAAGAATATTTGATCCCATTTTACTTTCTGGACTTTCAAGCTGCTCTGGGATGTATGTTGTAGGGTTTGGGAGGAAAGTAGAGAAAGTGCCTGTCTGTTCATGTCAAATTGTAATGACATTTTAAAGCCAATTCAAGGAGTCTGTATCCTGTTAAATCCAATATTTTGCATTTCTAAAGGATGTCAAATGGTTACCAAGAAAGGGCTTTATTAGACCCATAGTCACTGTCTAGGAGAAAGCAATTTGCCCACTAGTCGTTCTCTGCTTGGCATGAACAAGAGAAAGTAAACCCTCAATAGCGATTGAAAGCCAGCTCCTCCACTTCAATTAATTCTCTCAAGATAAATGTGGAAAGGCTAGATTGGCTTCCAGGGTCTGCTGCGTCTGAATCATTATGCCTCGACTGACTCAACACCAGAATGGCCATTGTTCCAAAGACTTCAGGTTGTAGACTGGCTTATCTTGACAGAGTCCACTTTATCTGTTAGCTGAAAATCCCTACTGAGACACCCCCATTCTGTTTTCACTGAAGCCTTGGCTAATGATTACAGCAAAATGCAGTGGGCTTCCAGAGCAGAAAACATGAAACGGTAAAAAGCCAGCATGTTCAGCCTCTGTGACGGCGTTTCCCCAGGCAATGACAGCAGGATGGGGTAGTGAGAAGATCCGTCTGTCACAACCTTCTTTCCATTTAGCATGCCTGTGCTTGATGAAGCTGGTTGTGAATATCATCCGAAATACATATAAAACAATGGCAGGGCTCCAGTATATTCTGCTTATTCCACAGGCTTGGAGAATGTGCAAGTCTTATCCGGTGGTATCTCACTGCAGGAAGCCTGGGAAAGAATTTCCAATTCCTCATATGCATTTTTCAGTTCCCATTCAGTGGTCAGTGGGCATCTGTGCCATGCTGTTCTTTCCAGTCTATGGAGGAATAGAACAAATGGAAAGAAGACAGATCCACATAGCCAGCATGGGCAAGGTCATGGATGTGTGGTGGGGAGGAACAAGACATAGTCATCGCTGCTTCAGAATTCTTGTAAAGAAACCAAAACCCTAGCCACCCCCCAGCTTTAAGCCCTGCTTCAAGGGTGATATGAATTACCCTAGCCTAATAATGCCATGGCACAAGTACCACAGGATGAATTCTCTAGCTCAGGCTTTTATTAGGAGCAGACAGGCTAAAACCATTTTACCAACTGAAACTCTTTTCAAGCCCTGACTAGCTTTATTCCCCTTTAAACTTGGAGGCATTTGCACAAGGACTTTATTGACCTCTAAATGTACCATAAAAATGAAATGACACCCTTTTAGATATAAAATATGACTTTGAGGATTTTATCTGCATTTTATAGCATATTGATACAGTTTTTTCTCCCTTTAGACTTTAAAGCTCTTTCCTAATTCCTAGACTGCAATTAATAGACATCTCATTCAAGTATAATTCAGTCCACAAACATGGGCATGCTTAGGGAAACCATTTATACTGTGCTGACTACATCTTGCCTTTTTAAGCCCACAGAATAGCCAGGAGTCTACGTATGGCTAGCATGGTACTGCCATGAAAGAGAGATCTCTTGAATGGTGAGGTTGGGTAAGACAGTATCTATTTACCGACACCAATAGCTTCCCTTTTAATGTGGCTCCTTCTGGTCTCCATGATGACTTCTCTAGCAATAGAGAGCCACTACACACTTCTTGCTTCTAATTTATCCTGCTGAATTGGGTTACTTCACCACTTGTGGCTTAACCAGGCATAACATCTTGTTTGCTTCTTCCAACATAGTGTGTCCTCTTCCCTCTTTCCTGAAAAGCAGCCTTTCTCCTGAGACTTTCTAATTTCCCTTCATCTCAGTTGTCTTCAGCTCATTCCTCCTTAAGTAGTAAGGTCCAAGAAAGCTGCATATATGCCATCATCATTAAACATTCCTATTCAGGCATACCAGTTTCTGTACAAAACAAGTTAAATACAACCCTTTTCTTCTGTGCCTTGAACATAGTAGGCATTAGAAATACTTACTTTGATGTCATTTTAGAATCTCAGAAAGCATCCACATGGAAGAAACATGGGGCAGACATAAAGATAACTGAATAATTATTGAAACATTTATACAAATGGATTACATTTGGGTGGTGCCAAGGTCTAAGTTTTGGCCAGGTCGAGTAGCCAAGCTTTGTGCTGAGAGAAACTGTGAACTGAAGCATTGCTTTCTCCACTTAAAAAGCAATTACTTGAAGAAGCCCTCACACATATATATATACAACTCTCTATCGTGTGTCTGTCCTTTACTCTACTTCTTTTCACCATAATGTATGAGTAATGTTTTGATGTTTCAATTAGAGAAAATCTCAAATATACTTTATACACACATGCACACACACACACACACACACACACACACACACACATAGAGACACTCAGAACATGTGTTTTTAAATCTTTGTTCACCAGAGAAATCCATTGGTATGCATTGTTTATTAAATCACAGAATGGCTTAAAAATACCCTTTTCTTTTCATCAAGAATCTGCAGTAATTTGTGCTCATGGCTCACTGTGATATTAGCATCACAAGTCCCAAATGTGATGTTTACTCTTATGACAGATAGAGCTGAAGAAATGTGATCTTCTATAAATACCAGTTTGGATGTATTTGGTGTATAATCAATCAGCTTTTAACTGACTCAGGGGCCTATGGAATTCATTTTAAAGCCTTGGGAATTTTGCTATTCCCATAACATACTTGGACACTCTTTACTACCAGCAATAAACCTCCGGCATAAACATTGTAAAGAAAACCAGATGAAAAGAAACCAGTTTGAGTGAAAATTGACTTTCCTTCATAAATGTTAAAGACAGAAAGATATCTGCAGCACACAATAATTATATTATTTCGGCACATTCAATAGACATTAGAGGCAGGAGCCTTTGACTTTAGGGATATTTGCTTTCGACAAAAGCTTTGGTAGTACTAAAAAAAGTCTAGTGACCTGTCCTTAGCAAATGACACCCTCTGCCATTACCAGCACCATCAACCATCCCCATAATGGAACATTGCAAAGAAGACCTTGGGGATTTGATTTCTTTGATATCATTAGCTTTATTATAGCACATGGTGACCACAGACAGAATTTGAGAATAAATAAAAATTATGTCATCACTCATTCATCCTGACCTTCAAAGATTTGGAAGAGTGAAGGGAGGGAAGGAAATAGCGAGAGAAACTGAGGCAGGAATCTTAAGCCTAGGCAAGAAGTTTTGAATGTTTTTCTTATAATTCAGGATTAAAGACTACTGTGGGATGAATGGGCCTTTCTGGTGGCTGTGGGGGAAGTTGATGGCTCATCATATTCTAGAAGACTTGTGGCTATGCTCAAAGAGGGTGTGAGAGTTTACCTTGCCCTTGAGAGGCTGTGCCCATTTCAAAGAAGAGTCTTTCAGCCTGGCTCTCCAAAAACCATTTTACACCATAGACTTGGCATTCCATCAGAAAACTAGGAGAGCAGAGGACAGCCAAAAAAGCTGTAGGCAGTGGCTGAAACGCAGATTTAAGTCTCACTGAAAATATTTTGTCAGGAAGAAATGGAGACTTAACATCATTGTAAATGAATAGGAGGGAAATGACAGTTGAAAAACAGAATGAGGAAAGACTTTTTTATTATCACCATTTAAGTGTCTCTCTGATTCAGACAATGTATTTGTTAAGACATGGCTTTGATATTGCATATTGCAAGTTCTGCCCCTTTATGGCTTCTGTGTCATTTCTGCTTAGTCAAAGCTATTTCTCCACTCTCTTTAGTCTTTCTGGGTCAACTTAGGCTGAGCAAATCAAACAGTTCCCTCACTTCCTCCCCCTCTTTCATACATCATCATTTAGAACCGCCAAGAGTTCCCTTTCTAGAAGTTAAATTTATTTTCTTTTACAATGTCTATTTATTTCTTTGTGCTGATTCATGATGGAGAAATAAGATGGCCCTCTTTTCACAGGTTAATCAGGGAAAGTGACCTCACTGACACCAAAAACAAGCTTGTTGATCTCAATAAAAGTCACAACTAGGACTACATGGGTTGAGAGTGCTATGTGAAATTGATTTTGAAAAATGTGCTACTTTGAGTTTCCAGGAGGAAAAATGGAGCACAAACCCACAAATCATTTTTTGTGTCTAATAAGACAGAATCCCATTAACTGGCAATTTGGTTCGTAGGGAATCCAACTTAAGAAAGTAGACTCCAAAGTAGACTTCCATTATTTCAGTGAAAAACCCTCAGCACCCCACTTATGAAATTTAAGTACTTATTTTCCTAGCAATCTTTGCAACTCTTTAAGTGGAAAAGAAACAAAGTAAATATGAGACAACAAAGGCCACACCAAAGGACAGCAATCTAGGTAACAAATTCATTTAATTGATCTTCTAACATATAATTTTAAAAGCTAGAGGCTTCCTTTAGGATGTCACAGGTCCAAAATAAAATGGTTCCCATTTACTAAAGAAAAACAATTTGTTAGAGTTAGGGCTCAAGTATGAGAATCCTCATAATCCCATTGATCTAGAAAGGTCAAGAATCAAGACACAAATTCTATACTTGCCTCTTCTGCACCCTTAACATGTGATCCTGAACTAGGCAATTTCCCTGAACCTTAGTTTCCTCCTCCATTGAATTAAAGTATTTAAACAAGTCCCTTGAAGTGCTAACTTTCTATAAGCAGAAGGTTTTGTAGGAATATGTCCTCTATCCAAATGATTGGAGGAATTTAGAGACATTAATTAAGGATAAACTGAGGAAATAGTTGAAAAGTGCTTTGTAAACCTTAAAGCATTATGTAAATATTTACTACCACTACTACTACTACTATTATTGTTGACTTTTATAGTCCCTAACACTTTTAACTCTAAATCTATGAGCCTAGGATGCCAATCCAAAGTAATGTCAAACAAATTATAATTGGATGGATCAGGAAGTCCTTAAGAATATAATATATGTATTTTGCCTAAGGGGAGCCTGGGAGTGATAGAGAGAGATAGAATGAAAATATCTCTCTCTGTGTGTGTCTTTCTGTCTGTGTCTGTGTCTGTGTGTGTGTCTCTCTCTCTGTCTCTGTCTCTCTCTCTCTCTGTCTCTCTGTCTCTCTGTCTCTCTCTTTCTCTGTCTCTCTCTGTCTCTCTCTGTCTCTCTCTGTCTCTCTCTCTCTCTCTCACACTTCCTCCACTTCCCTCTTCCTGACCCCTTTTGTACATATGTATATAACTAGTCTGAAGAAGAACTGCCAGGAATAGGTGAGAGGGAAGTTGTGTTGCCTCTAAGTTGCTTGTGAGGCTGCTCTGTTACCTGCTCTGGGTTCTGGATCTAAGTTCACTTGGCCATTCACATAAAAAGCCAGCCCTTCCAATGAGCTCATAGCCCCATTTTAGTCTCAAATTCTCAGCCAGACTTGGAACAGCATCTAGTTCCAAATATTCTGTCTGTGGAGAGATCTAGATTTGATTTTTCAGCCCTTGGTCTACCTTCCATGCCCCAGTTTCAGATCTTAATTTTAAAGGAATTACTCCATTCATTCTTCAGCATTTAGAAGAGGAATTCTTAATTTTCTTTTCTTCTGGACCCCTTTGGCACTCTAGTGAAACTTATGGTCCCTTTATCTGAATAATATTTTATATACATAAAATGAAACATATAAGATTACGCAAGATACCAATTATATTAGAATATAATAACTAAAATACTTTTAAAAAAAACCAAGTTCACAGACCTCAAGTTCTGAACCTCTGATTTAAAGGAATGAGCAAGAGTTGTTTTTTTTTGGGGGGGGAAGGGGGGGGTGCACTGCCAGACAGTCTCTGCAAAACAAGAGAAAGAAGGAGTTAACCCTGACTGTCGGTAGGGGTATTTGATACTCGTACTGCACCTACCTCAGAGATTCAGCCATATACCAAGATTAAACTGGAAAATCTCAATGCGCACATTAGAGAAGCAGATAAAAGATTCAAGGAATATGAGAACTGGATAAAACTGAATGGGGGATGAAAATAACCCAGAGAAGTGATGGAGAGCGGAGAGGCAAGGGACTCCTGAAATCTCTGGTGACTCATTTCCAAAAGCATTGGGGGGGGGGGGGGGGCTCAGAGCAAAACCAAGAAGCACTTATCAGGAGGCTTTTGTGAAATATAACTTTTAGGTCCGTGGAGGCCTCTAAGCTTGGGGCTCAATCCATTTGAGATCAGACCTCATGGCATTCAATTAATAATAATGCTTTAGATTTATTTAATGTATTTTCCCCTTAGGTAGCAAGCACTTTCAGGTATTTCATTTCATTTATTCTTCTTGTCACTTAAAATTTATCAAGCACTCACAATTTGCTCAACCCTATAGGAAATATTCACATACCAGAACACCAGAGTCTGTCTTCTAAGACCTTGTCTTCTTTTTTTTTTTAATTAAAACCCTTACTTTCTGTATTAAAATCAGTGCTGTGTATTGGTTCCAAGGCAGAAGAGTGGTAAGGGCTAGACAATGGGGGTTAAGTGACTTGCCCAGGGTCACACAGCTGGGAAGTGTCTGAAATCAGATTTGAACCCAGGACCTCCAGTCTCTAGACCACTGAGTTACCCAGATGCCAAAAACCTTACATTTTTAGCTAGACCTGACCAGTAGAGCACACATAGGATACATATGCAGAGCATACAGTAGGGAGTGACTGTGGGTGTTTGGGTTCTTGCTTCTCTCTTCTTCATGGTTTATAAAAGATACGAATAGGTTTGAACTGAGGACCATTATTAAGGGCAGAGATTTGAAAGATCTGAAAGTCCTCGGTGCCATGAAGAGTATCTGGGGAGACTCTGAACAGAGGTTTGAAAAGTTAGGAAGGAGAGGAGGAGGAGAAAGCTCGGCAGATGGAAGGTGGGAGAGTGTTCCATATGGGACAGAATGGCAGAAAGAAGATGGTCCTGGGTGGGGGACTGAGGTAGGCAGGACCAACCTCCTTAGCCAATATAAATTGAGTGGGCAGGAGAAAAGTAATCTAAGTAGAAAAAACTGGCACAGAGCCCTGAAACCCACTCTTAGGGAAATGAATCATGGAAAGGAGATTAACTTTTGAAGCAGTTTTTTCAACTGACTAATGAGACCAGTAGAAGATTATGATCACCTTATAATTGCAAAGTAATCAATACCTAAACTAAGGATTTGGCTCTAGAACTCAGGAGGGAAAGCGTATCTTGCGGAGATCTCTTAAGGTGTTATATCCCATGATTTTCCTCAATGTAGAGATGAATTTCTGAAAAATTAGATTGAGAGGCAGCATGGCATAGAAGAGGAGGAAGTACTAAAGTTGGAAGCAGGGACTGAGTTCCAATTCTGCCCCAGACACTTACTACCTAGGTGATCCTGGGCAAGTATCTCAACTTGAACCTCAGTTTCCTCATTCATAAAATAGGACTGATAATAGTCCCCATCTCCAAAAAAGAATTAAGTAAGGTAGCATTTGTAAACCATTTTACAAGCTACAAATTCAGCTAGCATTTGCCCCAAATCGTATAGTTAACTTGAAATTGGACAAGGTCGCTAAGATTCTGATTTTCACCTCTGCGCCCCTTCCACCAGGTTCCCAGATTGGGGTAGGGCTTGCCTAACTCTCCATCGTAGGTTAGTCATAAAGACTATAACAGTAAAACCAGCTGTTTGGCTTTTCTCCTGAAGAGCCTTCAAGGATTGTTTTCCTCGTTCCCAGAGGGCTAATGCTACTGCTCCTCTCCTCTGGGTGTCTGGGATATTTCTCCTCACTCTAGAGGTCACAGACAAGGCGAAGAGGCATTTTAGCAGAGCTGTTCCTAGGCAATCTCTCTTTATTCCCCTTGGTGCTTCCCCTCAATGTCCTCTGTTAAGAGGGGGGAAGCAAATTATTCTGCTTTCTGACTCGAGCCTATTTTTAGTGTGTTTTGGTCCCCCAGATCACTACCAGAATTCTATTCTGTAATCATGGCAGAGCGCTTTTCACCCACTTTTACTCAGAAGAAGAGATAGAGAGTCTTGATAGGATACAGAGGGTCTAGCAATGAGACTGGGGACTGAATATCAGTGATTTCTGTGAATAGTGAATCCAGTAAATTCCTCCAACTACATTTCTAAACCCACTTTAAAAAAAAATACAACTTCTATAGGAACTTAACA
The DNA here is from genome assembly GCF_027887165.1 of Monodelphis domestica. NCBI lineage: Eukaryota > Metazoa > Chordata > Mammalia > Didelphimorphia > Didelphidae > Monodelphis > Monodelphis domestica. The sequence goes on from NC_077234.1 coordinate 159,033,528, forward strand.
ACCATCAACAAAGAAGCATTTCATTTGTCAGAGAAATTGTGAACTGTGTTGACCCATAATTTGCTTTATAAAGATATAGATGGGGGGGGCAGCTAAGTGGCTCAGTAGATAGCCAGGTTTAGAAAGGGGAGGTCCTAGGTTCAAATTTGGCCTCAGAGATTTCTTAGCTGTGTGACTCTGAGCAAGTCACTTGACCCCAACTGTCAAACCCTTACCATTCTTCTGCCTTAGAACCTGTTCTTAGTATTGATTCTAAGATAGAAGATAATGGTTTAAAAAAATACAAACACATACACAGGATGTCCTAAAAGTCATTAAGCAGTCTTAATTTATTGTACTCTACCATGGTAGTAGCAAATTCACTTTTTCTGTATTTTGTTTACTAAATTTTTTAATTAATTACATTTTTTTTTCATTTCTATCACTACTCACTAATTCACTACCTAACTAGGTGGTACAGTAGATAGAGTTCTGGGATCAAATCTGACCTCAGACAAGTCACTTACACTCTGTTTCAGTTTCTTCCAATATAAAATAGAAATTAAAAATAATTCCTATTTTAAATTTAAATTTAAAAATAATCTCCCACAGTTATGTGGATCAAATGAGATAAGAATTATAAAATGCTGAACGTAATACCTGGCAAATAGTAAGCAATATAATATATATATATGTGTGTATGTGTGTTAGTGATGATGATGATGATGATGATGATGATGATGATTATCATCCCTTCCTTTTAAATAGAAACACTCCCTGGGGAAAAAAATACATATAGTCAAGCAAAACAAATGAGCCCCTTAGCCATGTCTGAAAAGGCTGCTCTAATTCTACAACTGTCTAACAAGTCTACTCTTGATAAACTTCAACCAGAAGTCATCACATTCCTACTCTAAAGAAAGCGGTAGACTGTGTTCTGACCCAGATTTTTGCAGTCAGTTGATAAACATTCATTAAACGCCTGCTATGTGCCTGGCACTGTGCTAAGAACAATGGGGTAGGGGAGCCAGAAGGTGGAATTTCTTCTTCAAGTTACTATTTTAAGGGTATCAAGAAACTTAATACTGGTTGGTCTCAAATAATTTCTAAGTGGAACATGATTAAACAGAGGCACTGAGGGCTATCATTGGTTGTATTTTCTCTGCAGTGCCACACTTTTCATTTCTAGCAGAATTAAAGAGATAGGGAACAGTCACTGCCTTCTGCTGGAGCTTGGGGTATTTGCATGGCTGTAACATGATTTTATCATCTTTGATACTGGAACTGCTTTGTTTACCGCTGGGGCAGCACAGCCCCATTGGAGTGGACAGCTCTGAGTTAGAATTACATAGAGATGATTAATTACTGGGGTATCACTTCCTCTAGCCACAGATGTTTTACTCTTTTCAGTTTTGTGGGGACCTCTCTCTAATCTCTTCTTCACGGGAAATCACTCCCCATCTTTCCTTCTCAACTTCTCCATACTTTCGCCTTCCCATTTCCCCCCATCACTACCCACACAGCTGTTGCCTCCCTCATGAAGTCCAGGCCATGACAAAAGAAAAAGGTGTTTTCATCTCACGGTTAATTTGCTGCAGTCTGGCTAAAAACAGAAAGCACTAGAGAAACACCAAGTATTTGAAGAAATGTCTATTTTCTGAGTTGACTTATCACTGTGACCTCTGAACCACTCCCAAGGTTTTCCAGTGCGACATAAACACTGGATGCTTAGGTTACATTGAATAGAAAATATAAACCCAGAGGGGTGGGGAGTTAGGGAAGGGAGGGGAAGTGGGTCTTTGTCCCTTTTTATTTTCTACTAATTCTTTTCTCTTCCTATTTTGGGTTTGGGTACTTTGTTGAGAAACTTTTAACGGGATCCTGGTAATAACAAATTATTGCATAAAGTTCCACATCCTTGTGTAATTATTGAGAGAGAAAAAGGAAAAAAACCTCCATAATTTCCCTCCTTCCAAGATCTGTGCTGGAATTTAAGCACAAAAAATATGTGTGTGTGTGTCTTTATTTTCAGGGACATCTTCCCAAAGAGAAATATAAACTCTTTTATTAAGGATGAATAAAAGTCTGTGCCAGGTTGTACAGTAAACTCATAGCCACATAGGGAAGAATTAAGTTTAAGGTAATTCAGCTATTCCAGGAAAAGAGCAAAGATTATACTTCAAAGGGGAGCTAAGTAAGGTATTGTGGGGAAAGCAACAGATTTGGAATCAGTTTACCTGGGTTTGAGGCTATGTGACCTTAGATAAATTGTTTAACCTCTCATAGACTCAGTTTCCTCATCTGCTAAGTAGAGATGACAGCATTCGCCCTCCAAGAATTATTATGAGACCCAAAGGAGGTAAGGTGTCAAACACTGGTAACCTTCAAGTAATCAGATGTTAGTCCAGTCACTACAGTAAAATTCATAGATTGTAGAGAAATGGATTGCCCTTGGCACTGTCCTCGCCAAGAGGCAGTCACCTTCCTCTGCCAGGGGATTGGAGACTGGCTTCTAAATAAGAGGAAAGACAGGAAAAGAGATACACCTGTAGGAATAGCAGTAGCTTATCCCAGCACTGCTTACATGGAATATAATTGAATACAATTCACATCTAGCACCTAGCATATGGCATCTAGCCAACAGTAAGAACTTCATAAATATTGCAGATTCATTTATTTCTTCCATGTGAATGTCTCAGTTAATAAGTACTGTGGATTGATTTATGTATCCTGTATGTATCTCAGTTTATATATCCTCTTCAGCATATTCAATCCAACAAAAGGATTCATCTCCTACTATATTCAGACACTAAGCTAAGTGCAAAGATAAGAAGATAAAAAATGGCAGAGTTGCTAACTTCAAGGAGTTTGTGGGTAGCCTGAAACATATTTAACGATCAGCCAGGTGGCACAGTGGGATAGAACACTGGGCTTAGAATCAGGAAGACCCATCTGCATGAGTCCAAATCCTGCCTTAGACATTTGCTAGATGTGTGACCCTGAGCAAGTCGCTGAAACTCTGTTTGCTTCTGTTTTCTCATCTATAAAATAAACTGGAAAAGGAAATGGCAAACTGCGCCATTTTCCTTACTAGGAAAACCCCAAATGGGATCATGAAGAGTTGGATACAACTGAAATGACTGAACAATAAGAGCATAGCAGATGTCAAATAGTGAAGTATGAAAGATTTGGGGGAAAGCAGGAATCTCTTTCCCCCCCAGGGGAATGGAAAGGATTCTCATGGAGAAGAAAGAACCCAATGGCAACCTTTACTTGTGCTTTGAAGGAAGAGAAGGATTTCAACAGGTGGAAGGAAATGTGGAAGGTGGAAGGCAGTGTTCTAGGCATTTGGGATGGAATATACAAATGCTCAATGACAGGGGCATGTCAGGATCGTGACTAGACCTCTACATTAAGAGGAACATAGTGAGCCTGGAGGAAAATAATATGAAATAAGGATGGAAAACATATCAGAACCAGATTAGGAGGGTCATGAATGCCTGACTAAAGAGCTTATGTTTTATCCTGAGTAAAACAGAGAATAACCAAAAGTTTGTGTAAAAGAACATGCTATGGTCAATGACGTTTTTTAGCAAAAGGAAAACATTCATGTATTATCATTGTTCACTGTGATCTATCTGAAATTCACTCCAGTACTGCTGGTACTACTACATAGCAGAATGCATAGAATACTAGACTTAGAAGAATAAAATAGAAAGTGAGAGGAGTATCAGGAAGATTTGCGTTCAAGTCCTGCATCAGACACTTACTAGCTATATGATCCTAGGTAAATTAAGTAATCTTTTTCAACCTCAATTTCCTCGTCAGTAAAATGGGGAGAATAACAACACCCACCTCACCAGATTATCATGGGGAACAAACATCATAGACAAATATCAAGTATTTGATGCAACATATGGACTATATAAAAATGTGGAAAGAATGTGGCATATATCTACATATATTGTATATAAGGCACTAGAGAGATGTTGTCTATTATTGTTAAACACTGAAGGAGTTCCAATGCCTTGGAATATAGAGGTTACCAAGAGGAAGGTGGATATGTTCAATCCTAATCTAAAGCTTTTTCTCAGTCTAGATGATATTTCTTCTAAGGAAAATGTGGCTTAATTCTTTAAGATTGTTTTTCATGATCATCTCCCTACCTCTGAAAATCTCAGATAGCAAAAGAAAAGGGGTGAGGGTGGTGAGTGAGGGATAGAAAAGTATTTTTCCCTTTAATAAATGTTCCCAACATGAATGGAGGAAAAAATAGCCCATTCAAAACTTAGGCTCTATTAAAATATTTGGCAAAACACTGAGTTCCTACAAACATTCTGAATGCAATGAATGTACATGAGCACACACAGCTTTCTCAGAACCCACAGTAGGCTGGGTCCCTCACAGCCCCTACCTAGAGGAAAATCTCCCCTAAGACTAGATTTGCAGTTCTCAATATTCTCCACAGCTGCCATTTGCTTAATCTGGGTGACATCCAATTCCTTTCTCAATAGAGAATCATGCATTTCATTTCCCTTCTCCGGCAGTGTTCCCAAATTACATAAACTAACATTTTCAATAGTAGAGAAATTTTTATCCTGCATGTAATCCACAGAGAGAAAAAGAATTCTGTGCTAGTTGATCTGAATTAATTAATGTGCAAAGTCAATGTCTTCAAAATAGAAATTGACATCTTACCAAAATGAAAAATTCTAACCACCAAGTCTAACTGGTATGAAATATGTAACGGGAAATTCTGATGTGTGTTAAACTTTACAAAAACTCTTTAATTATGGGCTATCTTTGGCTTTAAGATTATTTCTCATGATTATCTCCCTACCATTAAAAGTCCCTACTGGATGAAGAAATCACAGTATCAGAAATTTTGACCACAATAGTGTCATTTTTTTCAGCCTAGACTAGTGATTTCATTAGCACTTGGATCTCCTATTGAAGATACTCCTTTAATCAATGCAGATTGGCAACTCTAGTCTTAGAGAGTAGCTGGAAAGGTTAAGTGCTTTGCTCATGGACATGTAACCTGTATATATTAGCGATAGTCTCTAAAGGTAGCTCTTTCTGATTCTCCAAAAATATGACTTCTTAAACCTCTGAAAAAGGAGAAAGAGATTTGACTGGTGAGTATTTGACCAACATGGGCCTTTAAGACTACTGTTTTGTGACTTGTTAAAGTAGGTAAAAGAATTACATATGTCTAAGTTTAAATATTCTTGCCAAGAGCCTCTTCAACCATTCTATTTTCACAAGAAATAAAAATCCGTAAGAAGGATCTTCACACTGGGGCAAATCAGAAATAAGAGACTATTCAAAGCCAAAGCAATTTACTCTTGTGCCCAGTTCATCTGTATCCTCTTTACCAGTATTAATAATACCTTTGTATGAACAAAAAATCAATTTCCCCTTGCTTCTATTTCTGGATCCTCATATTTTTCTCTCATATAAAAATAAAAATACTACTTTACCAATATTTCTGTTCAGTAACAGCCTTGCCAATTATTTTCTATCAAAGGTGAATATCTTCTGAGAGACCTTAAGAACCTTCATTGGCTTCCTTCACTTCCCCTTTATTCTCAAGTCAAGTTCTTTTGTTGGTCCTTGTGGATATGTGTTCCTAAGGAATAGCAGGCAAAAGATCCTGGAGAAATCAGTACTTAACTCTATTCTTATGTTTCTACACTTGAAGAATAAATATCTCAAGGTCTATGTCCTACTGATGGTGAATTGATCACTGTATGGTGTTAGGAATTAGAAAGGGGATAAGTACTTTTCCAACATGGCTAAGCTTTGGAGAGATCAACAGAACAACTTTGGAGATCAAATCCTCATCTACTACAGGAATTTGTGTTTGGCCCTGTTTAACAGTGTTATGAGTGATTTGGTTTATAGTCATAAAGTACATGCTTCTCAAACTTTCAGATAACATGAAGATGGGACTTGAGGGTGAGGGTGGGGTGGGTACAGTTTACAGGTTGGATGACAGAACTGGTACACAGGGACATCTTAACAAAATAAAATATTCAACCAAACCTACCTAGAAGACATTTACTAGGGATAAAAGTAAAGTCTATAATCTAATGCCAATTTATTAGTTGGAGGAACTTGGGATGTTAAGCCTGGAGAAGAGAAAGTCTTGGATGGGGGAACAAGTCCCAGACAAGACTGCTCTCTTCAAGAACTTAACAGTGCCATCATGTGGAAGAGGGATTAAACTTGGCCTGCGAAAACAAAACTAACATCATTTAAAGGAAGTTATAAAAAGAAAATTTAGGCTTTATAGAGGGAAAATATTCCTGACATTAGAGCTATCCAAAAAAATGTACTACCCTGACAAGTAATAGTTTCCCCTTTACCCATCAGTCTTCAAGCAAAGTCTAGATCAAATAAGATAATATTTGTAAAACACTAAGCACAGTACCTGGCACATAGTAGGTGCTTAATAAACGCTTACTCCCTTCCTTCTTTATTAGCTATCACTTTGACTAGAGCTCCTCTGAGGACCCTTCCCATTGCAATTCTGTGAATTTTATGTTATAGAAACTAGAAATATTTAACTTGAAAAAAAGACTTGGGGACAACATGAGCATTGCCTTCAAATATATGAAGGATTGTCATTTTATACAATTCTTTTGCTAATTTGTTTTGGTTGGCTCTTAAAGGCAGCAAAGTAATGAAATTACAAGGAGACAGCTTTTTTCTCAAAAGAACTGGGAATTGTCCTAAAATGTTAGCTGTCCAAAAGAGGAATTGGCTGCCTTTGAAAGAATTGAGTTCTCTTTTCCTGGAGACTTGCAAGTAAAGACTGGATGATCACTTGTCAAGGATGTTGTATAAGTTCAACTAGGTGACCTCTATATGAGGTTCTGTCTAACTTACAATTCAACCTGGACCTTGATTACAGAAGTAGAAATCACTCTTGATCTTTCTCTGATTCCTAGCAAAATCTGACTCTTCTGCTAAAACTAAACAGGAATTAGCCACAAATCAAATAGTATCCAATATACAGTCTTCTATGTCCTATAATAGTGCCTGCCATACAGTAAAAAAAATAATAAATACTTTTCATTAATTGTTTTAATAAATCTAGATGGAAATCATAAAGAAAAATATTTGTTATCTCATTAAAAATTCACCTTGACTGATTTCTGTTGCTAAATTTAAAGCTTTGAGAAACCTTTTATATCTTGATATCCAGTCAGCTTCTTCTAATAATACAATTTAAAGCATCTTGGGTCATCCACACCATTCTTAGATTGGATTTTTACAAGAAGGTAATGAAGAATAGTAGTATTTTTCCAAATTATAAATAAAAATAGCATTTACTAGGGCTTTAAGGTTCACAAAGTATATCATCACAATCATGTGTAGTGCAAATATTACTGAATTTTTCAGATGGAGAAACTGAGACTCAGAAAGGTCATGTAAACAAGGTGAACTGGTAAATATTAAAACTCACATTTGAATTGATACCAAAGCAGTACTATCCCAAATATCTCTTTCAGTTCAATTATCAAACATCTATTAAGCACCTACTATGTGCAAGGGAGTGTTTTAGGTGCTGAGATTAACAGTATTTCCCTTCAAAGAGCTTCATCTACTGGGGTTCTACATCTAAGTAAGTGCAAGATAAATTGAGAAAGAAAAGAACCCCTGAAACTGATCAGATCAGGAAAGCTTTTTTATATGAGGAGGGCACCAGAACTAAGACTCAAAGAAAGCTAATCCTAAGGAGAGAGAGTAAATGAGAAATGATTTATTCAAAAGCTCTGAGATGGGAGGTAAAACATCTGATTCAGAAAATATCTATAGTAATATATTGTTTGGCCAGAACACAGAGTGCATGAAGAAAAGGAATGCAAGAGTAAAACAAGCCTGGAAAAATAGATAAGAGCCAGGTTGTAAAGGGTTTAAAAATACCAGACTGAAAAATGTATATTTTTGTCCTAGACTCAATAAGGATATACTGAAGATTTTGAGCATGGAAGTAATATGGTCAGATCCTAGGAATATTGAGAAAGGAGAGACTCTTGGAAGCAGACAAAACAGTTAATGAGCAATTGAAATAGTTAGGCAAGAGGTGATGAGGACCTGAACTAGAGAAGAGGCCTTGTTAGTAGAGAAATGTAAGAAATGTTATAATCATAAAATAAATAAAATCAGGTAGATTCACTATGGCAGGTGAAGGAAAGATAAAAGTCAAGGTTGTTTTTGTGTCTGTAACCTGGGTTTGTGGAAGAAGGGTAATATCATCACAACAAAAATTGGGAAATTTAGAGATAATTGCACTTAGGGAAATTGATGAATTCTCTTTTGGACATTTTGATCTAGAAATACACATTTGGAAACCATCCCTACAAATGTGACAGTTGAACTCAAAAAAGTCTTTGAAATGACTGAAAAAGAATAGAGAAAAGGTATAGGAAAGGGCCCAGGACAGAGTCTCAGATGACACACACACACACACATTTAGAGCACATGAATGATGACCTGAGTAGTGGTAATTACCAACGAAGAAGAGTGTATCCAGTAAGAAGTGATGCTCAACTGAGTCAAAAGTTGCAATAAGATCAAATAGAACAACGAATAAGAAAATGCCACTAGCCTGAAGAATTAATCGATTTTAATAACCTTGAAAAAAATATTTTTGTAGAGTGGAAGGGTTGGAGACAAGCTTACAAAGTGTCAAAAAAAGTAATTGGAGGGTAAGGAAAGAGGCAAAGAAGTATAGATGACTTTTTATAAGGGTCTTCTATGAAAGAAAGAACTATGAGATGATAGATTAAGGAGATGATAGGGTCAAATGATTATTTTAAGGCTCAGAATACTTGGTGTATTTGTAGATGGGAAGAAAAGTGGAAAACCAATGGCTAAAAAAAATTGAAAATGAAAGAATGATCAAGGACTCAAAGTCCTGGCAAATACAGAAGTGAATAGGGTTAAGAATAAAGGAAAAGGGGTCGGTCTTGGCAAAGATAAAGGCCACCTCTTTCCAAAAGAGAAGAAAATGAGGAATTGAGGTATGAGTTAAGACAGTAGAAGGAGTTCACAGCAGCTAACTTGTATTTTCTTAGTAAAAAAGACAGTGAAGTCCTAGGAAAAGAAAAGAGAAAAGGTGGTGTAGGAGACCCAAGGAACAAAAAGAAGGTTTAAGAAAATTCCCCTAAGTGACAACAGATCAATCAGGGAAAACAAGAGGATTGCCCTGCCAGTGAGGATCTGGTTGAGATTAGACATTTGTGTGGCCACAGTGGATTTAGTTGTATGATTTTCTCTATCCTTGTTCAGTAGTATGTGAATAGGATTTATTGGGCCATTAGAAGGTGACTATTGGGAGTAAAAAGGCTTCTGATTTGGTAAGATATGAGAAGCAATAGGACAAGGGGGCAAGAGGTTCAATTTTGGAGGACCAAATATGGTTGAAATGAAATATCTAGTCAGAGATACTGAGGAAAAAACAAGGGTGATAAACTGGGGAAATGAAGGAATAGAATTACTGGATGGTCCTCTAAGGACCATAAAAAGTGTTTAAAAGGATTAAGACAAATTTAATTGGAAGGAGAGGAGATTATATGAGAGAGGATCATGGATTTCAGAATTCAAGATCAAGAAGATAGAATAGTAGTGGGAAATAGGGAGGGGTTTTTTAAGACCAATAGTGTAGATATATGAGGTAAAGTAAATATGGAATTCAAAAGAGGTTAATAAACAGAAAGATATTGCTGTATATAATATAGTCCTCAAGTTCAAGGCAGGAACTGAGGTGAAGAGGAAGACTGTGAGCATCAGACTCTGTGAGGAAGAAGTAACCTAAAGGCCATTAGATTACTGTAACAAGGATTTGGCCAGGATGTACTATAGATATGTGTAAAGATAGATATAGATATAGATACACACACACATATATATATAATATATAGCTATATACAAATCTATCTTGTATATGGATAGATACATCTATATATCTATATCTTGTATCTATATATGTCTTATATGAACATAGAGATATATTTAGATGTATCTATATCTTCTTTGTTCATAGATGTTAGTAGATATTTGTCTACAGCTTATATGTATAGAATTCATGTATAGAATATTCATCATTGTATATTACATATATATAATAATATATATTACATATATAGAATATGTATAGAATTTTATTTGAGCTTCTCGTTTATGTAAATGAGAGAGAATTTCTGAAGGAAAGCACTACATGTGACATGTAATATGATCTAACAAATAGTTACTGCCTGATGGAATAACAATGTGGCTTTCCCATAAAAAGATACTCTGTACGGACTGTCAAATCAGGCTGATGGCTTGTGAGCGACTTGAATTTCGCAGTTGTGCCTTTGTTCTCTATCCCTACCACATACAGGGTTAAGTCTAATCCCATGTGGTTATTGTGTGCTATAACTGGCCTGAAGTCCTAGAATGTCAGTGAGATATATTAAGAGCAACAGCTTGTGGTGAATAAGGTGGCCGAATATGAGACTGAGTCTTTAGAAAAGATGGCACCTTGGACATCAACACTGAACAGCTCTTTCCAATCTGTCCAGAAGGGTATGACCCAAACTGCTGAACAAAAGAGCCCAGTCCTGAGTGTGTGGTGACTGCAGGCAGTGTATTAAACATTGAGCTATGCTGTGCACAAGATAGTCCTTACCCTCAAGAAGTTTAGACTCTTCTAGAATTACCTAAAACCTTGAGTTTTTCCTCAGAAAAGAGGCTATCAAGACAAATTGAAAAAAGCACATTCAGAGCAGTTATTGTCAAATTTGTCGATTAGTTCGTGGCTCTCTTCTGCATGAAACAGTGTTCTCAGGTACTAAGCAATTAGTGTCTCAGGGCCATTGGACATTTCATGACTGAGCTCAGATGCAGCCCCACACAATGAAGCAGTCGTATCAGAAGCAGCCGTTTCTCTTCATCATGATGTATTGGCCCAGGCTCCCCAGCTCAGAAGGCAATAGGTATTGAATATAAATGCAGGAGGAGTTCAGAGACAGTATTAATCAGAGTGAATTGAAATTTGCTTTGAGCCTTAAAGACAAGGTAGCATTTCAGGAGGCATAAATGAGTGAGGAAGACACAGAAGCAGCATAACTGGAGGGTGAAATGAGGAGCCTGGATTTAAATCCTTTTATTGCTGTTGTTTAGTTGTTTCAGTTGTATCCAACTCTTTCTGATGCCATTTGGAGTTTTCTTGGAAAAAGTAGTGGAGTGGTTTGATACTTCCTTCTCCAGACTGATTTACAAATGAGGAAACAGAAGTAAACAGGGTTTAAGTGACTTGCCCAGGGTCACACAGCTACTAAGTGTCTGAGGCTGGATTTGAACTCAAGAAAATTAGTCTTCCTGACTCCAGGTCCAATGCTTTATAAATCCTAGCTATCTTTAACATTTACTAGCCATATGGCCATGGGTGAATCACTTACCTTTTTTGAGTTTCAGTTTCCTGACCTATAAAAGAGGGATAGTCATATCTGAAACAGACACCTCATAGGGTTGTTGTGGAAAAAACAAAATGCTGTATATAAAGTGACTTGGAACCCTGAAAGAATGGTAGAAATGTCAGTTGGGATTAACATAGTTGATCTAGAGCTTAAGACCAAAGAGCAGTAAGGGCTAGGCAAGGGGGTTAAGTGACTTGCCCAGGGTCACACAGCTAGGAAGTGTTTGAGGCCAAATTTTAATTTAGGACCTCCCATCTCTGGGCCTGGCTCTCAATCCAGTGAGCCACCTAGCTAAGCCCCCAACCCCTTCAGTTTACAGATGAGTACATTATTGCAGGTGGATGGAATATAACTAGCCCTCCATGCTAGCCCACAAGCTCCACCTTAGTCAAGCAGAACTGGACTAGTCTTGTTCAATTTCTTTAACATTTTATTTTAAATCTTTCTAAGTATGATTTCCCTGGTGCTCTTCAACTTTATCTCTCTATTCCATACTTAGCTATGAAGCTACTACTTATAGGTGATTAATTCCTCTCAATAAAAGTATGTGGAAGCCAAAAAGTAGTACATACATGCCAACTTCACCCTGGAAATTCATTTCACCTATGGACTTTTCACACCAGAAGTTGTCTTTCAGTCATTCGGTCACATCTGACTCTTGAGGACTTCATTTAGTGTTTTCTTGGCAAAAATACTAAAGTGGTTTGCCATTTCCTCCTCCAGATCATTTTAAAGATGAGGAAACTGAGGTAAACAAGTTAAATACTAAGCCAACAGTCACACAGTTGGTAATTATCTGAGGTCAGGTCTTCCTGACTCCACCAATGCCCACAACTTTTTCCTTTGATTACCTGGTTCCTCCCAGAACCTGTTTTGAGAAGGATGCTCAGACCAACTATATCTCCTTTCTTCTCCAAGCCACATTCCTGATTCTTTAGACCTTCTACACCACAGTGGTATTGCCCATTCCCTATTCTTCCTGCCCCCTCTGGCCTTTTGACATCTTTTTATGTGTTGCCTTCCCGCATTTGAATGTAAACTCTTGGAGGGCAGGAGCTAACTTATTGTTTGTATTTCTATTCCCCTGGGATCAGTGCCTGGTCTAGAGTAAACATTCAATAAAAGCATCTTGATTTGATATGATCAAAACAGAACTCTAATGAACTCTGTCAAGAACAACTGGAAATAAATGGAATGCAGTGTTATTCCAAATGCCATATCTAAGTTTTCAAGAGTGAGAAGACAATAATGATCAAAGAACCCTACAGTTCACAGTATATATCTAAGCAAACAGAACTCATCGTTTTCTTTTGCAAGCTTGTTCTAGAAATGAAATATGGGGAAGCCTGCCAAATTATTTGTAACAATCTCATTATCCTTATGTATTTAATCTTTGTCAATTAATTTTCCCTGGTGTCTGCTCTTCTCAGCTGGCACAGGATACCACAGAGTTACATACTCCACCTTCACAGTGGGACTAGAATTTGGTGACTTCAAAACTTAAATGGACAGTCGGTCATGGACAGAAAAGATTCAATTTGCTAGAGGATTACAAGAAGTGCGCTATTATACCAGAAGTCACATGATGAGGCTTTGGTTTTGTTTGGGTTTTGTTATTCAATTAAATTCCTGTAAGTATTTTACAAACAATCTGTTTGACCATTTAGACTGAATTGACAGGGTCCCACTTGTGGTGGTGTGAGTTTCATGTCAGGAAAATTCAAGAGAAGTAACAGATGTGAGAATTCCTAACTTCAAGAAATGTGGTTTTCTCCGTCGATGTTGTGAATCACGAGAGGGGGTTAACATTTTCTTTTTCTCGTATGTTTATATGAAGTCTCTGGGAATCATTACAAGGATACTAAATAGGACAAAATTTTCCCATTGCAAATCGCCGAGGGATTTGGGGATGAAATTGGTCTGTGCACCAAAAATGTAAAAAAGATTGTAAGCTTGACATGTGCTTCATGAATTAATGTATGTATAGTTGACTCTTACAAATCATCTGCACAAGATGTTTTAAAAGCCTGGGTAGGAAACTGGCTCTCAATAATACTCGTCTTCTCCTAATTTCTTCTTAAAGTCTTCTTTCTTTATAATTTTGAAGTCTTTGGGGGTAATTGTAGTTTCTTTATTCATTCTCTCTCGTTCTAAGTTTTGCATTAGATGCAGTCAGGGCCATAAATCTCACTTAAGGCCAAAGCTGTGCATCATCTTGTTGTCAGCATTCAAGTACACTGTTCTGCATTTATGGGCTCTTCGATCTAATCCCAGCATTCTTTGTCATAAAAAAAGAAAAGGGAGAAGAAACTGTATCCAGAGATTATTGTCTTGCTTCACCAAGGATGAACTCAAACTGCAGACTTCATTAAGGGTCTCGTGTCCTCTGAATATAGCCCAATGGAGCAGGCTTTGGCAAGCCTGTTCAATACTCTAGAGAAGCAGGTAGCTGAGACATGCAATAGCAAGGTGCAACCACAACCCACACAAAAACTCTTGCCTTGTGCCTTTAAAATCCTGGCATAACCACAGAGAGGGAGCAAGAAAGTGGAAGTGAAAAGCAAGGCAAAGGAAGCAGACAAAGGAAATAGTCAAAGAAAGAGGGGGAAAGATATGAGAAGACCTCCTTAAGCTTATGCCCAGTTTGCGGAGTGAAGATGATTCTCTTACAGCATTTACACAAAAGAAAGTCTTCTGTCTGGGCTCTGTGACCCTTCCTACACCATCTTTACAGACATTTTGAGTGATTCATTTAAAAGGAAATGTGAATGAGAATCTTTTTTAAATTCCTCTGTGTTGGTTTTAATCATCCTGGCAGAAATGTTATCACCTCAGACCTCAGAGCTGTCACCCTGGAAGCCCTTGGGGGAAAAAGGCGCCTAGGGTGAAGGCTGTGGGTCATGAACTAAAAAGAAAATTATTAGTGTTGTTATTATTACTATTACTCTTATCATTAAAATTAAATGCTCATCAAAAGCAGCATGGCACAGTGGCTAGAGAACTGATCTGAAGCTTCAATTGATTCACTTAGCCTCAATTACCTAATCTGTAAAATGGGGAATAAAAAGTGCCACCTACATTCTTGTGAGAGTGATGGTATTGGAAAATAAGGCAGCCATATAAGGACAGATGAAAAGATTTGCATCTCCAGGACAGAAAGTGAGGTTCAAAGCTTATATAATCATGAAGGATCATAGAGACAGAGCTGGGTAGGACCTTGGAGAACACCTAGTCCAACTCCCTCATTTTGTAAGATAAGGAAACAATATGAATAGAACTGAAGTGACTTACCAGTGCCACACAGGTTATGAGTAGCAGAGCTGGGATTCTAACTCAGGACCTCTACCTCCAAATACCATACTCTTTCTACTATACTACACTGCTTTCTCTAAAGAACCTAACTATATTCAAGAAGGATAGACTCACCCATCCCCATAGCAAGAACTATTGTCATCCCTTAACGTTAAAAGGAAACAAATAAGAAGAAATACTTTACATAATAGGGGCCAAAGTTTTCAAATATATTACTTGTCAAGTAGTGGTATAGTCACCAGTATAAAAATAGAGGTGACAAGAGAAAAAAATCAATTGATAGATGATAGAAACAAAATTAAAAGAAACTGATTTGCAGGATAAAGTCAGGAAGAGATCTCTAAAGAATTGACCTGGGGAAGAGGCAGCTTGGTGACTCAGTGGACTGAGAGCCAGGCCTACAGACCAGAGGTCCTAGGTTCAAATTTGGCTTCAGACACTTCCTAGCTGTGTGACCCTGGGCAAGTCACTTGACCCCCATTGCCCAGCCCTTACCACTCTTCTGAATATTGATTCTAAGATGGAAGGTAAGAGTTTAAAAAAAAAGAGAGAATTGACATTAGGGGAAAGCCTTCACACAAACCGTCATTGTTTACTATTATTTGAGACAATAATACTAAGCTATGTGGATCATGTATATGAACAACAATCTGTTCTTAGTAATGTTTATGTCCTCAAATAGTTGTGTCAAATAAATAGCTTAGAGCATCTGATCTTTTCTCTGTTTGAATTCTTTGAAAGGAAATCACTCCACACAAGTTATTGGACTCCTTATTGCCATAAATTTTGGAACCAAACCCATTCATCTCACCCAATGATTTTTCAAGAAACACTGCCAAAATCAGCACCATCTTCCATATTCTTCTTGGACATTGTGTTTATCTCTTTTCCCCTTACCTTGTTAATTATTGCAATTATTGTTCTAATATTGATATTATTACTATTTTTTCTTCCTCTTTTCCTTTCTCCTTCTTATCTCCTCTCCATTTTTCCTCTCTTTAGTCTCCCTATATAGTCCTTCTGCCCTCTCCATTTCTCTTCCTCTCTGATCATCTTAATTATACTCTCTTCTGACTCTTTTTTCCTCTTTCCTTTAGAATGAAAAAAAAAGAGATTTGGAAAGAGATTTATAACTATTAGTTGAGGGAGATGTGTCATTAGGTAATATATTCTTTGAGTTAGAGACTCATTTTTTGGTTTCCAAAATTCCCAGTTAGGTATTTGCTGGTAAATGCTAAACATAATTTTAAAGTAAATTAAAATGGACATAATGTGCACGGAATCTCTTTATTTCATGTTGCTGGTATACCTCTTGGAAAACATGGAGAAGATTATCTCTTAGCTGTTTTCCTTCCAGTTCTGCTGAAATTTCCTAATCCCAAAGGAAGAGACTAAGCTGATCTTTTTCCCTCAGAGTTATATGAGTGCCTTCACATATTCATATATACATGTTGAAATATGAACTTAGCAGGGTGCAAACATGCTGAAAAATATGCTGATTTCCAGATGTTTTTTGTCTTCTCTTGTACACTGATTGCCCCCAAAGACTATCCTGGGTTGGTGGATGCCAGTGATTACTCATATTTCTTTTCTGTGATCAAGGAAATAATTTAAAGCTTCACAGTCTTTCTCATGAGCCTATGTCTGGGTCTTGTCTAGGTCATATATTACTACTCTATATGAAAATTTCAGTGTCTTTCTGGATTGGGCTGTAAAATATCTGCACATTGATGCAGGTTTTTTTTATTTGTTGGCCTTCCCAAGATGGAAAACCTATCAGAAATATGAATGAAGAGTTGAAGTTTATATAGTGCCCTTCCATGAAGGAAAGGTCATCTAAGTTCTCCTTACTGTGTTAAGAAAATAAGAAAAAGAAGCAGAAGAAATACGAACTTGTTTCTGAAATTTGGAAGGGTTCAAAAGCTATGGGTTTAATTTTTCCAGAGATTGTAAAACATATTGGAAATTAACATAATCACTATATTTTAAAACCTACTTTAAAGTAGCTTTTTTTAAAAAAAAACACACCCTTGGAATCCATATTCTTGGGGCTATATTCAGTTAGGTTCTCTAACTGTTAGATCAGAGCTCTAGCTTGTAAAACCTCAAGGACAGTAGTCCTTCAAATGTTTATAGAAGGGGGAAAAGTCTATATCCCAAGAACAGTGAGAATATGCATCATTATGCTTAGACACACTGTTTCCCTAATCTCCCAGTACCTATTTGAGGTCAAGGCTAAAATGGAACCATTTTTCCAGATAGCCTATATTCCTGATTTCTTGAAATGACATGTTTAATCCACAGTTTCTAAAGAAAAATCACGAAATAGGAAATTTCTTCAGCATGACAATTCCCATGATGTAACTGCATCCTGGAAGAAAACGCCAGAAAACTGAACTATAAGAACCTACATTAAGTATACTGGTAGGGTGCTCGATTTGGAGAACTGGATGACTTGGTTTCATATCCTACCTCAGATACTTATCAAGTCCAGAAGCCTGGCAAAATCACCCAAGTTCTCTAAGCCTTGGTTTCCTAAACTGTAAAATGGGGGAAAAAATACTTGTAATATTTACCATAGAGAGATGTGAAGTTCAAATGAAATAATTAATACAAAGCATCTTGCAAACTTTACGGTGCCATATAAATGTCAGCTATTAGTAGCATCATCATCAATAATAATAATAATAGAAAAGTAGTGTTTGTATAATTTGGGGAGTTTCACTGTGACATCTCAACTGACTAGTTTTAAATGTAATTTTCATTGTACTTTACATTCTTTAGATGCGTAATGGCTCAAAAATATTTATTTGAATGACCCAGGCAATGTATAGTTGACATTAAGGTCTTCCTAAAGCAGTAGCTACTCAGAGTAATAGTTTTGTAGATTTAAAGCAAACTGTGATTCTGTGCTCCTCTCAGACTGGTGAATTGTCTCTGGCTATAACTACCTCCTGTCAGGTCAGGGGCACACCCCCCCAGAGCAGCCAGCATAAAGCAAGAAAGAGGAGCAAACAACCTCTGCCCTAGATCAGAGTTCACTCTCCCTCCTCTGCTTTAGTGATGCTTTTGCTGATCCTTTGGCTTTCCAAATTTTAAGTCCTACTTCCCTCCACCAGGAGTCCTTATTTTCACTTTCCTACCTTAGTTTTTACTTCTTGGACTCAAAACAACTACCTGCCTAAACCTCTGTAATATTTACCAGATGCTTCTGCTTAGCCAGGGGCCTTGTTTTCAGCTCTTTCTGGATAATTCTACCATTTCAGCTGCTAGCTTGACATGGGGGAATCAAAGTTTTTTCCTAATAAATGGATTTAGTGGGACATAAATATTGGCAAGTTAGCCTAAGATTTGACTTTGAAGCTTCAAGGGACAGCAATGATCTTATCAATATGGGCATTTCATATACCAAATAGGGTCAAAAGCTATTCAAGACTTTTATTTTATCCTGTGCAATTTTTTCCCTATATCTTCCTTATACCAGCTAACCAGTGTATTAGAGGCCTTTTCTAGGTTATAATATTTTTAAGATTCTAGTGGGACACTCAGGCCAAGGATGAGTCTCTAAAAGTAGAAAAAAGTGCTAGTGCCATAGAATTCCATATTAAAATAGTCATAGAAAAAAAGATTCCAGTATCTCCCCTTTTCCCCTTTATTCACAAATGAGGAAAAAGCCCACAAAAATGAAAAGTTTCACCAAAAATTCATAAATGTAATTCATGTCTTCAAATTACATTCCTTCCAAAAAAAGAGGAAATTTTCATTTAAAAGCTTTTATACAGGAGGAAGGTAGGTGACTCAGTGGATTGAGAGCCAGACCTAGAGACAGAAGGTCCTGGCGTCAAATCTGGCCTCAGACACTTCCTTGCTGTGTGACCCTGGGCAAGTCACTTAATTCTTGTTGTCTGGTCCTTATCACTGTTCTGTCTTGGAACTGATTTTCAAGCAGAAATTAAGAGTTTAAAAAAATAGCTTTTCTACAGAGCATCCCAAAAGTCTGAGTATAATTTTAATCTACTAGAGTTTGAACCTGAGGAATGGCTGTAATTTAAAATTCACTTTTTGCTCCCTCCTCCTTTGTTTGCTTCTTCTATTTCAGTAGGGTTGGCATCGTTTTAGCAACTTGTCATACCCAATGGATGGATGTTCTTTGAGGACAGGAAATATTTCATTTTTGTCTTTCATAGCCTGGCACAGTGTCTGACACATAGTAGGAACTTAATCCATGCTGTTGACAGATTCTTTTCTCTCCCACCAATCATACTATTCAGTTAATTTCAGCAAATGTTTTCCTTTTTAAAACCTAGGAGCATGGGGAGTAACCCTTATGCTCTTTGTGATAAGAGAGATGAGCGAATTGGTGGCATAATGGATACCGTCATACCTGGAGTCAGGAAGACTCTCCCTGAGTTCAAATCTGGCCTCAAATACTTACTAGCTATGAGACCCTGAGAAAGTCATTTAACTCCATTTGCCTCCCCTATAAAAGGGGCTAGAGAAGGAAATTGCAAAATGGTAAAAAAAAAAAGGTAAAAGATAAACTCTATTTATTTTGCTAAGTATTTTTGTATAATTGCTAAGAAAGCTCCAAATGAGTTCATGAAGAGTCAGACACAACTGAACAACAAGAGGAAGAGCTAACTGACTAAAGAAACTGTAATTGAAACAGTCTTATGTGAAGGGAAATGTCTTCTACTGGTTCCCCTGGCCAGACCCTCTTTAAATTTCTTTTGTTCTTGTTCAGTTGCTTCCATAGTTCATAGTCATGTCCAATGTTTTGTTACTACATTTGAAGTTTTCTTGGCAAAGATACTGAAGTAGTTTCCCATTTCCTTCTTCAGATCATTTTACAGATGAGGAAACTGAGGCAAACTGGGGTAGGTGACATGCCATGGGGCACACAGGGAGAAAATGTCAGAGGTCGGATTTGAAATCATGAAGATGAGTCATCCTCACTCCAAGCCCTCTCTCTAACCACCATGCCACCTGGCTGCCCTTCCCTTGCCAACTCATGAAAAATTGTGTTTCTATGTTGAGCTTAAAGCTGAATGAGAATCTAGGTTATATTGAGAGGCTACTCCTGTGCCGGAGATATTCTGCCCTGAATCTTCAACGTATTTATCCTGTCTTTTCATCGTCTCTCACTAGAGAGCCTTGTGTTTAAAAGGAAAATGTTTGCTGAAGTTAATGGAAGGGTATTACTAATAGGGAAAAGACTCCATCAACAGCACATATTAAGTACCTACTATGTGTCAGACACTCTGCTGGGCTATAAAGACACAGAGACAAAAATAAAACATTTCCTGTCCCCAAAAACACGCATTCTATTGGGTATGAGAAGTGCCAATACCATGTTAGCTCTACTGAAACGTTCACCTGTAAGAAGAACACGGAGGAGAAAGGAACACAACTGTCAGCTCTTTATGTATGTGCCATTGACCTGCATCCCATCTAGTTTGGATGAATGGTGTTCTAAAGACACAGCATGAGAGAACCACATTTTAGGCATTTCCCTTTTTAACACCGGCCATAAGACATGTGTGTGGACCACGTAACTTACCTCCTCGACTTCTCACCTGGGCCCTGTAAGTAATTATTCTGGTCTACAGCACCAAGAAGTTTACCACCGAGGAAAGAAATGGTGGACTATATGAATGTTTCAGTGGCCCTGATGTCCTCTTGGCACTCAGAGATCAGAAATGCATCTGAACCCTTCAAAAGGGAGCAGTGGTTATTCTGTGTATGGTTAAGCGAGGAGGAATAAAACATGAAATGGGGAAAGAGACTAGAAAGGAAACTGACTTGAGTCTTCTGATTCTGGAGAAGATCGATGGAAACCAGAAGCTTCAGATCTTGAGAGTCTAGTCAGCCAGAATACAACAAACCAAAGTTCTCTAGATTGGGGCTCCTTTCTCCTTGGAGGAGGGACAGAAGCCAGCAACAGAGAGAGAGAAATCACAGAGGCAAAAAGCTGGCCAGACAAATGATGGCACGGAGGGGAGTGAAAAAGGAATGCCAGGAAGCCCAATTCTCATTTTTTTTATTGACTAGTCTGAAGCTATCAGGGAATTGTTTTAAAATATGATGCATTCACAAGCTTGCTGCTGGGAGAGAAGAGAGCAAGAGAATTTTATTATTATTATTTTACATATTTTACACCTCTAGGATGGAGCCTCTTAAATTAGATCGAGGGTTCCTGCTTTAATGCCAATTGATCTATGCCCCTCTGGGAAATATTTTTCCTCAAGGCGTAGGATCATGGCATCTCTTTAATTCTAAGTAATGAAAACACTCCCGATTTTCTTTTCTTTGCTATGTCATAATCAGGCAATTTATGCTCATATTGCAAATGATCAGTCTGAGCTTTGGCTTCACATTCATCTCCAAAAATATAGTAGCAACTCTCTCAGGCCGCTATGGAATCGAGATTTATGATGAGTTTACCACTGACAGCTCCTACAGGGGGCATCGTGTACTTCCCATATTTCAAAAAGCATTTTGGTAAACCACTTTATTTTTACGTCTCACACAGGATATCAGGAGCATAACATGCTCCTTTTCAATGTATTTTCATTGGAAGAGTGTAACTCACCTGAGAATGAGCCCTAGGTATCCCGCCACTCATCCTGACCTCAGTGCTGCTTTAATCTAGTGTGATTATCCGAACTGCAGAAGTCCAGATTCATCTTTCTGGAGCCCAGGATAACTCCCATTCCCCTGGACTCTTGGGAAAATGGGCTTTTTTCAAGGCTTTCACTTTTAGCGATTCTAATTGTGAATCTAATTCTAAGATCTAGTGATCTTAGAGATCTCATGATTCTTGAGCAACAATAGGGGGAGTGGTTTGATTTTAAATGCCCCGAATGATCAAAATGGCATGGAATTACCAGGAAGACCTGATCTGAACAGAATAGGCACAGTGGTTTCTAGCTCTCTCCAACTAGTCTGCACTAGAGAGAGTTTCAGGTATAATGGAATCCTGACTTAATTCCCTGGAACATACTTTTCTTTTTTGGGGGCGGGGGGAAGAAAGTAGTCTGAACTGTTCTTTCATCAGAGAGGGGGACCTACTAATATAAAACTCCCTCCACTAAGTATAGCATATTGTTTTAGCAAGGTTAAATTTGAACCTAGATCATCCTGTCTCCAATTGAGCCATCTATCTATGATACCACTGGCGTCTCCTGGGTGGAGTTGGGAATATAATCCTAGTGGTATCCAAAACTGCCAGGAAATTTATGGTACAAATAGTAACACTCGCTGTCCATTTTCAGGCAAGCTAGGCTAATCTATCCATGGCAAAATAATTTGTTGGCAGCAAATAGATGTGCAATAAACACTTTTTAATAAAATAGACCAGATCAAGCTTTCTATTAAGTCATTAAATGATGTCATTAGCTATACTCGCCTATAGATGACTACATAAAGTTATAAATACACACACACACACACGTATATACATACATACTCCAAAAATTAAAAGAGAACTAGAAATGCAAGTCAAAATAGAACATTTTACTCTCAAATCAAAATTGAGAGATCTAAATTAACCCATTTCTGATAAAAAGCAAGATCTTACAATGATATTTACCTTACTTCAGAAAAGGATATCATGCAGCATGTGTATATGTAGTCAAAGAATGAGTCTGTGTAAAAAGAAGATATTATTTTTATGGTCACTGTACTTAAAATGAACTGTGGTATAATTTTTTTCTCTTACATGGTATCAGTTATCAAAATTAATAGTTTAACGACCTGAGGGAAAGGAAGACTCCAGACTCTTTGTTTGTATCCATGCTGTAAAATGAGTGAAGGATCACCAAGTATGTAAATATTTAGGGCACCAGAACATTATATATATATATATATATATATATATATATATATATATATATATATATATAAACTTTTTAAAGTGTCCCTTGCCATAGTATCTAAGTACTCTTTAAATGGTTGTGAATCATCTCATTTTATATATATATGTATATATATATACATATATGTATGTATATAAAACTTTCAAATAAATGGAGAAAATACAACTTCGGTTTCTCTTCTACTAACAGGTGTTTTAATCTTAATTCCCTATTATGTAGTATTCAATTATGGAATATTTTTTAAAAGATAGGGTAGTATAATAAACAAAGAGCCAGGGTTAGAGTTAGGAATTCACGGGTTCAAGTCTTAACTTTGAAACATAAGCTTTGTGACCACGGGCCATTTAACCCCTCAGTGTCTCCAGACAATTCCCTAAGATTTTAAGTTACACATGAGGAATGGGAATTCCACATGCAAATAAATTTGGAGGTGGGTAAGGGGCAGAGGGAAATGAGAAAGAAGGGAGAAGAAGAAGGAAAGGGAGAGAGAGAAAACATGCTTTATTTTTTAATGTATTTGTATAGTAGTTATTATTGATCTGTGGTTCCAATTATAACCTAGCCATTTGACATTTCTCCGTTGCCTATCTTCTTAATGTTCAAAAGAATCAACTAGTTTTGGTGTATTACTAAAAGGAATAAATATATACCCTAAGACTATTAATTTCTGGTTGTCTTCCACCTTAAAAAAGTAGCTCATCAAAAGTTTTGAAATGGCATCTTTCACCATTTTACATTTATTTTGAAATAATTTAGTTGTTGGGACATGATTACAATATTATGTGATTGGGGAGAGGGCACCAACTCATATAACTTATCATATTGCTAATAGAAATAGATTTATACTCCATGAGATTGTGGATCTAAAGCATATTGTCAACCATAACAACTCATATGAGTGTCAGTTATCATTGTAATTGTATTATAAAATTAACACAAATAGGTATATATGAAGTCACTCAGAAAGTTAACACTCAATACAGAAATTAATAGCAAATGACTGTCACCTAAGCTACTTTGTTTATTTCAAAAGAATTCTGGTGACACAACAAATCAAGAATGAATAATCTAAATGGTTTATGCCAGAATTGATTTTGCAGATGAAAAGGGGGTGTTTGCTCATTATTTTATATAATTCATGAAGAAAGGGAAAAATAACTGGTATCTTTTTCTTTCTAAAAAGTCCTTGCTTCTTCGCTTTGGATTATTTGCTACTGTTCTTCTTTGTCCCCCGTGTTCCCACTCCCTCATTTTTCCTGAATCTTCCTCATGAGATGGAGTACTCGAGTTTCCTTTTGGTCCTCCTTCATTCTTTTTTCTCTCTTGAGCTCTTAGAGCATCCATTCTCCTGTTTTCCCTGTCTCATTCTCAGTACGGTGCCTTTCTCTGCTACAGGCACACTTTTTCTTCTTGTTATTGTTATTTTTGCCCAACACTCTGACAGTAGTGATTTGTCAGATTTCATAATTCATGGGTGGGCAATGTCACCCTGAGATATGAGATTTTTGTAAAATTAAATTTGAAAACATATCATCTGAAAATCTCATGTTCTGCTGGAACTGATTAAAAGGGGAAAGACACCAAATAAAGTAACACAAACGTGAGACTTGTCATTTTCACCAGATTGCATTTTCCCCATACAGCAGTGGTGTGTCTATCATTCTGGAACCCATCCACTTATAGGGCATTCCAAGTTAAGGTCATCTAGGTGGTTATTGATTCCCCAGCTCTGGCATCACTCATAAGGATTTACAATATTTAACCCACCATGAGGAACCAGGAACTATAAATGGCTCCTCTTTTACTAGGATAGCCTGCCGTTTTCTAACAATGACACCAGATGTGTGGTCTCCTTCACAGCTGTCTCTAATGAAAGACTGTAACCTCTGAGTGTACACAGAAGGAACTCAGCTCCATGTAGCTGATCATCCATTTAGCAGCACGTCAATACAAGGTTATACAATTTACTGACTCGCATCATCAAGACACAGAGAGATATTAAGGCTGAATTAGTGGATTCACGCTGCCCCTTTTATATGAGTGCCTCTTCCCAGTAAAAACCAAAATACAATTCATCACTCTGAAACTTGGAGAGGAATATCACAGAAGAATCAGGGAATGGAGCCCAGAAGCCAGTGTCTAACGGGCTCTTCTCACCTTTACTCCTGTGCCACTGGCCCAGTTGCTGACACCATTTCTAGTATAGCACTGTTTTCACAGAAGACTCCTTGTGCTTTCCTAGGAACTCCTGACTTCTTTATCACTGCAGTCCTTGCTTATAAAAATGAAAGAAGGGTGCCTTCCACATGTTTTCCCACAGAGATGTTGGGAGGATTAATTAGAGATCGACTGTAGAACACTTGGAGTACCTTCCCCAAAGCTACTGTTTAAAAAACAACAGCACCAACAAGGCATTATATTACTGTTAATACGACAGGAACATTTTCATCCTCAGGGCACTTAGTATAACAATAGAATTTTGAAGGTTTTAGATATGTTCATCATGGTCCAAGGAGCTATTTTTTGCACCCATCTGTGGGCTGTGACAAATGGCTTGTTGAAGGGGAGAATATAAACATTCAGTTCCCCAGAAACAGCCCTGCTTTAAGTGTTTAGAAGGCAAAGTCATAGCTTTGAACCAGGGGACCAGTCTGGAATATAAACCAGCAGTAAAGACACGAATCTTTGTGAAGGAGTCTCAGCACCACGAGGGAACAAGGAAATGGCAGTCTATTCACAGGGTTTCTTTGCCACAGAAACCTTTCAATTTGTGAAGCTGCTCAAATGATTAATGCCATTTTATTAGTTAGTACCCAGAAATCCTAGGATGCTGATGTCATCTTGCTGATAATTTATTGGCCCCCAAAAGGGTCATGATAACATTTTAACATTTGTAGAATCTTATTCTCTTCATCTCGTCAATTAACCAACAAACATTTGTTAGATGCCTACTGTGTGCCAGATACTTTTCTGGGCACTGATGCTACAGAAACAAACAAACAAAAAAAACAAAACACATCATCAGGGAGTTAGCATTCCAAACTACCTGCCAAAATGAACTCAGTTTGTCCCATGGATTTCTATTTTAACACTAGAAAAGCAGTGTGGCATGGTGGATAGAGAAATGGCCTTAAAAACAAAAATACCCAAGTTTGTATCATCTCTGACACCTACTGGCTGTGGGACACATCTCAGTGCTCTGGGTGACTCTCTAAGACTATAAATTTTAGAGAAGAAGACAACCTAAATTGCCAGAAGGGGTTTCTTCACTCCAGAGTTCCATGTACCCATGAAACCAAAAGTCTAGTCCCTATCCTGATCCCAGTTTTAATACATGACATGTGGTATTTATTGTCGGTTTCACTCGTTTTAGTAGTAAATTTTGTAGTATATTGGCTTATGCCCTTACTTAACTTTTCCATGTAGCTATGTATTGTCTCCTTCAGAAGTCTACAAACTGCTGAGGACATAGATTAGTCTTATGTTTCTTTTGGATGCTCTTTATCCAATAAACCCATTAAGTACCCATTACCCTATAATGCCCAGTGCTAGGAGCTGTGATGCAAATATAAGATGGTGTCCACTCCCAAAAAGTGTACGTTAGAGTGTGAGGAACAAAATAAATACACATATCTATATCATACAAATTAGATCATCTGTTTTTAGAATGTTCTGTGCTTTAGTAAATACATGAAGTATGATAGTCAAAAAGGTTTCTGGTTGATAAATTTTGTTCTCTGAAGATTTCTGAGGATGTGCTTCAGTAAATTAACTGAAAAAGACTCATTGGTGACTAAGCTAAGCCATTTGTCGTTAATGTCATCATAGGTGGAATAGTATATTTGGCAGACGTAGCTTCATAGACTCTCTCTGGTTAAAGTCAGTGTTCCTGCTACCTATCAGCCACATGAAGGACATACTATAGATCACTTCAAGGAAAATGCATGTTTGTAGACCGCGTGGTCTCCACCGTTTCTTCTGGACTCTGACATTGATTGGGTGATGAGATTATCCCTTCAGTGACCAAAATGAAAAGTTTGGGTTAATGATGATCATTTTAACTCACTTTGCACATTGATAAATAAACTTCAAAGCTTAACATGAAAGGTAAGAGTAAGAATCATAAAATGTTCAAGAAAAGAATAAAAACTTTATCTTGAGTTTATATCCCATGTATTTTATCTAGTTTATTATATCTTATCAATTTCTCTGCCTAAAGCATGTCACAAAAAGATCTAAGCCACAAGTAATTGACTAAAAAGCATAGTTTTCCTTCTTTCCTCCCAAACATTTTGTTATTATACAGTGAAATTTTAAAACTGATAGATGATGTTATCCTTGAGACTTCATAGCATTTCTAACATTTTTCTGATATCCATCTCTTTAAATGTATGTGTTCTCCTATTTCTTTCCTACATATATTACAGAATTTTGAAGACCCCACTGATTTGTCTTGAAAATGAGCAAAGATTCTAAGGCCCATAGAATTATGGAAAAAATAATCCTAGTGAAACAACTGGACTGAACATAGTGGAAAGTATCACTGACTTTGGAATCAGAGGACCCAGGTTCAAATCCTGACTTGGCCACTAACTACTTTAGAGTAATCATTCAAAACTGTAATAGATGATAATTGAGGGTGTATATTGATGGATACTAGATAACTAATGGATCAGGTAGTCCAGCTTCTTGTCTTGCTGCATTTTCTTATAATTTCTCTCTTCCACAAAACTCTCTGGGCCTCAGTTTCCCCATCTGTGTGAAGGTTGGATTAAATAGCCTCTAAGGTCCTTTTTAACTCTGGAATCAATAATGCCTACCAGTTTTTATTTATAGTTTCTAGAACATTCTGTCCTTTTGATGGATACATGAAGTATGAGAGCCGTACTGTAGTCCATAAACTGCATTCTGAAGATTTCTAAGGATGTGCTTAAATAAATATTCAGTGGCACAAATACGAAGTGCAAATTATGGAATAGTCATCATTGCAAGAAATAATGTGATTAAGGATTAAAATAAATTTACCTTGAAGGGAAGGGTCAAACTGGCAAGACAAGAAAATACAGCTTTATGGTTGGCATATTTAGAAGACATAGCAGTTGGGCTGTGGAGGTCAGAAGAAAAGCAGCAGCTGCTTTCCGTAGTCCTAATGAAGATGCCATTTCTTTAGCACTCTGAAAGGTTTACATTATTCTGCATATGTTTGTGTGTGTATATGTATGTGTGTAGGCAGGTTTATGTGTGTGTGTATATATATATATATATATATGTAAAATCCATATCACCAGTTCTCAAGGACTAGGATCATGTCATAGCTTAATATCCCCATTATTTAACTCAGCGCCCTTCCTGTGGCAGATATTCAATAAATATAAAATGTTAGAAATAGAAGACGTTGTCCAGGCTAATGCCCGCATCGTTGAAACAAAGAGGCAACGTTCCAGAAGACTGAAATGACCTGCTCAAGGTCATGCAGCTCTTTGGCACAATGGCAGGACTAAAGCCCAGATGTCCTGGCTCCTAGACCAATACGTTTCACTCTGCTCCCTTTCTATATGTACTGATTATGTTCACCCCCATTCTTGCCATACCGTTGTGTGCATTGTGTCTGCTATCTCTCCGACTCCATGGAGACAGACGCGTGATTGACAACAGTCTCTTGGCTAAAATATAAGTCTCTTTACTCAGAAGGAAAACTTCTTGTCCTTAGAGAGATGTTTCAGATCGGAAGAGTAAGTCGTTACATACCCGGTATGATTTGAGCAATGCCCAGAAGATAAGCTTGTCTCTGCATTTCTTTTCCCGCTGATGCCTGAAATTGTTGCTTTATCCCTTTGGTAGGTTTTCCTTTGAATTAGATTTGACCATTCCATCAAGTAGTATTGCAAGAGTGCCTACTATGTTCCAGACCCATTTCTGGGCACTGTGTGTGCAAAGAAAAAGCCGAAAAGTGCCTCCCCTTAAGGTCCTTACGTTTCTAGTGAAAGAGGCAGCAGGGGTGTGTAGGTATATATATAAAACATATACCAGGGAGCCATAGGTTGGGGAGGGAAGAAACGAACCAAGCAGATGGTATTTCCTCTGAGTCTTAGTGGAAACAGTACATTCCAATCATAGAAGAAGAGAATATGTTTAATAGGAAGGGATAGTAGAAATTATCTACTCACTGCATCTTATTTTAGAGCTGAGGGAAAGGAGTTCTGATCCTGACTCCAGAAAATCCCCCTTGAAATGCCCAGTGCTCCTAAGTGGCCTGGGATAGGTCACAAATGAGCCTTTTGCCATATTGGGAGAGAGCAAGAGAATGAGATTCAAAAGAGATTTTGTTTTGTTGAAGGAAGTGGTGATGGCGGAAGGTCTTGATAAAGCACCTACTATAAAGATCCAGATGACAAAGACAAGTGAATCGTCACAACTAGAAAGTATAAGAAGGTTGGGGCAGCTTGAGGTTATAAGGAGATTATTACGCCGTGGGAACAAAGTGTGTAAGACACAGGAAAGGCATTCGGGGTGGGGAGAGATAGCACTTATGCAGCACTCTTGTTTGAATTACCATTTATTTTATATGTAGTATATGCATATAATTTGTTATAAATATGTAATAAATCATAATAAACCTGCTTATCCAAGAGAAACAAATTCTTACATTAGCTCTGCCCAAAAAATCTGCCTCATTCCTTTTTCCTCCCTTTCTCTTCCCCCCTCCCCAAGAAGGCAGATAATATGACATGAAGTTGTGGACACATTATCAGATAATACATAATTCCCTCTTTATCATGTTCTGAAACAAGACACCTATTGCTTACACTAGAGAAAAATTCAGGGAGGAAATGAAGTGAAGTCTGTTTCAGTCTGCACTCAGACACCATCTGTTCCTTCCATAGTAATGGATATCCTTTTTCTTCACAAGGTCCTTGGAGTGATCCTGGACCTTTGGCTTATTGATAATAGTTAAGCATTCACATCATATATTATTCTTATTACTGTGTATAATATTCTCCTAGTTCTGTTCACTTCACTTGGCATCCCTCCATAGAAATCTTTCCAGGTTTTTTTGTGATCATCTTATTTGTCATCTCTCATGATACAGTAGTATTCAATAACAAACATATATCATAACTTGTTCAACCATTCCCCAAATGATGGCCACCCCTTCAGTTTCAAGTTCTTGCCACCCAAAAAGAACTGCTACAAATATTTTAGAACATTTAGTTTCTCTTCCTTTTTGCTTAATCGCCTTAGGAAATAAACCTAATAGTGGTATTATGGGTTCAAAAGGTATACTCAGTTTTATAACTCTTTTAGCATAACTCCAGATTGCTCTCCAAAATGGTACTTTAAAAAAATATTATCTCAGTTGATCCTCACAACAACCCTGTGAGATTGGCGCTATTGTTATTCCAATTTAACAGATGAGGAAATTGAGACAAAGTAGTTGGTTAAATGACAGAAGGATCACATAGTCAGTAAGGCTGGATTTGAACTCAAGACTTTCTGACTCCAGACCAAGAACTCTATCCATTGTACCGCCAGCTACTTCTGCTGCCACACATGGGTGGAGGGAATGAGTGAAAGCCTGGCATGGCAGGCACTGAAGATTACTTCTAACTATTATACCCTTTCCTGAGGCTCTGAGAGTAGTGAGTGGACCTAATTTTAAAAACTAATTTCTGGGGTGGAGAGAGGAATTTATAAACTAAATGCATGAATAAACCCTACCACAGTGATGGGGTGATTGAGTCTAAGTTCAGTTTAGTATCTCCTGAGTCTTAAAGGCAATTCAGAGGAAAAAAATAAATTCTTATTATGAAGAAGTTCACCAGCATTCTCCAAACCCAGGAGAAACTAGGAAGAATGGAGCGAGACAGAAATGATGAATAGTGGGAAAAAATCTATGTAGCAACATATTCCAAGACTGCCCCCAAAAAAATCACCACCTAGGGACAGAAAACTCTAGTGATCGCTATACACTCTCTTGCCTAATTAGAATTTCTGAAAACAAGGTACTCCCAGAGAGAGTCCCCATGAGGTGGCAATTTATAAAGCCTGCCCTACACCATGCTGATACTGAAATAGACTACTTTCCTGGTGTATCAAATCCTCTTATGGAAAAATAAAGCCATAGAAAAGAATGAGAATAATGGAAGGCTCCCGAGAGTTTCTGTGACACATCTGGGTCTATGACTGAACCTCAGATTCAATAGACCACATCTTTCTCCTTGCAACCTACTTCCAAATCCTTCCAAATTAAGGAGAATAGCAATCACCTCCCTGTCTTTGGTAGCAGTATCTTCTCAATTACCAATAGCCCTGAAAAAAACACAAATAATGCATCTGTGCCATCAATTGTGCTCCCTTTCCTAACCTTTACCCACTATCCAGTCCTCTTTCTGTTTTAGATTTAACAAGTCAACGAGATGTGAAACAAAGGCTGTGACTTAAGGGAATCAGATCCAGGTTGCGTATTCTCATGAATTTTTCCTTCTGGGTTTGCATCAGCAGTAGATGTCTCAGAAAAATCCCCCATGATTTCAAGGGGGCCAGGGCATAGGGAGAATTAAACCACCAGAGTCAGAAAGTTTTACTAAATGGAAAGTAAAGCCAAAGGAGCCAGAGAAAATTCTATTAAAAAAGGGCAGAAGAGAAGGGGCTGTCTGTGACCAAAATCTTACCTTGGAAAACATTTTTTTCCTCTGTGACAGCTCATCTGCCTTTGAATCAGCTTTATCAACTCTTACTTATGCTTTTCCTAATAAATATCTAATGATTGAAGAGGTTTTCAAGTTTACAAAGTATATTACATTATATAGTATCTCATTTGAGAAAGATCAGGATGGGAGATTTTAATTCTCTGTGAAGAAGCTCCCTCCAAGGATAGCAAACCCACTAACTCCTCTCTCATCTACAAATAGCACTATTACCAGGAGCCTTCAGTGCAGAAGGTGAGGCAATTTTCCCAAGGTCACCCAGGAGCAGGACTTAAATCTCCATTTTGGTAACTCTGAAGGTAGCCAACTACCTACTCTACTGCCTCACAAAACAAGGATTACAGTGATTTCCCCCAAAAATGTACAGAGGAAGAAATTGAAGCTCAGATGGGTTGCTTGTTAGAGGACAGAGATAGTCTTACTAGCCTGTGACCCTGGGCTAGTGGCTTAACTGTTTGCCCAGTTTCCTCACCTGTAAAGTGAGTGAGAGGAGGAAATGGCAAACCACTCTAGGATCTCTTCCAAGAAAACCCCAAATGGGGTCATGGAAAGTTGGATATGATTGAAAAATGACTGAACAGAGATAGTCAGCATTCATGTCAAGATAAGAATCCATGTCTCTTATGATGCTTTACTCAGCCATGTTTTCCACTCTGCTGTTAAAATTCAAGTTGTAGCCCCCTCAGCATGTCACTTAGCCTCTATGAAACTCTATACCATCATCTGAAAAATGGACACAGTGCCTACATCACAACACTGTTACATGAAATGCCATTTATAAACCTAAAATACTATACAGTTATTTTTATGTGTTTTTTCT
This sequence comes from Monodelphis domestica, assembly GCF_027887165.1. Lineage (NCBI taxonomy): Eukaryota > Metazoa > Chordata > Mammalia > Didelphimorphia > Didelphidae > Monodelphis > Monodelphis domestica. The sequence goes on from NC_077234.1 coordinate 159,065,698, forward strand.
AATTGCATGTAATAACAATTACTAACATACGTTTTCTGAAATTTTGAGTTCCAAATTCTCTCACTCCTTCCTTCCCTCCCTCCCTGGAATGGCAAGCAATTTGATCTACGTTATATATGTGTGATCATTCAAAGCATAGTTCCATATTGGTCATATTGTAGAAGAACTCATAGGAAACAAGACAAAAACAAGCAAATGGGAAAATAAAGTGAAAAAGTATTCTTCCATCTGCATTGAGTCCATTAATTCTTTCTCTAGTGGTGGTTAGCACAAAGATCTTCATCATTAGTCCTTTGGAATTGTCTTGTATCATTGTAAATACTCTACATTTAGATCATTGGTATATCATCATTATTATTGTGATAATGTAAAACTGAAGAGTAACAGATTCATATAGGAAAAGCATTCTCCTCTCCCCAAAAGTCCAAAAGTTCCAGGCTTAGGAGGAGTACAGTATGTGTCAGTTGAGGAAAGCCAGCCCTGAAAAACTTCATGATTAGTGGTTTGGGTATCAGATTTGTGTTTGCTTCTTCATTCAACATTTCTTAAGCAACTATTAAGTGCAAGCTAAAGGGGAAATTTGGAGGCAAAGTTTAGCTAAGACATGATTCCTGCCCTAAAGCAGCTTTCATTGTTGTTCAGTCCAACTCTCTGTGACTCTATTTGGGGTTTTCTTGGCAAAGATACTGGAGTTGTTTGTCATTTCTTTCTCCAATTCATATTACAGTTGAGGAAACTGAAACAAATGGAGTTGTGACTTGCCCAAGGTCACACATCTAAAGGCCACCTATGAACTCAGGTCTTCCTGACTCCAAACAGAGCCCTTCTATCCATTACACCACCTTGCTAGTCCAAAGGAGAATTTAAAAGTGCAAGACATAGTGCTAAGGTTCAAGAGGGGTCATCATCAATAAATATTTATAGCAATTTTCATCAAATAGGACTCCTGACCAGAAGTTGATAGTGAGATGTGTTTGCCTTTGTTATTACCCAGATCTTAGACATTCTTGGCATTGGAACAGAAAAGTTTCAGGGCAAGAAAATTAAGGCATTGGAAAAGACCTTAAAGAGCCCCAGAATGGCAGTCTTTTCAGTCAATCTTATATCAAACAACCTCAGTAAGGCAATGAAACTGATCATTTTGTTGTTGTTGTATGAAAAACTAGTTTTCATGGCCTAAGCTTTGTTTCTGTTCAAAGATTTCATTGATATGGGGCACTGGGGTCAAACTCAAAAAGAAAGAGACACCAGCTGGCTGCATTTTGACTTAAAAAACTACAAATTAACATTACCCATGTTGTATCCTATTTTTATTTATTTTGTTAAATATTTCCTAATTGCATTTTAATCTCCTTGGGTTCTACACTGGAGTTCTGTGGCTGGGGCTAGACATATCTGACATAGGAAATTCCAGTTGAAAAATGTCCTCTACCAATGTAGACTGATAACTTCTTGGCTATTTATAGTCACAAAGAGTTGCCTTTGGCACTTAGAATTTAAAGAGACTTGCCCCAGATTCCTGAGCCATTGTATGCAAATCGCTCTTCCTAACTTCCAGGTCCAGCTTTTTTTAGTAATGCTGTCTCACATGCCCCCCAGCTAAAAAAATCATCATCCCAACGAATATCTAGCAACATGGTTGTAGACTTCCGAGTCTACGGACATCAGCCACATCCTAGAAGTGAGGATAATCAGATTCTCACAGGTGTGATTGCTACAGCCTTCAGGTAGATGAAAAAGCTTCTTTTTTTGTCTCAGGAAACCACTCATCATTGACAAAAACAGCCTTTCAAATCTAGGCATGCATAAGAGGCAATCACTAGTACTTTGGAGGTCAGTGAAAGCTTCTCCTCCTTTCTTAGAGGTAGAGAAATCTCTGAGGTTTGTGGAAAAGGGAAAGAGGTAGATCTAGGTTTGTCTCCATTCTCTCACTGAGGTGACCTTCTCCCACTGGGCAACTTTGCAATTGGTATTCCCTAAGCATGCAATGGATAGCAACAGGAAATGCTGCTTTGCATTTATTGCCTTGGAATCCTTCATCATTGTTTGAGCTGGGACTTAATTTTTTGGAATTTAATGTTTTTTTAAAATCTTGAATGTTTGATGTAATGCAGAATTGCTTCATCCTTTCTGATCCCCAGACCCTCTGGAAATGAGATTCTTTCTCTCATTTGGGGATTTTGGAGAGAAAAGAAAAGAAAACAAGATCTAGGTCAGCAAAAAGTCTATTCAGTGCATAAAACTAGGCCTTAGCTACTTAACCCTTTCATAAATGAGGAGGAAGTAGAGCAGAAGACAAGAGAAGCTCATGATAAATGGTGTAGGTCTTATCCAAGGGACATCTTTTGAAATTCAGTGAAAACTAGTGCTTGCCCCTTCGAGTTTGGGATATTAGAGCAGGTTATTAAAAAACTAGATTTTCTAGCATTCTTCAAAGAATTACAGCCACTATGTCTGTCTACCTGGCTGCATGCAGCAGAGAGCATATAAGCCAGGTAATTAGTACTCTGTCTGAGGGCTTCATTGCCCTTCATGCTTCAGAATTCAGAGCACCCTGGAAGGACGAAAGTAAATAGAACTTCAGCTTGGGCCTTCTTCCAAAAGCTGGTGTTTCAGAGAGTTCTCCATCCTACATTGCTGAGTGGATGATTCTGAAGAAAGAGACAGAATTAAAATAACTACATAATCCACTTATTTCTCTTCCTAATTACTAGAACATATTCTGTGGTTAGTTAAAGGATAAAGCATGAGTAAACCGACTCATTAGAATTGTTTGGAAGCTTTCTTCAGAGTACAATACTGGTCCAATCTGGCTGATGCTTGATCTGGAAGACCCTCACACTACATTGAGTAATATCAGATAAATTTAAATCTGGCTTAAAATAATAACAGGAAAAATAAACAATAAACAAAAAAAAAGAGTAACTCACATTTTAAGGTTGTCAAAGCACCTTCCTCATAAGAACCCTGTGAAAGAGGCACTGAAGGCACTATGATCTTCCTTTTTAAGGATGAGAGAACAGGATTAGATTGGTTAAATGGCTCATACGTGATCACAGAGCAGCAGAGTCTAGACTTGGCCATTGCTTCAACATTCACTTATTCAGCTCCTTATACTAACAGACACTGTTAGTCATAGGTGCACAACATGTGTATAGAAGACTAAGAAAAATATAAATACAGTAGATATGGCATAAATTATTTCAGGGGGAGGGCAATAAAACAAGAAGAATGAGAATAGGTTTCCTGTAGGAGATTGGATGAGTTAAGAAGAAAGAGATTCCAAGCATGAAAGACAATCAGCAAAGAGTCACAAAGACAGGAGAAATATCTTCTATGAGGAACAGCAAATGGGCCATCTGAAATAAATAGGAATTGAAGTGCCTTGCCCAGGTTTGCCTCCCTAATAAGTACCTACGGCCAGATTTGAGCTCAAGTCTTTGTTGAGTCTAGTCCCAGTGCTCTATCCACTGATCTGCCTAGCTTTTAAAATTCAAAAATAAAAAATAACAAACCCATATAATGTGGAAAGTAAACTAAAACAAGTTCTGGACTTTCTGCCACTGTGTTGGAACAAGCAACAGTGGGAATATTAGAGAGAGAAGAAATTGACAAGACTGACAGTTGGTGGGGGAAGGGGCAACTGGGAGTAGCAGTTGGTCTTGTGACTAGCACTTACTTCCTGGAGTGGGGAGTGAGAGGTGGAGTTTTTTGCTTTTGAGTCTCTGGATAGGGGTGGCAATATTTTCTTCAGCCCTGAAGAGATAGGCCCAATCAGCTCTTAAGGTCAGAACTTTCCTTGTTGCTTCTGTTCTACTGCTAAGATTTTGAAATTAAGAAAACTAGTACAGATATAGTGTAGACAGGAATAAGAGAAACCCTCCACCAGCCTGTGAGGCCTGGCCTCAGCTTCAAAGCTGAGAAAGACTCCAATCTTATTTAGGGACATCCCTCTTCCCTTTTTCCCTGAAACTCTCCAATCCAAACTGGTTATTAAAATTTATCTTATTTGAATATTGCAGTCAAATACTGGACTCTCTTTTCAGGAGGCATAGAGGGAGCTGAACCTCAGTTCAGTCATCCAACTACAAATGGTCCTTCTTGGACCCCTGCAAGGCAACCAAATTCTGGGGAAAAGCTTGTCCCTCAGGAGGGTCCATGTTTAGCTGCTCTGAGGCATCTTCAGCATCAATCCATAGAGAAGACATCCCCCCAGAATATCATAAGTGGTTCATTTCTTGGACATCCCATTTTGTTCAAAATATAGCCTCTCAGCAGGGGCATCTCTCTCCTTTGCCTCACCAGCAGCCATATTCCCTCTCTCCCTTCAACTCCTCCATTCCCTGCTACAAATCTTCTGTATCCCCTGTTTTTCATTATCTATCCATCTTTCGCTATAAATATTAAAATAGCAAAAGGGCCTGGTTAGACAAATCAGACTCCATAATGGCCATCTTCAAAAACATAGACTTCATTCTGCCTTTTGAGTCTATCACCTCTGACTGAAAGGGGGTGGTTAGCAGAGATCATTATCACCAATATTGTTGAATCATGGTTGGTCAATTACATTGACCAAAGACTATAATAGTTCCTATAAGTTATATATCATGTTTCTCTGAAAGCATCCCTTTCATCATTTCTCAACATCTGATGGCATTCTATTGTGTTCAAATACCATTATTTGTTCAGCGATTCTCCAATTGATGGGTAGTCCTTCATATTTTAATTCTTTGTCACTACAAAAATAGCTGTTATAAATAGTTTTGTATATATGAATGCTTTTCTTTTTTCTTCACTCTTTTTAGGGTAGTAAATATCTAGTAGAAATATCTATTGGTAAAAGTATATGCACAATTTAGTGATTTCCAAATTGATTTCCAGAGTGACTAGACCATTTCACATGTCTATCAACAGGGCATTAATGTCCCTAATTTTCTATAGCCCCTCCAAGATCTATCATTTTCTTTTTTGTCATCTTTGCCAATCAGATTTGTGAGATGGCATTGCAAAGTTGCTTTGATTTACATTTTTCTGTTAATGATATGGAGCACCTTTTCATTTAGCTGGTTATCTTCTTTCAAGAAATAGCTATTCATATTCTTTGACCATTTATCAGTTAGGAACATTAAGAAATTTTAAGGCCAGAGGAGATAATATTTTATTGTAGAGATGAAGCCCATTAGGCTTCTTGAGCAGAAGAATGGGATGTTCACATTTTTTTCATGCGTATATCAATTTGGCAGCAATATGGAGGATGGATTGATTGAGAAGGGTAGAGATTGTATACAAGGAGACCAATTAAGCAACAAAAGGCAAGGATGGCAAAGACTAGGGATATAGCAGTATAAATGAAGAGAAGTAAATGGATATAAGAAATATTGTTGAAGTGGAATCAACAAAGTATGGGAACTGATTGATATATAGTCAAGAAAGATAGAAGAGTAAAAGAGAGGACTCCAACATTTACTAATTCCAAGACTACAGCTCTTTTCCAATGATTTTTCAATCTTCCCTTTCCCCAAGGAAAAAATATCTTAGCATATAATAAGCACTTAATAAATCCTTACATCCTTCCTTCTTTTTTTATTTAAGAAAAATCATCTTTAAAACCAGGAAACTATTTCCATAATTCATCAACCTGGAACATTCTGGAATTTTTTTACATAAACAATTTGTTTACATTTAGAAACATAAACCATTCTAATTCTGATATAACACAGTTTCATTGAGAACAATTAATGTCAACTTGGCCTCATTTTCTGGTTTTCTTATTCTTTTATTTTTACTAAATTGGTAAATTAGACGAATACCTTAGATATATTTCAGCAAAGCTCTTGACAATCTCTTGTAATATCCTTATCAAATGTGGGAGAAACACAGACTGAATGATGGGGATGCATCAATTAGAGGATGCTAAAATCAAATACAATACCTGAATGTAACAGAATATTGTTGTGCTGTGAGAAACTGCCAATGTGAAGAATTCAGAGGAAACAAAGGAGGACTTTTAAATGACATGAAACCAAGTAAAAACTGGGAAAAAACATATATACAATAACTACATCAGTGAGTATGGAAAAAATTATAAAATCAAGCTTGATGCTATGTAAGTATAATAGACTTACATATCACCAGAAAAGACTGGGAAAATGTACCTCGTTGCTTTATTCAAATGTAGGAGACTAGAAGTGTAAAATATTTTGTGTTTTGACAGATGTGGTAGATGTGTTCCTTGCTTTTGATTAACTGTTTTTATTCTTTTAAAAAAAATCTTTAAGTCAACCCTAGAGACAGGAGGTCCTAGGTTCAAATCTGGCCTCAGCCACTTCCCAGCTGTGTGACCCTGGGCAAGTCACTTGACCCCCATTGCCTAGCCCTTACCACTCTTCTGCCTTGGAGCCAATACACAGTATTGACTCCAAGATGGAAGGTAAGGGTTTTTAAAAATTGAAAAATTTAAAAAAAAAAAATCTTTACTTTGAATGAAGACTCCCTGAGAAGGGGAGAGGAGAAGGCATAGATTCATAAATTAATGTCTTGGTGCAGGAGGAAACAAAGATAGGAGCATCTAGGTGGCTAGGTGAATAGAGAAGTAGGCCTGGAAGCTGATGAAGAATCTGTATTCAAATATGGCCTCTGCCACTTCTTAGCTTTGTGACCCTGGGCAAGTCTCTTAACCACAGTTGCCTAGTCTTTACTGCCCTTCTGTCTCAGAACTTGTATTTAGAATCAGTTTTAAGATAGAAGGTAAAGATTTAAAAAAACAAAGATCCCCGTTTTAGGAGGCGGGGGGTGGGGGGGCAGTGGGAATCCGGTGTATTTAGTTGACTACAAGTTTAATATAAATCAATTATAAGATATGATAGCCCAAAAAGCTACTGTTGCCTTTGTCTACCTTAATAAAAATGCAAAGTCTCCCAGAACTGGTCAAAGCTTGTCTCTATTGCTACGTTCAGTTCTCTTGGCTACATTTTGAAAGAGACTGACAAGAGGAGCACATCTAGAGGAAGGAAATCAAGATGGTGAAGGGATTCAAACCTAACACAAGAAGAATGAATGAAATGGAAATGTTCAGGCAAAAGCTTGGTGATCCATGATCCAGGAACTTTATAGAGATGATTATCTAGAACATCCCTGAAATCTGTAAAGGGACTAGAGACATCCACCTACAAAATTCCTACCATCTCTGAGATTCTCTGAGACTGTGAACTATCGTCATCAAGGGAATATTTCCTTAGGATGAAGGTCTTGGGCTGCATCTTAAAATATGGGTCAGACATAGATCAGTAGAAATAAGAAGAGAGGACATTCGAGGTTTGAGAAAAAATGTAGCATGAGGCAAAGCATGAAGATATATTGAAGCATGATAGAGAGGATGGGAAGTGGGGTATGGAATAGAGGCATTGGTAAGCCAAATTGACTAAGGTTGATGATTTATGTCAAGGAGACCATTTAGTGGTGACTGCAATTATCTAAGTATGAAATGATAAGGGACTAGATAGGAATAGTAGCAATAAGAAAGGAAACAAAGGTAAATATGAGAAATTATAATAAATAACCATACAGGTCTTTATGCTTCTAGTAGAAGTTATTCAAGAATTGATTTTATAATTCTTTGTTCAGTCCAGTAATTGGAAAGAAAAGGTTTCAAGTCACACTATAGTCTGAAAAGAATATAATATTACCAGGGATTTGGCTGGACTTGGAGGATTACTCCTTCTTGTAAGAAGCCAGTCTGTGTCCTTCTATAGTGGTCTTTGATCAAATCTCCAGATCAATTCTAGGAACTCTATAAGAAAGGGAGACACAAAATGGGAAATGGGAGACAAAGTATAGTGATCAGAAAGTATCTGAAAATAGTACATGCAGAGATGCTAGCCAAAAGTATCTCCCAGTCAACCCTGTTTTCACTAGATCCATCACTATAACTGTGCCCTTTTACCTTATAATGTGAAGCAGTTTGAGTGAAATTACTGCAGAAAGACTCATTGGTCATCTGCACTGACTTGAATGCTGACTATATTTCAGTCTCAGGAAAAAGTGAAATGATAAATGAATTTTTAAAAGGATAGGATTAATATGAAAATAAAAAGATTATCAGGAGCAAGATGATAAAGTTAACCTTGAGAGATCATAGCGACCAATCCCTGCTACCAAGAAGGCAGGAGGATGCCTTTCCTCTCCTTGACTACTGAAAAACTCCCGTCCTGTTAAAGCTCTCTTGTGGGATTCTGGAAGTTTCCAAATAACTCTAATTCCATTATCCAACAGCCTTCACTTGAGGGAAATTGTTCCTAAGGTAGTTAAACTCATTTCCCCAGTCTTGTCTTCACTGGAATCAGAAATCAAGTTTCAAAATCTTTTCTTGTTATGAAAAGATCACAAAGTTAAACCAACAAACAAAATTAAGCTCTGAACATGAAGACCTATTTCCTTTTGGCAACATTTGGATTTTCCTATTCATGCAAACTATAGAGAAGGCCATTATATTGCAATTCAAATGACACAGCCTCACTTGGTGTCTGATACACAACAGGCTGCTCCAAATTATCAGAAGGGAATGTACTGGAACATCCTCAAACTGAATATCTACAAAGTGAATGAATCACTGAATTCTGGCTGAAAAACTTTGGAGAATTGTGTAAGGTTGGTTGTTGGTGTGGTTTTCAAACCTAAAAATAATTTGAGATGGGTAAGGAAAACTGTGTTCAAAAGAATAATTATTATTCACTTGATGCAGTGGAAAGAATGAGGTGAAACATGTCAGACTCTTTGATGTATGGATCTCTGTTTCATTTTTAAAGGGAAAAAACATTTAAGAATAGTTTGTGGCGAATGCATTCCAGACATCCAAATATGTGAGCCCAATTCCATCTTCTTTTGTAGGGGAAAACTGATAGGTTATAGTCTCAACTCTATTAACACAGATTTATTCACAACTCCCAGAGGTCTAAAAGGTAATTATAAATGTAACTCCCCATGTATCAAAAACCTACCCCTAAGTTTTCTAAGTGTGCGTGTGGTGGGGACAGAAAGAATCATACTTGGCTGTGTGTTAGGGGAATAAAGAAATGTAATATAAAATTGAGGCAAGCCTAAAATATCAGCTTTCTAATTGTTTGCATTCAATCCCATTTTCCCGTCGTTCTCTTATTGACAATATGGAGTTTGTTCTCCAGGTACCACTGCTTAACTACCAAATCTATTCACAGAAAGCTCTTGGCATTTTTTATCTTTAAAATTCTAGTATTTTTTCAGTACTGTTTTTATACTTATCTGCAATAAAAGGGGGGGGAAAGGTGATTCTTCAGAGTGTTTGGGATTTGGTTAAATCAGATTTACAGCCTGGTTTCTTAACTGAATTCCCAAGGACAGTGTAATAGGAAAAAAGAAAAGCTCTTTCAGGTCCCTTTGGAATCTCTTGTCAGGGTGTTGAAAATTTTGTTTTCTATACGATTTTCCATTTCATGAGAGAAATCGTCTCAAGGAGAGAATTTATAATGCAATTTTATTAGATACAGTCCATTCAATATGTTGGGCTAGATTCTCCACCTGTCTACGTACGTCGTCCTCCAAAGACATTCTCCCTTTTGTCATGAGACACAGAGAGAGGAACTGTTCTGTGTTCTTTTTCCCAAATAATAATAATCATCATTTTTTTAAATTGGAAAGGCAAAATGTTCCCATTTTAAAACACAAGATGAGCAGCACTTTCTTTGGCTTAGACAAGCATTTTTGAAAAGTATTCTGTCTCTCATGATATAGAACAGCCACTAGTATTAACTCTCAACATTTGCAACTGAAACCTCATGTATATGTACAGTCTAACCCTACTAGAATGTGAGCTCCCTGAGAGTAGATATTATCCTACTTTCTATTTTTATCACCAGTGCTTGGTACATGATGAGCACTTAATAAATGCTTGTTTTAAAAATCATTTATTTAGGGAGGTCTTGGTGCAAATCTCACCTCAGACACTTTCTAGCTGTGTGACCCTGGGCAAGTCACTTAACTCCCATTGCCTAGCCCTTACTCCTCTTCTGCCTTGGAACCAATACACAGAATTGAATCCAAGATGGAAGGTGAGGGTTTAAAAATAATAATAAAAATAAAATAAAATGGAGACCACACAAGTCACTTAACGCCTATTGCCCAACCCTTACTGCTCTTCTGCCTTGGAACCAATACACAGAATTGATTTTAAGATGGAAGGTGAGGATTTTTTAAATCATTTATTCATTGGGCACATTTTCCTTATTAGATTGTGCACAGTCCAAGAACAAGCACCATATCTTACTAATTTGTACCTCCCTTCCTTGCACAGAGTACATATTCAGCAAATGATGATGGAATTGAATTGTTGGCAGAATTGTTGTGAGAATGACTGTTTCCGTAAATGATGGTGGAAAGAGTGTTTTTTGAAGGCTCTTATCAGCTCTCTGGGTCAAGTCCAATGCATCTAAATAACCTGTAACCCAGAGAGTTGCAAACAGCCATTCTCCTAGGGAATAGAACAACTTGTATTGGACAAAAACATTATATTTAATTTATTTCACCATCTGTGGATCTCCTGGGGGACGGCGGGTTGTTGTTGCTGCTGTTGTTGTTATTGTTTTTACGTTATGGGATGACAAATGTTCAAGGTCTGTATTTGCTGGAATGACTGCTATAGCTGCCATGAAGGTGGAGAGGCTCAAGCTAACAAGGACACGGTGTTCCATTACTTTTAGCAGACCTCACCCCAGTTTGTCCCTTCCATTCAGATGTCCTAATGTCACTCCCTATGACCCCAGATAACATAAATATGCAGTTCTCCGTACCTGGTAGGAACATAATAAAAGATTCTGGATTGATTGATTTTTTCCCCCAAAGACTCAATCATTGATTTAAAGGAACCAAATGGGAGGGAAAAGGGGAAAAGTTTTATTTTGCCTAAATCAGACCAGTGCTCTGGAATCCAGGCTCAGCTCCAATCTTCTTGGAGCCTTTGCTGTGAAGCCCTATTCAAAGATACCGCATGGACATTGATGGACATGGGCCCTTGATTCTGCTGACTGAAAATAAAATTTAAAATTATGGGCGAAGGGCTCACGGGCTTGTGGGAAGAAAACTCTTTTACAAATTCTAGGAGGAAGATTGATTTTTAAAGTTAAAAATCCATACCTGACAACATTTCCAGCAGAAAAATGCAAATTTTAAATTCATTGGTAAATAACAACTTGGATTGTCTTGAATATTGGAACAAATGTTTGCCATTAGCAAGCAGCTTTAAAATCTCAGCTCCTATCAACATCAAAAGACTTTTGAAGAGAAAATATATCTAAAGTAATGCTCTTTGACATCACACATTGTACATATTCTGCCTATTACAGATGAAAATCCTTTCTTACCAAAGTCTTGTTTGGTCTAGAATCCAAGTTTCTTTCACAGCGACGAGGAATCTACAGAAGAGAAATTGAGCTTTAATGTTTCCTGTAGCTCATTAATTTCTGAGTTTGAGCCAGGGAAGTAAGGTGTTTTTTTCCAAGAATTTGAAATATGTATAGATGTACAATTTGCTCTAGGAAAGAAAATGTTTCTCTTCTTTGCAGAAATGTGATCTAAGAGGAAAAAAAGGGCCTTATTGGATGAAAATTGATCCAGTGAGTCATGGAAATGTGGCTACGAGTAAACATATACCTATGTTTGTCGTGTAGCTTTTCTCGTCAATTTTTTTTTGGTGAAATCTCTGAACTTGTCCAATTGGAGAAAGTATCAATAACGATAACATTTCACAGCCCCCCTTTAGGACCGTGGCCTTAACATTTTGTAGGGAAATAAAGCTTTGGTTAACCTTGGCTCTAGCAGACCTCATTAAAATAACAGCCTGTCAGTTTCAAGTTTAAAATAACAGGGTTGTCAGTTTTATATTCAGTGGAACAATCTAAAATTTTATTCTTGGTGAAACGTTTTTGTGCAGGAGGGAGGCCAGCCGCAGAAAGGTTGGTCAATACTGCCATCTGGAGGCCAGTGTTGAGTCATGGCAGGTGAAACGCGAAAAGTGCAATTAAGGAAAAGCATCCTACCCATCCTGCCTTCCCAGCCACTTTGTGGGCAAAGGTGCTCTGAGTGATGTAGAACTGGGCTGCGGGTGCCGCTCCTTTGTCAGGCTTCGTTGTCTTTAAAAGGCAGGCACCCTTCCAGAGTACATGTGATAGGTGCGATTTGTAAAGCTCAAAAGTACTGTAAATCAATAAGCAAACTGCCTGCTCTTCTGCACTCAATAATCTCTGGGTAAATGACTTGATCCATTTTCTTTTACAAAGTGCAGAAAAATATAATGGTAAAAGCAATATCCACCAAACTGTGATGACTTGGGGGATAGGGTAGAATGGGAGATGTTGGCCAAACTTGGTCTTGCTTTTGTTCAAGTGGAGATAAAAGGTGAGCTTTGGGCTTACCTTGCATGTGAGCTGATCATCATTCTTTCAAGAGTCATTCATTGATTAAAAAGGTAAAAGATATTCTAGTTTCCTGATCTTTTTAAAACCTTCTTCCCTAGAATTCTGAAGGAAAGTCTGAGAGAGCTACATGCCTCCATGACCCACTCTTAGGACTTACTGTTGAGGAAAGCACTGTTAGGAAATGATTCATTGGAGAGATGAACATTTAATCAGAGAATCAGAGAGGGGAGACTATATCAGCTGCTTGTGCCTCGCTCATTTGAGTTTTTGCCTCAACTTGTCTCTTGCTAGCCAAAAGAGGCTGCATCAGGAAAAGTCCCAAAAAGGTCAGAAAAGACCTTCTTGCATCTTCACTCTTCTTGTATAAAGCTATTGATGTTGGTCCTTCTGGGTTTCCCTTGTTGGACAAACTTGGCCTCAATCTGGGTCAGAAGTCTGTCTCTCAGACTCCAGGAGTCACAGTGGACAAGAGGCATGTATTTTCTGGGTCACTAGGGAGCAGAGAAGCCTCTGGCACCCTCCCATAGTACACCTGCCTCCCAATCAAAGGCTGGGGCCAATACTTGACAAAACAGATTTTCAAAACTTTCCCCTTAAAAGAGGAAAGAGAGGTACAATTTCTATTAATTCATGCAGAAATCCTCAGCAATCTGGTAGAGTTGAAGGCATTTTGGACCTGGGTTTAAATCCCAAGTCTTCGATTTAGTATAACTGGGATCTAGATCAAGTCACCTACCTTTTCTAGGCTTCAATTCCCTCAACTGTAAACTGAAAGAGTAGGACATGGTGATCGTTAGGGTCCTATCTGTACATAAAGAAGATAGTGTGCTAAGTTTGAAATGGATATGGGTTTAAATCTTAGCTCTGCCACCTATTACCTTTTTATTTTAGATAAATCACTTCTCTGAGCCTCCATATCCTCATCTAGAAAGTGACCTCTAAGGTTCCTTTCACCTGTAAATCCCATGTTCTCATAATAACTTTTGCTCTTATGATCATCACTAAACTTCACAAGACAGTCTCCCCAAGTGAAGAGGAATAAGACCAAACCAGCCAAGTCTTGCCTGTCTGCCCTGACTTCTTTCTATCACTTCTAAAAATATTTATTTATTTATTTTCCTATCCTTACTTCAGGCAAATTAACACCCCTGCCTTTTAGAATGGCTCCATTGCTCGTAGGATCCATTTTGATTACCAGACACATAGCTTTAAAGATGAACTTCCCACTAGTATGTCAGTTGGACCCAATAAAATGGCAAAGTAGGTGGAGTAAATGAATCTCCCTCATTGGAACCCCTCATGAGGTAAATTAGCTCTTCAAGGTAACCAGATGGTCTCCCTGGAAAAGGTAATTTACCTCATAGGGGTAAGAACTTTATATGCAGGAAAGAGTGTATTTTACTTACCCTAAGCCATCTGTCCCTGTGGTGATGTTGGTACTTCTTATGAATATTCACCTCTGAGTGCTTTAACAACATATTAACTTCCTAATACTTACTAAACCTTGAGAAGATGCTGTTTGAAAAAAGAAAGCATTTTTCTAATTTTACAGTTAGAGAAACTGAGTTACAGAAAGATCAGGTCAATTTCCCAACATCCCAAAAGGCAATGGTAGATGTAAGCCTACTTAAGTGTTCTAAAGCCCTCCCTCTCCCACAAATAGGAATACCCCACCTTACAAACATCTATTTCACTTCAAAGGGACCTTTAATCTGGATGGAAATATTCATCACAGGAGATCACTTTTTTCTGAAATTGTACAAAGCCTAAAATTATAGTTTTTGTGGTCTATGATGTTGCCCCTTAGACTGCCTAGTTCATAAGCCATGTATTTAAAGAGCTAGAAATTAAGTCAACGTTGATTCATTTTTCTACAATCCTTTGTGATATAGGTTCCTAGTTTTGTACTTTATAGTTGTCCCTGATTTTTCCCAGGGCTCCATCCCTGACAATTAAAATTTAAGCAATATCCAGTTAAACTCATGAAAGAAAAGACAGAATGTCATGCATTATAATAAATATAACCCGATTGACACATATAATATCATTTGTTATGCACAATACAGTACAGATTTACACTGCAAAGAATAAATCAAATTATATGTGTCTAAAAGAGATTCATTGACTTTTTGTTGGCTGTTACATAAAAGATTTAGGGCAGCCCTTCTCTGTCCTAAATGGCTTCAGAATTCAGATAAATTTGATCTCTACCAATCATTTTCATATTTGTGTATGTTACTGTGGGTACTTCAGAAGTTGTATAGGATGCTGTTTCCAGTTCTTTACTTAGAAATACTAACTCAACTCAGTCATGCCTCTCTTTGGGATTACAAAGGGGCCCTGACCCTTTTCTTTTTAAATTTGAACCATAAGATGTCTCTAGTGACCATAAAGCATATCAAACTATACCAGGAGAGCAAACTTGGCAAATGGTGAGAGGTGGCAGGATCTAGTTTAGTATGCCGTTTTTTCTTGCTTTTAAAGGCAAAGTTCTGAACACTGCTATTAAAATGTCCCCGAGTTTCTAAAATATCTGAGAAGGCCTAATTTATAATATAAAACTCTACCCTGGTATTTCATTCTTCTTTTTTTAATTAACAGGTATATGTGTGATGCCCTAAGGTTCATTCCCTACAGACAAAATTTTAATATTTTAAGCATAACCTAAGGTATTTAATTGCTTAACAAAACCCCTGCATTTTATCTGTCAATCACAGAAAAATAAGACTATATGTGGATTTTCAGATTTCTTGGAGGGGTTATTCTTTCCACAGAGTGGTAGGTAAAGATTCGGAATGTTATTACAATGATGTGAGAATTCAGAACCACCAGCTTTTTGACACTGGCAAAATTGAGCTATTAACTTTACAAGCTACCTCAGACCATTTCCAGCACTTGGGGATCCAGGTTAGAGATGATTCTGCAAGGTTGCTCCCATGGTGTGCTATTAGCTATAGCTAGAAGTTGGAGAGAAGAGGGAGAAAGCTTCCATCCAGATCACAAGGCAATTCCAAAAGAACTATTATGAAAAAAGCACTTGGTAAACCTTTAAAGCCCTGTACAAATGTCAGTGATGATGATGGTGGTGGTGGGTGGTTTGTAATTGAGGTCTTTTTGTAAAAATATCCGAACTATTTCAATGTACCTTATTAAAGGATCAGAGCAAAATTCCCTCATTTCCTTAGAGCAGCTTCTAAGTTTTCCTATTAATCATTACAGAGGTGGCATATGTCGTGACCTAATTTAGAACTAGTATTTGCAGACTAGAATGACAATTCACAGCATGGTAGACACTAAGGCTGCTGCTTCCTACTTCTGTGTGTTTAGTGTTATTCCCCAGGTAGATTACTCTCCCTCTGAGCCTGCCATTATGCGTCCCCCTCGTTCTTAAAAACTCAGATGAAAATTAACCTTGTTCTCTAACAAGCCATTCCTCAAGAGCACCAATTATTTCCTTTTTTTAATTCTTTTTTTTACATTCTTTTTACTTTTTCAATTATTCAAGTATTCATTTTCTCTTCCTTCCCTTCCCACCATAAAAAAAAGAAAAACAAAACCCTTTTCACAAATGTATGTAGTCTAGTGAATCTAATCTAATTCTGGCCATGTACAAAAATATATACCTCATTCTGCATCTTGAATCCATCACCTCTTGTGCATCATCATCATCATCATCATCAGTCCCCTGGAGTTATGTTTCATCATTGCATTAAGTTCAAAAGTCTTGTAGTATTGTCTGTCCTTACAACTTTATGAAGTGAGTAGAACCAGAACCATTTATATTTGTTATTTATATGTTTCAGTTGCGTCTGACACTTTGTGACCCCCCATTTGGGGTTTTCTTGGCAAAAATATTGGAATGGTTGGCCATTTCCTTCTCCAGCTCATTACAGATGAGGAAACTGAGACCAACAGGATGAAGTGACTTCCCCAGGGTCACATAGCTAGGAAGTGTCTGAAGCTGGATTTGAACTCAGGAAGATGAGTCTTCCTGACTCCAGGACCAGCACTCTATCCACCATAACACCTAGCTCCCCAGAACCATTTATACAATAGCCCTAACCACTTTCTAAAGCTTCTTCTCTTCTGTACTCTTTTATCACTAAATAAATTAATGTTGGACGTTGTGCACAACAGAGAGTCCAATATAGAAAAAGTTCCTCACAGGCTTTTTAAGAAATTTCAATTTGAGCCTAGACTGCAGCATCAACCTACTATGGGGGGTGTACATGTTACTTTGTCTTCAATTCCCTTGTGTATAAGATATGTGTATCTTAGTATCTATCAATAGTGTCTATCGCATCTCAGTAATACTGTAGGACTTTGTTTTACACAAACTCAATACATGCAAATTCAGGTATACACAAATGACAACCAAAAGAAAATAAGGGCAGAAAAGTACATAAAATTTAAAAAAAAACTTTTTGTGTGCTGAATTGTCACCATTTTCCCAAGCAGCATAAAGTCTCGCAGCAATTTACCCAATCACACTCGTTCTTGCTCTGAGGAGCCTTAGTGTGGAATCATTACATTATTTTGCACCAAACATAAGCTCCTGTTTCAGTGTTTGTTTGGAGTTCTTGCTTGTAACAAGGCTTATCCATGTCAGAGTAAGGCTGCTTCTTTCTGTTTCATCAGTGCTATTGAGTTATTTATCAATAGTGGCCCCAAAGTTCAAGAGTAGTGATGCTGGTAGCTCTGATAAGCCAAAGAAAAGTCACAAAGTGCCTCGGTGTGTTTGTATAAGAAATAATTATTAAATAATAGAGTTTGCCATTATTCACAATTTTCAAGCATAATATGAGGTCCCACTATATTAGTGAGATCATCTTTGTAAAAGATTAACATCTTACAGGCAAGCTTTTCCATCGGTTGTCTCTCATGTGTGGACTACGCTCTTTTCCTCTCTACCTCTTAAAATCTTTCTCCAAAGAAAAGCTTTCTTCAAAGTTCAGCTTCAGACATCACCTCCTACATAAGCCTTTCTGGATCCTTCCATCTATCCCTCTAGCTGCTAGTGTGTCCCCCTCAATTTCTCATATCTACTTTGTATGTATTTTACATATTCATGATATATTCATGAATACATGTTGATATCTAATAGAATGAAAACTTTAAGACGAGCAACTTTTAACTATCTTGCATTAATTTGTCATTTCTTCTCTCTGTAGTTATGTGCATGCATGTTGTCTGCAATAGCATGTAAGTTCCTCAAGGCAGGAATTCTCTAATTTTTGTTGTTACAATGCCCAGACCTAATATGTTGTCTGCAACATATAGTAGGTACCAAATTAGAAACCTATAAATTGTTTGTGAAAAATAGAAGCACTTCGTATGTTATTCAACTTTAAATGTTCTACTCCTGACCCTCTGAAATGAATTTTGAACAGTTCCAAATAGGCCAATTAACAAGCCTTGATTTGATTTCTCCAAAACTGGGAAGTCTTGATAGATTGATAGATTTCAGATAAGTGAACTGAATAAGGTGATGCTTTATGAGGAAAGAGCTTTCTGAACTAGACAGAGAGTATCGTCTCAAGAGCTATATACTAGAACTCTCAAGACCTGAAGAGGATGTAACAGAATGAATTGAAAGTTACCTATAGCTAAATTAAATATAATAAGCAGAAAAAATCCACAAGGCAGATTTAAGATCTTACTTCATTTCTATAAACAGATTTCATTCCAAAACTAACAAAGGACCTGCCACCTCATAAAATATTCACATTGTTTCTGTTTCACTATACATTATTTACTGTAAAGCTTGTGAAATATTTATAATCATTTTAAAAGATGGTGTATATATACATATGGAATAAAATATACATATAATTATGCATATATAAATATGTATTTATATATATTATATGTATTGTATGTGTATGTATATATAAATATGCATATTTGTATATACATAATTATATGTCATAAAAATATATCCATTATTTTTTCCAATGAGTAAAATAGCTTTGATACAGTTCTTTGAAGTCATGAGAAAATAGGTCACCTGATCATATATGTTCATGAGGGTGTATGGTTCAGGATATGGTTGTAGTTAACACATGAGAAGTAAAGGATTCAGAACAAAGACTTGGATCACAGGTAAACTAGTGAGTTGAATCTTTTGGAGAAAAGATTCTAATGGGAGCCATTAAAAAGTCTACCTTCTCTGGCAGTAACTGAATGAAGTCTGAAAAACAGAATTCAAGAGCATACCCTTTGGGAAAACAAAGGGAAGTTACTAGAAAATATGCCTTCTTTTAATTCATCCATTTTATCAGTTAAAATATGAGTTATTATTGGTATTATTTTTCTTACTGCTTCTGAGTTATCCAAAGCCCCCTATATCATAAATGAATGAATGAACAAGATTAAGCATTTGTAGTTGTTTAGTTATTTTCAGTCATATCTGACTATTCCTTGGCCCTTTGCAGGGTTTTCTTAGCAAGGATACTAGGGTAATTTGCCATTTCCTTTTCTAGCTCATTTTACTGGAAAGGAAACTGAGGCAAACAGGCTTAAATTATATTGCTAGTAAGTCTCTGGGGCCAGATTTAACCCCTGCCTAAATGGATAGTTATTTGTCACCTAAAAAAGAGAGAATAGTCATGGGATATTAACAAAAAGTCATCTTATGATACCTGCATATTATTTCCCACAGGCCAGGAAAGAACATGGCAGGGTGTAAGGAGAGTGGAGTGCTTCAGTCATATATGACTCTTATAGGTCCCATTTGGTGTTTCCTTGGCAAAGAAACTGGAGTGGTTTGCCATTTCTTTTCCTAGTTCATTTTACAGAGGCAGACACTGAGGCAGATAGGGTGAAGTGACTTGCCCAAGATCACACAGCTACTAAGTCTATGAGGCCATATTTGAGTCTTCCTGACTTCAGAACCAAGCACTCTACACACTGAGCCCAATAATCACTTTCTAGGGACCAAGCACTGTGATAAGCTCTGGGGATGTGAAGACAAAAATGAAGACAATCCCTTCTCTGCAGGTACTTATATTCTAATAAGGGGAGAAAATACACGTGAGAGAAGTCAGGGAGAAATCCTTTGATCTCCAAAGTTATAGGGATATCATAGAACCATAGGGGAATAGATTGGCACCACCTTTCCAATAGAACTAGCAGTATTGATTGATTATCCTTATAGAAATAAAATTAGGGAGAGTATATCCTATCAAAAGAAACTGGCTGTTTACATAATATAATCTTAATATTATATTATATACATACACAGAGACATTATATATACACAGTGTCCCAAAAGTCTTAGAGCCATCATGAGCTTTAATAACTTAAACCCACACTAAGACTTTTGAGACACCCTCTATGTCTTTCTCCCTAAGATTTCCAAAGTATTTTGCTTACGGTGAACCTCAGAGGTAGGTGAGACAAATATTCTTTTCCCATTTTACAAATAAAGAAAATTGAAGCCTGGAAAGGATAAGTGACTTGGCTAATGGCAGAATTGGAACCTACAACTAAATCTTTTGGCTCCCATGTCCAGTGTTCTCATCACATGACATGACCCTTGGGCACACAGGGGAACAGCATCCTCATTAGAATGTTAGTGATATTATCCCAGAACACTGGTCCCTTAACTCTTTTATAATTTTTTGGACACAGTCTAATCCTGGCACGGTTGATTATGCCTGTGTTCCCATCTTCTCCAAAGGAGAGAGAATGAAAGCATCACACAACAGAGAGCCTAAGAGTCTAGAATTATGTTTTTGATAGAGAAACAAATTTTCCAAAGAAATGCCAGCCATTTTGGACATTCATTTATTTGTCCATTCATTAAACTAGTATTGATTGGGTGTCATTAAGTGCAAGTCATTGTTGGCAAAAATTTTGCAAGATACACAGTAGTGCAAAACACAAAACACAATCTCATCCCCTCAGAAGCTTACAACTCGGCAGGGGAGATCAGACACAGAAACAAATATCTATGATGCAAAGCAGTAGAGGGTAAATACCATAGGAGAGGCAGAAGCTAATTACAGAGGAGGAAAGATGAGTAGTATCAGATTTAAATGGGCAAGGAAAGGAAGAAAGGTTTTCCTGACAGTAGGAAAGGTACTAGCAATGAATCGAAATCAGAAAATGTCATTTGTATTTAGGAATTAGTATTTCCAAGCTGGTTCAAATGGTCCATTAACTTAGAGGAATCAGACAAAATTAATGACTATAATGATGATATTGATGACTTATATAGCTATGACTTACTTATGACTAAATACATATTAATCTCAATTTATTGATTTATTATTAATTAGTAATTTGTAATGATTAATTAATAAATTATTATTTTATTAATATTAAACTTAATACATATTATCTCTTTGGATCCTTTCAATAATCATGTGAGATAAGTACTATTGTTATCCCCATTTTTGAGATGAGGAAACGGGTTCACAGAAGTTAAATGACTCACTCAGGGTCACATCTATTTTAAGTGTCTAAGGCATGGTTCAAACTCATCTTTCTGTCTCTGAGATTAACACTTCTTTCCACTACATTAGCTTTTTTTCACTCAGACATCAACATTTTGGTTTACTGAATTTGTTCACATTCTTTGCTCTCCTCTTGAATCTTCTGCATCCTTCTAAGGAGAGCTACTACAATCAGGAACACTACCTACCTAAAGAGAGGTGTTTGAATCAGGTTGTTGTTGTTGTTGTTGTTGTTGTTGTTGTTGTTGTTGTTGTTGTTGTTGTTGTGTTGTGCCTGACTCTTCTTGACCCCATTTGGGATTTTCTTGGCAAAGACACGAGAGTGGTTTGGCATTTCCTTCTCCGATTCATTTTACAGAGGAGGAAACCAAGGCAAACAGGGCTAAGTGACTTGCCCAGAGTCACATAACTAGGCAATGTCTGAGGCCAGATTTGAAGTTGATGGATATGAATCTTCCTAACTGCAGGCCTGGCACTCCACCCACTGTGCCACCTGGCCATCCCTAAGTTAGATTGTGGAAAACATTAAATGATAATCTATAGATTTTGAACTTTATTTGGTGGGCAATGCTATGTTTCCTAACATCTCCCCTGGCCTAGAGCTCAGCAACCACAACATTGGAAAGATACAATATATAATAAGCTCCCATTTTCCTCACCCCTAGCAAATGAAGTGTTATATCTAAGGAAATGTTCTCAGTAACTACCATTTATAACAGAATATGCTGAGCATCTTTTAACCATCTCACAATGACTTCTTCAATGTATTCATTCAGTAAGTCTATCACAAAGCAAAACATTTTTAAGCATCTATTATGTATAAAGCACCATGCTAGTCACTGCCACCATTTATTTTACTCTTTTGCTGTAAAGTGATGCGCTCAAACACTGCGGAGACATGTAGGACTGTGTGTATCCATGCACTGAATGTTGCCAAACTGCTATGCTTTATAGATCTTCTCTCCAAGTTTTACAGTTCTCCTATCTCCTCCCTCTGTGTCAGCTGTCACATCTTGCTACTGTCGTGTCTCTGTTTCTGTACTGCTGCCTCTCTCTTTGCATGATTCTCAATCAGTGAGCCTAAAGATGACTTCACTGTCTTCAACAAAGTAAAATATGTGGCCTTTTTGAAGTGGATTTTGCTGAAGCTAAGGTTTTTTCTCCCCTTGTTCCTAGATTTGAATCTATTACATAAATGATTTCGAGTCCTACAATTGTGAACTCTGGGCAAAGGGGTATTACCTTTTTTGTGAAGACAAATCTATAACCGAAAAATAATTATTCTCAAAGTTCCACAAGATCTATTTGGCCAGAAACTCCTATAATATGTTATTCATTAATATTTATGAAAAATAACTAATAACCACAAATAATATAATCCAATTTTAATTATTGGAAATAGTTCCTATACGAGTTCTGTTTCTTTTGTCTATTTCAGAGTTGACCATGATATGGGCAAAACTACAACACGACGCTCAGTCCTGTAGTCCCCTTCTGTTTCTACAGTAGTGATGTCAGAAAAGAAGAAAGAAAGCAAAGCACACAGTACAGTTCTTAAAATTGTCTACTAACAGTTTGTTACTACTCTCAGGGGATGATCCCATTCTAATGGTCAACATTAGTGGATATACTAGCAGAAGAGTAGAACCTTATCCATGTTGGTGTTAATAGCAATGAGTGAATGATACTAGAAGGTACATGGGAGCTATAGAGAATATTAAGAAGGATAAGTGGAATAAGATGACTTCCCGAGAGAGAGAGACAAAGAAGGGAGATGGAACGTTGATTCCATGTGAATAATCAAAAGGGCATGAAAGACAACATTTCAAAAAACAATTGATCATGATTTTTTTCTTTAAAAGAACAATAAACCCTTCCCGTACATCTTAGAATCAATACTATGTATTCGTTCCAAGGCAGAATGGTGGTAAGGTAATGGGGGTCAAGTGACTTGCCAAGAGTCACACAGCTAAGGGGTCATCTTGTTTTACAGTTTTCATAACACTATACTTAAACATACTACTATGAACATTTTTGGGCGACCAACCATCATCCAATATAGAGGATAAAGAAGTTTGAAGAACTGTGACAATATTCTCCAAACTAAGTCAGCTTAAACCTTAATTACTTGTGAGTTTACTGTGCAAATGAGCACAAGGGAAGACTGCAAAAACCATTTTTGAAAAATATAGCTCTGCATCAAGGAGTGGAAAAGTCCAAAACAGATCAGATGTCTACAAGCATTCTCTGCCTCTCTGTCTGCCTCTGTTTCTCTCTGTCTGCCTCTGTTTCTCTCTGTCTCTCTCTTTTACTCACTCTCACACAC
This sequence comes from Monodelphis domestica, assembly GCF_027887165.1. Taxonomy (NCBI): domain Eukaryota; kingdom Metazoa; phylum Chordata; class Mammalia; order Didelphimorphia; family Didelphidae; genus Monodelphis; species Monodelphis domestica. The sequence goes on from NC_077234.1 coordinate 159,088,926, forward strand.
ATCCCTGCATCTTTTTTGTCTAAAACTGTGACTTCTTGGAGGTAGGGAGCTCTCCAAATGAGGAAACTCTCTACCCATGTAAATTGGTGACTTATTCTGCAACTTAGAGACTGTAAAAGTAGCCTAGGGCCCCAAGAAATTAAGTACATGTCAGCAGTGAGACATGAATCTAGGTCACTCTAACTCCAAGGCATACCCTCTTTCCACTGGGGAGAGGAAGCAAGAGAGAAAGGCTCAGAGATGGGGAGATGGGAAATGGAAGGAAGAAGAGACAAAAACAAAACACAGAAACTTCAAGGAGAAAAAGTTAGGAGAATTGACCAAAAGGCAATAAAAAGGAACCTGACTATATTTTAACAGGGGAAGTGATGGGTTAGAAACATAACTCTTACTACAAGGAGAGCAGGACAGTTGAACTGTGGAAGGGGGAAGTAGTAGCTTCTGTCAATAATTCCAGTGAAAACACTAGCCTCTGACCTACTTTAGGCTACCTGGGAAAAAAAGGATTAGAGGAAGAGAGAAAACAAGTTTGGGAACCAGGCTGAGCTCCATCCACATGAAAGGCCTGCAAGAAAGTTACCTGGTGATGTGGGTACAGCCTCCCTAATAGCTCTCTTACAAACATGGCTCCCCTTTTAAATCAACTCACACACACCCCTGTTCCTAGAGGTGCAACTTTTTTTTCAAGCCCTATGCAAGACTTTCAGAGATATAAAAATCATTTGTTTAAGCACCAACAGAGATCCTTTTTTTAAACTGGCTTCTCTTGCTCAGTCTAGTTCCTGATATTATTCTCTCTCTCCCTCTAATGCACTGTCATCACAGTTAAACCTGTGATTGGCTAACTTATAGCCAGATTGCTCTGGCAACTCCAACTTGGATTTACAAATGCACAATAATATAAAAATGTTTTCCTTTGAGTTTCCTAGCTCTAAAAGAGAGGGTCACTTCTCTTAGCCATCAGAAACAAAGAAGAAAGTGTCTGCTTTCCCTTTTATCCCACTGTGCCTCTGTTAAAAAGACTCGTAAGGGCAAAGAGTAAATGAGGGCAAATATGTGGAGAGCACCAAGTGGAATTTGTCTCATTTTTTAAATATATCATTTACTATTTCATTTACTATTTTTAATTTTTTCCTTTTAAAAATATTTTAAAATTATTTTTTCAACTGACAAGCATTCATTTTCTCTTCCTCCACAATGAATAAAGGAAACATATATAAAATTTAAAAATGAGAATTTTGTTATGAGAATTTTATTTTTAGTATTTTTGATACCCATTTTATTAATTTTTATCCATTCTGTGTATGTTCCCCCTACTGTTAGCTACTAAAAATTAATATCTGAATTCTCTTTTACCACTTAATATCAATTAGCATTTAGAAAGAGATATTAACTTTGAAATGATAGTAAGGCTCAGACTTTTTTTTTAACTCTTACCTTCCATCGTAGACTCAAAACTGTATCTGTTCCAAGGCAGAAGAGCAATAAGGGCTAGGCAATGGGGGTTAAATGACTTGCCCAGGATCACACAATTAAGGGAATATCTGAGGCCATATTTTAACCTAAGACCTTCCATCTCCAGGTCTGGCTCTCTCTCCACTGAACCACCCAGCTGCCCCCCTCCCCACAACCTTTTTTGAATAGGCTTAGAGACTTAATGCAGTTTCTACAGAGCACTCATTAGTCCCAAGGTCACATCCAAATCCAAATGAAGCATTAGTACTGGATGAATCCACAGGTACCACTAGCTTGGGTCATTACTTGCTCCATGAGACATGGATTATGAGTTGGCCATAAAACCTGACACCTACTCTCGGACTCCCAGACTCCTAGAAGGCTTGTCCTCTTCAGCTTTCAAAATTCACAGGTGATAGCCCCCAACTTCCTTCACCTAAAACAAAAGCACAGGCACTGAGGTGGGTGAAGAACTGAGACCTGTTTTTATAGTCACTTGTCAAACTCAGAAGAAGAGAAAGCCCCAGGCTTCTGCCCTTACCATATCATCTCTCCCCCAAATGCTATTTTAACAGGAAAAAAAATCAGCCAAAGAGAACTTAAACCAAGAAAAAGATGCCAATGGAGACTACGGTCTTTTTAATACCCCCTTCCCCATCTCTAGCTCTGTAGCCATTGCATGTCCCAAACACTCAGCATGAGCTTAGCAGCTCTAAACCAGTTCTCCAAAGTCTCCATGATATTTCCATTAACCTTCATCGAGATTCTCCAGAGTCTCTGTTTTCTTCCTTGTGGGGAAATACATCAGAAGTACTCGGTGAATGATCATAAGGCCTGGACTCTGGCCAGTGCCCGTTACAAATCTATTTCCCTAACATAGATGTATCTCAAAATTAGATCACAATGAATCTTGGGAAACAATCTTAATGCAGAAGAAAAAGAGAAACAAATAATGCTCAATCTGATTCCAGGATATTTTTCTCCTCAGACCTGGATTCTTAATGATTTGAGGGTCACACATTCTTATATTTTGTACTGGGAGACAAGCAACAATAGAGGTTTGTTTTTGAGATCATACAATTTGAGTTTCCTCTTCTTGCTAGGCTTTTTTTTTTTAAGCAAGGTCTTGGATGTATAATTAAAGTTGTATATGTTGTTTAGAAAGAAAGAAATTAGAAAAGAATATAACAGGTGTTGAGATTAAAGCATTCCCTAGACACCAAAAGTTAAGGTAAAATCTTTCTGATGAACATCTGAGTCAAAGGAATGTTCATCTCCAGTTCTTAATCTCTTCCATTTTTATTGCCAATTGCACTATCGCTACAATCTGGCAATATATTTTCCTATTGTTTCCATGCAGAATACAATCAGAACTGATGTAGCCCAGAGAAAATAATGTGCTGTTGAAATGCTGATATACTAATTCTCTGTTATTATCAAATGAGATAATATCTGTAAAGTGCCTGGCACATAGCAGGCTCTTAATAAATATTTATTACCTTCCCCCTTCCCTTGTTAAAGTGCTATCTTTCATATACGAAGATGTGTAAGGAAAAAAAAAAAGAAATATTTGGGCCATAATTCTGAGCTGAAAAAATCCAACTGTTATTTGTGAGTGAAATAGAATTGGGGGTCTCACCACACCCAGTCTGTGACGAAGACCTCTTTTGGGTGTTCACAGCTGTTTTTATAAGCTTTTAACAGTTAATACAGATCATTGATTAACAAAACCAAGTGTTCAAAGTAGGTTAGCTTTTAATTGATAAATTCTAGTACAAGGTCCAAGCTTTTTATTGATCCTAGAACTAATACCCTCAGACAATGACTCTAGGAAGAGACTTATTATTGATCTTATAACTAATACCCTCAGACAATGACTCTTAAAGATAAGCAAAATCATCTCTCTGGGGCATCAAATCTAAGGATACGGTTATTAACATAGATTCTTATTAAAGGAAATTCTAATAAGAATTCGTTCTTCTTCAACTTGCCTCTATGAGAGCTTCTGTTATCTTTATCCAGAATCAAGATTTAGTGAAGCTGTGAACTTAACTTTCCAGGGTTGATAACAGGAGCTCTAAAGCTAAATCTCTACTTATCTATAACGGTTCATTAATAACAGAAACTAACCGTTCTAGCATCATCGTTACAGATACCACCTAAAGGATTATCTGAAATGAATTGGTTTATAATAAATGATGAAAAAGCAATATACTCAATTTCATTTTTTCAGATGCTCCCACCAACCTACTACAAATATGCAGCTCTGAGTTGTTTTCCCAAAAAACAGCGCTAGAAGAGACATCTGCAGAACTAGATCACCAAACTCCGTCCCGCCTTTTGTGACGAGTCTTGGGAAGATCACACAGCTAGCTAGCGTTGGGGATGTGGTCTTTGATCACAGGACAGAGGGAAATGAGCTGATCCATAAATGTCACAAACCTATAACTTGGCCTCATCTCGCCATGACCTAGTAATGTTTGGCAAACATACGGATAATGGACATTCATGAAACTGCATCAACAGGATAAGCACTAGTTGGTTGAAGCCTGATGAATTTGTCTCCCACAGCGGGCCAAAGAGAAAATCCAGTAAGCTTTTAGCAGGGTCACTGTGGGGAGAGGGCACAGATAAATGGAATTACAGACCTTTGACATGATTAGCGAAACAGCATCGCATTCAGTTTTATTCTTTGGTGCATGGGTGAAAATAAGCCCAAGAGAAAACAAGAACAAGAGAAAGAGGGAGGAAAAAGTTGTTTCCTAATTATATAGTACCTTGAAGCAGCATGGATCCAAACTGACCTTATGGGCCCAAAGACAGGTTTCTTTTCAAACTCAAGGTGTACATTTTTGCAGTTTACCTCCTCTGGTGGTATAACTAATTACCCAGCTCCTGGCTTTCCCTCGATATTCACAGGTAATGTCTGACTGTCCCCCAAAAAGTAGCTTATAAGGTCACCTTCGTTTTTAGAGGCTGAAAAGAGAACAGTATTCAAAGGAGTTGGAAATGGATAAAACTGCATTTTATTTAAAATGGGGATTTTTCAGTAGCAATCACAGACAGGCACAAAGACCTTTGTTAGAAGAATTATACTTAATTCTAGTGTCCACTATTAAGGGATGGGAAGGCTAAAGACTATTGTTAAGGAGTTCTAATGGAAGTAATAATAGTACCTCTCTTTCTTAGCTATTGATTAGCTGGGGGCTGTAAGGGGAAAAGATGTTGGTCAATTCTATTTTTAATACAGAAAGAGAAGGAGAGTTTCATAGAAAATTTCTGCCCATAATTGGATCAAATATAATAATCATGATAAGAACTAGGTGTTCTCTAATCTCAGGGTGACATCTGTTTCTCCTTTATGAATTAATCCCTATAATAGCATTATTTCTGTTCTTTTCCCACACCCTTAAGCTGATGGTATTTGTATAGCTTTTTATTGGGGACAACTCAGCAAATCAGTTGATTGAGAGACAGTGGAGGTCCCAGTTTCAAATCTGGCCTCAGACACTTCCCAACTATAGGACCCTGGGCAAGTCACTCAGCCCCCATTGTCTAGCCTTGACCATTCTTCTATCTTGGAACCAATACACAGTATTGGTTCCAAGACAGAAGGTGAGGCTATAAAATAACAATAGTACATTTTTTCAAAAGTGTATATAAGAAGAGGTCGTCATTGTATAGAGAACAGAGAATAATACTATAAATTTCAAGGCTGCATTGGGGAGGGAGTTTCTTTCTTCGAGTTCCCTATACCAATAAAACAGACCTGGAGTGGGGGGAAGTACTGTATATGTAGGACTGTGCTGTTGTATCTTAGATGTTTCTTCCAGTAAGTATGGTGAGGCACCTTAGAGTTTAAGGAGCACGCCATGTCATTTAATTGTTTTCAACTGTGTCCAACTCTTTGTGACTCCTTTTCAGGAAGTTTCCTTGGCAGAGATACCAGAGGGGTTTGCCATTTCCTTCTCTAGTTCATTGTACAGATAAAGAAACTGAGGCAAATTGGTTTAGGTAACTTGCCCAGGGTCAAAGAGCTAGTTAGTGTCTGAGGCCAAATTTGAACTCAAATCTTCCTGACTCCAGGCTGACCCCACTCCAGGTAGTACATTGCTCAAAAAAAGGCACATGGAAAAGAAGAACCTATGTTCTGATCGTATCCCTCATGCCCGAGTGACCTGGGGGAGTTCACTAGATCTTCTTAGTCCTCCATTTCTTCTTATGTAAAATGATGAGGTTGAACTAAATAGCTTCGAAGGTTCCTTCCAGCTCTAGATCTGGGATCCCAAAATCCTGAGAAGCAAAGATAGGAAAAGAGCCAAGGACAGATGGGGTGAAGACTTCAACAGTGGTCCTTGATTTCTCAGTGTTGTATCTTAAACCTCATTGTCTTTTCTCAGAAGAAATATGTACGGTTCTCTAAAAACCCGTTCCACCCCTAGTGAACAGAGACAGGCATCTGTTTCCCAAAGGCCCTATCAATCTCAGAGGGAATGTCAGCAATGAGCAGTAGCATCTCTCATATTGTGCATCTCGTCTACTTCCATGGACCTTTCCTGGGGTTCTTATAGTCTAGATGTAAGACAAAACCTGCTGCTTCATTAAGCCCACATGACATCTTTGAGCCAAGAGGTCCTTATTTTTTCCTCCTGGCCAGAAGGGCCTTTTGTTGGGGTGAGTTGTCCCTAGAGATATCTGTGCTAAGCTTCCCCTCTCTAGCCCTCCAAATGGGTCGTGAACTTCATTCCAATTCCTTTTCTCGTTCCAGTACTGAGAATCCGAGACTGGATTTGTTTTGCTGTTTCCAATGCAAGTATGTGCTGCTCCATTCTGTCAGCTCCTCAGCAGCAAGGGAGGCTGCCAGCCCCTGAATTAGTTACCATATTTATTTCTTGCAGAAACAAGTAGACCATTGGAGCTGGCATCTTATCTCAGGACACACTGTCTAGCTGCATTTACCAGACTGCTAGGAAAGTGACTTCTAAGGAATAGAGCTGGTGTTTGAGAAAGGTGAATCCCAGAGGAGGAAAGAACTGAAATCAATTTACTTACTTTATAACCATTTAATGCAAAGGATGTTGGAACCTAACAAACACAACAAACCAATTACAGTACCTGAGAACGCCCTGTTCAAAGCTAGAGGAAGATTAAGCATCCAAGGCAAGAGGCCCTTGTCACTATAATTAGACCTAAAAGCACAATGGCTGTCTAATAGAACTGGTAAAGGATTGTCACTTGTCATACCCCCAGAGTCTTTTAACCTTCATCTGCATTATGAGCTGATGTAGAGTCTGAAAAAAAGCCCAACCTTTACGACAAGACCCCTTTTACTGAATCCCCTGTCTTGGTCTTTTGATCAGGTTACAGACATAAAAGAGAAATTGAAGTTGTCCAAAAAGTTCTGGTCTGCTTTACCCTACACCATCTGCAAAGATGAGAGAGTGACAGCTGGCACGTCAAATGAAGAGGAATGTTGGAATGGGCACAGCAAATCCAGGTGAGGACCACTTCGCTGTGAGCACCAACTCGGGAATTTCCCATCCAGCCTTGGAACGCTTAGCTGGCACTGCTTTTGAGACTTGTTTACGGGGCTGTTTCAGAAAAGGAAATCGAGGGTGGAGGAACAAGTTGTCACTCAGTGACAGCTGTTAGCATTGACAGGTTTGATGGGAACCTGGGAGCACTTAGTCTCAAGGTGCCATTAAACTTGGAATCCTCGTTCTGAATGTTAAAAGTCTCGGGAGGAGAATGGGCGAGATGACAGCTGACAGATTACAGACATTCGGAGATCTCAAAGAAGCCCCTTCGTATCCTCTTAATGACTCTGCGATGGGGAAACTATTTTTATTCCTGGTTAAATTTACATGGCATGGTTTTTACCCTCAAATGGAGAAGAAAATGAAAATTCAACTTGATTTTTTCCCCTTTGCAGGCTAACTGAGTTGTTCGTTGAGGGGCTGATGTAAAGGAACAGGGGACGAGAGGCGCAGGGTTCTGACAGACACTCTGGCTTTGGTTTTGATCTGCCTTATGTGATTCTCAATTCCACAGCCACTGCTTGACAAGGGGCTGCCCATCTCGCCTATCGAAATGGGCTTTTATTGCTCTCCATTGAGTGGAACAGCAGAATGGGAGAGGAGCTTAAGAGCTGGCAAGTAAGGCAAAGCCTTAGGAGGGATGTCTAGGCTGGTCATTTGACAGGTAGGACTGCAGGTGGGTTGAGCAGCTGGCAGGATGGGCTGAGGAGGAGTGGGGAGATTTGTCAGCAGGTGGAGAAGGGAGGGGGAGGGGGCCGTTCTGGGACTGTGATGGGCTAGCTGCAGGTGTGTGGAGCAGATGTGGTCCAGGGAAAGAGGCAAGGAGGCCAAAGCTGAGTTCAGAAGCAGCTGCAAGGATGGAGCTGGGGTGGGCAGGGCAAATGAGAGGGGGGACTCAGATCCTCGTTAGGAATTTTTTCATAGGGTGCTGAGTTGCATTTTCAAGACTCCCGTGTTTATAATCACGTAAACATTATCAGGAAGAACCTGAAGAGGTGAAAAGCAGACCCCAGTGGAGGCCACTGGGATCTTCTCAGGTTCCCTGAATAGGAAAGCTATGAGGAGCCCTCGTCATGGTGCTGTAGGCTGGGCAACACCAAATGTGTCTGGCGTTTGTTTCCCTAAAACACCCTGTAATTGTTTACCGAACTGTCTACCCGTTCTCAGGGACCTTTGGAAACTGAGGTCAGCAGATCTGACAGTGAATGAATGGCTTCTAAGGTGTCTTTTCTCAATGACTGTTCAGAAAGAAAGTACAACTGGATTTCCAGATGGCTTAATGAATAAAGATGTTAATTTTTCCGGCTGCTCCAGTTGCCCATCTGTGTTTACCTAGCAGCCTTTGGTAAACCCAGGGACGTGTTGTACACTATTCCTGGGTTTTAGAGCATGTGTAAGTTCTGATATGGGGAAAGCACCGAAATGTTTGAAAGACTGCATTGCATCTGACAAATGAATAAGGACGACTAAAGAGGAAACAAAAGTAAAATGGCAAAGACAGGAACACCTGATAGATGTTTCATTTCATCTAACCTGTCCCATTTCAGAGCCATATTTATTAGACTCTTCTGTCCAAATTATGCCTGAGAGGGCATGTGCTGGAACCAGATCGTACCAGCTGACGAGAGCTGATTATTAAATTTTCCGTGACCGCTATCTCAGAAATATAAAAAGACTACAGATGAAGATGAGTTATGTTGTTGATTGTCTAGCTTAAGAAGATGGTAGAGAAAATATTAATAATGCAGATTAATCTTTAAAATGCATCATATATTTTCAGAGAGCATTTTGTTAATTCATTTAATAGCATAACTCTGATCTATTATATAGAGATTTCTGTATGTATATATGCATACAGAAACCTTTGTAGGCATCTATAAATGTATGTAAATACCTATGTATATGAACATACATGTAGGTACTAGATACATAATAGATATACATGTATGCATATATAAATTGCATAAATATGTCTTCAATGTAATTTTTAGCAAACAAATGGCATGAGAGGCAAGGTCCTGGACTTATAGTCCAGAAGACCTAAATTCAAGTCTTGCTAGCTCTGTGAAATAAGAAGCCAAGTTTCTTCATTTCTATCAGACTATTTCATTATCTACAAAGCTGGGATAATAATGGCAGCTATCCCAGAAGGTCACTGTGACAATAAGATGAATTAATACATGTAAAGTGCTTTGTAAACTGCTAAATGAATTTTACCTATGATTTTTATTATATTAGTATTATTATTATATATTCTATATAGATTATATATTCCTTATATTCAGTAAAGGAAGACATAAGGAACAAATTTAAAGCTTATAATGAAACCTAAAAAGTAAAATTAATGGTTTAAAATAGAAAATGGAAACTGTTAACAAAACAATAGTTATCAGAAAAGGGGAGTGGAGAAGGCAATATTCAAAAATTCAGTGATGCAATGAGAATTTTTTGAACAAAGTTAAAAGAGGGCAAAATTGGAAGGACAGATAAGATTGCTACTAACAAAGATGAGTTTCTTGGAACACAGAACTTGGTCTCCCAGAAAAACATGAAGAAAAAACCCATATCTCATACTTCAGCAAATCTTAAAAGGATATTATCTGAAAATAATGAGAGGAACCCTATATATAATTTACCCAGTAATATTATTATCTTGCTCCAGAGCTTCCAGTAAAAATAAAAGATATTGTAAGCAGCCAGGAAGAAATAACTCACCTTTATAAAAGAATTTATGACTTTTGAGCATTCTTTTTAAGAAAACCAGAATTGGGGAAAGTCTATTAAAATGAAAATGTAATATATTTATGAAAGACAAATAAATTTGAACAAATGGAAACACATAGTTCAGTGTTTACTTACTAAAGGTTATATTAAGAACAAGAGGACACCCATTGTCTTTAGAATTCTACCCTAAGTAGCATTAAGAAAATGAAGACAAAGGAGCACCTAATTGGTTCAGTGGATTGAGACCCAGACTTAGAGACAGGAGGGTTCTGGGTTCAAATTTAGCTTCAGACACTCCCTAGCTGTGTGATCTTTGGCAAGTCACTTAACTCTTGTTGCCTAGCCCTAACTGCTCTTCTTCCTTGGGTCCAACACACAGTATTGAATCTAAGATGGAAGATAAGTGTTTTTTTAAAAAATATATGTTTTGTTCTGGGATGATAAACAAACCAACTAGAAAAAAGGAAGAGAGAGGAATAAATGGACTTGCTATGTCTTAAAATTAAGGGGCACCACAGTTAAGGCTATTCAAACACAAAGGTGGGATTAGATGAATGGGGAAACATAAACTGTTAGCTCTTATATGGCTTGGGAAAGGAAAAGGTTTTTTTTAAGATCTTAGCAGAAAATAATTAAATGAATAGGGGATTAGAAAGGGAGTTATAGCCCCCTCAAATGTGGAAAGTGATAGACTAGTCTAGGCTACAAGGGAAGAGAGAAGTAAGGATAATAGAATATAATTGTTCTAAGCAAAGCAAACTGCAGGTGCTTAGTGCAAATTATTTTTTCCTCTGGGGAAAAAATAGCAGCATGGCTTGATGGAGAGAAAATTCAAACTTAAAGATCATAATGGGAATAGAATAAGCATGTCTATTGTTTAATTGAATGAAATTCAATTAACTAAATGAAAGAGGGTAACAATGGATTAGAAAATATATATATGAATTTGTTGCATACAAGAAACATTCTTCAAATACAGAGATTCATTAAAAATTAAAATGTGGATTTAGAGTAGAATTTGTTCTATTCCAGGTAATCCCCCAAAAACAGAAATAATAATTTTTTGAGACAGGCCTATAATGAAAATAGACAATATCAAAACAACCTAACAGAAAAACTACATTGTCTTTAAAAGCACCAGAGATAATGGAACAATAGCATTTCACATATTTATGCTAAATGGCAAACTATCAATGCCTATTTGAAAAATATCTAAACCACTAATGGCAATAAGACATAAAATGTAAAACACTCAACTGGCCAAAGATAAAAACATGGAGGTGGTAAATTTCAAAGAGGAATTAAAGCATATTGCTGTACTCTTGGTGGAGGTTGGTGCATTGGTGTAAAAGTTCTGGGAAATGATCTGTAAGTAAAACTATCAAATGGCTTTCACCTTTGGACCTAGTTGATGCCACTACTTTGTGTTGGTGCCATGATGATGCCAAGAGATTTTGAGATGAAGAGAAGAGAGAGCTTATCCCAGAATTATTGTTGATTCCATTTCTGTTCCCAAAGTAGAAAGGACTGGGAAGAATTATACCAATGCCAAGGCATGGAGATGATCAGAGTACATGTAGGTAGCTGGAATGCTCAGGAAAGCCTGAGGATGCCTAGACATGGTGAAATCTCCCCAATGGGCATTACCAAAGTGCATAGCCAGAGGGAAGTCCAGAGGAGCAGAGCATAAAGATGGCCAGACAAGCATCCCTATGAGTCTGTGTGTACCTAAACATAGTTAACATTCACTGATAAGTGCCCAAGGTAATAACATGAAATATGCTATAAAAAGAGTTTTAAACTATATATGTATATATTTGTATGTATATTATATATTTATATATATATTTGTATTTATTATACTAGCTCTTTTTATAGTACCAAAAAACTGAAAACCAAGGCAACATCTGTCAACTGAGGAGTGACTAAACAAATTATAATATGAATGACATAGAATACTATGATGTAATAAGAAATGAGGAAAAGAATAATTTCAAAGAAACCTAGAGAGGCTTGTATGAACTGATATAAAGTGAGTAGGACATAAAAGAACAGTTTATATCATAACAACTGTGTGACAGCAAACAGTTTTGAAAGAATAACTGATCAATAGAAAGATCAACCATGATTTTGCCAAAGGACCAGTAATGATTCTGACAAGAAGTGATAGACTCAACATACAGAATTAAACATGCATTTTAAAAAAATATAACCAGCATGGGAATTTATTCGACTATGATTATGTTATAAACATCTTGTTTTTCTTTTCTTTTTTCTGAATTGGGAGGTCAGGGAAGGAAAGAAAAAAGTAAATGCTTAATTGAAAAAATGAAGAAAAGAATTAACATTTAAAAAAAGAAGCTTCCTTTAAAGGAGGATTTGAGCTAAGTCTTGAAGGACATCAGGAGAAAGGGAGCATAGCATTCCAAATATGAGGGGATAGCCAGAACAAAAGGCTCGGAGACAGGAATAGTCAGTGCTGTATATAGTGTTTGACCCATAGTAATAAATACTTATTAAATGCTTTTTTACATTTATTTACTTATTCATACAAAAACAAAAACAAAAAGCCCCTTCCCTCAAGTAGCTTATAATCTATGAAATATAGAGCTAGATCATTTTAATAAATAGAAAGTCTGCAAATATGTTTTTTCATTAAATATCTCAATTCTGTCTTTGGGTAAGATATATTTGGTCCCCCCTGAGATAAGTGGGTTCCAAGTCCTGTGCTTTAGGGGTGTCTCATGTTGCTTCAGAGATCATGTGGCTAGGTGATGACCCAAGTAGGCATGAGGCAAGAGAAACAGGAGCTCCCCTACCAACTGGTGGCAAAGAAAAGTATTGTAGAGACACCAATAAGAATATTTAATATTTATATAAGACCTTGAAATTTGCCAAGCACTCTACATCCACCTATTTTATAGATGGGGAAACCAAGGGGCAAAGAGTTTAAGGGACTTGCCCAGGGTCATACAATTAGTACACATCTGAGGGAGAGCGTAAACCCAAGTCTCCCAGACTTACAAGTCCTGGGCTTCATCCGCTGTGCTATGCTGCCTCTGTAAATGGGACTGACTTGAAAACTAATGTCACAAAAACAAAGTAATAAAGACTATTCCTTCTGTCCCACCACCACCACTCCAGTGTGCCCCTCCAGCTCCTGATGTCCCTTTTAGCCCTTTCCCTCCCTTCAAAGCTGCAATTTTGACCTGATTTCACCTAAATAAATACTTTAGCAATGTCAGTGCACTCAATACAATTTACTCCAGGTTTCATACCTCCCTCGAGATGGCCATGAGTCCAGGTAATATGTCACAAGTTGTCCCAATAATGAACAAATCTGGCTCAAGTCTTCTTTCAAGCCAGAAATCTGACATGGGAAATAAGAGCACATAGCCATCAAATGTAACGGATAACTTCAACACAAACTTTTGCCCTCCAATGGGATGCTGTCAGAGGTCAGGTGAACAAGAACTTTTCGATCAATTGATGACTGTCACATGTGGTCCACCACCAGAGTGAAAGAATAGCCGAAGGGAAGGATTTTCCTTAGAATTAACTTCAATTGTCTATCAGATCCCTCACAAGGAAGTGGTGGGGGGCTGGAAGGGGGTCCATTTTCAGCAATCAACAAGGAAGGGATTTGAAACGCCTCTTCTGTAACTCCCATTTTTCACTTACCTAAATAACTTCCTATGAGAAAATGGGAGAAAGACGATGCGACACTGACTCAACTCAGACAAATGGGAATTGAAAGGAAGCTAGTAAGTAATGGTGGAAAAATCAATAATAATCTAGAAGGCCAAAGGAAAAAAATTAAAGACTTGTGCTGCATGTTACAAATCTGAGACTTCTAAAGTTCCCAGGGTGAACCGAGAGACCTTAGGAGTACATTTTCAGTCATTCATCATCTCCAAGAAGAGTAGTTTCCACAGCCCAGTGGCAGGAATGAGTTGTCTGTAAGGGAGTCAGGGAAGAATGATTAGATCTAAGGCAAGAAAGAAGGAAATAAAATGTTTATAGGGTTAGCATATAAGGCTTAGAACTCTCTGTCGGTTCATTTAAGGGGGAAAGAAGTAATAATGGCATTCTGTTAAACCTTTCTCTTTCTACCTATCCAAAAGTTTCTCTGCTCTTTTTGAAGATGTGGACATTTTAAGTTGTAGTATCTCTGTTTTCCTTAAGTTTTTCCCCATTCTTCTCAGAAAGGCTTGTCCTAAGTACAAAAGACCTTAAAGGGAAGGGAAAAGAAAGCCATTTTTAAGGCTGATTTTCATCAGTGTGCACATCACTGTTTAGGGCAGAAATGATTTCATGGAGAAACAGTTGATATTTCTTGAGTCAATCATTTCTAGATCTGCTACTATGAAGGTTACAAAAGCATTTCCCACTTTTCATGTTCAGTTGTCTTTAAGACAGCCAAAAATTTCAAGTGTTTTGCATTTGTTTTAAACTTTCTTGAATGCTGTTTGGGGAAAAGTACTTAAAGAGGGAGCTAAAGACCAAGATTCCTTAGACCAATCAGAAATGAATTTTTCTTCTGCAAGTTCCTCTGTGATGTTTCCATATTAACTCATCATTTATAGAAACAATAAAGGCATCAGGGTCATCTTCCTCTAGCTCAGAAGGTAAATGATTTAAGTTGAAAGAAAGAGGATAAATGGAAAAATCTGGGAAATAAATCAATTATTGACAAGTGAAACAACCAAAAGCAACAACAAATCAAGTCAGGTATTACTAAATGGGTTTAATTTAGATTATCAACACAATGAATTATGATAATAAAACTATGAAGCACTGTGACTATTTGAATTAAGATCTTTGTTATTTTTTATTGATAACTGGATCCTAAAGGACTAAAAAATAATCAGAACTCTCTTAAAACATAAAACATAAAGGACTGCCCACAGCCAGCAAGCCTTTGGAAGGTGGGCCATACTTTTAAAACAAGAGTCCCTTCCAAAAATGACACTCAAGTCACTTTCATTGAATCTGGTGATAAAAGTTCTGGATTCAAATCCTAGTTGTAACACATTCAAAAGCTATGTCACTCAGGACAAGATGCTGGAATTCCTTGGACCTCAGTTTCCTAAACTGTAAAAGGAAGATAATATTATTTATTTCATCTACCTCATAGGGTTGTTATTAAGAAAGGTTATATGTATATGAATAATTATTAATATTAGTTATGCTTCTGTTAAACTAATCATCCTTACAGTCCAGATCATGTCATGCCTTTGCTCAAAAATTCCCAAAGAGTCCCTGTGACCTGACAATTAAAGCATGAATTTACTAGCCAGGCTTTAAAGGCTCACCATAATCTGACATCTCCTTCCAAACTGTGCTTCAAACAAACTGAAATACTTTCTATTCCCTAAATATATACTATCTTTTCCTACCTCCATGCCAGAAATGTCCTCCTCCCTTTTTCCCATGGGGCAAATGCCATTCCAACAAGAAGCTTTCCTCATGCTCTAGTTTGTGAACTTACTATGTATGATTCTGTATTGTAGTTGGTTACCATAGACTGTGAACTAATTCCCAAGAGCCAGGGATAGTGTCTTCTTAAAGATAGCTACCTGAGCACCCAGTCCAGTGCTCTAACTAATTAATTAATAATTCCGTTTGGAATCTTCACCTTGATTTTTCAGATCGGGTCCCCAGCTTCGTTTCTTGCATGACTTGGCTTGTCCTGCAAATCCTCTCTCTCTTCAAGCCTCTTCCATAATATCCAGGAATACCTTCCAATTATTTAACTTGAATTTATTCAAGTTCACAAATATTTAGAATATTGATGTTATAGTAATAGGAAAGCTTGAAGGCAGGGTGGATTTAGGGGGAAAGATAATGAGTTCAGTTTGGGACATTTGACTTCAAGATGTCTACTAGACATCTAGTAAATAAGAGTTCTGGGCATATAGTCAGGAAGGCTCCTTCCTCTTCACAAGTTCAAATCCAGACTTAGATACTTACTAGCTGTGTGACCCTGGGCAAGTCACTTAATCCTGTTTGTCTCTGTTTTCTCATCTCCAAAATGAGCTGGAGAAGGAAACAGCAAACCACTCCAGTATCTTTGCCAGGAAAACCCAAATGGAGTCACTAAAGAGTCAGACATGACCAAAAACAACCTAACAACAACAAAATTGGGCATCTTCAAGGTGATGGAAACTCAATTGAAGATGGACCCAATTTTGTTTTAGGTAGTATTTTATATTATAGAGAGAAAAGCTATGGAAACACAATTTTAGTTATCTGAGAATAAAAGAAAACAATGTCTATTCCAACACATAAAATATGAAGAAAGATTTAGACAATTTTAAGCCCATTTCTAGTATTAGAGAATTTCTGAAAAAAGTCACAATTTGAGTTAATATTATTTCTGCTTGTCTAACCAAGGACTGTGAAGGTAATACAACTTGCAATTTAGACAAGTCATATCAATTGCAACAGATTGCTGTAGTACCTAGAATTTTAACTAATAAATAAAACTAAAAACTAAAATAAAACTAAAAAATTAAAAATTAACTAATAAATAATAGTTCCCCAAGAATCACATCATTTAATAGGAGCATGTGATCTGTTAACAAAGACCGGGTCTCTTCACATCTCATCTGCCTCTTATAAGGAAAAGATATTCCATAAGCCTTGACTCTCTTTTATAGGGATTTGTTCCTCTTTCTGACTGACCTGATAGTTCATTCTTTGGACCTCTCCTAGCAGTCACAATTGATGGATATTTTGAAAGAGGAGATGAACTGTGAGATCTCAGCTTCCCCTCTATTACTTCATCATAAGAGAAAGGGCAAGTGGGTAATAGTTCACCATTGCCAACCAGCCCTCCTTTCAAATGCCTTAGAAGAGTGAGCTTTTTTTAAACCCTCACCTTCCATCTTAGAATCAATACTGTGTATTAGTTCCAAGGCAGAAGAAGAACAATAAGGGCTAGGCAATAGGCGTTAAGTGACTTGCCCAGGGTCATGCTGCTAGGAAGTATCTGAGGTCATATTTGAACCCAGGACCTCCATTCTCTGGTCGTGGCTCTCAATCCACTGAGCCACCCAGCTGCTCCTGAGTAAATTACTTTAGCTTTAAAAAGTGAACTGTTTCAGCCAAATCTTTAAAACTCAGGAGCTTAAAAAAGTTTTTCATATAGAAGAAAAACAATTGCTTGACCACATGGGTTGATGGGGATATGATTGGAGATGTAGACTCTAAATGATCACTCTAGTGCAAATATCAATAATATAGAAATAGGTTCTGATCAATGACACATGTAAAACCCAGTGGAATTACGCGTCAGCTATGGTAAGGGGTTGGGGAAAGGAGATGGAAGGAACATAAATCTTGTAACCACATAAAAATATTCTAAATTAATTAATTAAATAAAATTTTCCAAATAAAAAAGTTTTCATATAGAAATATTGCTATTAAATAATATTCAATATTAATTTTCCTCACGGATACAGTTAAATGAAGCTATAGAACAAATAGGATGGACATAATCCAAGGAGAATGAGAAAACATTTAGTATTTGTGAAACAGTTAGTTTAGAGCCAGATTAATTCAGTTTTCACTACTCCATGCAAACTGTCATCCACTTTGCACTCATGCTTGTCTTATTATCTAGTCAGTCAGTCAATAAGTATTTATTAAGCATCCACTATGTGCCAGGCACTGTGCTAAGTGCTGGGGGATACAAAAAGGCAAAAGACAATCCTGCCTTAAAGGAGTTCACAATCTAATGGGGGGAGACAACAAGTAAACAAATACATATAAACAAGTTATACAAAAGATAATTAGGAAATAATAGAGGAAAAGCACTAGAATTAAAGGGGGGTAGTGAACAGCTTCCTGGAGAAGTTGGAATTTTAGTTGGGACTTAAAGGAAGCTAGGGAAGTTCTGAAGGAGTGATATGGAGGGAGAACATTCCAGGCACTGAGGAGAGCCAGACAAAATGCCTGATGCCAAGAGCTGGAGGTCAGGAGTAGCAAGGAGGCAGGTGACCCTGGATTAAAGATTACATGATGGGGAGTAAGGTAAGAAGACTGGAAACGTAAGAGGGAACTTGGTTTTGAAGGTTTTGAACTTGGCTTTTAAAAGCCAAGAGGAGGATTTTGTCATTGATCCTGGAGGCAATCGAGAGCCATTAGAGTTTGAATGAAGGACCTGCTCTTTAGGAAAATCACTTCAGTGGCTGAATGGAGAACAGTTTGGAGTAGAATGAAAGTAGACTCAGCAGTAAGCTATTGAAATAGTTCTGGTATGAAGTGATGAGAACCTGTACCAAAGTGGTTACAGTGTCAGGGAGAGAAGGGAAAATATTTGAGAGTTGTTACAAAGGTGAATTGACAGATATTGATAACAGATTGGATATGAGGGTAAGAAATAGTGAAGAGTTGAGGGTGACACCTAGATTATGAACCTAGGGTGCTTGGAGGATAGTGGTGCCCTCGTCACTAATGGGAAAGTTTAAATATTGGGAGAATTTAAGGTTGACTCAGAGGATAGAGTACCAGACCTGGAGTTGGAAAGAGCTGGGTTCAAATGTGCCCTCAGACATTTCCTAACTGTGTGACCCTGGGCAAGTCACTTAACCCCATTTGCTTAGCCCTTTCCCTTTCTGTTTTAGAGTTGTTACTAAGAAGGCAAGGGTTTAAATTTAAAAAGAAAGATTATGCGTTCAATTTTGATCATGTTGAGTTTACAGTATCTCCTAGTCATCCAATTCAAGATATCTAAAATACAACTGGAGACATACAACTGGAGGTCAGAAGAGAGATTATAGCAGGCAGGATAAGTAGATTTGAGAATTAGCATAGGCATGATCAATTAATACAGGGGAGCTAATGAAGCTTCCAGGTGAACAAGTATAGAGGGAGAAGTTTTCTTCTCAGGATAGAGCCCTACAGGACGTGAGTACTTAAATATTGTATCATGGATAAGGCTTAACAAAGGAGACTGAAGAAGCACTTTGATAGGAGAACCAGGAGGAAGTGGTGTCCTGAAAACATATAGAGAAGAGATTATCAAGGAGAAGAGGGTCATCAATGTAGTCAAAGGTTAGAGAGAGATTTAAAAAAAGACGTTTGAAAAAGGCCATTAAATTTGACAGTTAAGAGAGCACTGATAACCTTGGAGAAAACCATTTCAGTGGAATGATGAGTTCAGAAGCCTTATTGTAAGGGGAGAAGAAGTGGGTGAGAGGAGGGAAGGTAGAGTTTAGCTACAAAGGGCAGAAGAGATATTCCAGTAGTGGAACATTTTTTGAGGACAAACAGGAGACACAGACATCTCTGTAGGCTGTAGGAAAGGAGGCAGTAGACAGGAAGAATCACAGAATCTAAAAATTAAATGATACCTCATCATGTAATCAACCTTCAACCTGGAAAAAAATCCTAACTAAAGTACACTAGCCTTTGGAAAGACCGACATGAACTGATGCAGAGTGAAATAAGCAGAACCCAGAGAGTAACAGCAATATTGTGGGATGATCAGCTGTGATGGATTTTGCTCCTCTTCACAATACAATGATCTAGAACAGTTCTGAGGGACTTCGGACAAAAAAAAAAATGCTATTCACCACCAAAGGAAGAACTATTGGAGTCAGAATGCAGAGAAAAACATACAATTGTTCATTTTAGTTTAGCTGAGTTTTTATTTGGGGGTTTTGGTTTTAGATGAGTATTCTCATATAAGAATAAACAATATGGAAATATTTGTGTGTGATAATGCATGTCTAACCTAAATGGAATTGCGCACCAGCTCTGGAAAGGGAGAGACAGACAGACAGACAGACAGAATTTGGATCATATCACTTAAGAAAATTTATGTGGAAAATTGTTATTACATGTAATTGGTAAAATCAAATATCTTTCAAATTAAAAAAATACCAGTCTTTGCTTAAGCACCCTTTCTTGGTGAGAACCCTTTTCCTCCTCAGGACAAGCCCATTCTCCTTTGGCAAAACTAATCATCAGGATCATTTTCCTGATATTAAGCATCAATTTGCTTCTCTGGAATTTCCACCTGTTCCTCCAATTTCTGACCTCTCAGGCCAAACAAAACAACTGTAATCCTTCCACATGAGCTTTTTTGGTACTAGGAGATGACTCTCAAGTCCCTCCACTCCTCACCCTTCAGCACTTCTCCAAACTAATCATCTTTAGCTCCTTTAATGTTCTCATATGACACAATAGCAAGCTTGACCTGGCCTTGACCAACTATTGATGACCATTAAAATGTATGTCTTGCATCTTATTCCCTTAAGAGCTGACCCTTTAAGTCTTAATGATTAATTGGTACTAATACACCCAAAGAGATCAGTGCTCACTTAGCTTGAGAGCACTGCCAGGTAACATAGTTGCATTTCATTAGGAGCTTTCTGGAAACAGTACCTTAAATGAAAGAATGAATTCTGATGGTAGGAATTTTAGGTATTGCATTAGGTTAGTTTAGTGGCAGAGAGGATAGAGTAGCAGGTCTAGAGTCAGCAAGACCCATCCTCCTGTATGACCTTGGGCAAGATGCTTACCCCAGTTTGCCTCAGTTTACTCATCTGTAAAATGAACTGGAAAAAGGAATAAAAAGCCACTCCATAATCTTTGCCAAGAAAACCTCAAGTGGAGCCTTGAAGAGTCAAACATGATTGAAAATGGTGGAACAACAATATTCAATTAGTGGGGGAAGCTTTAACTAGGAAAGATAAAGAGTGATCGTGTCTCCAGATCCTCAATTTACAGGTGGCTACAACAGTTAGAGTCTTTCCACAGCTCAAAAAAAAGTCAAAGCTAGAAGCTGGTTAGCATAAATGATTAATATGGGGAATTACCTGATGGTGAGCCTCCTCTCCCTCCCTCCCGTTTCCATAACCTCCATCAGTTTTGGGCCATTCTTTGTCATTCCCTCTCTGTGCAGTGTCCTGCCTGCCTCAGCTGAATGCTTTCTAGGTGTTACTTGCCCCAGGACCAGTATGCACTAGATAAAAAAATGTCTAGTTAGGGAGATGCCAATAGAGTACATCACTGGAGCCCAGGCAGGCTGGTTTATGCCCTGGGAGATCACACCATCTGCTGGGCTGACCACAACCAGCATTATCCCATAAAAGATCCTGATATTAAGTGTTCCTGCCCTGCTACCACCTTAGTCTTCAACAGCAATGTTTCTACATGATCAAGGAAGAGGGAAAAACTATAATTACACCTAGATGAGCAAAAGCAAAAGATATCCAAGGCACGGACCAAGAGATCTCCCCACCCCACTCCAATATGCTCTTTCCAAAGTGGAAAGCCCTTTACCAGAAATGCCAGCCATGCTTCCAAGTCCTTTGGTGCTTCCCCTTCACAAATCACATAGAATGGAAGCTCAGGAAGAAGCAGGGATGCCAAGAGGAAGGGGAGGCAGTGGCTTAGCTCAGTTTTAGCATTCCAGTTTGTCATCTCTTTGAAGAGTCTCCCTGCTCTAGGCAGACATGCCTTCAAAAGTGACCCTCTAAATATGAAAACCAAGGCAATCCTTTCTCACTTGCCACCTCCCCCACAAATCCAGTGATGATGCCCGGAGAGGACAGTCAGTCCCAGCTGTTGATTTGTGTGAAGCCAACTAAAGGGATCAAAGTTGCCAGTTCAAAAGGGGCTTTCTCTTTGTGGGTTAGCAGAAGAGATGTAAGGGGCCCCCTGAGCCTTGCAGATCAAAAACCAAATTGGTAGATGGGATCCTAGTTCTGTGGAGGCCTTTCACAGACCCCCACAGGCTCTACCTCCCACTCTTAGACATCTCCATGCATTTTATTTTCTGTCTCTAGCTCTGGTAACCGAAAAAGTGGTCATTTCCCTTCTTTTTCAGATTTAAAGTCCTCTCTTGTCTCCAAAGTTATCCTCTGAATACACAGGGAGGAGAAGAGGTTTTTGAGGACATCGGTGCATTGTTCTTGTTTTCATTGTAACTAGGGAAGCATCAGTAGGCCCAGCTAGAGGCCAGGCATTCTTGGCAGTCTCTTATTGTTCCTGGATGTTCTGGCTCCCAGGGGAAGAATTCCCATGTAAGCTATTGCAGCCGGCTTCTGATAAATGAGTCTTAGCTGGCAGGGCACTGGGAGCATTGTACAAAAAGAAAACAAAACCCAAAGTCCTCTGACTCAACACAGGTACATCCGCAGTAATCCTTTGCTGAAACATCAAGGAGCAACACCCAAACTGACTGTCACCTTTCGTCCTTTGAGAAGCTGTTGTTTCAGCAGAGGGTGAAGCTTCATGTCCTTGGCTGGCTTTTGTTCCTTTTGCAATCCTTGCCTTTGTTCTACTGGGTTCTGATAGTCGCTATTATGTGAAGGCAGATTGCGGGAAGCCCGACACATTATATTACTTCAACCAACAGATAATCAGATGCCGTCTTCTTTATGCTACATAAAACGAGTTCAGATTCAAACAAAAGCATATTTCTGCAGTGTTCATTGATTCCTTCAGAGCTGTTATCCCTGGACACAAAGGGGTACAGATCCTTAAGTCCTAGAACTGGGGATCTCGTGAGCACAATTTCCATCTTTTCTTCCAGACATCTGGACCACGGTTGCATCGGAACGAGATTTTGCCTTCAGATCAGCTCTTTGAGGCCCCTATGGGATGTGGTCTGCAAATTGGATTACAAACCAGGTTTACATAGCAAGGGAGGTGAAGCATAGGACAGAAGTTAGAGAGATATGCTTCTGTGACTTTTTTATGGGGACATTTTTTAAAGCAATAAATATCAGCAAAGTTCTTGGGGGAAAAAATTTACATTGTGCCCCGTGTGTTTCTTGATTTATTTTTTGGTGAATGCTGATTGTGGTTGGGATTGCTCAGGATATAAATGGATACATGGGACCTGCTCAGAAGCCCTTTGATTTAAGTCAGATGAAACAATTCAGACACAAGCATTTCATTCAGATAATCCAACACCCTGAGAAGGGACTTAAAAATAAACTGCAAGATCCTTTGTGTGTTTTTCCATTTCCCAGTTTGAAAGTTGATGGATAGGATCTATTAGCATCACTGAAACGTTTCAGA
Organism: Monodelphis domestica; assembly: GCF_027887165.1. Taxonomy (NCBI): domain Eukaryota; kingdom Metazoa; phylum Chordata; class Mammalia; order Didelphimorphia; family Didelphidae; genus Monodelphis; species Monodelphis domestica. The sequence goes on from NC_077234.1 coordinate 159,111,683, forward strand.
AAAGAGATGGTTTCCTGGAGGAATCAGAAAGATGACAATGGGTAGCCTTTACTAAGCAGAATAATTGCTAACATAAGTACACTGTAGATAAAATCTTATGGATAAGAGCGGGAAATAAGAGGGAAAAGGCATGAAAAATTGCAGTAAAATAACTCCAGAAATATAGGTAAGATTGGAGACCTAAAGATGAGATTTGAAGAGGAGAGAATGAGCGTCATTATCAGAGAACATGGTAGTCCAGTGGCAAGAATCGCCACAAGCGGAATACACTGGAATACAAAGATACAAGAAACGAAAAGACCAGTAAGGTTGGAAGGGGCTTAAAATGAGAAGACCTGGGATAATACAAGTCATTAGCTTAAAGGGAATTAAAAATTATTTAGGTAACTTCTATGTTGCTAGACTCAGAGTCAGGAAGATCTTAGTTCAGATCCTGCCTCGGTTACTTACTTACCTCTGGATCCCTATGCAAGTCACTTAACCTTCCTTAGCCTTAGGTTCCTCATCTATTTCCAAAATGGGGGAAATAATAGCACCCTTCCTCCCAGAATTGTTTAAAGGATCAAATGAGCTAATATGTGAATCACTTTGTAAGCCTTAAAGTAGTCTAAGTGCTCATTAGTATTATTAAATCTTTTTCTTCAAAATATGTTGAAGGATAAATTTTAAAGTTTGCTTTAGGGAAAGTAGAGGTTAGAGGAAAAAAGAAACAAAAACTTCATAAATCAGTTGTCTTTTAATAGAGTAGTTATTGGCTTTGATCACAAAAGTATATACAGATAACCTAGAAGAAAAACTGAAGAGGTAAATGACTAAATTTCATCTATTTATGGCATATTAAAGAGTTTGTAGAGAGATTAGACTAGACCCTAAAAATGGATTTGTAAAACTGACTAGCTAAACATTCCATTAAAAAACTTTTTAAAAATACCACATATGTTAGAAATAGATTTTGAGTGATACTATATGTAGAACCCAGTGAAATTGCTTGTCAACTCCGGGATGGGGGAGGGCGACAACAAGAATCATGTAACCATGGAGAAAATTCAAAAATTCAAAAATACCATATATGTATGTTTTATACCAGTTATATACTGATAAAAAGTATTAGTCCTTGGGCAGCTAGGGAGTACAAAGAATAGAGTTTCAGGCCTGGAGTCAGGAGAAATTGAGTTCAAATTCCAATTCAGATACTTCCTAGCTGTGTGATCCTGGGCAAATCACTTAACTCTGATCACCTAGCTCTTACCACTCTTCTGCTTTATAATTGATGCTAAGACAGGAGGCAGAGGTTTTTTAATTAATTAATCAAAAGTATCCAATAGTCCGATAATAGATTAATATGATTATATTACATTGCATGTTATCATATAATTATATATAATGTTTTATACAGTAATTATGATCAAATTAAAAAATTACGATATCCACATATGTTTATCTGACCTGGATTTCCCCCTGTAGAGCTCCCCTTACCCTCCCAAGAGCTGGCTCTTGTGGCAAGGATTGTTTTTTAAGGAAAGAAAAAAAAGAGAGGCACCATTTTTCATTGTCTTTGTATCTTGAGTGTCTTGAGTAGTTTCTCAACAGATGTTTTTTTTTTTAATTTTGTTGAATTGAAAGAATAGGACTTTGTCCCACTTATCTCCTTTGTGTTCATTTTTTTTCATGAGGTTTTGTAGATGCCCTAAGCAATATCAACTTCAATCTTTTAATGACTAAAACTCCTTATAGGTCAGTCATTCTTAATCTGTGATCTGTGTTTTTTTAATAACTATAAGTGCTTCAATATCATTCATTTCCTTTGTGTCTTATTCTTATCTTTCATACATTTAAGAACATTATCCTGAAAAGGGATTACATGGGTTTCAACAGGCTGTCAAAAATATTCATGACACAAAAAAGATTAAGACCCCCATTCTAGGACTTTCAAAGGCGGTCTCTCTCCCCTGAAGTTTGTACTAATTCCAGAAGGTCCTCAAGGTTACACCATTACTATTTTGGAGACCCAATCTACACATTCAAAATTAAGATGAAAAATCAAAGAGTAACCCAAATCATCCAGGCAACTAAGATCCATTCTCAGTAACTATCTAATCAATGAGTCAACTGTTTGAGGGCTATTTAAATTCCACAAGTCTCCATATCATCCTTCATTCATAGATGTTAATAGCACAGTAATGAAGTGTAAGTATTTGCTTGCTGGAGTCACTATTTTAGCCATAGTTTCTTTGAAAGTTTTATCCACTTAATATAATGAACATGTTTGTTGCTTGATGATTTTCCCACAAACAGAACTAATGAACTTATTTGATTTATCTTAGTTATCATTAAAGAAAACAGCAAAATAGAGTCCTGTTTTGACGTGAATCTTTTTCATCATTTTTTATCTCCTTTCAACCTTGCAGATATTTGCCTGAGATCATGAATGATGGGCTGACCAACCAGATCAATAATCCGGAAGTAGATGTAGACATCACTAGACCAGACACCTTCATAAGACAACAGATCATGGCCCTGCGAGTGATGACCAACAAGTTAAAAAATGCCTACAATGGAAATGATGTGAATTTCCAAGACACAAGTAAGCAGTCAGCTTTTAAAAATCAAATTTTGGGTCCTCTTAAAAACCTTCTGATTTTAATGGGATCATATTTTCGGCAGAAATATATGCCATTGTCCACATATTTCACCTCTCTCAGCCTTAGAGATTTAGAAAGAGCCACATATCAACTTTGTCATTTAGACAATTGACAAAATAGTGCATTCAGTTTAGAATATTATTAACTTACATTCAGCATACCATTACTGAAGCAAGTCACAAATACCTAAAAAAAAGAGAGAACTAAAATTTGACACCATATCTGACCACTAACCAAGTGACTTCACTTATTTTCCCACCAAATATCCACTATGATTGAAATGGTTCTTCATTGGTGCAATATTTACATATAAGGATTTTAATAGAGTTGAAAGTTTTGCATCAGAAATGTTCAAATGTTTTGGACATCTTAGCTTTGTGACCCTGAGCAAGTCACCTAACCCCCATTGTCTGGCCATTATCATTCTTCTGTCTTGGAACCAACACACAGTATTGTTTCTAAGACAGAAGGTGAGGGTTTTAAAAAAAAGGTTTTGGACATTCACTTGCTAGAAACTAACTCCTTGAAACAAGGTCGTGTCGAGATGTTATCAAAAGCATGGAGAAAATATCTTTTGAAAACATTTGACCAAAAAAAAAAAGAGCAAATAATCATGCAACAAACTCTTGAACATTAGATGTTCTCTTGTTAGCAGTGACTGTAATTTGGTCACTGAAGCAAAAGATAATACTTGCATGTGTGAATTAATGAGATAGAAAGAAACAAGTTACAGATGGAGGATATTAAGTCATTTCCCTCTTAGCTATCATCCTACAGAGTTGTCCCTTGCAGTACATTTTTAGTGCTTTATTCAGTATAATTTTAAATAACTCCAACAATTACATTTCTATAGGCAGGATATTCTGCCATCTGACAGAATCTGTAACCATGGTGGGTTTTCTCTGCTATAATAAGCCTGATGTTTGTCTTCTCAAGATCATCCAACTACTTCTTAAAAAAAAGAAAATCTGTCCTCAAAGGTCTCACCATGTTCCAGGCACTGTACTCAGTGCCAGTGATCCAAAGAAAGGAAAAAACAGACACTACCCTCAAGAAACGCATCTCTTAGTGGGAAAAAGAACCTGTAAACAACAACATATGTTGAAGAAAGACACATAATAAACTGGAGTTAATTTCCCAGTGAAAGCTCTAGCATTCATTGACTAATTTAAGATATTGTAAGTAAAATGAACGGATCACAAATACTTTCTGTCTCTGCACCCCAACAATGAAGTTTTGATTCATTAAATAGCTGAGTTAAACAACAACAAAGAAACTGAGTCATAGAGAGGCCAGATGACTTCCTAAATGTAGCACCACGAGTGATGAAGGTAGTATCAACATGTTATCGAAAGGATGAAGAAAATATCTTTTGAAAGCATTTGAACCACAGAAAAAAGAGCAAATAAGTGTGTAAACTATCTCTTGAACTCTAGATGTACTCTTGTTAATAGTGACTCTGTAATTTGGACAGCAGAACAAAACTCCAAACTCGCCTGTGTGAATTAATGAGGTAGAAATATAGTCATTAACAGAATCAAGAGTGTTCCATTGTCTGGCATAACTAGGGAGCATCAGATAAAAATGCCAGTTAGCTAAGCTTTCATTCCTGTTAGGGGCTGTACCTCTCTCATCTTTCCCTTATTCTCCCACAAAACCAAGGGTTGCAAGTTATGCCTATAAATTGCCACTTTGGGTAAAATGGTAAAAGGCAGAGCTCTAACCCTGACCACTCCACGCTGAAATAGTAAATAGCAAGTCTCCAACAAATTCTGCCCTCCATTAGTCAGTCTCTTCTGGTTTAGCTTCTCCATCGTGCCAGGTGCTAGTTTGGAGATTTCTCAAGCCACGTGTCAGAAATTCTGATTTCTAGATATTGAGCTTTCCTCCTGCCATCAGACAAAGTTCTAGATAACCGCTTTCACTGAAGATCAGTCACTTAAGGACTGTTGCATTTATATGACTTTTATCTTAACGCGTTGCAAGTGTGCTCGCTACCTCTTTCTGGTATTTACGAGCTGAGACAAGATTGCCATGTTCTTGGTTTTATCTCTCGAGGCCTGTTTGCAAAAAGGATATGACCTGATGCACTTAGATGCACAGCTCTAAATAGCATTGCCTGTTTTGGCTTCTATCTCGAGCTCAAAACCATTATCGCATTTTATAGCTATCATAACCCTTGTTGCTTTTGACATTTCTGCTTTATCACTTATTCTTGCCCTCTTGAATACCTGTAGCCATGATTAGTTTTCTCAAAGAGATGTGGCTTTCATTTTTTTCCGACTGGAATTTCCTTTCATTATTTGCCACTAACATTTTTTTTTAATATTCTAAATCTCTTTTAATAATAGCTATGTAAAGGTTATAATACTTCTTGCCTCTACTAGTCTTCAAAACAATTCCCCTATCAATTTAGTATCTCTAAATTTAATTAATGTGCTCTTTTAACCCTGGCATGGATCAGTACTGATAAACCAGAGTAAATGTTAAGGATATAGGACAGCATTTCCAAATGACATGATCTGATATTTAAATGTTCCATTTCAAAGAAATGTGATTCTCTCCCAATTGACCATTTGAAACATATTAGGGGCATGAAAGGAAAGTTCAGTTTCCTAATCTGCAAAGTGAAGGGGAAGCCCAAAATGATGACCCTGTGATCCTAGCCAATATTCCACACTGGAGTACAGCTCTTAGCAACCACCAAGTATGGAAAGGATTACATTATCTCAGAAATCGCTCAGACAGTTAACATCGTCAGGCATTAGGCAGAGAAAAGAAGCGGTTCGTTTTATCCATATTGGGCACTGGGCATAGAATCAGAGGCAGGTAAGTGGATAACAAGGAACTGGATGATCCATGAAAAGGTTAATGCAGCATTTGTTCAGGGGGGGATGTGGAGTGAAGTTGCTGCTCATTGGGGCTTTGGAATTCAAAGGGGTGCATATGGTAGACAAGGAAATGGACAAGGAGCTGGTAAAGAGGTTGTCTAAGAGGAAGAATGAGGCTAGTGCTCCAAACGTAGAAATAGGTAAGACTTATTCATTAGGGGGCAGCTGGGTAGCACAGTGGATTGAGAACCAGTCCTAGAGACAGGAGGTCCTAGGTTCAAATCTGGCTTCAGCCACTTCCCAGCTGTGTGACCCTGGGCAAGTCACTTGACCCCCATTGCCTAGCCCTTACCACTCTTCTGCCTTGGAGCCAATACACAGTATTGACTCTAAGACGGAAGGTAAGGGTTTTTACAAAAAAAAAAAAAAAAAGACTTATTCATTAAAAGAAGAGTTGTCCCCCCAGTCCAGGAACTATTTGTTTCTTGACCTAATTATTTCTTTTGAACCAGACATGAGATGGATTTATATAATGTATGCTTTCCCTTTGCATATTTCACTTAAATATTTTCTCATGCCATTCCTTTAAGAAAAGATGGTGTCTCTTTAAAATGCTGGTAATGACCTTTTCTAAAGTAAAAGAGGCATGTCTGTGTCTGTGTGTAAGTGTGGGTGTCTGGGGGGGGGGGGTGTTAATGTAATGGGTATGCTTTACAGTCACTCTACAGGGACATGCTTTGCCCCTGCCTTTAAAGAGGACTTGCACATCAGATGACTGTCACTTACCAGCACTTTGTCACTAACAGATACATCTCTGGCCCTTTATCTCATTGAAACTGCCAGTAATAACTTGTCACTTATTGGCTCAGCCTCCTACCCACTGACTACTCTTGTGCTTTCAAAATCCTGCCTATTCTTTCCAGCACTCAAAACTAAAAGTCATAGCTTTAAAAAAAGTTGAATTAAATTAGTAAAAGCACGATAAAATCAAGAAACTGACTGTATCATAAAATGGAAAAAAAAAATACATTCCAGACATTTCTGAGCTTCAGCTCCCAAAGCAAACATCCAATTCTGTTTATAAGCCTTTTTAAAAAGTTCTCTTTAGTCTTCTGAATTACGAGAGGTAAATGGAAGGAAGGAGGGAAAGAGGGAAGGAAGGAAGGAAGGAAGGAAGGAAGGAAGGAAGGAAGGAAGGAAGGAAGGAAGGAAGGAAGGAAGGGAGGAAGGAAGGAAGGAAGGAAGGAAGGAAGGAAGGAAGGAAGGAAGGAAGGAAGGAAGGGAGGAAGGAAGGAAGGAAGGAAGGAAGACCCATTTCTGCATACTACTACAGGCTAGGGAACCACAAAATACTCTTCAACTTAAGTCTAAAAACAGGGGAAGAGATGCTCCCCATTGCCACCATTCATGTCTAGGTCTGTCTTTGTCCTTCAAAACTCTCCACCTATAATCATCTGAATATATATATATCATGCATGACTCTCTTGGGAATCACATTTAGGATCCAATGAACTTACTCTTTTCTCCAAAGGTTTCTGAAAACTGTTTTCTAGAGAAAGGGCAAAACGGGGCTTTCTTACTCAGACTTCTGGACAGCACTAGTCACTTACTAGCCAATCATCATTAGGCAGCTTTAGGGGGAAAAAAGGTTTATGCCAACTTGGTTGGTTACTCAGAATCTATGATTCAGGAATAGAAATTTGAACAGAGATCAGCAACATTTTCAGTACCAAGAACATTGTGCCAAAAAGTAAATATATTCCAAGGAAGAGGAGAAAGGGGAAAGCAAAAAATAGTGTGAGAAGAGGACAGGGAGAAAATAGGAAAAAAAAAGAGAAAGAAAGGTATTGTTTCATTTTTTTTTAATTCCTATCACTGGGCACATAGTGTCTTACTACTACTACTAATAATAATAATAATAATAACATATATAAATAATAACAACACATATAACACTACTATGTTCTGGGCACTGTACTAAGTTTTTTTGCAATTGTTACATCATTTGATCTTTGTAATACCTTGCAAAATAGATGCTATTATTATCCCCATTTTACAGATGTAGAAAGTACATGACTTGCCCAGAGTCACACATTTAGGAAATGCCCAAGACCAAATTTGAAGTTAGGTCTTCCTGACTCCAGGCCAGACCCAGAGCTCATGCCCACCTCTCAGTCTCATGGTCAACATTTAATAAATATTTGTCAAATAGAGTTTCATTTGTGTGGTTACAGAGAGTAGAAGAGTCACATACACACACAGTAAGTCATTATAATGAACAATTGTATTATGACCTTCACATATGGGACAGAATCTGGAACAGAAGTTAACACTCTAAATAATACATGTATAGCCTAGTGGAAGGCTTGTCAACTCTGGGTGGGGGGAGAGAAACATAGAGGAAGACAACAAGAATCATGTCATCCTGGGGAAAAAAATTGGAAATTTTAAAAATTAAAAAAAAAATAAAATCAATCAATAAGAAGTTAGTTCTCTACCTCAAGTGACTCAGAATTTGCAAGTAGTTAAGCAAGCTAAACTGTTACTAGCACAAAATCTGGGGGGGATTCTAGGAATTCCTTTTGTTTTGGTTTTGCTCTTTTTGGTGTTCTGGTTTTTTCCATCCCCTGTTTTTGTTGTCTGACATGTTCTCCTTCTCTCTGTATTAGGTGATGAAACCAGTGGCTCCGGAAGTGGCAGTGGCTGTATGGATGACATCTGCCCCACGGAGTTTGATTTCGTCACCACCGAAGCACCCCCTGTCGACTCTGACAGGAGAGAAGTGGACTCCTCTGCTGCCAAGCCCAGCCATTCCCTGCTCACGTGGTCCATCCTCTTCATCATCCTCTCACTGCAGAGACAGTGGAGATAATCCTGGATTTTGGTCAGAGTAACTGAGTTTTAGCTATACGAACAGCCAACTTCTTTTTTCTTACACTATTGGACAATGGACCATGACACAAATACTTACAGTTTTCTATGAGAAGAGAGCAGTTACTGCAATCTGCTTCCCTTTTTGTTTTTCCAAAGAGTACCGGGTGCCAGACTGAACCGCTTCCTATTTCCTTCAGCTATCTGTGGAGACCATGTCTATTCTCGAGTGAATTCTTACTCAAATCTTTCTTACCAAGGGACTTTCTTACCTTCATTTGCTTCTATGCTGCAGAAGTAAAGGGATCTCACATTGTGGGGTTTTTCATTTCCTTTCAAAAAAAAAGGGTGGGGAGGGAATGGTAGGAGAGAAAAAGATAGAAAGAAAATAATTTTTCTTAAGAATCTGGCCAAACCCCCAGACTGCTGCATTTTCAACAAAAAAGACAAAAGAAGATAGAAAAGAAAAAGACTCTAAACTAAATCATTTCTTTCCTGAAAGCCAACCCTCTAATATGGGCCTCTTTATGGCAATTCAGGTCTATAAAATGGTCATTGGACGAAAGTTTGGAGATTTTTTCTAAGAAAAAAAAATAACGAAAATACAGTATGTCTCCGTGGTGAATGGCTTGCCCTCTTGGCCGCCAACACTATCTAATTGGTTGGAAGGCATTGAAAGTGAAAATTAGAAAATAATCTTTAGTAGGATACCAACACCACAAAAGAGTTCAGTATTTAGAATTCACATCAACCTGCCCAGGACGCATTTCAGCACACATTAGTGGCACCATTTCTCCTAAGCTATTTAGTCTTTCTCTTTGTTAAACACTTGGCACAGGATTTCTCTCTCTTTCTACCACCATTGACAAATCTTCCCTCTAAGATTTGGGCTGAAAAACAATCTCCAGTAGTAGAATTTCTTCGCTTTTGCCACCGATCTGACATTCATTCAGTTTCTCTGCTCCTGTGCTTACTACCCTCCCAAAGTGACAGTCCTTTCCATGGACTGCTCACCAAATTGGATCCATAGGCAAGTTTTCATACAGAATGACTTCCTTTGTGTCGGTTGGTTTCTGTATCACAAGGGCATTCGATTACCAAGCAAATACACCAGAGAAGCTAAAAAGAGAACAGTAAGAGTATTGACATGGAGATTTCTTTCACTTTTTTAGTCTTAGTATGATCATCTATTTTTATATATATATATTATATATATATAAATCACAGATTTTAACTTCTTAACTACAAGCTCAGGGTTGACACCCCTTTGTAACAAAAATGTTTTGTCAACCAGCTCTTCTTGTCTTGTGCTGCTCAGAGAAGTGATTTTTTTTAAATGACCTATGAGCACTGAGAATCAAGAAAGAGAACTTTTTATGTATCTAACTGTCATTTTATTAAAAGTTCACCAGAGGACACCCTCTTTGGCATGAATGTGATTTGGCTCGGGGTGCTCCTGATCCGACAGGGCATATTGGGGAGACCCTGGGCGCTGCTGGATTGGACTGGCAAATATGTGCATAGAGAATGTCAGTGATGGAAAACTAGGATTCCTGATGTGGTTTGGACCCATTACCTTAACCGGGGGTGGGAGAAGGGAGTTCAACCACCTGTATCGTGAAGGCCAAAATCAGATGCAATCAATTCTTCAAAGGAAAATCTGACAAAACAAGAAGAAAAACAAACAAACAAACAAAAACACCCTGTGGCAGTTGGGGGTGGGGAGGAGTTCCATAAAAGCAATTGGTTATCCAAGTGTTTCTTGGTTTATATGATGAATCTGGAGTTGGTAAAGTTAGTTTCAGATACTATAAAGTATTTCAGTCACATTAAAATTTACAATAATGACATGTAAATGGTATTTTCAATCTCATTTTCTCATCAAAATTATAATTAGTTATCGATTTAGTCACTGCATTTAAGTAGGATACCCACAGCACAATAGTATTATGTACACTTAAGCACTTTTACAAAAAAATAAATAAATAAGGTCTTTACAAGCTACTATGGCTATATTATGCCTAATGAAATAGGAAATGTAGATTTTTAAGAGACTGTCTACCACCCTCCTAATTTAAATTTTTCTAAAACTCCAACACAAATTTCCTATTGCGTACTTTTGCAAAAAAAAGTATAGTTTCACTGCCAAACTCTGGCTTTTTATCGGCAATTCTGCATTCAGAGAGCTCTCTGCAGTGACCAATACTTTAAATTACCAACTTCATTTTGTGTTTAAGAATCAGTATTTTGTTTCTCCAATAATGAAGGTATAAAGAAAATGACTCCAACCTGATTTCTGAGAATATTTGAGCAAGAGCTGGTTTAGGCAGCTCTGAACTCAAATTCTTTTCTTTTACAGTATTTCCTCCTTTTCCTTCTATGAAGTGTATCAAGGAGATGCCTTTTTCCTCATTTTTTCCCAATACAAAGGTTATATATTTATATGTATGTGTGTATATATACATAATTATGTGTATATATATATATTTTTTAAAACCTGATCCATTTACATCTGGTATCGATGTTGATTACCTACAGAAAATCAACTGTGAAAAGAGTTGAAACGATCAGGTCACCATACCATAACGCAGATCACGTTGGGTAGACACGGTCAATCATCCGTCAAGTTGTACTTCTTGACTTCTCCCCTCCATTCTTCTCGTGTCATATGATTTTTCAAGTTAACTTGAGCAGTGAAGCATCTATTCCACTGCTGGCATGACATTGGCTTAATCGAAATTGCTACCCCTTTTCAGGAAATCTTTGGAAAGTCTATCTCTAACTTAAGTTCTCTCGTTTCTGAAAGTAGTATGGTGTGGAGTACAGGAAGAAACTCCTTGATTTTCCATAATTTATCAACTTGATGTTCCCTAAATGTCGTCCATTTGTCTTCACTTTATAACCTCTGTTCTAAATAGGGAAGAATCAGTTCCACTGGGCTCATTGAAATCTGGAACTAGGAAATAATGAGTGGTGCTCATAAATGCAAACATTTAGATTATTTAAAGTGCCTCTATTTTACATGTTCTTTAGTTATAATATGTATTTTTCTAACAGTAATACACATATATAATAGGTATATATTATACTATGTATATGTTATAGCTAAAGACTAAATGGAGTTTTGTCTTTAGCAGAGAAGAACAATTAGCAAATTCATAAATTAGAGTTCTGTTTATGATTCTGTTTGGAAGGGTAATGATTTGTCCTTTTACTTAATATTCTATACTTTGAATACAGGGATCAGTAAAGCCTGCTTTGAAATACAAGGGATGTGAAATTCTAATGTATTTGTGGATATTCAAACACATTATCTATCATTCACTGACAAACTAACAATTGTAATGAAGAAAAAAAAATCTTTCATCTGAACAAAAATGTGATTTGTTTTAATGATGTCAATGTTAAGATTTCCCTAATTAATGATTTTCTAATTAATATTTCCAATTGTCAACATTAGCTCCACTTTTGATCTTTACCATTACAAGTAGCTATATCAGGGCTACAGACTAAACATCAGCTAAGGTCCATAACGTGGAAGAACAATTAACCAATTTTTGAAACATGAACCTATTTACATTTATTTTGGCAAAGTTGATCATTTATTGCTTTCTTTTTAAGGAAGTTGCCTAGCTTGGTTCCCTATTATAAAAGAGAAAATTAGTAGCAGTTCATACAAATTTTCCTCTTGCTTAAACAAATACAAGAGAAGCATAACTAACACTACCACTGATTTGCTAATTGTTCTTCCCTGTTATAGATATTAGTCAGTGTTTAGCTTTAGACTGAGACATATATATGTGATATAAAGCTGTATGTACACTGGAGCCTTGCTATAACATGGCATGCTATAGCACAAAACTCAGTCTAACGGTGTCATCTTTGACCTCATCCAAGGTGGGAAGAAGAGGGGGTGTTTCTTACTCGAAGTACTAAAAGGAACTTGCAACAGTGCATCTTAATGGCATGGTCCCCACAAATGAAATTATAGCGAGGCTTCAGTGTGTGTACACACAAACTACATGTGGTATGTATATGTACACGGGTCCTCTCCTCGCTTTTTGTGTGGCTGTCAATTACTATGCGGGTTCAGATTTTACATTTCTAATTTGGATAGAAAGTTGCCATTAAGCTTGTATGAAAATAGTAAAAGACAAAAATTCATCGAATAGTTGTTTCCAGTACCCTTTATGTATTTTCCTTAATTACCTTCATGGTCTAAGGTTGAGAGCCTTTAGAAGCTACAGTAGGAGCAAATGGCATCATTGATTAGCCCGTCACTGGGACAAAATTGGAATGCATTGAGTATGGGAAACCATTGGCTTTTGTCCTCATCTCTGTGATCCTCTCCAAATGTAGGTGCAGTTTAAACAATGAAACAATGGACAATTCTGCCTCTCACTTCTGGATTCTTTTCTCCTTCCAGATAAAATGTAGAGCCCTGAGAAAGAATGTCAATATCATTTAAGTGAGGTCAGAAATGGCAAAATAATATGCAGCTGGGAGGAGTGGGGAGTAAAGGGCAAAACTTTTCCCAAATAAGAAAATAGCATTGATTTTTAGGTCTCTAAAATGACATGACCAGGCTCATAGGCAGGTCTAAATGACCTGTTAAACAGATCACATGCAATCAATTTCAAATAACTCATTCTTTAACATTGTTAAAAATGATTTCTTTACTGAAAATATACTCTCATTTCAAAAATGTTTTAGTGAAAAATTATAAAAGCCCCCTAAAGTATAGCATTTACCTGTAAGCAACACTATAATTTAAACTCGCGACATTAATCTCTTTGGTTTATCCAGAGAGATAATCATTGAAAAACAAATTAAGGCAACTTTAAAATAACTCCAACTGAGAAATCTGGATACAAATTTCTTGCAGGGAAAGGAAGCTAATTGCACAGGAAGGAAAAAGGATCCATGTGGTGGTTATTTACAGTAATTTCCCACTTTAAAAACCATGAAGCTAAAAAAAGCACTTTGATTATCCTGAGGGATAAAAAGGGGGTAACACAATATCGCATGCACCTATACAATGGAAAGTCCTCTGCTTTGACACTGTTTCCAGATGATGCTGATCAGACAGGGAGTGTCAAAATTGCAGAGAGGAAAAGAGGCATAAAAACAAGAGTATAGGACGACCAACACCAATGCAACTGTTTGCTAAGGAAGAACACGTTTCCATTCAGTAACATCTGCTTCAGAACTTTCATCACATGGGCAATTGGTGGATACCAAAGAAAGTTAGGTAGACTTTGCCTTTCCACTTCAAAGGTTATTGCTCTCCTTACCTTCCTTGGCACACACACCTTGAAACACAAGGCAGAGAAAGAGTGCCCATAAATCTCCCAGATTAAGGTGAATCTAAAATGATATTAAAATGTGACTTCTTAGAAATCTGGTTCAATACTACAACTAGTCATTGAAGATCCTACTGAATTATAAATCATAAAGGGAATATTTTTCTTAAGCCCTCTCTCTTTTAAGGGGTTCCACCATCCCTAGATAAAAGTCATAGGGTAGGGAGTAAAGAAACACATATTCAGTCACCTACATGGCTCTGCTACCCTATACCTTTATAACACCCATTTCACCTTTTGTAAGAGGAGCCAAGCCAGGACCTAGCCAAAAAATGTGCACTTTGCTTATCTCCCTTTGCTGCTTTAACTTACCAGGACCCCGAACATCTTTGATTTCCTCTCACTCGCTCAGGTACTAGGCTGAGTTATTATATTGGGTAAATTATCTGAGTTATTAAGGAAATTGGTGATTAATGAGGGAACAGAATCCAGTCGTTTGCTCATATTATGCTTATAACAAGGATGCCCAGGAAAATTGCATCTAGAGCTTGAAATGCCATTTAATTGACTAAAATTTGTAAAGCCTTTGAGCATGAAAGTCTTGTAGAATTGGATGCTATGTTCTGGTTGCCATGAGCATCTGAATCTCAGTAGCCTTGGAGTCCGTGGAGTGCCCTGCTTTGATTTTTTTGCAGCTGGGATCCAAGAACAGGAAGTGAGGTCACCTGAACCAGGCAGTCTTATGTAATCTTTATGTAGAAGAATTTGGAGACATGAATCATAGATACAGATGGAACATTACTAATGGGCTATTCATAGGGGATTACTGAAAAATCCATCTCTGATTGCATTCACAGATCATAGAGTCTGGAGGTAGATAGGACTTTAGAGCTCATCCACTTCAAATTCCCTCCTTTCCATTTTAGAGATAAAGAATCCAAGGACTAAAGGAAAGAAGTTATTTGCCTAAGAACCTGAGATTTGAACTAAACTTCTCTGACTCCAGATCCAGTGTGTTCTGAAGCTCTTTCCACTAAGCCAAGTTGTGACAAAATAGATTTTTCTTCTCATTGGAAATGAGAATTATTGAGGTTTTTTAAATCTTATGGAGTGTGTTGTTTTCAAATTTCAAGTTAAATACATGGAGAACACAAAATTTTTTTAATCAGGAAAGATCTCTTCCTTCCCATTCAATTCTCAGTGACAGAAACCAGTTAGTCCAGTCAAAGAAGTGGTTTTGCTATCATTTTTCTTCCTGCAATGACCAGTCTTCTGCCTTGGAACCAATACATGGTATTGATTCCAAGACAGAAAGTGAGGGTTTAAAAAAAAAAAAGCAGCTTCAATGGTCTTTTACGAATTGCTCCCTCACTGTCCAAATGATATTTTTCCCAAGTTACAGTGAAGATCAGGACAAGGAGACTTAGTTCCTACTTCATAGATGGAAGGCAACTTGAAGTTGGAGACTATATCATTCAATTCCTTCATTTTTACAGATGAGGAAAGTAAGGCCCAGAGAAACTAATTGATTTTTCCTGAGGTCCCACAAGGGCATGGACTTTTCTTCTAGTCTCTATCTGGGTTTGCCTATTTGAAAGATATCTTTGTAACTTCATTGTGTTTAACAGTGACTGGGACACTGTAGGCACTCATAAATGCTTGTTGATTGACTGATTTAAAGCTCCACCTCAATTGATGAATTACACCATACACAGACATTTATGCAAGTTGGACAAAGCAAGCAAGGAATCTAGATAATTGGAGGCAAGAGCTTAGCCTTCTTGAAAAGGTTGTCCTCAGCAAATTTGCAAAAAGTGATGCAAGCAAAATTTCTGTTCATTACTCTTTGCTATGGAAGCAAGTGTCCTTTAAACCTTTTGTCCTTTTAAAGTGAGCCCAAAGGGATACTGAGGTAGCTCTGTGGATAGAAAGCCAGTTATGGAAATGGGGGGTCCTGAGTTCAAATCTGTCCTCAAACACATCTTAACTGTGTGACCTTGGGCAAATCACTTAACCCCAATTGCTGAACCCTAGCCCTTCTTCTGCTTGGAACCAATACTACCAATTCTAAAACAGAAGATAAGAGTTTTTTAAATAAATAAATAAAGTGGGCCCCCAAAGTCACAGAGACTTAGTAATAAACCAATCTCTCAGCATCCTATTTTGAATTATAAAAACATCACACTAAGAGCTATAGGTAAGGAAACCTTATAGGAATGAATTCACAGTTCTCTAATGGTAGACTGATATCCTGAAAGTCATCTGATTCACCTTCTGGTCTGGTTTTTCCTTTTTTGGTCTGGACTGTAATTTCACTGGGGTACCTTTTCAATGTAGATGAAGAAATTCCCTCTCCTAATATAATTTGACAGTTCAGCAGCTTACAGTCCCAGAGGCACCTGGGGCACTAAGTTAATTAAAGTGGTTTGCCCAAGATCACGCAGACGATATGTTTCAGAGGCTGAACCTGAACACAGGTCTTCTTGATTTAACCATACACACTGAGGGCCAAAAAATTTTCAGAGCTATGAAAAATTAGAAGTGCCCAAATTATATTACACCAAAGAAATGACATCTTTTGTCAAATATAAAATGTTGTTAAAAGTTTTAATGACACAGAAATGATTAGTATCTTTATTCGTATGCACCATTTCATATAAGCAACTTAAAGCTGTTTTTGCTGATGCAAAAAAATCTAGCCACTGACTTCTAGCCATCATTCTCATATGAATACTTAATTTATTTGCTCTAAATAGTATGACAAAATCTCTGGATGGTGACACGTTAATCTCTAAGAAGCATGTGTTTTCTTTGACAAAGCAGAAAATGAAGCTTCATAATAAGGAGCTGATGTTAATTAGAAAGCATTTGAAACTTTAGGTCCCCTTTGGGCTTAGCAATAGCAGATCCACATTAAAAGGAATTGAGATGACTCCTTCACACACACACCCCAAATGGACACATATACACACATGCACACACATGTGCCCCTCTTAGATTTTCCAAGCCTTTCTGTGGCACATTCTTCTAGTTTACTCTTTCATCTCATGGCAGTTTCACTGAGAATAAGGTTAAGTTAAATTATTATAAGACTTATATTTGTTTTTTTGCATTGGATTCTAAAGGGGGAAAATCCTTGAAACTCATAGGCAAAAAAAAAAAGTCTCTTTATATTTAGCACACAGTACAATGGCAATCAGTGAAAATTTAGAGAGAAATAGAATAAAATTATTTCAGAGCAATCACAAAAATTTTAGAGGGAGAAGGAAACTTTGAGATAACAGTTTATTGTACAGATGAAGAAACTAAGGCCCAAAGAAATTGAGTGACTTGCCCAACATGACCTAGCTAGTTAATGGCAGAACTGACACTAGAATGTGGGTCCCATGACTCCCCATCCTTTACCACTCACATTTTAATTTATATTTAAATTTGATAAGAGTTCCCAAATGTTTGTGAAAAAAGTTTTATGAGTCTCGTAACTGGAGCAACAAGTCATCAGGTCTGTGTCTACAGAGTCCATTTTTGAGACTGAGAAGTTTTGAGCTAAATGGACAAGTCAATCAATAGGAGAATTCTGCCAATCAAAGCCATTTGATCTACGTTTTGCATTTCACTTTATACCATATAAACATAATTTTGAAATTCTTGGATTGTAACACTAGGGCTTAAATTATTAAAAAATTATAAAGGTATAAAAACTAAAATATTAAATTTTTTAAAATATTTTTAAATTCTAAAAAATAAGCACTCTAATGCCACAAAAGATGTATTTCCTAGCCTTCTTTCTCTCTGACCTCTAAAACAAAGAGCCAGGCTTTGAAAAATCCCCATACACCATGAGATCCCTTGAGAAATTGTTCAATAAAACATTAATGAAATTTCAGAAGCCACACACTCCACCAAGCATTACTACCAGCTTTGTCTAAAATGACACAATTTTTGGAGCATCATCCCACACAGAGTGATTGCTCTGCCAACCTTCCCTAGATGTGAGATATTGGTAATAAAATGACCACGATTAGCCAAACTCTCAATTCACCAAGAGCAAACTCCAGCTGTTTCCACAGTTTATACCCAAATAAATGTATTTGCTTCTTATATAAGGGAGTAGAAGACTTCTACCCCAACTTTCATTATTCTAGGTACCCAACTATGTAAAATAATCCACCTTGTGCCATGTTCTCTCTTATTGACCTTCCATTTTAACTCTCTATTGTATTGGAGAAACATATGGAATCAGAAACTTGAGAGACAACTCTGACCTCGTCAAATACACAATCCTAAACTAGAAATTTCCTGCTCTATCCTTCAGTATTCTGTGGCATCAGATGTACCAACCATTCATTTTTATTCCAATCTCCTCTTTATGTAATTTGTTAGGCTTCCCCAATGGACTGGCATACATGGAAGCTACCATATGCCAAGCCAAATCTATTTCTTCTGTGGTTACTGAATTGATATGCTTTGGAGTCCATTGAATATCTTCTTTCCCTGCTGATGGTGGTGTCCTTTAATAATTGTGACCTCCTCCATTTTGGCTTTAGAGCCAATGGGTCCAAGCCAAACCTACAAAAGCTCCATCTTCCTTACTTCCTAATGCTGTGTTGAGTGTCTTATAAAGCCCTGTGGACATGTTCCTAGCACAGCTGGGCTCACCTACTCTGAAGATGTCCAGGCTTGAGGTAAAAGTAGTTCTTTTTACTTCTGAGCAGGTGAAAGAACCAGGGTGGTAGAAAGGGGTGGGATGGGAGGCTGATAATCAGGCCAATGGAGAGGTCACAACGTCAATATTTTCAGATCATCAGAAGACCAAATGGTCTCTTCATTTGCTCCAATGCCTGTTCGAAAATGAGCCAGTCTTATCCTGGAAAATGGTGGGGTTGTTTTAGTCTACAAATGACTGAGTCAATAGAGCATATTGTTAGAAAATAAAATTCAGTATTCTGGATGCTCAAAAATGTAATTCAATTCAATCTAATCTGATGAGTATTTATCGGGTATCTACTATATGCCCAGCACTGTTAGACACTAGACAACATATTCAGAGATGCTCTTCAGCATGAAATAAGAGAAGAGTGAGGTCATTTTTTTCCTTGGAAATAATGAGAATGTGTAATATACTGTGAACAAAGTACATAAAAACAGCAAGTGACCATCTGTTTTCATATACGTTATGACCATCATGACTAAAAAGTGATATTGCCTGTTCTGAATCCAGAGGAAAAAATGCACCAGCTCATGAAGTTTCCAAAATCTATGTAGAGTCTCTGTGTTCATGCCAGGACAATTGATCAAATGAGGTCCTATTTTTTTTTCCCCAAATCCACATGCTCTGAAAAATCAAACAGGGCAAAATATTGATTCCCAAAATTCTTGTTCAATTTTGAAATCTTGATGCTATCCAAACATAAGCCACGGGAGCTTTGCTCTAACTGTTTATGAGATCATCCAACCCCTTGACTGCTTCATAATCATACTCTCCTTATCTATTATCCAGTATAGAAGAGCCCGAACTCTATTGTCTCCATCTCTGCCATAAATCCATCTCCATCTCCTGAGTTTTTTCATCACAATTCTTTTCTTAGGGAGCACAGCTTCAGGAAGTTTGGATGGAGGTGGAGAACCAGGACAGAAGTGGGGGGGGGGGGAGGTGATGAAGCATCCTAATTTCCCAATAACAATAGGAAGATGATGCTTGACATTTCCTAAATGCTCTCAGGTGGGCCTGCTGCCCATTCACCTCTTTATTTATCTCCAAGTCATTATTAACCCGATATGGAAGACGGCAGTTCCAGTAGCCACAATCATTAATGTAAATACCATTTGTTCCTCTAAGACTTGCTTTCGCTGCTCTGTTTTTCATACTTGTTTAGCTCATGATATTTCATGCCAGATACTCTACAGACAGTGTTTAGAAATCACAGAGCAGCTAGACCATGAAAGGCTGTGCTCCCATCCATCAGGAAACGCAGTCTAACTGCAGGGATGTTTTGTATTTCCTTTACATTCATTATGAGTTTCTAGCTGAGATTGCTTTTCTCCACAAATATTGAAGACTGAGAGAACTAATGACATCCTGCTACCACAGACTCATGCTGGTGATTCTGCATCTTCTGAAAGGACTGCATATATGCTATTAAAAGAATTGTACTTGACAGCTGGGGCTATCAGGCCAGATGTGATATTGGGTTATTAGACAAAGGAGCTCCTCAAAGACTTTTGAGGGAAAAATTGAAGTCATCCTTTACTAGGCTGCCTAGCTAGATGTCCCGTAAGTGCTTAGAACACACAGGAGACGCGCAATCAGATTGAAGCAATGTAAATAAACGATCATTAATCTGTCCCGAAATCCAAGTTGTGGTTATTCTGGCTGCCTTTTGTCAGCAAAGTTGCTGATCCAGATTTACCAGATATTTGGTTCTTATTCTTCCTGCTGCGTGATCCATATATTAATGAATATGTGCTTTCCTTTAAGGACAGTGCTAGACAAAAAATGTCTCCGTTATGCTGTTACACCTACTTATCTGCCATGGTCATCAAGGACGAGAACATTTTTAATTTGCAGTAATTCTTTGGAGTCAAATTAGTAGTTACCTGGGTTTTTTTTTTCCCAGAGTGCTTTGGTTTTATTAAAATACCAGTCACTAAATTATTCTCAATTCTGGCAAAATAAACCTGAAAACACCTTGGAGGCTTTGTTTTTTAAAAAATTCTCCTTATCAACAAATCTTTGAAAAGTCTCTTTAGCATCTGTTGAAATATTTTTCCCCCAACATGCCTGAAAGTGGTAAGGAGAAATCCTGGGACTTTTCTTAATTAAGCAATAAGATATGGCGGAGGGGGGTGTAATGCTGAGATATCATACATCTAAGGCATTAAAAAGCTGAATACACAGTTAAGTACCTCTAAATCCTTAGGTATCTGACTCTCCGCCAAACGTGCCTTATTGCTGTTATAAAAAGTCTTTTCCTGTTTCGAAGTAGGAAGTTCCAAATAGGCAAAGGCGCAGATAGAAGAGGTGTCTTAGCCTGGGAACTAATATGGCAAAAGCTGTAACTTTCCCTCTTCCCACACTGCTTCCTCATTTCGGGGCTGTGAAAGGGAAGTGGTTCATATACACAGTGTATTGGGGTTTTACTGATGTGCTAGTGAATAAGACAAGTCAGTGTAGCCCCCAAGATCATCATCCCCCATTGTGGGTGCCAAGATGAAATATCGATGAATCCTGAAATTTGATTTCTAATGGTAGTTTGGGCAGCCTATTCTGGCTCTTAAAAAATTAAGACACTTCTCTTCAAACCTTTGCCAGCAGATCATTGGAGCTTGCCACTTGTTGGGACTAATAATACTACGACAAAGTGCAATTCCAGCCCCCAGTTATCCCTCCCCAACCTCACCTCCCAACAGTGGTTGTTCAGCCAAAAGTTCATGAAGACGACTGGAGTAAGGAGCGCTCTTTGACACTGTTGCTATGCTATTCAGTACTGTACGTAGAGACTCAACACCTCAATGAAGACTTTAACATGCCTTATTTGTCCGTGTTACTTTTTTATAGTATGATGACTTAATAATACGAGTTGTGTTAGATTGCTTCATCATTATAAATAAACTATATCTGAACTGCCATTTAAATTGTCCAATTCATTCTTTGAAGCACCATGTTAGACCACGTCATCTCATTTTCATCCTTTCATTTTCATTTGACTTGTGCTCTATCAAGGGAAGATATTTCAGTGGTTTGATAAAAAAAAAAAAGGGGGGGTGGTAGGGGGCATTTGGAACCCTCTGATGGAGTACAATAAAAACTGTAATTAAGTGCATGGTTTGTGTCCTTGTAGTTTCTCCTCAGCACTTTCAAACTGGTCTCTCTTCTAGTACTCCCTCTGTTCTTGAGCTGGACCTAGCTTCCAATGGGGAAGGAATGAAGGAAAGAAAGCCAAATGTTATACTCATTGCTAAGGAAGATTCTCCTATACATTTTCTAAATTCAATTCAATTCAACACCCTTCTATTAAGTATCTCTAAAAAGTATAGTTTTAATAATTGACCTTTACAGACCTCATCTCATTTGACCTTCACAAAAACCAGAGCTGGGTTTTATTATAGGTTTCATTATCCCCATTTTACAGTTAAGGAAACTGAAGTGTTAAGAGGATGAAAGACATAAACATGGCCATCTAGAGAGTAAGTACCAGCAGCAGATGAACCCAGATTTTCCCAGGTCTAAATTGAGTGCATTTTGCTTATCATTAAAGTTCAGTAATGAACTACACTTATTTGGACAGTAAACTTATTTTGCTCCATGGAATAAATTGATTCAGGGATCAGGTCATACATATATACAAAATGGCTGCCAAATTCATAAGAATAAGAATTATTACTCTCATATCTCTTGCATTTTAAACGGTAAAAGATCACTTCCATTACATTGGCCTTTTTAGGAAGTCGGGGCCAAAATTAGTATTCCTGTATGATGAATAAAGCAGTCAAAGCTCAGAGAAGATATGTATGATTTGGTCAAAGTCAAGTATGATCTTGGCCCTGTGATTTGAAATCCTCTAATAACAAATTCCCCACACTCCTAGTGTTACTTAATTGGCTCCTTATTTTTGGGGGATCTCTGAGTCCATCTGTAGCCTTTGCTGGAATGACTTCTACTTTGAGATATTAAAGCTGAGGCTAATCACTTGGGTATATATCTGTCAGAGATTCCTTTCAAGAATGGATTGGATTATATAGTTGCAGAGGTACCTTTCTAACTCTCAGATTCAGTGACTCATAAATCACATTGATTTTTTGTGCCCCATCTTTTAGCTTTCTTCTGACCTGAGATTTTCACTGGCTGGTTTTAGATCCCATTATGAAACAGAAGGAATCCTATTCCTATCTTGGTTTGATTTATTGGGGAGATACATTGTGAGAAGATGGCAGAGTAGGGTGTGAAGTTTCCTTCCTTTCCTAATACTCCCCACAAATAACCAAAAATAACTCCACAAAATCAATGCTAAAAGCTGAAAAAATAGACAGGAGTTGGGAATGAAGCTGAATAGCTGGGGTGGGGGTGGGGGGAGTGGGGAGGGAAGGTTTCTGACTTCCCTGGCCTCAATTCCATTGCTGTAGGTCCTGGGGGCAGGAATAGAGCAAACAGAGTAAAATCAACAAGATGTTCTCTGGGGGATTTATTGGCAACCACACCTTGTTTGCCTAGACCTGGAGCTCTTATTGGGGCTGAGGACACCATTGAAATCAATAAGCTGAAGGCCCTGGGAGCAGCTGTGTTTGCTGGAGCCTAAGCTTCAGAGACCTCCACTGTTCCACAGCTGGGATTGAAGAAGGGAACACCAGAGTCTATAGAAACTAGGCCCTAAGGACAGGAATTCAAACCTGTCTGCTAACAAATAAGGGAATTTGGAGGTCCAAGGATCACATACTAGATATCTGCTCTATCCTCCAGCTTCAACAATAGAAGAGGAGTGAGGAACCCAGGCACACTGGTCAGTGTGGTTGCTGAGGGACTGGAACATCATCTGTTCTGTCTGTCTGGTTCTGGTTCAGATTCCAAGAGGATACACACACGGTAATGCAATTCACAAGAGTTACTTTTATTCAAGCTATATCCTGGGTCTCCACAAGAAGTGAAAGACCCTGAGCATTGTGTGAGCCTGGTTTATATAGAGAGCTAGGGGTGGGGTGTCATCTTGAGAATCAGGCACCAGAAGTGAAGACACATCAATCTTAGTCCCAGATGCTTCCTTTTAACATATGGCCTGGTGACCTAGGTCAGGTCAGTGAACATATGGCCTTGAGATAACATATCCTTATGACAGTACATAAATAAGGATATGTCAGTTTTAGTTCTTGGGATAAAGGGCCCATTAGGGTATCATCTGGAGGGCAAGTTCCCATAATAACATTATGTTTCTTCATTCCCTACTTCTTTTAGGACAATGAGGAATCCTACTTATGGGGACAGTGTCCTCATAGGGCATGGATGTCGTTTAAGGGTAGATATTGCTGTCTTAGAACCATGAGTTGGACTGTGTTAATCCAATCTTTCACAAACTGGACCAAGCGATTGAGTATACAGGGCTCAAAAGCCAGAAGAAGGTTGAGAATGGCAAAGGGTCCTACAAGTGTGGAGATCAGGGTGGTAAGCCAGGGGGATCGATTAAAAATGTGTTGGTACCAGGGCTCGGCCTCAATCCATACTTTCTGGCATTGGTCGAGGCTTTTCTTAAGTTCCACTAGAGATTCCCTAGCAATCCCTGTGTGATCGGCATAGAAGCAGCATTCTTCCTTAAGCACGACACATAAGCCTCCTTCTTGGAGGAGTAGAAGATCCAGCCCCCACAGATTCTGGAGCACTACCTCCAAGAGGGAAGTGAGGGATTTCTCTAAGGCCTTCAAGGACTATTCAATGTGGCAGAGGTCAGTATTGACCACAACATGTAGGGAGCTTAGGTCTGCTTTACAGGAGAGAAGAGAGGCTATCCCAGTTCCTAACCCTGCTAAACCAAAAATAGATGCGAGGGTCATGGCTAGGACTGGTTCACAGCGTTCTCAGAGGTGTGAAGGTTGCTACCAGGTGGTTAGGAGTTGATCATTACTATGATAGAGGATCCTGGGTAGCTCCTTAACTAGCATACAATATTCCCGGGATAAGGAAGCCATGGAAATGCAGGGCATAAGGCCAGTCCTTGAGCAAGTCCACCGGGTTCCCTGGGGTGGAATGAGATACTTAACCAAGGA
The DNA here is from genome assembly GCF_027887165.1 of Monodelphis domestica. Classification (NCBI taxonomy): domain Eukaryota; kingdom Metazoa; phylum Chordata; class Mammalia; order Didelphimorphia; family Didelphidae; genus Monodelphis; species Monodelphis domestica. The sequence goes on from NC_077234.1 coordinate 159,136,082, forward strand.
CTTAGGTGTAACGGGGATGCAAGTAGAAGGGGCTAAGGTAAGATTCCCAAAACAGATTCCAGAACCCATGATAGACTGGAGGGTAAGGCCAATCTTCCGGTCTACCCAGTCACACTCGGGAGGGGAATCGCTCTGGGAGGAGTTGTAGCTGGCATTTAGGGCTATGGCATCATAGTGGGGGAAAGGGGGGGCTGCACTCAGGCAAAGCCAGCAACTAGAAGTAAGGTTGGGGAAGGAACTATTCAGGAAATGATAAGATTCTTTGACTAAGGGCCACAGGGGCCTAAGAACAGCAGGGGGATATATAGGAAGGTTGGGGGCTGGGGGTCGCAAGGCAGGATTTGGTCCAGCAGTGGTTGGGCTCTGGGTATGGCTGGGGGTACGGCCGGGGGTCGCAAGGCAGCCCAACAGGGGCTGAGGTTCTGGGTACAGGTGATTTTTTGATGAGCAAAAGACCCCCTGGGTCATATCCATCCATATAGTAACAGAATCCCCAAGTTTTTCCTGTCAACCAGTTTTCATGGGTGGGTTGCATTACAGTGAGGTTGAGGTACTGGCAGTTTCTCCTTTTTGATAGTTGGGTTTGTCCTGTTCCATCAACCTCACATGGGATACAGCCATAAGGGCCCTATCGAAATGTGAGCCATGGGTCAGGGACCCCAGGGACCCAGTCGGTGGCAAGGGTCTCACAGCCCCAATAAGCACAATAATAGCGATGGGACTTATTACAATAAGATCTACCGGGGTTTGAAGCGGGGCAGAGATAGTATCCAAGCTGGTTCAGGCAAGGGTTTATGGGGGCCAAATCACATGGGTATGCTGTGAAGGAAGGGGCCCCTGATGTAGTGACCAACTTGACGACAACCTGGTCTTCCCATCTCTGCAGAGTCCATTGCCAGGGTTGATGGGGATTAGGAGATTCTTGTACCATATTATGGGATTGGCAGAGCAGGAAGTACAGGATCAACAGGAACAGCATTTCTACAGGTCACTTGGAGCTTGAGTGGATTGGACGGGTGTTTATGGATAGTCCAGGAGTCAGTGGGTGGCAGGTCAGCAGGTGTTGCTTTCCGGATATGGGAATGGTGTATCCAAGGTCCAATCCCATCCACTTTGAGTGCTGAGGGGGTAACAAAGAGGGTTACAAAGGGACCCTTCCACCAAGGCTGTAAGGAGCCTTCCTGATGTCTTTTAACCCACACCCAGTCACCAGGTTGGTAAGGGTGGGGGTCATAAGGGGAAGGCTGAAAAAAGTCCCTGACTCAAGGCCAAAGGTCCTTCTGAAAATGTGATAGACTCAACAGCATAAGCCATAGTTTAGGAGGTATGTTTCTTCCCTTCAGGTTTGGGAATGTGGGAAGAATGGGGAAGGGGGGGGGGGGTTGGGGGGGTTGGGAACCATACAGGATTTCATAAAGGGTTAAGGATGAGGGTCCCAGGGTGTTCTGGGTTCTGAACAAGGCCAAGGGAAGGAGGGCCACCCAGTCTACACCAGTCTCAAGGACCAATTTGGTTAAAGTCTCCTTAATTGTTCTATTCATTCTTTCTACCTGGCCTGAACTCTGGGGGTTATATTCACAATGCAATTTCCAATTTGTCCCCAGAGCTGCGGCCACCCCTTGTGTAATTTTACTCACGAAAGCTAGACCATTGTCCAAGGCAATGGTCTCGGGTAATCCATACCGAGGAATGATTTCTTCAAGAAGCTTCTTTGCAACTATTAACACAGTTTTGGACTTCCAGTCAAGATGGCGGCTTAGAAGCAGCTAAAGTTCAGACCTCGGAAACCCTTCCTTACCAATCGCAAACTGAGTGCTCCTAGGACACCGAAATTCAAGCTGAACAACAGGACAGACCTGGGGAACCCTCCTCCCGGACCTGGATCAAAAAGTATGGCCCCCCAAAAGCCAGAACCCTAGATCACTCAGATCAACTCTCACATACTTTGAAACTGACCCAAATAGGGAAGAACAATCCAATCCATTGGGGCAGAGAATAGATTTGCACCCTATAGGGGAGTAGAAGGGTAAAAAACGGACTGCTGGGGAGGGAAACAGTACAAGGGAGGGAGAGGGTGGGGGGGGGGGAATTTTAAAAAGACTACAGGGGAAAATAAGGAAGGGAATAAGAGGGGAGGGGGAAATAAAGGGAAGTAAAATAAGGAGGGGAATGGGGGGGGGGGACTGACTATAAACAAACATTGGTATAGAAGGAAATAGTGAAAGAGGAAAAGGCAGGACCAGGAGTAGAAATCAAAATGCTGGGAAATACACAGCTAATAATCATAACTCTGAATGTGAATGGAATGAACTCACCCATAAAATGCAAGCGAATAGCAGAATGGATTAGAATCCAAAACCCTACCATATGCTGTCTGCAAGAAACACACATGAGGAAGGTAGATACGCATAGGGTGAAAGTAAGAGGATGGAGCCAAACCTATTGGGCATCAAATGATAAAAAGAAGGCAGGAGTAGCAATCATGATATCGGACAAAGCCAAAGTAAAAATAAATCTAGTTAAAAGAGATAGGGAAGATAATTACATCCTGATAAAAGGCAGTATAGACAACGAGGAAATATCTGTACTCAATATGTATGCACCAAATGGCAGAGCATCCAAATTTTTAAAGGAGAAACTAGCGGAGCTCAAGGATGAAATAGATAAAAAAAAAAAAACTATACTAGTGGGAGATCTGAACCTTCCCCTATCTGAATTAGATAAATCAAATCAAAAAATAAATAAGAAAGAGGTGAGAGAAACAAATGAAATCTTAGAAAAATTAGAGTTAGTAGGCATATGGAGAAAAATAAATAGGGACAAAAAGGAATACACCTTCTTTTCAGCAGTACATGGTACATTCACAAAAATTGACCATGTACAAGGGCACAAAATACATTGCAAACAAGTGCAAAAGGGCAGAAATAATAAATGCAACCTTCTCAGACCACAATGCAATAAAAATAATAATTAGTAAAGGTACATGGATAGATAAATTAAAAATTAATTGGAAATTAAACAATACGATTCTCCAAAACCAGCTAGTTAAAGAACAAAGTGTAGAAACAATTAACAACTTCATTGAAGAAAATGATAATGGCGAGACATCCTTTCAAAATCTATGGGATGCAACCAAAGCAATATTCAGGGGAAATTTATATCCTTGAGTTGATATATAAACAAATTAAGAAGGGCAGAGGACAATGAATTGGGCATGTAAATTAAAAAAGTAGAAAGCTAACAAATTAAAAATCCTCAGAAGAAGACTAAATTAGACATCCTAAAAATCAAAGGAGAAATTAATAAAATTGAAAGTCAAAGAACTATTGATTTAATAAATAAGACTAGAAGCTGGTACTTTGAAAAAACAAATAAAATTGACAAAGTACTAGTCAGTCTAATTAAAAAAAAGGAAAGAAAAAAACCAAATTGACAGTATCCAAGGTGAAAAGGGAGACCTCACCTCTAATGGAGAGGAAATCAAGGCAATCATTAAAAACTACTATGCCCAATTATATGGCAAAAAATATGGCAATCTAAGTGATATGGATGAATACTTACAAAAATATAAATTGCCTAGACTAAAAGAAGAAGAAATAAATTACCTAAACAACCCCATATCAGAAAAAGAAATTGAACAAGCCATCAAAGAACTCCCTAAGAAAAAATCCCCAGGTCCAGATGGATTCACAAATTAATTCTATCAAACATTCAAAGAACAGCTAACCCCTACACTATACAAACTATTTGACAGAATAAGTCAAGAAGGGGTTCTACCAAATTCTTTTTATGACACAAACATGGTACTGATCCCAAAGCCAGGCAGGTTAAAAACAGAGAAAGAAAACTATAGGCCAATCTCCCTAATGAATATAGATGCAAATATCTTAAATAGGATACTAGCAAAAAGACTCCAGCAAGTGATCAGAAGGGTCATCCACCATGATCAAGTAGGATTCATACCAGGAATGCAAGGATGGTTCAATATTAGGAAAACCATCCACATAATTGACCATATAAACAAGCAAACCGACAAAAATCACATGATCATCTCAATAGATGCAGAAAAAGTCTTTGACAAAATACAACCCCCATTCCTATTGAAAACACTAGAAAGTATAGGAATAGAAGGGCCTTTCCTAAAAATAATAAACAGTAGATACCTAAAACCATCAGCAAACATCATCTGCAATGGGGAAAAACTCAAAGCCTTCCCAATAAGATCAGGAGTCAAACAAGGATGCCCATTATCACCTTTATCATTTAATATTGTACTAGAAACACTAGCAGTAGCAATTAGAGAAGAAAAAGAAATTGAAGGTATTAAAATTGGCAATGAGGAGACCAAGCTGTCACTCTTTGCAGATAATATGATGATTTACTTAAAGAATCCTAGGGAATCAACCAAAAAGCTAATCAAAATAATCAACAACTTTAGCAAAGTTGCAGGATACAAAATAAACCCACATAAGTCATAAGCATTTCTATACATCTCCAACCCAGTTCAGCAGCAAGAATTAGAAAGAGAAATTCCATTTAAAGTCACCCGAGACAATATAAAATACTTAGGAATCTATCTGCCGAGACAAACATAGGAACTGTATGAACACAACTACAAAACACTCTCCACACAATTAAAACTAGATCTAAACAATTGGAAAAACATTGATTGCTCATGGGTGGTATGAGCTAACATAATAAAAATGACCATCCTACTCAAACTTATCTATCTATTTAGTGCCATACCCATTGAACTACCAAAAAACTATTTACTGAATTAGAGAAAAACATAACAAAGTTCATTTGGAAGAATAAAGGATCAAGGATATCCAGGGAAATAATGAAAAAAAAAAACACAAAGGAAGGTGGCCTTGAAGTCCCAGATCTCAAACTATATTACAAAGCAGCTGTCATCCAAACAATTTGGTACTGGCGAAGAGACAGAAAGGAGGATCAGTGGAATAGACTTGGGGTAAATGACCTCAGTAAGACAGTCTTTGACAAACCCAAAGACCCCAGCTTTTGGGACAAAAATCCAGTAGTTGATAAAAACTGCTGGGAAAATTGGAAGACAGTGTGGGAGAGATTAGGTGTGGATCAACACCTCACACCCTACACCAAGATAAACTCAGAATGAGCGAATGACTTGAATATAAAGAAGGAAACTATAAGTAAATTAGGTGAACACAGAATAGTATACATGTCAGACCTTTGGGAAAGGAAAGATTTTAAAACCAAGCAAGACTTAGAAAGAGTTACAAAATACAAAATAAATAATTTTGACTACATCAAATTAAAAAGGTTTTGTACAAACAAAACCAATGTAACTAAAATTAGAAGGAAGGCAACAAATTGGGAAACAATCTTCATAAAAAAAAAAACCTCTGAGAAAGGTCTAATTACTCAAATCTATAAAGAACTAAACCAGTTGTACAAAAAATCAAGCCATTCTCCAATTGAAAAATGGGCAAGGGACATGAATAGGCAATTTTCAGTTAAAGAAATCAAGACTATTAATAAGCACATGAAAAAGTGTTCTAGATCTCTTATAATCAGAGAGATGCAAATCAAAACAACTCTGAGGTATCACCTCACACCTAGCAGATTGTTCAACATGACAGCAAAGGAAAGTAATGAATGCTGGAGGGAATGTGACAAAGTAGGGACATTAATGCATTGCTGGTGGAGTTGTGAATTGATCCAACCATTCTGGAGAGCAATTTGGAACTATGCCCAAAGGGCGATAAAAGACTGTCTGCCCTTTGATCCAGCTATAGCACTGCTGGGTTTGTACCCCAAAGAGATAATAAGGAAAAAGACTTGTACAAGAATATTCATAGCTGCGCTCTTTGTGGTGGCCAAAAACTGGAAAATGAGGGGATGCCCTTCAATTGGAGAATGGCTGAACAAATTGTGGTATATGTTGGTGATGGAATACTATTGTGCTAAAAGGAATAATAAAGTGGAGGAGTTCCATGGAGACTGGAACAACCTCCAGGAATTGATGCAGAGTGAGAGGAGCAGAACCAGGAGAACATTGTACACAGAGACTATACACATTGTACACATTGTGGTACAAAAGAACGTAATGGACTTCTCCAGTAATGGCTTTACAATGTACCTGAACAATCTGCAGTAATCTATGAGAAGAAAAAAAAACAAAACTATCCTCAAGCAGAGGACAAACTGAGGGAGTAAAAACACTGAGGAAAAGCAACTGCTTGACTACAGGAGTTGAGGGGACATGATCGAGGAGAGATGCTAAATGAGCGCCCTAATGCAAATACCAACAACAAGGAAATGGGTTCAGAGCAAGGACACATGTGATACCCAGACGAATTGCGCATTGGCTAGGGAAGGGGTGGTGGGGGGTTGAGGGGGAGGAAAAGAAAATGATCTGTTTCCAATGAACAATGTATGAAAATGACCAAATAAAATAATGTTTTAAAAACTAAAAAAAAAAAAACACAGTTTTGGTCTTAGTTGGAAACGCCTCTGGCCATCCTGAGAAGATGTCAACTAGAACAAGGAGATAGTTAAACCCAAACTTTCCTGGTTTTATTTCTGTAAAGTAAATTTCCCAATGTTGGCAAGGCTTTTGTCCCCTTATATATACCCAATGTATTTGTCAGGTTTGGCTGCATGGAGGAGTTGGCATGCTGTGCAAGAGTTAATCAGTCACAAAGGAATTGGTTTCTCACTCTATACTTGAGTTTGCCTTTGTCCAAGAGTTGGGTGAGTTTTCAGTCTCCTAGGTGGGAGAGGTGGTGCAAGTGGGTAGTAAGGACCTGCCCTAATGCCTCTGGAAGCCCCCTCTTCTTGTCCTAGGCAGCTCTTGATCCAAGTAAGGTCTTCCTCAGTATATTGGGATTTCCCCATCCGGTGGTAGTGGGATGGTAGTTGAGGTGAGGATTGTGACTTGTCCCCAAGCCACCTGTTTGGCTGCCCAATCTGCCAATCTGTTCCCTCAGGCTTCCAAGGACTCTCCCTTTTGATGCCCAGGAATATGTAACATGGCCACTGCTTTTGGTTCCCAAACTGCCGATAGGAGATCCTGGATTTCAGAAAGATTATGGACTGGGGCTCCACCAGGTTTAAAAGAGATATATCGGGGCATGCACATGCAGGGTGGCAAAGGCATACCTGCTGTCCGTATATACCATAGCTCTTTTCCCCTCTGCCTCCCTAAGGGCTTGTGTTAGGGCAACCAACTCAGCTTTTTGGGCTGAGGTTCCTTTGGGTAAGGCTGCTGCCCACACAGTCTTACCTGCTGCATTCACGACAGCCCCCCTGGCCAAGCGGTACCCATTTTCAAGAAAGCTGCTGCCCTCCATGAATAGGATTAGGTCACTGTTTGGTAGGGGTTCATCTTGTAAACTGGGTCAAGCAGTGATTGCTTCTGCTAAAACCTCTCCACAATCATCTATAGGGGCCGGACTGGTAGGAGATGGATTGGGCAGTAGGGTGGCTGGGTTGAGTGAAGAGATGACTCTGAACGAGATGCGTGAAATATATAATAACAGTGACTGGTAATGTGCCAATCTGGCATGTGACAACCAGCAGCTCGGTGGCTGTTTCAATACCCCCTCAATAGCATGGGTGGTAGAGAGAATTAAAGATTGTCCATAAGTCAGTTTGTCAGCATCCTTAGTTAACAAGGCAGCCATGGCTATAGTGTGAAGACAAGGGGGCCACCCAGTGGCTATGGGATCAAAGCGTTTTGAAAGATATGCCACTAGTCTATTCCAGGACCCTAACCTTTGGGTTAATACCCCTTTTGCAACCCCATGTTTCTCCTCAATAAAAAGTTGGAAGGGTTTTTTGGGGTTTGTAAGTGTTAGGGCTGGTACATCAATCATGGCCCTATGGAGGTGTTAGAAGGCCTCTTCAGCCTGTGGGGTGCATTCCCAGTCTGGGAATTCTTTGGTCAGATTGTATAAGGGCTGTGCAATTTCAGCAAAGGAGGGTATCCATAATCTGCGATACCCTACAGAGCCAAGGAACTCATGGAGCTTTCTGGCTGTGGAGGGATGTGCAATCTGCAGAATTGTGCCTTTCATGGCTTGAGTTAGCCATCTATGGCCACCTTTCAGTTTATACCCCAGGAATTTAACTTCCTGCTGGACCAGGGATGCCTTTTTGGCACTTACATGGTAGCCTAAGTGGTCCAAGGTCTTTAAAAGAGCTAGGGTGGCTTACTTGCAATCATCTGAGGTGCAGCCAAAAGAAGATTGTCCACATATTGGAGGAGGGTGACCTCAGGGTGGGTAGCTCTTAAACCTTGAAGGTCCTGAGCCAAGGCTTCAGTGAACAGGATGGGGCTATTTTTGAACCCTTGGGGTAGCCTAGTCCAGGTGATTCTCCTGGAGGTCTGGGTACTCTCATTAAACCATTTGAATGCAAAAATTAGCTGACTGAAGGGTGCCAGGGGTAAGGTAAAGAAGGTGTCCTTCAGATCTAGAGCAGTATACCAGGTCAAGTTGGGAGAAAGAGAGCTGAGCAAGGTGTAAGGGTTAGGCATAGTTGGGTGGATATCCTCAACTCTAGTGTTCACTTACCTTAGGTCCTGGACTGGGAAGTATTCTATCCCTCCCGGCTTCCGGATCAGTAGTAAGGGAATATTCCAGGGAGAGTGACAAGGTACCAGGATACCCAAACCTAGAAGTCTGTTGATCTGAGGGGTAATACCTCTTTGGGCCTCCAGGGTCATAGAGTATTGTTTAATCTGAATAGGTATTGCACCTGATTTTAAGGAGACAATGACTGGAGGTCTGTTTTTGGCCAGACCTACCCTGGAGAGTTCTGCCCATACCCCAGGCACCCGATCCAACCACAACTGGACATCCTTATGGATAGAAGCTGGTGGTTGGGAGTAGAGGGGCTCATAGAGGCAGTATTCTTCTGGGAGAGTTAAAGTCAAGACCTGTAAGGGGGCTCCAGTATTGTCTGTGACAGAAACTACCAAGTCTGTAAAATGAATGTGGGTCCCAATTTTGTGCAAGAGATCCCAACCCAATAAGGGAGAAGGACTCCCTGGAATAATGAGAAAAGAGTGGGACACCAGATGGGATCCTAGATTAACTGTGTTTCGTAGTCCAATTATAGCGGCGGGTTCCAGTGGCCCCTTGGACCCAACTAGCCCATAAAGAAACATCTCCAAGGGGGTTCCTAAGAATGGATTTATAAGCTCCAATGTCTACCAAAAATTTAACCAGTTTTCCCTCCACTTTAGCAGTTACCCAGGACTCAGGGAGGGATGACAAGTCCCGACTTCTTCAATCCTCCTCTCCTTGAAGAGCAAGGATACTTTGCCTCTAAAGGGTGAAATTATGGCTGAGACTGAATGTACAATTATTTTTGGTCACCAAGGATTTTATTTATAAAATCCTAATGAAAAACCCAAGTCAGCTGGAAATTTTATGTTGATTTTAATTGATAGTGGAGGAGATTAAGGAAGAGGAAGAGGGAAAGGAGTAGGTTTTCTCTCCCCCCTTAACCCCCCCCCCAAGTAATGTGAGAGGGGAGATTAGGAGATAAGGGTTTGGAGTATGAAGGAGGACAGAGTCAGGCTTGACCTCCAAAAAGGGAAAAAGCTAAGCCAAGATGCCAGAACCTGAAATCAGCTCCAGGGAAAAACTCACCACCAACCCAGACAATAGCTGCCACCATGCCATGATGTTGGAACACTTAGCATGCTGCCAGCCAGAATGGTCTCTCTGGGGAAAGAGGAAGAGACAGAAAGTGATGTGCCTTATATAGATGTTTTTACATCACTTTTCTGTGTCTCATCTGTACCAATGAAATATTAACTTGACTTAGGACAGCCCACAAGTCTGTCAGCTGTTTTCTGCACATGTCTATTGCTTTTCCCCCCATATACTTAATCTTGAGTATGGTGCAGGCATCCTGACCTTTTTAAACTGAGAAGGGTGGAGAAATGTGGACTTCCCAAGACCTGATTCTGTTATTCCAAGTATCTCTATTGTTACTGATCAGGAAATAGCTAAATCAAATCTTCTAAAGAATGGTCTGATTATGGTAGAATAGTTTTAAAATTCACAATCCCCTCCCTGAGGCCTGAGGAAGACTAGTCTCTCCGATGGGTCTTGTAAACATACCAGCTCTGAAATTACAGTAGTTAGAGATAAAGGGGAAATAGTGGAGAGAGACAGACAGACAGACAGATAGAGAGACAGAGACAGAGAGACAGAGAGAGAGCAAAACCAATGTTTTGCTGGGTGCATTGACAAAAGCCAATTAGGGGGCAGTCCCCTTTGGCATAAGAGTGTACATTCAAAACAAACATTCAATCAACCTTCAGTTCAATCAACCACACCCCAAGGATCATTCTTTATCTTGATGTAAAGTAGGTTTTCTGCAACAGTTCATTCTCTGGATTTAGGAGTTAGCAAGCTTCTTCCTTGAAGATCTTTCTCAAACAAAAAAATTTCAAAATCTTGGATTTTTATTAAAATATAACCCCCCCTCCCCTGAATTGGGTGTTAAAAAAAAAAAACATCCAGTTCAGCTCAGGATGCATTGTTGAGTTATGGGGGTGTATGAGTCACTTATTAAAAGAATTCAAAAACAATAAAAACAAAACAAACAAAAACAAAACAACAACAATAAAAAATATATAAAGGAAAAAAAATATGGAAGAAAGTTAAACTTTTTTTTTTTAAACCCTTACCTTCTGTCTTGGAGTCAATACTGTGTATTGGCTCCAAGGCAGAAGAGTGGTAAGGGCTAGGCAATGGGGGTCAAGTGACTTGCCCAGGGTCACACAGCTAGGAAGTGGCTGAGGCCAGATTTGAACCTAGGACCTCCCATCTCTAGGCCTGGCTCTCAATCCACTGAGCTACCCAGCTGCCCCCAAAAGTTAAGCTTTTGGGAGAAAGAGAAAGAGAACAAAAAATCCAAAATCAGAATCAAAATAACAAATAAAATGTTGAATAAGCAAGAATAAATTCATAATAGGCCCTTGTACAGGTCCAATTTAAAGTAATTTCTATCCCACAAGTCTGTAGGACAGAATGCAGTAATATTTCACTTACCCATTTGCAGCCAAGACTACAGGAAGTTGCCATACTATAAGAAGGAAAGGAACTAGAATTCTATTTTGATAGGGAAGTGTCATTCCCTGGCCTGACTTTTTTCATTCTCAGAGATATAGGGAGCCAGCATGATTGTCAAATTTTGGTACTTGTATGAGTATTTCACAAAGGGTGTAGATACAAGGAAATCCACAACAACATATGTCAAGCATCACAACCTCGAGTCCACATTAGTATTTCCTGTGTGCTCTTTTGGCACTATTCAGGTTTTTCAAATATTTGAAATATAAAGAAAAAAGGGGAAATATATGAAGAGATGAAAACAGAATAAGAATAACACATAGTATGATTACACTTAAAACAATAACAGCCACAAAATCAAGAGAAAAAGTATCAAAATAAAACAAATCCAAAGGGAACTCAAAAGCAGAGAAAGTTTGTTTGCACATATTAGATAATTTACATATTTTAAACAAATTGTAAATAATGTGAAGTTTGTAGTTTTGCACATCATTTTTTAAGCATCTGTTTATTTAAATTTTTGTGGTTGTTGTGGTTACTAAGTATATAATTAAAAAAAACTGGAAAATAAATTAATATTTTTTAATTTAAATTTTTTTTAAATAAAAGAGAGACCCAAACTTCCTTTTCAGCTCATTCTGTTCTATCACATAAATTTCTTTCTAAAACTAAAAAAAAAGAAAGAAAGAAAAGCATTTATTAACTACCTACTCCATATATGAGGTACTGTGCTTGGTCATTCATTGTGTTATGGATTGCCTTAATGAACTTCCTAAAAGATTACACCTTTTGAAGTCCACATTCAGCTTTTACTAAAATCCATTGATTGGCCTAAATAAGAAGGCATCCTTATAAATAAATGCAGGGTGGGGGGTGGGGGGGGATGGATGGGTAGATAGATAGATAGATAGATAGATAGATAGACAGACAGACAGACAGACAGACAGACAGATAGATAGATAGATAGTAGATAGATAGATAGATAGATAGATAGATAGATAGATAGATAGATAGATAGATAGAAGAAAAGAACCAAAAACTTTGTATCCTGCAATGAATTTGCATGGTTAGTGTAGCTAGAAAGAAATACACTTTTGGCAGATGAAGTAGAAAATTGTTCTAAACAAGAGGTCTGAAGCAGGGACAGTATTTCTCAAAGGAGCACACATGGATCCTAGAGGCAGAGTTTTGAGTAGTTTATTGAATGCGGGAGGAGAAAATATTAAAGAGGAGGTACGATTTATTAGCACCTTAAAGATGAGCAACAGAAATGAGAGAGAGCAATAGCACAAATACAAAGCAACGAGATGAAAGTGGCAAAAAAGGAAAATAAGCTAGGCAGTGTTCAAGGGAGCCAGAAAATATGAGCTGAAATGCAAGGAGGCCCGAAATTATTATTCATTGATTATCTGGCATTGCTGATTTGACTGTCATTCTTAAATCAATTTTACATTTTAATTTTAAATTGATTGTTCCACACAGTCCTACAGAGAAATCTTTATACGGTTTGGATAGATAAAAATAAAAATAAGTCATTTACAAAGCTTCTGAATTTCATCAACTATCCCACATAACATGCTTTGGTTTAATTACAAAAGTTTCAAATGAGGCTCAAAAAACCAATGTGGTCACAGACAAATTTATCATCTACACTTTTGCTTAATGCCTCATCATATTAATGGCTAATATTCTTTGGAATATTAGTTTTTCATCAGTCATTATCTGAATCCTAGAAAAAAAAATTAGAAATGGAAGGATATTTGAATATAACCAGTGGTAGACTTTAAGGGAAAATCCAGTTTTAAGTATAAAACTGTCATCAGTCAGGATTTGCAGAATGAACTATTTCTCTATCTATTGTTTTATTTGCTCTTATGTCACTTATTATTGGAAGCTTGATGTCTGATGATGGCAGCATCTGACAGTGATTACTGAAGAGAATTAAGCTTGTTGAGAATTTCTATATGGCAAAGAAGGGCATGGGATTTTTCTCTTGACCTCATCTCTAGAAACTGAAATGTCTTATGTCCAACTAAAACTGAAAATTAATCTGTATCATTAATACAGAAGAATCCAATTGATTCTTATGTGGTTATAGCATCAACTAGGAATATGTCACATACACAAAACAATATGAAGGGCTAACTCAAAGCTGATTGTTATCGTTTTAACATCTAACATTTATTTCTCATCATGTCTCAAAATTGGTGATACTTTGTTATTGTAATACACGTACTTGTTATTTTCCTGTTATTCCTATGAAAATTTAACATAGTAAATCTTCCCTTTTGCCCTTTAGAATAATCCAGTCTTCAAAATCATGGTAAAGACACTCCCCCCCTTTTGATCCACAATATCTTATCTAAGCAGCTACATGATGAATTCCTTCTTGAAGTCAGTGTCAAAAGAAACATTTCTGCAGGATTACTGCACTAAGAACTACTTGACAAACCCTCATTAGGGTTGGGACTATTAAGGAGTTGGGATATTTACTCATACATTCAAGGTGAGGAGTTTGCATTAGATGACCACTGACATCTCTTCCAAATGATTCCACCATCCTCATCCTCTTTGATTCTTATTTCTGCTGCCAAGAAATGTACTTGACTCCCAGATAAACACTGGGATTTTTGAGTAGTGTAATTGATGGAGGAAGTGGAAGGAGGAAAATAACACAAGAAGAGAATCTGAGATTCCCCATAACTGACTTTCCAGATTTACTGTGCCTGTACTCATAAGATAGGGAGCTGGTTTTGTGGCCTTGGCTAAAATCTGTGAAACATTTATCTCAGATTTCTCAGAGTCCAGGGGCTCATCCCTCCCCACAGATAGTCATTAGCTTATAAAGGGCTTAGAAGACCAATGAGCTAAATTCAGTGTACAACTGCAATGATTACTTCATCTCAGTGCCTGGTAACATCTATTCTCCTACTGCTTTTAATTGATTTGCTGTGTCTCTAAACCTTGACCTCCTAAGTCCTGAAGGGATTTGGGGAGCTCTTATTAATTCAGTGGACCACTGGACATGGAGCTAGATGGGGTCTTAAAAAAATTTAGTTCAGTTCCTTCATTTTAGAGATTAGAAAAAATAAAGGCTACAGATACGAACTGACTTGAGCAAGGCTACACAGTTAAGTAGGTAACTGATTTGGAAATCAAACATGACCCCCAACCAGTATGCCCTAACCATGCACTATACCACCTCTCCTTAATCAATAAAATGTCAAGCAGTGGAAAGGACTCTTTTTAAAGTAAAAATCCTTTCCCTTAAATCATACCATTCAACTTAATTCAATAAACCTAAGGATGAGAAGATTTTTTTAAAGTATGTATGAATCCTTGTTCTTTTTGCTTTGCCAGGAATCTCCACAAAAATCTAGACATTGTCTTTTCTAATCTAGAGTGTTGGCCCAAGTGTCAAGACTCTCATCAGAGCTGATCATGGGCAAGATCATGAAAAAAATTCATTTGACTTTAGGTTTTCTCACCTTCCTCACCATTTATGCCTAATTATCATGCAGCAAATAATAATTATGCACATCGTTAAGTATATTAGATTAACTTTATTGTAGGTATTATTTGATTACACCACTAAACTCTGTGCATTCATGTTTAATTCAATTAAGTGCCAAATTACATAGCACTGACCATAAATTCCAGAGGACTTTATAGAAAATCAGTGTGGGTTTGTATATTCAGAGAAGGCTTATTTATGGAAGAGTTGACTTTTACATTGGATTTCAAGAATTAGTAGAATTCAGGTGGAGTAGTATATAGTTCACATTGAAGGTGATTCCAGTTTGGGAAGTCAGCTTGAACAAAGACACCAAGGAAAGGATAAACATTTGTAGAAAACATTTTTTTTTAATGTTACCCGAATAGAGAGGAGTATGTCCATCAGGAAGGAATAGGAGGTACAGTGAGTATATTAAATGGAACAAAATTGTAGATGGTTGCAAATATCTGAAGGTTTGGGTTTTCTTTTAATGAGATATAGGAGCAATTATAGGTACTTGATATGATGAAAATTATATTTTTAAATATAAGGGAAACTAGGTGGAGGGAGTGCTAGGAATGGAGTCAGTAAAGATTCATCTTCATGAGTTTATGAGTTCAAATCTAGCCTCAGACACTACCTAGCTGTGTGACGCTGGGCAAGTCATTTCATCCTATTTGCTTCAGTTTCTTCATTTGTAAAATGAGCTAAAGAAGGAAGTAGCCACTCCACTTGCCACGAAAATATCAAAAAGGGTCATGAAAAGTTGAGCATGACTGAACAACAAATATTTTTTTAATATTTTAAATGTAAATAAATAAATAATAAATGAATAGAATGTTATATGTGATAGATAAGATATTTCTATTATGTAAATATATAAATATATTTTAAATGTTTTAAGATTTTTTAATTAATTAAATTAAAATTATTTATTTTCTGCCATAGACAGGTCTTCCAAATTTAAAGTCCAAAATTCTATCTACTCTGCCACCTAGCTGTCTAATAAATTATAATATGATTCATTAAACAATATTCTTTACAGAGTCCTCAGAAGAACTGGAAATGGGCAGTGCTACAAATCTTTACATATATTCTTTACTTTTTTAATAGGAAAGGTCCCATCTATAATGTTTCAGAGACATTTCACTAGATTTCCTTTTCTCTACAGGAAGACAAGATGGCCTGGTCTGGGACTGGTTCAAGTTAGTCCCTGGTAATTTAGTTTAGATCCTGAAATGAAGTGAAACATTTTTAACAGTTAACAAAAAGAAGCTTATTTAGCCATAACAGGAGAAAGAAATTCACCAAGAATATATACCATAGATTGATTCTGCTGAGAAAAGCTTCCTTGCCTCTGACCTACCACCATGGTCCACCAAGAGCATCAGAGAGTGCCTAGAACTTCTTGTGGCTCTTTTGTTCTCAGACAACCATTATGCGATTGAACACCCTGACCCTTTAGCATTTTGAGCCAATTAAATTTCAAGGCTGGTTTTAATACCTTTTAAGGAAAAACCAGCCTAAATAATATGAGATTATAATGTTAGAATAATGTTCCCACCACATCAATTGTTTCTGTTGCTAATAGTTATATACTTTGAGATTTTTGAACCCAGGAACTGATCAAGGAAGGGGAGGGAGAAAATGAGACAGAAAGACAGTCTGAATCTCCCTGTGGCTGATTTTTAGATTTATTGAGCCTATATACGTAGAGATAGGGGAATGGTTTCATGGCCTTGTATAAAATTGGTGAAACATTTATTTTAAATTTCTGATTCTAGGTGTTCGTCCCTTCCCTCAGGTAATCTTTAGCTCATATGTACTCATAAGATAGGGACTTCCTGGAAGAACAATAAATAAAAATGTCATTATCTGTTCATAGCTAGACTTTCTGACAGCTTTTAACTCCCCACAGTCAGTCTCTAGAATATAAGGTGGAAGTTCTTAATTTGGGGTTCAGGGATTCATATATTTATATGTGTGTGTATTTACATATAAATTCTGATTATTGCATTTCAAGGTAATTCATTTTCTTTGTAATCCTGTCCATTTTATTTTATGCATGTAAGAACATTGTTCTGAGATGGGTTCCATAGGTTTAACCAGACTGATAATGGGGTTCATGCTAAAAAATTGGTCAAGAATCCCTGCTGTAAAGCATATCATAGGTATAGCGAACCACTGAATCAGTAAACATTTATTAGCTACCTACTATGTGCCAAGCACTAGGCTAAGTGCTAGGCAAGAAACAATCCCTGCTCTCCAGGAGTTCCTAATCTAAGGAGAGAGACTGCAAACAAAGCAACATACACAGACAAGCTCTAGATGGGATAAACTGAAAATGATTAAGAAAGGAAGGGCACTAGAATTAAGACTGCTTGGAAAAGGCTGCCTATAAAAGATGGGATTTGGGTTGGGTCTTAAGAGAAGTCCTGAAGCAGAGATAAGAAGGGAGAACCTCCCAGGCATGGGAACAGTCAGAGAAAATTCCAGAGCTGAGAGGTGGAGTGACTTGTTTGTAGAAAGGTCAGGAGAAAATCTTCACTGGATTCAAAAGTGGGTGGTGGAAGGAAAAGATAAGAAAATTATAAGGATGGATGCAGGGGGATAGGTAATAAAGATCTTTGAATGCTTAACATAGATTTGATTTTTTTAGGCAATTGAAAGCCACTTGAGTTTGTCTTTTTCCTTCTTAGATTCAATACTGTGTATTGGTCCAAGACAGAAGAGCAATGAGGGCTAGACAATGGGGGTTAAGTAATTTGTCCAGGGTCACACAGTTGGAAAGTGTCTAAGGCTAGATTTGAACCTAGGACCTCCTGTCTATTAAGCCTAGCTCTCAATTCACTGAGCCATATAGCTGCCATCCACATGAGTTTTTTGAGTAGAGGATGACATATTTGGACAAATACTTTAGGAAAATCACTTTAGTGGCTGAACAGAGGATGGTTTGGAGTGAGGGGGAGCAAGTTGACACATCAACAGATTATTGTAATAGTCTGTGTGTGAGGTAGCCAGCTAACATTCAGAGTTTTACATCTATAAGATGGCTCATCAGGCAACTATTAGGAACTAGCAGAGAACGTGAAATAAAGTCCACAGAAACCATGAGATCAACAGAAAACAGAACAAGACAGCAGGCCATGGAACAACTTACTGATGGAGGAGAAAGAAACATATCATCTGGTAGCCTTTGATTTTAACTAATTATTTTTGTGAAATAGAAACACATAATGGATAAAAAACCAGTCCTAGAACCAAGAGGACCTGGGCTCAAGACCTTCTTCTGATGCATATTATGACAAAAGACAAATCACTTAACCTCTCTAAGACTATAAGTTACAAATTATTTAGAGCTGGGGGCAGCTAGGTGGAACAGTAGATAGAACATCAAGTCTGGAATCAAGAGGACCTGGGTTCAAATCTGTTCTCAGATACTTCCTAGCTATGTGACCCTGGGCAAGTCATTTAACCCTAATTGCCTAGCCCTTGTTCTTCTGTCTTAGAATTGATATTAAGACAGAAGGTAAAGTTTAAAAAAACCCAGAAGACTTTTTAAGCTTTTTACCTTTCCAGTGAGGAAGGCAATGAAGAGAGGATTCAAGAACAGATAGTAGTGGTACCCTATTAAAGAACTGGAGGATCTTGAAAGCTTGCAACACTTATCTTCTAGCATCTTTGGAACAGCATCAAACCTGGGGAAGAATTATAGTACCCAATTTAGTACTTATCCACTGCTGGAGAAACTATAATCATTTTCTGAATGCCAAGCTTCTCTAGCAAGCATGAGAGAGTGAAATCTATCTTTTCATTTTTTTTAAAGTAACAAGTTTCTATTTTCTCAACCTTCCACCACCTTCCCCCCAGTTAAAAAAAATGAAAAGGAAAGAAAAACCAAACCAATGTAAAAACATTGATAGTCAAGCAAAACAAAGTCCTTCTTTGGCTGAATCCTGAAATGTATGCAGGGATGGCAGTCATACTCCTCCAGTCTAGCACATCCATGGTGGTGGCAGGAGGTGGGAGGCACGTACAAACAGTGAAACTGCCTGACTTCTCACTTGCAGCTTGGGAAACTATAGAGAAAGAAACATCCCAATCTGTTTGGTTTTCTTGCTTTTGGATTTAGATTTAAGAAGTGATTGGAATGTTGCATTTATTATGTTCTGATGTCCATTTTTCTGGCGAAGGGAAAAAGAACTAATCATTCACTATTTCTTGTAGAGTTTTCTATAAAAATATATAAGGTTTTATATGGTTATATTTTGATTGCTTGTTGTCCCTCCTACTTGAAGAACAAAATGACATATCTTTTGACAAGCATAAATTGGGTGTGAGGCAAAATGATACAAAGTCTCACTCTCTTCCAGAATCATTGAAGTCCAATGGCAAGAAAAAGTCATGGCAATATGATGGCTTAGGTTATAGTGGATTCCTTTGCCTTCTTCAATGTCTGACCAAGTTCTAACAGCTTCACAGACCCTGCTTCTAGCACCTTTATATTCATTAGAACAAATTATTCTCATCCATGCCTTCCTGTTCCTGGGGAAAATTTTTCACATGCCTGGAGTAAGAACTCCTCTAATTCACTGATGAGTCTGAGCTCTGTTGGTTACCCTCAACCTGGTTTAGCCTGCCTGCTAAGATGATTTACCAGGGTGTGGCCACTGAACATACTACAGCTTCTTGGAGCCACGGGTGAGAGACAGATGGCAGAGAGACACCAAAGGAAGAAAATAGCCCTGAAAAGGACTTGGGAAGCTCTCACAGCAGAAGAATTAGTTTTCCTTGAATACCCCATACATCCCCTACTACTTGTCCAACCCTCCTCATTCTAAATAGGAGGAAACTGAGTTGTAGTAAAAGGAAATGATGGAACCATGGAATCATAAATCTAGAGCTAGACAGTACCTAAGATCATAAAAAGGAAGATAAGAGATCAAACATTTACTAAGAGCTTATTATGTGCTAGGAACTATGCTAAGTACTTTACAAATATTATCTTATTTGATCCTCATAGCAACACTGAGAGAGGTGCTATTAATATCTCTGTGAAAGAGTTAAAGAAACTGTGGCAGATAGAAGTTCAGGAGTTACCACTAGTGTTTGAGGCTGGATCTAAATTCAAGTCTTTCTGACTCCAGGCCCAGTGCTCTTATCTATAGTACCTAGACCACTAATAGTAATCTGCATCATAAAAAGAATAGGATTGTCGGATTTAAAGCTAGAAGGAGCTTTAGAAGTCACCAACTTCAACTTCATTTTACAGATGATACAGAAAAGTTGTGACTTGTTCAGCCACTGAACCATGTACCCATTCACTGAAATGATTAAGTTCTAGAGTGTCTCCCCCTTAAAAGGCTTGTTATTTTATCATCATCCATCATACTTTAATTACTGTAATCAATGAGACTGGGAAATGGAGATAGGGGAAAATGTGCCTTCTTCCAAGAGCTCCTTTTTAAGAAAAGAAAAACTACCATTTCAAAAACTTTCCCAAAGAAGACTAACATCCAAGACTGCAAAGGTCAGTTTATATTTCATCCCCAGCATGTTCCACTGCTATTGAAAGTAGCCCTTGGGAACTATCCTTCACTATTGAAATGATTCCAAGGCTAATGGGCATTAAAGGGAACCTGCCAAATATCAAAAGAGAAGTATTCCAAGATTATTATCAAGTCCTGACTCATAACTGGTCTCTCTTCATGGGAGGTAGCCTCCATTACCTTACATGTCTTAAGTGTTCTACAAAAGATCCAGGGTAAATTAGCTCCCTTATTGGTTCCAGAAAGTAGAAATGGCAACCTAGCATTTCCTAGCCCCATTCTTCACCTTCAGAGGGAGAGAGTTGAGTTCTGAGGGCAAGAAATTGATAGGTGGAACCTGGAAAGGAAAGGCTGAGCTGCAGAAATCACTGTTTCCTCCCCTTCTGCCCAAATTTGCCAGTGAGTACTGCCCCCTTGGAGCTATCCAGGGTTCTGAGCACCTGGTAGCTAAAGTAAAAGCCAGCAGATCTGTCTGGTGATCAAGACTTCTCTACCACAGTCTCTTCTCAGATGGGAAAATGCAGGTCTGAGGCAGCCATCTAGCTGCAAGGTGAATTACAGTAATTCAATAAGCAAGAATCTGGAGTAGCTATTGTTTAAGAGCAAAGCATTAGCATCCATTACAGCAAAAGGCACCTTCACAAAGACCTTGTAAAGTTCTGTTTTTGTGCAAACTAAGCTAGGAAATAGGGGCTAGGACAGATTTCAGAAGAAGAAAAAAGAATAAATTTGCTTGCTACTGTGTCGCTAGTAGGGTCTTTTGATTATCTAAAAGAGCGGAGATATTGCTATCAAATGACTGGCAGACTGTGTGGCACCAGAGAACCTCCAGACAGTTTGTTTTGTCGAGCTGACAGCAAACAACTCAACGTCAAACTGCCGGATCAAACAGTTGAGAATATCCCAAGGAAAAATGTTGAAAACTTAGAGATAGCTGTATCATGATAATAGGACTTCAATGAAGTAAAAGAACATCAATGAAAGGAAGTGAGCTTCACAAAAAGAGAGATGGGGGAAAGAAAAGGACCAGGAGAGCTAGGCTTTTACAAGTTTTTAAAAATATAAGTCTGAAAGCAAATGTGAGCCTGGTGTGAGAACAAAAGAGTTCTTAAGCCCAGAGAAAGAACAAAAAAGCATAGATACATCACATAATTAAAGAAGACTAAAGGGTGTCTAATGTAGATAGAAGTAAAGGATAAGTAAACTTGTGAATTATGAGTATTCATAATTACCTTTTCATGTCAAGGCTAATCATTTCCTAACATAAGTAGTCCTAAGGCCTTTATTTGAGATGTCGGGGTATGAAAGTGTTGGCAAAACATGGTTTCCACCTATGAATTTCAAGACATGTGAAATATGAACATTCTTTGGAAATAGAAAAGAAAGATTATTTATTAAAGGTCATAATTAAGATAGAATTTGCCATTAAAACAAGCAAGCAATTACTGTTGGAAATAGCCATTTAAACAGGAACACAATGAAGTCACTAATTGTTCTTTCCTTCTTTTGACATTAGGTCTTAAACTATGTTGAAATATGTGCTACTCAAAAGGATGTTGTTAATTTCTCTCCCAGAGCAAAAACAGTCCTAATTAATTGGGAATGTCTGCCCACTTCCTTCCTTTTCTTTCTTCTGGGTGCCCATCCTCTTTACCAAAACCAACTGCCAGAACATTGATGAACAACTCATTCTTGGTGCCCATGTTCTGAAAGGCCCACTATGGAACAAGAATAGCCAATTAGAAGGTGTAGATACAATCTCACTTTTTTAACAGTTACCCAGCTGTCAAGGAAAAGCCCAACACCAGCATCTTGTTATTTCACTTTCTATTTGGAACATTGAACGGTTAACAGAATGCAAATTATTTTGCCCTTATGTAGCAAAGACATGTAACAAGGATACAATGGTGCCCAGCTTTTATACATATAGCCTCTCTCTCTTTGCCTCCATATGCATCTGGTCAGCAGAAGAGGGGATGGTGACTTGACACCCTCAGATGTCTGCCAAATTCAGGTGGATGGGACTATTATGTCCATAGGTGACCAGAAAGCTGAATTAAGGATGGCAAGGACCTATCTAGTTCCAGGAAGTTTTGTTGCCTTTTAAACAAAATTTACCCCTGTTGCAGGGAAACAAGGGGCACTTGGTCCTAATCTACCAAAAAGAAAAATCAAATTATTAAATTTCCTATATTTTCTTCTTCTTTTGCCTCAAAATTGCCTCTTAAATTGATCTGACCCTTCAAATCATGGAAAATCCCTTAAGAAATGAAGAGGATGATATTACAGTAAGAGTAAGGCTCTGATATTTAGAATCATCGTGAAATTGGATGAGTCACTCAGTTTCTCTGGGCTTCAATGTCTCATCTATAAGAAACATGACTCGGCACCTTAGAAGGCTTATGACTGTCCACATACAAATAATAAAGGCAGGAACATGTGCCAAAGAATGACCTGTCATCTTAGCTAAGTTTTTTCTAAAGTCCTTCCCTTCCATCTTGGAATCAAGACTGAATATTAGTTCCAAGGCAGAAGAATGGTAAGGACTAGGCAATGAGGGTTAAGTGACTTGCCCAGGGTCACATAGCTAGAAAGTTTCTGAGACCAGATTTGAATGCAGGATCTTCCAACTCTAGACCTGGCTCTCAATTTATTGACCCACCTGGCTGCTTCTCATCTTAGCTAAGTGTTTTGCTTGTTTGGATCTATTTGCAAGGAAAGAGCCAAAGGAGTTGGAGGAAAATGGTACCTCAGACCCAGAAATCCTTTGAGATTTTTGGAAATCAGATCCTGAAGAGATTCAAGGGCAATGGAGGTTAGCAATCAAGAACTGATAGATGCTAAAGGACATTGTAACCATAAGAGAGGTTTCAGATAGAGAGATTAATCCTGCTATCAAGAGAAAATATTCAAAGATAGATTCAGTGCTTGAGGATCCTAAAGCTGGCTGACTAGCCTGTGTTCTAGAGGAGCTTGAGGGAGGGCAGAAAGAGAAGACTCTGGAAGCTAATCCATCTCCCTCTCTTTACAGAAAAAAAAAAGCCATCAAGGATGGTTGATGACTAGGTTGTTAAAGCCTGTCTTTTTCACTAGAAGTCCCAAACTTTAGGTTATAAATACTAAGCAAAAGGAGGAATGGCAGAGCCCATTCATTTTAGGCAGAAGAAATAGTTCTGCAACTGAAGATTCCATCGGATATCCAGTAAGGCACAGCAATATAGAGAAAGCCAGAGAGGAACTCAATTTAAATGAAATATGGTGTCCAACAAAAAGTAAGCCTAGCAGAAAGGAATGTCCACCAGGGAGCACGTCCAGTGAAAGTAGTTCACCAGAAACATCACCAGAAAATATTGGCAACCCTATAACCTCAGAGGTATGAGATCCCCTCTATACATATGCCTTGTCTATATGAGAGCCCTATATGTATTCCCTTCCACATGTGTGTTCCTCCACATATGTGTCCTAATTACATATATCTCCATGTATTGCCATAGTCATATATACTCCTTTCATGCGCACCCTTCCACATCTGTCTCCCTAGATGTAACCACACTTTGTAAATAAGTATGCCAAAGGTTTATAGGGAAATGTTTTTGTCATTACTTTTCTTGCTATATTATTTAATAAAGTCTTTTAGCTTTGAACTGCATGTACTCTGGCAGACTAACAAAAGTAACACATAGTGGCTCAGTGGATTGATAGTCAGACCTAGAGACAAGAGGGTCCTGGGTTCAAATCTGGCCTCAGACACTTCTCAGTTGTGTGACCCTGGGCAAGTCACTTAACCCCCATTGCCTAACCCTTACCACTCTTCTGCCTTGGAGCCAATACATAGTATTTATTCTAAGGCAGAAGGTAAGGTTATTAAAAATCTGTGGGGGCCCATTAGTTATAGTTTTTAGTGGATCTATATCAACGAAATCCCTTGAAGGTAGAGTCGCTTTTCTAGGTATGCCATATATAAATGTGGATAGCTCCAGGTAAAACTGGGAATGAACCAGAATACCAGTGAAGTCCCTTGCAGCTCCAAATCAGGCTCCTTTATTGATTAACATCTGTTTCCTTCTCCAATGGGCTCTGGCATTAAGTCTGTAATGGGAGCTCAGTAATATTTGCTCATAATAACATAAATCAATGTCTAGTCTTACAAGTGACTATTTCTGTTCTGAGACTGCCTAGGCTCAGATCTAACCTGTATTGGGGCTGAATGTGGTTATATCTAGTTTCAACTTAGTGATCTAATTTTTTTTTTTCACAAACTTTTCCAAGAGCTGCCAACTCCAGTAAAAAAAAAAAATTATTGAAAAGGAAGTTTCACCGACCTCCAGCTGCAGTGCAATTACATACATAATATTTAACTAAATTACACCCTGTCCGCATTTGCCAAGAAAATGTAAAAGATTTTTTCCCTGAAGCCTAAAATGTTCCCAAAACTTTTCTATTTTTCTGATGAAAACTTTCAAATATGGTTTAAAATGGAAATTCAGAGACATCCTTTGCTGAGTTCTTTCTTTGAACAAACAGGAAATGGCTACATTTTAAAGAGAAAATAGCAGGGGGGATATTTCATCTTCACTGCTTTCTGAGTTCCACAAATGTGTCTTTCTGGCAATATTGCTTATTTGGTCTCTGACCCAGACAATTACAGCCTCATAGGCAAACCGGTTTAGTGGACTTTCCTACATTCTCTGCAATTTTTCCGCAAGCCACAAGAGGGCAGGTTTTGCCTTAGTGTAGAGTAATTTCACTCCTAGCCAAGAGCATTAAACTGGCAGTGACGTTTATGTTGTATTAATAAAAACATGTAAAGGAAGTTGACATTTCTATTTAGCTTCTATTGAAATGCCACAGAACACTCAGGAGACACTGTGGTGGTTTTTATTGGTGTCTATATGTACCCAAACAATCAGAGAATAACCCTGCTGATGGCTAATTTCCCAGATGTTGAACCTCAGACTTGGAAGACTCCAGAGGCCATCTTCTCCAAATCCTATCAACCCAACAACAGCCTCTTGAATGGCCACTGAGCCCTCTTTAATAAGAGGGAGCCCCTGACTTCCAGAAGAATTCCATTGCACCCTTAGGCAGCTCCCACTCAGAGGAAGTTTCTCCTTACACTGAGCCAAAATTTGCCTCTGGACAACTTCCACCCATATGTCCCTAGTACTGTCTTCTTGGGCCAAACAGAATAACTTTGATGGCTGTTCCACTCAACAGCCATTCAGGTTCTTGAAGCCAGATGTCATATTTCCTTCCTGTGTCTTCTCTTCTCCAGGCTAAACACCCTCAGTCCCTTTAAGTGATTTTCATATGTGATCTCAAAGTCCTTTGTTAATCCTACTCACTCTTTACTAAATGCTTTCTAGCTTCTGTACTCACTAAGCTGTCCATAGCCCTAATTTCTCCTACACTAAATATACTTTCCCCAAGGATCCTTTTCAAGATTTTTGCTTTCTCATTATTACTGATGTTCACATTTATCTGCTTTTCATGGTGAAACAATCTAATTCTATGAGTTTTTCTGGTTTTTTTAAGTAGCTGTGAGGAAAGAGAGAAGATAAAGAGCTCAAGAAAATGTGAGTTCAAATCTGGCCTCAGAAGCTACTATCTGTGTGACCTTAAGCAAGTCACATAATCTGGTTTTATTTCACTTTCCTCATCTATAAAATGGGAGGTTAATAATAGCCCCTACCTCCCAGGGACATTGGGAGGATAAAACTGCTATAATAACTGGACTTTAAAGCACTAAATTAATCTTAACTGTTATTAACTCAATAGCAACCACCTTTGAAAAAAATGTACCAGCATACCAAGAGGATGACAGAAGCCCCTAAATGAAAGGATTCAGTGTTTTGCCCATAGCTCTTTCCCCCTTCTAGCCACTAGGGGACACTAGAGATGCATGTGACGATTTGGAGGAATCTAATGGAGTCACATCTTCAACTTTATCCTGGTCCATACAAATGAATTTTCCTCTCCGCGATTATACACACGCACGCGCACACACACACACGTGTGTGTGTGTGTGTGTGTGTGTGTGTGTGTGTGTGTGTGTGTGTGTATACAGGTTGGAAAAGGAAGGGATTAGGAAAAAAAAATATGACCAGCAAGTCTAATCTATAGGCAAAGTTAAATGGAGGAAAATATTTCCTGATGTCTGCATAACTCAAATTGTGTAGAGAATGACCAGAGTCAATGATGTCATTCATTTGTTGGCAATGCTAATGGCTTTTAATTCATTAAGAGTCAACCCTTGCCTTCACCTCCCTTTTTTATAATCAGACGATAGGGAGAACTGGTAACTAAGAGTTTTCATTTGGGGGACCTCTTTAGATTTAGCTATAGCTGTGGAGAGAATAAATACCACTCCAATGAGCCCAGTAGAGTAACGACCTGTTCCCATTCGTCCACCACCACAGTCCCTCTCCATCTTTTCTAACAGTTGTTGTGCAATAGAAGCCCATCACCCAAATATCGACAATTTGGATAGATTAAGTCAAAAAGCCAAATTTCTCCAAGTCGAGACAAAAATTAGAATTAGGGCCAAATCTTCCAATAAAAGCATTCTCTTGCTTGAGTTACATAGTCAGACCCTGGCAAGAGGCCACGCCCAGAGGAAGAGACCTGGTTTATATACCCAGATATTAACAAATGAATATTTCCACACAAGGTTAATGACATATCACGAGATGTAACATCACATAGACCTTATTTAGAAATAGTTAGCCTACTACAAAGCTGATTGGTTAATACATTTAGCGATGCCCATATTAGTCTAAAGGTCAAGTCACATGATGATACTCTTATTTGGGCAGATAGTGATGACCATTACCTCAGGCTCATCTGCTCTAGGGAGAACGATGGTTATTTCCAAATTGGGGGGGGGGGGTGCAAGATGTTTTTCACCATTTTTGGTCATAAAACTTAGATGGTCAATGTCTTATGATAAAGGGGAAGTACAAGCATAGGGAGGGGTTGAAAAATCACCTTAGAAGCTTGAGTTAGAAATCCTTATAAAAATCATAAACTCTGTTCTTAGAAAACATATTCTTATGAAATCTATTCTTATAAAAATCATGAACTCTCCTGATTGTATTATAAAATCATAAACTCTGCTGATTGTATTGAGATCATAATGGAATTTATACTTACCAGTCTAAAATCACAATTGTCTCAAACCTATCACTATCACTAAAATCTAATCATGTATAAGGGGATAAAAGGGGTCTATCTTCCGGACACAGTCTACAATTATGGATTGAAAAACTACATTAAGAGACATTCTGATCTTTCTACAAAAGATGCAAATAGGCTTGACATGTAATCCTGATCTTAAAGGGCTTTAAAAAATTATAGATGTAGAGAGAGAGAGAGTGTGTGTGTGTGTGTGTGTGTGTGTGTGTGTGTGTGTGTGTGTGATGGGTTTAAAACATCAAGTTAACCCTTCTCACCCCATAGTCTAAACTTCAAAATGTACCATTGGGATTAATCTTAAAGTCTTAAGTGATTCATGTTGAAGTCTTCTCCATTTTCATTGACTTGCAATGTCAGTACATACACACACATCATCATCATCATCATCATTCTTCAGTGTCTGGCATCTAGCTCCCTCCATCTTATACATAGAAGGCGTATGCTTGTGGACTCTGTTTCCTATGATGTTTGGGCTCAGAGAAAGCATTACTCATTGAGAAGAAATCCTTTAACTACATCTCCTAGAAGACTGAGTGCAGACTTCACAGGATGATATTGTCCAGAGCATACTAATTTTAATAGGTGCCCTTTCAATGTCCTCAGTTTAGAAAAGCCTGAGAGTCTTGTGAGATAAGTCATAGCTGAGACCAGGGGTTAGAATTGCTGAAGAAAAGCATAAAAATGGTAAGGATTGGTTTCTCTAATTCCCAGGAAGTCCATAGGACTTCCTAGACTTCAATGCTAAGAGAAAGCAAGACTGCCTGAGTAGATTGTTTATGAAGAAGTCACCAAACTCCCTACATTGAAGGGCAGAGGCTGAATGAATTGATTAAGTCCAGATATGTGCATCCACTGGGTTTCAGTGATGAGTGCTTACTACTGGATTGAATTGTGTTATTTATCCACTTGTTTGAACTGAATGCTCTTTTACTTTTAAAATTAAAGTATTACTTGGTTTGATTGGGTATAGAAGTTCATTATAGTTGGGCCTGGAGAGCTTAGTTTGATACTGATCCAAAACAGTACACTAAACCTAGGAAGTATAAAAGGTTGTGAGGAAACTTGAGAAGGTTGGAAATTATGGACACTTCTGGGTGGAGACAATGACTATCTCCACCAGAAAGGTGAGGAACTGTAATCTCTTTGAAGTTGGTTGGGAAATAAACAGCCAAAATACCACTGTTTGTAAAAGGAGTAAGTCCAAATAGTGTGGAAAATATTGTCAACTCCCTTGATCAATCTGTATTTACAAACATTCACTAATTAAAAAACATGAGCCAAACAATACAGAAAAACACAATAATCAGCTGGAACAAGTGATTTTTGTTCAGCTTTCCAGTAAGCTTACTAATTCATGCTAATATAAAATTCAATGGCATCAATTCAAAGTAATATGATTAATACCACTAAACTCTAACTAAAGGTACATATTGGAATCAGAATTGTAGGTCCTTAAATACCATCTAGTATAAATTCTTCTTTTACTAATGAAGAAAATAAGGTCTCTAGGGTTAAAGTGATCAATTCAAGGTCATCTAACTAGTTAGTGTTATATTTAAGAACTAGAATCCAAATCTCCTGACTCCCTTCTAATGCTCTTAAATTAAGAATAGGTACCTTTTTTAAATTAATTTTTTAAATGTCACTGACTTTCATTCAAAATTCAATTTCAAACTCATTCTTTAAATTTTATTTAATTAGTTAATTTAGAATATTTTCCCATAGTTATAAGAATCATGTTCTTTCCCTTCCTTCCCCCCTCCCCCACTCCCCCATAGCTGATGCACAATTCCATAGGGTTTTACATGTTTCACTGATCAAGACCCATTTCCATATTATTGATATTTGCACTGGGGTGATCTTTTAGAGTCTACATCCCCAATCATATCCCCATCAACCCATGTGATCAAGCAGTTGTTTTTCTTCTGTGTTTCTACTCCCACAGTTCTTCCTCTAAATGTGGGTAGTGTTCTTTCTCATAAGTCCCTCAGAATTGTTCAGGATCACTTCATTGCTATTACTAGTGAAGTCCATTACATCCGATTGTGCCACAGTGTATCTGTCTCTGTGTACAATGTTCTCCTGGTTCTGCTCCTTTCACTCTGCATCAATTACTGGAGGTCATTCCAGTTCACATGGAATTCTTCCAGCTCATTATTCCTTTGAGCACAATAGTATTCCATCACCAACATATGCCACAATTTGTTCAGCCATTCCCCAATCAAAGGGCATCCCCTCATTTTTCAATTTTTTGCCCCCCACAAAGAGCACAGCTATGAATATTCTTATACAAGTCTTTTTCCTTATTATCTCTAGGAACTGGTGGGAAAATTGGAAAACAGTATGGGAGAAATAGGGTTTAGATCAACATCTCACACGCTATACCAAGATAAACTCAGAATGGGTGAATGACCTGAATATAAAGAAGGAAACTATAAGTAAATTAGATGAACACAGAATAGTATACTTGTCAGATCTTTGGGAAAGGAAAGATTTTAAGACCAAGCAAGAGTTAGAAAAAATTACAAAATGTAAAATAAATAATTTTGAATACATTAAATTAAAAAGGTTTTGTACAAACAAAACCAATGCAACCAAAATTAGAAGGGAAGCAACAAATGGGGGGGGGGGGATCTTCATAACAAAAACCTCTGACAAAGGTCTAATTACTCAAATTTATAAGGAGATAAATCAATTGTACAAAAAATCAAGCCATTCCCCAATTGATAAATGGGCAAGGGACACAAATAGACAATTTTCAGATAAAGAAATCAAAATTATTAATAAGCACATAGAAAAGTGTTCTAAATCTCTTGTAATAAGAGAAATGAAAATCAAAAGAACTCTGAGGTATCACCTCACACCAGCAGATTGGCTAACATGACAGCAACAGAAAGTAATGAATGCTGAAAGGGATGTGGCAAAATGGGGACATTAATGCATTGCTGGTGGAGTTATGAATTGATCCAACCATTCTGGAAGGCAATTTTTGAACTATGCCCAAAGGGTGCTAAAAGACTGTCTGCCCTTTAATCCACCACAGCACTGCTGGGTTCGTACCTCAAACTTATTTTTAACATCATGTCATAGCAAAGGACTCCCCCAAGAAGAAAATTTGTGAAATATTCAACATATGATTTGAACATATGAAAAGCACATCATAGAATCCATGCACTTTTTCTAAGGTTGGAATTTGTAAATCCTTGAGAGCCAGATTAGGGCCACTGTGTTCAATGATATTTTACATAATATTCTTCAAAGTAAATTACTATATTATTTTTTCCCTTTTAAACATTATTTTATTTGGTCATTTTCAAACATTATTCATTAGAAACAAAGATCATTTTCTTTTTTTCTCCTCTCTTCCCCCCACCCCTCCCAATGGTGATGCATGATTCCTCTGGGTATCACATGTGTCCTTGGTCGGAACTCTTTTCTACGTTGTTGGTATTTTCATTAAGGTGTTCATTTAGAGTCTCTCCTCAATCATATCCCCTCCATCCCTGTAGTCAAGCTGTTGCCTTTCCTCAGTGTTTTTACTCCCACCGTTTGTCCTCTGCTTGAGGGTAGTGTTTTTTTCTGCTTGATCCCTGTGGATTGTTCAGGGACATTGCATTGTCAGTAATGGAGAAGTCCATAACGTTCAATTGTACCACAATGTATCGGTCTCTGTGTACAATGTTCTCCTGGCTCTGCTCCTCTCACACTACATCATTTCCTGGAGGTTGTTCCAGTTCCCATGGAATTCCTCCTGTTCATTATTCCTTTGAGCACAATAGTATTCCATCACCAACATATACCACAATTCGTTCAGTCATTCCCCAATTGAAGAGCTACTATATTATTTTGAGTTATGTAGTCTAAGATTATGGGTAGACTTGTTGAGCATCTCATTACTCTTCTTTTGGCTCCTTGATCACAAGATGACCAAAAAGAGGAGAAGCAAAGGACCCCCCCCAAGAAGAAAATTCATGACAACATGCAGTTTAATCTACTGTGTCAAATGTATCTGCATGCCTAAGGATAAGGGTATTAAGAAGTTTGTCATCTGCAACATCATGAAAGCTGCCACTCTCAGGGACATCTCCAAAGCCAGCATCTCAGACTCCTAGGAATTGCCCAAGCTATCTGTGAAACTACAATATTGTATGATCTGTGTGATCCATAGCAAGGGAGTAATAAAATAATCATGTGAGGTATGAAAAGATCAGACACTCCTACCTCACTTCAGACTTCCTGAGATTGCTTCCAGATTGCTTCCAAAGCCCATGTTAAGGGATATCTGCTCTTCAAGATTCCTGATGCCTCAGAGGAAAATAAAATGAAGGACAAAAAGGAAAGGAGGAAGGAAGGGAGGAAGGGAAGGAGGGAGGAAGGGAGAGAAGGAAAGAAGGAGGGAGGGAGAGAAAGAAGGAAGGAGGGAGAGAAGGAAAGGAGGGAAAAGAGAAGAATGGAAGAAAGGAGGGAGATCAGGAGGGAGGAAAGGACAGAGGAATGGAAAATGAACAAAGGAGAGATTTATCAGATTTTTAAAATATTGTTTAGTAGGAAAAACAGATGTAGCCCTTTGCTAAGCTACAAGACAAGAAAATTGTTTGTTTCTTTAAAGAGGCTACATTGATATTTCATATTTTCAAAAGATTTTGAGAGTTTCAGACAGGGGCTACCAACTCCAGAATCTTGTGATCTTATGATTATGGATGAAAAGAGAAAATACAAAGTATAAATTATTAAATTCTGCTGAAGATTTGCCTTGCTTTTAGGAAATCAAATACAGTATTGGCTCAAATATCAGCTGCACTTCTGCAAAGAATCTTGTTTCTATAAAACCTGTATGTGGCCTATAATTAGTGCCATAGCTTAATTAAACCTCAGGGGACTCCTTGGTATGAACAAAATCCAAAAGAACAGCTTTCCAAGAACAGTGCATGCCCTCCTCCTCACCCACCCTCCTCATGCACGCATAGGATTATGCACACAATGCCATACAGATACTACTGCAAGGAGAGAGTGACAAATTATTATATTTTGAACACTTTGAATAAGTCTCTGAATGCTTGTTTGAGTCTCTTGATGAACAGAGTATCATAAATTTAGAGCTGGTAGGGTCGGAGATCATCTAGTCCAATTTCTAGATGAGGAAACTGAGACTCTGATAGGTAAAGTAAATGAATTCTAACCCTGCTTCTGACCCTTAAAACCCATGTGTGTGATGCAAGGCTAGTCCCACTAATTGCCTCAGTTTACTTTTCTGTAAAATGGAGAAACGATAGCACTTACATCCCAGTGATGCTGTGAGATTCAAAGGAGATAATATTTAGAAAGCACGACATAGATGTTAGCTATGGTTATCAGGTTCAATATATTGTAGTTTATTTATACTCAGCATGCACTTAGGTTACCTGCAACTTTAATTCCTCAGAGATTGTGGTATTTAAAACTTGGGACTTTTTACTGAACATAAATTTCCAAAAGCAGGTTGGCCTTCTCTTTTCCTCTTATTCAATCCTTCATCCATTCACAGATTCCATCCAAAACTTAAGTATTGATGGATCAGCTCAACTACAAAACTTCATCTGCATAATAGTTCCATTGTCTTTAGCCTGGACTGGGATTTTTCCTTTGAGGACAGTCTGGACTCTTTGGGGAGACTATTGCTCTCATTAAGAAGGCTCTGTGATGTTCTGAGACATGTTGCCATGAGCACAATATGACCTGAAAACAGGAACCCCTCACCAACTATACAAAATCCCATTCTGCAATGGACATTCTCCATGATGATGGCAAACACCCAGAGATCCTTGTTTTATGCCTCACTTCGTAAAATAAGCAGTCAAGTTATTTCTATTGCTTAATCTTCCTTTCAAGAAATAACATATTATTTTGACAGATGCCTGGGAGTTATTTTGTAGGACAACAGCCTTTAAAACCACTCAATCAAACCAACAATATGCTTGCTGTTGACAATAAAAAAATAGCATTTGACTTAGTAGTAAGATTTTTTATTCTCTACACCTTTCAGACAATTGTATGATTAAAGATGTGGTCATACATAATAGTCAGATATATTTCACTTTCAGACCTGCAAAAGGCTTTATATATTCTTTAATTTGATCACAACAACCCTGTGAAATTAGTGCCATTATCATCTCCCTTTTTTAAAGATAAGGAATGTAAAGATAATTTTAGTGTTGTGACTTGAAATCTAGATTTAAATGGTCACCAAATAAAATTCCCAAGTCAGTCTGGAAATTATGGAGATTTTAATTAATATAGAGAAGGAATTAAGGAAAGGAGAGAGACAGAGAGAAGGAGAGAGAGAGAGAGAGAGAGAGAGAGAGAGAGAGAGAGAGAGAGAGAGAGAGAGAGAGAGAGAGAGAGAGAGAGAGAGAGAGAGAGAATTAATTTAAACTGCTCTGGCTCAGGTTGAGCCAGGAAATAGTTAAAGGCTTTGGTCAAAGTGGCCTCCCTGAGCCTAAGGGTAAGGGAATCAGTCTTATCACTCACCATGAGACCATCTCCAAGCTGGGTTCTAGTCCTCCACTGAACTCAAACTCCTGAACAGAATCTCCACTCTGAACTGAATTGCCTCAACTGACTTTTTACCCCTTCCTTTTAAAGAAATTTTCTCTTATGTCACCTTCCCTAAATTTTCACATCTCCCAATCATAGTAGATGGTCCCCCCCCCCCCCAGGACTGCCCATTCTTTGTTCTCAGCACTCTTTAGTTCTCACCTTCTCTTGTTAGATTATATCTTCTGAGGTACTTCACATTTCTTTGTTAAGCTTGCCTTTTGTGAGTTACTTGACCTTTTTGTGATTATTTTAACCTTTACAGGTACTTAACAACTTTTTGTATTAGATCTAAAAATAGACCTAGCTTAAGGTTCTAGCTTCACTATAAGGTATGAGTTAAGTACCTTCATTGTTCAAACAGGAGTTTACAACTTTTATCTTCCCCTAAAGTATGTCTAATTAGGGCGGAATAATTTTAAAAGTTCCCAATACATTCCTGATTCTTGTTAGACCAAGTATCTCCATTGTTACCATAATGGAATAACTAAATAAAATCTTCTAAAGTACAGTCTGAGTAGTTTTTAAGATTCATAGGAAACAGCCTAAGAAAAGGTAAGTGACTTGTCTGGGGTCACACAACTAGTACTTCTGTGATGTGGGGTAGGATTTGAAGTCAGGCCTGCCTGAGTTTAGGTCCAACATTAAAACTACTAAGGCACCTAGCATCTTCTCTGCCTATATCAGAATACATTTGCAGATTATCCTCACAAAGATTTTGAAGTGATGGGAAAGTAGATAGATGAATCAATAGGTCCTGATATCTTCTCACTTTCCTTTTTTTTTTTCCACAGACTTACTGAAGTCTAAGTCTTTTTCTAAGCATTGGTATCTTCCCTTCTTCCAAATATCTTTCCAAGCAATCAATGTCTCAGCATCTTAAAATGGTGCTATCTCTAGCCCTCTGGGTGGACTTGCTGTGATATCTTTAGATTTTTTTGCAGCAAGCATTCATTTATTTACTTTTAGGGGAAAAAAATAATGGATTTGTCCCCAAAAGGCTAGTTCTATTCCTAGAACAATTTTCTGTAATGAGTTTTCAGTATATACTTGACAATTTTTTCTTTCAAAGAAATGCCATTTTAGATATCACTTTTTCTAAGATACGGTCTATATTCATGAATGGCCTACATGTAAATTTAGACTTACCCAAAGGATAAATCTGCTTTTCAAAGTAATATGTGATCATTTTTTAAGGCAGACTCCCCTGATACATTTCATATGTAATTTGTTTTAATACAGCAAAGTGTAAAGGCAACATCTATAAACATTTGGGTCTTCAGTTTAATGTATTTCTCTCATTTGACAAAATTTGAAAGCTATGAACCTGAACCACCTTATGATCAAAGTGCATCTTATGTCAAGAATGCAACACTAGAGGGGCAACTGGTGGCTCAGTGTATGGAAAGCAAGATCTGGAGAAGAGATATCCTGAGTTCAAATCTAGCCTCAGACACTGCCTAACTGTGTGACCCTGGGCAAGTCACTTAATTCCAATTGCCTGGCCCTTACTGTTCTTTTGCTTCAATTCCAAGACAGAAGGTAAAGTTTTTTTGTTTTGTTTTGTTTTGAATGCAATGCTGGTCTGTGCCAAAGATTCTGTCACTGAGCTAGAAGGGCAGAATGTATTAGTGACTTCATGTTGAAGCTTTACCCTTAATGAACAGAGGTAATCAATTGTTCTTGATAGTACAGATCTCCTAGAATCAAGTTACCTTTCCCAACCAGTAGCATTGGACAGTGTCATAGTACCTGCTTTAATTCTCACTACTGAGACTATATGTGACCTTAGGCAAGCCACTAAGCCTCCAATGGAGGCTGAACTAAATAAATAGCCTTTGAGGTTCCTGCCTGCTGTACATCTATAATGGAGGGAGGGAGGGAGGGAGGGAGGAGGGAAGGAAGGAACAAAGGAACGAAGGAAAGAAGGAAGTCTGTCTTTAAGAAGTGTATATCAACTGAAGGCTACCATATGTAAACAGATAAGTAAATATAACATAATTTGAAGAGAGAGAGAAGTATTCAGGAAAGCCTCCCCTCATAAAAGCTAGTTCCTGCAAATAAGTCTTAACAGAAGCCAAGGATCTATTCATCTCAATGCTATTATCTCAACTTTAAGAAAATCTCAATTAACTTTTTTACTTTAAGCAATTGTCCTTGTGCATTATTTGTGATCATTGTTAAATCTAAAGCAAAAAGACCAAAGAATTGGTCAGAGTTTTCCTACAGAGCTATCAGAACACTGGAATTCAAATAGTCTGTGTTTGAAACTATTATTCTAATTAGCCATTAGCCTTTAGAAAAGGACAGTTTTCCTCAATTGCAAATAGTGAAACTATTTGATTTATAAAGTAATTCTAATGAACTTGAACAACTGGAAGACTCATTGATTCTCATAATGTTTTTATTTATGCAGTACTTATCACCATGTCAGAAAAATATTGAGTCTAGAAAGTGGACTATTTAGAGATTACAAAATTTAATATACATACAGGCATCCTAATCATATGAGTTATATAGAGCCTTATTTATAATGAAGCACATTCAATCTGTATACCCTTTGAGTGAAGGTCATATAAGAGGGACAAAGGAAAAGAGAAGAGGGGATGAACAGAAGAAGCACGAGAGAGAAGAAATGGAACCCAAGTTGAACCTGCTTCTCTCCCAAACAAAAAAGTGCCCATCGAAAGAGGAATGGCAGCACAAATCTGTGATATATAAATGTGGTGGGGAAGTAATTTGCAAGAAGAAACAATAAATGTGAAGAATTCAGAGAAACCCAGAAGACATATATGAAGTGACACAGAGCAAAGAAAAAAAATCAGAAAAATAAAAACAATGTGAAAATTTTATTAAATCCTGCTAAATTGCAGTTGCCCAATCTCAGTCTTATTTTTTTTTAAAAGGAGTTAGAGAAGTGGAGGATTATGGGTATAGAATTATGTTGTAAATATTGTTTGTTCTGTGTGATTGTTTCATCAATTAGATTTTTCTCAAATTTTCCTTGTCACACTGGAGGTTTGAAGATTGTAGGGAGCGTGCAAGGAAATTAGGTCAATTTGAGGTCAATGTCAAAGAAAAAAGAAATTAATTAGGGAAAACCCAGCTGCCAATTTAAATTTTACATATGTGTGTGTGCACATATATGTATTTATGTGTATCTTTATATATGTTTGAGTTTATATCTTCTCTTTTCTTCATTGTCCACACACTGAAAAAAACAGAGCGAATTGCAGCAATTTGAAGATCTAATTTGAAATTTTAATTTAATTTTTCAATCTAATTTTGAATAAAATTACATGCAAGTCCTCTGGAGGAAAGTAATTGATTTGAGGAAAGGTCTGACTGTGCTGATTGTGCTGAACTGAAGCCCATTTTAAAATGGGCATTATCTCTAATATTACATCTATCTCTAATATTCTATGATCTTCGACTTTTAAGCAACTTTCTTCTTCATGTATTGGTGCTTTCAGATGACTGTGAAGACTGAGATACTGTCTGAGAGAAAAATCACAAACTTTACCTTTATTGAGTAAAAGAAACTTCCCAAGCATCCTAGCGGTGAGTTTATTCAAGGAAAAGCTAAGTATCTCCTATGTTTTGGAATAGTGCCACACTAAGGAAGACCTATGCCAACCATATGTTCAGTGTAAGAAAGAACAATTCAATTAGCTCCCTAGAAAATAATCTTCTCAGTATCCAAGTCAAAACAGAACTAGTAACCATGCTAATTCCTTCAAATTTGTCTAAGCCCTTTCTTTCTTCTGAGGGTTAGCTATAACGCAAGTCTTCTTTAGTGTTAGGCATCTTCTGTGTATTTCCTGTTGCTGAACCTGGTCTCCATCAGGGGGGCAAAACCTTTCCGCTGTCTTCTGTACTGAAGGAGAACTAGTAACAAAGATAGGGCCACTAAAGCAACCAGGCCCGCCCCAATAACTGACAGGATTAGAGTCTGATCCTGGGTGGCTTTCCCTGAAGATGAAGCTGAAACAAAGAATAAAGGTCTAGGTTAGATTAAAGACTTGTAGCAGCTAAGCACCTCAAGAAGGAAAAGAAATAGCCTACTTTTGACATGCATCTTACATAGATACATATGTGTGTATAATTATTATTATTATATCAAAGTATTTTGTTTCTTGAATAAAATTTCAGAATCACAGATCTGGAGTTAGAAAGAACTTTAAAGGTCAATTCCAACTCTAAGGACAGATGAGTGACACAGTGAATAGAGTGGTGGTTCTGGAGTCAGGAAGACCTGAGTTGACATCCAGCCTCAGATATGCACTAGCTGTGTGGCCCTGGGCAAGTCACTTAACCATGCTTGCCTCAGTTTCCTCTTCTGCAAAATGGGCTCTAGAAGGAAATGGCAAACCACTCCAGTATCTTTGGCAAAAACAAACAAACAAACAAACCAAATGGAATCACAAGAATTGGACTCCATTGAAATGATTGAATGACAACAACAAATCTTTCCCCTAATCCCTCAAACTCTCTGGACCTTAGTTTCTTCAAATGAGAGAAATGCATTAGATGATCTTTAAGGTCTCTTCTAGCTCCAGATCTAATGGTCCTTTCTTTTCCCCCTTTCCATTCCCAACACCATCAACTTAATTCAGGACCTTCTTTGAACTTAGATTTAGAACTCGAAAGGATCTTAAAAGGTCATATGATTGAACTCCTCAATTTTCTAGATGAATAAACTGATGCCCAGAGAAGCTAAGACACTTGCCCAAGATCACACAGATTGTTTAAAGGCTGAGCTGGAATTGGAACTCAGTTGTTCTAACTTCAGATTTAGCTTTCCACTATACCGTACTGGCTCTTCAACTCAGTTTCCCTTTCAGATCTATCCCCCTATAATATGAATTTAATTATTTCTATCAATATTGATTTATACATGTCTACATTCAAAAACATATATCATGTTTTAAGATTTACAAAGCACTTTCACATGTATATAGATAGATCCACATATATACATACACACATGTGATCTCATTTGATGAGATATAGGATCCTCACAACAACCCTATGAGATAAATAGTACAATTTTATCATTTTTCAAATGATAAAACTGCGACACAGAGAAATGAAGTGTGCTGTCCATATTGGCAAATTTAATGTCAAAGCTAAAACTTTATCCCAGGTCCCCTGACTCCAAGACCTAGGCTTGCTGGAGCAACTGGTTCTACACCCTGCAGATAAGTTAATCTTTCTAAAATACTAGTTTAATCTCATCCTTCTCCTCCAGAGCCTACTGTGGCTCTCTGTGGTCTACCACATAAACCCCAAACTCTTATGCCCAGTTGTCCAAGCCCTCATTGGTGATCCATTCTTAACTGTCCTCAATCCTCATGAAGAATCTTTAAAATCAGTCCTTCTTCCACTTGTGCTTCTATTGATGCTGCTTCTCCAGGATAAAATGTTCTCTTTCTTCTCTTCTCAACTTCTCCAAATTCTAACTCGTTCTTACGTCCACCTCTCTGGGAATCCTTCCTGAGTTACTTGATCACTCCCTTCCTTGAATTCATGTAGCATTATATTATGGGGCACACAATCACATATGACTTAATGCTGTTATTTCACCTTTTATGCATTTATGTCTTATCTCCTCAGCTCAAACTATAAATTCCTTAACTCTTATTAGGTACTCCAAAACCTAATTCTGTGCCTCACATTGGCTAACCAACAGACTAACTAATATTAGAATGAAGACTAACATGGGCTAGGTATGTCTCCCCCATCGTGGCTCCTCTTGGTTTTAAAAACACAGGAGAGGAGAGAGACAAAATAAAGCAGAAAATAGAGTGGCTTTACTGTCTCAGGAGATGTATCATAAGAAAGTGGAGAACGTTTGGTGTGGAATTTACAAGGTAGAGTAAGCTAGAGCAAAGATTGGAGCCAGAAGCAGGAGCCTATGGCTCATGTTGGACACTGAGCCAGAGAGTAGCAGAAGCCAGGGTATAAATTGCATCTCTGACTTTCTATTAAGTCAAGAGGAAATGAGGAAAGAGCAAATGGGTTGGACTAGAGCAAAGTCACCTGTAAATATACTGCCTTTAAATATCTACTTTCCTATTCTTGACTCTTTGTGTTATTTTACTCTCCTTTTCCTTTGGTAATTGCTAGATTGGTTAAAAGCTCTGAATTTTATCTTTTAAGGCACTCTAGGGCCATGTCTGCATGGAGCCAGCCCATTAACCATTTTCATTTAATTGATTGGTCAATAGAAGCAGCTAGCTTGACTGATCTTTTTCCCCTTTGAAACTAAAAAAGCTATATACAGTTCATTTAGTCAAAATAGTGAAATCAGTTGTATGGACAGGTACAGCTTTAGTTAAGCATAGTCACCATCTGTGGTAAAGCCAGTCACTTACACTGGATCTTAGAGCTTTATTTCAAAGCACTTGTAAATATAATCAAGAGAATAACCAAGAAACTCAATCAAGATTGAATGCCTAATTTGAGTTCTCTGTCCATCTAAGACGCAAGGAAGAAAAATAAGTTGCTTCAGTCCCTGAATCACCTTGTCCCTCCGTTATTTTGGTTACCTGACAAGTTAATGGAATAATCATAGCCAAGTTGGTCTGCAGTTAAAAAGAACTCCTCATTTGTCACAGGAGGGAAGAAAGGGACCATATTATACATCCGATTGTGACCAATAGGTGCCAGCTCTGGAGGCCAGGCATTAACAGGTGGATTAAAGCGCTTCATCCACTCATCAAAAATGGCATCAGTGAAGGAATGAAGGACCTGCAATGAAATTGAGCACAACATTCAATGCCAACTTTTTCCAAATCCATCACCAAATTTTGTTATATGAAATGAAGCAATAAGCATCTATTAAGCACTTACTGCATTCCAGAAATTGTGTTGTGTTGAGGATACAAAGAAAAACAGTCACTATCCTCAGTGTTTACCCTCTAATAAGCAATAAAAATATATTCACATATATATATGTATATACACACATGCACACCATCTAGAAAGTCCACATAAAATTTTTTGGCCCTCCCTTCATTTCAGAGAAGTTTGAATTTTTTCTTTTTCTTTTATAGGGTGTTTACCATAGAAGAAATTGTGTAGATTTATGGTACTAAAAGATAAAGCATGTTAATATTATACAAGACTATACATATATTATGCATTTCTGAGTTTCTAGACTTTTGTTGTGTCATCTTCTGGCTCTCCTATATTTCCTTTGGCTTCCACAAAACTCCCTCAAAATTCCCATTTACTTTCTCATAGAAACCATGATGGGGAAAGTAGCTATATGGAAAGGATACCTTTGTGTGTGTGTGTGTGTGTGTGTGTGTGTGTGTGTGTGTGTGTGTGTGTAAAATGACAAATAGATGCAAAGTTGGAGTGAATTTCTTTATTTTTAAAAAATCTTCATAAATAATTAAAAATTGTTATGCCAATTATATAATATGATTATGCCAATTATACCAAAAATTATCATACCAATATTATAACCAATAGTATTAAGATTGAAGGACAGGCAAAACATTCTTTACCATAGCTTTTCCATCTTTCCTTATCCAAAATTTAATTAAACAATTCATTTTTATGTTATAAAAGCAAAGTCTTTTGTAATCCTTGGACCAAAGAAAGCCTAAAAAGGCTCTAAGTCATATTGGAATCACAACCAGGCAGTCAAAGCTATTGATCCTAAAATTCTAGATTGAGGGTGAGAAGCCACTTAATCCAATCCTTCAGTTTACAGATGAGGACCAGGAAGGCTAAATGAGTTCCCCAATGTCACACAAAAGGTAAGTAGCAAAGCCAGGGATCAAATTCAGGTCTTCTGACATCCTTTGATATCCTACATGCTTTTTCAATATACCACATGCCTTTGCAATTTGTAATAGCAGAAAAGGAAGAAAGTATTGCCAATAACCCTGATGAAGGCATCCATTTCTGTCCCATTTTAAAGCCATCTGTTGGCAATATGGCAAAGCTGGTAGAGTTATGGTATTGGTGCTGGTGTCCTGTCTGGTCTATGTTGTGGACATCACATAATGATTCATTTTGGAATATCAGGCAGCTAGGTGACACAGTGGGTAGACTTAAAATCTGGAATAACGTGAATTTGCATTCCATTTCAGTCACTTACTACCTGAGTGATTCTGGACAAGTCAATTAACCTCCAATACCTCAGTTTCCTCATATGTAAATAGGGATAATAGAAAACCTACTTTCCAGAATTATGAGGCTAAAATGAGACAATATGTGCAAAGAACTTTGCTATTATTAAGAATTGGCTATCATTACTAGAAGAAGGGGGCAGAGTAAGAGAGCCAAATGAGAGACTTCTTTGTCAGTAAATAAGCATTTATTCTGAAGTCCTAAGCCCAGAGAATATCAATGATTCAGCAATGATGATTCTGGGTCACAAAGTCAAGGACAGCTACATTTACATTTTTTATTTTAATTTTTTAACACTTTATCAGGAAATCATATTATATAGCTATCTGAATGTGTAATAATATACTTTCAACTAAATATATAATATGAATTTTGCCCTTTATCAAGAGAAAAAGTAAAATAATATAATTCTTTTGCAGTAGTGTAAAGATGGGATTAATTCTCACCTGCCCACTTTTAGATTTAATCACCAGAATCATATGTACCCCACTTATCCTTAAGTGGGGAGTTCTGTGAACCATGTGTGTAAAAGTGGGTGATATATCAGAAGCGACTGACTGTCCTTGGGCAGTCCTAAGAAAATTCATGAGCTATAATTGGCCCATGTAAAAAGGGGAAGGTACAGGAAGTGACAAAAAGGAAGTGTCTTTAAAAATGCCAAAAACTTCCTGTGAGAGATCTTTCGCCTTCAACTTGACCTTGTAGGAGCTCTGGCTGAAGACTGCTTCTATCAGGACTACAAATGGGTGAGTGAGAAAGACTGCCTCCTTTCCCTGGCTTTCCTGGAGATACTAACCTCTAGAGAGGCCCTTCATCTTGGAGGGGGCCTCTTTAGTTTACCTCTGGGCCCCCTTTGCTAGGGCCTCTTAAGCCCTGCCTATTTCCAACCTGGCCAGAGTAAATATCAGATTATATGATTCCCCATCCCACCTTGGTAGTCACATCCTAGATGGGTTCCTTTCTAAATCAATTCTGGTTTCCCCACCTTCATAGTGACCTAATAGAGTCTTGTGTTATGCCTTTTACATGTTCCGCTGGAGGGGGCCATTGGAATGTACAAATTCTGAGTTGAGAAACTCAATATAACCAGATGGTTTCTCTCTATTTGACCTTCTACTGTTCTCTCTCATCTACCCATACCCAAGACCTTTAAAAAGCAAAGTCCAAATGTACAGCCAAGGTAAATGAACTGGCCGTAAAGAGAGGCAGAGTGACAGAGCAGTATTGGACTTGGAATTGGAAGATCTGGGCTCAAAACTCCCCACATCAACTTTCTAGCTATGCACCCCAAGGCAAGTCCCTTAACATCTCTAAAGCTCATTTTCTTTATTTGCTAAATGGAGGGGTTGGACTCAATGACTTCTAAGGTCTCTTCTGCATCTAATTCTATGATCCTCTGAATCAGTTAAATTCAGAACCCTATTTAAGGGGCAAAGGAAGCCTCAGGACCTAATCCAATTTAAA
This sequence comes from Monodelphis domestica, assembly GCF_027887165.1. Classification (NCBI taxonomy): domain Eukaryota; kingdom Metazoa; phylum Chordata; class Mammalia; order Didelphimorphia; family Didelphidae; genus Monodelphis; species Monodelphis domestica. The sequence goes on from NC_077234.1 coordinate 159,179,581, forward strand.
CCTTTTCAGAGAGCTAAGCTGTGAAAGGGTTTTAACAATTGATTGCAGTGATTTTACCAATGTCCGAACATTGTCCTCCTCAGCTGAAGCTATGAGGATCCTGGACAATTTCTGAGTATAGTGGCATTGTCCAGACGTCCCCTTGGGGGAGGAGAGCAATTGAGCTTCAAGCCATTGATTTTAAACCTTAATATCTAATGCTTGTGACAATTTAATCTATCTTCTATTTATCTCTTTTGTTAATGGCTCCAATTGCTAGCAAATGTAGTGCTTCAATTTCTTTCAATTTGCCCTCCGCTATAGCTTTCTCTTCAGCAATTGGTGAGCCACTTACTTTAGATACTGTGGGAGAGAAGCCAATAGGTGGTCAGTGGACAGAGGGCCTGGCCTGGAATTGGGAAGACCTAGGGCCAAATTCGACTTCAGACACTTCCTAGCAGTGTGAGCCTCACTTAACTGTGATTGCTTAGCCCAGCATTGGCGAAGACCTGGCATGCGTGCCGAGCTGGCATGCAGAGAGTTACTCTGTTCCCCCTCTTGCCAGTGCCCAAGGGCATTTTTTGCATTCCCTGACTCTCTGTCCAGCTGCCCAAACCAAGCACCAAGCACTTCCTCCCTCTACTCTCTCTGGTAATTTGGGGGCTCACAGACAGCTTGAATTTTCCCTCTGAGCACTTGAACTCCAGAAAAAGGTTCCCCCATGCTGCTCTTCTGCCTTGGAACTTATGCACATGTTGTGGAATACTTATGAAAAGGAGTGGAGATCGATTAATACAGTTATTAGAATTAAACTCTATATAGCCACACTCATTTCAACTTATTATTCTCTATAACTGTATTTCCCGGATCAAAAAAAATTGGGGTTGGACATAGGTGGAGGAAGAACTGATGGTTTTAGGAAAGGTGCTGCAGGCTCTCCCAAATTCAGAATTGCTATTTGCTTGGCAACCAAAAATTATAATGTGTTGTGGATGGGAAACTAGAAAAATAAGAAAGAGCTGGGCTACACAAATAGTTGTTGCTGTTGAGTCATTTCTCAGGTGTGTCTGACTCTTCATGACCCTGTTTGGGCTTTTCTTGGCAAAGACACTGAATCAAAGGCAGGTCTTAAACCTAGAGCTTTTTTGACTTAGAGCCAAACTCCACTATATTGCTATGTTATCTTTCAAAAAGAAATTATAACTAATAAAATACTGTGGGGCCAGAAATGGGACAGTTGTTGCTACTGTGTAGTCTGGACATACCTGTATAAGAAAATAGTCTTACAATAGGGACAGCTTAAGAAAAAAATCAAGGTTGAAATTTCTTTCCATTATTGCTTTGAAACTATCTACCAGGGATGAGCTGATCTGTATGAAATGCTGATTTTATGTCATTGAACGCTTCTCAGTGTACTTTGCATTGAGGATGATTGGAACGCCATTGTGATGAGACCCTTGGCCAACTTTCTTTTCTTTGTCCCACTGAGCACATTATCAAAACCAAAGAAATCTTTAAATAGGGATGAACTTTTTCATAACCTAAAATGAACCATTCAGCTGTCAAGTGACTCTCTCCTGAGGCAATGACACAGATATTTAATTAGAGCAGCCTTTTCTTTGGAAGGATGAGAACACCTGCACATGTTGATGTGACCCAAGCAGTAGCTCTTAGATTGTCGTACTTACCTGCCATATCTTGATTTAATTTTTTTTTAATTCTCAAGGGAAAAAAAAACTTGCCTTTGAGGCATCTTTATCTTCTGTAATTCTCTAAAAAGAACATACCACAAAAATTGGATCATTTGCAGCAGAATGGGGCAAAGCACTAGTGCCATTCAGGAAAGCATGAACCAAGTTATGGAGGCTCATTACTGGTGAATCAAAGGTTCCATCTGCTTTATCAAATCCTTCCAGGGCATTCCTGCATAAGACAAATACGAAATATGATAGCCATAGTTTTTTTCAAAAGATCTTTTTTGTACTGCCCAAGTAGTGGTAGTTTACTAAATTGGAGATGTTTTAGTCATTTTTAAGACCTTTTTAGACTTTTTTAAGTCATGTGTAATGAGCATATTTAATGAGCTTGGTATTAGCCACCATTAAAAAAAAAAGAATTCCTTGGTATGGGGAGGGTAGAGGAGATTATAGACAAGAAAAGGGAAGCTCAAAAATCTCTTCCCTGCCCCACTAAACAGCCCTCTTTCTCCCAACTTCTATAACCACTATCCCCCCAGCCACCTAGATCTAAAACTTTAGAATGATCTTTCAGTCCTCCTTCCTGGTCACTGATTAGTTCTGCACCTCCTTAGTTAAACAGATATCATGGTATGAGGACCTATATTCAGCATGGCAAAAACCTCTCCACCATATGCTATCTATCATGGATATCATGGATATCTATCATATCCACAACATACCACAAAATTATAACAATAATAAGGGCTAATTCGTGGAAGGACACAATTAAGAATTACACAGTGGACAGAATACCGAGACTGGAGTCAGGGGGACTTGGGTTCAAATTTGGATTCAGATACTTTCTAGCTATGTGACTCTGGGCAAGTTCCTTAACCTTTATTAGCCTTAATCCACTGAAGAAAGAATGGCAAACCACAATGGTCCATGGGGTCATGAAGGGTAAGACACAAGTGAATAACATCAAGGAAAGAAAAAGCAATTGATTAGAATGAAACAGTATCAGAGGATCATAGAGTTAGAACTGTAAGTTATATTTTAAAACATTCAACCCAACCTATGTATTTTATAAATCAAGAAACTGAGGCTGGGAATTTAAGTGACTTTTCCAGGTTGACAATCCTAGATAGGTAGCATCTGAGTTTAGGTTTCTTGTCTCTAAATACCATCTAACTACCTGAGGGTTGGGCTGGGGGTTGACCAGTCACAGTAAGGGGCTCTTTTTCATTTTACCTCTAATATTTCACATATGTTTAATGCCAGGAGATTTTGCTATTCACATCATGGCAATTCAAGGTTCCATATTTTTCAGCAAAGACAAAATGTTTCCACTGGATGGTAACAAAGTGGGCACAATTCCCCAGTTTTCAAATCTTGCTTCTGAGCCTTCCCCCTTTCCCAAATCTCCATGTTCTCATTATTGACAAATCCCATGACCTTTTCTCAGTTCTCATTCTCCATGACCTTTGTAGTATTGACTATCCATATTGTAATGATGTCTGTCTTCTTTTCTCCCTTGAATTCAGTGACTCTGTACTCTAAGCTTTTCTCTTACTTGTATAAATATTCCTTATCAATCTTCTTAGATAGTTAACTATATCTTCCAACCATTCCAATGACTCCATCTTCAATCCTTTTTCTTTTTCTTCCCTTTATCCATTCATTTGGAACCTCATCTAATCCCATGGTAAGGGAGGCTATGGTAAAGTTGGTGTTAATACAACAGCTGCCAAACACCCATTTTGTCATCAAATACTTCTTTGTCATCCAAGTGGCACATTTCTTTTCACATGTAAGTTCCAGACTTAGCCCAAAGGCTTTCCTGTAAAGGAATGTTTCTTGGCTTCTCTGCATTCTTACTTTCCCACTTATCCTTATATCAATCAATTCCCTGATTTCTCTTTATCTTAGTCACAGTTTTTTCTGGTTATCACCAAAAATTGAATACTTGACATGGAGCCATTTTCCAGAATTTTTCCCTCTTTTGAGCTCATGGGTTAAAAGGAACCCACCATAAAATAAAAAAGGCTGAGACTGACAGAGGTCTATAACTTCTTGTTATCTCTACTTCTGCCTACTTTTTAAAATGCTTCCAAAAAATCCAGTATAATAAAGCTTTGTTCTGTGAACATGTTAAAAACTGGGCAGTATTTTTAATCAGTGCTTTAGGGTAAAGGATGGACTGGAGTAGAGAAAGAAACAAGTTTGAAAATAGATCTAAACTGGTTTGATCTAATACAAACTGTTCAGAAACCAGTTCAGACTGGCTAGAACTGATCTAAACTGGCTTTGGCCAGTCTGAGCCATTTAGAAGTTGTTTGAGCCAGTCAGAACTGGTTTTTACCAGTCTGAGCTGGTCACGACTGGTTTGAGTCAGTTCTGACTGATCCCAGAGAGTTTTGAGCTAATCCAAGTTGGATTTGACCAGTTCCAGCTGGTCTAAACTGGTTTTTGAGCAGGTTTGGACTGATTCCAGTCAGTCAGACATGGTCTGAACAGGTTTAAACCCATTCAAGCTAGTTTTGACTTGTTTTTAGACTGGTCTAAACTGGCTTGAGCCACTTCAGATTGGTCAGAACCAGGTTTAACAGGCTGAAAATGGTTTCTGAATGGGTCCAAACTGGCTTTGACTAGTTCCAGTCAGTCAGAAACAATCTAAGCTGGTTTGGATCAGCTCTGGACTGGTCAGAACTGGCTTAGACTGGTTGGAACTAGTCTAAACTGGTTTGGACTGGTCAGAACCAGTCTAAGACTTGTTTCATTTGGTTCCAAGCACTTCAATTTAATGAGACTGAGGTTACAGAATATTCCATCTTTGTCCAATGACCAAAGGTGTTGATCATATGTGAACATGATGAGGAAATAGTAAAATTAATAAGAAGACTATTTATTAAATTAGCAACATTAAATTATCAACAAGGGAGAGAGAAATTCAAAAACAATAATGCAGACAGACATTTTAAAAAGCCTTTCAGGATATACTACATACTACCTTTCAAACAGCTGTATGAAGAAAGTAGTACAAATGTCCCCATTTTACAAACTAGGAAACTGAGACTTAGATAAGTAATTTTCCCAAAGTAGTTATATAGCTAGTCAATGATAGAGTCAGACTTTGAGCCTAAGTCTTATATCTCTGACTTCAGAGTTCTTTTCTGAAGTAAGGTGGTATAGTGGTGGAGTACTTACCTTGAGTCAGGAAAATCTGAATTTAAATTCTGCCTAAGACACTTACTAGCCTCTGTAACCCTTTGCAAGAAATTTGTAACCCACTAAGCCTCAGTTTCCTCATCTGTAAAATGGGAATAACAGCACCTAACTCATGGAGTAGTTGGAAGGTTCAAAAGGGGTTTTAGACACCTTAAAGAAAATCTGGGGGATGGGGGTGGGAGAGAAAGGCTAGAACCAGACAAAAACAGTTTGAACTGGCTCAAACCAGTTCAGACCAGTTTTGAGTGACTGGAAATAGAACCTGACTCAGACTGGTCAAAAACAGTTCTGACTGGCTGAAACACACCAAAACCAGTTTAGACTGATTCCAGTCAATCCAAACTGTTTCTGACTGGTTGGAGCCAGCTCAACCAGTTTAGACTGACTAGAACCAGTCTAAAACCATTTTGAACTGGTTCTGTCCAATAGAACCTGTCCAAACCAGCTCTGACCAGTTTGACCTAATCAGATTGGTCAAAGCCAGTTTAGACTGGTTCAAACTGTCCAGAACCAATAAAAACCAGTTTGAGCTGGTGCAAACAAGTTAGACTTGATGAAAAGCTGGTTTAAACCAGCTCAAACCTGTTCATACAGGTTTCTGACTAGGTGGAACTGGTCATCAAAAACAATTTAAAGCTGGAATTGATCAAAACCAGTTCTGACTGACTGGAACTGGCTAAAACCTGCTCAGACTTGTCAAAGTCAGTTTAGAACAGTTCTAGCCAGTCTAAACTGTTCTCTGACAGGTCTGAAGCTACCCGGTTCTCTCTCTGCTCCAGTCCATCCTCTAAACAACCATAAAACTGATCTTCCTAAACACAGATCTGACAATGTCAGTTCATCCAATAAATTCATACACTCCCTATTTACCTATAGAATCGAATAAAAGTCCTCTGTTTGGCTTTTTTAAAGTCTTTCATATCTTGGCTCCTTCCTAACTTTTCAAGTCTTCCTATACCTTTCTCCCCACCACATATTCTGGAATTCAGTGACACTAGTCCATTCCCTCACTCCAGGCGTCTTTGCTGCCTCCCTTGCCTAGAGCTCTCTCTCTCTCTCTCTCTCTCTCTCTCTCTCTCTCTCTCTCTCTCTCTCTCTCTCTCTCTCTCTCTCTCTTATTCCTGAGACGTACTTTCTGGCTTCCCTGACTTCTCAGCTAAAGTTCCTTCTTCTTCACAATGCCTCTCCCAGACTTCCTTAATCACAGTCCCTTCCCTTGGAAACTACATCTTGTTTGTCCATAGCTGTTTGTTGTCTCCTTCATTATAATGGAGCAACTTGAGAGAGTAGGAGTGGTTTTGTTTTTCTTCTTCTTTATATAATAAATGTTTAGCACCATGCCTGAAACCTAATTAGGCATTGATTACAATGCTAGTTGACTGACTACATTCTGTATTTTTCCTTTAGATTATAAATTCCTTAAGGATCAAGACTAGGACATTTTCTATCTGGGTCACCAACACAGTCTAGCATTTTGAACACAGCAGGAACTTGGTAAAGCTATGTGGAATCAACTTCCTGGGATAAATAAATGCTTTAACTTGGAGCCTGCCCTATCCTCATACCCTTACCTCAAACTTACTGACAACCCACTCTTAGTCTCACTCCCAACTTTGGCTTTTTCCCCAATGTCAGCCCAGACTACCCAGCTCTGCCCCCAGCAAATATGTCCACCTGCAAGCCTTAAAATATTAGTTCATTACTATGCCCAAAGGGCGACAAAAGACCATCTTCCCTTTGACCCAGCCATAGCACTGCTGGGTCTGTACCCCAAAGAGATAATGGACCAAAAGACTTGTACAAAAATATTCATAGCTGTGCTCTTTGTGGCGGCCAAAAACTGGAAAATGAGGGGATGCCCATCAATTGGGGAATGGCTGAACAAACTGTGGTATATGTTGGTGATGGAATACTATTGTGCTCAAAGGAATAATAAAGTGGAAGAATTCCACGGAGACTGGAACAACCTCCAGGAAGTGATGCAGAGCGAGAGGAGCAGAACCAGGAGAACATTGTACACAGAGACTGATATACTGTGGTACAATCGAACATAATGGACTTCTCCATAAATGGTGGTGTAATGTCCCTGAACAATTTGCAGGGATCCAGGAGAAAAAAACACCATTCATAAGCAAAGGATAAACTATGGGAGTGGAAACACCGAGGAAAAGCTACTGCCTAACTACAGCGGTTGAGGGGACATGACAGAGGAGAGACTCTAAATGAACACTCTAATGCAAATACTATCAACAAAGCAATGAATCAAGAAAACATCTAATGCCCAGTGGACTTACGTGTCGACTATGGGGGGTGGGGAGGAGGAAAAGAAAATGATCTATGTCTTTAACGAATAATGCTTGGAAATGATCAAATAAAATATATTTTAAAAATATATATATTAGTTCATTCCCTAAATTTCCTACTTACAAGGAAGCAGGGAAATCAATATGAGGAGGGGGATCCTGGACTATTAGATTGTAAGCGTCATGGGGACAGGGATCCTGTCTGAAGAAAACTTTGCATCTCTTCATCTTGATCAGTGATGTTTAATAAATGTTTATGGAGAGAATGATGAAAATGGAATCTCAAACCGTCTCCACAATCCACTCCTCTTCCAGTTCTAGCTACTTTTCTGTCCTGTCTTACTTTTAATAGCCACACACATCATTCTAGTAACTACTCAGACTTTATGTCATTGTGGGAAAAAAAACAATCCATTTCGGAATATTACATGACTAGTGACATTTTTATATAGTACCTTGAATGAAATTTACTCTAGAAGACTCGTTTGATTGATCAAATTCCAACAACTTGGACTTAAAACAGAAAAAAAAATTGTTCATTTGCACATAAAATAGCATGGTCTCGGCACAGATTCCCAAGGTTTATAAACCTTGTGCCTGTATGAAGGGTCCCCCGACTCTTAACACTTACCTGTAAATAAATAGAGAGATGAAGAGCATAAGAAAATGGTTGTTGACAGCCTGTTCAGAAAGTGGTTCAAACTCTAATACCAAGGAGAGAGCATCAGTGTACTACTAAATGATGGCTTTCATATCACTGATTAAAGCATTCCATTATTCCCTCTTCTCGCCCTGCCCTGCCACTCAGCACATTAGACACTCTCCTGCACTCTAACACTAGTTTTCTTTCTAACCTTTGTTTAGTTTTAATCCCTTAAATGCTATTCCTGACAACCACAGGAATGAAAATCCCCAGATGGTATAAAACACCCTTCCAGCAAAGGTCAGAGCACCAACCTAAAACTGAAGCTCGAATTCCGGAAGAAAGGAGGATTGTCAAACTTCTCAAGAGAAAGGCACGCCTGGACATCCTCTATGGTGGGCAACTGTACCCTGGTTCTTCCTAGTTGATTTCTTCGCAGCAGACCTTCATTTGTCCCATTACACAAGGTAACCTGGCGGTTATAGTCATCCAAGCTATGATTTTAAAAAACAAAAAGAAAAAAATGGTTAGAAGCCGTAGAAATGTTCATTTATGGAAAAGACCATGATGAATTAGGGCCAATGGGGGTGGAACCACTTCTGGCCTCATCTTATGATAAATTTCTTTCCCTGTGATCTTGATGCCTACATAGAGAAAATATCTACTTCTTTGGCAAATCAAGTCTTTTCTCCCACCAAAAAAAAAGGATTTAGGAATACATAAGTGACCTTTTAAGGCAAGACTAGACAATTGTTGATATTAAGACAATACTTTAGGGGACAGCAAGTCATGGGTTCAAATATGGCCTCAGATACCTCTGAGCTGTGTGACCTTGGACAAGTCACTTAACTCCTGTTGCCTACCCCTTACTGCTCTTTTGCCTTGGAACTAATACACAGTATTGATTCTAAGGCAAAAGGTAAGGATTTGGGGTTTTTTTTTAAAGAGTACTTTAAGTTTTGCAAAGGTTTGACCTTCATAGCAATGCAACAGGTATTTTTATTTAGCTTGGTTTTTTCTTTGATAATATTTTGTTTTCCCCCCAATTAAAAATAAAAATAATTTTTAATTTGATTTTTTTAACATTTTGAATTTTGAATTCTCCTGTACTCCTCTCCCCTCATTAAGAGAGTAAACAATCAGATACAGATTCTATGTGTTCAATCATGTAAAACATTTCCCCATACTAATTCTTTTTTGAAAGGAAACTAAAACAAAAAAATTAAGGAAGAAAGTAAAAAAGGTATGCTTTGGTCTGAATTCAGACTATCAGTTCTTGCTCTGGAAGTAGATCGAATTTTTTGTCATGCGTTCTTGGAATTATTTTGAATTATTGCAATGTTGAGAATAGCTAAGTCATTCACAGAAACATTGCTGTTAGCTTCCTTCCACTTGCCCAATTCCTCATTAGCTTCCTTCCACTTGCCCAATTCTAATTTTAAGGCATTTTTTTTTCAAGAATGAGCTTTTGTATCTCTTTTTCCATTTTGCCTTTTTTTTTTCCTCAATGGACTTTTCTACCTCTTTTTCCATGGGGCCAATTCTGCTTTTTATGTGTTCTTCTCATCAGTGGATTTTTTTTTGTTGCATCTCTTCTACTAGTTGGCTTATTCTGTTTTTTAATATATTATTTTCTTCAATATTTTTGTACCTCCTTTACCAAGCTGTTGACATCTTTGTCATGATTTTCCTGCACAACTCTCATTTCATTTCCCCATATCTTTTCTACTTCCCTCATTTGATTTTTTTTCTTAAAATTGTTTTCCTTGTTATTTAATTTTTAAGACATTTTTGAGCTCCTCCAGGATTGCTTTTTTGAGCTTGAAACCAATTCTTTTTTTTTTTTAAGGCTCTGGATGAAGCACTATTGACTTTGTTGCCTTCTTCTGAGTTTGTGTTTTAGTCTTCCTTGTCACCAAAATAACTTTCTACATTGTTTATTTTTGTTGTTGTTGTTTGTTTATTTGGGGGGGGGAGTTGTCTTTTAACTTAAACAATTGTGAAAAGTGGGTTCCAGTCCTGTGGTAAAACTTCCAGTTCTTTATGCAGCTACCTTCAGAGCTAGCTCTAGAATCTATAAGTTTTCAGTTGTTCCAAGGTATTATGATGGAGAAAGTGGGGTATTTAATACTGCCCCTACCTGTGCTCTTGTCTGTAAGCAATCATAAACACACTTTTCCACCTTGTAATTGTGACCAGTGTCCCCTGCTCCCCTACCACTGCAAGTGTCGGTGTGTGCCAATGCTCTTCCTTGCTCTGGGACAACTCTTTGAAGTATGACTGGGATCTGCCTAAGAGCAATGCAACAGAGTCACACAACCAGAGCCTAGCAAAGGAACCCCTGTAATCTCCTGACCAGCTGTCTGACTCCCTTATGGTCTGTGGCTGAGAGCTCCAGAAGCCTTTGCTGCTGCCTCAGTTACCTCCAAAGCCTATGCTAACTTGCTAAGGTAGAGCCTGACTTGGCACTGGTCTATACTCCACTCTCACCCTGGTGCTACAGAGTCCTCTTGCCAACCTTCTAAGTTATCTTGGCCTAAAAGTTGTTTCAGCCTGTCCTTTTGTGTGGTCTGCCTCTCCAGAATTCATTTTGAAGTGTTACATCAAAATTCTTTGGAGGGTAATTTCATAGAGATCGGTTGGGTCCGTGTACCTTCTTTGCATCTTGACTAGCAGGTCATTTTATTTATGGGGAAATAGAGACTTTAAGAGTTTGTGCATTGTCTATGGTTATACAACTAGTATTCTTCAGAAGCTTGATTTAGAGGACGAGGAACTGAATTTTGAATTCTTTTTTGTTGTTTGTTTTAATTTTTTTCAAGAATTTATTTCTCTTCTCTTTTAATTCACACACCTACCACCTTTCTTCCTTCCTTCCTCCTATCTGCCCCACCACCCCCCAAAAAAGAAAAAACAAAACTTTTGTTTAAAAAAATCTGGAAAGCCAAACTAAACAAAATCCCACTTTGGCCAAAAATGTATGTCTCATTCTACATGTTGAGTCTGTCACTCTTTCCCTTCATCATTGGTCCTCTGGAATCACAGTTGGTCTTTGCATTAATTAGAGTTCTTTAGTCTGTCAAGGTGTCAAGGTTTTATTATATAAGTTGCTTTCTTGGTTCTGCTCATTTCATTTTGCCTCCACGCTTGCAAATATTCTTAGGTTCCTCTGAAACCATCCCCTTTATAATTGCTTACAGCTGAATACTATTCCATTAGTTTATATAACAATTTGTTCAGTCATTCCCCAGCTAATGGGCATGCCCATCAGTTTTTCTAGTTTTTCTCCACTTCAAAAAAATGCATAAATATATTTTAAAATCTGTGGATCTTTTCCCTCTTTCTTTGATCTCCTTAGGTTATAGACCTAGTAGTGATGTTATTAGGTCAAAGGGTATACACAAGGATGATGACTTTTTTAAACAGTTCTAAATTGCTTTCCAGGATGCTATATCAACTCATAATTCCACTAACTTTGCATTAATGTGATTGTTCTTCCACAGTCCCTAAAAACATTTGCCATTTTCTTTTTTGGCAACTTTGCCAATCTAGTGGGTGTGATATGGAGCATCAGAGTTGCTTTGATTTATTGGTCTTTAACTATTAATTATGTGGAACATTTTTCATATGACTGTTGATAGCTTGGATTTCTTCCTTTGAAAACTACTTTTCCTGTCTTTTGATTGTTTATCAGTTGGAAAATTTCTCTTAGGCTTATAAATTTTAATCTATTCAATTATCAGACATTTATCAGAGAAATTTTCTACAAAGATTTTTTCTCCTCCAGTTAATTGTTTCTCTTCTAATTTTAGCTTTATTGATTTTTATGTTCAAAACCTTTTTAAAATTTTATGTAACCAGGACTGTCCATTTTATCTTCTTGATCTTCTCTATCCATTGTTTGGTCATAGACACTTTTCCTACCCAAAGATCTGCTAGGAAATTCTTTCCTTACTCCTCTAATTTATCATGTGTCCTCTTATATCCAAGTCATGCATCTATTTAAAATTTCTCTTGATGTTGTGAAATATTGATGAAAATTTGACTTCTGATGGGTTAATTTCCAGTTTTCCCAGCAGTTTATGTTGAACTTTGAGTTTATCAAACAATCAGCTACAAGATTTGATTGCTTGTGTACGGTATGGACCTGACTTGTTTAAACTATATTCACCTGTTGTTTTTTTTAATCAGTACTAAACCATTTTAATGATCACTCCTTTATTATATGTCTATATGTATTTAATGATTTGAAATCTGATACTGCTAGATCCCTTTCTCTCTCACTTTTTATCATTTCCTTTGAGATCCTTGATCTCCTCCTGCAGATGAACTTTATTATTTTTTCAAGCTCTCTAAAGTAATCCTTCAATATTTTTATTGGCATGGCAATCTATAAGTAGATTAATTGAGATAGCATTGTTATTTTATCGTATTGGTTTGGTCTCCCATGAACACTTAATATTTCTCCAATTACTTCTGTCAGTTTCTATGAAGAGTGTTTTGTAGTCATATTCATACAGTGCCTGTGTTTTATGCTTGTGATTTCTTTAGTATAAGGAACTCCTAAACAAGGAAATTCTCTCTACCAGTCTAGGTTGGCACCTTCTCTGTCACTCAAAATATTGGAGCATTGCCTAGAGTACTGAGAAGTCAAATGACTTGCCTAGAGTCAACCAGACAGTATGTTTCAGAGGTGAGCCTTGAGCTCATATCTTCACTCTAAGTCATAAACATTACTTACTATGTCATGCAGACCTCTATTCAAGAATAATAGAATGGTAGGGGGTAGCTAGGGAACTTAGTGGATTGAAAGCCAGGCCTAGGAAGTATTAGGTTCAAATCTGGCCTCAGACATTTCCTAACTGTATGATCCTAGGCAAGTCACTTAACCCCCTTTGCCTAGCCTTTACCACTCTTCTGCTTTGGAACCAATACACAAGATTGATTCTAAGATGGAAGGTAGGAGTTCAAAAAAAACCATAATCATAGAATGCTGAAGCTCAGAGGTTCTAAAGGCCCTGATTTTATAGAAACTGAACATTAGAGGGATTAAATGACCCGACCAAGGTAACACTAAGCTCCTTGAGGGGAGGAATTGTTTTATTATTTTGGTTTTGTCTTGGTTTTCTCCTCATCTCCAGCATCTAGTATATTGCCTAATCTCCAGCGTTGGTAATGACTTTCCCCTCAGACTTCACATAGAAAATGTTTTTGTTCCTGTCTTAACATATTCATAATGTATGATAGTTATCTGTGTATATGTTATATGTATATAATCTCTCTAGATTATATTCTCTAGAATACAGATGCACCATGACTTATCTAAAGTTTAAATTTTATACCTCTTTCAGAGCTCAGAAGAATGACTACATTTTATAAGTACTTAATAAATTGTCTGGATTTTGCTAAATTGAATTGCCTCTTGTGAAAAGCCCTACTCTCAGATTGCATCTTGGCATGGGTATAACTCTAGGTTCCTAAGGTCTGTCTATTAGGGACACGTTCTGGAAGAACCTATGGATCCAAGCCCAGAAATGAGCTTATTTGTATTTCAAGAACCAGCCTTGCTAAAGTCAAAGAAAATCATCTCCTTTTTGGTTACCAGATAATGAATATTTTTGACCTTCCTTACTCACAAAGATGCTACTAAGGCATTTAGGGGTTGCAATCAGAACTGGTGGAGGGGATAAACACCCTGATGAAATCATCAAGGGGCTATGTATTTAGAGCCTAACGGGCTATTACCAATGTTCTGAAGTATTGGAAAAGGTTTCCTAACAACCTAGCAAGTTCATGGGACAGCTAGGTAGAATAGTGGACAGATAATCAGGCCTGGAGAAAGGAGGTCCAGAGTTCAAATCTGACCTCAGATACTTCCTAGTTGTGTGGCTTTGGGAAAGTTACTTAACCGTGAATGCCTAGTCCTTGACACTCTTCTGTTTTAGAACTGATACTAAGACAGAAAGTAAAGAATTTAAACAAACAAACAAAAAGCCCATAAAGTTTAATTTAAAATTTTAGTTCAGGTACATCTTTGCTAAAGGTGTTCAAACTACATAAATTTTAGCCTACACTAGAATGTAATTTTTAAAGATACTTTTGTAAGGAGAATTGAATTGGTTTACCAAGAACATTGTAGGGAGCATGGGCCCAAATATTCACACACTCCCAGAAACTTCTGGGAAATCCCTATACAAGGAGCTACATTAGGGTACACTGGAGACAATGAATTTCCCAACTGCTTCTAGACATATGATGGTCCAGTTCTGGTCTTTTTAAACTACTCCCCCACCTTCTCCCTCCCTTGTATTGCTTCCCTCCCCACCAGTCCAAATGTTACCCATATACTTCCCTATAGGGCACAAATCAATTCTCTGCCCCAAAGGATTGGATTGTTCTTCCCTCTTTGAGTCAATTTCAATGCACGTACAAATTGAGTATTTCCTATCTCCAACCTCTTTACCCTTCCAGTGTATTGGTGATCTCCCCCACTCCTGCCATGAGCTTCTTTATGACGTATATATTTGCCCCATTTTGTTTCTTTTCCCATTTCTCTTAATATTAACCTCTTTTTAAAAACTCTTTATATATATATATATATACATATATATATACTTATGCACACATATATCTATATACATATTTATGTATTGGCATTTCATTCGATACAGTTTGTCACTGTTCCCTATAAGTATAATTCTTCTAGCTACCCAGGTGATAATAATGATTTTTAAGAGTTATCAATATCCTCATTTCTTGTAGGGATACATATCATTTTAACTTATTAGGTCCCTTAAAAAAAGTTTTTTTTTGTTTTGTTTTCATTTTTCCCTCCTTTCTTAATTACCTTTTGATGATTCTCTTGAGTTTTGTGTTTGGGCAACAACTTTTCTGTTCAGGTCCAGTCTTTTCTTTACAAATACATGAAATTCTTCTATTTTGTTGAATGACCATACTTTTCCCTGCAAGAATATAGTCAGTTTTTCTGGGTAGTTGATTCTTGGTTGTATACCTAGTTCCCTTGCTTTCTGGAATATCATATTCCATGCCTTTTAGTCCGTCAGTGTAGATGCAACCAGATCCTTTGTTCTCCTAACTATAGTTCCATGGTATCTGAATGACTTCTTCTTAGCAGCTTATAATATTTTTTCCTTGGTCTGGTACTTCTTGAATTTGGCTATAACATTCCTGGGTGTTGTCAGTTGGGGAGTAAGTATAGGAGGAGATCTGTAGATTCTTTCAATCTCCACTTTTCCCTCTTGCTCTAGAATGTTGGGAAGTTTTCTTGGATAATTTCCTGTAGAATAATATTCAGGCTTTTTGTTTTGTCATGGTATTCTGGTAGACCAATGATTCTTAAGTTGTCTCTCCTAAACCTGTTTTCTAAATCTTCTGTTTTGTGGATGAGGTGTTTCATATTTTCCTCAATTTTTTTTCATCCTTTTGATTTTATTTTTTATAGTTTCCTGTTGCCTTGTGAAGTCGTTTGCTTGTAATTGTTGTATTCTAGTTTTTAAAGACTGAATTTCATACCTGGATTTGGGGTCATCTTTCTCCTTCTGGTCTGATTTTCTTTGGAGGTCATCTTTCATTTTCTTTGCCTCATCTTTCATCTCTTTTGCCTCATTTTCAAGCTGATTAATTTTGGCTTTCAAGACACTATTTTCTCATTTTAGTTCAACTGTCTCTGTTTCCAAATGACTTATCTTGCTTTTTAAGTTCTTTTCCCAGTTGTCTTCAGCCTCTCTTAATTGTGTTTTGAATTGTATTTTGAATTCTTCCAAAGCCTGTGTCCAATTCACTGGAGTTTCTGTGTTTTGCTTGGTGTTCCTTGATCCTCCTCTGTTTCATTTGCTCTTTGTTCATTGCCCGGATAGAAGCTGTCGATTGTAATTTCTTTTTTCTTTTTCTGTTGTTTGCTCATATTTACCCCTTCTTTCTACTCCTGTAGTTGCCTGTAGTCTTGCTCCTCTCATTATGTGCTGGATCTGTGGGTTTGGGATTTTCTGTCCTGAAGGGACTTCTCTGCTCTGCTGATTGGTCAGGTTGAATCCTGATGTCAGATCTTCCCCAGCTGTCAGCAGAAGCTGAAAAGGAGCTGGGATTCCCACCTTGTTATTAATGTGTTCTGTAGTAACTGCAGCCTTCACTCTTGGAGCTCGATCAGCAAGGCTCTCAGAGTAGTCTGTGGGGGAGCGGTGTTGGAGCTTGAGCTTCCCTGCCCTCTGAAAGCTTGCTAAGATTAAGTCAGGGTGGAGTTGTTCTTGCAGAGCTAGATGTGCCCTGAGGCCAAAACCTTGGCGGGGGGGCAATATGGAGTATCTTAGTTGAAATTGGGCTACCTTCTCTGAGCTTCTCCTTCAGCTGCTTCCCCACTGCCTATGTTCAAAGCCTTGAGCCTAGTACAGCTTTGCCTGCAAGGTACTCCCTCCAGACTAGTGCCCTTGCCTGCCCAGAGATTCCAACCACTATTGGAGGCTTAGTAATGTAGGTGAGGGAGGAGTCCTGGGATATTCCTTCTTCCTTCCCCTTAAAACCAAGTGTTCTCAAATTCAGGCTTTTTAGGGGGGTGGGGTGGGGGGACATACCTTTTAAGTTGAGTCCAGCAGGACTTAGCTCTGTCCTGTTGTTAGATTTGGTTTTCAGTCCCCTAGTAGCATTTTGTTTTTAATTGGTGAGGGAAGGGTTTTCAAAGGTCTGAACCTTCACTGCCCCTATGCTGTCATCTTGATTCTGCCTCCTGATGGTCCATTTCTGAAAGGACTTGGTGTTTTGGTATGGCACCCCTAGAATGACCTTTTTAGAATGACTCTACCCATTGTAGTTGGAAAGTAGACAATGAGTACTGTTTCAATTAAAGAAGGAGAAAAGCCTCTAAGGAGGCATCTCTTTGTTCAGTCCTTTAGTGGCATCATGTAACAATGAGACTTACAGAGAGGGGTAAGAAAAAACTGAACCTTCTCCATCATATCATCATGGCAGTCACACCTATATGGCAACTGAAGCAATTGACTGGGCCCCTGGCAGCTTCTTCTGCTTTGTATGTCCATTTCTGATCTTAGGTTAATAAATACCTGTCCCCAAATGGATGCATCTACATTTAGAGGCATTCTTATGTATATAATAGGAGGGATGAACCTGGATCCTTTTGGTCAAAGTTCAATAAATTTCCAGGAGGAATTTCCAGTACTTTTGGAGATACCAACCAACAGTAGCATTGGCTCAAGCCTGGCCTATTTTACCAGAATATGTGTGCCTAAAGTTGTTTGGCCAGTAAAAAGGTAGAATGGAAAATACTTCGTCAGCAGTTCCACAGACTGCTTTATATTTAAATGGCTTTAAGCATCAATCTCAAGATATAACAGTAGCTGGCACTTCCATTTGTTAAATTTAAGTCTTATTGTCAGTGCACAGATTCTGAGAGTCCTTTGTGTTTTAGCATTTCCTCCCTATGTAGGAAATAAATCACTTTTTCCTATGGTATATTGGGTACCTTTCTACTCATCCCTTCCAAGGAAACAGAGATGTATGCTTAAATCTAAATATAAGTAAATCTCTCCCCAGATTACTAGAGTGGAGTTTAATAAAATGAAGCCTGTAAGAAAAGTGAATCTAGCCCCTCTCATTAGAGAGACCAGATTCCACCAAGGTTGTGCCAAATCCAACCCCGTTGCCTGTGCCTAAAGAGGGACATGGCACACTAGACTCTTTGAGTCCCACAGTTATTCCTCCAAGTTACCCTTGAAACATACACTAAAAGGCATTAAAACAGAAATTTACAAGAACATTTAGCATATGGCTCACCAAGGAATAAGGGGGGTGGGGGTGTCTAGATTTTCCTTCCAGTGGTATGCTCCATTACCTGTTACACACAATTTCCCAGCGGGAGAATCTTGAATTCTGACTAATCAAGGCTGAGTCTTCCAGTCTTGAAGCACCAAACAGCTGGTCTGTACAGACATCACACTCATTCTTCCCTGTGGCAAAGTTCCAGTAAGGTAATGCAAAGGACTCATTGCCAGTGAGTCTCTAAAAAAATCAAGAAGGAAAAAAATCTGGTCCAGTCATGTCCAGAAACAGCTGGTATAAACCCCTACCACGTTTACAACAAAGTTCGAAGGGCCAGAATTACCAAGTAAGCATTTCTGAGATCATGGAAATATACAAATGTTGACTGACCTGGAGATCTCTTTCCAGCAACAATAAATGATACCTGTGCCAGGTAAGGAATGCCGGCCCTTGGTGGGAGAAATCTATGGCTTTGAATGGTCGCCCTGGTCCTGAAACGAGTAAGTAAATAAGGATGACAGTAAGAGATTAAGTATAAAGGAGTCACTGATTATCTGACCTGTGGTTTGGAAGGTTGTGGGGGTTTAGGAGGTACTTACTTAACTGGCATTTGTCTAAGGCAAAGGTCAGTAAATTACAAATTACAAGCAAAATCCATAAAAACCATTATTGGCTCATGAGCGACACAAATATAAGCATAAGGTTGGATTTAGCCCATGGATTTTTTGTTTGTCAATTGCTAATCTAAAACCATATTAATTCGAGCTGGAAGGGACCTCAGAGATTATCTAGTGTGGGTGCCCGAGATCACACGATCCAATCAAAATCCATTTATTAGGCACCCCCTATGTTCTAGGATATAAAGAGAAAATGGAACAACCTTTGCCCTCAAGGAGTTTATATTCTACTCTGTGAACTACAACATGTAAGCAGAAAACATATTCATGATAATTTGAGGAGAGAGAGAGAGAGAGAGAGAGAGAGAGAGAGAGAGTACTATTACTATGGGGACAAGATAGAAGTTCAAACCAATATGATTACCTTAATATGGGGCTATTAGATGACACAATGGGAAGAATGTCTGGCCTAGAGTAAAGAAAACTCATCTTCCTGAGTTCAAATATGACCTCAGACATCAGCTATGTGATCTTAGACAAGTCACTTAACCTGCTTCTCTCTGTTTCCCCATCTGTAAAACTAGCTAGAGAAGAAACTAGCAAAGCATTCCAATGTCTTTTGCCCAAAATAAACTCCTAAAATGGGGTCACAAAGAGTTGAACATGACTGAAAAATGACTGACCAAAAACAAAAATATGTACAATATTTCACAGAATGTGAGGATATTTGGGACTGCTTGATGACTGCCAAATCATCATTCTCTTTTATTTTTCCTCTTTCAGAAAGTGTCTAATTTCTACTATCCATCAAAGGTACATACCAGTGATTCAGGATGATTCACCATTTTAGAGCAATGGGAAGAGTGCTAGTCTATTTTAGAACCTGAATTCAAATGCAGACTCTTCATGTTACAATCTGTTTGACACTAGCCAAGTCCCTTACACTTTCTGAGTCTCCGTATTCTTTTACCCTTTAAATGATAGAGAATAAGAACCACTGAGCTCCCTTCCAGTTATAGAACTAAACTCCTAAAATGCTCAACAATTCCCATTTTTATCCTTTGTTCTCCCTTGTACCTTTGTCCAATCCACCACCACCCCATACCAAAGATGGACTTTGACTCACCGCCATCTTATTAAGACTCTCCCTTCCTTCAAGTCCCAATACAGGGACACTCCTCCATGAAGCTTCTAATGTCCCAGTCCTTCCTCAGCCTTTTCATTGCACTTTGCATTGTCCTTGATTTTTCTTCTTATTTAACACCTTGGCATTATTCGTATCTTACCAATTGTCATTGAGTGTCCTCTGAGATCTCTTCCTGATCTAGATCTATTATTCCCTGATTTTGAGGGGGTGGCTTATAATAATCAGAGGACCTCACTATCATAGATTGAGAGTTGGAAGGGACCTTAGAAGCCTCTCCTTTCATAGATGAGGAAACTGAGATCTAAAGAGTTGGCCAATATGAAGCAGACACTGGTATTTATTATTGTTGTTCAGTCATTTTGGACGCTTCATGGACGTCATTTGGGATTTTCTTGGCAATGATACTAGAGCGGTTTTCCATTTCCTTCTCTAACTCATTTTATATATTAGGAAACTGAGGCAAACAGGGTTGAGTGATTTGCCCAGAGTCACAGAGTTACTAAATGTCTGAGGCCAGATTTGAATTCAGGTTTTCCTGGCTGCAGACCCAGTGTGCCACCCAATGTACCACCTAGCTATCCTTAGAGAGCAAATTAGAGGCAAAGTTAAAGACTGAATTTATATCTTCTGACTCTGAATCTGGTGCTCTTTCCAGTATGTCCTTACATCATCATAACAGAGGCCCATTTCAGGAACAGCCAGAGGATCTCATTTACACTGATGTAGACTCAGGGATATATTCAAGACCCCAGGGGGCAGCTGGGTGGCTCAGTGGATTGAGAGCCAGCCCTAGAGATGGGAGGTCCCAGGTTCAAATCCCAGTTGTGTGACTTGACCCCCATTGCCTAGCCCTTACCACTCTTTTGCCTTGGAACCAATGCACAGTTTTGATTCTTATTCAGGAGGTAAGGTTTAAAAAAAAAAAAAACCCAGGCAAGCTGAGAATAGCTTCATGACATTCTAGAGAAATGGAGTCCAAACCAAATTGAATTGACCTAAGAACACTCCTGTCCATCTCTCAGATCCCACTCAGACCCTGACCTCAGCTGGAAGAAAGGACAGAGCCTAGTTTTCTTGGGCTTTCTCCCAAAGTTCTACCCTGAGGGAGTTCAAAGGGCTAAGAAAGACCGTTGTGTCCATTGTGGTGCCATTTTGCTTTGCCAAAACCATGACCCAGATATTTAGAAATACAAGAAAAGCTCCTCTCTAACACTCTGGGTATCTGGTGGCCCTGGCAATTATGAGAAAGATGTTCACAAAGATGTGAAGTGAGACATCCTTTTCAACATGAAAGTCCTCTCTTCGCACAAGGGATTTTTACTTGTATAGGCATATTTTTAATTAAGACGCCTAATTTGAAGAAAGGTTCCCAGAGCTATTCTGTGCACATACTTAAGAATGTGTGGGGTTTTATCCTTTTTTTCTTTTTCTCGAGCCAAACTAAATTAGTCTTCACTTCATCAATTCTTGGCTTTGAGGATTAATGGCACCATGCTGAAAAGTTGAGAGTATGAACCACATAACCAAGGAGAAAGGAAAAAAGCAAAACTAAATTAAGGAAGTAACTAGTAAAGTCTCCCAGTCAGGTGTACTAGTCTAGTCTCGGAGTCGGGATGTTGGTTAGTCGTTTGTCAGTCATGTTCAATTCCTCGTGACCCCTTTGGGGTTTTTCCTGGCAGAGATACTGGAGCGCTTTGCCATTTCCTTCTCTGGTTCATTTTCTACAGGTGAGAAAATGGAGGCAAATTGGGTTAATTGACTTGCCCAAGGTTACACAGCTGGAAAATGTCTAAAACTGGGCTTGAACTCAAATCTTCCAGACTCCAAATGCTCTACCCATTGTACCATCTGGCTGCCCTCAAAGTCAGGATGACTTGAGTTCAGAATTCCATTCTACAACTTATGAGCTTTATAACCATATGTTAGTAATTCTTCCTTTCTCAGTTTCCTTATTAGGAAAAAAGGAGGTGCAGAGGTAATAAGGGTCAGGGTCAGGATTTAAACTCATGTTCTCTGGATTTCAGAGGACCTGGGTTCGAATCTAAATTCTGTTTTTTTTTTACTTGTGTGGAGGTGTACTAAAACCAGCTCTCACTTGACTTAATTTATGATTTTGTTGCTTCTCTAGACTAGGCATCAGCAAATATCAGACCTCAGAGGAGCCCTCATAAAATTTCACTGCATTTTAAAATGTGAAAAACTTTCTTAAGGCCACACAGAAACAAGTGGTGGGCTGGATATAGCCTCTGGGTCACAGTTTGTTCATCTCTGTACTAGACTTAAGAAAGTGATAGATAAAATGTGAAATAATTCAGATTAAACTTTAAAAAGGTATTGGAGTGGGAGAAGCTAGGTAGCACAGTGGATAGAGAATCAGTCAGGAAGACCTGGATTCAAATCTGGATGTAGATACTTCCTAACTGCATGACCCTGGACAAGTCACTTAACCCCCATTGCCTGGCTCTAGTCCTTCTGTTTTAGTGTTTTTACTAAGACAGAAAATAAGGGTTTAAAATAAAATGTTGTCAATTTTTTTTTGAGAACCAATTGTTAAACATTTAACACACCTCTCTATCTGATTGAATCAGGAAAAATCATATAATGCTTCTCAGCCTCAGTTTTTTCTTCTGTAAAAAATCTCTAGTCCTAGAGATTGGGCTAGATGGTCTCTAAGGTGTCTGGGATTTCTGAAATCTATGCTCCAACAACTCTCTAATTCTTTCCTTTCAGGATTACCGTGAAGCTCAAATGGAATAATGTAAGTAAAGGACTTTGAAAACTTTAAAGCCTGACTCCTGTTATTTGTTATATGGTGAGCTCAGCCTCACTGTAGGCATTTGGGGATAGGCTATGACACATTCACCAACCTGTCTTTCCCTGCAATTCACTCTCCTCTCTTATAAACCCACTTACTGAAATAAATCATCCCCTTTCTGCTCGACTCATAATGATCTACTTTAAACAAAAGGGGGGAGAAAACCAACCTAATAGCGTATCTCTGACAGAGTAATAATGTAACCACACAAAGTAGTTATAAATGCTACAGTTGGCAATTTGTGGCTGGGTTCCATTGGGCCCCAACAGGCCCAGCCAGTGCTGAGTAGTAATCACATAGTCTGGGTGGATGGTGTTCTTTGCAAGGTCCAAGGCATCCAAGAACTGCTCTCTCTCTCTCGGAGACAAAGAATGAATATTCTTCCGAACAACCGGCGGCTTCTTTTGATTGCAGGTGGGACCGGTCCAGCCAAATTTGCAGTCTCCACAGTTGTAGCCAGCAAAGTTGTCTATATTCAGAAAAGAAGAACATTTTGGCTAAAAATACAGATTTCCAGCTATTTCCCATAATCCAATTATTGACCGATGTGTCAATATAGTCCTTGAGATGAAAGAGAAATTGTAAATATAAAAGCACGTGTGTAATACAAACTTGGCATATAAATGTAGAACAAAATATAATCTATTGTATGCTTACTTAAATATTTGTGCTTTGATATATTCTAATATAATGCAGAGTATTTTTATTTATGTATTCATATGAACATAGTCATCATTTTACAAAATGAGGGAAATGAAATCATTTACAAAATTTTGAAGTTTAATTTTAAATTTTACAATTAAATTCATATAATTGGAATTTGAAATCAAGTTCTCTAATTCTAAGGGTAGTGCAATTCCCACCATACCACCGTCTCCCCTGCCCCACCTCCTTGCCAGATAGAAGGGGCATTTGCTGCAAGGGAACAAAGGAATCTGATCCTCTTTCCTTGCCCTCCACTGAGCTCTTAGCATCTCTGTTTCTAGAAATCAAGTGGATTCATGTCTAGCTCATTTCTATATGTCCTCACTTCTGTTCTGGAGCCCTAAACATTAGTAAGAATTTTCCATACGAAGCCCCAGACCTCAGTTCATTCGCTGTTCTCTTACAGCCTTCAAGCTGCCTCTGGCTCACTCCTTTCCCACCAGTTCAATCAATACTACCATTCCTGCAAAGACTATGTCCATCTATGAGACTGTAGTGACACTTAGCACCCTAGTGACATCCCCCACCCCCAGTCACCACTTCTCTGAATGTGTCACCTCTCTTATTGCTCAATCCTGTCTGGCTCTTTGTGACCCCATTTAGGGTTTTCTTGGCAAAGACATTGGAGTGGTTTGCCATTTCCTTCTCCAGTTCATTTTACAGATCAGGAAACTGAGGTACATGAGGCAAAATGACCCAAGGTCACATAGCTGATAAGTAGATAAGGCTTGACTGAGTTCAGGAAGATGGCTCCTCACTATGTCATCTAGCTGTCCCAGGGATATATAGTACAAAAGAAAGGGCAATCCCTGCCCTCATGGAACTTCTAGTCTAAGGAGGGGGAAGATGACACACAAAAGGAGACTGAAAGGGAATTGAGCATAGTATCAAGATGGAAGAGTCAAAAAGAGTATCACCAAATGGGAGGAGAGAGATAGCTGGCCAGAGTGTGCTCTTTAAATGGAGGTTCTGGGAGAAGCTCACCAATCAGACCTCCAGTTGGAGGGGCCACAAAGCTAACGTCTACTGATGAAATGTGAGTAGTGAAGCTGATGAGATCCTCCAGAATGAAGAAGCTCCTGGGGGCAGGATGGAGAAGTCAGAATGGGTACCAATTGATGGGAAATCACTGAACACATTCAAACACTTTCCAGGGCAGAAGAACAAAACAGAACTTACATTCAGCCGCCATTGACTCAGAGAAGCATCCTTCACCCTCCACTATCAAATCATGGCACAAGACTTTGGAAGACGTCTTAGCCAGCAATCAAGATATAAAATGGCCCTGCCTGAATTCTGCCACTGTTCTCCTTCTCTCCACTCACTGATCTGGAAGGGGAATAACAGATGGTCTTAACTCAGGCCAGTCCACAGTTAAGTTTAGGGTGAGTACTGGAACAAAATGAGGTATTCAGAAGTCATTTGATGGTCAACAAAAGGAGATTTCTTTAGCCATAGAATAGAAAGGATATTCAACAAGTATACTCCAGCATGTAGCTTCTTCCACATGAAACTGAATCTAATCAACGTGGCAGGATGAGGTAGCTCACAAAGCCTTGGGATAAGCACCAAGTCTAAAGGGTCTCAGCTCCAGGTTGGAGAGTTTTTTATGCCCTAAGGAAGTCACATCAATATGACCAGAAGTCATCATACACATGCATTTCCCACCTGGCAACAAAATAATAACAATCTTTAAGAATCTACTCTTACTGGGTTTAGGTAGCTCAGTGAACTGAGAGCCAGGCTTAGAGTCTTTGGTCCTCAGACACTTCCTGGCTGGGTGACCCTGGGCAAGTCACTTACAACCCCCCCCCCCCCATTGCCTAGACTTTCTCATTCTTCTGCCTTAAAACCAATACACAGTGCTAGTTCTAAGACTGAAGGTAAAGATTTATTTTTTAAAAAAGAATATACGCTTAACATTTTTATATCAAGTTAGGATAAAAACAAGCAAGAGATTTCTCCAATGAAACCTATTCTTTCTTCTAGTTTATCTTCCCTTGAAAGCAAAAGTATCTACAACAGGGGCACCTAGGTGGTTCAGAGGAGAGCCAGGCCTGGAGACAGAAGGTAGAGGGTTCAAATCTGGTTTCACACATTTCCTAGCTGTGTGACTCTGAAAAAAAATCATTTAAACCCAATTGCCTAGCCCTTATTTCTTCTGCTTTGGAATCATTACTTAGTATCAATTCATAGACAAAAGATAAGGGTAGTTGGGTTGGTTTTTTTAAGCCTATATACAACTACCCAGAGATGAGACCCCCAAAAAGGCTGGTTTTTCCACATTTGAATGAAATCCAACATAGGAAGTAAGGAAAATCCAGTTTATTTCATAAAGGAGGCAGAGTTAAGATCAAATCAAAGGAAGCTGTCTGATCCTAAAGGGGAATTAGCTGCTAGAGCATCAGAAGGTAGAATTCTCTTTAGGTTTTCCTGTCAGCTACAGGAAGTTCTCTAGTTTATCAGCACCAAGGACAATGAGGTACAGCAATAGCTAGGAAGGCCAAGCAAGGGGGGAATAAAAGACAAACTAATCTAATCTGAAATTAAGGTGCTGTCATGAAGGTGCTTTGAACTTAACAATAACTTGGTGAAAAGTTAAATGAAGTTTTACTAATTCAGAGCAAAGGAAGAGAGATGCCAAGGAAAGGGGTCTATAGCTTCAGGAGGAAAAAATCCTCCAAACCACTGGGGTTGGAGTGGGGGGCAGAAAGAGGGGAGAGAAGCATAGATTTCATTTAGCATTAACCCTTTGTTCTCTATGCATTCTTTTGTGTTTCTAGCCGAAAAAAGAGGTTCCGGACCAGGGAGCTCAGTGGGAGACTTGAAAGGAGGACAAACTGATCAAAAGATCCATGGAGCTAAGCAGCTCAGGGCCACATTCTTGCCATGTAGTATAAGCCAACCCTTATGTAGCTCAATACCCTTATGTTGCTGTAATCTTGAATGTTTACAGGGAATGATAAGAAAAGGAATCATTCTTCAATGAGTTCTAAGACTGACAACCATGTCACTGACTAATCTGGTCCAAATGACCATCCTCACCTTGCAGTTATTCAAATTCATGTCCCCTCTTTTCTTCTGCCCACCTCATGACAATAATGAGCATTTCTATAGCTCTTTATACACTTTACTAATTTGGTCTGGGCTAGGTCAGAGGTCAGTATTATTAGCCTTTGTCGTGGAGCACTAGCCATCTTCAAAAAATGTAAAACGAGACTATTACTATGGGGACAAGATAGAAATGAGAGAGAAGTATATATGGTGGGTGTGAACAGTCTGCAACACTTAACAAATGGGGAACCAGAAAGAAAAACCAAAGCAAAGAAATAAGCAAATAAGCAAAGCTAATAAATAAATATATATATATATATATATATATATATATATATATATATATATATATATGACTGAAAAAGATGAGCTGGTCATGTAGCAAGAGCTAAAGCTCACTGAATAGCTCGATGCTCCATTCATGATAGCAAGAGAAAAGGAGGAAGGCCTCCATTGTTATGGTTGGACAAAAACAAGAGTGTCACAAAATGGGAAGGACATGCATTGAGGGAGTGTCTTCTGCTCCTTTGAAAGGACATCTACATTAATGAAATCATAGGTTTATAGCATGCAAGATAATATTTAGAAAGTTCTCTACAGCGTTTGGCACATAACAGGAGCATAATAAATGCTATTTCCTTTCTTTTTTCCTTCTTTCTTACTTGAGTATTTGAGTATTGCAGTTAAGAAAACTGATGCTTGGAGAACTTTAGCACCACAGAGCTAATAAGAAGCTAAGTGGCAACTCAAATATAGGGTTTTCTGACTCCAAGATCAGTGTTTTCTCAAGTGAACCAAGTTCCTTCTTATTACATTTCTTTTTTTTAATTTTCCTATTACATTTCTATAATTAGCTACTGAAATATCTCATTAAAACCAAACTGCCTTCATTAAGACTAGCAAAATTATTCACTCTCTCCCTCTCTGTCTCTATCTCTCTATCTCTATCTCTCTCTTCCTCCTCCTTTTCTCTCTCTCTTCCTCTCTTTCTGTCTCCTTCCCTGTCTTTCTCTCCCTGTCTCCATCTCTCTCTCTTCTTTTCTTTCCCTCCCCCCTCTATTTTCCTCTCTTTGTCTCTCCCTCTAGCTCTTTATCTAATTCTCTATCTCTCTGGGTCTTTCTATCTCATCTCACCCTCTTTCTTTCCCTCTTCAACTCTGTCTCCCTGTCTCTGTCTCTTTTTCCCTTTCTCTTTTCTGTCTCTCCATCTTTTTGTTTTTATATGTGTCTCACCTCTCTCTTCTCCCTCTCTTCCTTCATCTCTTTCTCTCTGTGCCAGTCACTATCTCTGTCACTCTTTCTCTCTGTCTCTGCCTCAGTCTGTTTCTCTCTGCATATGTATGTGAATATGATTAAATTCATTGTCATTTGGCTAAGTCTATATAGTGTGCTGTTTTTCATAATGCAGATATTTACATATGTGTCAATAGAGTCACTGTGAAGAAAGAAAAATTCCTCCTTTTAAATGCACTAAGAAATGTTCCTCTCCAGATGTTGTAATAAGAAATTTGGGAAATGTCAAGCATGAATATACTAAATTTGTTCTTTGAATCTAAAGTTTTTGTTAGTCACTGTCATCTATAAGCTATGCCTTGAGTTTTATAATAATGAAATACTTTTGTAACTGAAGTTCTTTGTGGTTGACAATAGAAGTAACTGAATCAGCTTCTGTCTCAGCCTTCTAAGAAGGATTTACAGTCATAGTTCTAGATTTGCAAGAAACTTTGAGGGCCTTTTAATCTGATCCCCTCAGTTTTTGTTTTTATTTTCCAGTTGGGGAAACTGAGATCCATCGGGGTTAGGTGAATTTCCCAAACTCAGACATGTCAGAAGTAGAATTCAAATCCAGGGCCTCAGGCACCAGGGCCCCTACACTTTCCATCATGGTGCTATTATAATTGCCAATGAATGAAGACCACATACTAATGATAATTACTAACGGGGGCTTGGGCAGATTTGATTTAATCTAGATCTTTTGAATTATTTGGGGTTTTTTAGTCATGGTCCAAAAAACCCCACCATACTTTCCTTTGCTCAAAGCAGAAAAAATACACCATATGTTGAAATTAAATAATTTCATTTCAGATCTTCCAAAATGGAATATAAATGAGAGCTGAAAAAAGACTGAACCTATCCAGAAGACATGAAACACAGAAGCCCTATAACCAGCATTTCTTTAATTTAGACTTTCTCCAACGTGAGAATTTTGCTTGCATTTATGAAGAAGGGAATTGCTCTTCACTAACTGGCAGCACAAACTTTTTCAAAAATCCTACAAGAAGAGAAACAAATATTCATAATGCAACTTTTTATAAAGGATTTTGTGATCTTAGTAGTAATGGGGGCAGGCTGTTAGATCCTGAATCCCTCCACTATCTATTGTGTCCTTTAGCATAGAGGATTTACAATCTGTTACCTTTGAGGGCTGGGATATAAATGGAAAGTGAGTGAGAACCACCTAACAGAGCATGTGTTCCTACATGCCGTGTACAACTCAAGCTCAGAAGACTATTAGACTAAGTGGTTTTAAAGACCAGCCGATTAGTGCTTTTACAAGTAACTCTAAATAGTCTATTCCTTTTAATTAAAGATTCTATTATTATAATAACAATACTTTACACTTACATAGAACCTTTCATCTACATAGCTCAAAAGGATTTTACAAGGACATTTTCATCATTATCCCCATTTTAGAGATTGGAAAACTGAGGCACTTAGACACTTGCACAAACAAGAAGTTCAGCACCAAATATTAAAATCTATGTGGCAGCCACAATTTTTTTAAAGTGCAAAGATACAGGTGCAATTGAAATGTTCCCATGATTTCCAGTCTACTGCTGAAGTTTCTAAATATGAATGTCTAATTTTCCTAAAACCTGGCATAATAGGAGAGCCATAACATAGGATCATTTCTTCAATTTAGCCCTAAGGAAGCCATTAAACAA
This sequence comes from Monodelphis domestica, assembly GCF_027887165.1. Lineage (NCBI taxonomy): Eukaryota > Metazoa > Chordata > Mammalia > Didelphimorphia > Didelphidae > Monodelphis > Monodelphis domestica. The sequence continues at coordinate 159,208,485 of NC_077234.1, forward strand.
GCAGGACCACACAATCTAGGACTTTGGATTGCTAGTATTATGTTCTAATGATTTCCCAGCCTGAAGCATCAGGTTATAGAATTTTTTACAATAATAATAATAATAACAACAACATTTATATAATACCTTACAAAGAAGCCACTTTACAAATATTATCTCTTTTGATGCTCAAAACTATCCTGATAGGCAGGTATTATTATTATCCCCATTTTGAGGTGAGTAAATTGAGCTAAACAGAGATTAAGTGACTTGCCCATCACAAGAAGCCTGGAAAGTAGGTATTATTATTATTATCCTCATTTTACAGATGAGGAAACTGAAGTCAACAGAGATTAAGGAACTTGCCCAAGGTTACCCTACCAAGAAGAGTCTGAAGATCAGATTTGAACTCAGATCTTTGTGATTCTAAGGCCCAGAGCTATTCCTATGTCTTCTAGCTATATAAGAATGTAGCTTATAGACAGGGATATGCTGATAAATGTTTAACAACTACCAAAAAATATTTTTTTAAGTTTTATCTGCATTATTAACATTTTATCCATCATTTTCTCGGTCTTAATCAACAAAACACTAAATTAAATCTGATTTGTAGTGTTTGCCAATTTCTGAGATGTAAATTCTGAAACTGAAAATCTAACAATGTATTTGTAAGCTAGTGAGAGCCAACTCTGGCATGACATTTATGGACTACCTGGTCCAAAGTCCTTGTTTTAGAGATGAAGAAAGTGGACTCACATACAAAGACCAAGGGAATTAATTATGTGATACTAACATGCTTATTTTTCCTAAATAAATTCTAGTCAATAGAGAAAGTCATTGAAACATGATTATGATTAAATATTCTATCAAACTTTCCTGAAGTTAAAATTTAATTAATTCAAGAACTTTTATTTAATCTTACAGAACATCCACTTAAAACATAAAACATCCACAGCTGAGTGACAAGTGTTAAGATGAAGAATTGCTATATTCAGTTTTAAACCCAGTCCCTTAACATCATCAAGAAATTACATTTGTTCATATATCTTGAGTGATCTACTGATGATCTGTATCCTAAAAGTACATTCATTTTTCCTAAAAGAAAGCTGTTATTATGTCCCCAAAGAAATCATGCCGAGGCCACTGGACCCTATGTCTAGGTGCCTTCTAGCTTACATCCTACCATCTCTGAAATGGTGAGTGGCATATTTTAAGGCATCAGAAGACATCCTTTCCTTCATATGTCTTGTTTTTCCTTCTGCCACTGAACCAGAAAACTCTTCCAGGTCACTATCTGCCCTAATAAAACTTGGAATAGGAGTCCTCTATTCTAGTTCCAGATGTGCCACTGAATGAGTTGTGGCTTTGCCTAAATCACTTAAATCCCAGTTTTGTAATCTATAAAATGAGGCATTGAATAAATAATCTCTAGTTTTCTCTGTTTCTTCCAGCTTGAGCATCTTCGGTTCTGGGTTCATCCCTCTTCTCATTTGTTCTTTCATATAGTATCTCTTGGGAAAGTATTTGGACATGATGTAAGTTTTCATTAGAGTCCTTGGTAGGTAAAAGAGAGGGGCAGGTGACATCACTTTTGAAATGCAGCAGTTAAATTCTGATCAAGACAACGATCCAAGAAAATTCCAAAGAACCCATAATGAACAAGGCTTTCCACCTCCAAAGACAGAACTGGCTAACTCAGTATTGATTGAAGCCGACTTTTCCACTTTATTTTTCTTTAGTTTGTGTATATGTTTGCTTTTGCACTGTGGATAATATGGAAATACATTCTGCATGCATTTGCATGTATAATCCATATCCTATTGCTTCCCTTCTCAAGGGATAGGGAAGGAGGAAGAGGGAGAGAATTTTTTTAAATGATTTAAAATGTTTAATGTAATTGGGAAATTAAGAAAATAAAAACACTTTTAAAAGAAAAATAATAGCTAAGGCCACTGTAGTCTGCTTTTCAACTCCTTTTCTGTGGAAAGCAGTCAAGCTCAGATGTCAACTGCAAGAGACTGGGGTAGGGATACAGCTCTAGACCACTGGAAATCTGAATAAAAGATCAGAGAGGAGAGGACAAAAGTGGAATTTCCATTAGGTGACACCTCAGGACTAGTCTGACAGGGTAAAGCCACTCTGGCCACAGTTCTCTATACTAACAAGATGAGTATAGCCACTTAAAAGAAGTGGTCATTGAATACTAGAAGGCCACCTACTCAGAACCAAATTGAGCTTCAGTGTTCCATCTGGAGCTCACCTACTTGGATAAGCATGGGACTTCCCAGGACCTTGAAGGGTAAATAGGAATGCTCTCTTAGGGAGGAATGTTAAGAAGAGAACATGGTTCATAAAAAGTCAGAAAATGACTAATTAAAATGATATGGGGGGGGGGGGGCGGTAGCTGGGTGACTCAGTGGATTGAAAGCCAGGCCTAGAGATGGGAGGTCGTGGGTTCAAATCTGACCTCAGACACTTCCCAGCTGTGTGACCCTGGGCAAGTCCCTTAACCCCCATTTGCCTGGCCACTACCACTCTTTTGCCTTGGAATCAATACCCAGTATAGATTCCAAGACAGAAGGTAAGGGTTTAAAAAAGTAAAATGATTATCAGGGGGCAACTAGGTGACTCAGTGGAGTAAGAGCCAGACCTAGGGACTAAGATGGAAGGAAAGGGTTTTTTTTTGTTTTTTTTAAACATGTCATCTGGAAAAAATTAAATTTAAATTTAAAAAGAATTTCTATTTGCAATTTTAAGCCCATTCCCTTAGAATCATCCACGTAATTACATCTGTTCATATACCTAAAAGAAAGCTGGCATTACTCAAATAAATTACTTCCTCTCTCTATTACTCACCTGTAAAATGAGGACACTGGATTCTCTTTCTAAGGTGGCTTCAAGCTCTAAATCCTATCACCGCTAACATAATACCACCTAGCAGTATTTTGCCACTCTACACCTTCCCACCCTACTCATTCTTGACCAGATGAGAAATTACTCACTAGCCATAGCAGAAGGATAACGTAATTGCTAATTAGAAATTTCCCACTGACCCCTGCCCCAGAGGGATGCTTATAACTACCACTCACCTTCAACTCTAGCAAACCTACATGTTAATCATATTGTTGATGACAAAAGAAAATGTTTTTTAACCCTTACCTTCTGTCTTAGAATCAATACCGTGTATTGGTTCCAAGGCAGAAGAGGAGTAAAGGCTAGACAATGGGGGTTAAGTGACTTGCCCAGGATCACACAGCTGGGAAGTGTCTGAGGCCAGATTTGAACCTGGGACCTCCCCTTTCAGCCTGGCTTTCAATCCACTGAACCACCTTGCTGTCCCTATTACAAAATTTTTTAACTTTTGCAGGGTTGTACCTCCTTACTTTTTTTGAGAGTTGAAAGCCACTACTTTGGGTGTTTTTTGTTTGCAAATACATAGATATTTGCCAAGTGGCATTATTACCTGTGTCTGTATGCTTTATCTGTTACTGACATAATGAAATACCATGAGAACTAACTAATGTTTATAACGTAAAATATAGAACTATTTCAAGAAATAGAGATAAACATTTATCGTACTTTATTAGCATAAACGGGCAGCTTGATGACACAATGAATGAAGCTGGGTCTGGAGTCAGGAAGACCTATCTTCCTGAATTCAGAGGTAGTTAAATGACCCTGGGCAAGTTAGTTCACCCTGTTTCCCTGAGTTTCCTCATCTAATCAATGAACTGTAGAAGGAAGTGGCAAATCGCTCCAATATCTCTGCCAAGAAAACCCCAAAATAGTCGCTGAAAAAACACCAATTAACATAAAAAATACAGCTTCACTTCTAGAAGTACATTAAGAACCCACATTTTTATCAGAAAATTAACTAGACGACAGACTCAATTCCTGTAAACAAACACGTAATAAGCATCTACCATGGGTAAGGCATTACGAAAGCTAATGTGCCCCCGCCCTCAAGGAGCTCAGATCCCGCTGGCGAGACTGAGACTTGAGACTGAGCGTTAATGACTGGAGGGACTGGGGATACGACTATCGTACACAGACCACAGAGGAAAAAAAACAAACATTCACTGGGTGCAAACATAGGAAATGAATCGCATTCATGAGCCAACTACCTAGTACTTCCAACCACCTTCCGGTAATCCTCCTGTACTCCAAAAGAAGCCAATTGCCCTAAGAACGCCATCCAAGTGCCTCTCTGAAGTTAGCGCTTGTGTTTTATGTATTTCAAACGTGATTCCAGCTTCTGTGTGTTTATCACTGTTGTACACAGAGGATGAAAACTGGAGGGGAGCTCTATTGAAGGGAACTTGAGAAGACTTGGAAAGCCATAGGGATTTTTTTTTTTGTAAATGCTAGAGCAAAGCTGGATTTCATATTGAAGGATAAACTGAGAGTCAAGGGAGAGGAAAAGCAAGGACAATGGAAACCTTTAAAAGTCCATTTCATATCGCCGGTGGAAGGACTTAGATAGCCCTCTGTATCCCCAGTACCATAAGCAACATATATGGGGCTACTTACTTCTCTAGAAAAAAATAAATCAGCCATGTGGTCATTAAACAGAGTTCCACCCATAGTTAGGAGCTATTGTAGATAGACTTGGAAAACTTGAGCGTGAATCTTGTCTCAAATATTTACTAGCTGTGTGACCCTAGGCATGTCTCTTTAAAAAAAAAATATATATATATATATGTATATATATATATATGCCTCAGTTTCCTCATCTGTAAAAATGTGGATAGTAGCTACCTTGCTGTATTGTTGCGTTGAGGATCAAGTGAGATAGATGTAGATAGATCACCTTAAAAATTGTAAGCTGTATCCTCCTCATCATTAATGGATAGGGTCAGTGCCATAACAACTATTACCCTGTTCCCCACATCGAACAGGTACCAAGAAATGTCTCAAAGGAACGCAACTATATTAGCCAGGAAATCACATGAAAATGATTCATATTTCCCAGGACGAGTCTTTACGTTTTCCAGAGCTTTTATGGCACATTGAAATTAAATGGTGGGAGGCACAGATATTTTGGCAAGACGCTCCTAAAAATTCAGGGTAAAGCCCCAAAGCCTTCAGCTGTTAGCCCTTTTCCCTTGTGAGTTCAGGCAACTGTACAAATTCAATAAGAAACAAACTAAGCCATCATAAATAGTAAAGCCTTTGCTTAATATTTTTGCATAATTGTTGATATTCTTAGAAGCCCAAGGAAAAGCTGAAGCCAGGATTCAGAATGTTTGAATTCTAGTCATTTGTATTAATAATCGAGTTCCACTCCCTCCTCAACAAGTTCAAACATATTTCCTAAGGAAAGAATCCTGGAAATCTTGAAAGGACTTGTACCAAACTTGCTGGTGCTCTGTCTTTGGCATCTTCTTACAAACAAACCAATGATAATTTGGCAAGAGGTCAAAGTGTCCAATTTCTTTGGTAATAGCTGAAATTTACATCTCTTTTTAAAGTTTGAAAAGAGCTTGACATGCATCTCAACAGTCCTGTGAGGTATGGCCTGCAGTAATGATTATATCCATTTCACCGAGAAGGAAACTGAGGATCAGATATGTTAAGTGACTTGCCTAAGGTCAGTTAGCTAGCAAGTGCCAGAGGTAGAATTTGGTCTTCCTGATTTCATGGCCATGGCCCCGTATTGTAGCCTTCCTAAAGCCTATTTATTAAACATTCTGAAGAACAAAGGATAAGAGCCTGTCCAATGAGTTCACCATTGAAAATCCAAAAGGTTTACTACTTAAAAACTCTTCTCCTCCCTAGCAAGAAGTTGCTTTTCCTAGCTAGACCTTCTCCCTTCCTCTCTGGCTGTGATGGTAGAAAGTCTCGCCCAATTGGGGCCTCTCACCTGTACACCTGCACGTCCGATTGAAGAATTTTCTCGGCCACTGCTCACGATCGTCCTGGTTCCGGAGCACATAGGGACCACTCCAGGGTCTGGCGTCTGTCTGCACCTCTGCACATTGTCCTCTGCCCTCTAGCATGCCACATCTATTGGCAGGGTCCACACCGAGAGCGGGGCAGCACTCTTTGGACACTACGCTTTCCAAGGTCATACAGGTCCGGGGAAACTGAGCCCGGGTCATGGGGAGGAGGCAGGAACCCAGGCAAAGGAGCGTGAGCCACCATGGCAGGCCAGCCTGCTGCTGCTTGATCATGGCTCCAAAATGGGGAGAAATCTCTGCTTCCCTCACAGAATCTCGAACCCTCTCTTCCTTTGGCTTTTCCTCCTCCTGTGACTTTCTCTGTCCCTACGTCTTTCCCGTTCTCACACTCGACCTTGTCCTTTTTTTTTCTTTTTGCCTCCCTCCTTTACAAAAGCACATGCAAAACCACCAAACACGCACGTGTGCCCATGTTCACACACACATGCACACTCACTGTTTTATGTGGCTTTAAGTGTGAAACAACTGAAACAATTTTGACTTAATTAGAAACTCCTCTAGCAGCTCGGTTTAATGAGGGCTGCACTTCTCACCATGTTAACCCCGTTAAAAATCAGGCTTTGTTTAATTGAGTCAATTTACAAAGCGCTACAGTCATACTACTTATTATGCTGGTATTTCTACCACCATTCCCCTCCCTTTCTCTCGCCCTTGACTTTAATTACCTTGAACTCAGTTCAAAAGGCAAAAAGCGCGCTCTCTCTTTACTGCGCTGTCTTGCCAAGCCACTGGGACTTGTGGGGTTTATGTAATGGCTGGGAGAAGCCCTCATTAGTGGGATTAGCATCACCGAAATCCTCTTCGCGAGCACATGACACGAAGGGCACAGTGAAGTTAGCCAAGCGCCTGGCCCTGGTTCAAGGGCTAAAAACATCTTCTTTCTCTGGGACTCATGTGCCTCGGCCAAGCTGTGACCTCCAACTTCCTGGGCAGTCAATAGAGGCAGTGAGCCCCTCATCAAAGGATGCTTGAGGGCAAGAATGCAAGTTAAGGAAAATTTGTCCTTATGACTGCGCACTGGCGGGCTCCAAAGACCCCAACAGGGGGTCAGGCTGCTCCAGAAAGAAAGCAACATTTATTTAGTCCTGCAGTACAAGGCACCGCTTTGTTCCGTGATTAAGGATCCTTTCCCCCTGAGAATAATAGCATGCTATTCTCCTGATTGGCACACCTCCTCAGCAGGTGATTCTTTTGCCTTTTACATGAAAAAAGAATATCTTAACAACTCAGAATTGTCCTTTTCAAAGTTAGAGTGAAGTCAGTGAGTGATTGAGAGTGATAGATATCGAAACATGCCTCTTCTGAGACTTCCATTTAAATAAGCAATCAACTATTATCAAGCATCTGTCTAGACTTTTAATGGCCTCTCCATGTTTCTGGGACATCATCTTCAGGGCACCGAGAGAGGCGATAATCAGCCACTCGAATCCTCCACCTGCCAGAGTTGAGAGCAGTTCGTCTCAGCTTCTCAAATGTCCCTGGAGCGATGGATGTGCAGTTCTCCTACACGTGTGCAGCATTTGCTGAAATCTCTGCCCTTCCACCCTCTCCACTTTCCTTCAACCATGCCCAATGCCAAAGATGCTCTCCTCTTCATTTTTGCCTGGCAAACACCTCCCCACTCTAAATATCAAGTCCAAAGTTGTCTTCCATAAAGCTTTCTCTGATTCTGATTTTCACCCTTTCCCCACCCAAACACACACACACACACACACACACACACACACACACACACATGGATGCCCACTCCAAGCCAAAAATGATTCTGCCTTCCTTGGATCTTGCCTAGTGCTTTCCTCTGATTTCTGTCATGCACAGATCATAGTAGCACAGTAAGACAGGATCCTAGAGCTCTTAAGTTTCAAAAGTGGTTCTCTGGCTCGTTTTGTGTCCTTAAAACTGTGTTGCTTCATTGTTCCTTGCTTCTTATTTTTTAGAAATAAAATTTCTTTCTCTGTTCTTTTAATACTTCAAACTGTTTGCATACAAGCAAGGCATCATCCTGCATCTTTCATGAGATAATGTATGTATTTATATTTATTCCAGAGCTTATTTTCCATCTGAAACTGCTCAGATCCCATCTGAAAGCAATGTTTCTTCATACACATAATTTAGCAGTTTCTATTGAACCCAAGTTGGTTTTTTTACTACTTCTTCCAGGTATCAACATGCTCATTTAAAATAGTGGCACTATCTAATTCTTTTAGCAGTTCATTTGAATATCTTTCTTTACTCATCAGTACTTTTCTTCACCTTTTGGTCCAATGATGCTCCATAAGAAAGATCCTTAAAGGGATAGTACCCTACACAAAGTACTTGGTTGAAAAAATGGAGTGGGGTAAAGGAGGAAGTCAAAGCAGAAAAGGGGCAGAGATATCAGGAACAAGCTTATTAGGGATTTTTGAAAATAGACAAGGAGAGGACTTGTGGGGGTAGAGCCAAGATGGTGGAGTAATCCAGAGCAGCTCTGTGCCACCACAAGAATCCTCTCTGATCAAGATTAAAATATCACCACAAAACAAATACAGGAATGAAAGAACCAACAAGGAGAAAGAGTGGAACAACTTTCAAGAAAAGAAAACCCAAAAGGTAGGCAAAGAAAATAGACAAGGAAAATGAGAGCCAGAATGAGAAGGATAACTGGTTTTCCCATTACTCGGTTCCAGACTGCACTTGCCTTAGGTACCCTTGAGCACAGACCTTCCCCAATGAAGGTGGATATTCAAGGACATCCAAGCACTCCTGACTCAAAGACCAGAACCCCAAGAGCTTTCAGTGAGAATGAAGAGAAGCTTTGTTGTGGATAAGGAAAAAGCATCAGAAGACCCCAACAAGACCACACTTCCTCCATACAAATAAAGTTACAATCATGAATTTGGACCATTTCTCCTTGTCTATAGCTTAAAGACAGGAAAATCATGATCAGATATTAACTTCCATATTCCCATGATTAGGAATTGGACTGAAGAAACTGTGACATGGAGAAATGGATGCCAACCTGCACCCTAGCTTCCTGCCTTTAAGTGATCTGAACCTGAATATGACTAGAATGTGGGTCTCTGTCTTTTGCTTTGTACTTTATTGTGCTTTTGTCTAATCTAAATGAACTGTTGCTAAACCACAACTATAAAGCATAACTATGAAGTACCTGAAAAATCTGGAAATAGAAAAAGTGTGGTTGGCCAGCTGGCTGCCAGTGAGGGTAGTTTGATTGACAGTCATCTTTATCCATGGGGGCCCACATGAAAATGCTACCATCCATCCTGACATACTTGCTACATGTAAAATGAGAGTTGAATTTGATGATCCGAGGCCTCTTCTGAGCACTAGTATTTTATGTCCTTATTTCAGCCTCCAGAAAGGCTGCCTTCGACTTGGACCCGGATATTTAAGTAGAGAAGACAATTTGAGGATTTCCAGAGTAGGTGAAATTGGCACTGAGTAAGAGTAAGAGTAGGAAACCAGGGGGGAAAGGGACAGAGCCAAACCAATCCTCTGGTATGTAGCAGAGGAGTATGTCTGTGGTGGTTGGAGATTTGGGGGCATTTTTCTTATCTGGGAATCTGTGGCCCATTACTTACCACCTTACCATGTTGAGACAAATCAACCACAAAGGTCCCGGGTTCCTTAAAGTTCAGCGGCAAAGCAGGAGGTGATGCTTCTCCTTTCAGGTAATTTCCACTGGTAAAAAGACCTCAATTTCTTGTGTTTAATAATTTGACAATGCCAAGGACTTTAGAGGCAAAAACTTTCTTTTCAGTCTTCAATCAATGTGGCTATAGCACCTGCAGGGGCAGATGCTTTTCCAAAGAGGCTGTTTCCTAGGGTGATTGATGGTCAAGGGTGCTGGGTTAAAGTGTTACTGTTATGTTCTTGGGTTCAGGATCCTGAGGTAAGTCCAGCAGGGTCTGAGGGGATAGGTAGTCGAGATGGTAAGGGTAGTTTGACTTGCCTGGTAGGTCTGGTGTTTGGGGAGATACTGCCGTTGTCAGAGCCCTTGGCTCAGGGTCCTAAACTGTCTCCAAGATGCTCTGAAGGTCAAATTGGTGGTAATGGTTTGTTTTCTGTAGTACAAATTGCCTACTTTCTATCCCTTGGGATGCCTAAATGCTTCAGCTGACTTGCCTGCCTTACTGCTAACTTAGCATCCATCCAAAGAGTTTTCACACGCAATTAAAATTCTTTCACCAGGGAAATCACAGACCAGGACCACAAAACAAATAAAAACTAAAAATGGGAAACATCTCCATCCACTTCATCCAGCCTTATCTTCCCAGGGTTGGCATTTGGGAGGAAGAGAGAAGCAGGAAGGCAAATTAAGCATTGGAACATTGTGATAAATAACTCACTTACTGCTGCTATCCCTGATTGTCAACCCAGAGAACATATATACACCTTTATTTTGCTATTCAGCAAGTTACTTTACTGCTTTTTCTCCATCTCTTAATATGAAAATCCTCCTCTTTGTTTTGCCCCCTGCTGGACTTTTCTGACTGATGTTCTTTGATCTGTTCCCTGCTACCACATCATGGGAAAAGGAGATTATTTTTTTCCGCATCCACAAATTGTTTCCCAAATGCTCAGCATCTATCCTGATAAGGATTTTGCTTTCAACATCTAAGAGCATTTATTTCCTTGGTGGTGTGAATTGTTCTTCAGAGGAATCTAGTGTTGGTAAATGTGCTGTGTGGCTCAATTATTTCAATTGTGTCATTTTTAACTTTCCTTTGGCATGAATTTTTGACAGTCCATCCTTAAGCCTTCTTATCCAACCAGATAAACATCAAACACATTTTCAAAATTTCAGATTCATGTCACTTTTATCCTCATTATCTCTGTTTTGTGGGTGAGCATTTTAGGCCAGTTATGTTGCTGCTATGCCTTCTAGTGCTAAATTTCAATCTCTTGTTTTCTTCATGCTGGCATATTCAGTTGAGTCTTGTAGACTTTCAAAAGTTCTACAATAATTGAATGGTACATGCAGGGTAAGTAACTTCTCCCCTTCCCCCCTACCTTGAAAAGAAGAGATATGACCTAAGTAGGATATCTGAATAGTAGAACTGAATGAGACCAGTGGTCTCCTAATCCAACTCTCTTATTTTATAAATAAGGAAATTGAAACCCAGGCAGGTCAAATCACTTGCTGAAGGTCACATAAGGAGTAAGTCACAAAGCAAGAATTTGAACCCAAGCCCTCCAAAATCCAAATGCAATACTCCTTCTAATATATTATATTTCCTCTCCTATACATGCAGTATTGCAGCACAGCATTATGTGGGAGAAGGAAAATCACTTCTTTAACTGTTCATCTTTGAAACAAACAAGAAAATACAACCTAAACAACTGCAAAAAGTTGCATGCTTTTAATATTTCCAAGAAGGGTGTGATAGCCAGCATGGTGTGGTGGAGAGAGAGCTGGCCTTAGATCTAAGAAGAGGTGAATTGAAGTCTTATTGGTGATACATACTGATTGAGTGACCATAGGGAAGTGAATGCTCTAGGACAGTGATGGCGAACCTTTTAGAGACCAAGTGCCCAAATTGTATCCTCATACCATATGTGAGCTGCTCCCTTACCCCTGACAACAGAGGACTGTTGGCAAGAGGGGCAGGTGATGTGAAAAAATGTTCTCAGATATGATGAAGAAGAGGAAGGGAGTAGCTCCCTCCAGCACGTGTGCCATAGGTTTGTCAACACAGCTCTAGGTCAACTATCAATGATGATGAGTTAAATAGGAAATGCTGTCAGAGGCAGTCAGTCAACAAGTATTTATTAAGTGTTATGTGCAAGAAATACAAATATGTCTAGCTGTGTTACCTTAGGCTAGTCATTTGACCCCAATTGCCTAGCCCTTACCACTCTTCTGCCTTGGAACAGATACTTAGTATTGATTCTAAGCCAGAAGGCTAAGGGTTTTTTAAAATTATATATATATATATACCTTGCTGCCAGCACCAGACCCAGAATATTGTGCTTGTCTGTGCAGGTCACTGTTCTGACCCAGAAATGGCCATATAGGTGTTGTTTTTATTTCCTTAAATCCTGTAGGGGTTGCTCAACTCATGGGTATCTGTAGGCAAGAAAACTTGAAAGTGACTATCACTGAGTCACATCTTTACTGAAAGTCAGGCTGCCTCTGCTTAGCAGCTGGAATTCTACAGGATCACATCTGATATAAGGAGTTTGCAATGGTGTATAGTGTCATATAGAAGCTCATTAGCCAGAGGGTGGTTCTCCCAGATTAAGTCTGAATAAAGAAAGGACAGAGTGAGGGTTGTTGTTATTTTAATATGGACCTGAACTCTGACAAAAAGAAGAGTTGGTTTTGGTTTTCTTTATTTACTTTATTACCTGCTAGATATAAATATACAGGATTTTCCCCTTTTTCTTCATAACTTTTGTCCAATTTTTATTTAAATCAATGGAACTCCGTTAGTATCCCTCTAAGCCAGAGGTCTAATTAACGCCCAGTGCCTAGCCCTTACTGCATTTCTGTCTTAGAATCAACACACAATTTTTATTCTAAGATGGAAGGTAAAGCTGTTTGTTTGTTTTTTAATTAATCAATAGGACAGGTAAGTGGCATAATGGATAAAATGATGGGCTTGGAGTCAGGAAGTCTCAACTTCCTGAGTTCAAATCCAGCCTCAGATACTACTACCTTTGCTGTCATAAGCAAATCAGTTACCCCCTGTTTGCCTTAGTTTCTCATCTGTAAAATGAGCAGTAAAAGAAAATGTCAAACCACTCCAGTATCTCTTGCCAAGAAAATTTCAAAAATGGAGTCATAAAGAGTTGGACACAACTGAGAAATGACTGAGCAACAATAAAACATTAATTTCTATCCATTTCTAACTAGAGAGAGGGTCAGACCGACAGAATTACCTGTCCAGTAATGTCTTAAAGATCTTGACCAAAAAAAAAAAACAAAAAACAAGATCACAGTATGTAAAAATACAGCTTAATTTAACATTCCAGAATAGTGGAGGAACCTCCTCATCTGAACCACTCCCTTCACTCCTAGAATAAACCTAGGGACTTAATCCCTTTCATCAATCATCTTAATCCTTTGTCAATGGAGAAAGGTGGGTCCTAGCAGCAACATTTGAGCAAAGAGGAGATAGCTTAGATAAGTATATTCAAGATGGGAGGGGGAAGGCAATGGCATAAAATATGGTTACTCTCCTTAAAAGGTGGCATACTGCACTTAATCCATTTCTCAGAGAAAAGTTTTTGGGTTTTTGTTTTTTTTTTCATCCATCATCCATCTTTCCAACAGGTTTTCCCCTAAAGTCTGGAAATGACTTTGAAGGAAAATATTTCTTAATATTTTCAGTTTTTACTAAAAAGAATTTTTCACCATACTTCCAAAACACAGGATAGTGGGATAGTGGGATAGTAAAATACATGTAAGAGTTAAGTGTTAGAAGAATAAAGCTGTAGAAATGCCAAATAAGTGGTCATATATTTGATTCTGAAGATAATAGAGAGTCATTGGAACTCACTGAGCAGGGAGTAAAACATGGCAAAATCCATGCTAGTAAGATTAAGAGACCTGTGTTCTAATCCTAGTTCCCCAATCCAGCTAACTTTCCATAAGATTAGTCTTTTTCCTTCTACCAGGCTTCCCTATTTCTCTCCAGGACACCATTCTTCTTCTATTCTCCCAGGTTCCTAACTTCAGTGTCATCCTCTACCTCACTCTCCCTCATGTGTTAAGTCTTGTGCCTTCTGCCTCCATAATATCTCTCACATTCAAGCCCTTCTTTCTGCTCATAAGGCAATGTTAATGTACTAATCACCAGTTTCTGGACTACTAAATTTTTAATTCTTCTCCCTTCCCTAAGTCTCTCCCAAGTCCAGTACCTTCCCTTCACAACTTCTGAAAATAATTTCCTTTAGTACCAATCTGACAATAGCACTTCCCTACTCTATAAACTCAAATGGTTTCCTGTTGCTTCTAGGTTCGGATCTAAACTCCTCTGTGCGGTTTATGAATCCCCTTAGAATTTGACCTTAACCTGTCTTCCTCAGCCTCACTGTAGATAACGTTCACATTTTCACATTTGAAGAGTAAGCCCATTGTGCTTACCCACGTGGATCACCATATGGATCTACTCATCATTCTTTTCTGTGTCCCACAATCATGCAAGGCAATCAAATAATTCCTGGTGGATAGGAAGAGCTCGGATGCATGTGCATAGCCCGTGGGTCTTAGAACCCTGATCATACAAATTAAACCAACTAGCAGCTCCATACATTTCTATAGAGTTGATCTCTCTGTGTCTGACACTGTCTTCATGGACATTTCTCAGCATAAACTTGTCATCCATTTTCTTGGAAATGGAGCCGTTTAGTAAAATTTGGTGCTCAACTTTCTAGTCCTTGGCCCCATTTTTTTTCAGCAGGATGAGAGATCCTCCCCTAGAAGTCTTAATCATTCTAGATCTGGAATTCCTACCTGATTGGTGAGTTCCTTACTGGGTCTACTATTTCAGGTAGCAGTCATGTATCCATCACTTTATTCCTCTACCATCTTTTTACCATGCCTTACCAAACATGCACCCTTTTTCCATTTTCTTCAAGTACTGAAACTATAATCAAATCAATTCTGCCATGGCTCTTAGAAAAGATGGGTCAATTTATTCCTTTATAGCTCCAATCATAATTCAAACAACTTTTCAGATGCATATGGCTCCTGTCCCCAAATCCATTGGTATGGGACTCTTTCTTATCGGTGGAGATGAATGCCTTGCCCTTCATGGAGAGAGATTGAAGAGATGTGAGAGAGCTTCAGTTATCAACCAATGCTTTTTGGAACTCTCCAAAAGCCAGTCTCTTTTGAGTGTCTTCAAGGACAGTCCACTATATGCCTAGTGCCCTTTTGGGATTACTCAGGTGCTGATCCTCTTTAGGATTCATAAGGCTTTGAGTAGAGTTGCTTTTTACTCTCAGCTTTTTCAAGAGAGAAAATAGAAGAGGCCAACACTAGTTCAGGTTGCTGAAGGAGAAGATTCTGGGAATATATGAAAGGGGCTAGCAATCTCCATCATGTTTCTAGTCCTGGCTTGCTGCAACACCAGAGACTGCAAGGAGTTTTCCTTGGGTGGGATCCAGGAGTCTCTTGGCTGAGCTGAGTTATCTCACTCCCAATGGGAGAGCTCCTTCACTCTGTATTATCTAGTAAATATTCTCCTATGCATACCTTCTCTGATTTCTATTTTGCCATTATTTGGATAAGTGGGTTTCTTTACTACTTATACCAAGATACCCTTCCCTGGTCACCATTCACTTACATGTGTTATATGCCCTTGTTAGAATGTGAGGTCTTTGAAAACAGAGACTGTTTTCACCTTTCTACTTGTGTTTCCTTAACACAATACTTGACATGTAATAAGCACTTAATGAATACTTTTTAATTAAATTTGTATTCATTCATTTTTATTAGAGCCAGGCTCGATGGGAAGTGTTGATATTCCCCAAATTGCCACATATATGCCACACACTTGAGACTTTTTTAGCTTTATAATTAATCAATATAAACCTGACTGTTGCCTTCAGATATGCTATGTGTAAGTGAAGAAGCATGGGCAAAGACAAAAAGTAGGATCTGCAAAAGCAATGAGAGCTCAGAACTTTTGGAACACACAAATCATCAGAGGGGGGGAGACTCTTCCAATGGAACCTTGAAGGAAGGCAATTAGGACTCCAGTGGCCTGGGAAGTGACTTGGCTGCTTCTGCCTGAAGCGCTAGAGGACAGACCTCCTTCATCTCCTCTCTGGCCATTGCCTTCTACCCATACTGGGAGCTGAAGAGATATCTGGTCTTGCCCAGAAGAGACTTGTTAGCAGTGCTTCCCCTTAGGGGGAAGATAATTTTGTTTTCTGAACTGACTTTACTTCAAAGCCTTCAATCAACAAGATAACTTAGAATTAGGGGGACCCTAATTTCCCTCTTTCCCCAACCTCATCTTACCCCTTTTCCCCAAAGAATAAAAGATCCTTTAGTTAAAGGACTAGTTTGTAGGATTGGCTATTAGTGGGAAAAATTTCAACTTATTATTATTATTATTATTATTGAGAAAATCTTCATCCAGAGAGTTGGGAAGGAAGGAACAGGAAGTCATGTAGGGTTGGGACTCAAGATTCAATCTCTTTCTTTTGCTTACTTCCTGGTGCAACATCCATAAATTTCCCCCCACTATACTTAACCAAGTTTTCATCTCTAGTACAGCTATAAGAACTTTTTCCAATCTTTATTCCTGCTGGGAACTTGTTGGCACTCCTTTTTATTTAAACCTATCATAAAAGCTTTTATATCCTTAGTGGTGTGATTCCCATCTATTAGTACTTGGCTGCTTAATGAATTGCTGTAGCTAACCTGGTGTGTAGCTTCTCTGTATTTAGATAGGTAAGCTCTCAGGTGATAGACAAAAAAGCAATTTCTGGGCACATAATCAGGAGAAGCGGGAAAGAAAAGAGAGAAGGAGAGAAGAAAGGAAGAAAGAGAGAGGGGAGAAGGAAAAAAGGAGGGAGGCAAAGAAAGTATGAAGGAAGGAGGCAGCTAGATAGTACAGCAGATAGGCACCAAGCCTGGAGCTGGAAGGATTTGGGTTGAAATCTGGCCTTAGGTACTTCCTAGCTATGTGATCCTGAGCAAGTCACTTAACTCCAATTGCTTAATCCTTGCTTCTCTTCTGTCTTAGAATGAATGCTGAGACAGAAGATGAGGGTGTTTGTTGTTTTAATTTAATTTTTTTTGTTTTAATACCTCTTTATTTTTGTCCATATTACATGAGAATACAATTAATTAGCATTCATTTTCTGATATTTTGAAATCCAAGTTCACTCCCTTCCATCCCTCCTCAAGATGGTCAGAAATATGACAAAAGTTGTACATGTATTTTGTAATACATATTTCCATATTTATCATATGGTAAAAGAAGACATATTGCTTATACTAGAGAAAAATTCATGTAGGAAATAATGTAGATATGCAGCTTTGATGATTTATTGCTTTTTTTTTTCATTTTATTTAGTCAATTTAGAACACCATTCCTTGGTTACAAAAATCATATTCTATCCCTCTTTCCCTACCCCCACCCTTCCCGCAGCCAACACACAATTCCATGTGTCCTTGATCAGAACCTATTTCCATGTTGTTGGTGTTTGCACTAGGATATTCATTTAGAGTCTACATCCCCAATCATATCCCCTTGACCCATGTAGTTAAGCAGTTGTTTTTCTTCTGTGTTTCTACTCCCACAGTTTTTCCTCTGAATGTGGATAGTGTTCTTTCTCATAGATCCCTCCCCTCCAAGTTGTTCAGAATCACTGCATTGCCACTAATGGAGAAGTCCATTACATTCGATTGTACCACAGTGTATCAGTCTCTGTGTACAATGTTCTCCTGGCTCTGCTCCTTTCACTCTGCATCAATTCCTGGAGGTCATTCCAGTTCCCATGGAATTCCTCCAGTTCATTATTCCTTTGAGTACAATAGGATTCCATCACTAACAGATACCACAATTTGTTCAGCCATTCCCCCATTGAAGGGCATCCCCTCATTTTCCAATTTTTTGCCACCACAAAGAGCGCAGCTATAAATATTCACGTACAAGTCTTTTTTCCTTATTATCTCTTTGGGGTACAAACCCAGCAGTGGTATGGTTGGATCAAAGGGCAGGCAGTCTTTTAAAGTCCTTTGGGCAAAATTCCATATTGCCCTCCAGAATGGTTGGACCAATTCACAACTCTACCAGCAATGTATTAGTGTCCCAATTTTGCCACATCCCCTCCAACATTCATTACTTTCCTTTGCTGTCATATTGGCCAGTCTGCTAGGTTTAAGGTGGTACCTCAGAGTTGGTTTTATTTGCATCTCTATGATTATAAGAGATTTAGAACACTTTTCAATGTACTTATTAATAGTTTTTATTTTTTTATTGAAAAGTGCCTATTCATGTCCCTTGCCCATTTATCAATTGGAGAATGGCTTGATTTTTTGTACAATTGATTTATCTCTTTATAAAGTTGAGTAATTAGACCTTTGTCAGAGGTTTTTGTTATGAAGATTGTTTCCCAATTTGCTACTTCCCTTCTAATCTTGGTTGCATTAGTTTTGTTTGTACAAAACCTTTTTAATTTGATGTAATCAAAATTATTTATTTTACATTTTGTGATTTTTTTCTAACTCTTGCTTGGTTTTAAAGTCTTTCCTTCCCCAAAGATCTGACAAGTATACTATTCTGTGTTCACCTAATTTACTTATAGTTTTCTGCTTTATATTCAAGTCATTCACCCATTTTGAGTTTATCTTGGTGTAGGGTGTGAGATGTTGGTCCAAACCTAATCTCTCCCATACTGTCTTCCAGATTTCCCAGCAGTTTTTATCAAATAGTGGATTTGGGTCCCAAAAGCTGGGATCTTTGGGCTTATCATAGACTCTCTTGCTGAAGTCACTTATCCCAAGTCTATCCCACTGATCCTCCTTTCTGCCTCTTAGCCATATTGTTTTGATGACCACTGCTTTATAGTATAGTTTGAGATCTGGTACTGCAAGGCCATCTTCCATCGCATTTTTTTCATTATTTCCATATATATCCTTGATCTTTTGTTCTTCCAGTAAATTCAGTAAAAAAAGTTTTTTGGTAGTTCGATTGGTATGGCACTAAATAAGTAAATAAGTTTAGGTAGGATGGTCATTTTTATTATGTTAGCTCATCCTACCCATGAGCAGTCAATGTTTTTTCCAATTTAGATCTAGTTTTAATTGTGTGGAGAGTGTTTTGTAGTGTTCATATAGTTCCTGTGTTTGTCTCAGCAGATAGATTCCTAAGAATTTTATATTGTCTAGGGTGATTTAAAATGGAATTTCTCTTTCTAATTCTTGCTACTGAGATGTGTTGGAGATATATAGAAATGCTGATAATTTATGTGGGTTTATTTTGTATCCTGAAAAAGTTGTTGATTATTTCCACTAGCTTTTTGGTTGATTCTCTAGAATTCTTTAAGTAGACCATCATATCATCCGCAAAGAGTGATAGCTTGGTCTCCTCATTGCCAATTTTAGTACCTTCAATTTCTTTTTCTTCTCTAATAACTACTGCTAGTGTTTCTAGTACAGTGTTAAATAATAGAGGTGATAATGGGCATCCTTGTTTCACTCCTGATCTCATTGGGAAGGCTTCTGGTTATCTCCATTGCAGATGATGTTTGCGGATGGTTTTAGATAAATATGGTTTATTAGTTTTAGGAAAGGACCTTCTATTCCTATGCTTCCTAGTGTTTTCAATAGGAATGAGTGTTATATTTTGTCAAAGACTTCTTCTGCATCTATTGAGATAATCATGTGATTTTTGTCAGTTTGCTTGTTAATATGGTCAATTATGTGGATGGTTTTCCTAATATTGAACCATCCTTGCATTCCTGATATGAATCCTGCCTGGTCATAGTGGATAACCCTTGTGATGACTTGTTGGAGACTTTTTGCTAGCATCCTATTTAAGATTTTTGCATCTATATTCATTAGGGATATTGGCCTATAGTTTTCTTTCTCTGTTTTTAACCTGCCCGGCTTTGGGATCAGTACCATGTTTGTGTCATAAAAAGAATTTGGTAGAACCCCTTCTTGGCTTATTCTGTCAAATAGTTTGTATAATATTGGGATTAGTAGTTCTTTGAATGTTTGATAGAATTCACTTGTGAATCCATCAGATCCTGGGGATTTTTTCTTAGGGAGCTCTTTGATGGCTTGTTCAATTTCTTTTTCTGATATGGTATTATTTAATAATTATATTTCTTCTTCTGTTAGTCTAGGCAGTTTATATTTTTATAAATATTCATCCATATTACCTAGATTGGCATATTTATTGCCATATAATTGGGCAAAATAGTTTTTAATGATTGCCCTAATTTCCTTTTCATTGGAGGCGAGGTCTCCCTTTTCATCTAGGATACTGTTAATTTGGTTTTCTTCTTTCCTTTTTTTTAAATTAGATTGACCAGTACTTTGTCTATTTTGTTTGTTTTTTCAAAGTACCAGTTTCTAGTCTTGTTTATTAATTAGTTCTTTGACTTTCAGTTTTATTAATTTCTCCCTTAAGTTTGAGGATCTCTAATTTAATTTTCTTCTGGGGGGTTTTGATTTGTTTGCTTTCAAGTTTTTTGATTTGCATGTCCAATTCATAGACCTCTGCCCTTCTTAATTTGTCAATATATGAACTCAAGGATATAAATTTCCCTGAGTACTGTTTTTTTTTTAATTTTAAAAGAAAGAAAGGGAGGAAGGGGGAGGGGGAAGGAAGAAGGAACCA
Source organism: Monodelphis domestica (assembly GCF_027887165.1). NCBI lineage: Eukaryota > Metazoa > Chordata > Mammalia > Didelphimorphia > Didelphidae > Monodelphis > Monodelphis domestica. The sequence continues at coordinate 159,228,739 of NC_077234.1, forward strand.
ACTTCACAAATAAATTTTTTTACTGCCATCAGAAGCTTTTTGCCCAGTTTATTATTTCATAGTGGCTGTCAAAAGGAATCTCATGGTGTATAGCACGCACTTTGTAAATAGCTCCTCTTCATTTAGTTCCATCCACTGTAATTTAGTTACTGTTAATGGACCAAATGCACAAACAAAAACTTTAAGTGGCAGCCTAAATTTCCAATTCATTTTATAAGCTGTAGAAAAGAAACATGATCTTACAAATTGTAGCAGACAGCTGTCTGGTAAATGTAAATTTTACTGTTATGAATTGTTCATTGCTCAAAAGTGCTTGGGCAAAACAGGAAAGAAAAGTAGATTTGAAAGCATATACTAAAAGCCTAGGACAAAGCTGGATTCCATTTCTGGTAAGCTTTGATTCTGCTTCAGGTGCAGTTTCTTCAAGAAAGGTGATCACTAAACCCTCTGAACATGTCAAACCAAGAATAGTCTGGCTGTGTAGAAGGCAAGTTTGAAAGGCATCCTGTTTAAACACAGTAAGTTCCTATCAGTGCTCTCAGCGAATAGGTAATGAACCTCTTACCAAAAAGATATGGTGAATTTGGGAGCTAGACTAGAGCAAGGGGGAATAGATAATCAAATACTTCCAATGAATTTTTGATCTCATGATAATAAAGATAGGTAGCATTTCATAACTCTTTAAGGTTTCCAAAGCACTTTATTAATGTTATCTTATTTGGTCCTCACAATAATTCTGGTGCTAAATTTATTCCAATTTTACAAATAAAACTAAAGCTGAGAGAAATTAAGAGACTTGCCTAGAAATTAAGAGAATAGTTACCAATTGTGTGAGGCAGATTTTGAATTCAAATATTTTTTACTACATTCAGTGCTCTATCCACTGGAACATCCAAGTGCCTACTGATTTCATCAATGTAGGTATTGCTTTAATAATGCAAATTAAAGCCCATTGATGTCCATCCATTCTAATCATCTCTTGTCCACATCCTCCAGTGAATTCTCTGCAGACAGTCGTGGAAGTGAGAAATTGAGAATGGTTTGTAATAGGAGCTTAAAGTAGCTGAGACTGATGACCTGTCATTCAAACAAGAGCATTCTGATATGAAATGGGACCAGGAAAGAGCAGTTGGAGGAAGGAGCAGACCAACCGAAGTCTGGACCATTTGGCTTGGAAAGACAGAAGAGGTCTGATGTCTCTTGGCTTTTAGAGACTGAAGCCTGAAGGTTGTCTTTGGCTTTGAAAACAGAAGAAAAAAGGACAAAGTCCAGCTCTCTCTGATTTGCTCTGTTGTGATAGGGATTGAACTCAATGTATTCAAAACTAAACACATTATCTATTCTCTAAAATTTTCCCTCCTCCTAATTTCCTTATTATTGTCAAGGGCCCCCCAAACTCTCAGTTACTCAAGCTCACAACATAGGTGTCATCTTCAACGTCTGACTCCATCTCACCCTCTAGATGCAATCTGTTGTAAAGTTCTGTCTAGTCTACTTTCATAACATCTTTTCCTTTATTCTCACTTTTCTCCTGGGATATTAACCCTACCCTGAGGGTAGGTTCTCATCATCTCATGCATAGATTTTTTTTTTAACCTTACCTCCTGTCTTAGAATCAGTACTGTCTCTGTTCCAAGGCAGAAGAGCAGTAAAGGCTAGGTAGTTGGGTTTAAGTGACTTGCTCCGTGTCACACAGCTAAGAAGCATCTGAAGCCAGATCTAAATCCAGGACTTCCCACCTCCAGGCTTGGCTCTCTATCTGCTGTTCCTCCTGCATAGACTATTGCAAAAGCCTTCCAGTTTACCTTCCTGCCCAAGTTTTCCCCCATCCCAATCCATCCTCCACTCGGCCATCAAAGCGATCTTCATAAATCGCAGGTCTGGTCTCCATCATTGCCCTATTCACTAAATGTCAATGTCTCCCTTTTACCCCCAGAATATAATCGAAAGTCCTCTGGTTTTGGCTCTTAAAGCTCTTCAGAAGTCAGTCCCTCCCACCATCCCAGTCTTCTTACACCTTCTTCCTCTCTACATAGTCCAAGATCCAGTGGCTCTGGGCTTCTGGCTGATCCTTGAATAAACCATCTGCATTTTCACTGGTTGTCTCCCCTATCTGGAATCCTCTCCCTCTTCATCCGTCTCCTGGCTTCTGGGACCTCCTTCAGCTCCCAGTGAAGATCCTACTTAAAGAAACTGCCTGATTCCCTTTAATGCCGACATTAGTTGCCTTAATAGTTCCCTCTAAAGTTGTCTCCAGATTATCCTGTAAATGTATTCTTTGTCCCTTAGATTATAAACTTTGTACATTGGATTCCTGAGCTCCATTAGACCATGAGCTCCTTGAGGGCAGGGACGCTCCCCCGCTTTGTGCTTCCAGAGCTTTCCAATCACCTGGAATATTGAAGGCACAACCTATTCTAGATCTCCTATGGAAAGCTCTGTAGCGTTCTGGGGCTGGTGCGGGTCAGTCCACTGTCACGGGCAATCAGGAGCATCTGCAGCGAGTCGGCATCTTTAGGGAATCTGCTCAGTTGGACTTCATAGGACGGCAAGCATGTTGGGCAGCTTCGCCTCTCCCTGTTTTCTAGGCGTCCTTTGAGATCAATAAGCACCAAGTGTGCTCTGTTGTACTGTAATTACATACAGGTGTGCCATTGTTCTATTCGAATGCTGGAAGGGAAAGCACAATGCTAGAAGAGCCCAGGGCAAGAGTTATGGTTTACATAAGCATCTCTTGAAGCTGTTAATTATGTACCCGGCTGACAAGGTGCTGGGCGGCTTTAAAGACTAAGAGGGATCTTGATGATCACCAATTAGGAAATAGGCACTGCACGGGATAGAGTAATAAAGGAACGTGGTGGGTGGGTGGGGGTGCTTTCAATGCCCTGGGAAAGCAGAAATTTGGGGAGCTGGCAGAACTCGGGAAGAAGTCGTTGCAAGGGGAGGAGCTAGGGCTAATTCAGCCATTAGGGAAAGCGTTCAAAAGAAGGGCCAGAGAAAATAGAAAGCTGGGTCGGGGGAGGGAGGCGCTGGGATGTGACCATCAAGGCTGGAGGCTCAGTTCACTGGAGCTGAAAAGAAAGTGGGGAGGGCTCCCACCCAAAGGAATACAGAATCAGACAATATTTGTGGGCAGGATCCGAGGAGGGGAGCACCAGCCAAGTCAATAGTTAAGGTGAAGAGCCCAGTTTGGGCGGGAAGCCAAAGGGGCGGATTTGAGACAGAGACAGAAAAGGAGCCAAACTCCTAAGGGACCTAGGAAGCTTAGCCCGGGCCTGGAGGGGCTGGAGGGGGAGTGAACAAGAAAGGAGAGTGAAAACAGTAAGGACCTGGGAGACAGGGTTAAGACTTTAAACCTATGCCAAGCTGGTTGAGTAACTCGAGTGTGTGTACTCCTAGCACAGCTGTATGCATTTATAGACCCCCAAGACCATGCTTCAAAAGCCAAGTTCGATGGTGGTGATGGGAATGGAGAGGAGGAAAAAGACTCAAGAGGCACTGGAGAGGTAGAATGGACACATTGCAGTAATTAATGAGCTCTAGGAAGTAAGTTAAATGGAAATAAAGACTTGGAGCTGAAAAATTTGTTTTTCAATAAAATTTTTAAAAAGCTGTTAGTTCATCATTCTAGGTACACCCTTTACTTATAAATCTCAATTCCTCTAGTCTTTGCTCAGACTGTAGTTTTGTTATTATTTAGTCCTTTTCCGGCATTGTCCAACTCTTCACAGCCCATATTTGGGGTTTTCTTGGCAAAGATCCTGGAGTAGTTTGCCATCTCTTTTGCCAACTAATTTGACAGATGAGGAAACTGAGGCAAGTAGGATTAAGTGACTTGCCCACCCAGGGTTACACAGCTAGTAAGTGTCTGAGGTAAGATTTGAACTCAGGAAAGTGAGTCTTCTCTATCCACTGTGCCATCTAGCTGCCCTAAACTGTAGTTTATTTAAATAAGCCATATCTTTAAAGGGAAAAAGATAGTTCAAAGGAGATTGCCCAGTATATGTATAACTATAAAGGAAGTGACAGCTAGAAGCAAGGGTTAACAGAGGAACAGTTGAGGTACTTCTCTAATGCCCACAAAAATGTTTTAAGGGACAGTGGAAGATATCCAGCACAATGGATAGATTCTCCTTGGAGTCATTAAGGGAGGTGTGTAATTAGAATTTTGTGCCTTTGGACTTCATTTCACAGCACCCCACTTTCGTTCTTACATTTTTGTAGATAAAATTTTCTGTAACTCTGCCCGTTCTTGCTCTTCTCCCCCTTTCGAGGTCTTTACTCAGGCTATACTTTTGTCTTTTTACTTTCCTCTACTTGAAGCAATTATTAATAAGTCTTATGAAATATAATAGTTGGCATGGTTATTATTTTTATTATTTTTATTTTAAGTATATTTATTATTTTATTAATTCTTCATCTTACAGAGGGTTTAGATAAGGATTGGACAGAATGAGAAGTGCAGCCATTGAAGTGCTGACATTAAATGAGAAAATGACTCCAGGGGAAAGGGAAATGCTTTTTTCCAGGGTGTTTTCCATGTTCTGGAGCTCATTTTATGATGATTATCATTAAGTAACACTTTCTATACCCTTAGAACTTTAAGGTTTACGAAGTACCTTCCTCAGAGCAATCCTGCTTTGCATGAAGACATGAAAACTTTTAGCAGAGCCCTCATCTTGTTCCATAAGCCCTGAGAACGATGGAGGGAAGTCTTCCCTTTAACATGAGGCACCGGCTGTTGATGGCACTAAAGCAGAGAATAATAGCATTCTCTCAGGCAAGTGGAAAGCAAAATTTGCTGCATAAGGTGTTTTAGTTAAATTAAACCACATGGAACTGCCTCTGATCCTCATTTTACAGATGGATAAATTTCATTAGGGTAAGAAGTCTGCCCACAATTATGCAGAAATTGGGGTTGTTGACTCCTCTAGCCACAAGAGCTCTGGGGAGCAGTGAACTGAACAGAATGTATTTCTCTTCCTCCGTGAGGCCTTGCCCTATGTCCCTTAAGTACCATGCTTCAGGGGCATAGCCTCTCACTAGGGAGAGAAGCAGGCAGCAATACGCCACCTCCCCAGAGAGAAAAGACTGGGATGCTTAGACATCATGGAATTAGATTGCTATAAGCTGGAGATGATCACAGAGGCCATCTAATCCAACCCCCTCATTTTATAGCTGAGGAAGCTTTGATCCAGAGAGATGAAGTGATTTATCTAAGATCACACAGGTAGGAAGTGTCAGAGGTGAGAAGAAGTAGTAGATGTTACATAGGCAAATGAAAAGACCAGGATCAGCCAGATAGTCAACAGAAGGAACCCCAGCAGCAATAAGAGTGCCTGTGGCTTAGGCTCAAAAGCCAAAGATTTGAGGTCACCTACCTTCCTGCTTAGGGGGAGGGGGCAGAGAGAGACAGAAACAGAGGGAGTTGTGAGGAGAGGGCGCTTTAGAAGGCCCAGAGCATCTCACCCAAAAGGTCATGGTAATCAGGAGGACAGGATGGGATGTGGGTCAGCTGTGGAAAGTGAGAGAAGAGGCCTTTGTTTCTGTGGGGTGATGAAATGGAGATGGAGAAACACATGATTATGTTGCTTTCCAATGATGCAGTTCTTGTGACTCAGTTAATACATCTTCCTTAACATCTTGCTCTCACTTTTCTTCTACTGAAGATGGGCTCACATGCTGCTAACTGATCACAAGGGAGAGGTCCAGCAGGAAAGGGGAAGATGGTGCTGCCTGTTTTATTCGCCCTTGATAGTGTCCAGGTCTCAGTTGTTTTTGGCTTAATCTCTGGCTCTTGGTTACTGCCTAATTTCAGAATGTCCACTATTCTCCCAATTCTTCTCTTTTGGCTAGTAACTCCTTAAATCCTCACTTGCTCTAATAATTACCACCTATGTGACCTCTCAGAATATCAACTTCCCCATTTGTAAGAGTGGGTTAGACTAGATCCCTGTTGGTGAGCCCATGGCCCCATGCTGCTCCCCTGAGGGCTTTTCTTTCATTAGCCACCCCTCTGCCCAGCAGCCCAATGGGAGCACTTCCTCCCTTTGTTGTCTTGGTAAGGCAGGGGCTTCTGAACCCTGTTTGCCTCATTTTCTTCACCTGTAAAATGAGCTAGTGAAGGAACTAGCAAACCACCCCAATATCTTTGCCGAGAAAACCCCCAAATGGGGTCATGAAGAGTCAAACATGACTGAAACAACTGACCAAAATTATAGGAATACACTAAATCAGAGCCAATGTTTACAAAATATTGCCAAGGAGATAGCTGCTCCAACCAGCTTTCAAAAATAAAAAAGATCTATGCATAGAAAGTAATGATGCATGTGTGTGCATGTCAATAGTTGTCCTAAAGCTAACTATTTATTTAGAACCTATGTGGGGGAAAAACAACACTAAACTGACCCTCTATTCCCCTCCCCCATAATTCCATTATTGGCATATATCCTAATGAGATCAAAGAAGGAAAGAAAGAAAGAATTGTCTCATTTATTCATAATCACATTTTTTATGGTAGCAGAAAACTGGAAATAAAGTGGGTATCCATCAATTGGGGAATAAATAGATTATAATAAATGAATGTAATAATAAAAGCTGTGCACACATTCATATGTATTATACATGTATATATAAATGCAATAATGTAAATAATATTGAAAGATAGATATTAATTATTTTAAAAGACCTGGTATTAATTATAAGAATCTTGGCCGTGAGAGAATGGATAATGAACCACATTTCCCCTGCTCCCAGGAGAAAGGTAGGGAGCTACAGGTGTCGAATGTTACATTTACTATCAGATATGTCATTAGATTGGTTGGTTTTTTCATGTTACAAAGGAGAGATCATGGGAGGCCAATATAGGACATATAGCGAAATGACTGCTTTAAAAATTAAAGGCACTGACAAAACTTGAAAAGAAAAGCATGTTGTTCTTTTGCATGAATAAAAGCTTCTCTCAGCCTGCTTTTCTCTTTTCCTTTACTTGGTAAACTCTTTCCTTGTAGAGAGGGCAAAAGTAAGCTTCAGCATAGCCCTAATAGAAATAATCTCAAAGCCCAATTAACAGCATTAAAGTGAATGAGGTTTTTTTTTAATAAATAAATGAATTAGTCCCATCCTAGACATTTATGGAATATCACGATCGTGCTTGCCAACATTATAGATCTACAACCCAAATCTACTTGTCCAAGTCTGAGTGCTATTTTTATCACTTTAAAATATTTAGAACAGGTTTAAGTGTGAAGAACTAGAATTAGCTATTTGCCAAGAGGAAGAATCTCAGCTTGTTGGCCTTCAGAAATCTGTGTTTCTAGTTATCAAAAGCAGGTTTTTAATTATATCTATTGAAATAAGTGTTATACGTTCCCATTACCTCTAAATTTATCTCCAACAATCAGTCATTACCACATGAACAATGGCGGTATCTACATCATGAGGTGGATAAAGTGCCATGCCTGGAGTCAGGAAGACTCATCTTCCTGAGTTCCACTTCTGGGTTCAGATACTTATTAGCTGTGTAGCCCTAAGCAAGTCACTTAATCCCATTTGCCACGTTTCCTCATCTGTAAAATGAGTTAGAGAAGGAAATGGCAAACCACTTCAGGATCTCTGCCAAAAAAAACCCAAATAGGGTCAAGAAGAGTGGGACAAGACTGAAAAGTATCTACAAGAAAACAAAATGATTACAATAATTATGATAATAGTAGTTAGCATCTTTATAAAGACAACTAGGTGATACAGTGGATAGAGTGTTGGGCCTGGAGGAAAGAAGAACCAAGTTCAAGCCTGGCCTCAGACACTTACTAGCTGTATTACCCTAGGTAAGTCACTTAGCCTCTGTGTGCTTTAGTTTACTCAATTATAAAATAGGAATAATAATAGCATCTACCTCTCAAGATGGTAGTGGGGATCAAATGAGATAATATTTATAAATCACCTAGCACAGTGTCTGGCACCTATTAGGTGCTTAATAAATGCCTGTTCTCTTTCCTAATGTTTGTGAGGTCTTTGTAAATATTATTTCATTTTATCCTCAAAGCCCTGAGGCATAGGTGCAATTATTTTTCCTAACCCCAACTAACAAGTTGAGAGTTCAGCCTCTTTCTATTTTTGGATCCCAGACAGTTTACAAATACTTTTACTGCCTCAGAAACATCTCAGGCACTCCCAGAAGAAGATCTTATTGCAGTTCTTGGGGTCCACTGAGCCTCTCCAAACCAGAAGTTCCAAACCACTGAAAATGTAGTGTGACTTCTTTAGATGGCGATTACAGGGGGAAGGGAAAGTGTCTTGTTTCCACTTCTATTAGGGATGTACCACAGTGGCAAAGTTGAAACACAGCTGAAGGAAAGCCTTCTAGGTAGGGATTCTAACCCCACATTTTGCCACCCTGGCACCATCGCCATTTCTGGAGTTCACCTTACTCAGAGGCATGCATAGAGTAGGGGGTCAAATATACTGATACGTCCTGGATTGAACATTATCATCAGCCCTTCCTCCTCCCCTCAGGGTTCCAGGACCCTCTACTTACAGGGAAAAGATAAATGGCAAGTCTTGACCTATGGAGTGCTGGGACACCAACCCTATGATAGCAGCTCTAATCTCCCTTTCACTTGTTAGACACCCTGGTGGCCTCCCACTCATAAGGACTCACAGTATTGATTCTGTATTTAGAGCAGATTCCCCAGCAGTTTAGTCAAACCTCAGCCTGACTGGAGAATCAGAGAATACAGGTGGGTGTCACCACATCTAGCCCCACCTTCCTTTCAAAACCTTTGCTTCTCTCTAGTCTCTATTCCCAAGACTATCTTAGCAAGTTGTAAAGAGGGAGGTGACCACCCTTGGGGGAATCCACACAGGCTTTGAGGAATGTAGTTCTCCTAGGAATGCATACCTATCCCCATTACCTAAAAAATACTAGTAATCCAAATCATAGTCAGTTAACTAGCATTAAGTGCCTACTATGTGCCAAGAACTGCAGTAAATGCTGGAGATTTTTTAAAAAGGCAAAAGAGAATACCTACTCTCAAGGAGTTCAAAGTTGCTTTCTTTTTTTTTTTAAAGATATTCCATTTTCCTAATTACATGTAACACAATATTCCACATATTTTCCCAGTTCTATAAGATCCAAATGATCAAGGAGCTTAAAGTCTAATGGGGGATATGGAAATAGCTTTGTACACATGATAAATACAGGATAAATTGGGAATAATCTCAGGGGAAAGTCACTAAGATTTAAGAGGACAAGGAAAGATTTCTTGTAGAAAGTGGGATCTTAACTGAGGCTTAAAGGAAGCCAGAGAATGTGGGAGGCAGAAATGAAGAGAGAGAGAGAATTTCAGGCATGGGGGACAGGAAGTGAAAATGCCTAGTGTCATGTATAGGAATAGCAAAAAAAAACAAATTCCATATTTCCCAACAATTGTCTTGTTCATCTGCTAAAATCATGTTTAATCATACCACTCTCTGAAGCCAGTCACAACTGTCATTATTGTCAACTTTGTAATACCAATTTGCTTGGCATATATTTGTTTTAGCTACATGTCCCAAAGAAAGACTATGTCATCCCCAAGACAATTAAATGTGCCCTCTGGACTTCCCTGGATGGATGGTTGTCTTGCCAGTTCTGTGCACAGGGTACATATTTTGAAAAATCTCCATCATAAAATTGTATTTGTAATAGAATGGAAGAAAATGGAACAAAAGCAGTCCAGATATCCCAGACAACGATCCAAAAGCAAATGAAATGGAATTCATGTTAGAGATTAACCAAAAAAATGATATAAACTATTTGTAAAATTTAAAGCAATTAAGCAAGTGAATATATATTTTTTTCTTTCAAATTTTTTTATTAATTTATTTAGTCAATTTAGAACATTATTCCTTGGTTACAAGAATCATGTTATCCCCTCCCCCTACCCTTCCCTCAGGGAACTTGCAATTTCATTTGTGAAGATTGGATTTAGCTATTTCCTGATTGTAACAATGAAGATACTAAGTCTAACAAAATCAGGGAGGATTGTGAAGGTTAAATTACTCCACCCTACTTAGACTGTACTTTAGCGGAAGATAAAGTTGTAATCTCCTGATTGAACAATGAAGGTACTTAACTCTTACCTTATAGTGAAGCTAGAACTTTAAGCTAAGTCTGTTTTAAGATCTTAATACAAAAAGGTGTTAAGTAACTATAAAGGTTAAATTAATCACAAAAAGGTTAAGCAACTCACAAAAGGTGAACTTAACAAAGAGGTGTTAAGTAACTCTAAAGATATAATCTAATCAAAGAAGATGAGAACTCTAAAAGAATGGGCATTTAGAGGAGGGGACACAAGGGTGAAAGGTCTATATATTGGCTCATTTCCTCTCTCTGGTACCTTTTGCAGTGCCATGCTGGGCTTTTCTGCATCTTAGCGTGGCTATAAGCTGTTGTCTGGTTCAGTGGTGAGTTTCTGGATGAGTTTCCCTCCTTTACTTTTCCAACTTTATCCTCTTAGAAACCTCTAATCTTCTTCAGAGACCTAGAGGGGGGAATTTTAAACTCCCCCTGGCACAGGACAGGCAGGAGAAATCCTATACCTTCTTCCCTCCTTCTCCTTAAATTCCTTCCCTCTGTATTAATTAAATTACCATAAATTTCCAGACTGACTTGGGTACTTTATTTGGGATTTCCCCTGGTGGCCAATTAAATCTAGATTTTAAGTCACAACCCTAAAATTATCAACACAGATTGGGTATTACATGCGTCCTTGATCAGAATCTATTTCCATGTTGTTGGTGTTTGCATTAGGTTGTTCATTTAGAGTCTATATCCCCAACCACATCCCCTCGACCCATGTATTCAAGCAGTTGTTTTTCTTCTGTGTTTCTACTCCCACAGCTTTTCCTTTGAATGTGGATAGTTTTTTTTCTCATAGATCCCTCCAGGTTGTTCATGATCACTGCATTGCCACTAATGGAGATGTCTTTTACATTCGATTGTACCACAGTGTATCAGTCTCTGTGTACAATGTTCTCCTGGTTCTGCTTCTTTCACTCTGTATCAATTCCTGGAGGTTGTTCCAGTCCCCATGGAATTCCTCCATTTTATTATTCCTTTGGGCACAATAGTATTCTATCACCAACATATACCACAATTTGTTCAGCCATTCCCCAATTGAAGGGCATCCCCTCATTTTCCAATTTTTGGCCACCACAAAGAGCGCTGCTATGAATATTCTTGTACAAGTCTTTTTCCTTATTATCTCTTTGGGGTACAAACCCAGCAGTGCTATGGCTGGATCAAAGGGCAGACAGATTTTTAGTGCCCTTTGGGCATAGTTCCAAATTGCTCTCCAGAATGGTTGGATCAATTCACAACCCCACCAGCAATGCATTAGTGTCCCAACTTTGTCACATCCCCTCCAGCATTAAATGAATATAAATTTCATTTGAAGGGAGGTTATTAAGGATCATAAATAAGGAAAGAAGGAAGAAATCCAAGAAGCTTTTGAGGAACAACCAGATATTCCAGGTATTCCAATTTTAACAGAAATGACCACTATGCATTTCCAAAACTAAAGGGGGAACTAAGGACTCTTAAAAACTAATGCTATTACATGGCACTTCCTACCCTTCTCTCAGAGTCCCAGATTGACTCTGGTATGGCACCTCTAGCTATAAATGCCATAGACTTTCTTCTCCCACATGCTTATTTTGTTGATTAAAACCACCACTGGTTTACCAAAATTGGGATCCAGATGGTACCTTCAGCCTCATACTACACCCTAAAGGATGAAGGAAAGGCCTTTGATCCAGGCTACAAAAGAGCTTCTCCTTGGGCAGATCCTTATCAAACTATTTCAAAGGACTCCCTGCTTTTGAACAACAGGTGAAGTTCCCAATTCTCTTTTGGTGACCATTCTCACTTAAAACTCCAGGACACATCAGCTTAGTTTTAATTAATCTTCTCTAACTTTATAGAGTCAAGAGCCTACAAGTTTTCCCCTCTGGTCCTTACATATTAATGAGAGGATTTGCTCATCAGAACCATTAGTAATGGAAATATGTACAGATCAAGGACCCATCCATAGACCTGTTTTTGCATGTTTTCCACATGACTAACACAGTCTAACTTCAGTTGATTAAACATGTGTCTAGAGCATCTACATGATATTCTGTCTTCTCATAGCTACTTGAGGACAAAATGGTATTCTACTGATGGCATGTGGGAGATGCATTGTAGTCTACAACAAGATTTTTTCCCTCAATTTTTTGTGTAATGGATGCCTTTGGCAGTTTGGTAAAGTCTGTAAAACCTTCTCAAAATAATGTTTTTAAATTCATAAATGCAAATATATAGGACTACAAAGGAAACAAGGAGCAGCTAGGTAGCAAGATAGTAACCAGGCCTGGAGTTGGGAGGACCTGGGTTCAAATTTAACCTCAAGTACTTCCTAGCTGTGTAACCCTGGGCAAGTCACTTAACCCCAATTGTTCACTCAGCATGAACCACTCTTCTGCCTTGGAACTAATATTTAATATTGATTCCAAGACAGAAGGTAAGGATTTTTTAAATAATCAGTTATTAAGATAACAAAGTCAAAGTGCCCAGATTAGGAATCCCTACATTAGGAGGTATATCCTATTGCTCTAATATTCCAAAACCCTAATGTAGTCATGTCTACTTGGTTTCTTCCCAGTAACAGCTGGCTTCAGGAAGAGTTGGAATAGGTAGAGAGGGTGAAATAACCCAAAAAACTTAGAGGAAAGCTCTCTGAAAATGTCAGAATTACTATTGTTCAGTAGTATCCACTCCAATAAATTCACCAATGTATTTTCATAAGTATGTCACTCTTAAATGAAAAATAAGAAAGTTGTTGCAAAATGAATCTTTTGACAAAATACCACGTTTCAAGTCCATGGCTTCCTACTTTGTCACTGAGAAGATAGATTTTGTGTGGTTGGAGAACAATACCCAGAATTCAGAAAATATGTAGTTCCTGTTCCCAGGGGGTCATTGGATAGAACTTAGATGTTCAGTGAGAGCCAGCAAATGAGATAGATGTATTGGGAAGAGAAGTTGATTAATTGGTGGAACAAATCTTTGGGATTCTTCAGACTTGACACAAACCTAAGAATAAAAAGAATAATTGTATTTATATTATAACACCAACATTTAAAAAACTAGTCATTTTGAAAGACTTAAGAACTCTATTCAACTCGGTAATCAATCATGATCCCAAGGGACCAATAATGAAGAACACTGACAAATAGACGATGGACTAATAAGCAGAATGAAACATGAATTTTGGGGACATGGTTTATGTGAACACTTGCTTTTATATCACCGTATACAATTGTTGGAAAGATTTTATTTTTCTTTTGGGGGGGAGAAGAAAGAGGTAGGACTTAGAAAATGCTCAAAATAGAAAAAAAAAGGTAATTAAAAAACAAACATACCTATTTAAAAAAAAAAAAACAAAACTAGTGTCCCTACTTTTATGACTCTCACTACCCAACCAACATGGCAAAATAATACACTATGACTGGGTAAGATTATGTAGCAAAAGGATCTCTTTATTTATGCCCTAAGACCACCCAGACCCTATCAAGACTGTCAGAAATAAGAAGGGCATAACCAGGAGTTGACTGGTAAAGGCTTAATAATAGGTTCTCTAAAGGGAAAAAAAAAGGGGGGGGGGGGAACAGGGCTCACCCAATACACTTTTAAGTTGAATCTGTATTATTAGCATTTTCTCCTTTACTTTCTTAAACCTGGAGAGTCAACAAAACAGTAAATCAAATTCCAATTTGATTGTTTGCCTATTTCCAAAGAATAAATTGCTCACACTGAAAATTTAACAATCAGCTCTCCCAAGTTGGTTCTAGCACATGACAGCTAGGATGAAATAGGAATCAACAACTCTAACCCTTCCATTGATGTAAACGTCCACCAGGCTCTACAATATGTCCTGCCCTATTCTTCTAAGATTTCGTTGAACCTTATTTATCATCATCACTGCCTCTATGCCCTTCAGATCCCCCTGAGTGCTGTCTTCTAACCTTTAACTCCTGAGTGTTTCCATTGGACTTTCAGTTAAACTCTTTAACATGTTGTCTCCCCCAATTTGAGGGTATGAGGAATAAAAAGAATTAATGTGTTCTCCTTAGAGTGGACAATCATGCTATCCCCTCTTCCCCATCAGGGAAGAAAGCCTGTTTAGGCTTACCTCAAGGACATTTTGTTATTGCCACAGGCGCAGTGAGTTGGGAGGTCTCATCTCATTTCAAGGAAAGCTATCCTACCTCCTTATCTCCTCATACCTTTAGGAGCCAGAGGCATCACTCCCAAGGACATGGCTACCTTCCCATAACCTTACCCATCCCTAGTGGGAGCTCGGGGTGAACTGATGTTATGTATCTTGCTATTTTCTGATTGGGATAATCTTTATACCTTGACTGTAAGTCCTGGCCTCCAGATGATGAGGTGTCAGACAGAGGGGTAAGAGGGGTCTTGCATCAGGAACCTATAGAGCTTGTATCTGCACCCATGCATTGGCATTTGCCATTAGGGCATTTGTCCCTTTCTTTCAAGAAAGAATAAAGGTCTGCTTCTTCTACTCTCACTTTCTGATTCCAGGTTTATAATTGTAATAGGAGGTGGGTGTTCATTTTTATCCCATTCAAGGATGAATTCCTTGAATGTTTCACCTTTTATATTTACATCCCCAGCAATTAGCATTGGGCTTTCCAGATAGAACATGATTGATTTTTCCATTTTTTCCTTTCTACCTACTCTCCTTCTTTCTCTCCCTTCTGCTTTCCCTTTTCTTTCTTTTGTTCTTTCCCATTGAGATAGATGCTACAGTGGCTAGACTTTTGCTCAGCTTGGTAAATTGTAAAAAACAGTCATGGAGATCATGGGAAGATGCATCAGACACAGCCTCGGGCAACACTGTATTAGCTTCATAGAGAAGACAAGCAGTCGAAAATCACTGTTTTCATCTCCTTACAACTGAATCACAGGGAGTAACTAGAACTCCTTTCCAAAGGCATATTCTTTCATCCTTGATGAGTAATACAAGAGCAAACAATGAATCTAAGAAGAAGGGAGGCTACTAAGGCTCTGAAATGGTAAGGAACTATGGACAACAAAGGAAACATTCCCATCTCCATTTCTTCAAGGTTCATCAAACATTTAGGAAATGCCTACTGTGTACAAGCCAGTCAACAAGCATTTATTAAATACCTACTATGTTCCAGGAATTCTTGTGGTAGAGATGATAAAATGTTAATTACATTCAATTTCTGCCTTCAAGGAGCTTGACATCTAGTAAAGGAGAAAAAACATGTTAAAAAATTGCTAGGGTGCAGCTAGGTGGCTCAGTGGATTATGAGAGGGGAAGATAATGGGTTCAAATGTGATCTTAGACACTTCCTAGTTGTGTGACCTTGGGTAAGTCACTTAAGTCCCTTTGCCTAGGCCTTAGTGTTTTTTAATAAATAAATAATAAATATAATGCGATATAACATAGTAAATAAATTATGACAAGTATATCTATATGTGTCTATATGCATGAGATATATAAAGAGCTTTGAAAGCTCAGAGGATGGAAAGAAGACCATTCATGAAGAACGAAGTAATTTTTCTGATGATTCCTTTTGTCTGGAATGCAATCCCTACTCTACTGTTCCTATCCAAGTCATAGATTCGGCTTAAATCCAATCTCCTACATGAAGCAAGCCTTTCCAATTTATTGCATGTCTTTAATACAATTGATTTCTTTTTTTTTTAAACCCTCACCTTCTATTTTCGAATCAATACTGTGTATTGGTTCCAAGGCAGAAGAATGGTAAGGACTAGGCAATGGGGGTCAAGTGATTTGACCAGGGTCACACAGTTGGGAAGTGTCTGAGGTCACATTTGAACCCACAACCTCCCAACTCTGCACCTGGCTCTCATTCCACAGAGCCACCCAGCTGCCCCAAAAAGCAATTTATTTCTAATTATTTTTCTGAGTTAATTTGTTCTCTACCAGACCTCAAACACTTTTGGAGGAGAAAATATTGTGTCTTTTTTTTTAACTTCCTTTATAGCATCTAGAACTGTGTTTTGCATATAATGAGTATCTGATAAATACTTACAGGTTGATTGGTTTATTGACCAATCCATTCAACTCATCCTTTTTGTAAGGGGGCTACTCAGGTCCACAGAGCCACCAGTTCAGAAGGAAAAATATGTGGCGAATTTCTCACATATTTGGTCTTTGCAATCAAAGATTTAGAAGAGGGGCAACTAAGTAGCACAAGGGATAGAGCAGCAGGCCTGGAGTTGCAAGGACCTGAGATTCAAATCTGGCCTTAAATACTTCCTAACTGTATGACCCTGAGCAAGTCACTTACCTATAAGCCCTTCCCACTCTTCTGCCTTGGAATCAATACACACTGAGTATGCATTCCAGACAGAAGGGAAGGTTTTAAGGAGAACAAAAAGGAACTAGAAGGGGGCTCAGAGGTCATTTAGACCAGCTCCCTGGGAAATGAGCATTTGTTCCCCAGAACTCTAAATCCCAGCTTCCCTGCTCCCTCTCACTTTACCTGCTAACATAGGGAAGATAGAAGTTTTGCGTAGCTCTGTCCCTCTCTCTCTTTTCCCACGAATGTGGCTGGGAAACTGTTCTTTACTCAGGTTTTTACTTTTGTCCTTTTATTTCTTCTACTTCAAGTGATTATTAATAAATCTTATACAAATAATACTTAGAGTTATTGTATATTATTTTAAATCTTACACCCCTCCTTTTTAAAGTTAAGAAAATTGATGCTCAAAAAGGTAAAACTTGTGGAAGGCCACACATAAGATGTGAATACATCCTCCAGGGTATTATTACATCTTTTTTGCAAGTATCATCCTGAACTTCTTTTTTTTTTTTTAAACCCTTACCTTCCATCTTAGAGTCAATACTAAATATTGGTTCCAAGGCAGAAGAGTGGTAAGGGTTAGGCAATGGGGGTCAAGTGACTTGCCCAGGGTCACACAGCTGGGAAGTGTCTGAGGCCAGATTTGAACCTAGGACCTCCCATCTCCAGGCCTGGGTCTCAATCCACTGAGCTACCCAGCTGCCCCCTCATCCTGAACTTCTTCATTGCCCTTCATCACACAAAAAAGAGATGTCTAAAATGAGAAGAAAAAGGAAAAAATAATTCTGGAAAACTCAAGCCATGCCAAATGACCATTCATTGCCTGAAAAACAATATATGTAGACCTATTCCCAACAAAGTAGAAACTTCCAGAACTTTTTGCAGAAAAAGTTCTCCTGCAATGGCCTTTTTAGAAACTTTCAATCACCCAGTGTGCAACTTTGATACCCAGGACATCTTTGTAAGACCTTATAACAGGAGCAACTCAGCCGCTCCATGGATAGAGAGTCAGGGCAGGAGAGAGAAGGTCCTGGATTCAAATTTGACCTCAGGCACTTCCTAGTTGAGTGACTGGACAAGTCACTTAAGTCCAATTACCTAGCCTTTACTGCTCTTCTGCCTTAGAATTGATAAAGACTTAATATCAATTCTAAGATACAAGATAAAAAAAAAGGAAAGAAAAGACCTCATGACAAGTTAAGAACTTTTCTGAAGGTCAAAGGCGGCTTTTTGTCTCATTAAAAAAACAAACAAACACTGGACAACTGGGCAGGTCACATAGCAAGGATTCTGGACACCCAGCTAACAGAACGAATCCCATGGGAAATAAAGGAGAAAAACTCTTTGGGCTTTGCCCTGATTAAGAGAAACCAGAAAGGAGTCTATTCAGCACCAAGACCTGAAACTGAGCTGCTTTTTAGAGGCAGGAATAAGCGATTTTCCTATAAGAGCAAAGGTATTTTGATTGAAGCACATGATCATGAGGTGGGATTAGGGAGCATGTGCACCCCACCATTTTATTCTGGCAAGCTGCCATATAATGGAAACACCCGCACTGACTCAGCACAGAGCTGACCTTTCACTGGGCTGTTTTTGCCTTTCTTGAGATCGCACTGCCTGGCCTTCATCCTTGTGGTTCATTGAGAGAGATGGAAGAAGTGAGCCCAGGTCTGGTCCTCTTGGATGCCCTGTACTTCTGAGGGTGCCTGGCACAGAGCAGGCACTCAGTGTCTGCTAACTGACTGACTAGGTGTGCAGGTGCCCTCTGAGGAGGGAGGACAAATGTAAAGGTGAAGGTCAGTTTAAGAACTAGACTGACCTGAGCGGAGACCCTGTGGCTGATGGGCGATTCCAGTGCACAGAGCAGCCTCGTCCTCGTGTGTCTGTTAGTAAACCAAAAAATGGCCCAACTTGAAAGACAGTCATCCAATTAGTGACAGAATGAGGAAAGCAGGACATTCATTAATCTAATAGTTGAGAAACTCGGTTAGCTAAGAGGGAGGAAAAAAAAGAATTATCTAAATGTTAAGTTCTAAAGAAGAAATGAAGGGCATCTATTAGAATCTATAAAGCTCTATCTGACTTTATGATGTCTCTCTGAGGTCAAGAGAAGGCAAATGGAGTTTCAAAAATCTAAATCTTCCTACTTAACATTCCCAATAATCTTGACGGTTAACCCCAGGTAGCTATCTCCTTCTGATACCACAAATGTTCACTGCAAAATTAAAATTAGAATCGATACAATGAGTCCTCAATATGTAAAACAATTCCAGGCCTTTTTTTTTTTTAGCATGAAGTTTCATTTAAACCGCAGGAATAAAAAGAAAAGACAAACCTTTGTTCTCTTCATTTCACAATCCTACAAATGGCCTCTTGGCCAAAATAGCTTCTCTAATCTTTAAGTTTTAATTAGCTACCCACAATTCATAGAATATCAGGAATTAAAATGCTGATACCTCATTCTCCTGAGAAATGGCACACAATTAACCTCTTTTTTCTGGTCAAAGACTGAAATTGAGAAAGGGTAATGACAAAGTTAATCCATTCTCATGGCAAGGGATACAATGGAACCAGGAAATAGCATAAGACCTGGCGTCAAAGGAGAGAAGCAGTCCTAAAAGTGTCCAGAAATTATGGATCAGTTTTGTGTAGGCTTTTTGTATTCGTGACAAGTTATATCACAAAATTATATTGGGCACCAAATATCTTATAAAAATGTCAAGCGATTCATGGGAGCTAATCTACCTATGTTCCTTTCTTCTCCTCTCAGAAAACTGAGATGTAAATAGGGCTTAAATCAGGTCAGAAGCAGAGAATCTCAGATGAGGCAGACACAGGAAACAGAGACTAGGAAATGGATTTCAGCCTAGCAGGATCTGTTAGCATTAAGGCTTACATGGAGTTGTTGAATTTATATCTTTCTGTAACAGTAATTTAAAGATTTTTTTTCTTTTGGTAATCAAAGAGTATATATTTATTTTAATAAAATTAACCTAATAATCGTAGGTCACAAGAGTAACAAATATGAGGGAGGATAAATGGACAGCCAAAGTATAGGATTGGTACCCACAAAATAAATATATATGTTTAATTCTCTAAGACATTGGTGGTTCCTTGATGGAAGATTAATTGACTTGTCCACAGCAGAATCAAGATTTGCATTTAGGGCCTCTGACTCCAAATTAAGCCCTCTTTCCAATATGGCCTGATACTCACTGGAATTCCCACTTATGCACATATGAATATGCACATTTGATAGCCAAACATGTCATAGAATTGCATCCAGCATCTACCTAAAAATTGTTATGAACAATCCCAGGTCTCTATGTTTTGCCACTTCCTTTTTATAGCTGATTTCCTACTCTAATTCTTCCTGTTTTCTTTAGCCTCTTCCATTTCATCAGATAACCATTTATCAAGCAAACTACTATGTATCAGGCATTGTGTTAGACATTGTTGATACAAAAAAAAAATAAAATAAGAGCTACCCTCAGGGAAACTGCATTCTAAGAGGGGAGAGAAAAACATATATATATATATATATATATATATGTGTGTGTGTGTGTGTGTGTTTTTTAATAAATAAAAATAAGGAGATGCTTAAATACATGGTAGCTGGAGAGGAGTGCTCTGTCAAAACTGAGGTGATCAGGAAGTCTTCTTGTAGAAGGTAGTATGGAGCAATATTTTGAAGGAAGAGAGGGATTCTCTGAGGCAGAAGTGAGGAGAGGTATCTTGTAGCCATGGAGAATGTGCAATACAAAGGCACAAGACAGGAAGAAATGGAATGCCAGTTCTGTAAAACTCTAGAGCTATGGTGGCAAACCTATGGCATACGTACCAAAGGGGGCACTCAGAGCCCTCTCTGTGGGTATGCACACTGTGACCTCATCACAAAATTCACCAGAGTTCATTGATAGAAAGCCAGAGGGACATGGGACCAGGCTGCTCCCATCCCCCTCTCCACAGGTGCCTGAGGACATTTCTCACATCACCTACCCCTCTAAAAGGTTTGCCATCACTGCTCTAGAGGAATGAGGCAGAGTCTCCAGTGGAGGGCAACTAGGTAGTCCAATGAACCAAGTGCTGGGCTTGAGTTCAAATTTGACCTTAGGCATTTACTAGCTGTATGTCCCTGGGCAAGCCATTTGCCGCAGTTTCTTCATTTGTAAAATGAACTGGAAATGAAAATGGCAACGCACTCCAGTATCTTTGCCAGGAAAATCCTCAAATAAGATCACAAGAGTCAGACATGACTGAAATGACTGAGCCACAACAACAATGTCCAGTGAGGCTAAAAAGACAGGCTTTAAAGGACTTTAAAAGTCCAATGAGGGGGCAGCTGGGTAGCTCAGTGGATTGAGAGCCAGGCCTAGAGATGGGAGGTCCTAGGTTCAAATCTGACCTCAGACACTTCCCAGCTGTGTGACCCTGGGCAAGTCACTTGACCCCCATTGCCTAGCCCTTACCACTCTTCTGCCTTGGAGCCAATACACAGTATTGACTCCAAGACGGAAGGTAAGGGTTTAAAAAAAAAAGTCCAATGAGGGGGTGTACTTTTTACTAGAGATAAAAATAAGGAGTCATTTGAAGTTTACGGAGTAGAGAAATGACATGGACAGAGCTGCACTTGAGAAAAATCACTTTGGAAGCAGTGGGTAAGACGAACTGGAGAAGGCAGAGAGACTTAAAGCAGGAGATCATTCTGGAAGCCATTGCAATAATCTAGTTGAGAAATGAGAGAGATGAAACTGAGGTGGTTGCTGTATGAGAAGAAAGAATATAAATTTTGTATTTTAATTTTGTTGGATACAAAAGATGTTGTGGAGACAGAGATGGCAAGAACTGCAATTGACTGCTATATGTAGGATGAAGGAGACTGAAGAAGCAAGCTGGGCTGAGGTTACTGACCTGGAAGACTGAAAGGATGATGATGATATCTTCAACATAAAAAAGGTAGTGAGGGAAAGGGATGGGTTTTCACAAAGATATCCACTTAAATATCCCCTGGGCAACAACTTTTGTAGAATTGTTGACTGGGGGAGAGACTGGGGCTGCATATATGAGATTTGGGAGCTATTGGCAAAGAGGGGTTAATTCTGTCCCTGGGGGAAGGTTTTAGTTGAAAGATGGGCTCAGGAATCTGTTACAGCTCCTGCCTTCCTACAAGGTTCATCTCAACTGTCACCTCCTTTCCTGAGGTCCCTCCTAAGCTTTCCCTCTTTACTCTAATGGTCCAGGCTTTCTCCCTCTCAAATCATATGGATAAACATTGTATCTCCATAGTAGAATGTAAGCTCTCTAAAAACATTGACTATTTTGCCTTTGTTGTATTCTTGGCACATAGTAGGTACTTGATAAATAATTATTAAATTGAACTAAATTAAATTGAACGATCATCCTGACCACACATGTGATGTTCTGTTATGAACCGATGAGTCACTCTGTTATCTGGCCTGGATGACTCAACATTGCATGAAACTGTTCAGAGAAAAAGCTCTGGCGTCCCTGGGGGCCACCAGAAGGTCCAACAATCGCTCTTCAGAGAAGACCTCCCAAGCGCACATAGGAAAGACCAAACAATACTAGACTCCACCTACACGGCCTATTAATACAGCAAGTCTGACTGACCTGATAATTGGCGGATTAAGGGAAATGTTTCCATTATTCCAACATGTTTCTATTTGCGGTGGGCTGTCAGGTTTCCCTTATTAGCTCTTCAGCCTCAGATGCTTAACTTGGTTCTTAATCTCTCAGTTACATCTGGAAGCTTTGCTAAATCTGTGTATCTGGCAAGTTACTTGAGCCTTACATTTTAAAATAACAGCAGTAAAAACACCTTGAGCGATTTGAAAATGAGAGAAGACTGTTGCTGCTGTTGCTTTGGTGCTTGTTAAAAAGTGTTTAAGAGATGTCAACAATATAATAGATGTTCAATGGAATGCATAGACTCGACCCTTGATCTTCAGGCTTCTCACCTGAATTAACCTTTGTTAGTGCCTGGGCAGATCCTGTCCCATGAAGTACTTCAGCTTGTCTTTCTGTTTAGTGGAGGAAGAATTTTCTGGGCAAAGCACTAGAACCCTCCTTGTGGAAAACTGCCAGTGGGTTCTAACTCTCCTCTACCAAGTGAAGTCAGTAAGTATTCATCAAGCGGCTCCTAGGCACCAGGAATTGTTCTGAGAGCTGGGAATACAAGGAACGACCAAAAACAACAACTGTGATCTCAGGAAGTTCACATTCTGCAGATGAAAACAGAATGAATCACTTGTTTATTTGGGCATATATTGGGGGAGGGGGAGCTTATAAGATTCACTTATAAAAATGAATAATATGGAAATATGTTTTGTGTGATAATACACATATAACCCAGATTGAATTACTTGTCAGCTCCACGAGACGGGAGGGAAGAAGAGAAGGGGGGACAATCTGGATCAGATAACTTCAGAAAATGTGTGGAAATTTGTTATTAAAATAAAAACAATAATAAAAGAAGTTCACATTCTAATTCAGAAGATAACATATGAATAACCACATACAAACAAAATAAACACAAAATAAAATAGAGATAATCATGAGGAGGGAGCTAGCATTAAGGGAAATCCAATGGTCCAGATATAAGGTGATGAGGGGCTACACTGAGGTGGCAATGTCACAGGAGAAAATAGGAGAGCAATATAGGAGAGATGTTGAAAAAAGGTTTGATAGACCTGGCAATATATTGGATTTGAGGAGAGACAGAGACAGAGAGATGGAAAGACAGAGAGAGAGAAGCAGACAGACAAAGAGACAGAGAGAGAGAGACAGAGAGAGAGAGAGACAGAGAGAGAGAGAGGCAGAGACAGAGAGAGACAGAGACAGAGACAGAGACAGAGACAGAGAGACAGAGATAGAGACAGAGAGAAGTTGAAGATGACATTTATGTTAATAGCCTATGTAAATGGGAAGATAGAGAAGCCTTCAACAGTAATAGGAAAGTTGGGAAGATGGAAGGGTTGGGGAAAAGGGTGGATAACGAGTTCACTTTGGGACATGCTGGACATTCTCCAAACTATTCTGCTTTGAAGTCAGGCCTTCTCCTTTAGCAGAGGACAGCCATTTTCATTTTGATCTATACCTTTTAGACTGCATCAAAAAATTGTTGCTCCTATTCCCTTCATCTAAAGAATACTTCAAATCACTAATAATAAGAGAAATGTGAAACAAAACTCTGAGGTTTCACCTCACACCCCAAGCAAATTGGCAAAGATGCCAAAAGCTGTGAAAAAGTCACTATTTGAAGGTTTGTAGAAATATGAGCACACTAATGGACTAGAGGGAGAACATTCTATAAAGATACTTGGAATTGTGCCAATAAAGTGGCTAAAATGTTCATAATCTATGAGTCAGAGATTACATAGCTGGGCATGTAACCCAAGAATGGCCTCAAATAGAACAAAACATTTATAGCCCCACTTTTTGTAGGAACAAAGAACTAGAAACAAAGTAGATGCTTGTGCAATAGGGAATGAGTTAATAAGTTATAGTTTTGTTGTTGTCGTTGAATTGTGTCTAACTCTTTGAGATCCCATTTGGTGTTTTCTTAGAAAAGATACTGGAGTGGTTTGCCACTTCCCTCTCCAGCTCATTTTGCAGATGAGGAAACTGAAGCAAACAGGGATAAGTGACTTGCCCAGGGTCTCACAGCTAGTTAAGTATCTGGGGCCAGATTTAAATTCAGGAAAATAAGTCTTCACTGTTCCACGTGTGGTACATCGATGTAACAAAAATGCTATTGTATTGTAACACAATACAAAGAAGAATGGAACCACTTATGTGAACTGATGCAAAGTAAAGAAAGCAGGAAGGGGAAAATAAGCACTATGATGGCAATGAAGGCACTCTCTGACTCTGTAACTTTTCCAGATGTCTAACTTAAATTAGTTTTCCCTCATTCCATTCCAGGGCTCTTTACACTTTACCATAGATAGTCCTTATCATCTGGTTCAGTCTTCAGTTTCCTTGCAAGTAAATGTATATAACCACTTATGATGAATATTTGTCTATTATTTTCTTAAAAATTAATTCTAATACAATATCATCCTTTTTCCTCTCCTTTCTCAAAAACTTCTCCAGTGCATTTAGACATCATATTTCAGCTTGAAGGGGGTGGGGAGGGAACATCTGATAAAACTAATTCTCACTCAGATAGAAATGTTAGTTTCCTTCTCCCTTAAGCCCAGGGATCATTGCTTGCTAAAGTAAATAAATTGCTAATCAGAAGAATTTTGGACAGTCATGGGTTTTACGTAGAGAGAAAGGAATCTTTCCTTTAAGTCATGCCTGTTCCAATTAATCTCATCGTCTATGTTCTATTTTATGAAGAACTCACACAAGACAAGCATTCACACGGAGGTCAGAAGAAGTGATACAAGAGCACTCCAAAGGTCTCTCTGAAAACCTTCGGTATTGATTAAGATATATGGGAAACACTGGCATAGGACCATGCAACATGGCATGCCCATATCAAAGAAGGCCCTGTGCTCTAGGAGCAAAGCAGAATTGCAGTAGTTCAAAAGAAAAATGACAGGAACAAGTTTAGAGAAATCTCCATTTCAAATGTTCACATGGGATATTTGTGCCCAACTTGTGGCCTTCCACACTTATATTGGTCTGATCAGCCACAGTCAAACATACCATACATTGACTCCAACATAGTGAGGTCATTTTGGTCCTCTTCTTAAAGAACAGGGCAGATTAGGAAGACTACACGGGTATGGACTAGAGTACAAATCAGGATCATGTCAATGTTAAATAATCAAAACCCTATAGGCCCCCAGATGGAGTTCCAGAAGATCAGATCAGTTATAGCTCCTTCAAAGGCAAACCTAATTCTAAAATGAAGTCCAAAGTCAAGAAAAGGTCTGGGAAAAAGAGCAAATAACAACAAAAGTATCTGACTATAAAAAAATATTATGGTGATGGGAAAGCTTGAGACACAAACTCATAAGACAATGACTTGAAAATATATCTATAAGCAAAGCCTCAAAGAAAAATATAAATTGAGCATAAAACCAATATACACTCCTAGAAGAGCTAAAGAAAGGGAAAAGAACAAAGAAAGATTTTAAAAATCAAAATTATTACTCCCATTCTTTCTTAAATTCATTTTAAAAATTAAAACCAAAAGAATCATCTTTCCAGAAAGTCAAATCTTAATTATCCATGAATGATTTATCTACTTTTAATGGATCATTAGTTGCAAATATCCATTCCCTTACCAGTTTCTCCCTCTGCTGATCAAATATTCAGGTAATATTTGATAGTACTTTGTGTGTAGGTAAACAGATGGCACAGAGGATAGAGTGCTGGACCTAGAGTCAAAGACCTGAATCCAAATCCAGCTTGTCACTTACTTTAGGTGAGTCTCTTAGCTTCTATTTGCCTCAGTTTCTTCATCTATAAAATGGAAATAATTATAGTATACTAGTTGTTGAGAGGACCATGTGAGGTAACAACTGTAAAGTACTTAGGACAGTCATGGCACATAACAGGCACTTAATAAATGCTAGCTCCCTTTCCTAAATACTTATATATACTTTGGGAATATCCATTCATTTTAGGAAACGGAACATAATGCTTGCTTTGGCAGCACATACAATGGAACATAATTTGGAAGATAAATCTTCTAGGAGAGACAATCAAAAGACACTCCAAAACAAAACATAAATTACTGTGTATTTCCTGCTCTTCCAAATAAGCTCCCTGAGAGAAGAAATTGTTTCCTTTTTTTTGTCTTTGTGTCCCTAGTGCCCAATGAAGGGCTTGGCACATTGTAGGTGCTTAATAAATGCCAATCAACCAATATTCGGTGCCATTGATTCCTTTTACTATTCTCGATAACTAAGTATTGACCATGTCATAATTTAATTCAAAGCCATAGTTAAGCAGTTCAACTGTATACTCTCCATAGTCCTAGACTTGCTTGCTCTTTCATCCTAGCACCATTTATCCCATTCAAAATCCCAATCCTGAATTATTCTTTTTTTGCCAACTTTCTCGTTTTTAAAATGGCTAAATCACCTCAGCTCCTGTTTGCTGCTGAACACCACTGGAGAAAATCACACAAAGGTGGTGAACTGAGTCCACTATAAATCTCTGTGTAGTCCTCAAGGCTGTGCAGCAATCCTTCTGTTCCCTTCTACTCCCCTTTCTTTTCTCTTCAAGCTCCCTTCCTCCCTCTTGGAAAAGGAATTTGCTTCGTAGCCATCTGACTCAAGCTTCCTCATTTCTATACTACACCTCAAAATCATTCCCCCATTGCCTCCTCTTTTACTCCAGTACAAATGGAAAATGAACTAGAATTGGAAAAGGTGAATGAGAGAGAGCTGGGTTGCCTTGTTTTAATGATCTCAAATTTCTCCCTGAAACAGAGACCCATCTTTTAATATCAAAATGCACCTCATGGTGTTATATGATAGTAAGACATAAAGGTGACAATCTGAGAAGAATTGAACGTGCCCAAAGGGCCAGAGACATAGGTACAGAGGACGCAAGCAGGTCTGCAACCCATTACAAACAAGCATTTATTTGTGAAGAAAAAGTTGCATAATGTATGCCTGAAAAAAGAAGATAGGACAGGCACACAGCAGAACTGAAGGACGATGGAAGACAAGCCCAGGGCTCCATTAATCTTTTCTAGATGTCAAAGGAAAAGTGAGGAAGACCCCCTATGGCAAGTGGGAGGCCCCAGAGAAGATATGCACACGGTGTGAGCAGCAGTAGATTATTTGCATTTCCGGGACTTTGGCATTACCGATCCACTGACATATTGGTGTATCTTCCATTGTCCCCACAGATTCGCTTCAACCTAGTAAACTTCGCCTCTGTGGGAGGCTGCTATTTTTATTCTCCTGCCCCAGGTCCCCCTCTATTTCTTTCCAACGAGCCAGGATCCCCTCCCCTTTCCCCTAAAGAAAAGTATTTGTTGGTTCATTAATGTTTCCTTCCCTCCTCTCCCCTCCTCGCACTAGAAAAGGAATCATTTGACAAAAATTAATTATTGCGACCAGAAGTTCCTGCACACCCGGCCTGGAATCCCCCTCGTGTCCGTAATGGTTTTAGATTTGCTTGTGAGGACGCCGATCTCGGTTAAACCAGGAAGTCCGTGAAGCCCCGGTACAATTCTCCACCCTGATATTTCTCCGGTTAACCAAGCGGGTCATATATCATCCAATTCAGCCGTCCCTCGTCCAGCTTCCAGTTTGCCTGGGAGCTGCTTATACTTACTGGCATTCCTCTGCACAGCGCGAATGTACCCTTGGCATGCCTACTTAGATATTTGTCAAGGTTTCGTCCTGTTTCTCTCTCATTTACAGCTAAAGGAGGGCAGAAGTCGTAGTTTCTATTTCTTCGGTACTTACTTGTGTTTTGCACTTAGAGGGAGTTGCGCGCACATAGCGGAGTAGAGCCTTGACAGTCTCGGGCACGTGCGGCCAGCGCACCCCCTCAGTCTACTTAAAATACCATCCAGGAGATCACCCCAGCCCCAGAGGCTCCAAGCGAGCCAGAGAAGAAGCGCCCAATGGAATAACTCCAAGGCACGCAATTTTTCCTGACTTCCAACTTTCTTATTCCCTTTCTCTCACTCCGCGCCGAGATGCACCACCTATTCCTCCCTTTGGCCCCATCCCCTCCCTCAGCACTGTCACCGCTAACAATAATAGTAGCCAACATTTATGTAACGCTTTGGGGTTGGCGATTCGCTTTACAAATATTTAGTTTTATCCTCACTACAAACCTGGAAGGGAGATGCTATGATCTCCATTTTACAGATGAGGAAACCGAGGCAGGCAGCAGTTACTGGGTGATTTCCTAGAGTCACACAGCTAATAAATTTCTGAGTGGATTTAAGGTCCACCGTGTCAGCCCTGCGGTCGGTTTGAGGTCCTAGGACTCACCTGCAAACTAGCCAGGAAACAAATTAACTCCGCGTGTGTAACAAACCGCTAAAGGCAAGGGAAAGCGACAAAGTGGAGAAAAGACCCGACTTCATCTGGGGAAAGCGGAGGAGAGATAAAATTAACGGTGCTTCCGGGTTGCATTTTATCCGACGTCCCGGTGGCACCCCAAAGCAGTTTATTGTAGTCCCTAACTCCTAACCGCAGTATCAATTAAGAGAGAGAGAGATCGAGGAAGGTTGCTGCTCAAGAATTACATTTAGATAGGAAACCCAAAATCTTCTGCCGAAACCCGGGATCGAACCAGGGACCTTTAGATCTTCAGTCTAACGCTCTCCCAACTGAGCTATTTCGGCGACCGCGAAAGTTGGCTTACAGTTACTCAATATATTACCCTTTAACCCCTTTGTCTTGCTTCTGTAATCAGTTTTTCTAATTCTTCGTTTGGTATAATAAACAATATTTCTTTTCCATAATCTCAAAAGGCGATGCTAAAAATCTTACAGTATAGTTGTCAAACTCATTTGTATGTATACACTATCTACCGCTTTATAATGCTTGAGGTTGTTGTTAGTTATTATTTTAACTACACATTTACCTTTATTAATCTGATCATTATTACGGTAATAGCTTACATTTCTATAATTTCTTATTTTTTTAAAGGCTTTTTACAATTTCCTAAGTGCTCCAAACCCTGCTATAGATTAACTTAAATCTCAGACCCCAACGCTTGAAAACATTAGAAGTTCATACAGTCAGTCTTTGCTAATAAGGAGCTTCTCTAATGCAAGAGACAATATAAAAAAAAAAACAATAACTATGTTCAAAAAGAATATATACAGTATAAACTGCAGATACTATAGAGAAAAAAGGCCCTAGTATTAAAGGAGACTGATTGGGGAAGTCTTCATGCAGAAAACGCTCTTTCAGCTATGCCTTGAAAGAAGCAAAGACCAGGAGATGGAATGAGGACTTAGAGAATTCCAGGCATGGGGTCAGTGAAAGTCCCCTTCGGAAGGAGGGACATGTCGTTTTGGTTCCAGGTGTACAAAGGAGGCCAGTGTCACTGGATCCCAGATTAAAGGAGAGAAGAGTGAGATGTAGGAAGACTGTAAAGGTGGAAGGAGCTAGGTTTTGAAGGGCTTGGGACTAAAATTTGATACTGGAGGTAATAGGGAGCCATTATTATAGAGAGGTGGCATGGTTAGGCAGCTTGGAGTTGAACTCGTTCAACAATGGGTCAAAAGGAGGAAAATAGGGAAGTATAAATCCGGAAAGAACTGTGGAATTGAAGGATTGGAGGCTATAGACAAGATAAAGAACAGAGTTTGGGATGAGAAAGCAGAACTAGATATGAAGTGATAGATTTTGATCAGAAAAGGGAATTTCATAGTTTAAGAACAGAACTATAAAAGTTGTAGTTAATAATGAGATCAATAGGGATAGCCAGGTGGCTCTATGGATAGAGAGCCAAACCTAGAGGCAGGAGGTCCTGAGTTCAAATGTGAATTCAATTATTTCCTCCCTGTGTGATCCTGATGAGTAAGTCTCTCAACCCCAGTTGCCTAGCCCTCACTGCTCTTCTGCCTTGGGCTTATTCTAAGACAGAAAGTAAGAGTTTTTTAACTGAAGTTCCCTAGTATCAGGGTAAGAATTAAGAAGGAGACTATGGACCAGGCACTGAACTCATTGAGGAGAGAAAATAAGTTACCAGAATGATGAATACCAAATATGAATATTACTATATTTTAAGAAATAACAAATATGACAAATTCCAAGAAACATGGAGAGATCTACATGAACTAATGCAGAGAGAAGGAAGCAGAGCTGAGAAAATAATGTATAAAATGACTGTGACAAAGTAAATAGAAAGAATTTTTAAAAAACAACCTAAAATGAATATTGCAAATTACAAAGAATAAATATGATTGCAACAAGTTATGAGAAAACATCCCCAGCTCACCCCTTTGCAGAGATGGGAGAACCAAGAATATGGTACCATGTACCAATGATTCAAATTTTGTTGATGCTTTTATCAGGTAGGCAGATTTTTTTCTTCTTTTTGGTCTCCAAAAAATATTATTTGGTACATGGAATGGCTCTTTGGGAGGGAGAAGGAATACTGGCAAGAAATGTAGTGATGTAAAAGGGCAGACATCAAGGAAATTATTTTTAGAAAATATTATAATCGAGTGAATCTCAAAAGTGGAGAGGTTACTGCGAGGCGGGGATAGGGAAAGAGCCTGGAAATGGCAAAAGAAAACATAGAATATTTCAACTCCTTCTTGACCAATGAGTTACCAAATATAATTTCACCAATATATAGTATGTTCAATAATTATTTATAGAGTGGAATGGAAATTAATAAAACTGAATGAAAGAGAACTGAATTTGGAGGTAAATGACAGGTTTTGATCCCTGCCTCTCCTGACTATTTAACTTGGGACAAATGGCAAAACCTTCCTGAGCCTCAACTGCCTCATCTGTAAAATAAAGAGTTGGAGTAGATGAAGTCTTAAGTTGCTTCCAGCTCTCGTAATAATAACTGACATTTTATATGACGCTTTCAAGTTTACAAAGCATTTTACATCTCATAAGAAATTTACAATAACCCTATGAGATATCATAATAGCCTTTTTGGTAAACTCAGTTTGTAACTCAGGGTTAAATGTCATGTTCTAAGTCTATGATCCCATGTACTATTTGTTCTTAAACTAAAAAAGAAAAATCCTCATGACTCTTAGTTTAAGTATAGTTCTTGGTCATTTAGTAATCTGAGGGTCCTGGCAACCGCATTTGAAATCACCAGTTTTAGATGACCATTTCTACTGACAAGAATTCATGAGAAAACATCAGTCAAAACTTTACAAACTTTAAAGCACTATGTAAATGTCAGCTGATACTGTTGTACAGGAAAGAATCAATTGGTTTATTTATTGAATGTATATCCTGTGACAAACACAATTCTTTTGTGTTAGCCTTCTTTTGTTGTTTGTCATTTCTATTACTCCTTAGAAGTTATGTGGAAGCATAACATCAGCTAGGTGGTACAGTGGATAAAGTGCCATGCTTAGAGTCAGAAGACCTGACTTCAAATTCAGCCTCAGATACTAGCTGTATGACCCTGGACAAGTCACTTAATCCTGTTTTCATCAGTTTCCTTACCTATAAAATAAGTTGCATAAGAAAATGGCCAATCATTCCAGTTTCTTTGCCAAAGGAAGTCATAAAAGGACAGGACTGAACAACAAAATTACTACTTAAATTTTCTTGTGTTTGTGTCTCCTTTCACTCAGTTAAACTATAAACTCACTGAAGGCAAAAATGATATTTTATATGTTTGCATTCTTTAGGACATTGTCTTATATATAATAAATCAACACTGATTGAAAAATATTTATTGATTGAAGACAAAATATGCTCCCCAATAAGAAAGGGTCAAAATGCAAACAGTTGAGACTAAAAAAGAGAATTTCAGAAGGTCTATCCCACTAATTTATGTGGATCAGTATAGGATCTTATGAGGAGAAGAGAAAGCAAGCCCTGAAAAAAGAGATAAGACAGAGTCAGACTGAGACAGAGGGGTGGTGGAAAAACTGTTAAGAGGTTATTGCAAGTGGCACCTAGGCAGCACAATGGATAGAGTGCCAAGCCTCCTGGAGCCCAGAGGATCTGGGTTCAAATGTGGCCTCAGACACTTCCTAACTGCATGCTTTTGTGCAAGTCACTTAAACTGTACTGTTTTTCTGTCTTAGAATTGATTTTAAGACAGAGGGTAAAGATAGGATTAGAGAGAGAGAGAGGCTTTTTCTATTGCAATAATCCAAGTAGAAATCAACTAAATAGTAACTTGGAAGATAGATAGGTTGATAACATTCCTTTGTGTTGTTTGTACATCTTTGTGCAAATGAAGTTTGACGAAATGGCAGCAATCTGTCATCTTTACTAATAAAGTCAAGACCTCTCACCTAATCGTAGACTTATCATTTCATAGATAATTTCAGTGTTTGAAATTTTTCCTTGCATGCTTTTTCAATATTGCCAGCCTCATGTATAATTCCCAATTCGAATGAAATAACATATCTACTTTTCATTTTATTTAATTTTTTAAAATTTATTTGGTTGTTTATAAGAAATCAAATCATTCCCCAATTGACAAATGGTCAAGGGATGTGAATAGGCAGTTTTCAGATGAAGAAATCAAAAATATAAATAATAATATGAAAAAATGTTCTAAATCCCTCCTGATTAAAGAAATGCAAATCAAAATAATAACTCTGAGGTACCACCTTACAGCAGATTGGCCAATATGACAGTAAAGGAGAATAAGAAATGTTAGAGGGAATGTGGCAAAGTTGGGACACTAATGAATTGCTAGTGGAGTTGTGAAATGATCTAACCATTTTACAGGACAATTTGGAATCATTCCCAAAGGGCTTTAAAAGAATGCATGATTCACAGATAAACCCAGGTTCAAATCCAGTTTTAGATACTACCATTATACTCTGGGCATGCCACTTAAACTGGTTTGCCTCCGTTTCCTCATCTTTAAAATTATGATGATAAGAATAGCACCTCCTTCCCTAGGGTTATCATGAGGATTAAATGAGAAAATAACCAACACTGAAATAACTTTCTCAGATAACATAGTCACTCAGAAACAGGCCTTACTCCAGGTCTTCTTGACTCAGGTCAGCTTTCTCTTCTATGTAATAAATTGCCAAAAGGAGCTAAATTTTTTCCTTTAATACCTTTCTTTAAGACTGTCTGCCCTTTGATCCAGGCATAGCACTGCTGGGTTTGTACCCCAAAGAGATAATAAGGAAAAAGACTTGTACAAGAATATTCATAGCTGCGCTCTTTGTGGTGGCAAAAAACTGGAAAATGAGGGGATGCCCTTCAATTGGGGAATGGCTGAACCAATTGTAGTATATGTTGGTGATGGAATACTATTGTGCTAAAAGGAATAATAAAGTGGAGGAATTCCATGGAGACTGGAACAACCTCCAGGAAGTGATGCAGAGTGAGAGGAGCAGAACCAGGACAACATTGTACACAGAGACTGATACATTGTGGCACAATCGAATGTAATGGGCTTCTCTACTAGCAGCAATGCAATGATACAGGACAATTCTGAGTGACTTATGAGAAAGAACACTATCCACATCCAGAGGAAGAACTGTGGGAGTGGAAACAGAAGAAAAACAACTGCTTGATCACATGGGTCGGTGAGGCTAAGACTGGGAAAGTAGACTCTAAACGATTACTCTAGTACAAATATTAATAATATGGAAATGGGTCTTGATCAAGGACACATATTAAATCCAGTGGAATTGTGCATCAGATACAGGAAGGGGATGAGGAAGGGAAGGGAAAGAACATGAATCTTATAACCATGGAAAAATATTCTAAATCATCTAATTAAATTTAAAAAAAAAAAGAATGCATGATTCAGTAATACCACTACTGGGTTTATATCCCAAAGAGATTTTTTAAAACTGGGCAAGGACCTGTTCAAAAATATTTATAGCTATGCTTTTTGTAGTGGCAAAAAATTGGAAAATGAGAGGATGCCTTCAATTGGGGGATGATTGAACAAATTGTGGTCTATGATGATGATGGAATACTATTGTGCTATAAGCAATTATGAATTGATGGATTTCTTTAGGAACTGAAAAGACCAAAATGAACACACAGCACAGTGAAATGAACAGAACCAGCAGAACATCGTACACAGAGACTTTAACATTGTGGGATGATCAAATGGACTTTGCTACTAGTAGCAATGCAGAGATCCAGGAAAATTCAGTGGGACTTTTGGGAAAGAATGCTATCCACATTCAGAGAAAGAACTGGGGGAGTAGAAATCCAGAAGAAAACATGTGATTTATCATTTGTTTATATGTGTATTGTTACAGACAAAAGAGTGGTTGCCATAAACTGTGACCGTGAAAATATGGTTTCAAGGCTTTGAATTGCCAAAACTGTAAGATAAGTTTTATTGTCTTGATTTTATGTTAAAAATAAAGTGGTCGCCATGGGAAAAATTCCCAAATATGAAATACCCAAGTCAGCTGGGTTTTATGGAGATTTTAATTAATACAAATAAAGGAATTAAGAAAAAGGAGAGAGAATACCTGAGCGTTAAGAGAGAGACTAGTCAGTCTTTTATCAACTCACCACAAGATTTGTCCCAAGCTGTAAAATTGAGATTTGAACTCTGGACTTCAATCCCCACAAGCCCTTGCTCCACTTCCCCAAAATGCTTTGTAATCCCACGGAATTCTGAGGTGGGCGAGATCGAGAAGGTATTTAAGCTGATTACAAAGGCTTTTGGTCGTTCTTGGACTTCCGTTTTGGGACAGACGTGACTCTTTCCATAATGTAAGTGAGGTCTTGTCTAGGCCTCTGGCCTAGGCACATGTTTTTTCTTACTTGTATATTCTTAAATTTTCAACCTTTAATAAACCTCATAAAATATAATACTCCTTGCAGAGAGAAACTAATTTCTACCTGCCTCAGTCTCACCTAAATTTTAATCTTTACAAAGCAAGATTCTAGTGTTCAGAGAGACCCTCCAGTTCAGCTCTTGAGCTCCACTTGAGCTTCCAAGGCTAAATCCCCTTTCAGCCACGGAGACAGAGACCAGCCTCCAATTCAGCTCCATAGCTGAATTCCCATTCAGAGGCCTTCTGGACTTCTTTTAAAGAGAATTTTCTCCTATGTCACCTCCCCTAAGTTTTCACATCTACCAATCACAGTAGACGTTTTCACAGGACTGACCATTCTTAATTCACACCTGAGTAGACTAAACTTTTGAGTAATTCACACCTGAGTAGACTAAAACATCACACCTCTTGCTAAGCTTGCTTGAACTTTTAGTGATTAATTTGACCTTTATAGGTACTAAGCACCTTTTTTGTATTAGATCTAAAA
The DNA here is from genome assembly GCF_027887165.1 of Monodelphis domestica. Classification (NCBI taxonomy): domain Eukaryota; kingdom Metazoa; phylum Chordata; class Mammalia; order Didelphimorphia; family Didelphidae; genus Monodelphis; species Monodelphis domestica. Next base: position 159,264,015 of record NC_077234.1, read on the forward strand.
ATAGACCCAGCTTAAGGGTTTTAGCTTTACTTTAAGTATGGGTTAAGTACTTTTCATTGTTCAGTAAGGAGTTTACAATTTTATCTTCCTCTAAAGTATGCTTAAGTATGGGTGGAGTAATGTTAGAGTTCTCACATTCCTGATCAAATATCTTCATTGTTTAAAATGGGGAATGGTCTTAACCAAATGTTCTAAGGTAGAGTCTGAGAATTTTTTAAGATTCACAAGTCTGATAGATTTTAAGATTCACAGTATGTGATTTGGGGTTTTGGTTTTAAAGGTTTACTCTTTAACAAAAATGAATAATATGGAAATGGGCTTGAGAGATTGATATGAAACCCAGTGGAATTCTTTGTCATCTCTGGGAAGGGGGGGGAGAAAACATAATCATATACCTATAGGAAAAATTAAAAAATTAAAAATATGTTCATTACATTAATGTTCCCAGGTGTCTTCACCCTCCCTTCCCTCCCCACACTAAAAAAGGCAACATTTGACCCCAAAAAATTAACTATTATAACAATGAGTACTTGTGCACCCTGCCTGGAATCTTCATCATGGCCAGGATCCTTTGTTTTCTTGTGTGGACTCTGATCACTAGGACACAGTACTTTCAAGTTCCTGCCTTTGGTTGGGTGATGTTTGTTGCAGTATTTTACTGGGTCCTCACAAGTCTTCTTTTTAATCATCTCCAGAACAATGACTTACACCAAGATTTCCCTGGTGCCATGGACCACAATGGACCTTTGCCTTCCATTTACACCTTATTGCCACCATTGTGGATGTGGGAGAGGGACAACCACAACTCTACCATATGGGCTGCCTCATCATTCTTTGCCTCTGTGGTGTGAATTATAAGGCATGCAGCAAGACAAGAAGCAATGGCTGGAGGTTGATCAGTTGTCAATTAAAGGAAGATTCCATTTGGAATGTTACCAGGAAACAGTTGAAGGCAAGAGCCAACTGCTGACTGATTTCTGGGCTTCTTGGCTGATGGTGGTGATTTTGAAAGAAGAAGCTGGGTTTATCTCTGGGACTTGGGATAATCAAGTTGGAGGTGGCCTGGCTGATTTGAAGGCAGAAGAAGAAGGACAATAGTCCCTATATCTCTCTCTGACTTGCTCTGTTTCATGGTAGTGACTGAATTGCCATTTCCCTCAGTATCCTCCAACCTAAGACTCACTATAGATAATAGGAAACCTCCAACACTCTTAAGTCCATCCTCCATCTTTTCCTGTTTTCTTCAATAAACTTCTACTTAAGATAAAGAAGATAAAGAGTATTTCCTCTGAAACATCATAGCTCACTCTGAGTGACTTAGAAGGAAGTTGAAGAAGAGAGGAAGTTGAAGGGAATCAAAGGGGAGGAAGGGAGACTGGAAGAGGGAAGAAGAGAGGTATAGAGGGAGGAGGGTAGGCAAAAAGGAAGATAACTGCCTGATCTATTAGTTATTTAGTATTCATCAAATATATGCCCTCCAATATTATCTATTACGGTGGTTACAATCTGCTACTCTGGCAACATGTATGTCAGCTTTCCATCTTGGAGATCCCTGACCCTACAGTGATCACCACCTCGACAGTGATATTGATGGAAAGAGGAGTGATGGGTAGGATATCCATTTCCAGAGAATTGTGTTTGAGGAGTATTTTATATTTAGCTCCATTGTGGTCACTATCATGCATACATACATACATACATACAAGCTATGTAATGGATGTTTCTTCTCTTGAAGTGTACATTCACAGTTAATCTTCAAACAATATTTCTGTTATTGTATATTCTCATGATTCTGCTCATTTTACTCTATAATTTCATATAGGGTTTTCCATGTTTTTAAAAAAATTAACTCGCTGATCATTTCTTTTTTTTTTTTCAACCCTTGCTTTCTGTCCTAGTCTCAGTTCCAAGGCAGAAGAGTGAGACTATTGGGATTAAGTGACTTACCCAAGATCACATAGGTAGGACGTGTCTGAGGCTAAATTTGAACCTAGGACCTCCTGTCTCCATGCTTGGGTCTCTATGTACTGAGCAACCTAGCTACTCCTTGCTCATCATTTCGGATTAAGAAAAATAGTTCTCTTGAGGAAATATCTATTGAAGATGGAGGATTTGCACTTCGTTGCACAGTCATACAGGGTTTTTTTGTTTTGTTTTGTTTTGTTTTGTTTTGTTTGAGAGACTGAGTCTCCCAGACACCCAGGCACAACCCTCCTGCTAATCAATGCCATTTACCTCTAGGCAGGTTCACTGAGCTCATTTTTTCTGACCTGGGCTGGTTTGCCTCTCCTTAGGCACCCTGGCACCAACACCAACCCCTACCACCCTGCTTAAGGGTCTGGGACTTGCCATGTTGGTACTACAGTTTGTGCAGATACTTTATTGACTTTAAACTTCCTGAAGCTCAGAACTCCAGAGCTCAAAAGATCCACTATCCGTAGGCACACCAGCAGCCAGGACTACAGATGTGCACCACCACACTGGCTCATGCACGCCCTCGTGTCATTTCTAATGTGCCAAGCATTGCCATTTATGTTCCTTTATGTTGATCGTGTCCCACATCTGGGATAGACTTACTTCTTACCTCCACCTCTTTGAATCCTTGATTTCCTACAAGACTCTGCTCAGCCACCTTCTGCCGAGACCTTCCCAGCGGATAGCATCTCCCCAACAGAGGATACTGTGGATCTGCTCTGAATAATTGTGACTATTCTCTTGGCGGGCATGTCTCCCTCTCGTAAAAATATAAACTCCTTGAAGTTTGAGACTGTCTCTGGGCTTTAATACACTGCCTGACACATAACAGGCTTCACAAATGCTTGCGATTTGTTTGACAATTTTTGGCTGGTGTGAATAAAGTGATTTCTCTTCAGCTATACATTAAAATTGTGGTTTTTAAGAGTTTAAAGAATTAAGTAAGTGACAAAAAATAATGTGGCTTGTTCATCTAGGGAAATGTCTGTACTTAAAGTCTTTAAATCACATGTTGATGAAGATCTTATTGTTTTTATTGTCTTGGTAGACATCAACATAAAGCTTCTGTGTGTGTTTGCCAAGCCAAAAACAATTAACTCAATTATCCTCCAGAATATGCAACCAACTTTTCCATATGCACTACTCCCACATCCATCAAGCAAATGCCTGACAACCAAGCGAATCTGGCCCAAAGCCCGAAAGGCCAGAAAACTTGGATTCTAGAAGATGAGTCCCAGAGGCAAAGACTCTTCTTTAAAATGTCTTGGCTCAAGCCCCAGTCTTCCCTTTAATGAAGTGTGTCTGACCCTGAAAGCAAGAGTCCTTGTTCACAAGCTTAATAAGCTTAATCATACACTAAAAAAGAGCTCTCCCCTTGAAAAAAAAGGGAGGCAAGCTCTATTCAAATGGCACCCTTCATAATCAGATCAATTAAGAGAACAGCTCCCAAATCCTGTGTCCATTCAAAAAGGGTACTAAGAAAGGGCCCTTCCTCCCCTCTGCCAATTTAAGATTCAAAAAGAGAAATGGTTATGCCAAGCAAATTTTGTATGAAGACACATACCAGTTAAGTCATTTGCCTAAGGTCACACAGCTAGTAGTCTAAATCTGAATTAAGGACTGCAAGCCCAGGGCTCTATATAGTGACCATTCTATCTATCTGTCCGTTTGTCTGTCTGTCTAACTATCTATCCCTCTCTCTCTCATCCTCCCTCCCTCTATCTCTCCCTCTATCTCTGTCTGCCTCTCTGTCTCTCTCTCCCTCTGTCTTTCTGTCTCTCTATCCCACTGTCTCTTTCTGTCTTTCTATTTCTCTGTCTCTATCCCTCCCTCTATCTATCTATCCCCCCCCCATCACTCCTTCTCTTCCTTTCTCTGTCTTTGTCTCTCTGTCTCTGTCTGTCTGTCTGTCTGTCTGTCTGTCTGTCTGTCTGTCTGTCTCTCTCTCTCTGCCACCCAATTGACTCACTCTGCCCTTGTGTTCTCTTCCCTTGATTGGCTGGTTCTTCCTAGGACTTCCCATTTTAAGAAAACGTCTAAGCCAATCAAGTCTTCATTCCTCTCTAGTAGGCACTCCTGACTCTTCTGGCTTTCCCCACCATGCCTCCCACTTGGGTATACTCCCCCATTTTCAGCTTCCTTTTTGTGTTCTCTTTCTCTTTCTAGAATGTAAGCTCCTTGAGGATAGGAGGTGTATTTCTTTCTGCTTGTATATGTATTTCCTTTCTTAGCACAGTGCTGGGATGTAGCTGTGGTTCATTCCTTCATTTTCAGAGAACTATTGACATCACAGGATGATATCTTACCTGGATCATTGCATTGCTGCTAGTAGAGAAGTCCATTACATTTGATTATACCACAGTGTATCAGTCTCTGTGTACAATGTTCTCCTGGCTCTACTCCACTCACTCTGCATCAATTCCTGGAGGTCATTCCAGTTCACATGGAGTTCCTCCAGTTCATTATTCCTTTGAGTACAATAGTATCCCACAAGGGGATATTTCTAAAGCAGAGGTCTGACCATGTTCCTCTCCTTCTCAAAAAGTAACAATGACTCCCTATTGCTTCTGGAATCGAATAGGGTGTAGCGGGGGTTCAAGGAAGACTAGTACCTCTGGTGTGAGGGCTTGCAAGTCCTTTTCAGGGCTGCTTTCTTCCTTTGGTGTTCACCTGCCATTCAGCATGTGGCTCCAAAAAGCTGTAGCAAGCGCAGTGGCCACAATTTGGCAAACTGTCTCAAATGACCAGTCAATCCAGGTTGAGAGAACTGATGTGCCTCAAACCTAGCAGTGACTTGGGAGATTGAGAGGAGGGGATGCCTACCCCAGGCATGTGAAGATGTCCCCTAGTGGAAGGGGAAGATGAAAATGATTTGTTCCAATGGCCACGAAGGTTGTAGAAGCAGGTACAAGCTTAAAACTTGGACTGACACTAAAGAAGCCAAGGGAACCCACTGCACCCCGAGTCATCCCTAGTCATCCTGACTTTTGTCTCGCCTCTGGCCTTGGAGGATTCTGGGAGAGTGAGGTGATGGCTTTGTGCTATTCTGCCTCACTTAAATCCAAGCTCAAGTCAAAAGACATCTCTAGCGACATCATTTTGGTCCTTTTCCAAAACAAAGGGCAACAAGCAACCAAAATCAAATATAAATTCCCAGATCTAGCACTGAAAGTCTTTCCTGATCTAGCTCCAGACCACCTTCCCACACTTATTACACATTACTGTCCTCCACCCATTTTGTGGTCTCACCAAACTATCCTATTTTCAGACCTCCACTCATTTCAGGTCATTTGGCTTTTGCACGTCGACTGTACCCCATACCTGGAATGTGCTCCCTCCTCATTTCCACTTCTTTGAATCCCTCACCTCCCTCAGAGTTTAACTCAATGCCCCTTCCTAGATGGGACCTTTCCTGAGGTTGGAGTGTCTGACCCGAACCTGAAGTTATCTTACATTTGATTAGGAATATTTTCCCATATATGTGTACATGTTGTTTTCCCCATTACAGTGTGAGCCCCTTGAGGACAGGAATTATTTATTTTTGTGTGTATCTTGCTGTTTCTAAATCTGTCTCACATCTATAGGGACTTAATAAATGCTAGTTGGTCAACCGATTGAATCCATTCTTTTAAGCCGACCACAGGAGCCAGGTATAGCAGTCACTCTTCTTATCTATGTTCAAATTCCTTTTTTTCCTGGCTTCCTCCCATCTCTATATGAATGCTATCAGGTCTCCTCAGTTAAAAAAGTATTAAAAAGCACCCCCTTATGCTACTTAGTCTTTCTAACTACCATCTATCTCTCTTCTTCCTCCATGTGTTCATCTTGAAAAAGTCAAAAGCCAAGAACTCCAAAACCTCACCATCTCCACTTTGACTCAATCTCTAAGAGCAAATCTCTAGGATTTGCCTTCACTGCTCTGCTGAAACGTTTTCCCAAGGGTATTTCAAAATCTTCATCTTCATCTACCTCTTTGTAACTTTTGGCATTCTTGACCACTCCCTCTCTCCTCCCTTGACTTCGGAGATGTTAACTCTTCTGGTTTTCCTTCTATTCCTCTCTCCCTATCTCTTCTGCTGTCTCCTTGTGTATTTTTCCAACCCCCTAATCCCAATCATTTATCCTTGGTCGGCTTTTTCCAACACTCTTTTCCTCAGCAATCTCATCCATTGCCACAGCTTCAACTGCTACTTCCAAGATGATTTCCAAGTTTGTTCTGAATTTTCTTTTGAGTTTTAGACCCACATTTCCACCTACTTTGAGGCATTTCTATCCCTTAAACTGAATTTGCCATTCCCCTTTAACTCACTCCTTCTAATTTTACGGTGTGTCGGGATTATAAGCAATCTTTCAATTCCAATGTTCAAAATTTTGAGGTTATACTTGACACTCAATTTGTTTTCACCTCTTATCCAACCAGTTCCCAACGTCTGTGGATTTCATCTTCACAGTATTTCTTGCATCTATCCTGTCCCCTGGATCCACACTTCTATCATATTCATTAGAGATCCTCATTGTTACCAACCTGTATTCGTGTGATAGGAAAATAAGTCTTCCTTCCTCTATTCTTATTCCTCCAAGCTGTCCTTTAGATGATTATAGGCATAATCTTCCTTAGGCATAGACATGACTATGTCCTTGGGTATTAAAATATCTATAATGGCTCCCTGTTGTCTGAAAGGGCAGTGAAATGGCCCAGCAGATAGGGCTTAGAGTCAGGAAGACCCAAGTTCAAATCTGACCTCAGATGCTTACTAGCTACATGTGCCTGGGCATGGCACTTAAATCTACTTGCTTCAGTTTCCTCATCTGTAAATAAGCTGGAGAAAGAAATGGCAGACCACTCCAGTATTTTTACCAAGAAACTCCCACGTAGGGTCAACAAAGTGTCAGAGTCAACTGAACAACAAATTGTCCGAGCATAATCTGGTACCACACTCCTTTTCCTGCTCTATTGCATCTTATTTTCATCACTGCCCTCTATGCTCCAGCCAAATTGGACTGCTTACTTTATTTGTACTACCTCAGTGTCTTTGCTGCTTTCCCCAATGTCTAATATGCCCTCAACCCTTTTTCCTTCCATCTGTTTAATTCGTATGCACCTTTTCAGTCCAACTTAAATACTTCCTCTGCAAAGCTTTCCCTGTTCCTCCAGATCAGCAATAACTATGCCAGTCCCACAAGCCTAATCTTACCATTTTGTTTTGCAACTATGGAAGCATATTAAAAACCTCTTTTTTGGGAGGTTGTACAAAAATATTCATAGCCTCACTCTTTGTGATGGCAAAAAATTGGAAAATGAGGGGGATGTCCATTGACTGGGGAATGGCTGAACAAATTATGGTATCTGATGGTGATGGAATATTGTGTTCTGAAAGGAATGATGAACTGCTTGATTTCTCAAACATTGTATTTCTTGACCTCTTTGCAGCCTTTGACAGAGTTGATCACACTATTTACCTTGACACTCTCATCTCTCTTGGTTTTCAAATTATTTTCTCCTGGTTCTCCTCCTACCTTGAACAACTTCTCCTTCAGTTTCCTTTGCTGGATTTTCATCCAGGTCAAGCCCATTGGATGTCCTTCCAAAGATTTGTCCTCAACCCTCTTCTCTTCCTAAACTATCATCCTCAGTGATCTCCATCAGCTTCCAAGGATTTGATGATCTCTCTACAGATGATTCTCCTATTTATCCAGTCTTAGCCTCTTCTTACTAAATATTGGACATCCCAAACTCAACACATCCAAATAGAACTTATCTTCCTCTGATCTCCCTTTAACCAAAAATCTTACCTTTATTAAACTTCCCTGTTACTAATAAGAGCACTGCGCCCAGTCCCGTCTGCCCCATTCTTGGTGTCATTCTGGATTCCTTATTTGCACTCATTCTACATATCCTATCCATTGCCAAGTCTTGTTTCCACCCTGACATCTATGATCTATACCTTCCCTCCATTCACACAGATGTCACTCTAGTACAGGTCCTTATTACCTCAGACCTGGGCCGTAGCATTTTGTTTGGTCCCCCCTCATTCATGTTTCTCCCCCACTCCAGCCCATCCTCTACTTCAAAGCTTAAGTGATCTTCCTAGAGCATAAGGATGGCTATGTTACCAGCCACTCAATAAATTCCAGTGTCTCAATAGCCTACTACTTCCAGAAGCAAATATAAGCATCTCCATTTGGCTCTTAATACCCTTCATAGTGTCTCTCATGCCTATCTTTCCAGTCTTCTAATACTTTATTCCCTTTAATAAATTCTATAGTCCAGTAACACTGTCCAGGGACATCATGTGCCTTTTCAGTGTCCTAGAAAGTTCCCTCCTATCAGGAATGTTCTCCTTCCTTACCTCTGAGACTTCCTGGCTTCCTTGGCTCTCTTCAAGACTCAGCTGAATCCTACCTTCAGCAAGAGCCCTTTCCTAGGTTTTCCATCCAACCACCAGTCTCCAGTTAATACCTTCTGTGATTTCTTTACTGTATCTATTTTGTAAGCATGTAAAATATATATAAATATATGAAATATATTCATGTTATTATATGTATTTACTATTTATAGTCTATATGTTTTATCATTCTATTGCTAACACTAGAATGTTTTGGCAAGATAATAGATGTTATAATAAAAATCATCTTGGAGACATATTAGATTGATAATTATTTATTTGTAAAAGAGAGAGAAAGAATAATATTACCAGATCTTTCTAAGAACCGTAGTCTTCCAGCCATGCTTCTTCTTCAAGTCCCAGATTCCCAACCAGTCCTGGCACGTGGTCAGGACAGAAAAATTCTTGCTTCTGTTCAGGACAGGAAGCAAGCAAAAAACAAACAAACAAACAAAAACCCAGTTCCCGCTTCTCCGCTTCTCCGGCTCTTATATGGCCAAGGATGTTATACCTAGTTGGCTTTTTAATTGGGCACGCTGGGTCCTATATATGGATGTCCAGGCAACCAACTATGCCACACCACCCACCGCTCCTCATCATGTCAGGGATTTCTGCCCACCCATTCATGAAGTCAGTGCTTCAGTTGACCACGTGGTCTCCCCCTCACCTGACTTGGTGTTCTTTCTTAATGTGTACGTGCCGGCTAATGAGTTCTATTTTTCTGTTAATTTCACACATATGACAGTATACACAATAGATATCCCAGAACAGATTTTCAAGCTTAGAGATCAGTTTTCATAGAAAACATTAATTTAGGAAGGAAAAAAAAGGTGAAAGAAATCAAAGCCACAGTTCTGTCAGCTAAGTGGCATAGTGAAGAGTGTGCTGGATCTGGAGTCAGCAAGACCTAAGTTCAAATCTTGCCTCAGACACTTACTTACTGTGTAACCTTAGGCAAACATCTGTCCGTTTTCTCATTTGCAAAATAATGATAGCATCTACCACTCAGGGTTGTTGTGAGGATAAAATGAGGTATTTTGTTAAGCTCTTTGTACTTTAATAAATATATGCCATTTAGATACTAGTTATTTATACCTCATTATACCTAATTCTAGTTATACATACCTAATTAAGTTATTTTATGTCTATATATTTATACATAACTTATAAATCTATAAAGTACTATATAAATGCTGGTTATTAGCATTGTTATTTTTATTTTTATTATGTCTGATGAAGGATAAAGGATATCTGTGGGGAGAATGTTTAGAGGAGAAACTATACATTCATGGTTTACAAAAGTTGGTAGAATTGCACAAGATTCTCCCTAATTAGTCAATTCAGGTCAGTATAAACAGGAAAGAAACATGGAAAGATAATGGGATCAGTAAGTTTGGGTAGGAAAAAGTACATCTTTATTCTGATAAAATTGATTGTCTTCATAACTCTATACATTTAAAAGCATTGTTCTGAGAAGGGATCTACAGCACAAAATAAGGTTTAAGAATTCCTGTTCTAACATGTGATACCTAGTAGAATCATGCGTCGGCTATGGGGGTGGGGGGGAGGAAAAGAAAATGATCTTTGTTTCCAATGAATAATGTTTGGAAATGACCAAATAAAATAATGTTTAAAAAAAAAAGAATTCCTGTTCTAAAGGCAATTCCCACATAGAGTAAGAGAGCAGACGATGACCTCGAATTTGCTCTCAACTCCAGGATTCTATTATTCTGGTATTCACAAGACGACGTGTTTCACATGGCTTTTCCACTCAACATTTAAATTTCTTGTTGATTCAGACCTTCAATTTTGACCTTCACAGGCGATGAGGAAAATCAGATTGTAGTAATTAGAATACTGTAGAAACACCATTTAAAACTGTGGCTTGATTAGTTCATTAGCTTAGCAAACTATAATTTCAGCTACTGAGAATTTAAAACTGATTTCATTTTAGCTATAAGATGTTATTCTTTCTTGCCCCCTAAAGATAACAGAAATATTTGTAATGTAAGATGTTGAATTCATTTAGAACACTATGGTAAGCTACTACTACTAATTTCTTTGAGAAAGTCCTTGTTATATTTCCATTTCTAGTTTATTCCTGGAAATAATTTCAACTGTGTGACTGTTATAAAGAATTGTCATGTTTAAACTCTTGCTGAAAATATTAAAATTTTTCTTAAGGGCTCTTTTTGGTTACGTTCCTTGTAGTTTTTTCATTCATTAGTCAGCATTATTTTTTCTTCTATTTCTTAATTCTCATAGTTATTCTTCAGCAGTGTTTTCCTTCCTGGACTAAAGATAAAGAAATACAGGCATGGATTGGTCTTTAAGACCAAACAAAATGCATAATTGTCAGAAATTGGATAGGAGATTGTAATGTTGTAGATGAGATGGGAAAAGCCTGCAGCAGTGCTGGCTCACCAAGGACTGCAGAAACTGTCAATCAAGGAGGACATTCTAAAATAGAATGGGGACCAGGAAGAACCCTTGAAGAAGGAACAGCCAAGCTGAGGAACTTGGTCTCTTGCCCTTGGGACAGAAAGGAGGAAGGGCAGAAAAGTCCTGCTCTCTGGTTTTCTCCTTACAATATTCAAGTGACTGAATCTTCAAACCTGTTGGCCAATTTCCCAAAATCTAGACTCTATTCCACCATCCTCCAACTTGGGAATTATTTTAGGAATAGGGAAACCTCAAATGCTCTCTCCCCTCAACTCCCCTACATTTCCCTTATCCTAAATAAACCCCTTTTGTTTGTTGAAAGTTATTTAGGAGAGAGTTATTTGTCTGTTATATCAAGATACTCAAAGCAGATTTCCAGTGATCCCAACTGTAAACTAATTTGACTGGGGAAGGGAGAAGGGAGGTAAGAGAGGGAGGAGGGAAGGAAGGGAGAAAGTGGGCAGATCTGATCCTTAATTCATCATCTCCCTCTCAGAGTAATTCCCTAATACAGGATTTTGTTTGCAGACTAGAAAAAGGATGGAGATTATCATCTGAACTTGGTGATTCAAATTTCTCTTCCCTTGCCAGAAATCAACCCCAGATCAATACATTAGAACAATGATTATCAAGAAGCTAACAAAGCAAGACCAGTAAACAAGAATATTTTAGATTCCAAAGTAGAAACATGTGAAAAAGAGAATGCATTTCACTAAGCAACAGTTTAATTTTCCTACATGAGGAATAATGACCCCAAAGTTAAATATTGGTATGGGTGACCAATGAAGGTTTCACTGTCATTTTTCCCTTTGAGATTTTTTTTTTAAAAGAAACGTTTCTCTCTCCAGAATATAGACAGACGAATTAGTAGTAGTAGTCTCTCGGTAACCGAGGATGATTGTCTTTGTGCGCTTTCATCTGTGATAGATGAGTGTGCACAAAGACACTTGTGCGTGAAGGAGATTTAAGTGGAAAAGTCGATGCACAGAGACAGTCCCACTCTCTCGGCGTTGGAAGCCTGGGTCCAGTGGCACGAAAAATCGTTACACCTGGAGACTTCCTCAGCTGCATTGGATGGCCGTGTTGTCTTTTGTGCTCCAACACGCCCTAAGCACTCCACAGTGCTTTGCTGCGTCGCCCTCTCAGCCGTTGAACCTTCTTGTTGGTTTCTTCCGCCTGTTCCATCGAAGCAGTCTTCACATGCTGGGTGAGCAAAGCCCTGGTTCACCAGGGGTCGATGACCCAATGGCTACCCTCACAAGGTTTGCCCAGCCTGTCGAAGCCGTTGCCCGGGGTGTGGCTGCTGCCACATGCTAGCCGCTACTGGGAACCACAAGTGAGGGCTGGGTGTCAGGTGGGGGTCAGAGGCTGGAGAGCCGCCCTAGGAGGGCACGACAAGCCCTCCATACCAGAGATACTACCCCTCCCTAAACACCCCATACAACCCAAATAAGCCTGTCTTAACTGGTCTCTGAATTCTTTCCAACTTTATGTTGCTTTGGCAGACTTAAGCAAGAGGATCAGTTGTTTCAGAGTTTGGACACCAAATTTCTTATGTATGTGCAACCAAATCTTAATATCTTACTTTACCACCACATGTTTAATACTAGCATCTTTGTTTGAACAGTTAGGTGATGAAGTGTGTAGAGAGCCCTGGGCCTTTTCTGAGTTGATCTCAAGACACTTACTAGCTGTGTGACCCTGGGCAAGTCACTTAACTCAGGTCTGACTCAGTTCCTCATCTATAAAATGAGCTGGAGATGGAAATGTCAAAGCACTACAGCATCTCTGCCAAGAGGTAATTTAGAGTCAGACAGGGCTGAAAAATGACTGAATAATAAATCATGTATTGCATGGATTCTGGTAAGAATATCAGAAAGTGTGTCAAAGAATTGATTTTTTATGGGAGGATGTGGGGAATTACTAGTAACTGTTAGGTAGCATTTATATAGCACTTTAGGGTTTGCAAAGCATCTTATAAATATTACTTCATTTTATCCTCATAACTCTGGAAGGTAGGTACTATTATTATTATCATCAAAGCATGGGACTTGGGACACTAATGCATTGCTGGTGGAATTGTGAACTGATCCCACCATTCTGGGGGACGATTTGGAATTATGCCCAAAGGGCTCTAAAAGAATGCCTATCATATTCATAGCTGCGCTCTTTGTGGTGGCCAAAAATTGGAAAATGAGGGGATGCCCATCAATTGGAGAATGGCTGAACAAATTGTGGTATATGTTGGTGATGGAATACTATTGTGCTCAAAGGAATAATAAAGTGGAGAAGTTCCATGGAGACTGGAACAACCTCCAGGAAGTGATGCAGAGCGAGAGGAGCAGAACCAGGAGAACATTATACACAGAGACTGATACATTGTGGTACAATCGAAGGTGATGGACTTCTCCATTAGGGTCAATGCAATGTCCCTGAACAATCTGCAGGGATCTAAAAAATACTACCCACAAGCAGAGGATAAACTGTGGGAGTAAAAACACTGATGAAAAGCAACTGCTTGACTACAGGGTTGGAGGAGATAAGACTGAGGAGAGACTCTAAATGAACACTCTAATGCAAACTCCAACAACAGGGAAATGGGTTCGAGTCAAGAACTCATGTGATAACCAGTGGAATCATGCGTTGGCAATGGGAGAGGGAAAGGCTGGGGGGGGGGGGGAAGGGGGGAGGAAAAGAAAATGATCTTTGTTTCCAGTGAATAATGTATGAAAACGACCAAATAAAATAATGTTTAAAAATTAAAAAAAAAAGAATGCCTATCCTTTGATCTAGGAATACCACTACTGGGTCTGTATCTCAAAGAAATTTTAAAAATGGGAAAGGACCTATTTGTACAAAAATATTTATAGCTGCTCCTTTTGTAGTGGCAAAGAATTGGAAACTAAAGGGACGTCCCTCAACTGGGGAATGGCTGAACAAATTGTGGTATATGAGGGTGATGGAATACTGTAAGGAATGATGAACAGGATGATTTCAGAAAGAGCTGGAAAGACCTTAATAGACTGATGCAGATTGAAATAAGCAGAACCAGGAGAACATTGTACACAGTAACTACAATTTTATGGAATGATCAAATGTGATAGGCTTTGTAACTAACAACAGTACAATGATCCAGGACAATTCTGAGGGAATTATGACAATGAATGCTCTCCACCTCTAGAGAAAGAACTGTGGGAGTAGAAACACAGATTAAAACATATGATTTATCACTTATTTATTTGGGTCGATATTCTAGGGTTTTGGTTCTATAAGATTATTTGCTTACAAAAATGAATAATATGGAAATGTTTTGTGTGATAATACATGTATAACCCAGAAGGAAAAAAGCACAGGGTTGTGAGAAAGAACACAAGTTCTTTTTTGGGCATGTTGAATGTGAAATGTCTGTGAGACATGTAATCTATTCCAGATGTTCATGGGGCAGTTGGTGATGTGAGAAAGTTAGCCATGTGAGAATGAAGCTTAAAAGAGTTTGGGACTGGATAAATAGATGCGAGATTTAGACTAGAGATAACCGAATCCAGGGGAATTGATTAGATCACCAAGTTAGGGAAAATAGATGAAAAGAGAAGAGGTCCCAAGATAGAGCCTTGGGGAATACCAAAGTTAGTGGGAAAAAACTGAAAATCCCACAAAGGAGACTGAGGGTCAGTCAGGAAGGAGAAGCTCAAGAGCCATGTCATAAAAACCTACAGTGATGAGAATCTCCAGGTGAGTCAGCAGGGTCTAAGGCTACAAGGAAGGTAAAAAAGGAGTCAAAATTCAGAAAAAGATCTGGAGGTGGAGATCCCTGGGAACTTTGAAGACAAGTTTCAGTGGAGTGATGAGATTAGTTAGAAGCCAGATTACAGAGTTTAAAATCAAAAGAGAGATGGGGAGGCACACTTACAGTCAAATGAGAAGAGATAAAGCACTGAGTACAGATGTCATCAAGGACTTTAGCCAGAGAGGGAGAATAAGTGGGCAGGACTTGGGGCCAGATGAGATTTTTTTGTTAATAAGGATGGGGAAAACATGGGTGTGTTTTCAGGGAGTAGGGAAGGAGCAGATATATAACAGAGAAATTAAAAGATTACCAAGAGAATGGAGCTGACAGTGGGGACACTGTTAGAAATGGAAGGGGATCAAGGATTTTGACAGCTTGTTCCCCACTGCCATTCCCAGACTCGCTTTAACACCCTCATTCAGCAACCCCATCTCCTGTGAGATTTATACTATCCAAATTTATTCTTCAATTTCTATTTTATTCACTACAGGACAAGTAATATTCCAACTCCTCTACCATGATCAGTGAAGTATGACCAAAATGATGCTTCTTTTGTATTTGTAATCATAAGATACCAGAAAGGATGGTCAAGGATATGAGAGGGAGATATCAGGAGGGGGCCAGGTCTCAGTGATTGCCGGATGAAAATGAGAAAGGGAGAGGCTTAGAATGGAAGGAAATTATTAATTATGGAGAGGGCATTCCAAAGAGCACAGTAGAAGTACATAGATCTAGAATGGGACACTGAGTAGGGAGAATAGGTTTGAGGTGTATGGAAGCAAGGAAGCAGGCAGCTGGGGATGAGTAGTATTTTCCCATCAGTATCCTGGAGTTCAAAATTACTAGGATGAGGAAGTAATGAGGTGGTGGGATTATGCTCTCCATTAAGAAATGAGCCCAGACTACCTTTGGATAGAGGCTGAGTGAGGCAGATGACTAACGATAATAGCTACCACTTATATAGCACCTACTACTACATACCAGGCACTGTGCTGAGAGTTTTACAATCATCCCATTTAATCCTCACATCAACCCGAAGAAATAAGTGGTTAGGATACCAGATTAATACAAGACCAGCTTTGTAGGTTTGGGTATTTGCGTCCTATGTGTAGATATGACAGTAACCCAGCCAAACTTCTTTGCATCTTCATTGAAGATATTATGTAAAGCTGGGGTCAAAGACAGAATACCCTTTTTTCCTCAATATCTGAACTGTCCACATGCACAGTGCTTTGGGGGGTAGTGTTTAGGAAGTATCCACATCATACCATCCAGTTTCATTTATAAACTAATCGGTTTGGATGGCTTCTGAGAGCAAACGTTTCTAAGAGCTTTGGGATATTTACCAAAAAAAAAAAAGGCAAGTATTCATAGAAAGTATGAGTCACCAATTGCTGCTCTCACTTCTCAAATGAAATCCCCAGAATAAAATGCCTTCAAAACAGCCATAGTTGGATGACAGTTCAGAAATGGCTTCATGAGATTGTTGCACCCAATACTGATCTGCATAAGAAGTCAGGATATGCTAGATTTACATCACAGGTAGATGCAGACATTTTTCCCATTTTTTTATATGCCTTTTCCCTTATCATACTCCCAACTCTCACAATAGAAGAGTATTATTTGCCTTATTTACATTTGTTATTTTATAACTTACAATTGTATTAAGTAATCAATAAATGCTAAATGATGTTTAAAAAAACAATTCAATGACACAGTAGAAATGGTAAAATGCTTTAATAGAAAATTATTTATGTGAACATAATTTTATAAATGTTAAAAATCTAAATAATTTTATAATGAATGTGTTTCTTTTGTAATAAGCAAATTTTGTTTATTACAAGACTTAATGTTAACCAGGATAGCAAAAGAATTGAACTTAAAGAAGTATAAAAATAATTCTAAAAATTAAAAACAAAAACAATTATTTGGCTTTTTAAAAATAACACTGATTTGTAATATTTAAGTTCAATATGTACAAAGTATATTCCAAAAATATTTGTTGAATAAATGTTTTAAATTTCCAGAATCATTTAACCTAAGTTGGCAAAGCTATATATTTTTGGTCATGAATATATATAAAATGTTATGTGAACATCTATACAAAAGGTTCATTGTATTTCAAACAGAAAATAGAATAAAAGCATGAATGTCTCATTAAAACATTAATATGACATAATTATATGACATAATTTCATAAGTACAAAATGAAAGCTAGACTTGCAATATATTTCCTTTTTCTCATTTTTTTGCAGTTAAAATAACAAATTTAAAAACTTATACAAATGTTACATTCTTATTTCTAAAAATATATTCTTTTAGAAATTTTCAAATGCCACTGTAAACTTTATAGAAGTTAATGAATTACTAAAAATCAAGAACCAAAATTTAAAAGTGCATGAAATGCTTTCATCTTGTCCCATATCTTTATTGCTGTGTACAGACAGGTATTTCCCATTTTATTGCAAATCATATAATGGAATTTCAAACTTTAATTAAGATAAAAATTTACTCTGTATTAACTAAAGCCTGAAATTTGTAAGAAGTAGATCTGTAATATATTCACTGTGTAAGACTAGCGGTCACGGCCCTTCAAGTAATACCTCCCCCACTGCCATGATTCATTTCTGGGTCAGTATACCATTGGGAAGCAGGCCTCTAGCAGATGGAATTTTCAAGAGATACATCTGTAAGGTGTGCTTCTCCACACTTCATTCACCTTATAGCCCACTGTTTTTCCTATTGTGCAGGAAAGTAATATTATCCTTTCAGGAGAACATGGTTGACATGAGTAAGACAAAATTCCTAATTTAACTCTACCAAGAATGGAGAATGCTATCATTTATAACATAATTTTGCCTTTGAGATTTTGTGCAAAAACACTTGAATCTACTTCCAAAGGAAAGGAGATTCTGACTGGAAACTTGAAATCATATCAAGTATCTATGAGGTAGAATGATTTTCTTCCTTTCTCTCCCATAAATGTTTCTTGTGGTAAAAATGTTTATTCCACAGGAAAGGGCTCCAAAGCTTTTTCTGCATTCTTCCAGTTGTGAAAATTTTCTTTATACCATTCAACTAATATGAAAAAGAAAAAAAGAATTTTAACTTTTCTTGTACATTTCTTTTAAGTTCATAATGCTTGAAGGTTACTGTGCTAACTGCTATAATTATTTACTGTCTTGAAAAAAATTCTTTACATCAAAGAAAAATTAGGGGATAAATCAACTTGCTAAGTATTTTTTTAAAATATCTACATTTGATATGTTTCCATATTATATAAATATATGCAAGTATATAATAAGCAATACATACTGTGTGAGTACTTGTGTGTGTCTCTTAGCCTATGCATCTCCAAACTGGGAAGTGAGTTGTCCAATTATAGGATATAACATTATTCAGGAATTAGGAATAAATTAACATTTATAAACACTTTTAATAAGTTGAAAAATAGTTCAAAATAATCTTGTTGGCATTTTTTTAAACCAAGTCCTCAAAAGTTATCTTTTTATTATCTCCATTAACCTAATAACCTTTTTTAAAAAGTGGACTTTTAAATAGGAGAGTGGATTAGAATCCAAAATCCTACTATATGTTGTCTACAAGAAACACATCTGAGGCGGTTAGATACTCACAAGGTTAGAATTAAATGTTGGAGCAAAATCTATTGGCCCTCAACTGATAGAAAGAAGGCAGGAGTTGCAATCATGATATTGGAGGAAATAGGTAGTAAAACTATACCAGTGGGAGACCTGAACCTACCACTATTGAATTTAGATAAATAAAATCAAAAAATAAAAAGAAAGAGGTAAAAGATGAATGCAGCCAAAGCAGTATTCAGGGGAAAATTTATATCCTTGAGTTCATATATTAACAAATTAGGGAGGGCAGAGGTCAATGAATTGGACATGTAAATCAAAAAACTTGAAAGCGAACAAATTAAAAATCTCCAGAAGAAAACTAAATTAGAGATCATAAAAATTAAGGGAGAAATTAATGAAATCAAAAGTAAAAGAACTAGCGAACTAATAAGTAAGACTAGAAGCTGGTATTTTGAAAAAAAACAAAATAGACAACATACTAGTACTGGTCAATCTAATTAAAAAAAAAAGGAAAGAAGAAAACCAAATTAATAGTATCCTAGATGAAAAGAGAGACCTCACCTCCAATGAAGAGGAAATTAAGGCAATCATTAAAAACTATTTTGCCCAACTATATGGCAATAAATATGCCAATCTAGGTGATATGGATGAATATTTACAAAAATATAAATTGCCTAGATTAACAGAGGATGAAATAGAATTCTTAAATAATCCCATATCAGAAAAAGAAATTGAACAAGCCATCAAAGAACTCCCTAAGAAAAAACCACCAGGTCCAGATGAATTCACAAGTGAATCCTATCAAACATTCAAAGAACATCTAATCCCAATATTATACAAACTATTTGACAGAATAAGCAAAGAGGGGGTTCTACCAAATTCCTTTTATGACACAAATATGGTACTGATTCCAAAGCCAGGCAGGTCAAAAAAACGGAGAAAGAAAACTACAGACCAATCTCCTTAATGAACATAGATGCAAAAATCTTAAATAGGATACTAGCAAAAAGACTCCAGCAAGTGATAACAAGGGTTATTCACTATAACCAGGGAGGATTCATACCAGGAATGCAAATATGGTTCAATATTAGGAAAACCATCCACATAATTTACTTTATCAGATAAACAAGCAAACCAACAAAAATTACAAGATTACCTCAATAGATGCAGGAAAAAGTCTTTGATAAAATACAACAGCCATTCCTATTGAAAACACTAGAAAGTATAGGAATAGATGGACCTTTCCTAAAAATAATAAACAGTATATATCTAAAACCATCAGCAACCATCCTTGAGATCTGCAATGGGGACCTCTTCACATCAATAAAATCAGATTTCCCCCAACCATCTCATCATTCAAGGAAAAAGCTTATAGCAAACCATCTGACAAAGTCCTTCTAATGTTTAAAGTACATGGTGGGACTGACTGAAGGATCGGACTCATAAAGTGGTGATTAATGAATAAATCAGTGTTGATCTGGAGGATAAGATTTAGTTGAATATCATAAGTTTTGGCCCTTGGTCAGCTTCTGTTCAACATTTTTATAAATAAATGATTCTGGTGAAAACAGAGCAAACACTGAAATTATGGCTGCCATGAAGTTGGGAGGACCTGCTAATATGATAGATAACACTTTTAGTATCCCAGAAGTTTAAGCTCATTATTCTGTCCTTTATAAGAAATAAAAAGAAGAAATTTAATAAGAATAAATTGAGGATCCTATAGTTGGAGGAGGAAAGGTGAAAGGAGAGGTATATAGTATGTTTCCTTTTATCTGATGTCTTTTTTTTTTAATCCGTAACCTTCTTGTCTTAGAATCAATACCATGGCTATAAAAAAAATGATAAGAAAGATGATTCAGAAAAAGCTGGGAAAGATCTGCATGAACTGATGCAGAGCAAAATAAGCAAAACTGGGAGAACACTGCACAAAGTAATAGCAATATTGTACAATGAACAACTGTGAAAACTTGGCTACTCTTTGCAATGCAATGCAATAATCTCAGACAATCCTGAAAGACTTATATGACAAGGAATGCTATCCACCTCCAGAGAAAGAACTGCTGAAATTGGATGGATGCAGATCAAAGCATATTATCTTTCACATCAATGTTTTTACAGTTTTATTTGGGGGTTTTAAGTTTATATGAGTGTGCTCTTACAATATGATCAATATGGAAGTGTTTTCTGCATGATAATTAAATAAATATGAAGATATTTACACATACACACACAAAAAGAATCAATACTATGTATTGGTTCCAAGACAGAGAGAGAAGCAGTAAGGGATAGACAATGAAGGGTAAGTGACTTGCCCTGGGTCACAAAATCATATTAGATGTCTTTAAGCAGAATTTAGATGACAACCTGTTGGCAAATGCTATAGCATACTTGTTTGTGCAAGGATGTATAACATCTAAAATTCTAATATTTTAATATTAAAATCTAGTTCATTGCTAATATTACATCTTCCTTTTCTTTAAATTCCTAACCCCAAGGCCATAAAAAACAAAACAAAATCATACTTGTTTTCTTTATTCCTTCTTTCCAGGAAACTTTAGGTCTCCACCCTAAACCATGCATTTTTTCTGATTTCATAGGATATCTCATGTCATTGGAAGGTCTAAAAAACAAAATTAACGAAAAAGACATTTAAATTTAAACCTCATACAGAATTATCAATTATAACTTCAAGTGATATAAAATGCCCATGATGACACCACCATGAACTCAGAAACTTAAGTAACATTAACATTCTTGATATTTTTTTAAATCAAAATTTTACCTGTATATACGCATTTATTTATGGACAAAAGACTATAATTATTGTCCAAGGAGTTAAGTAAAAGAGCAGGAATTCTTAATGTGGGGATCAGGGGCCTGTTGTAACAATGTATTTTATGCATGTAAGAAAACTTATGAAAAGTACCCCTTTACTAGAGAAACAAGCACTAAGTAATGAATATGTTGATATAAGCTCCTCCAGGCCTCCACAGTGACTGATGGAAGAAGAGAAAGTCATAGGATGCTATGCATCATTTCTGTTTTAGATAACCCAAGAAAGATTCACGGTGGAGATCAACAGAATGTAACATTACCGAAAAGAGTAATAAAAGAAGTGGTATAAAGGACACCATGGTATTAGCATGATCATAAAATAAAGTTGATCTTGAGGGAATGAGGAACAAGATAAAAACAATCTGAGCAGTAGATTGGTATCTACAAAATGTAAAACAAACAAAAGGAAGGCCTTTATTAGGTTAGTTAGATCCATGTAGACTTTATGGAGAATCATGGAGAATTAACTACACAGAACAAGGCTGTAAAGGTGTTGCAATCTGCTTTGAGAGAGGTGGTATACATACCAATGAAACCACTGAAATCTCAAAAGTGAATATATATATATATATACATATATATATATATATATGCATTAATAACTATGAAATAGTGCAAAAACAGTAGAATAAACCAGAGCAATTTTTATGTAAATTGTAATGCACATTTTCAGTTTCTAAAAACTGGCAATAGTGCAGATATCTGTAATGTGATCAAAGAACATTAATTACACCACTACTCTCTGATCCACCCTTCCTTCCTGACTTTGGCTTTTATGGCACTATACTTTGCTGAGTCCTCTATCTGTTTCTTCAAGGTCTCCCTTCCTAGCTCATTTTCAAATTCTTCTCTCACAACTTCTTTTTATCCACTCTCTCTTCTCTCTACTTAAACCTGATCCTCTGAGTTCCTTTACAGAATTTTAGAGTTGGAAAACACCTACATTAGTAGTTAACTAGTCCAACCTCATCTAAAAGTAATTGCTACTATAAAATATCTGAGTCAACCATAAGATGATCAACCAGCCCATTTCTGAATGCCTCTAATGAAGGAACCCTTACTATCTCCCAAAGCAGCCTATTCACTGTGAGGCAGCTTTTAGAATTAAAGAAGTTCTTTCTCATTTCCAATAAATTTGCCTTGTCATTTCTATTTCCTGCTCCTAATTCTGCTAAAAGGGTCAAGAGTCTTAATTTGAGTGACTGATCTTCAAATACTCAAAGACAGCTATCATATTACAAGTCTTCCCTTCTACAGATTTACCTAGTTTCTTCAACCTTTCTTCATTTCATATGAACTCAAATCTCTTCAACATGCTGGATACCTTCCTCTAGACACCTTCTAAGCTTATGTCCTTAAAATAGGGAGCCTAGGACTAAACATTACTCTAGATGTGGAATGAACAGGGCAGAGTTCAAGTTCCTTATTCCTAGAAGCTATGCCTCTCAATGCAGCACAAAATCAATCATTATGAGTCAGACAATTTTTTTTTTAACCTGGGATGATTAAACTACTTAAAAGAAATCAGATGCCTTAAGTCCTAAAATTTTAGGACTTTATAAATGCTGAAGACGTTTTAACTCTACCAGTATTTTAACCCATTTCTTACCTATCATCAACATAATCAACCCAATTTTCCATTTCAGACTCTGAATTGGTTTCTTTGATCTGTCAAAGAGAAGGATTTAAGTCAAAATATAACATAAAAGAACTTAGTACATAATTAATTTGAAAAAAGGACACACTTCCAAAACAAAGACAAAAAAAAGGAGTTTATATCATAGTGCAAAACATCTGAAACATTTACTATGTATGTACCCTGAAAAGAGTTGGATATAGCAAAATGAGAGACACATTGCTTTTTAACTCATCTTCAATTCAAGTACATATAAATGGAAGGAAGAAAAAAATTTGATTGGTTTTTGTTCTTAACTCAAGTTTCTCCCCATTATCAAATAAGTATCTATAATACAAAGGGGTGACTTTAATAGCTATAATTATATCTTCTATAAATATACTTTCAGATGGTTTATTCAAATGCTCATTTTTATATTAATTCTAACAAGTTGGAACTCAATTGTAAAAATTCGTTTTATAATATATACTTACCAATTGTATTAATTCTTTGGCAAGTTGTGCAATTGACATCTCAAAATTGGTTCCTATGTTATAAATTTCACCTGGTTTTCCTTTCTTTAGAACAGTGAGAAAGGCTTCCACTACATCAGCAGCATAAAGGAAATTTCTTGTTTGGAGCCCTGAACCATGAATGCAACTAAAAAGATTAAATTCAATTCAATCATGTGCCATAACTTACTGAACACTTTACTATAAAATTCCTGGATGTTGATTCATTGGGGAACTAGACATTTTCTTGAGTTCCCTACATTAAGAAAGAAGCCAGGGACCATATATCCCAATGTGATAATCCTCCTCCCATTGTGAACTTATTAAGTCTTGAATGGCTACCCCAGGTTTTTTGAAATCACATCAGAATTCCAGGACACTCTTTAGGGAAAATATATCTCTTGAGAGTTACTCATCTATTTTCATATTAGAAATGTTTCCTGAAAATTCATCCAATTCTATCTACAGTAAGAATATAAAATTAAGTTATTGGTACAGAGATGGTCAAATTCTGATATTATTGATCAAAATACATTTGAGAACTAAATTTAACCCAAATTATAGTTGATTTCTGAGTTCCAAATAAAGAAATAACAAGGGACAATGACAATTAGTGGAAACTATTATCAATAATTAACAAAAGTCATAAGATACCAACATATACCCCGAATACAGGGGGAGATAAATTTTTTTTAAAAAAGGGAAATTACATACCATTTTCTGTTGTGTTGCAATAAAGATATAAATTTTGGAATAACCTAAAAGGAATATTTACCATTATTTTTGATTTTAGAATAAGGTCACATTTTTCCATAAGATAAGCTGTTATGATTCCCTTTCAGAGGATTAACATCATTATGTCTGCTGCATTACTAAAAGTATGTATTTGTATATGTAAAGTATGTATTTAAAAAAAAAAGACATTCTGGGGCAACTGGGTGGCTGACTAGAGATAGGAGGGTCCTAGGTTCAAATCTGGTCTCAGACATTTCCCAGCTGTGTGACCCTGGGCAAGTCACTTAACCCCCACTGCCTAGTCCTTACCACTAGAGCCAATACACAGTATTGACTCCAAGTTGAAAAATGACTCCAAGGTAAGAGTTTAAAAAAAAAATTCTGGGGTTGTTGTTGTTGCTTTTTGTGTTAAATCCATGAAAAGGCACTATTATACACCTTATATTTCTTGGAACCCTGAGCATCCCTGAGACTATATCAAAACACTGATTTGTCCCAGATAATAGATAGTAACTATAGCATATCCTCTAATATGCCCAATTTTTGTTGGACAAAAGAGAAAAAAAAGACTTCTAAAAAGCTCAAAGATAAGTATTTCACAGGATGCTACACATAAATATGGTTTCTTCTATCAAAAATTTTATTTCTGAATTTATAATAAGTCAAAGAAAGACAATGTATAGGGTACGAAAAGAAATTGCTAATCAATCTCTAATGATTGTAAACTGTCTTAAATTTTATATCAAATAAAATATGCTGACTAGACTTTATTCTCTGCCTAATGTGTCTAATCTTATATTCGATATGGCCAATACAACCATGTGAGAAATGAAGAAACTTTAGGGTTTAACAGCTCAGACCCTACTTTAGGATCCTTAAACTAGAGCAGATACTGGATGCCCTCAGTACTTCAACAGTGCATCCTCTCATTATATCTATCAAGATTATGGCAATAAAGGCAGAGAGAAAAATAACAGTGAATTTCTGGACATGGACTGAACACAGTTATAAGCAATTTATTTTTAACAATGAAAAGCAAAACCATTACTGGAAATATGTCAATTGGAACTTAAACTAACCTTTTCTGGATATTGATGTGGTCCATAAACATTACTACTCCGTGTGATAACAACTGGAAACTTCAAAATATAAAAGGTGCAGTTATTAAAGAGATACTGTAAGCTTAAGGCATTTTTTTCTTTATAAAGCTAAGTATGTTTGTTAAAGGTATCTGATTTTAGGTCAATCTCCCTGCATATCATAAATTAGTAAATGGATAAACTGTCAAAAAGGAAACTGAGGCTGGGTGAAATTAAGTGACTTGCTAGAGATCTGAACCTAGCTCCTGACTCCAAAAAATCAATGATCTTCTACTACAAAACCAGTCCTCCAACCAGATTAAAATGTTTTACAAAAATTAATAATACAATGCAAAATAGAATATGTTCATCTGAAGTTTCCTAAATAACTATGTTGCAGCAGGGAATTACTTCTACTTGAGTTTGACATCACTCTTCTATTACACACTGTACTTCTAGATTTTTACATGTGCTACACAAGTTTCCTTGTCTAAGAAAAAAAGGGGAAATACTGTTCTTTACTTTAAAATATTTGAAGGCAAATCTTTTCACATATGAAAAATCTATCTCAGAGTCCAGAAAATAAAGACCAGAGAGCAGAGAGGAAAGAATGCTGGTGGTAAAATACAAAAAAGCAAACAAACAAAAAAACAAGAAAAAAGTAGGCTTCCCTCAACTGGGGAACAGATGAACTACAGTGGTATATAAATGTAAAAGAGCATAATAAGACTTAAGAAATGACTGAATGAAGGATCCTGACAAATTTGTGAAAACTCGTATGAACCTATTCAAAGTAAAGTAAGGAAAACCTAGAAAACTATATAATGATCACAATTTTGAAGAAGTAAACACTGAAAGACTTCAGAACTAGTGGGCAATCATGATTTTAAGATGCTAATGGTGAAGCATGCCTAATGCTAGTAAACCACAAATGCAAAATGAGGTACACATTTTGTGGTAAGATGAATATTTAACAATACTTGTTACAATTTAAACTCTGAGCCTTAAGTCATTATCTGTAAAATGGGAATAATAAATCCTTTAGTACCTATAGTACCTCCCTGACAAGGTTCTTAAAAGAATTATATGAGATGGTATATGTAAAAAGTACTTTAGGACATAGTACTCTATCCATATGGATATTTATTTTGTGATAAATGTATTACCATGAAGCATAAAAGCAACCATCTACTAAACAATAAGTAATGTACAAAGGGCCTCATTTTATTTTTTTTCTTTAAATGTTCTATCTTTTTAAATGCCATGGCCAGTTTATTAATCAGTTCCAAATCATGATGAAAATTAATGCATTTTTTGAAAACACTGATACCTCTTTATTTTTATAGAACATTCACTTTCCCAATATCTTAAATATCCCATTGTATTTGCAACATTTATCAAATTCTATTTCTGTTTTTAAAAAGTAAGCAGTTAGTATGCTGACATGTAGAAGAACATATGGTCCCTACTTTGTCTACATAATATAGAAAATTAGATTTGTTTGGTTTTTTAAAATACATAACTTTGCTCAGCACCTGTCTTTTAATTTACAAGTGAAAGATTAATGGTTTCCAATACAGATTTTTTCTTAAATCTCTGAAATCAGCACTTACCTTATATTGTTCCCAGTAAGACTGTACAAAACATTCTGCAGCTGCTTTGGATGATGCATAAGGATTTGTAGGTTGTTTTGGTGAAGACTCATCAAATTCCTAATGTTAAAAAGGATTATCAAGGAGCTTTTAATATATAAGATATATCCAAGAGAATTATGAAGCACAACACAAATTTGACATGCTCATCAGAGTAATGAAATAGGTAAGTTTACTTTAATTGGACTGAAACAAAATAGTTTTAGCTTTTGTTCGAGGAGAAATTATTATAGGGAGAGGTAATAGTGATTTCATTGGAATTTCTTTTTTAAATTAAGTTTATTTAATTAATTAATTTAGAATATTGTCCCATGGTTACATGATTCATGTTCTTTCCCTCCCCTCCCATAGCCAACAAGCTATTCCACTGGGTTTTTCATGTGTCATTGATCAAGACCTATTTCCACATTATTAATATTTGCAATAGAGTGGTCATTTAGATTCTACATCACCAAACTTATCCCCATCGAACCATGTGATCAAGCAGTTGTTTTTCTTCTGTGTTTCTACTCCCACAGTTCTTTCTCTGGATGTGGATAGCAGTCTTTCTCATAAGTCTCTCAGAATTGTCCTAGATCGTTGCATTGCTGCTAGTAGAGAAGTCCATAGCATTTGATTGTGCCAGAGTGTATCCATCTCTGTGTACAATGTTCTCCTGATTCTGCTCCCTTCAATCAGCATCACTTAATGGAAGTTGTTTCAGTTTACATGGAATTCCTTCACTTCATTATTCCTTTTAGCACAATAGTATTCCATCACTGGGGGGGGGCAGCTGGGTAGCTCAGTGGATTGAGAGCCAGGCCTAGAGATGGGAGATCCTTGGTTCAAATCTGACCTCAGATACTTCCCAGTTGTGTGACTCTGGGTAAGTCACCTAACCCCCATTGCCTAGCCCTTACCACTCTTGGGGTATATGGGGTGCTCAGGGACGGGTAGTATCTCTGGTATGGAGGGCTTGTCGTGCCCTCTTAGGGCAGCTCTCCAGGCTCTGACCCTCACCTGACACCCAGCTCTCACTTGTGGCTCCTAGTAGCTGCTAGCATGCAGCAGCGGCCACACCCCGAGCAAAGGCTTCAACAGGCCGGCTAAACCTTGTGAGGGTAGCCATCGGGTCGTCGTCGTCAACCCCTGGTGAACCAGGGCTTTGCTCACCCAGCATGTGAAGACTGCTTTGGCGGAACAGACGGAAGAAACCAACAAGAAGGTTCAATGGCTGAGATGGCGACGCAGCAAAGCACTGTGGAGTGCTTAGGGTGTGTTGGAGCACAAAGGACAACAGGGCCATCCAATGCAGCTGAGGAAGTCTCCAGGTGTAACGGCTTTTCGTGCCACTGGACCCAGGCTTCCAACGCTGAGAGAGTGGGACTGTCTCTGTGCATTGACTTTTCCACTTAAATCTCCTTCACGCACAAGTGTCTTTGTGCACACTCATCTATACACCATAGATGAAAACGCACAAAGACAATCGTCATCCTCGGTTACCAAGAGACTACTACTATACTATTCCATCACCAACATATACCACAATTTGTTCAGCCATTCCCCAACTAAAGGGCATCCCCTCATTTTCCAATTTTTGCCACCACAAAGAGTGTGGCTATAAATATTTTTGTGCAAGTTTTTTTCCTTATTATCTCTTTGGGGTACAAACTCAGCAGTGCTATGGCTGGATCAAAGGGCAGATAGTCTTTTAGCACCCTTTGGGCATAATTCCAAATTGCCTTCCAGAATGGTTGGACCAATTCACAACTCCACCAGCAATGCATTAGTGTCAATTTTGCCATATATCCTCCAATATATATTACTTTCCTTTGCTGTCATATTAGCCAATCTGCTGGGTGTGAGGTAGAACCTCAGGGTTGTTTTGATTTGCATTTCTCTAATTATAAGAGATTTAGAACACTTTTTCAAGTGCTTATTGATATATTGATTTATCTGAAAAATGCCTATTCATGTCCCTTACCCATTTATTAATTGGGGAATGGCTTGTTTTATTGTTCAACTGATTTAGCTCCTTATAAATTTGAGTAAAAATTAGACCCTTGTCAGGGGTTTCTGTTATAAAGATTTTTTTCCCCAATTTGTTGCTTCCCTTCTAATTTTGATTGCATTGGTTTTGTTTGTACAAAACATTTTAAATTTAATGTAATCAAAAGTATTCATTTTACATTTTGTACTATCCTCTATCTCTTGCTTGGTCTTAAATTCTTCCCTTTCCCATAGATCTCACAGGTATACTATTCTATGTTCACCTAATTTACTTGCAGTTTCCTTTTTTAGATTTAAGTCTTTCATGCATTCTGAATTTATCTTGGTATAGGGTGTGGGATGTTGATCTAAACCTAATCTCTCCCATACTGTTTTCTGGGACCTCTGGGTAAACATGGCAACAGTCTAGACACAGGACTCTTCCTCTCCTCACCACCTACCGATACAGACTACCTCAAAAAGCCAAAAAAAACACAAATTCATATGTAGGAAGGGACTCTACAGTAGGGTGCAGCACTGAAGGTATGCAGGATTTGGACATTTCCACACTATAAGGGGATGAAAAAGCTTTCACCAAAACACAAGCTGATCTACCCTCCCCAACCCCACCTACAGAGCCAGAGTCAAAGCCAGCATGCGCTAGAATCAGTGAATGAGCGAGGGGCACCACTAGAGCAAGTGAGGGGCACCTCTAGGTCCTTGGCAGCTGACTAAGACCACCAAAGACCTACCTCTGAGAGCAGCTAAACCTGAAACCCCAGCAGGCTGAAGAGCACAGACCATGGGTGCCAGAGGGGAGATAGCAGAGAGAAGAGCAGCAAACAGAAGCTGCAGAGACTGGAGAGGTGGCCTCAGACGAAATCCTTGCTCCTTAGCTCCATACATAGTCTGTCATCCTCACTCAGATTTCTGACTGGAAAGGGAAGGAAAAACCACTATAGTAATGGCAAACAGTGCCCAGGAACAACTTCCCAACACCAAGAAAAACAAGAAGGGGTTGACCCTGGATAATTTTTAAGGAGGAAAAACCCAGACTATAGAGGAAATACAAATAAATGCACCAAAACCTTCCCAAAAATGGAAATTAGTCATAAGCTCTTAAAGAATTTAAATTGGAGCTTATAAAAAAGATGGAAGCCTTCTGGCAAGAAAATTGGGAAATAGTTCAAAAAGAAAATAACAGTTTAAAGGACAAGAACTCCCAATTGCAGAAACAGCTGGAAGCCACGGAAAGCAGGATAGACCAAACTGAAAAGGAAAATCAAAAGATTATAGAAGAAAACCAGGCCTTAAAGACCAGAATTGGGCAACTGGAAGCCAATAATTTTTCAAAACGGCAAGAATTAATAAAGCAAAGTCAAGACTGACAAAATAGAAGAAAACATAAAATATCTCACTGACAAGATGACAGATCAGGAAAACTGATCACGAAGAGACACTTTGAGAATCACTGGTCTATATGAAAATCCAGAAATAAACAGAAATCTTGACATCATACTACAAGAAATTATCCAAGAAAACTGCCCTGATGTTCTTGAACAAGGGGGCAAAATAGACTTTGAAAGATTTCACAGAGCACCCTCTACACTAAATCCATACTGTTTTCTAATTTTCCCAGCAGTTTTTGTCAAATAGTGGGGTTTTGTCCCAAAAGCTGGTATCTTTTGAGTTTATTGTACACTATCTTGCTGAGGTCATTTATCCCAAGTCTATTCCATTGATCATCCCTCCTGTCTCTTAGCCAGTACCATACCGTTTTGATGAT
The DNA here is from genome assembly GCF_027887165.1 of Monodelphis domestica. Taxonomy (NCBI): domain Eukaryota; kingdom Metazoa; phylum Chordata; class Mammalia; order Didelphimorphia; family Didelphidae; genus Monodelphis; species Monodelphis domestica. The sequence goes on from NC_077234.1 coordinate 159,294,391, forward strand.
ATAAGGATGATATTAGAAATTGGGTCTTGCTATAGTAGTTTATAGATAAGTAGAGAAGCTGGCTTTAGAGAGAATTGGAGTTTCAAGAAGAGCTGAGAGTGTCAATTTCAATTGTTAACAGTTGTAATGGTTTTTCTCTGGCAGTTGGCAAAGTCACACAGAGACTTTTGCTCTGAGGGCTTTGAGAAGGTAATATCTTTACCTTTCTCTCTCTCTCACTGTCTGAGGTAAAGACCTGAAGGAGTTAAGTGTTTTCTTTTTCCAATTTGAGAAACACTATTGACTATCTGTTACTGTCTTAATAGATTGTTTAGCTCTGATAAGACCAAAGAAAAGACCTTGTCTTTGGTCTGGACTCTGAGTTTGCTAAGGCTCAGAGTCCTAACTTGATTCTTTTTGAGACTCAATCAGCTAGTCTTTGTTATTTTTATAACTTGGAGGCGAATTAAAAATTATAAGGATAATATTATTAGTTTTATTTAGAATAGTAAAAATCTTGGTTAGTCAGATAAGGAAGTTTAAGTATAGCCTATGAAAAATAGGAGAAGCGGTTCCTTGTGGAACCAGGGAATTTTATCTGGGAGGAGTTAGAATCCCTTAAGAGTTAGAAATCCTTTTTTATCGTTATGCATATTTCAATTAATATTTTATTTTTTATAACCAGAGTCTCTTTAGCATCCTTGCACCTGGCCCTGAATACAAGTTCATTTATAAGCTTCACTTCACTGAAAGAAACTGAGGATACTATGTGAGCACAGCAAGCAGAGTGTCTGAAATCAGTTTATTACCAAATAAAATAAAATAAAATCCATTGCTATATTATGTTTTTGCAGTTTGCCTTTTATTTATGTATTTACTTTTAAGACCCTTACCTTTCATCTTGGAATAAATACTGTATATTAGTTCCAAGGCAGAAGAGTTGTAAGGGCTAGGCAATGGGGGTTAAGTGACTTGCCCAGGGTCACACAGCTGGGAAGTGTCTGAGGCCAGATTTGAGCCTAGGATCCTCCCATCTCTAGGTCTGGCTCTCAATCCACTAAGCTACCCAGCTGTCCCCTCACCATTTATTTTTACAATGATCACTGCCTTATAGTACAGTTTAAGATCTGGTACTGCTAGGCTACCTTCTGTCACATTTTTTTCATTATTTCTCTTGATATTCTTGATCTTTTGTTCTTCCAAATGAACTGTTATAACTTTTTCTAGTTCAGTAAAAAAGTTTCTTAGTAGTTTGATAGATATGGCACTGAATAAGTGAATTAATTTGGGTAGAATTGTCATTTTTATGATGTTATTTCATCCTACTTATGAGGAATTAATGTTTTTCCAATTGTTTAGATTTTGTTTTAATTCTGTGGAAAGTGTTTTGTAGATGTATTCATATAATTCCTGTGTTTGTCTTGGCAAATAGATTCTTAAATATTTTATATTGTCTAGGATGATTTTAAATGGAATTTCTCTTTCTAACTTTTGCTGATGAGTTGTGTTGGAAATATACAGAAATGCTGATGATTTATGTGCATTTATTTTGTATCTTGAAACTTTGCTAAAGTTGTTGATTATTTCCACTAGCTTTTTAGTTGATTCTCTAGGATTCTTTAAGTAGATCATCATATCATCTGCAAACAGTGATAGCTGAGTCTCCTCATTGCCAATTTTAATACCTTCAATTTCTTTTTCTTCTCTAATTGTTACTGCTAGTGTTTCTAGTACAATGTTAAATAATGGAGGTGATAATGGGCATCCTTACTTCACTCCTGAATTTATTGGGAATACTTCTAATTTATCCCCATTGCAAATGATGCTTGCTGATGGTTTTAAATATATACTGTTTATTATTTTTAGTTAAGGCTCTTCTATTCCTATACTTTCTAGTGTTTTCAATAGAGATGAGTGTGTTATTTTGTCAAAGGCTTTTTCTGCATTTGTTGAGATAATCATGTGATTTCTGTTGGTTTGGTTGTTGATATGGTCAATTTGTGACCGAGAAAAATGTGGGTTTCAAGACTGTGAATTGCCAAAACTGTAAAGATAATTTTAGTGTTTTGAATTCAATCAAAAATAAGTGGTCACCATGGGAAAAATTCCCAAATATGAAATACCCAAGTCAGCTGTGTTTTATGGAGATTTTAATTAATACAAATGAAGGAATTAAAAGGAAGGGAGAGAGACAGAGTAAGAGGAAATAGTAGGACGTGCCTTATATGGATGTTTTTACATCACTTTTCTGCGTCTCATCTGTACCAATGAGGACTTAGCTTGACTTAGAAACAGCCCTGAGGTCTGTCCTTTTTTTGCACATGTCTGTTGAAGGCCATCTCCTCAGATAATTAAATCTTAAGTTTGATGCAGACCTTTCAAAATCTTGTTAAACTGAGTAGGGTGGAGAATGTGGAGTTTCCAAGACCTGATTCTGTTATTCCAAGTATCTCCATTGTTATTGATTAGGAAATAGCTAAATCAGATATTCTAAAGAATGGTCTGATTAGGGTGGAATAGTTTTTAAATTCACAATGGGGGAGGAGCCCCAGGAATGAAAATCCAGAGGAGGAGTAGACTCTGGCTGGGAGAGCAGTGAGTCTCTCGGTCTTGAGAAGCCAAAGAGAGAAGCTGGGAAAAAGACTTTCTCCTGAGGGTTACCCATTTTTCCTACTGGTGACTGGAAATCTTTCCCCCCAACACTTCCCAATTGAAGGGACTTTCTGAAGAGAAACCTGAGCAGACTTTACCTCAGCTCCTGTTGCCCAGGGGTGAGTCAACCTGACTTTCTCTCAGGGGGCTCAGGCTGCCAAGGTCTGAGTTCCCCCCCCAAACTCAAGGAGGGAGGGGAAAGGCTTTAGATACAGGGACCCTCTCTTCCCACTTTCCTTTTCCCATTCTTTCCTGCCCATTATTCCTTTTGTATTATCTGATTGAGTTAACATTAAAAGTTATCTGTTCCCCAAGCTGAGTGTGAGTGAATGGATCAAGGGGAGACCTTTTGGTCTCGAGTAGTGGAGGGGGGACAAGAGGGACAAGAACAAATTGGGGAGAGCAGCTTTAGCTAAGGAGGGAAGGCAGAAGGAGGAAAATTTTCAAACCCCCTCTCCTCTCTCTGAGCCAACCCATTACATCTGCTGTCTCCTCTAAACCCCACTCTGAGAAGGGGGTTCTCCTCTCTTTCTCCCTCTTCATACTGAAAGTCCAAACTTCCATCGAGGCGCAAACTTCTCTCTTTTATCTTTTTTTAATACAAGGGTGAGAGGCTTTTTTTTTGGTAGTTGTAGATTGTAGTTCTTGGGTGTTGGTGGCCAATACTTTGTTTTTTCTTCCCTTCCCAGCCAGAAATCTGAGTGAGGAAAGTAGGCAGCTCTCTGCGTATGGAGCATCAGTGGTTTTGCCCTGAGGCTAGTTTTTTAGTCTCTGAGGCTTCTGCTATGGGAAGCCTGAACCTGTGCTATCTACATTCCTAGGCTCCACACTCTTCAGCCTCGGGTTCCAAGTCCTTCTGCCAAGGCTTTGCACTGTCCTCTGAGGTAAGACTGTGGTGCCCTCAGTCAGCTCCCGAGAATTTAGAGATTGTCCCAGCTCTTGCTCTGTCTCTGGCCCAACAGGTGGTATGGGGGAGGGGTGATCAGCTCATGCTTTGGTAGGTCTAATTTTACCCCCTTATAGCGTGGAAATGCCCAAACCCTGCCTACCTTTAAGGTTGTGTGTGCCTCTTTTACTCATCTGATTTTGATTTTTGTCCTTTTGAGATGCTTTATTATGATTTATAGTAGGAAGAGTCATGAAGTTCTTTCTACACTGTAGGCATCTTAGCCCAGAAGTCCTTCAATGAGATTTCTGATTATAGATTGGCACTTCCTCTACAACTTAAGTCTTAAGAGAGCTGCTTTAGGGTACTGAGAATGGATAGGTGATTTGTCTAGATTCACAAAGTTTTTATTTGTCAGTGGCAGAATTTGAGCTCAGGTTTTCCTGCCTCCAAGATCATATTTTTGACAAGCTACCTCCTAAATTACAGTAAATGTTTAAAACTCAACATTTAAAAACATTATTCTTATAAACTGTATAACATAGGTAGAGCAAGACCAGTCTACAGTGATGAGAGCAGGCTTTGGAGGGACATGGTCTCCAGGCTCTGATCATCACACTTTGCAAAGAAATTAAGAGTAATTATTTGCCCGTAAAACCTGACAACTCAAGCCAAATGTTACAAAATCATGTCAATGTTTTATCATTAAGACTTCTAGATTGTTGCCCACCAATGAAGAATCATTTAGCATATTGCACAGGTACCACAAGACCATAAAATCTCAGAATGGAAGGCATTTTGAAGTTTATCTGGTATCTAGTTCTGATGACTAAATCCCTAACACAACATTCCCAATAAGTGGCTCTCTAGTTGCTGCTTGACCACCAGGAGCTCAATACCTTAAGGAAGTAGCTCATTGTATCATCAGAAAGATGTGTTTGAAAGTTCTCTATAAAGAGTCAAAATGTAATTTCCTCAATTTCAGGTTACTAGTTCTAGTTTTGCCCTCTGAAGCCAAAAAGGGGTGGGCGATTAGGAATCTAATTATTACACAGCCCAACATTTGAAGATGATTACTATGTCCCGCCAAAGCCTTCCCTTTTTCAATATAAATATTCCCAGTTACTTCAGCAGACATGGTTTCCAATCCAAATCCTCCTCAATATTCTCATTCTTCTCCTTTGGATGCATCCTGGCTTGTAAATTACACTTTTAAAATGGTCCATAACTGGGTACAATATTATATTTGTGGTCTGACCAGTGCAGAGTACAATGGATTTAATATTTCTCTTGACCTGAACCCTGTATTGCACTGATATAGCCTGAGATCACATGACATTCTAAGCATCTATATCACATTGTTGGCTCATTTTAAATTTAGAATCAATTAAAAGTCAAGTGCATTACAAGCCTAATTTACATTTATACAGAATTATTTCATCTTACACATTATGGGTCATATTCCTGCCCACCAAGATATTTTTGTCAGATCTTGTTTTTGTCTCTATCAGCTCTCTCTCAAGGCTCTGTGTCTATGATATGTTCACAGAGTGCCTATTATATGCTAAACAAAGATAAGTGTGGGACAGAGGAAGGGGCACCAGATATAGAGCTATATGATCTGGGTTCAAGTTCCTAGCATGACACTTTACTCCCTATGAGACTGCGCGAGTTATTTAGCCTCTTTGGATCTACTTCCTCATTTGTAAGATGTCTGGAATAGCTGACCTTTTAGGTTTCATTCCAGTTCAAAACCTGGGATCTAATGAAAGTAATAGCAACCACTCATTTGGTCTTCTTATTTCCAGCCTCTTTTCCATCCAATCTAACAAATACATAACAGCCAGAAAAGGCATTTGTTGATAAAAGAAATAGTTTGGATTTTATAAATGACAATTTTTATCATGTCTTATGCTTTTTAGAACTGCTTTTTTTTTAAATCTCGCAGCCTAAGAAATTTGGTTATTTTTAAAAGTCTATCTTTTAGATCACTCTGCTGCAAATATGAATAACATGGAAATATGTTTTGAACAATGATACATGTATATCCCAATGGAACTGCTTGTTAGCTTTAGGAGGGGGGGAGGAAAGAAAAGGGAGGGAATCATGAATTATATAACCATGGAAAATTTTTCTAAATAAAAAAGGGAAGAAATAAAGTATATCTTTTAGAATTTTAAAATAAAGCAGATGAAATATCAAGTTTTCCATACTCACCTCATCAAGGCTACCTCCATATACTTCATCAGTGCTCACATAAATGAACTTCTCTACTCTGGCTTCATAAGCAGCACTCACCAAAACATGGGTGCCATAAACATTGACATAGGTAAACTCCAGGGCATGAACAAATGAAAGATCTTTAAAAAAAAGTTAAAGTAAAATTATTATATTTAGAACTAAATACAGAATAGACTGAGAGCATCAGAATATCAAATTTTTCCATGTTATTTCTAGGGATTAAAAGGGTAGAATCACACCAAGGAGCTATAAATATGGAAATAGTAGAATTAGACCTGAAAATAATGGGCAAAGAGAAAAATTCTCTCCAATCACCATTTTAATAGTTTCACAAATAAAAATCAAATATATGATGATCATTTCTACTGAATAGAAAGTATCAATTCTGCTTCTGGAAGCAAGTAAGACAAAAGCTTCTAATTCTTTAGGTATTTTCAATCTAGAGGTTTGTATAAAAAATAAAGACTATGGTTCCCACAGCTTCAACAGTTCTTCTGTACTTTTGCTAAGAGGAACTCCTATGAAATGATTGGAGGGAACCATAGAATGATAGGAATTAAACTGAATTTTCTGATCAAAAGTTAGCTAAGAGATGGACTGAATGATTCAAAGGATAGTTGAGGGGACCAAATATTTTTCAAAAGACTGATCTTCTTAAATGCCTAAGGGCTTTTATTAGTGAGCAAGCAGAGTTCAAGTGTCTGGATTACTACAAGCTAAAAGAATATTAGACTATTATCACTTCCTAGAAGACACGATACTACAGGGGAAAAGCAGGTAATGACGCCAAACAGCAGCAGTAAACTGAATCAAGCAACAGCAATGGAGATTAGACAGTAGTTCACCTGATGAAATCACCCTCACAACATGTGTGCCCTTCTACATGTCATCTGATCAATATTCCCTATGTATGAGTCCCTCCAGATAGTCTCTCCTCAGTGGTAACAGGGTAACCTGTGGGACTCTGTATTCTTATCTCCATAGAGGTATTTATCTGGTAACTTATTCTTCTAATTTGACTGAATGTCTTTTGCTATTTGGTACAGTAAGAGTCAATTCATCAGTAGGGGAAGTACAGGGGTGGGATGGGAAAACATTAAGAATGCTTGTCCCACATGCCTATCAATGCACTCCCTTCTTGCCTCCATTTTATAGTTTCTTTCTTCCTTTAGTACTTAGCTAAAGCACTATAATCTGCATAATACCTTTCCAAATTCTCACAACCAATAGTGTCCCAAATTACTTTGGGACTACTATATAGTCACACACACACATATATACATAAATGTGTATATATGTATATTTTTTCATTTTTAAATATATACAGTATTTTTTAATATGTACTTTTTGTTTCCTTTATTTGACTTGTGAGTAGGGATTGTTTCATTCTTTGTGCTTGTTATCTAAAGAACCTAGCAGAATGTTTGTCACATATGGTAGGTAGGTCCTTAATCAATATTAAGTGATTAATGTAACATTTTGGGGGAAGCTTTCAGGATATAAATTACAAATACTATAGTAGTGTCAATTTAAGAATAGCTGGTTTTCAACACAGCTTAAAAACAAGCTTAATAAGCATATTAATTTGAAAAAATATTGCATAATCAAGTAGGTTTTTTTTTCATTCATAAAGCACTTAACTAAAAGAAAGTTTAAAGATAATCCTGGCTAAAACACCAAATAATTATTTCATTTTTAGTGTTCAAATCTTAAATTAATTTAGATTGAAAATGCTCAAAGACCTTGAAATCTTGCCAAACTAACTTCACTTGAGATTTTTGGAATTACCAGAAATGGAGTAAAAAGAACAAAACAAACAAAAGAAAAAAAGATAACAGTGAATAGACCAATTGTTTTAAGAAAGCTTAATGTGTCAATTATCACATATAACAGTGCTCACCTACATGTGTTTGAGCTGCAAAATGAAGCACTATATCTATGTTCTCAGTTTCAAAAAGCAGTTTTATGAAATGAGGTTCACAAATGTCACCCTAAACAAGAAAACAAAGAGAAATGAGTTCTCTGTGCATTAACATAATTATTTTTCACAGGAAAAAAATTGAATTTACATATATTAATACAATATCAAGTTCACAACAAAACAAGCAGACAACTACAAAGTTGCAGAATTAAATATACCATATAATGATTGTTCAAATTATATGAATATCATGTCAAATCTTTTAACTTTTTTTTTTTTTAAACCCTTACCTTCCATCTTGGAGTCAATACTGTGTATTGGCTCCAAGGCAGAAGAGTGGTAAGGGCTAGGCAATAGGGGTCAAGTGACTTGTCCAGGGTCACACAGCTAGGAAGTGGCTAAGGCCAGATTTGAACCTAGGACCTCCCATCTCTAGGCCTGGTTCTCAATCCACTGAGCTACCCAGCTGCCCCCATCTTTTAACCTTTTTAAATAGAAATCTTTCTTAATGTATTATGATTTTCCTGTTTTCTTAAACACAATGAATATTTTTTTTCTTAATAACTCAAGTTCATAATGAATGCATGAATTATTGCTTCAATAAACTTTTCTTTTATGCTCTTGGAGTTGTAGCTTCTGCTACAATGGCCTGCCTCTTGTATCTTTCTTCTTCTTCTAATTTGTTGCTTTCCAAGCTGCTGTATCCAGAGGAATCAGATAATTAAATTTATTAGAATTGTGTATAAATGAATTCATTAAATTGGTCAGGAGACCTCTCCCAGAATGTTAATGTTCTCTAATAAACATGAAAGGAAGTAGTTTCATAAGAACAATGTTAAAATAAATGATGGGTTCTAGAGTAGCCAAAAATGCAGATTATCAAAATTTTAAATTCAACATAACAGAGACCTAACACTTTAATAAAGAGTCTAAAGCCATAAAATGGGAGAAAGCTAACGGAGGAAACAATTGCATTTAGGAAAGAGAATTTTTAGGTATTTCATGTAATCTCCTCAGAGCAACAAAAGGATATTGGAGAAGGAAATAAGGGTTCTTAGAATCCTTTTAAGTGTGGTAAAATGATATTCAAAACTGTATTCAAGTTCAGAGAATTCTCTAGAAGTATCTTTCTACCATTCCTAGTCAAATGTGAAGCAACAAATTCTTTTTTTTGTTTAATTTTGTGAACAATTTTTAAATGCTTACCTTTAAGGGTCTATTATGTAAAAGCAAATACCTCTCCTGAGAAGCAGAGAAGCATAGTATAGTAAGCACTGGATTTGGGTTTCTTAAGATCTGGGCTTGAGTTCTGCCTCAGAAACTTCCTTTTGGGTGTAACTCTGGGCAAGCATTTTCATTATGGCGTCAGTTTTCATATATATATATATATATAATGAGCCTGGACTTAATCTCAGGAAGTCTGGTCCAATGTTGAATCTAAGAATATATGCTCTTAAAGAAGCTTATATTCTGCTAAGTACATAATAAAATAATTGTGAGAACTAGGAAGAGATTTAAAGGTACATATACTTCCATTGTTAAACAAATCTTGCCTTCACAGAGGCAGAAAAAAAATGTATTTGCCCCTCATCCCAAAGGAGTCTCTTTTTGGAGAGGAATCAGCTTGTTTTCATAGAAACATGGAATTTTAAGCTAGTTATGACTTTAGAAATTTTCCAGTCTAGCTTACTTTACATAGGTAACTTAGTTGGTTATAATTGAGAAGACATAAGATGGAGTCAGGGCATTGAAAATAATACAATTAATTAAAAAGTGTTGTTATTGAAGATAATTTCTTGGTAATAGCTTCATTAAAAAAAAACAAAAAAACATGTTTTTTAATAAATGTGAGTTTAAAAGAACAAAGTAAAATTTTTCTCTTAAAAATCAGACTGCTTTAATAATCCTATAATTTTTCTCAATTCCCAAAAGTTTTAAAATTGACAATCATTCTTTAGACTTTAAAACAAACCTCTCCTTGCTGTTGGGTTGGTCATGTCTACCAATTTACAAATGAATCCTTTTCAAAGAGGCTAATTTATGCATACTGGCATTAATATTTTCATGCTCTTATAGAGAGGTGTGGATTCTAAATTTGGTTTTGTGGATCCTAAAGTGTGAGAGCAATTATGCTATTTGTATCACTGATTAAAAAAAATGATAAAAAGCATCTATGAAAATGCCACAACTAATTCTGAAAAAATATGTATCTCCTCCAATAGAATGTAAGCTCCTTATGTGCAAGAACTGTTTCATTTTTTGTTTTGTATCCCTAACACAGTGCTTAAGAAGCATTTATTGAAGTGATATTTGAGTTAGGTTTCTATTAGAAGCTTACTGTATTATATAGTGTTAGATACTGACTTAAATAAACCTTTTTTTTCCCCCCCCAGAAATGCTTTGCAATTTTCCTAACAGTTTTTGTAGAAAAGGAGTCCTTCTCTTATCATGGGGTTATCATATTTGATGTTTCTAGGTTGTGCTTTTCCAGTCTGTTTCACTGATCCACTTTTCAGTTCTTTTAAAATCAGCACCAAATAGTTCTGAAGATTATTGTTTTATAATAGCTTTTACTAATGTGACAGTGTTATACCATCTTAATTCCTGAGAATCCAGGTCATTTGTTTATTCAAAAGAATTTTTTAAAATTATTTTGTCTAGTTCTATAAAGCAACCCCTTATTAGAATGACTATTATAATAGTGTAGCCTTAAAGTAGTACCAGCACTTGTATTTATTTATGTAGTCCAACTGTGAGCAATGAATAATTCTCAATATTTTAAGTCTTCCATACTATGTAAAGAGTTTTGAATTTATATTTATAGAATTCCTATAAGTACCATGGGAAGTGAATAACCAAAATGTTTCACACATTTTATAGGTGGTTTAAATGAAATTTCTTAACTTCCACTTGATTTTTATTATTACTAGGTAGAAAAACTGGATCTTTTAGGAACCATGATACTTTATGGAAGCAATTAAATCATCTTGACTATTTTTTTTTACTTATTCCTGGAAGTTTTCTAAATAAGGTATTATATCATTTACAAATAAGGATAATTTTGTTTCCTTGCTGCCAGTTTACACTTTTCTTTTCCTCTTACGACTAATCAGATTTTAAACAAAATATACAAGAGCAATAGAACAGAAAAAAGAAAGATGCTATACCTGGATAAACTTGTAGTTCTGTTTGTTAGAAATGGTTTCAAGGTTTTTCAGGCTTGCACAGTAGTCGAGCTTAAGAGGAAAAAAGCAACAAAATCATTATAAATCACTTGATTTTCATTATAGAACTGTCACTGTCAATTTATTTCAATAACTACAGAAGGATCAGTTCTAACTTTTTTAAACTTTTAATGTAGGAGAAAAAAAATTGGATTTAGAATTTTAAAAAAATCAAGACTCAAAACCAGCTCTACTACTTACACTATACATGGCCTTGGACAAGTCACTTAACCTCTCTAGTTTTCTCATTTTTAAAATGCAGGTGCTGAACCAGATAATGAATAAGATCTCTATGACTGAATTAAAAACAAAAACAAAAAACCTAAGGTTCTGTGAAAACTTAAAAAACCTCTGCTTTCTGTAGTCTACATTCTGCCTTTCTCTAGGTCACTATAAAATAGAAATAGCTTTATACCTTTATTGGGACAAGCAAAGATTTCCTTTCCAGGAGGAAAGTAAGATTTATGAATTTTTCTAAAAAGATAAATGTTTTACAATTACATTTCACTTATGTTTTAACGAGCAGTGATTTTACTGGTTTGGACACACTTTTTACTGACACAAATCATAGTATTTCCATGATTTAGTAGACAGACTTTGAAAACTGTTACAGGAGAAAAACTCGTCAACTTGGTAAATGTGAAATATGTGAAATACAAATAGAACATTTATACTTTTTTTTAAGATAAGAAATCATGTCAATTATTGCAGATTCTGAGTTTTTGGTCTGAGTTTCTGTTAACTTTTTAATTATAAAATCATGTACAGCAAAATTCTCAAAACAATTTTACTTTATTTTGATTTTAAAATTAAATAATAATGCCACATATCATTTTGGAAAGTAGTTTGTGAAAAAAATAGGTTAACACTAAAGGATTTAAAATATTAGATTATATTTATAGTACAAATTTAATTTAGAACAGAGATAGAGATTTGTTTGCAATGTTTTTTTAATCTAAGGCATTTAATTTTTTAAAATACCACAGTAAATGAAACATTCTAGTTAGTAGATTTGTATGGTAATTTTAAAAATAAGTGCATGTTATAATTCACATTTTTAACATTTTATTCTTATTAATAAGATAAAAAAGAATGAAGCTTAAAACCTGGTTAGTTAGCTCTTCACTCCTTCCATTTCAAAGTACTTATATCTTTTAATGACCAACACTTCTTAGACCTTTAAAGCTCTCATTCAAGCCTCAATAAATCTTTGTAACCTAAGAGAGTTGCTATTGTTTTTTATGACTACCATAATCACATTGCCTCCAATCAGAATAGTTTTTTATCTGAAAATGAAGGAAAAACTTGTCCTTCTTGTATTGCATACTATCAGACTAGTGCTTGTCAAACTGATTTGAGGGATAAGTATCACTTCAAAAGCAGCATTGTCAAGATAAAGAGAATTTTAATTGACACTTAATGAATCTGTGGCCTAAGTGGTATGGATAATTGCTACCTTGATACAAATCACAATCCATATCTGTTTCTTATTTATGTTCTCCTTTGTATATTCCATATAGGATGGATCCAATATGATAAAAGCACTCTTAGAGGTCTTCTTACATTTTCTAAGTGCCTAGACTATCCATCTGTTATTATCCCAGTTCACATTACAATAAAATATGATCATAGGACTTTATATTAATTTTATATTGAATAGTTTTCTATTTGCTAAAATGATTAACCACAAATTCTGACATTTCTTCATGGTAACATACGTATTTTTAAATTAAACTATATTTCTGCATTACTTATTATACTGCACAAGTATATTTTTTATAAAGCTTACCTTGTCAAGATTTATGATCATATAGTCTGGATAATCTTCTACTAGAGAGACTATCAAATGTGATGCACTACAAGAAAAATAAAAGAGGGCAATTTATTTTTGGAAGAAAATGTTGACATTTCCCTTGAATTCTAGAATGTTAGGTTTATCGATCCTTTATCTAGACTATTCTTTATTTATACTTTGGGGGAAAAATATGCAATTTATGTCTTCTGACTTGCCTCCTACATAAATGCAGTAAAATTTTACATACTGGATCCTGGAAGTTATCTTCTTTTTCTTGCTAAGCTTCCCCATTGCAATATCTTTCTATGTTTATCTACAATATCTTTCATTTTATAATTTTGTAGTAGTTTATAGTAATTTCACAAGCATAATCTCATATGATCTCCTAAAAAATCTGGGAGGGAGAGCTATTCCTGTTAGCCTTATTTTAAAGAAGAAAGCAGACTCAGGAAGTTGAAGAGTCATATAGCTGATAGAAATATCAGCTGGAACCAGAACTCGGGTCTTTGACTTCTAATCTAGTACCTGATTCATTACATTTGGACTCATAAAAACAAGGAAGAGAACCTCTGTTTGACTCCAAAAATTCTAAATCAACTCAACGAATTGATTGCAGCAAAAAGGCAGTCTCAATTTTAAGTTAGGAAGGACATACTTCAAAGTTTGAGTATATTTGTCTTAGTGTCATTGTTGATTTTAGTGTTGCTATCTATTATATATTGAGCTACAAAGAAAAAAAAATTATTTAACTTGCTCAGGTACCCTGAACAACACATTTGTCAATGCAGGAAGAACAACCTGATTTAACAGAAGGAACATAAAATTATGCATTAGGTATGTGACCATGGGCATACTTATATTTAACCTTCTCCCCAATATTAAAATGAGGCAACTGGAATAAGAAGTATCTAAGGACAAATAATATAGTTCTACAAATCAAGAACAATTAGAAAGGCAAACACAATAAACTATTTATCTTCTTTACTTAATAAGTTATATATCTTGATTACAAACCAATGGTTACCACTAAAAATTAAAATTTGCTTCTACCTCCCAAGTTTTACATTTCACACTAAGGAGCTGGGTCCTAAGTCAATATTTTATTATGGAAACAGCATTCCTCCCAAAAACCTTCTTTATGGCAAAAAGTTTGATTCTACTAAGGTACAATAATCTAACCTAGCCTGCTGAATGCCCACTTGATCCTTAAAAGCCTAACTCAGAATGTTCTCTCCCAAATTCTGCTCCTCTACCCACTCTAATATTCTAGCACCAAAATTAAATGAGAAGCCAAGACTGGTCACAAAATACTTATGAGCCCATGGGCAGTTTCTTGATCTCTCTTGCAACAAGAACATATAATGGATTTTCTTGCAAAAATTTTCCTTTACCAAAAAAAAAAAAACAAAAAAAACTTTCCTTTAAAACATCTTTACTGATTCCACCAGTTGTTGTGTAAACCTCAAAATTTCTTAGACTTATAAATGTTGGAAATTTCACCATTGGGAAATTTCATACTTGAAAAATTTCCTATTGATAGTGGGTCTTGACTATTGGAATGTGAACCCCATTGGCATGGGAGGTTCCTTCTCCTCCCTTCTTAAGATTACTTTAGGACAGAAACCTTTTGCTGAACAATGGAAAGGACTTTGACCTATGCTTAAGCATAGAACAGGAATTTCTTTGAGTCATGATTGATTTTAGAATTGATACAATGGAGATACTTGGAATCAATCTCCACCCTATTCAGTCCTAACAGGATTGAGTAAGGGCTGCAGCCTAGATCAAAATTTAATTATTCCAATCTCTACCCTACTCAGGTTAACAGGATTTAGAAAGGGCTGTAGCAAAGGAGCAAAGATTTAATCATTTGAAAATATGACCTTCAACAGACATGTGCAAAGCCTCTGGGCGGTCCTGGGTTAAGCTAGAGCCTCCATTGGCACAGGGAAATTGATGGACAGGTGATTGGTAGATGTGAGGACTGAGGGGAGGGAACTTGGATGGTTTCCTGAAGGATAGGGGGGTCTGAAGATGGGAGGGGGTTGAGGAGTTTGTCGGAGTGGTTGCGGTGTGCTCTGAGAAGCTTGCGCTGAAGGAAGCTGAAGGTGGGGGCCCCGGAGACTGTTTCTCCATTTTTGGTCACGTGAGTAATAGGGACTGATCTCCTTTCATTGCCCCAGCTATCTAAGGGCTTGGGCCTTTTGGCCCAGCCTAAACAGAAGGGGTATAAGCCCTATTCCCTTCTCTCCCCTTTCTCTCTCCCTCTATCTCTCTATCTCTAATTCCTTTCTTCCACCTGTTTGTAATTAAAACTCCATAAAAGGTTGACGGCTGACTTGAGTTTTCATTTGGGAATTACATAGCTGAATTCTTTGGCGACCTTAAATTAATATATATCAGTCTTTTAAAAGTGATTTCCTTGTCACAGTTGGTACCCTTCATTACTTTGCAATTTTCTTGCATATAGTCTATATTTACTTATCAGTAAACATGCTATTTCTTCCAAAAGAATGTAAACTCCTCAATGGTAAGCACAGTCTCACTTTTGTACTAGTCTTCCCACAACAATGCTTGGCAACAGCAAGCATTAAATAATAAACATTTGCTGGTTGATTGACAAGGCAAATAAAAAATAAAAAATAGAAGCCACTAGTATCCAATGAAAATTTGTTTCATCAGAAGCTTGAACACCCAATTTTTTCTGTAAAAATATTTATAAGATTTAAATTGTAAATATTAAGGATAAGTTAAACATTAAGATTAATCTTTGCAAAGTGGAATTCTATTTCCACTTGTGTTTGTTCTAACAATTTAGTTCTCATCAGCTGACCACTTGGTCACCTTGGGACAAATCCCATAGCCTTTCCTCAACTCACATCCCTTTAACCTTTCTGCAGCAACGGCCACCACTGGTTAATCCTTTATTGAAACCTCAAACTTTTTCCTACTGGCCTATGGGAATCTGTATTCTTCCAGTTCTCCTACAGCCTAAACATAGGCACTGTCCTTGGCCCTTTTCTCAAGTTAAACTTGGGAATTTCTTGACCTCTAATCCAATGATTTTAATTTCTGCTTCATGCAAATCACTCACAAATCTCTCTAGTCCTAAACTTTCCCCCAAACTCCAATACACCATTTCTAACTTGGTAGGGAACATTTCCATCTACATATTCCATCTGAATTTCAAATAAATTGTTACAAAACAGCCTATTTTTTTTTGTCTCAGAAAATGAGGCATACCTGATTCCTTTATTTCTATCAAAGTTCCCACCTTTTACTATCATCTTCTTTACTATTCATACATAGAAATACTAACTGCTAAGGATTCTTCTTCTTCATTATAAAGTCTCTCTTTTCCATTCCTGTTGTCATTAGAGGTACTGCAAGTCTTTCAACACATTCTATTCTACCTCCACACCATTTTACATACTACTGTCAGATTAAACTTCCCATTAAATTTGCCCTATTTTACAGGGCTAGAAAAAGTATCAGATGAGGTAATACATATGTACCATGAAGTTATGAAACTGTTTTTTGTTTTTTTTTTTAAACCCTTACCTTCCGTCTTGGAGTCAATACTGTGTATTGGCTCCAAGGCAGAAGAGTGGTAAGGGCTAGGCAAGGGGGGTGTCAAGTGACTTGCCCAGGGTCAGACAGCTAGGAAGTGGCTGAGGCCAGATTTGAATTTAGGACCTCCCATCTCTAGGCTTGGCTCTCAATCCATGGAGCTACCCAGCTGCCCCCTTATGAAACTGTTTTTATGTGTGGCTTATGTAAATCAGCCATTACTTTACAGTTAAACCTTTTATGTGAAAGTGCTTTTAAATTAATCAAGTATTAAACATATTAGAAGTACTATTATTGTGCTACATTATATGATAATGTTCTACCAATAAAATGATTCTGAGAAATGGCAGAAGAGGAAAAGCGAATGCATTATCCTGATGCTCAAAGTAAGAATATAAACAATAAAAAAGATAAACCGCCTAACATGAAAATAGGCTTTTGTACCCTTTACAACTCACATATTAAGGCCTAATTACTGATTATTATAGTAGTATGTAAATCTGATTACCGATTGTATCTGTAATTATAAAAAGTTAAAACACATATTTCTTCATTGTAAATTGGGGATAGTAATACTTAAAGTAGCTACCTGAAAGGGTTATTATGAAGATTCAAAAACTCAAAATACTGTATAGGAATCACTCTACCTCACCCTATTCCTCTGCAGGGGTGTTCTTGGGTGTGGAGCACTGCATATATTTTCAGGGTTTTGGGTATTGATTAGTTTTGCTGAGGTTTTTTTTTCTTTCCTTTAAAAAAAAATTCTTTGTTATATGATATAGCTCTCCAGAACAGGGGAAGAAGGAGAAATACAGGGGGAATATAAGAATAAAAGATACAAATTAAACATTATTTTTTAAAAAAATTAAAGGTAGAGGGCCAGCTAGGTGGCTCAGTGCATAAAAAGTCTGGCCTAAAGGTGGGAGGGCCTAGGTTCAAATGTCACCTCAAATACTTCCTAGCTCTGTGACCCGGGGCAAGTCACTTAACCCCCATTGCCTAACCTTTAGTACTCTATGGAAATTAAGGATTTTCAAATAAATAAAGACAACTTGCCTATAATGTCCTCCTTCCTCTCCCCTTCCTGAATTTTCATCCCCTTTCATGTACCTCCTTCCCAATCAAACTTTCCATGATTAACTGCGGCTCAAAGCACTTTTTGTTCCTCTTTAATGTAAGTCATTCCAGGATTCTCATGAATTATTATTACTAATCATACCTTTATTTTAAACAGTAAAATAAACGAGGGCGGTGTCGTTTTATTTAAACTTTATATCTCTCTCAAGCTTGATGTAATCCTTCTTGATTGGATGCCTATGACATCCCCAGCCAAGATAGAATTGTTAGAGGATTCTGAAGTGACTAAAAAGAAAAGTAAAGAAAAAAAAGATCTCTCTTTTAACCACTTTCTGAGAACAACATCTCGAAGAGATGACTAGATGAGCTCAGCACTATATCCTTCCAGGACCTTGAGGATGCCTTGATGACCTCAGCCCTAGATACCTTCCAGGACCCGGATGATGACTTGTGGAGCAGGTCGTCAGTCTCCCAGCCCCGACAAGAAGGAAGCGGGGACCACGCCCATCCTCGTTCCGGGTTGCCCACCAGAGGGGCCATCACCACCTTAATCCACCCTAAGGAGAGACACCACCATTACCTACATGAAACCAGCACCGCCCGTGACCAGGACTCGCTTGGCGAAGCCGCTTGACGGACCAGAGACTTCCCCACGAGCCGTCCCTGACATCTCTGACTCAGCTCTGCCCTGGAGCCTGACGGGAACCACCACGCTGCGACCTTTTGCGACTCACTCTTGCCTTCGCATCAGGCTTACTTGACGGTAACAAAAAGCGTCTGAGCGCTTAGGTCAGAAGAGAGCCTCACCCCTCCGCGCCTCAACCTGGGCCCGCCCTGGCCCGGCCAGGCTAGAACTTCGCAAAGGCTACTAAGCATGCGTACATCTTCGCACATGCTCAGTAAATTGCCAGGAACTTGAGACTTGGTTGGAAAAGGGGAAGAATTGAACATGTTTTTAGTAACGAGTTCTGGTTGAGTCGTTGATTCTTCGGACAAAATCAATGGACAAACAATGCTTTGCTTGACTGGACAGACTTCGTTACCAGAGCGGCCTTCACTGAGGAGTAGAGAGTGGAAGGGTGCTGATGCTGACGATAAAGGCAAAAAAAAAAATTAAGTGAAACAGTACGAGAAAAAAGAAGGAAGAATTCCGAAGACTGCAAGGCCACTTTGTTACTAGCTTGTTAAATATTTTAACTAGTACACAATTTCATTATGCAATTCTTTTCTTTGCATCTTATCCATATCGTGCCTTCTAAATCTAAGTGACCCCTCAAGGTTTTGTCCTGTGCCTTTTTCTCTTCTACACTACTTCACTAATCAGTTCCCATGTTTTTAATTACAATCACTGCTGATTATTCCCAAATCTACCCATCCTGCCCCATACTCTCTGATGACTTCCAATCTCACATATCCAACTGCCTTTTAGGCATTTTAAACAGCATGTCCTGGAGACATTCTAAACTCAACACGCCCCAAACAGAACGCATTCCTTATCTCCCGCTCCGCCCCCTCCTACCTTCCCCATCGCACTAGAGGACATCATCCACCACCCCCAAGTCCTGTCAGGCCTTATCCCGGACTCCTCACTCCCCTTATCTCTCACTCCCCTTTACTCCCGTCCCCCCAACCCCTTCCAATCTGTTTGCTTATTTCACTTTCCCATTTCTGGCTCCTTTCTGTCCTCTCACTCGGCCACCACTCTAGTACATTCAGTACTCATACTTGGAATACTGCAGTGGACTGTTGGTGAGTCTGGCTCCCTCAACACTTTCCTCACTCAATCCATCCTCTCTCTATTTAATCACCAAAGGTGTTTTCCTAGAGCATCATGTCAAGTGGCTCCCCATTACCTTCAGGAGCAAATCCAAAATCTTTAGTTTCGCATTTAACTTCCTTCATAATTAGCCCTCTCCTACCTTTCCAGTTTTAGTACATCTTACTCCTCATAATGTACTCTTTGAAACAGTGACATTGACCTTCTGTTCCCCAAGCAAGGCTCTCCACCTCTCAGGTCTTCTCCAGCTGTGAATGCTCACCGTCCTCAACTCTTGACTACTGACTTTCCTGGCTTCCTCTAAGTTGCAATTAAAATCTCTTTTTCAAGGGAAGCTTTCACAACCTCTCCTAATTCTAATACCTTACTTCTATTAATTATTTCTTGTTTCTTATATATAACTTACTCTTTACATATGTGTTAGCATGTTGTATTCCCCCTCCCCCATTGGTAAACTCCTTAATGGACTTCTTTGCCTCTTTTTGACATCTTCAGCACTTAGCACAGTGTCTGGCACAAAGGTACTTGGTAAATGTTTATTGATTAATTAACTTATTAAATAATTGACTTCATATAGACATAATGAACCCTGTACCCTAAAGTCACAGGGTCTAGAGCAAAGGGGAGTGGATAAGTCAATACTAATGTGAATTTGTAATCTCATAATTTCAAATTGGCATAGTCAGATCAATATGACTTTATCAGTATAAATGACATTAAAGGAGAGATGGTAACATCTACTTTGATACTGAACCCCAAGAAATTGTGGGACCTTTTCATTTAATTTGTAGTTGAAACTTTCCATGTGTTTCCTTATTAAAGTGTGTATGCTCGTTGAGAACAAAAACGCCTTTTTTATGTGTCCCCAATGTTTATCATAGTGCCTTAGGAAAGGATACTAAAAACATAATACATGCTTTATTTATTCATAATAATAATGATGAGTAGTTAGCATTTATGTAGGGCAGCTAAGTGGTGCAGTGGATGGACTAACTAGCCTAGAGTCAAGGTAGACTCATCTTCTTGATTTTAATTCTGGCCTCAAACACTTACTGGCTGTGTGACTCTAGGCAAGTCACTTGACCCCATTTGCCTCAGTTTTCTCATCTGTAAAATAAGCTAGAAAAGGAAATAGCAAACCATTCTAGTATTTCTGCCAAGAAAACTCCAAATGGGGATGTGAAGAATCAACAGGACTGAAATGACTGAACAACAAAAGTATTTATATAGTGCTTTAATATATGCAAAGTACCTTACATATGCTTTCATTTAACCCTCATAACAACTTTCTGAGCTAGGTGCTATTATTATCCCCATTTTACAGATGAGAAAACAGACTGAAAAGAGTTAAATGATTTGCTTAGGATCTTATAGCTAGTCAATGTCTGAGGTAGAATTTGAACTCATGTTTTCTTGACTCCAAGTCCAATACTAAACACAGTGCCACCTATCATCCTAGTTCATGTTTTTCAGGTTTAGAATGAAAAAGAAAAATTGTTGAAAATAGAAACTGTATAAGAATATCAAGGAGTTGAGATTCAGTTAGGAGTGTTTTGGAACCAATTCCCACTGGCTTCAAAAAGAGTTGATAGTTAAATTCTTAGTGTTCAGCCCTAGAGATGGGAAGTCCTGAGTTCAAAGGTGACCTCAGAGACTTAGCTGTGTGACCCTGGGCAAGTCATTTAACCCTAATTGTCTAGCCCTTACTATTCTTCTGCCTTGGAACTGATACTTACTTAGTATTGATTCTAAGGCAGAAGGAAAGGTCTTAAAAATAACTCCTGGGGATGCCCTTCAATTGGGGAATGGCTGAACAAATTGTGGCATATGTTGGTGATGGAATACTATTGTGCTCAAAAGAATAATAAAGTAGAGGAATTCCATGTGAACTGTAATGACCTCTAGGAATTGATGCAGAGTGAATGGAGCAGAACCAGAAGAATATTATACACAGAGACTGATACACTGTGGTACAATCGAATGTAATGGACTTCTCCACTAGTGGCAATGCAATGACCCTGAACAACCTGGAGGAATCTATGAGAAAGAAAACTATCCCCATTCAGAGGAAAAACTGTGGGAGTAAAAACACCAAAGAAAATCAACTGCTTGAATACATGGGTCAAAGGGATATTGTTGGGGATGTAGACTCTAAATGAATATCAACAACATGGAAATAAGTTCTGATCAAGGACACATGTAAAACCCAGTGGAAGGGGTGAGGGAAGGAGAGGGATGAAAAGAAATATGATTCTTGTAACCAAGGAATAATGTTCTGAATTGACTAAATAAAATTTCAAAAAAAATAAATAACTCCCAATTTGAACATTTACATCTCAGAAACTGATAAATGCCATAAATTAAATTTTTGCTAATTGTCTAGACTTAAGAAAGTTATTGGACAAACACAGGATCTATATGAACACAACTACAAAACACTTTCCACACAACTAAAACTAGACTTGAACAATTGGAAGAACATTAACTGCTCATGGGTAGGACGAGCCAATATAATAAAAATGACCATCCTACCCAAACTCATCTATCTATTTAGTGCCATACCCATGGAACTTCCAAAAAATTTTTTTACTGATTTAGAAAAAACCATAACAAAGTTCATTTGGAAGAACAAAAGATCAAGGATATCCAGGGAAATAATGAAAAAAAATACAAAGGAAGGGGGTCTTGCAGTCCCAGATCTCAGACTATATTACAAAGCAGCGGTCATCAAAACAATTTGGTACTGGCTAAGAGACAGAAAGGAGGATCAGTGGAATAGACTGGGGGCAAGCAACCTCAGCAAGACAGTATATGACAAACCCAAAGATCCCAGCTTTTGGGACAAAAATCCACTATTTCATAAAAACTGCTGGGAAAATTGGAGGACAGTGTGGGAAAGATTAGGCTTAGATCAACACCTCACACCCTACACCAAGATAAATTCAAAATGGATGAATGACTTGAACATAAAGAAGGAAACTATAAGAAAATTAGGCGAACACAGAATAGTATACATGTCAGACCTTTGGGAAGGGAAATACTTCAAAACCAAGCAAGAATTAGAAAGAGTTACAAAATGCAAAATAAATAATCTGGATTACATCAAATTAAAAAGTTTTTGTACAAACAAAACCAATGTAACCAAAATCAGAAGGATAGCAACAAATTGGGAAACAATCTTCATAAAAACCTCTGACAAAGGTTTAATTACTCAAATTTATAAAGAACTAAATCAATTGTACAAAAAATCAAGCCATTCTCCAATTGACAAATGGGCAAGGGACATGAACAGGCAGTTTTCAGCCAAAGAAATCAAAACTATTAATAAGCACATGAAAAAGTGCTCTACATCTCTTATAATCAGAGAGATGCAAATCAAAACAACTCTGAGGTATCACCTCACACCTAGCAGATTGGCTAACATGACAGCTATGCAAAGTAATGAATGCTGGAGGGGTTGTGGCAAAGTGGGGACATTAATTCATTGCTGGTGGAGTTGTGAATTGATCCAACATTCTGGAGGGCAATTTGGAACTATGTCCAAAGGGCGATAAAAGACTGTCTGCCCTTTGATCCAGCCATAGCACTGCTGGGCTTGTACCCCAAAGAGATAATGGACAAAAAGACTTGTACAAGAATATTCATAGCTGCGCTCTTTGTGGTGGCCAAAAATTGGAAAATGAGGGGATGCCCTTCAATTGGAGAATGGCTGAACAAATTGTGGTATATGTTGGTGATGGAATTCTATTGTGCTAAAAGGAATAATAAAGTGGAGGAATTCCATGGAGACTGGAACAACCTCCAGGAAGTGATGCAGAGTGAAAGGAGCAGAACCAGGAAAACATTATACACAGAGACTGATACATTGTGGTACAATCGAAGGTGATGGACTTCTCCATTAGTATCAATGCAATTTCCCTGAACAATCTGCAGGGATCTAAAAAAAAATACTACCCACAAGCAGAGGATAAAATGTGGGAGTAAAAACACTGATGAAAAGCAACTGCTTGACTACAGGGTTGGAGGAGATAAGACTGAGGAGAGACTCTAAATGAACACTATAATGCAAATTCCAACAACAGGGAAATGGGTTCGAGTCAAGAACACATGTGATAACCAGTGGAATCATGCGTCGGCTATGGAAGAGGGAAAGGCGAGGGGGGGGGGGGGGGGGGGAGGGGAGGAAAAGAAAACGATCTTTGTTTCCAGTGAATAATGTATGAAAACGACCAAATAAAATAATGTTTAAATAAAAAAAAAAGAAAGTTATTGGGGATGAATGTTAATAATGTGGATTAAGCTTAAAATTTTGTCATATCTGTTTTCCAGTCCCTCCCCCCCTACAGAGTCAGTTAAACATTTTCCAGAATATCCTTGGCAATGATAGGAAAAACAAAAGTCATCAAATGAATATCCATTAGACAAACATCTTCTTAAATGTTCTTTCATTTTGTCTTTGTATGTTCATCAAGTGGCACTTAGAGAGGTCTCTTTTACTATTTTTCCTGTTCCTAACAGGCAGGCATTCTTCAGAATTTTATCTGAAGCCTTATTCTGTTGCCTAGATAAGTCACTTAACCTGTTGATCTTATTTTTAGCATACAGTTGATATAATAATAGCACCTATCATACAGATTGTGAAGATCAAGTGAAATTCATCCAGCCATTCATTGATTCAATAATAATTTATTAAACATCCCTGATTTCTAGGAGGGAAATGTCCCCTTTGACACAAATTGTCTCTGTGACTCTAGGCAAGCCAATTAACCCTATCAGTGTTCCTCCAGGAAATTCTCTAGGGCTGTAAGTTAGAAAGTAGATGCTGATCTGCAATGGGGGAAAGAATTTCTTTACCAAGAGCTTGCTATATCATTGAAATCAAAGTCCAATCCCCAAACCAAAATGTATGAGACACATTGCTAGATGCTAGGGGCTGAAAGACAAAAATTAAACATTAAAGTGCTATTTAAATTTTAGATATTATAATTAATGCTTAAGTAGCAACCTTCCCACCTCAGATTCTTCCTAGCTAGTAAAAGCCCTAACCCCTCTCCCTCTCCAGCTTCAAATTATTCTGTAGGTCTGTAGTCCTAAAATTATTGCTTGCAAGCTCCTACTTATATGTTTATCTTTCAATAGTTGCCTCAGAGATACAATTGGCTCAAAACAAAGGCATTTTCTGGAATATAATAGCAAAGAGATTTATAAGATAATATTTTCCCAACATTTTTCCTAACAGGTCATCAATTTTGGAAAGTAAGCAAGTATAGAGAGTGAACATAAAGATCTCCTATACCATGAACACACATAGAATGATAATTTATACCTTCTGCACTACAACAGAGATATCAAATGTGGGGAGTTACACCTTCTGCACTACAACAGAGATGTCAAATGTGGGGAGTATGTCCTGAACCAGATTAAAATGTAATTGGGAAATAGTTAACAAAATAAAAAGAGTAAAGCATAAGTAATGTTAAAATGTGGTTTTCTAAGTTAAGATGCTCCCCACAGCAATCCTTATGTTCAATTTAGTGGCCTCAGTTCTATTTGATTTTAATACTATTACTACAGTATACATGTTAACTTTTTGAAATATGAAAAAATTCCTTAACTAAATTAGAAGAGTCTTTACTAAAAACAATAATTGGAAAAAGAATAGCTATTTCTTCCCAGATGACCCTTAAATGTATGAAGACTGGATTTAGCTATATCCTGATTTGTAACAATGAAGATGCTTAGTCTAACAAAATCAGAGATGTCTTAGGAAGTTTGCATTATTCCACCCTACTTTGTCTAACAAAATCGGAATGTCTATAACCATGCTTGAAGATTGAGTGTTTAGGAGGATGGCCTTTGATAGAGAAATTGACAAATCAGAAACAGCTGACAGACCCCTGGGCTGTCCTAAGTCAAGCTTAGGCTATGATTGGTGCAGAGGAGATGCAGGAAAGGGAGGTAGAATCGTCTAGGTTTTTTTTCATGGGGCTTCCTCTGGTCTGTCTCTTTCCCAGGAGATGTGGCTCTGGCTGGAAAGATTGCATTTGGTATCTTGGCGTGGTGGCAGCTAATTGTTTGGGTTTTGGTGGTGAGTTTGCCCTTGAGCTAATTCAGGTTCAAGCATCTTGGCTGAGCCCTTTTGGAGTTCAGGCTGATTCCTTCCTCCTTTACTCTCTAAAACCTTATCTTCCTAAAGCCTCTAATCTTCCCCCCTGGCACAAGCCAGGTGGGAGAAATCCTACAACCTTTCCTTCTCCCTTCTTAATGTCTTTCCACTATATTAATTAAATCACCATAAATTTCCAGCTGTCTTGGGTATTTTATTTGGGATATCCCATGGTGACAAATAACTAATATAGTTTAGGTCACAATGGTAAAATTATCTTTTACAAATGGTTAAACAGTTCAAGCGTTCATTAACTGGAATCAGTCCAAGTTTGGAGAAGCATTGTAAAGGGTGGGCATCCTTTGCCTATACCAAAGGAGAACAGCTGGGCTGAGGATTGAAGGGGCATGGAATGGGGTAGAGAGGAGGAAGAAAAGTAGATGAGAGCTTCTTTTTTCCTCCCGTATGAGTCATGTTGTCTTGAAGTGAAGCTATTTGTAATAGAGTTTACATGCATTACCATTGGTGTGTTTCCCATTACCAGTCAGCCAAGAGACATCATTTACTTAAATCAATGGCATTGGCTGAGGTGGCATAACAGAAATTATAGCTATAAAATTTTCCCCAGAAACTTAAGGTGCACAATATCATAAGTACACAGAGTGTTCTTGGGAAGAATAGAAACAAACCTTGAATACAATGAAAGTGAAGCCCATTATCAGAGAACAGATTTGGCCAAATCATCTGCAGATACTTCCACATTTCCAGAATTGCAGTACTCCAGCATCTTCTTTCTTCTTTGGAATTCTCATAAAGTTCCTTCCTAGATACAATATTTTTGCTGGTTGGGTTGCTAAACAAACTTATAGGGTCCACTCTTCTCTGAAGCTTTCCTAGGGACCATAGCCGGTTCTCTTCTCTGCTGCCAAGGGTTGTGTTCCTTGAAGTGACTTCCTATTTGAGCCTTTCCATATCACTATTTACCTGGAGAATGTGTCTGTGCCCACTTAAGTGTGTTTCAAAGCCTTCTGAATTGACATTCCAGCTACTGATTGGGGGGGGGGGTTCTTCTTTTGAGTGAGTAATTTTGGGGTTAGGTACTATAGCTGATAGGAGGTGGAGGAGGAGAAAAACATCTGTTCTAGCCTCCCCAACCAGAAGTGAAAAACTTGCTTAGTCTTTCCCCAACTTCTAGCCCTCTTCCTCAACACATCCAAACTGCCAACCTCTCCAAGGGCTAGCTATCTCCAAGTTTAGATATTTAAATTCCCTAAAAGAAAAAGTTTTCAGCTCAACCTACCATATTACCCCTTCTTTTTTTTTTTTTAATTTTCATTTTGCCTCCTCTGACTCAGAGAGAATTGTTTGTACTTTATAAAGGAATCACTGATAACACTTTCTTCCCATAATCTATGGGACTACTTCATCATTGGTGGCTATTTCCTCTAATACACAAGCTGGGGCATGAGAGGTGGGGAGTGGGGGGTGAGGTGATGGGTGGAGATCAAATCTTCCCTATGCTTAGATACAATGCAATGTGTAACTGTCCTGCTGCTACAATATATTCTTGTGTGGGTGGGGCGCCTGAAAGGAAAGCTGGAAACTGAGGAAATATGGGTGGAAGGGTCAAAGTTTAAGGTTGTAAGGACATAAAGAGAAAAAAGAGACACAGAGACACACGATTCTTCCACGTGATGTCCAGCCTGTCTGGTCCTCCTCTGAAGGTAAGAGAGAGAGAGACCTACAGAGTTTTATTGAGGTTTTCAGGAATGGGGGATGTGGGATTATCAATCAAACAGGTAGAGTGATAGAGACATTAGCATCATATTGGCAATGAGCAACAAAACAAAAGAAAGGATCCCAACATACTGGCCTAGCTGGTTTCCAGACCAGTAGCTCAATTGGAAGTTCTACTTCCTTTGTAACCCTGGCACCATCTCATACACATGCTGAGTGAGTGCCTTTGCCATTACAAAGAAACTATAGAAAATGCATGTCAGACTTCCAGACTGCAGACATGGTGAGAGGTTTGAGTTCCACAGAATTTGAGCCCAAATTCAATTCAAGTATCCTGAAATCAATCATGTGAAATATTAGAAATATATCCATAAGTCGGTCCATGAGCACATTGCTCATTATAGTCAGCTTTCAATACATCTTTAATACTTTCATAATTCATTCATACCTAAAACCCTTCACAATGACATTTGTTTTTCCTATCAATGAGCAACTATGAAGTATATCCAAAAGTATTAAAAAGGAAGAGCCTGAAGACTAGATAGAAAACATGATTTCCTAAAGGAAAAAAAAATGGCATAAACCCTATTACTTATAGAAAGACAGAGAAACACAAGATAATATTCCAGGTAGAGATGAGGATCAAGAATTATGGATTTATACGGGAAAGGGCCTTAAATCATGTTTCAATCCTTTCATTTTACAGAGTGGGAGATCAAGGCACAGGTAGGTTAAAAGCCTGCTCATGGCCATACAGGTTAAAAGTATTAGAGTCAGGGTTAAAACTGACTTCAAAATGTTGTGCTAAGGAATGGAATGATGAGATTGCACTTCACATTTTCACCCATATATCTGTTACTCGTTCATCCCTTACCTCTCTTCACACACAAGTCAAAGGTAGGCACATGATCAGTCAGAGGTAGAAGGTTCCCCAAATATTTGAAAAGTAGCTTGGAAAACATGTTAAACTCAATTGGGATTTTTAACTCTTTGAATTTCTCAAAGACCAATGATAGAGGTTGTAAGTGAGATGGAGTTCATGTCATTATTTATGTGACATATAATAAAAGCAAAAGGGGTAAAAGGTTTTAAGGAGTACATGACCTTAATGAGGTGCAAGTAATGGCAAAGTCTCATTCATATGGACTGGAATTGTTGCCCCTGACAAAACAGTTTCACTGGAGCTGGTGATAGACCCAACATCCATAAGGTCCAATGGCCTTGCCCTGGTATGAGGTATGGCTACTTAGCTATGGACTTTATTAATGCCCTTATCCCTAGTCCAGTCATGGAAAAAGGGTAGAAATGAGGAAAATGTAACATGACTCAAGGATAAGAAACAAAAAGTACTAAATGAAGCTAACATTTTCTCTCTCTATTTCTCTCTCTCTCTCTCTCTCTCTCTCTCTCTCTCTCTCTCTCTCTCTCAGCAAATTGAACTAGATTAGATTTACCTATAAACTCCTTAGTCACAAAAAGAGAAGAATAAAGAGGAAACCAAGTCCAAAAACAAATAAGCAATAACATACAATGTGAGTGACAGGATACAGGTAATCATTGTCAGTAGATGATACCTGTTTCACATGAGAACAATGAATCCAAGAGCCCTTTCTCTAATTTTGATAGCAGTCGGAGAAGTTAGAAATGTTTGGAAAGGGTCTTCCTGAGTAAACTGAGCTCCTCCAGTTTTGCTGAAAGTTCTTTACATACATCTTGTCTCGTGGATGTAGATCATGGAGTGAGAAGTCCAGAAGTCTAACCTGTAAAGCAGCTCCAGATGTGTGAAGTTCACATAATTTGACCTGTAAATCCTACATATAAGAAGCAACAGAAATGTCCTCTCTTGGTAATGATGTGTATTCAGGGAGAAAAGGTTTGGCCTGCATAGGGGGATGTCCAAAAAACATTTCAAATGGTTAGACATGTAAGTCTCCTGTAGGTCAGCTACAAAGATAAAATAGGGCTAAGGAGAGAATCTCAGGCTATTTCAAGTGAGTCTCAGTCCACAATTTGCATATCATGTTTTTAATTTCTCTATTCATACATTGGCCTGAGCTCTGGGGATGATAAGGTATATGGAATTTGGGAATAATTCCCTAACAAGAACAAATCTGTGTTAAAAGTCAGTAAAATGAATTCCCCTATCTGAATCAATGCATGTAAGATGGGCCAAATTAGGGAACAATCTCCCTCAATAGTGCCTTAGCAACAAAAACTGCTGTGGCCCCAGCACTGGGAAAGGCTTCTATCCACCTAATGAGTTGGTTCACCATAACAAGAAAAACTTTATAAGACCCATCTTATAATTATCCTAAAAGTCCATAGTCTAAGATCTTTTTAAAGTAGTTTTAGGAAAGATTGCCAATAACCTGGACCAGGAAAGCAGATCTCCTGCAGAAGATGATTCCAAATGCACTACAAAGATGACAGCAATAGAGGATGTTTCCAGAAATCAAACACAACATCACGAGATTCTCAGTTAATCTTTGGATATAATGAACTGAACTGAGAGGGGTTGAGCCCTCCATTCACTTTTATTCTTCCTATGAGTAATTATTTTATCCTGATTATGAAACTCTTGTGCCAAAAAAGGGGAATGTTCCCTAATGGCTCCTTGTCAATGTGCTTATTGATCATTTTTTCCTTCTTTTTTAATAACCCAAATTGTGGTTATGCTCTCCATGCAATGTAAAATATCTTTTGTGCCCTTCCTTATGGTCCTAGTAACTTAACATGATGGTCTCCCAAAGAATTAGAAGGAGGAATCATATGAAATTAATGTAAAAATATAACCCGTTAACTGGCACATGTTCGTTAAGAAAGAATGACAAGTCATGTGAGGGGGAGAGAACATGGCCAACTGTAGAGTTGTGATTTCCTGAAAGGCCTGCATAAGTCCCTGGGACTCAGCCACTGGAATGGTATGGTTACATGCCTGGTTGTTAAAACATATGACCCAGACTGCCCAATCAGGAAGCCAAGTAGGTGTAATGTCATTAGCTGTAAAGACTTGGGTATTTTATTTATTTTATTTTTTTGTGTGGCTCTGGTCCCTTCTTGAATTCAGGCTGTCTCTTTTTTTGGCCTTAATTTATTTGACCCCAGCATGTGGCTCGATGGGCCCTCTTACCATCACTTTTAAAACAGGTTAGGGAAAGTTAGGAATACAGAATCTAAAGAAACATTATAGCCAGGGGATTATGGTAGTTAGAAAGATGTAGTAACAGTTTTCTTTTTCTTTTTCTCTCTTTTACTAATAAATAACTATAAAGTTAATATCAAGTCTCCAAGATTAATTAATTATATATATATTTAGTTTTTAAAACATTATTTTATTTGGTCATTTTCATACATTATTCACTGGAAACAGAGATCATTTTCTTTTCCTCCTTCCCACCCCCCCACCCCCCCCCCGCCACCCCTTCCCTAGCCGACATGAAATTCCACTGGGTATCAAATGTATCCTTGCTCTGAACCCATTTCCTTGTTGTTGGTATTTGCATTAGGGTGCTCATTTAGAGTCTCTCCTCAATCATGTCCCCTCAACCTCTGTAGTCAAGCAGTTGCCTTTCCTAGGTGTTTTTACTCTCACAGTTTGTCCTCTGCTTGAGGATAGTGTTTTTTCTCATAGATCCCTGCAGATTGTTCAGGGATATTGCATTGACACTAATGGAGAAGACCATTACATTCGATTGTACCACAGAGTATCAGTCTCTGTGTACAATGTTTTCCTGGTTCTGCTCCTTTCACTCTGCATCACTTCCTGGAGGTTGTTCCAGTCTCCATGGAATTCCTCCACTTTATTATTCCTTTTAGCACAATAGTATTCCATCACCAACATATACCACAATTTGTTCAGCCATTCCCCAACTGAAGGGCATCCCCTCATTTTCCAATTTTTGGCCACCACAAAGAGCGCAGCTATGGATATTCATGTACAAGTCTTTTTCTCCATTATCTCTTTGGGGTACAAACCCAGCACTGCTATGGCTGGATCAAAGGGCAAACAGTCTTTTAGCACCCTTTGGGCATAGTTCCAAATTGCCTTCCAGAATGGTTGGATCAATTCACAACTCCACCAGCAATTAAATAATGTCCCTATTTTGCCACATCCCCTCCAGCATTCATTACTTTCCTTTGTTGTCATGTTGGCCAATCTGCTAGGTGTGAGGTGATACCTCAGAGTTGTTTTGATTTGCATCTCTCTGATTATAAGAGATTTAGAATACTTTTTCATGTGCTTATTAATAGTTTTGATTTCTTTAACTGAAAATTGCCTATTCATGTCCCTTGCCTATTTTTCAATTGGAGAATGGCTTGATTTTTTGTACAACTGGTTTAGCTCTTTATAAATTTGAGTAATTAGGCCTTTGTCAGAGGTTTTTATGAATATTGTTTCCCAATTTGTTGCTTCCCTTCTAATTTTAGTTACATTAGTTTGTTTTGTACAGAAAATTTTTAATTTGAGGTAATCAAAATTATTTATTTTACATTTTGTGACTCTTTCTAAATCTTGCTTGGTTTTAAAATCTTTCCTTTCAAAAAATCTTCATAGAAACCTCTGACAAAGGTTTAATTACTCATATTTATAAAGAGCTAAACCAGTTGTACAAAAAATCAAGCCATTCTCCAATTGATAAATGGGCAAGGGACATGGATAGGCAGCTCTCAGATAAAGAAATCAAAACTATTAATAAGCACATGAAGAAGTGTTCTAAATCTCTTATAATCAGAGAGATGCAAAAATCCACTATTCGACAAAAACTGCTGGGAAAATTGGAAGACAGTGTGGGAGAGATTAGGAATTGATCAACACCTCACACCCTACACCAAGATAAATTCAAAATGGGTGAAAGACTTACACATAAAGAAGGAAACCATAAGTAAATTGGGTAAACACAGAATAGCATACATGTCAGACCTTTGGGAGGGGAAAGCCTTTAAAACCAAGCAAAGCATAGAAAGAATCAGAAAATGTAAAATAAATAATTTTGACTACATCAAATTAAAAAGCTTTTGTACAAACAAAACCAAAACCTCTGACAAAGGTTTAATTACTCAAATTTATAAAGAGCTAAATCAATTGTACAAAAAACCAAGCCATTCTCCAATTGATAAATGGGCAAGGGACATGGATAGACAGTTTTCAGATAAAGAAATCAAAACTATTAATAAGCACATGAAGAAGTGTTCTAAATCTCTTATAATCAGAGAGATGCAAATCAAAACAACTCTGAGGTATCACCTCACACCTAGCAGATTGGCTAACATGATAGCAAAGGAAAGTAATGAATGCTGGAGAGGATGTGGCAAAGTAGGGACGTTAATTCATTTCTGGTGGAGTTGTGAACTGATCCAACCATTCTGGAGGGCAATTTGGAACTATGCCCAAAGGGTGACAAAAGAATGTCTACCCTTTGATCCAGCCATAGCACTGCTGGGTCTGTACCCCAAAGAGATAATGGAGAAAAAGACTTGTACAAAAATATTCATAGCTGTGCTCTTTGTGGTGGCCAAAAACTGGAAAACAAGGGGATGCCCATCAATTGGGGAATGCCTGAGCAAATTGTGGTATATGTTGGTGATGGAATACTATTGTGCAAAAGGAATAATAAAGTGGAGGAGTTCCATGGAGACTGGAACAACCTCCAGGAAGTGATGCAGAGCGAGAGGAGCAGAACCAGGAGAACATTGTACACAGAGACTAATACACTGTGGTATAATCGAACATAATGGATTTCTCCATTAGTGGCAGTGTAATGTCCCTGAACAATCTGCAGGGATCTAGGAGAAAAAAACACCATTCATAAGCAGAGGATAAATTGTGGGAGTAGAAACACCGAGGAAAAGCAACTGCCTGAATACACGGTTGAGGGGACATGACAGAGGAGAGACTCTAAATGAACACTCTAATGCAAATATTATCAACATAGCGATGGGTTCAAATCAAGAAAACATGTAACACCCAGTGGATTTACGCATTGGCTATGGGGGATTGGGGGGAGGAAAAGAAAATGAACTATGTCTTTAAAGAATAATGCTTGGAAATGATCAAATAAAATATTAATTAAAAAAAAAGGTCATGCCAAAAAAAATATCTTCCAAGGGATCGTGTAACCATGGAAAAATATTCTAAATTAATTAATTAAATTAATTAATTTTTTAAAAAGAAAAAATAAAAATATCTTCCAACTATAAAATCTTTCCCTTCCCAAAGGTCTGACATGTATACTATTCTGTGTTCACCTAATTTACTTATAGTTCCTTCTTTATATTCAAGTCATTCACCCATTCTGAGTTTATCTTGGTGTAGGGTGTGAGGTGTTGATCCAAACCTAATCTCTCCCACACCATCTTCCAATTTTCCCAGCAGTTTTTATTAAATAGTGGATTTTTGTCCCAAAAGCTGGGGTCTTTGGGTTTGTCATAGATTGTCTTGCTGAGGTCATTTACCCCAAGTCTATTCCACTGATCCTCCTTTCTGTCTTTTAGCCAGTACCAAAATGTTTTGATGACCACTGCTTTGTAATATAGTTTGAGATCTGGGACTGCAAGGCCACCTTTCTTTGTATTTTTTTTTTCATTATTTCCCTGGATATCCTTGATCTTCCAAATGAACTTTGTTATGGTTTTCTTTAATTCAGTAAAAAAAAGGTTTTTGGTAGTTCAATGGGTATGGCACTAAATAGATAGATCAGTTTGGGTAGGATGGTCATTTTTATTATATTAGTTCGTCCCACCCATGAGCTATTTGTTTTTTTAAAGTACCAGCTTCTAATCTTATTTATTAAATCAATAGTTCTTTGACTTTCAATTTTATTAATTTCTCCTTTGATTTTTAGAATCTCTAATTTAGTCTTCATTTGAGAATTTTTAATTTGTTCACTTTCTAGTTTTTTAATTTGCATGCCCAATTCATTGACCTCTGCCCTTCTTAATTTGTGTATGTATGAATTCAAGAATATAAATTTCCCCCTGAGTACTGCTTTGGCTGCATCCCATAGGTTTTGAAAGGATGTCTCACCATTGTCATTTTCTTCAATGCAGTTATTAATTGTTTCTACGATTTGTTCTTTGACTAGCCGGTTTTGGAGAATCATATTGTTTAATTTCCAATTAATTTTTGATTCATCTCTCCGTGTATCCTTACTAATTATTATTTTTATTGCATTTTGGTCTGAGAAGGTTGTATTTATTATTTCTGCCCTTTTGCACTTGTTTGCAATGATTTTGTGCACTAATACATGGTCAATTTTTGTGAATGTACCATGTGCTGCTGAAAAGAAGGTATATTCCTTTTTGTCCCTATTTGTTTTTCTCCATATGTCTACTACCTCTAATTTTTCTAAGATTTCATTCGCTTCTCTCACCTCTTTCTTATTTATTTTTTGGTTTGATTTATCTAGTCTGGATAGAGGAAGGTTCAGATCTCCCACTAGTATAGTTTTTCCATGTATTTCATCCTTGAGCTCCTCTACTTTCTCCTTTAGAAATTTGGATGCTATGCCATTTGGTGCATACATATTGAGTACAGATATTTCCCCATTGTTTATACTGCCTTTTTATCAGGATGTAATTACCTTCCCTATCTCTTTTATCTAGATTTATTTTTACTTTGGCTTTTTCAGATATCATGATTGCTACTCCTGCCTTCTTTTTATCAGTTGATGCCCAATATACTTGGCTCCATCCTCTTACTTTCACCCTATGTGTATCTACCTTCTTCATGTGTGTTTCTTGCAGACAGCATATGGTAGGGTTTTGGATTCTAATCCACTCTGCTATTTGCTTGTGTTTTATGGGTGAGTTCATTCCATTCACATTCAGAGTTATGATTACCAGCTGTGTATTTCCCAGCATTTTGATTTCTACTCATGGTCCTGCCTTTTCTTCTTTCACTATTTCCTTCTACACCAATGTTTCTTCATAGTCAGTCCCCCTAGTTCCCTCCCTTATTTTACTTCCCTTTCTACCCCCTCCCTTTTTATTCCCTCCCTTATTTTCCCCTGTAGTCTTTTTAAAATTCCCCCCCATCCTTTCCCTCCCTTGTACTGCTTCCCTCCCCAGTCCGTTTTTTTTTTTACCCTTGTACTCCCCTATAGGGCACAAATCTATACTCTTCCCTAATGGATTGGATTGCTCTTCCCTCTTTGGGTCAGTTTCAAAGCACGTAAGAGTTGGGTATTTCCTATCTCCAGCCTCTTTACCCTTCCAGTGTATTGATGTTCTCTCCCCTCCCGCCATGAGCTTCTTTGTGACATATAAATTTACCCCCATTTGTTTCTTTTCCCATTTCTTTTAGTATTAACCTCTTTTTTTTTTAGCTCCGGTTGTGTATATATATATATACACACACGTATATGTATTTATGCATGCATATATCTATATACTTATTTATGTCTTGTCCTTTCATCCTATACAGCTTGTCACTGTTCTCTCTAAGTGTAATTCTTCTAGCTGCCCAGGTGATAGTAACAGTTTTTAAGAGTTACCAATGACCTCTTTTCTTATAGGGATACATATCATTTTAACTTATTGAGTCTCTTAAAAATTTTTTTTGTTGTTGATTTGTTTTTTCTTTCCCCCCCTCTTTTTTAATTACCTTTTTACGATTCTCTTGAATTCTGTGCTTGGACATCAAATTTTCTGTTCAGATCTGGTCTTTTCTTTATGAATGTTTGGAATTCTTCTATTGTGTTGAATGACCATACTTTCCCCTATAAGAATGTAGTCAATTTTGATGGGTATTTGATTCTTGGTTGTAGACCTAGTTCCCTTGTGTTCTGGAATATCATATTCCATGCCTTTTGGTCCTTCGGTGTGGATGCAGCCAGATTCTATGTTATCCTCACAGTGTTTCCATGGTATCTGAATGGCTTCTTCTTGGCAGCTTGTAATATCTTTTCTTTGGTCTGATAGTTTTTGAATTTGGCTATAACGTTTCTGGGTGTTGTCAGTTGGGGATTAAATACAAGAGGTGATCTGTGGATTCTTTCAATCTCCACTTTCCCCTCTTGTTCTAGGATATCGGGACAGTTTTCCTGAATAATTTCCTGTAGTTTTATGTCCAGGATTTTCCTTTTGTCATGGTCTTCTGGTTGTCCAATGATTCTTAAATTGTCTCTTCTCGAACGATTTTCCAAATTGTCTGTTTTGTGAATGAGAAGCTTCACATCTTCCTCAATTTTTTTCATTCTTTTTGTTTTGTTTTATAGTGTCCTGCTGCCTTGTGAGGTCACTTAATTACAGTTGTTGTATTCTGGTTCTTAAAGAATGGATTTCATCTCTGGCTTTTTGGTCATCCTTTTCCTTCTGGTCTGATTTTCTTTGAAGATCGTCTTTCATACTCTTTACCACGTCTTTCATCTCCTTTGCCTCATTTTCCAGCTGGTTGATTTTGGCTTTCAAGACACTATTTTCTTGTTTTAGTTCAAGTGCCTCTGTTTCTAGATGACTTATCTTAATTTTTAAGTTCTTTTCCAAATTGTCTTCAGCCTCTCTTAGTTGTGTTTTGAGTTCTTCCACAGCCTGTATCCAATTCGCTGGGATTTCTGGTTTATCGTTTGCTGATCTCTCCCCTTCTGTTGCATGTCTATTGTAGTTTCTTCTTCTTTTTCTGTTGTTTGCTCAAATTCACCTCTTCTTTACTCCCCGTATTTGTCTGTGCTCTTGCTCCTCTCATTTTTTTGTATTTTGGGGGCTTCTATCAGTCTTCCCTCTTGGAGCTTTAACAGAAGATCTCTTGGTGTACTGTCTGGGGGAGGGTTGTTGGGGGTTTGAGCTTCCCTGTCCTCTGGAGGCTTTTGATTGGCTTAAAGTCCAACAGTCAATGAGGATGGGTGGGGAGCCTGGGCTTCCCTGCATTCTGGAGACTTTTGATGGGATTAAGTTCAGCTTAGTTGGGTTGGGTGTGCTCTGAGTCCTAAACTTCCTGGAAGGCTGGAGCAAATATGGAGGATCTCCAAAGCTCTGGCCGGGCTGCCAGGTCTATGCTCCCTCTCTAGTTCCTTCCACACCATCTGTGTTGGATACTCTGAACTTCGCACAGTCCTGTTCTCAAGCTTTGCCCTTCAGACCAGCACCTTTGCCTGCCCAGAAGTTCCCACTGCTGCTGGAATCTCAGTGCTCTGAGTGGGAGGAGGGATGGGTCCTGGGACCTTCCTTCTGTCTTCCCCTTAAACCTGAGTGTTCTCTGATTCCGGCTTTTCAGGGGGCATACCTTTTGAATTAAGTCCAGCAGGAGGGTTCCTTGGCTCTGTCTTGTTGTTAAGTTTGGTTTTCAGTCCCCTGGGAGCATTTAGTTTGTGATCGGTAAGGAAGGGTTTTCAGAGGTCTGAACTTCTGATCCTTCTAGGCCACCATCTTGACTCCACCTCTAAGCCAAAAAAAAATCTCCAAGATTAATTTTAATTATTTGAATCCATACCTAAATTAGTATTCCAGCATGATTGTTGCAGTATTCCCTTCATATTTCAGATAATAGTTGACAAAATAAAGAGGCTCATTCTAGTCAATCAATCCTGTTAGCCTAGAATTCTAATAATCTAAAAGTGGGCTGTTGTGTCACACATAATGAGGTACTTACAATAATAAGACCCAGGTTCTACCTAGTTTACAATGTTTGTTTACAGAAAATCAGATGCTACTGATTAAATGGATATGGCAAGGGCAATACCTAAATAGTTCTTGTATGCATTTGGGAAAAATAAATTGGAAATGCTAATGAAAAATAAATGACTAGAAATGAATTAAGCTTTACTTATATTTCATATAGAGCAGCTAGGTGGCATAGTGGAATAGAGTGCTA
Source organism: Monodelphis domestica (assembly GCF_027887165.1). Lineage (NCBI taxonomy): Eukaryota > Metazoa > Chordata > Mammalia > Didelphimorphia > Didelphidae > Monodelphis > Monodelphis domestica. The sequence goes on from NC_077234.1 coordinate 159,332,163, forward strand.
GAACTGGAGTCAAGAGGACACATTTTCCTGAGTTCAAATCCAGTCTCAGACCTCAGAAACTTACTAGCTGAGTGACCCTAAGCAAGTCAATTAACCCCGCTTGCTTCAGTTTCCTCATCTGTAAAATTAGTTGGAGAAGGAAATGGCAAAACATTTTAGTATCATTGTCAGGAAAACCCCAAACAGGGTCACAGAAAATGAGACATAATTGAAATGATCTAACAACAACAATATTTAATATATCATTTGACATTGACAAGCTCACTTCATCAGTCATTTGTCACATATGGTATTCTTTTTAAAAATTATTTATTTTTATTTTCCAGATTATGTTAGTACAACTTTCAATAATAATTTCCTGACATTTGCCATCCATGTTCTCTCTCCCTTCTAACCTTCCTCCTTTTCCAAGACGGCAAGTTATATGACATAAGCTGTATATGTATTTATTATACAATGCATATTTCCATGTTCATCACGTTATGAAAGGAAACATCATTTATACTAGAGAAAAATTCATGAGAGGAAATAAAGTGAAAAATGATATGTTTCAGTCTGCATTGAGACTTAGACAGCTCCAACACTGAACAGCTTTTTTCTTTTTGTCATGAGTCTCTTAAGAGTTTTCTTGGGGGGCAGCTGGGTAGCTCAGTGGATTGAGAGCCAGACCTAGAGACGGGAGATCCTGGGTTCAAATCTGGCCTCAGACACTTCCCAGCTATGTGACCCTGGGCAAGTCACTTGACCCCCATTGCCTAGCCCTTACCACTCTTCTGCCTTGGAGCTAATACACAGTATTGACTCCAAGATGGAAGGTAAATGTTTAAAAAAAAAAAAGAGTTGTCTTGAATTCTTATGTTGCTGATGATAGTTGTCATTCCCAGTTGTTCATTGAACTTTATTGCTGTTAATGTGTACCATGTTCTCCTGGTTCTTTTCACTTCACTTTTCATCACTTCATCTAAGTTTTTCCAAGTTTTTTTTTTAACCAACTTGTTTATCATTTTTTTTTGGTGCAATAGTATTATATTACAATCACAGACCATACCTTGTTCAACCATTCCCCATCATATATGGTATTCTAAATGGCATATTACTCACAGAACCTTCACTTGAGGATATTTTCATGTCAGTTATGCTCACTTCTAACTCAGTTCTATCCCTGACTGCCCAACCTATTCCCTACTCTTTTCAATTCCCTTTTTGAAGTCATCTCCCTTTAGATTGTAAGCTAGTTGAGAGCAGTCTATTTCTTTGTTTGTAACTTTGTATTCTCTGGCTTAGTTCAGTGCTTATCACTAATAGAAATTTAATAAACACTTTACCTAATCTGAGATATCCCAAGTGAAGAGTAGGAATTTCATTATTTGGAAGGGTTGATAGTAGTACCCTCCCTCAGTTCACTTTTAGCATATTGTGACATACTGTTAAATCAGAAAATGTTAAACAAGATTTAAAAAAAAATTCTTATTAAGAATTTTATTATTGGGGGCAGCTGGGTAGCTCAGTGGATTGAGAGTCAGGTCTAGAGACGGGAGGTCTTAGGTTCAAATCTGACCTCAGACACTTCCCAGCTGTGTGACCCTGGGCAAGTCACTTGACCCCCATTGCCTAGCCCTTACCACTTGTCTGCCTTGGAACCAATACACAGTATTAACTCCAAGACAGAAGGTAAGGGTTTAAGAAAAAAAGAATTTTATTATTGATAATCATTAATATTGATATAAAGAAGGAAGTGGTGTAGTCTATAGACCATTGGATCTAGAATCAGAAAGACTTGAGTTCAAATCCTGCCTTACACTGGTATTAGCTATGTGACATTGGCCAAATTATTTAACCTATCTGCTTCCATTATCCCAGTAAAAAAACCTGTAAAATAAGAATAATAAAAGCACCTATCTCCAAAGATAATGTGCATAACAATATGTAAAGTGCTTTGCAAATTCTAATTATTTGCTGTGAACAAGAAAGTATTTTTGAGCTGTAAAAATTAGAACTATTTTAAATTATTTTTCACTTCATCTTTTCAGATGTCCTTTTGTGCATGCTTTAAGTGTGCATATTAATACAGTAGTGTTCATCTATGATTTGTAAATAAATATACATTTTTTGGTTCATATGCTCAAATTTTTTTTTTACTGAAAAAATTGCTTAATCAAAAAAGTTTAGAAGCTATTGCTCTGGTGCATTCCTCTCATCCTTTTTTTTTCTCCCCTAAAAATCATACTACATTATATTTCTATGTGTATATATACACATGTATATTAAAACAATGCTTTGTTTAATCTGAGGAATAATCAAGGTTCCTTGTACTGAGGTACCTACTAGAGATAGCATAGTATATTGGAAAGGGCAAGAGAATTATCAGAGATTCAAATTTATATTCCACCTCTGACATACACCAGTTGTGAGAATTTGAGTAAATCACTTCATTTCTATAAACTTAAATCTCCTCACTTGTAAAAGGAACCTATTTATATTGATTTAAAAAGTCTTAGCAAGGATGTTAATGTAAGATACAAAAGCACTCCTGGGGTGAGGTTCTTAATTTCTGTCACAGACCTTAGGTAGAGCCTAAGGACCCTTTCTCAGAATAATGTTTTTAATACAGAAAATACAAAGGATTACAAAAGAAATCAGTCATGCTGAAATCACAGTTAAAGAAAGAGTTAATTGCATCAAGGCTTTTGGAAGGCCCTATATTAAAGAAAATCAGGTGAAGAACTCATCTTAGATAAAAATGTCATTCGTTTTTTCAGTATCTCCATCTACAACCACCTGATTTAAGAAGTCCAGGAAGTTGTATACATGACAAGATAAACTAAGTCTAGTGTGAACATATGCACCTATGTAACAGTTAATTGTTACTGGCGCTCATCAGACTGGAATTTGTCCTGAAAAGATTAGTCTCATTGCAGTCTTTGCTTTGATGGTTGTTCATTCCAGCGTTTTCCTCCTTTCAATTATTTCCCATTTATCCTATATGGTTGGTTTTGTATATATTGTTTGCATGTGGTCTCCCCCCTTAGATGGTAAGGTCCTTGTAGGTGCTTTTTGCGTTTGTCCCCAGAGTTTAGCTCAATTCCCGCACATAGTTGGCACTAAATAAATATTCGTTGAAATGAATCTCTCTCTTATATATGTTTTTGTGTAGTCTCCTCCACTAACTTTAAGCTCCTTGAGGGCAGGGGTTGTCTTTTGCTTCTTTTCATCTCCTCAGCGTTTGGCGTATACCTAGCACATAGTTGGCACTTAATAAGTGTTTTCTGTATTGAAGTGAATTGAAAATTGCTCACATTCTACAATTTTTCGACTTTTGGAAACTCTCCCATCCTCCTAGTTCTTTTCTCAATCTTCCTTCCCTAGGGCAATATAAAAATCCGAGCAAGATACCTTCTAAAAGCTGTACTGAGATTGCGCGAAGGTTTACGCGCATGCTTAGTAGCTAGGAGGGGGAGGGCGGGGACAAATTTCTACCGCCTGAAGCTTTAGTCTTTCCAATTTTCAGGGAAAAGGCGGGAACTAGTCAGAGGGGTACAGGAGGGGTGAGAGCCTAGTAGGTGATGTTTGTCCCGCCCACATTTCGTTCTGATTGGTGCGCATTCTCACTCCAGGCGGGGCTCATTGGCTGTCAGTTGAGGCGGTGTCGAGTTGCCGGCATCTTGCCCCGCCCTTTCCCTCTGTTGTCTACGTGGGGGACCTGAAGCAGTTTCGGGGTCGGGGTCGGGGGTTGGGGGTTGGGGGTTGGGGGTGGAGTCCCTGGTCCCTGAGTGAGGGCCTGTGGTTATCTGGGTGCGGGAATGTGGGGGCTTCAGCTGCTCCTGACGATGGCTTTCAGTTGCTTCTGTTGGCTGCCCAGCAGCCGGGGCAAGACCCTGAGGGGCAGCTTCAGCAGCTCCTCGGCCTGGATGCTGCAGGGCCAGAGTATCAGCCACTTCCAGTTCTATGGTAGGTACCTGGCGCTGAGAAGGGGGCACCAGGCCCTCTTCCCCCGCCTCTCGCCCTGGGGCTTGAGCCACGTATGCATCCTAGGCCTCTGGGCCCTCGATGTATGCCAGTGTGGTGACAGCAGGAGAGTGGAAGTGGAAAGGAGGGAGGATGTCTCCTCCGTTCTGCCCTCCCCCTGCTTCGGAGTGGGTGGGTGGGGAGGGGTTAGAAATAAAGGGGCTTTCTCCTGGTCCCAGCTCCCTGAGCCTTCAATAACCACTTACCATCCCCTCCGAGCCCCCTCCAATGTGCTTCCCTAGTTAGTGGATCCTTAACTTTAGAGTTGGAAAGGGACTTGTCAATTTGTCAGAAGAAAACAGACCTAGAAAGATATGTCACACAAATACTAAGTAGCAGAGCAGAGATACTAATCCAGGCCTTTTGGTTACAAATTTTTCGTCTTTACAGCCCATTGCCCAAGTGTAGAAATATTAATCAGCCTCCTCTTCTTCATCTCTCAGTGTATCTTCCCAATCTTCAACCCCAATTTTTAAAAAAGTATATCAGTCAGGAAACATTCATTAAATGCCTCTGTGTACCAGATAGGAGCAGTTAACTGGCTCAGTGGATACAATGTCTGGTCTGGAGTCAGGAAGGCCCAAGTTCAAATCTTAGCTCAGAACCTAGCAGTGTTACCCTGTTACATAGTTAATCCTATTTGCTTCAATTTCCTAATCTGTAAAATGGCAAACCACTTCAATATTTTAGCTAAAAAATCTCACATAAGGTCATGAAGTTTTTTTAATCTTTGTTTTATTAATAGAATTTATTTACACATGTCTCAGCCTCTTTTTCTGCTCATAGAAGGCATCATCAGGGAGGTAGATATGTATATCAAAATGATGTCTTTCAGATTCCATTTTTCAGTTCATTTTCTGGAGTGACATTCATCATTTATTCTTCATGTATTAAATATGTAGTTTCCACTTTAAATATGTAGTCTTCCACTTTATTATTCCTTTTTGCACAATAGTATTCCATCACCAACATATACCACAATTTGTTCAGCCATTCCCCAATTGAAGGGCAGCCCCTCATTTTCCAATTTTTTGCCTATAAATACATTTCAAAGTAGCAAATGTTTTAAGGGTTTTTTTTTTTTTAGATTCCTCTCTTTTAAGCCCAGGTTTTCTTTCACTTGTAAAGTATCTCTGCTGTGATTTTGGATTAGAGGTGTACAAACTAAGGCACTAAAAATTGTTTACTCTGTGACCAAAAAAAAGGGCAAATCCCTAATAAAAGACTTTGGTTTTGATTTCATGACCTATTTTGTTTCTGCTCTTATATTTGTAGACTAATTATGCCTGCTTCATTCAGGACTCATACAAAGTTTTGGAATCCAAGTTAAGTTCCAGTTATTCATGGTTTGAATAATTTGTTTCTCTGGTGTTAGGTCCTTGAGAGCTAGACTAGTATCATACTAGGTATCTTTAGTTCCCTAAATATATAGTAGTGCATTATATTTAACTTAATGTATGTAGTTAATGTAGTTAACCCTGGCAAATCTCTTGACTTTTTGCCTTAGTTTCCTCATCTGTAAAATGAGCTGGAAAAGTTTCAAAATGGCAAGCCACTCCAGTATTTTTGCCAAGAAAACCTCAAATGAGGTCATAAAAGTTGGAATGAACAAGAAGCTCAGTGGGTAGAGAGCTCCTGGGCATGGTCAAGAAGAGCTGAGTTCAAATCCAGCCTAGATACTCACTTGCGGTATAACCCTGGGCAAATCACCTAACTTCTGTTTGCCTGAATTCACTAGAGAAGGAAATGGCAAACCACTCCATTATCTTTGCCAAGAAAACCCACATGGAATCATGAAGTCATGGACAAGACCAAACAACAATACTGATACTTCATTTAAGTCCTGGTTCTGTCATTAACTCATTTTGTGATAATAACTCTCTTGACCTCAGTTTCCTCATCTGTAAAATGGACTGCATAGCTTTTTAAAGGTCCCCATTGAGCTCTTAATCTTGTGATCACTAAGATCCCTTCTATCAATTATTCCTCAGTCACCATCTTTTTATATTTCTTCAAGAATCAAACTTGCTCATGACCTGTAGGTCTCATTATTGATTATGTGATTTATTCTGGATGACTCCTATGCTTTCTTCTTTCCTTAACAGAGACTATCCTACTAACATCAGTGTTTACCAAAGTGGGGTTTGTTCCACAGGTAAATAGTGGTTGTTGGGGCCAAAAAGTGGCAATGTGATGATCAGGATATGGTCTAGAGATGATTCTAAGGGGAATACACTGGGCTAGAAAGCTTCTTAGGAGAAATTAGAATTAGAATCAAAGAATTTTAGTTCTAGAAGGTTAATCATCAAATTCAGACCTTTCATTTTGCAGAAAATAAAACAGGTGTGGAGATAAAATGACTTACCAGAAGTCACCTAACACATTAATGATGAGCTCAGACCAGGACCCAGATCTCTAGGTTTTCAGTGTAGTTTTTTTCAATAAGATAACAGCATATTGCTTTCTGCTATTTGTGTAGAAGAAGGAAAGAAAGGGTGTTTGAGAGAGTTAAGGTTAAACTGGCTAAATGAAAAGAGGGAAAAAAACCGTATGGAAAATGTAATTGGAAAAAAACATGCAATGATGTAATCGTTTAACTTAATCAGTGGCTACTTTAATCTGAGAAGTTGAAATTCTGGAAATGCAATCTTAGTTGTATATGGTATTATCCCATAGCTACCATATATGTATTGTCATGCTCTATTCAATAAGAGAATTTCACATTTTCAATTTAACAGTAAATTGATTGTAACTATACCTAAACTATATTGTTTTTCTATATGATGACATGATAAAATAGATTTAGATAATACAATAGATAACATGATAAAATAGACTACAACCCAGTATTAATAATTAAAAATTTGATTCTAACTTCTCCATTGGGATTCAAGACTAAGCAAAGCATATAGAGGATTATTAAAATATTCCTATTGTTGACTATTAAACATCATAGCACCTTTGATTGTATGTACCTCTTACACCTAGGCAATGCTAATGCAATGCAATACAATGGGAAAAATATTGGATTTATATAAAGAATCTCTCTTTGAATCCTGATTCTGCCATTTACTGGCATTGTTACTTCAAACATCTCACCCTTTCAGGCCCTCAATTTCCTCATCTGTAAAATGAGAAACTAGAGATGATCTTTAAGGAACCTTCCTACTCTGACATTTTATAGTTTTTTTTCATCAAAAGGATGGAAGCTACTCAGTACTGGCAAAATGACTTAGATTGCTCTAATACTTCAGTGTACTAACCTGACCCTCAGAAATCTTATAAGAAATTACATTTACTTCATACTAAATTTACTACATATATTTAGAGAACAAGTTATTCTGATTAAATGAATATAGCAGGACTTCGTTGTATGGCAACCAATATGTTCCAAGACCCTTCACGTAAGTTGAAATTTGCCCATAATAAAATGAACATATATATATATGAATATATCTAGACACTTTATGACTTTTCTTAGGCTTACCAGAGCTACCAGTATCACTTATACAATGGAGTCGTTATTTGTAACTAAATCGTGTTAATAAAACAAAGAGAAAAATTGCCTTGATTAGGACATGACTTGTTACAACAAGAACTTCAGACAAATGCAGGACCAGCATTTGGTGCAAAACAGCAGAGTGACTTACACTAAGGCTTCTCAGAGCAAGAATGAGTGTGATTGCATGAATTGCTGTAAGAGTTTATGCAACTTGGGGGAAAATGGCACAGATTTAGTGTACAATTTAAAATATCTACTTTATGTATTTTTTTGCCTTTATTTTTTTGGTTAACAGTTGCATATACCTGAATTTGTGTGTGCTGAATTCACCTAAAACAAGGTCCTACCGTATTCCTCTTATTAAGTTTTTATGTATGATATTCATGCATTAGCAAATGTAAAATAATTAGAATATAATAAAAAATGTAACATCAGAATTGTATAAAACACCTATGATCTTGCATTGCCTCAGAGATGTTATCATGCATAATGATTATTATTGTATTATGGAATGTTTAGAAGGTTTAGAAGACCTGATTCAATATGTACTGATATTATGATGATATTAAAAATATTGCAAAATGCCTTTTTGAAATAACTTCCAGTTTCAGCTTAGAGAAGGCTGCATGCTATTGTCAACATAGAAATCTCCAATTTACAAGCTAGTGTTAAAACTTGGGGTTCATCAGATCTTACTAGGCTACAAGTTTGGAGGTTTCTAGATTCCATGTTGATACTTCTAATGGAAAGAGCATGGGACTCAGAGCCAGAATACCTAGTTTTGAATTTTGTTCTGTCACTTTTGGCTTTGTGACCAAGGGCAAATCTGATCCTCAGTTTATCAGTAATGTAGAACTAACAACCTACTCACCCTCACCTCACAGGGCTATTGTGAACATCAAATGAAATGATGCATGAAAAGAATTTTTTAACCACAAAATACTATGTAAATATGAAAGATTACTATTAGCTATTTTGTTTATCATTCGCCTCTTTCACATGAGAGCCAGTGCAAAAAACTCTTCCCCACCCAAAAATAAAGATTATTTCAGCTCTCTAATGTTTTGACTAGAGTTTATTATGGTCACTTTTAAGTCAGATTTTGAAATGTTTTTATGTGTGAATTTTAAAATTCCAGATTCTAAAAGAGGAAATTAAAATTTGAAAGGAAACACTTATGAATTGCTAATCATCATTGTAAATCAATCAGTTAGCTAACAAATATTTAAGTGTCTGCTATGTGAAAGACACTGTGCTAAGCACTGATCCTATAGACCATTAGATGACTTATAGTACATTTGGAGGAAAGAGATCAAATCATGTTAAAAATAAATATAATTACATGCATCTCCTACAAATATAGCAAAAATAGGGAAAAGTCTCAAGCTTAGTAATGAACTTTTCCAACAGAATTCCAATTAAAAATGAATATATTCCTTTGAATTTCATACTAAATTAATTTGTCATATCATTCATTCAATGAATATTATGTTATCCACTGTATTTAAGACTGTACTAAGTTTTCTAATAGAAAGTAGAATTATAGTCATGACCCTTTGATGATATTCAGGCTTCTAGGGGAAATGATGTAGAACATAATAATTATACAAATAATTATAATATAAGGTAGAATGTACTAATGCAAGTGGGATCAAGAGAAGGGGTAGAGGTGTGTCATGGTTCAGTTCAGTGGAAGGAATGGTGGTAGATTTGTCATCAGAGGATTTGAACTCAGATCCCACTTCTTCCACTTTATCCATTTGACATTGGTCAAGTCACCAGACTTTTTTGGATCTTATCTATAAAATAAGAAGGCTGGGCAAGATGATCTTTGAAGTCCCTTCGAGCTTTACCTTTATGATCGTTTTAGAAGTGGTTGAGATGGTAACTAACTTGGAACTTTAGGTTTGATTAAGAAATAGTTCAGAGTAACTTTGGAGAAGGACTTTCAAGGTGGAGGTTACAGTGTGAAGGAAAGTTACAGTTGGTGTCTTGGGAGAGGTTAATCAAATTTGGTTAGAGCATAGGCTATGTAAAGAGGAATAGTTGTAGACAAGACTGGAAAAGTACTTTGGGGTTTTAAGAATTTTGGCCTGAGTTTGACAAACAATTTTCCTATCATTTCTTTCATGATTTTATATGAGACCAAACTAGTTAATAACAATTTTTTTCATGTCAAGGTGATCATGCTCTTCTATGTGTCAGAATCAACAACATAGCAGCAGCTGTTGGAAAAGAAGCTAAAATTTACTTGTTTCAAGCACAGGAATGGCTAAGGCTACAGGAAGGCAATCAAGAGCTTTATAGCTGCACAGAAAAATTATCCAAAGCTCCTCTGACAGGTGAGTTTAACCAATCCCTCATACATATTTTCCATAATATTTCCACATCCATTGTTTGATAAAAATATTGTTTACATTTTTATATTTTGTTTTGTTTGTATTCTACAAATGAAAATTGTATGGAGATATATTATTTATTTGCCACTTGGCAGAATCAATTTTTTAAAATAGCCATTCCTTTGGAAAAATTTCTAAAATATTTCATTGGCAAGCTACCTACTACTACTAAAGTAGTAACACATCTTTTTTTTTGGTCATATGTATTTTTGGAAAATCTCCATAGAGGTTTGAACTTCATCTTTAGTGCTATTTTTTTTTTAAGTTTGCTCTTGATATATGTGCCTGAGACAAAAGATCAGACACCTATGTGTAATAGTTTAATTTTCAACCTGGCCATGCCTCTAAAGAGAAATCACTTTCATTAACCCAAACTAATTCTGGAAATCCTTCAGATTTTCCAAACCTTTCAAAATCATTCTAAGCAATAAGCCTTTAACTACCCAGAATATACTGGAAATCTTTGCTAGTAAAGAAGTAAGCTATATATCCTAATTCTACTTGGTTCTTTCTTTAATCATTTTAAAAGCATACTTTAATAAATCCATGGTCTCATCAATGTTGATATTTCCTGTATGGTTGATACCTTAGAAATGCAGATCATTAACCATCCATGCCTTCTCATCTTGTGTGAATCTTACCCATGTTCTATATAATAGAGGTGCTGCCACCCAATGTACTTGAGGCCTTACTATTGGTCATTTAATGTGTCTTGAATACCAATGGGTGAAGCATCACACATTTTGGAATGATAACTTCTGTATGTGATGAGGAGACAACCAAGAACCAGTGTAGGAATTATTCTGTTGAATGGTCTCCAAATTTCTGATGGCTCTTGATACCTCAATTTGAATCTGGGCATATATTAAATTCCCACTTCTGTATATTCTGAATGCTGACTATTTGATTCTTGGAAGTTACTTGGTCAGACAGTTGAACAGGGAGAAAACAAGAATTGTGCTTTCCTATCACTTTCCACCCATTCAAGCACTCTAATCTAAGTGGGTGAGACAGGATGCCATTGTTGGGACTAGAGAGCTCTGAGTGATAAGATCCAGAAATCATAAAGACAATTTGCTATGTAAATTATGCGTGTGACTATGAACTTGCTTTTAGCATTAGGAATTTATTTGTATTTGGACAGTTCTCTAACCATGTAGCAGAGAAGATTTTGCTATTTTGCTATCTTTCTAAATATAACACACATGCACAAAAAATTGTGGATTTCAGTTCCCGGTTAATGGAGGAACAAAGCCTGATAACATTGTTGTAACAGCAAACCAAAATTTGATACTTATAAAAACTTACTCAATCTGAGTTCTTATATATTTTGAGCCAAAGAATTTTCCATCACTAATAAAAACTGTCAACAAGTAATTTCAAACATTGGTCATATCTGCATTAACTGATTACATGCTATTAAACTATAAACTCTAGGGGACTGCCTTATCTAAACTTTATATCTCCTCCAAGGCTAAGCACAATATTCTATGTACACAGTCGATATGTAATAAGTATTTGGTAAAATTAGTATGTTCTAATTACATGGCCAAAATAATAAAACTTCTGAAAAATGTGACTCAAATTTGTTGACAAACTACTTTAAACTTCATTTTTGGAGATTCATAGGCATGTTTTTTTGTCTTTTTATGTTTAATTTATGTATACATATATAAATAATCATATTTAAAATTGTTATTGAATGAAAAAAATTAAGATAGGTCAATGAAGTATCTAGAAGTAGAATCTATGAGAGATTGACAAGTTTAAGACTAAATTGAGGAAATATATCGTTATTGAATAAAAACAATCAGGAAAGTTGAATAACAATACAATTTTTCAAATGAGTGTAGATCCATAAACTCAGGTTTGTGATCTTTGTTGACTGAGTATGTGCTACAGTAGTGGTGATCACAACCCCATCTTGTGCTTCTCTTGGCCAGGTTATAGCATAAATATACCACGGGAAGTACCTACAGCATGTTGGAAGTTCCTTCAGATCATTTGACACTATAATACTAAGGAACAAATGGAGAAAAAACATTTTAAGTGTTTACTTTGTACTAGATGCTGTGCTAAACCCTGGAGATACAAATACAAGAAACAAGATAATCCCTTCCTTTAGGCAACTCACGTATAGGGAGTGGTAAACAAAAAGGGGTTTTTTGGTAGGGGAAGTAGACTGTGAGTGAAGTCATAGGGCAAATGATTTTAATTTTCTTTCTTAAAATGTAAATGTTGATTTAATTAATAGTTCCAGAAATAGAAATGGAAGGCAGAGTGGGGAAAAGAGTATACCCTCAGTGATATGGAATATAAGAGTCAGGTGTGGTATAAAGATGATGAGAGAGTAATGTGTTGGATCTATCTTGCCTTGGTATGGAGAACTCTCACCAATCTAGCACCAGGGCAAAAGTAGAGATTAGAGCCAGGAAGCATGATATGAAGGTGCCCAAAGAACTATGTAGTAGGTCTTGGACTGGTTGAGATGGAGAACACTCATCAGTCAGGAAGACAGGGTCCCATAGACTCTCCATCTGTTGTCCTTGTTCTTGTTACTTGATTGGCTGACCTATTATTTCAGGCATGGCTCTATGATAATTTTTAGTGTTAGAGGGGATCTTTGATTAGACTAGACACCATCTAATCTAATCTCCTTTTATACATAAGAAACTGAGGGCTCCAAAGTTTAAGTGATTTGCCTAGGGTCACATAAGTAGTAAAAGTGAAGGTGGTATTTAAATCTGGGTCCTCTGATTCACAATCCAGTGTTCTTTTTACTTCATCATGTTATTTCTCTAGAATTATTTTTTATACTGTTTCTGGTGTCTGGTTCATTATTGGTATTGGGCTGCAACTTCATATCTACCACGAGTCTTCCTTATCCTTTGAGTGATCTAGAACTTTACATTTTTGAAGAATACCAAACTGTGATTCATAAACATATAGCATGCCTGGTAGAAGAATATTGGTATGAAAAAGATAGATTCTTATTTTATGGAGAAACAGGAGCTCATTAAAGCATTTTTTAGTTTCTCCAAAAGACTAAAAATAATCAGTCTTTTATCCTGGGTTTAGTTGATCCTCCATCTTTGCTGGTTATTTGAGATAAGTTATACTTATGTACATCTATGCTCTCTCAGTGCTCATTATGTATATCATAATTTAGATAATAAACATTCTTTGTGTATTTGTTTTTTCCTTGGTGATTATTGTAGTAAAACTCCTTTGAATTTTTATGAATCTTTTTTAGGAGATTGTGCAATTATGCCTATACATTAATGCCATTATGTGCCACAAAAATATAAGCAAATTAAAAAAAATAATTTGTTATTTATTTGATATAGATTAGAAAGGAACTTTAGAGATCATTTAGACTAGTGTACATTTTATAGATCAAGAAATTGTAGAACTTTACATAGTTGGAAGTAGTATTTTCTTGCTTAGATCATTTTAGTAAATTAATGCTTAAATAGTCACTTTTTTAAATGATCCAGTACTATTCTCTTTCACAAAAAATATCTGAATAATTTTTTTTAGATTTTAAAGTAATTTAATGCTAAGAAGTTCTATTAATTAAAAGCACTCAGAATAATGTATAGGTTTCTCCACAAGTAATCTTAAGATAAAATCAACATTTGTTTTGAGTTTATAGAATCACAATGTATACATGTGTACATATATTTTATCCTGTTATTTACATGCATATGTGTACATATACATATATTTATACTTAGATGTTAAAGCCTCTTGTGATTTTCCTGTTCATATTATAATTAGTTTCCTTTTGCATATTTCTTGTATTTGATAAATCATATAAAGATGATTGTTGTCATTTCATGTAATTTTAGTTAACATTATTCATTTCCTTTTATAATTTGATTCAGCAATTAGCTGTAGTACACCAATCTCTGTAATTCAAATGTTGTTAATATTTGAGGTACTAATTACACTAGCATAGAATATGCATGCTGTGCTGTAGTCTTTTGTTTCAAAAACAATGACACACAGTTTTGTCAAGAGGCATGTTTCCCTGGCTTGCTGGAAACAGCATTGTTCAAAGGTGGCAAGAAAAAACAAAAGGCCAGTGTTATCTTTATGGAGCCCAAATTTGTTTTCTTTTGCTAAATAAATCCACAAAAAATATGTAGTCATTAAAATTGATTTTCAAAGTGTTGATCAAGATAATGGATAATTTATGTATACATCTATCCTGAAGTGAAAAATTACATATGACAAAAATGGGAAAACTTTAGATAATAATTGCCAAATGATATAATTGAAAATTAGCATCTAAAAATATAGTTCCTGAATCATTATTCATAATATATTTAAAATTCTGATGAAAGGTTTTTAATTATTTAGAAGACAGGACCTAGAGATGGCATCCTGGGATAGTGGAAAGAACACTGGATTTGAGGACAGTGGACCTGGATTCAAATTCCAGTCCTGCCACCTGTGTGACCCTAGGCAAGTCACTTTCAACTTAATTCAGTATATGTTTATTAAGCTTACTATATACATCACTCTACATTAAAGTCTTACTGTGATACCTTTTTATGTCATGGAGGTGACATTGTATTTTTCAGGCTTAGGCCAATAGAATGCAAGTGCTGGAAGGTCTTGCTAATAGGGGACTTGTATCTGCTTCAACCCTTCCTTTCATTTTACAAAGGAAGAAACAAAGTGGCACCTTAGCTCAGCTGGGGAGGAAGAGAAATATTTTAGTAGGCTAGGACGTAAAGAGAGGTCTTTCCAGTTGTGTATAATTTAGGTAAACTTATAATTCAAGTGTGAGATGCTGGATGCATGAAGAATAAGTAATGCAAGCTAAAATTGGAAAGATAAGTTGAAGCCAGATTTTTGAGGGGTTTGGAGTCACATTTCAGGAATTTATATTTTATTCTATTGAAAGTGATGATTGAAAGTGATGAGTCATTAAAGATCTTTGACCAGAGAAGTGACACAGATCTGGGGATTAAGAAGATTCTTTGAATGTTTTGTTCAAGGTACAGAAAGGAGGCCAGATTACTGGATCAAAGAATAAGTGGAGGGGACAAGGACTAAGATGTAAGAAAACAGGAAAAATAGGAAGGGGATAGGTTATAAAGGTCTTTAAAAGCCAAGTACTGGGGGCAGCTGGGTATCTCAGTGGATTAAGAGCCAGGCCTATGTTCAAATCTGGCCTCAGACACTTCCTAGCTGTGTGACCCTGGGCAAATCACTTGACCCCCATTGCCTAGCCCTCCCCACTCTTCTGCCTTGGAGCCAAAACACAGTATTGACTCCAAGACGGAAGGTAAGGGTTAAAAAAAAAAAAGCCAAGTACTGGATTTTATATTTTAATCTGAAGATAATAGGGAGCCACTGGTGTTTATTGAATGGACAGGAATGAGTCTTGTTATCAGATTTGTATTTTAGGAAAATTACTTTTAAAATTATACAGAAAAAAATTTATTTTCCCACAATTGCATGTAAAAACAATATTTAACATTTATTTAAATATTTTTTAGTTCCAAATTTTCTCCCTCCTTCCTACTCTTCTTCCCTCCCATCCCTTTCCTCTCCCTGAGATGGTAAGCAGCCTGATATAGATTTTACATATGCAATCATATAAAACATTTAGGAATTTAGTTGGCTAAGTGGGGAATGAACTGGAGAAGGGAGAGACTTGAAGCAAGAAGAACCAACCATCAGACAATTGCTGCAAAATGATGAGCTGATGAGGGCTATATCAGGGTGATGAAAAGTATCAGGAAAGAAGGGAGTATATATAATAGATATTGTAAAAGTAGACTCTACAAAAGTTGGCAAAAAAATTGGATGTTTAATATGAGAGAGTAAAGAATCAAGGATGACACCTAAGTTGAGAACATGAGTGACTTTCTGCATCACAATTGACTGAAAAGTACAGACTATAAAATCTTGCTATGTCTGTTTGTTGATCATAAAGTATTTGACTTGGTAGAGCAGAAATGCAACTTAAAGATCTTACTCTGAGTTGTTTTCAATCAAATATTAAGATTATAGAATTTTCCTTCATAAATATACTCACATAGAAAACTCTTATTAATGATCCTCTGATTATTAGTATTAAATGAAGCATGAAATAGAACTATGTAGGACCACTAGAGATGTTTACCACTGTAATTGCTAATTCTAGCATAAAGATCCAGATGGAAGAGAGATTTCCTACAAATTCAGAGGTCCTGCAGATGCTCCTATTTGCAAATGATACTATGCTGAAACAAGTCCCCTGAAACCATAGAGCCTTTTTAAAGAGACCTCTAACCATTCCAAAGAGTTTGATCCAATCATCCGTAACAGAAAAAAGTGGATGAAGAATTCTGTTGTCTGGGCTATGTTATGTAATAAGAATGTTGGTTGTATGTTGGAGTTAATCTATCTATAAGTATATATTGGAGAGATATTATAGATGGACATTGGATTGGACCCAGAATTTAATAGGACAAGAAAAGTAAACTGGATTGCATTTAGTAAAGTATATAGCATTTGCAGCTTCCAAAACTACTCTGATAGACACAAAAAAATTAAATTTAAATGTTCAAAATTTTATTTCTCTTCAGTGAATAGAAATGTCTTTTCTCTTCTTTTCATCTTTCTTCCTCCTTTCTCCCAAGTGGGGAGAACCCTTGTAACAAATATGAATAGTCAAGCAAAAATAATTCCTATATGATCTTGTCTAAAAAAATATGTCTCAGTCTATATCCTAAATCTATCATGTCTCTGTCAGAAGGCAGATAGCATGTTTTACCATGAGTCCTCCGAAATGATTGGTAATTGCATTCATCAGAGTTCTCAAGTCTTTCAATGTTATTTGTCTTTACACTGATGTCATTATTGTGTAAACTAATTCTGGTTTTAGTCAGTTTACTCCAAATTAGTTCATATAGTGTTCACTTTGAAACCCCCTCTTTTCTCATTTCTTATACTACAGTAGTATTCAGTTATGTTCATATACCATAATTTGTTCAACTATTCCCCTATTGATGAAACCCATTATTTTAACACCAGTATTCTCTCTAAATATATATGGTTATGAATCACAGTATAGCACAGTCTCTAAAGGATGAGTATTGGGAGTAATCCAGAAGCCAATGTAGAATATTATAAACAAATAGCCTGTAACACATTACCAGTGATGACTGGCTTATATAGCAAATGGCGTAAAGGATACCTTCCTAGTATCCTTTTCCTTTTAATTCCTACATCGGGGGTAATAACACCCAAACTTGCCCAAGTTAAGCATGGATATCCACTGTGGAAGCATATGCAGCCTTCTCCTCTTTCCCTACCTCTTTCTTCCCCATTTAGACTTTCTATTTCAAAAATAATGCTAAGGTGATACTTTAGTCTGAAGTCCCTGGACCAGTACAGATGACAAACCCATATCAATCTTTTTTTTAACTATTAATTTCCTAACATTGTCTTTTAAAATCACTCATATCAAAAGACAAATAAATTTCTAAAGGGAAAGAGGCCTAAGTCAGCCCAAGAAAGATTCTTCTTTGAAGTTATTACAGTAATGATCATACAAAAAGAAGACAGGTCTGATTATTTCTATTACTAGAAATATATCTTGAGTTCACCTCTGACCAAGTGGAAAAGAGAATCCTTAGAAGGAAGAATTTGTTAAAGGAGATGTTGAATGGTTTTAGGAAAATTATTCTCCAGGATACCCAAAAGTTAAATGATTGTCATTCCATTCAGTGAATTGAAACTATTGTTCATTTTGATTTTGCTTAATGGAATTGTTTTCATTCTTAAATCTTATCAAGTATAAGTTGAAAGTGGCTTGGGTAGAGAGGTTTTCAAAGACAGGATGGGTTTCTGTTTTTCGAATTTTCTTATATGTAGAGATTCTTAGAATAATTTGATTAATAAATTCACTCTTACAGAATTGTACCCCAAACAGAACATAGAATTTTTCTTCCCTAGCATGAAACATTAAAAGATCTACTAAAAGATCTGTCAAGTTAGGCAGATACTTTATGAAGAATTTATGGAAGGATGTGTAACCGTGAAAATGTGGTTTGCCAAGACTGTGAATTGTCAAAACTGTAAAGGTTTTGGCCAAACTGTAAAGACAATTTTTAGTGTCTTGATTTAAAAAAGAAAAAAAATTAAGTGGTCGCCATGGGAAAATTCCCAAATAATAAAATACCCAAGTCAGCTGGGTTTTATGGATATTTTAATTAATACAAATGAAGGAATTAAGGGAAGGAGAGAGAGAGAGAGTAGCCAAGTAGTAGGAAAGGGCCTAGGCCCAAATGGCCTAGGCCCGAGCCTAAGGGAGAGTGAGTCAGTCTTTATCACTCACCACAAGATCTTCTCAAGCAAGCTCCAGTCCTCCACTGAACTCCTGAACTGAGTTCAGAGGCCCAACTGAATCCAGTTGACCTCCTTTTAAAGAGAATTTTCTCTTATGTCACCTCCCCTAAATTTTCACATCTACCAATCACAGTAGACACTTTTTCCCAGGACTGCCCATTCTTAGTTCTCATCTTTGGTTCTCACCTTCTCTGGTTAGATTACACTTCACATCTCTTTTGTTAAGCTTGCCTTTTGTAAGTTGCTTGACCTTTTAGTGATTAATTTAACTTTTATAGGTACTTAGCGCCCTTTTGTATTAGATCTAAGAATAGACCACCTAGCTTAATCTATAAGGTATGAGTTAGGGACTTTTCATTGTTCAGTCAGGAGTTTGCAACTTTATCTTCTCCTAAGGCACTGTGAGTAGGGTGGAGTAATTTTAAAAGTTCTCAATACATTCCTGACCAAGTACCTCCATTGTTAAAAATGGGGAATAGCTTAATCAAATCTTCTGAAATAGAGTTTGAACAGTTTTAAGATTTACAGACGTGGACAATAGTCCACAGAGCAGAGAAGTATAGATTGATAGTGATTACCCTGTTTAAGAAGAAGTTATTAAATGCCTGCTGGAGCTATGGTCAACACTGAGAATACAAAGAGAAAACAAAAACAGTCTCTGAAGAGTAACATTGATATGATTAAAGTTCCAGTAAAGAATTTCTGTTTTATAGAATGAACACTTAAATCATAAAGAGCAGCATACTTACCCTATAAACACTTCTAATTTTCCATATTCCTATCACATTTTTTATTTCATGACTACAACATTCCATGTTTTAAAAACTTCTTTCCTACTGGATATTTAATTCCACATTAGAATAAGTAGTTTAATTGGTGCTTGTATTTAAAAAAATGATTGAAAAAGATGGCTTCCAAGTGCTTTGCATTATTATAAATATGAGATAGAATCATATTTGTATACAATCACAAAGAATAGGCCGGGGTTACAATATCTCATCTCACATACATAGTTGCCAAACTTTTGTCAATCCTATTTCCATAATATCTCTCACATATGACCCCCCCCCCCCTTTTCCTTCACAAAGCCACTGTCCTTATTGAATCTTTTAACTCTTACTTCTAAACTTCATTAGTCTCCTAATCATTATCTGGCCCTTAAGTTTTTCCCCTCTCTCCAATATATCCTTTACCTAACTGCCGAAGTGCTTTTCCTAAAGGGCATATCTGATAATGTCACTCCCCCACTCAGTAAACCCCTGTGATTCCCTACTCTCTCTTAATAAAGTCCTATTGTACTTTTTTAGCTCTTTACACTCTGGCTCCAACTTTCCAGTCTTATTATCTGTTCTTCCACATTGCCTTTCTCCATGCTCCTCACCGAGGACACTGGTTGTGCTTCATACTAGAAGGCCTTCCCACCTCACCTCTGCATGTTAGAATTCCTTGTTTGCTTCTAAATTCTGCTACCTTCTATTGACCTTCTGAATTCCTCCAGATATGCTAGTGCTTGTTCTATCTCAATTTAATTTATATTTGTTTTGTATATACCTTTTATATTCATGCTGACTCCCCTATTAGAATATACGTTCCTTTAAGGTAGAATTATTTCATTTTTGTTTTTATATTTCCAGTATCCAACACAGTATTTGACACACAGTTGGTGCCTAATAAATGCTTGTTGTTTGATTAATTGATAATGAGGTTTTTATGGTTTTCTTTATTCTGTATTACTTCATAGAAGAATTCCCAAGTTTTTCTAAATTCTTCATATTTATTTTCCTTTATGGCACAGCAAATGTAAATTCCTGGGATTGTTTTTCTTTTGTATCTGCCTGGTAAATGGTGGATACCTAATAAAAGTTTGATAAATTGAATTTAATTGGATTTAATATATTTATGCTTGATAGGCAGTGTGATATAATGGTTAGAAAGCTTCCAGAACCAGGAAGACCTGAATTCAAGTCCCTCCTCTAATACTGACTGAGTGATCTTAGGTTAGTCATTTTTTAAAGCTATAGACAATACTGAGACTGTAAATTACATAGATGATAGTCTTCTTTTGTAGAGGGACTTTCCTTAACTGAAAGTTCATTATATTAAATGAAATCACAGGTCTCTTATTCATGTATGTACCATAATTTATTCAGCAAGGCCCCACTAATTGGGCACATTGTTTATTTCCATATTTTTTGCTATTACTTATAGTGTTTTCCATTTTTACTATGTGACCTTGCTACATCCTTTTCCAGTAATACCTGTATTTGATGATTTCTTTTACATACCCCCAAATTTCCCACGTACAAATCAATATTGAGAATATGCAGTGATTGATTTAGATTTATCTTCTTTCTAAGGCTTTTTTGGATAACTTAATTTTTTTTGTAGCTATATGCCATGAGTAGGAGAGCATTGATATTAAAGAGATGAGCTTTTGCAGTAGCAACAGATTTCCCTTAGATGATTCTATTTTATTACCTCCTTCTGAACACTTCAGATTTAGCTCATTATTCAACTGTAATGCCTGTTCAATATACTTCTCTCTATAGTCATATTTACTGTACTTTGAATAATTAAAAAATGTGGGGGACATCTTGCTTAAGCTTTTAAATCTGCTTTTTTTTCCTAATGAGTTGAATTTTTTTTTTAAGTCAAGAAACAGATTATAGTGAGAACTTGTATTCTTTATACCTCTTAGTTATGTGACTAAAAGAATACAATTTGCTATAGAAAAATATTTAGGAAAGCCTGCCTGTTGAAGTTTCAAATTCCATCTAGGATAACATTGATGTTATAGACCATTCTCATAAAAATTATAGATATTAAAAATAGGCATATAGCTTATTAATTAATATACTTTTAGTCTTTTTTTTTTGAGGAGGTAAAAGTAATATCTGCCCTTAGAACCTTTCTCTTGAAAATGATCTGAGTGACTTTAAAATTGTGCTGCTTCTGGCAGGAACATTTTCTAAAAAAGCATTTGGTTAGATATAACCACTTTTCCTGCCTTCATCTTGTCAAATTTTAATTCCTCACATATTATTATAGGGCAATGAGATGATAGACTTAAGAGTTTGTATCATTGTTCTTTTTTTGCCTTATAAAAACACTGGTAGATTTGTTCCATTTTATATGTTTGTCATCTGCCTTTTGGTTTCATCTACTAGTGCTCTCAAGAAAATTGGCTTCACTGGATTTCATGCTAAGCTCTCTGTTGCTCACCCATAAAAAGGAAGCGGATAGCAGAATGGATTAAAAACCAGAATCCTACCATATGTTGTCTACAAGAAACACACTTGAGGCAGGTAGACATATACAGGGTAAAGGTAAGAGGGTGGAGCAGAATTTTCTGAACTGCAACTGAGACAAAGAAGATAGGAATAGTGATTATGATCTCAGATGAAACAAAGACAAAGCAAAAATAGATCTGATTAAAAGAGATAAGGAAGGTAATTACATCTTGATGAAAGGCAGCATAAATGATGAAGAAATATCAGTACTCAACATATATGCACCAAATGGTCACAGCATTCAGATTTGTAAAGGAGAAATTAAAGGAGCTTAAGGAGGAAATAGATAGTAAAACCATACTTGTAGGGGACTTCAGCCTTCCCCTATGAGGACTAGATAAATTAAACCAAAAATTAAATAAGAAAGAAGTAAGGGAAGTGAATGAAATGTTAGAAAAATTAGAGCTAATAGATATAGATCTGGAGAACAATAAATAGGGATAAAAAGGAATATACCTTCTTTTCAGCAACACACAACATATATACAAATATTGACCATGTAGGAGGGCATAAAAACATTTCAAACAAATGTAGGAAAGCAGAAATAATAAATGCAGGTTTTTTCAGACCATAATGCACTAAAAATCATAAGCAATAAGGGCTTATGAAAAGGTAGATTTAAAATTAATTGGAAACTAAACAATCAAATTCTTCAAAACTGGTGGGTCAAAGAACAAATAAAAGAAACATTGAAGAGAATGACAATGAGGAAACAACTTATCAAAATCTATGGGATGCAGCCAAAGCAGTACTCAGGGGAAAATTTATATCCCTGAATGCATATATCAAATCAGAGAGGGAAGAGGTCAATGAATTGAGCATGCAACTTAAAAAAACTAGGAAAAGAACAAATTTTAAATCCCCAGATAAAACTAAATTGGAAATCCTAAAAATCAAAAGAGAAATTAATACAATTGAAAGTAAAAGAACTATTGAACTAATAAATAAGACTAGGAGCTGTTACTTTGAAAATACAAATAAGATAAAGTAATGGTTAACTAATAAAAAAAAAAGTCAAAAATAAAATTAACAGTATAAAAGATGAAAAGGGTGACCTCACCTTTAAAGAAGAGGAAATTAAGGTAATTATTAAGAGCTATTTTGCCCAATTATATGGCAATAAATATGACAATCTAGATGAAATAGGTGAATATTTACAAAATATAAACTGCCTAGATTAACAAAAGAGGAAATATAATAGTTAAACAATCCCATCTCAGAAAAAAAAATTGAACAAGCCATCAAGGACCTCCCTAAGAAAAGATCTCCTGGGCCAAATGAATTGACAAGTGAATTCTATCAAACATTTAGAGAACAACTAATCCTACTATTCAAACTGTTTGACAAAATAAACCAAGAAGGAGTTTTACTAAATTCCTTTTATGACACAAATATGGTACTGATTCCAAAGCCAGGCAGACCAAAAACAGAAAGAAAACTACAGACCAATTTCCCTAATGAATATAGATGCAAAATTCTTAAATAAAATACTAGCAAAAATACTACAGCAAGGTATCACAAGGATTATTTACTATTACCAGGTGGGGTTTATACCAGGAATACAAGGATGGTTTAATAATAGGAAAACCATCCATATAATTGACCCTATAAATAACCAGACCAATAGAAATCTCAAGATTATCTCAATAGATGGAGAAAAAGCCTTTGACAAAATACAACACTCATTCCTATTGAAAACATAGGAATAGTTCGGCCTTTCGTAAAAATAATAAACAGTATATATTTAAAACCATCAGCAAGTATCATCTGCAATGGGGACAAGTTTGGAGACTTCCCAATAAGATCAGGAGTGAAGCAAGGATGCCCATTATCACCTCTATTATTTAACATTGTAGTAGAAACACTAGCAGTAGCAATTAGAGAAGAAAAAGAAGCTGAAGAGATTAAAGTATGAAATGAGGAGACTAAACTATCACTCTTTGCAGATGATATGATGGTCTATTTAAAAAATCCTAGCGAATCAACTAAAAAGCTAGTGGAAATAATCAACAACTTTAGCCAAGTTTCAGGATACAAAATAAACCCACATAAATCATCAGCATTTCTATATATTTCCAACACAACTCAGCAGCAAGAATCAGAGAAATTCCATTTAAAATTGCCCTATAAAATATAAAATATTTAGGAATCTACTTGCCAAGACAAACATAAGAATTATATGAACACAACTAAAAACACTTTCTACACAATTGAAATTAGATCCAAGATCTCTGTTGATTCATTTTCTCCTTAGATTGCTTTTTTTTTTGAGGAGTTTTACTTGAAATCATCTATCATCCTTCTCCATAATATTTTTATTATAAATTTTATTGATGAATTTTGTTTTTAAATCATAGTCATTTCTGGATTTATCATTCCCTACATCCTCCATGAAGATCACCTTTTTTTTTTTAAACCCTTACCTTCTGTTTTGGAGTCAATACTGAGTATTGGCTCCAAGGCAGAAGAGTGGTAAGGGCTAGGCAATAGGGGTCAAGTGACTTGCCCAGGATCACACAGCTGGGAAGTGTCTGAGGCCAAATTTGAACCTAGGACCTCCTGTCTCTAGGCCTGACTCTCAATCCACTGAGCTACCCAGCTGCCCCCCAAAGATCACCTTTTTAATAAAGACAACCTGTGAAGCAAAACCAATCAATCTTTCAGAGCAGCTGAATGTAACATCCTGCACCTGCAGGCCCCTACATCCATACTGTGAGGAAGGAGGTGTGTTTTCTCATCTGTTCTCTGGGCTTAGCATTAGTCATTACTATCACCAGAGTTCACTTTTATTTAATAGTGCATTTTCATTTATATTCATGCCATTGTATATATGTTCTCTTGGTTCTACTCACTTCAAGATGTAGTCAATTCATACAAGTTATCCCATGTTTTTCTTAATTCATATTCATAACTTCTTACTATTTAATAATATTCTACTGCCTTAATATGCCACACTTTGTTGCATTCCCAAATTGATGGCATCACTTTGTTTCTATTTTTTTCTACCTTGAGATGTGCTGCTATGAATATTTCAGTGTAAATGGGCCTTTTTTCTGTCTTTGATTTGGGATCTCTGGGTCAAAATTGGTGAAGTTCTCCTATACTTACAAATTGATTTTAATAGTGAAAAGGAGGGTTTTCAGGAATTTCATGGAATTATATACAGTTTCACCAATATTGTCTCAGAATTTTCACATTTTCCTTAGCCTCTCAAACGTTGACTTTTTCCATTTTTGCCAATTTGTTATAGTGTGAAATGAAACTTCAAAATTTTCAATTCTATTTTTAGTCATTTTGGTTGTTCATAGTTTACAGTTCTTTTGAAAATTATATATATTTGACCACTTATCTATCAAAGAATGGCTTGTTCTTATTTATGATAACTCTTCATGTGTCTTAGATAACAGACTCTTTTTAGAGATAATTAATGCAATGATTCTTTATTCATCTCTTATCCTCCTCGTATTTTATTCATGCAAAAGGATATTTAATTTTATGTAGTCAAAACTGCCCATTTCCTCTATTATGAAAAAAATTTTCACTTAGGTTAGAATTAGTTTAAAATTTTAGTTTAGAATTCATACCTTAGGCATAGTTGTGAAAGGTACTTCTTTCCATTATCTTCTATTTTTAAAATTATGTGATCTTTTGTATGTATTTAGGTTTTACTCATTTGAGACTTAAAGTGTTCATAATGTTTCAAAAGTAAGCTTATATCATAAAACAGTAGTGCCCATGAAGTCTATGCAGTGGAATAAGGCCATTAAAAATAGAGATGTTTAAAATTGATAGCAAGGAGGACCACCATATCGTACCACTTTCAAAGACCAAATATTAGGTCATATATTTAGAGAAAGAAGAGAATTTTAGAGCAGGAAACAGAACCTTAGTATGTAGTCTATTCCCCTTGTTTTATAAAACAAAGACCATCTTTTTGATATCAGTATACTTTGGGTAGTGTTATATCGCTGAAAGTCATGGAATTCGGCAGTCTCCAAACAATTAAAAGTTATGGTTCATTCAAAGAATAGTATAGGAGCATGCATGGTAGGAGTATACAGGAGATTTCTGATAAAGGATAGGCCAAGAGAAACAGTGAAAATTACTGATAATATCAGAGAGATTTGTGACCAGAACAACAGAGTCTGGCTAGAAAATGAGGTCTTGCAGCAAGAACTGCTAAACAGCCCTCTTGTCCCACTGTTAAGAACACAATGAGATCTAGAGGAATTTCTCTGACACATTGTGGGCTCCTGTGGAGGATTTTTGGGAAGACATGAACAAGAGTTGGAGTGAACTAAAAGTTGTAGGTGAGTTGTGATTTGCACAATTGGACGGAATACTCACCTTGAGGAACTCCCAGTGACATCAAAGTAAGTAAGACTAGATAATGAAGATGACTCCTAATTTTTTCTTCTGCTTCAAAATTTTTTTTTCAAAAGTAATTTATCAAGAAAATTCACATATAAAAAGCCAGTGAAAGTTAGCAAATTCTAGTGACTAAAAATCCTAAGTTAAACCTTTTGTGGTATTAAATTTTTCCTTCTTAGATAATTTTCAGGAAAGTAATTTTATTTGGAAACAAGTGTATTTTAAATAGTTATGAAGTGAAGTTTCAGATAAACTGTATTCCATTAAAAGCCATAGTTTTGTAATACAAGTTTTTTTCCTCATCAAAAAATATGTATAACTGTGACTCATGTTCAATTTCTGATTGCTCCATAACCTACAGTAATTACTTGCACTATACTTCCAACAATGCACCAGGAATTTCCAGGGTAATAAGAACAAAATGAAAAGTTGTATGATCTCAAGTAAGGTGGAATCACTGGTCAAGAATAGGATTATATCATTTATTTATATTATAAAATATTAAATTGTTTTCATTTTACAATCATGTGCCTTTTTCTTTCTCTTTAAAGTGACTCTGAATCATACTGAACATAACCTGACTGTGTCCCAGATTCCATATCCCCAAACTTGGTATGTGTTTTATGTCGACAAGTTTACATGTGACAATAATTTTGAAGATTCTGTATTAGAAGATATCTCATTTGAAATGATATTACTAAATCCAGATGCTGAGGGGAATCCATTGGATCATTTTAGTGCTGGAGAGTCTGGTAAGGATACTATTTTTTTATTGTTAAAAAAAAGAGTATATTATTGCCTTTTTATAAGTTTGGAAGTGAATATAATTAGACTCATCTTTGAATCAATCTATAAAAAAGGAAGTGTTACTAGAACTACCATGTTTCTTTTTATAACATTACCATCAAATGGCACCTAAAGACTTTAATATTTATTGACTGAAATATCTAATAAGTCATGCTATTTCTTCACCAGGGCTTAAAATACCACAAGTCCCTAAATGTTTTAGGGATACCTTTGTTTTTAAGTTGAAACTCCTAGAGACATTTTCCTCCCATGTGCAGACATATGTGAAATTTGTGTTTCTAGTGAATCACTTACCATTAGTCCATTTCAGAAGGGTCTGTTAGTCTATGTTTTACTTAGCTCATTTCTAGACTCCACCCTTAAATGAAGAAAATTGTCTCAAGTGTGCCCATTTTCAGGTGAGAGTTGACTTAAAAGATATTCATCAGAGGTATTTTGAGTTGTAAGAATAAGCAGCAAATATTTGCAATTAAGGCTATATGTAATCATTATTTATTTTTAAATCAAATACAATTCTGTATATTGCCTTACTTGAGCTGATCCTAGATTTATTTTATAGAGTCAGGACCTTCAATAGAAAAAAAACGAAGTCACTTATGATTCACATCAACACAATATTCTTTTGATTATGAACATCACGTTTGTGAACAGAACAAAGTAAAATGCTTTAAAAGTCAAAGTGGTTTTTCAGCATTAAAAAAAAATGTAGTCGTATTAAGTATTTATATCTCCAAATAGTATGGTTTATTTTGAAGAACAAAAGAGAGATTCACACATGAACCAATTGTGATGGTATTAGACAAATTTTCATTTGTTTATGGTCCAATTAGCACTATAACATCTACATCTCATTATTTGTGAGAATTAAATACTGGTGTACACTTCCAACTCTGTCATGAAAGTCAAGTGTTTATTCACTCACTCACTTCCCTTGCCTTCATTGCTCTTCCTCACCCCCAGAACAGAATTTCAATATATCCTTTCACCAGCACACCCCCATCCCTATTATTTTATTATCTTTCACCAAATTCATATTAGTACTTTTTGATTTGACTTCTTCATTGGTAAAAAAAAAGGAAAACATTTGCCAGTTACATATAATAAAGTTGCAAAAGATTTTTCTCAGTTTGGTTTGTGTTCAGATTTTTGTATTTCATAATATAGATAATATTCATCCTCTGTTTCATGCTCCCTTAAAAGTATATTTTCTTTATTTTGAGTTCATACAACTTTTATTGCTTAGTACCATCATTGAAAATTAAACTTAGTTTTCAGAATTAATGAGCATGTTACTCTTAACTTCTGATGAAGGATAACCCTTTGAATAAAACTAAAATTGGTAAAACTAAAATTGAAAAGTATATGAAAACTTTTTTCTGTTAGAATTGTATTTACAGTGAATTCAAAACAAGGAGTATATTTTTAAACTATCTTGTAGGCAATCAAGGCAAGAATGATTTATGCAAACTTCAGTGAAATTGCATTCTGTGAGCAAAATGCTACCCATGGCTGCACAAATGCTTTCAGTCCAATTCATTTTATGCATTGCTGTCTCAGTGAAATAATTTCCTCTGCTGATTATTATCTTGGGATCCGGAAGTGCCATTCATACTGAAGAATCCCAAAACATCTTTATGGTTATATGAGTTTTATTTTCAAAAGTCCCTTCCTTATGTTACTTGGTAAATAGTGGAGGGTGTTTCCTTTCATGATAGATTTGTAGACTTATGAAACTTGCCTATTTTCTTCTTTATAGAAAGATTTTGGATAAAAGAAATATATCTTTAATTCATTAATACTGAAGAGTAAAAGGTAATCAGATGCAGCATGATATAGTGGATAATTGGGGTTGGCCTTGGAGTCCAGAAAACCTAGATTCAGGTCCAGCCTCCAACTAGGATTAGTTGTGTGACCTCAAATAGTTGTTAGCCTCTCACTAACAGCAAAACCATATTAACTGCTAGTGCTTTCTCTCCTGAACAGGAAGGAAATATATTTATCTTGAATATATTTTGTCTTTTTGAATACGTGTTCATAGATAGAATAGCATAATTTAAATCAAATCAGATGATTTCACTTATGTTACTCCTGTTTAAAAGTATCTGCTACAATGAAATGTGGAACATTCTTGTGCCTATCTAGTTCCTTTATGAGAAATAATATTGGTCAAATGATGATCCTTACCCCGTTCAGACATAGTGTAAGAGAGAGGAATTTGCAAAAGAGAAGATGCAAAATGAGAAAATCTGATCCAATGAAGCAAGAAACAGCCCACGTGGGGGAAGGGCAGAAAGGAAGTGGCCCAGAATTCCAAGGAAAAAAACAGAGCATGAGGGGAACTCAGAAACTGCCACTTCAACTGGTTTCCTTCAGCTGAGAGCCTGACAAGAAGGTCTCAAAGACTGGAGGTTCCTCTTTGGACACCACTGGCTTTTCTAGCGATCCCTGGAAATCTGTTGCTCAACTCAACTCAACATAGTAGACTGGATTTTGAAAAAAAGCCATCTACTGAGGAAATTCTAAGGATTTTTTCCACCTCTTTCTCCCTAATTGCCCTGAACTGTAGCAATAATCAGATTAGCTTAAGAATAGGGATAACCAACAGCTGACCTGAAAAGGGGCCAAGGCTTAAAGCCTGGACCCCAAATTTGAGGGGGGGGTCAGCCTGCCAGTCTTTAGGGATTCCTGCCACCCACTTTCCTTATCCACCCTTCCTATTTCCCCTTTCCTGAGTGATTCTCCATTAAAGAGTTTTTATATAGATCAGGTCTGCCTACTTTCTGACATCAAAGAAGGGGACTGAAGATTTGGGGAGAATCATACCTCAAGAATAGGATTGGGGAGTGAACCCAGATCTCAAAGGGAAAGTGGTAGTTGGGGTATTGGGAGGATCCAAAGACAGGAAAATCTACCCTCTCAATAACAGCTAAGATCAAGGAGGGAGGCAGTGGGCCATTTCTCCTAAACCCTCTCTTCCAGTCCTTAATTTCCACCTCCCAAACCCAATCTCTAAGGAGACATACTCTGTCCCTCAGGGAACAAACTCAGGTCCTCTTCACTAAGGGGGAAGATCAACCTCTTCTCCCCTCTCTCATTCTTACAACCCTTTCTCCTCCTCTCCCCAGTTCACCGGGGTATTTGGGTATAACTTCCCATAAGGGCCCTATATTACAATATATAAGCTATATCAGTATAGATATACTTCTCTAAAGTAATAGGGAAATATGTTTCCATTTGTAATCCCCTCATTTGTTGCTTTAAGTCTGAATATAGTGATGCAGTGTGGCATTGTCTCTAGACTATGATGAATCTTGGAGTCAGGAAGATACTGACACATATACTTGCTTTGTCACTATGGGCAAATCACTCCATATCTCAGTGCCACAGACAGTTATTTAAGACTGGAAGTTACAGACAAGTCGCTAACATGCATTGATTGAGGGGGTGTCCATACCAAGAACTCCCTACACTGATGAAATCACAAATTTAAACTAAGACTAAACATAATTTTTCACTTGGATTTTCTAATAATCCTTCACTAAAGTCCTCATCAGGGTTCAGAAGTGATCCCGAGAGAGTGCAAATTGTGATAGGTTCTGCAAAGTCCTTGAGCTTGGGATCAATGATGGAGTGTATGCCTGCGATCCAGCCCAGTCAGATATGGAGAGATCCATCACCAGAATGCCTTCCAGATGATGAATTTCTTTAGTCCCAGGAATTCTTGAAGGTTGGCTCAGATGTAATGAGAGTTATTTCTATGGAAGTTGTAACCACATTGATAAAATCAGATCTTTGTAGTTTTGTAACATGGGCGCCAGAACAGATTATAGCCTAGAATTCATTTTCTGTGGAGCAAGTGGGACACCCAGTGGCTAAACTATTTATTGGCTTTTCCTTTTTTTCCATTTTCATGCTATTCCTTGCTTTCATCAAATCTTAATGATTGAACCATTTCTTTAATATATCTTTTTCTGGTCATCCATGTGGATGTTTTTATTTGCATTTCAAAAACTATTATGTTTTCCATTATCTTTAACAGGAATGTTTATAAAAGAGGTGATACTCCATGTAATATCTTTAAAAACATATTAAATTTTGTTTGCTCACAAAATTTTCAATCTTAAATTTAAAACTTCTCAATTAAAATTGCTTTTTTGCTACTGTGAAATATAGAAATGTAATTGAGCATGCCATTTATTTAATTTAAAATAAGACTCACCACAAATTACCATTCACTTATTCTGTATTTAAAAAAATTAGTAGATATATAAGCAAAAAGTAAGATTTTTTATAAAAATTACTTAATCCTTGGTTTTTCTTTTTTTTTTACCTCAAAAAATTTACCTTCTTTCTCAGAATCAATATTATTTTGGTTCCACGGCAGAAGAGAAATATGCAATGGGGTTTAAGTGACTTACCCAAGGTCACATAGCTAGGCAAATATCTGAGGTCAGATTTTAGCCTAGGACCTCCTGTCACTAGGCCTGACTCTCAATCCCCTAAGCCATCTAGCTGCTCCCAATCCTTAGTTTTTCTTAACTTGAAACTCTGAGAGATGGGCCCTAGAGAGTTTGTATATGTGAAAGGGTCTTCTTCCTTACTCTCCCCTTATAATCTCTATCATTTCTTAGCTGCTAATACAGCTGTTAATGCAGGATTGTAATAGAAACAAAGTTGACTGGAGTCATTGCCACACACATTAATGGGATTCAGATATTCATCGGAAAGTTTAACTAGGGAATTAATTAGCCCCATGGATACAAAATATTGTGCCAGTCTTACCACCAAAATGATCTTTTAAAAATATTCCATAACAAACATTTCTTTATTAATTAGCTGAGAGAATTGTTGGGGCATTCTAGAGTGTACCAAACTGTTGGTTACCATAACAAGATATTTTTCTAACAAAAATTAATTCTCAGATTTTTACTTTAACATGAAATTAATAGCTTTTTTTTTTTTTTGAGAAAGGCAAATCTATATAAAACATGAATGCCAATTAAACACATTTCTTTGAACAAAAACCCAAGTTCTATTGGTGAGACTATTAGGACCAGGGACATTCACTTTGGTTTTTTTATATTAATGTAACCAAGGGAGGATATTTATGCTGCTTAAACTAATAAACTAAGAGATAACAGTTTATGGCATGACTAGCTTTTTATGGTTGAAAATTTGACCTAAAATCAGAGAAATAATTTTTTAAAAATCACTTTTTCAATTCATGACCAAAAACAGAATTATAATTATATGCAAATCCAGTTTACTTTTAAATACAAGTGTGATTCAATTTTTAAAATTTTTCTAGAAACTTTTTTGTTAAAGACTTAGAAATACACCTTTTATTTTTTCAATTGATGCAAACTATCTTTTTTTTTCCTCTTCTAGGGTTACATGAATTCTTTTTCCTTCTAGTCCTGGTATATTTTGTGACTGCCTGCATTTATGCTCAATCACTGTGGCAGGCTATTAAGAAAGGAGGACCCATGCACATGGTTTTAAAGGTGTTAACAACTGCATTGCTCTGGCAAGCTGGTTCAGCTTTAGCTAATTACCTGCATTTCTCCAGGTACCTTACTACCATTGAGACTCAGTCATTAAAGTTAATTAATTCTACTGAATCATTCCAAATTATGGTGGTGTTGATTATGAATTTTGTTTGAGAACTTTCTAATTTACACTAACTATTCCTTTCTATTTCTTAGTTACTCCAAAGATGGAATAGGGGTCCCTTTTATGGGAAGTCTGGCAAAATGTGAGTACCTTTAAAAACTACATATATTTTTTAGTGTAGCCATTAGTTTTTGTTATTATTTTTTGTTGTGATTATGTTTTATTTGTCTTAAGGTCAGTAAGTTCAGTTGATTAAATTTCGGCACTAACTCAGCCAGAGTTACACCCTTTATGCATGCACCAGTTAGCTTCATTTTTTTCAATAACCAATACCTACATCCATCATTCAATAAGTCATTCTTCTTGTATGAGGACCAGTTTCTTTAGTGATCATTTGAATTTTTGTCAAGTCTGGATCAGTACTACACAACAGTGATTAACATAGATATAGTAATTGTGCTGATACAAATCTATATTTAACCTTATTTTCCTTTCTTTTTTTTTCTGTAGAACAGAATTAAATTGAAAAAGTATGGTGAGGCTTGAGTACATACCATTTTAAAATTGAGAATAAAATAATCTGAGGGCAAATCTTAATAGAGCCTACCTTAAAACTCAGGTTCTAAATATGAATAAATTCTTTTTTTTAATCCCTTACTGTGTATTGGTTCTAACACCGAAGAGCAGTAAGGGCTAGGCAACAAGGGTTATGTGACTTTCCCAGCGTCACATAGTAAATATGAATATATTCTTAAGGGGGCAATATTCTTTGTGTTTGTCTGCCCAAAATTTCACTATCAAGTGGGTTGTCATCTGGCTAGTTACCTATACTGGTCCAGGAATCTACTCTGCCAATCTTGTTGTCTAGGATGTTAAAAAATAATGAACATCAATTTTACTCATATTCAAAAACTCTTGTACTTCATCACTATCAACTTTGATTTATCAAAGGGCTCATCCAGTTTGTGGAGTGTTCAGGTCCTTTGGTTCTTTACCTCTTTCTTGTTATAAACTTATCTTTCACAGAATCATAAGATTCTCAGAGAGCATCTAGTCCAAGCCTGCTATTAATGTGAGGAAATGTATGCATAGAGATTTGGACTAGTCTCTTGACACCAGAAATATCCATTATACTGTATAGCTGCCAAACACTTCATTTGTACCTCTACCAAAGGTTGATCAAGAAAAGTAAGAAAAATTTATTAAATAATAATGCTTTTATTATGTTAAGGTTGAATCAGTGAGGTATTTAAAGATTCTAGACAAAATAGAATTTTTTGAACTTGTAAGACACTCAGCTAGTGTCTGAGGCTTGTGAGCTCATATTTTCTAGCACTTTATCCACTGTGTCACCTAGTTGCCTTATTTATATAAGATAATAACAACTAAACCATGATAAAATGACTAGCCATTTGTACAGTTTACCAAAACTTACATTTTAACTTGTAATTATTGTATCAAAATCCAAAATGTCTTTATATCATTTGAAAATATCAGTGGTATATCCTGAGAAGAAAATATCAGCATTAAAGCAAAATAACCCATTATAATTATGGTTATCTGGGTTTATAGCAAACAATCAAATCATGTAATCCCATAAATTGTCATTATTAGTTATATGTGACATGCTCTTTGAACATATATAAACTTTCTTATACAGTTAGCCTTATTTCTCTTTTAAAATTGTTTCAGATGTCAGTAATAGGTGTCCTAAGTAGCTTTCAGAAATGTAGAGAAGATTGTGAAGAAAGATCTATTTTGTTAAATTGTGATAAATTTTACAGTGGACTAAACCAAAATTCATTAGGACATAAAAATTGCTCTCTATTTTTTGACCAGAAAAAAAATAACTTGTAGAAGAGCAACCACATAAACTTCAAATATATTTTGTTTTTTGGGCTTATTTGATTTGACTTCTTTGTTACATCATTCATTAATGCCACATGTGCACTAATAGTGCTTCTATTGATGTCAACTTGCAATTTTAAATGATGGCCACCTGATGGCGTAGCACACTAGTGCAATGGGCATTTATTTTTCTTCAGAACTTGAAACTGTGACTTTATACTTTTTATCACCAGATAGCAAATCATGTAGTAGTCATGTGTCTGTTACCATACTGTTTCATAGTAATAATTTTGTGTTAGAGAATATTGACCCTAAACACTGTACTTTGGTTAAAGAAACATACAAAATATCGTGGCCTACTCTGCTGAAGAAGCACAACAATTGAAATAATTTCAGTGAAATAAACAACAAGTTGTATTAAGAGAACTGGATTAAGAAACAAGTATAAAAACTTATAATAATTGTAGCTTACATTTAAGCTACAATTATTATAAGTTTTTATACTTGTAAGCTATTTTGCAGTTTACAACCTAGGTAGTACAAGTATTATTATCCCCATTTTCCAGATGAGGAAATAGTCAAAGAAGAAGTGATCCATTCTGGATCAGATAGCTGGTAAGTGGCACAGATAGGGAGAGAACTTAAGTCTTTTGCTCCCAAGGCCATTGTGCTTTCTGCTATACTACACAGCTATTCAAAATTAGATTTAAGATAGGTAATTACAGAGGTATAATACAGGTCTTCCTTTTAAACAAAACAACAACAGTGTTATATTTATTCAAAGAATAAGGATAAAGATCTAAATGATCTTATAGATTTATTAAAAACTTTATTTCTGTGATTAAATTTCTGATTGAATAGATGCATATTTTTCTTTGTGTAAAAATTTTACTACAGATACTGGGATTTAAAATGCAATTTGACATGATCCAGGAAAATATGCTAATGGGGAATTAAGATCCAGGTTCTACCATGCATAAGCTGTGTGACCTTTTTCAATGTAGACCTCAGTTTCCATATTTATAAAGTGCAAGGTTATATTAGTCTGCCCTTTCCAATTTAATTGAATTAAATTCAGCAACCACTTACTGCCTACTATGTGTAAAGCATTTTACTAGGCAATAGTTCTCAGGCACTGAAATTTTTGTGGGTTGTGACATATCTTAAAAATAAGGGAAAAATCTGGTCTCAGATACTTCTTAGTGGTGTAATCCTGGGCTAGCCACTCAACCCCAGTTGCCTAGCCCTTGCCACCCTTCTGTCTTGGAACCAATACTTAGTATTGATTCTAAGATGGAAGGTAAGGGTTTTAAAAAAAAAACACCAAAAAAGGTAAAAATAGACTAATGGTTAGTTGTAGTGATTCATGAAGCTCCGACTAATAAAAGTTCATTAAGTTAGTGGGCTAAATAAATACACAATTCTGGCTTCATTTTCATGTTTATCATGTTCTCAACCTTTCTAATGCCGTGACCCCGCAATACAGTTCCTCATGTTGCAGTGACCCCAAACCAAAAAATTATTTTGGTGGCTTCTTCAAAACTGTAATTTTGTTAGTTATGATTCAGAATGTAAATACCTGATATGCATTATGTCTTCTCATTGCTACAAATTGAGAGATTGAGAACCGCTGATCTAAACTGTCTACATGTTATATGGAGTTGTAAATCAAAAGCATAGTTCTGGTGTGCCAATTTAACTCTCTGGATTTGCTCTTCATCCATCTCTTTTGTTTGCTGGCTCTTCAGAAGGAATGAATACTTTACATGAAGATGAATAACTGTCCATTTTTGTTTCCATCTTCCATCAGTTTGTGACATAGCCTCCCAGATCCAGATGCTGTACTTATTACTGAGCCTTTGCGTGGGTTGGACAATAGGCAGAATGAAAAAGTATCAAAGCAGACCTCTCCAGTGGGATTCTACTCCAGCATCTACTGGCATAGCTGTAGTCATTGTCATAATACAGGTGTGTGCTGTTTAGTCTGAACTCCTTTTGCTTTATTTAGAAGCTAGCATTAAATTGGAGAAGTATGGTCAGGCTTAACTGTATATCCATTTTAAAATTATGAATAGATTGTCACAGGGACTTGTTACATTTTAATGTAAAGTTGCTAGCACCTGCAACAGAAATTTTCATTTATTTTTCCAACTTGAGCCTGACACTACTAATGTCATTTTACTGTAACTTACCTGAATTAGTCTCCTATTGAGGAATTTGTGCTATTTCTAAATAACCCAGTGTAAAGATAATTAATTGTAATGGAATCAGTCCAATTTTGTTACTAAGAATATAAGAATTCAAATCACTAGCTGAAAATGGAATTTGAATTTAACTAGAAATGAAAACCTAGAAAGAGAAAATAAGCTTTTTTTTTTGTTTTAAAGAAAATCTTTATTACTGATTTCTCTCAATCTCTTTTTCTTAAATTGAAGGTAATATGATGATATCCACTTTATTCCAAGATACAAAGTTCCAGGCATAAAATCAGAGTAAAGAAAGATAATTTAATGATGTGGATGATTTAGGTTTTATTGATAGCATTATTTCCAAGTAAGCACAAATATTATATCATAATTCTGTAAGAAATAGTTTAGAATAAAAAACTAATGATCTGAGAAAGAGAAGCCCTATGGCTTATCATAGTCAAGCATATATACTCACTACTTAGGTAGGAAATAATTCTGTTATTCCTAGAAATAAATATGAACAGGAAGGAAATAAGCTTAAAAATAAATGAAAAAGTATAAAGTTCTAACAATTATAATGTTTTGATCCTGGGAAATAATTAGTATACCAGATAGATTTACTAGTAAATCAAATTTTTATTTCCCATGTTACATTTTTTTTTCCTTTGTGAAATTCCTATTAACTTTTAAAAAATTAATTTTTTTTTAATAAACCCTTACTTTCCGTCTTGGAGTCAATACTGTGTATTGGCTCCAAAGCAGAAGAGTGGTAAGGGCTAGGCAATGGGGGTCAAGTGACTTGCCCAGGGTCACATAGCTGGGACGTGTCTGAGACCAGATTTGAACCTAGGACCCCCCCATCTCTAGGCCTGGCTCTCAATCCACTGAGCTACCCAGCTGCCCCCTCCCCCATTAACTTTTAAAAAGAAGAAAAGATTGAATGTAAAGGAATTTGATCCCAAACTCTTTAATACAGTGGCATAGACAAATTAAGGTATTGAGCATTCATAAGGTATGTGTCACTGTACTAGATGGTAGGAGAGCTTATATAGTATAGATTGCATGTCAAGGACCCCCAATTTAATAAGGTGAACAAGATAGTTAGACACTATCAACATAAATATATACATTGATTATATATCAGCTTATATTTATAAAAGTGAGAGTGAACTGGAATGTGTAAAAATGATGTGAAGAGTATTAGTTTTCTGTAAAATAAGAAGCATTTTCTTAAAAGAATGTTTTGAATTGCAGTTTACAGATTAAAGAAGGTTCCATACAATTGGGCTGAGAGAGGTTGGGAGTAGGGCAAGATATTTCAGTATGAAATGGAAAATGAACAACCCACAGGCATTAAGTTGAGATGGATGTCTCCTGTATGTTGAATGGCAATGGAGTTTAACCACTCAAAAACTGATGCATATAGATTTAGGCTACCATCTTAAGGTAGATAACATTCTCATGTCTACATGTTGTAGTTCTCAAAAGCAGTGCTTAAGACTGACTGGAGGAGAGTCTAGTGACTGAGATTTCTGTAGAATTTATTACAGCAATTCAGATACACGATGTTCAGCATTTGATGAAGACCTTTGGCAATGGGAAGAATGATGGACTGGTTGCAGAACTTAATAATTCTGATCAAAAAGTGTTGAAGATTCAGAGGGTATTTATAATTTACACTATATACTAAATATATAGATTTACATGTGGTATTGAAGATTGTCCCCAAGTTGTAGGTTTGAGGAACCAACCAGATGAAGAATGGAACAATGAATGAGTTTTAGAGGAAATATGAAGATGTCTTTCTTTCCATGTTGTATTTGATACTTTAGATTTGGAATAACCATCTTGGTTTTTTTTTTTTTAATTATTGTCTTTAAAGAATGGCAGTTCATCATTGAATAAAGGACAATGCCTTTACTTTATCTAGTGACAACCTTTATGATTTGCTTGACTGTGTAATATCATTAGCAGTTTTTAGAGAAGCATTTGGTTAAAATTCTTTAAACAGATATAGCACATAAATAAAATATTTTCTATTATTTAATATTGATTTTTTTACAGAGTATTTTGCTGCTTTGGGAACAATTTGAAGATACCAAACACCATAGCTACTATGCACAACATAATTTAGCAGAGATATTTATAATTATTTTAAGAGTTTGCCTGGCATTATCTTTAGGCTATGGTCTCTACCAGATTATCACAGTGGAAAGAACTACTCTTAAAAGGGAGTTCTACATCACATTCGCCAAAGTAAGTATTCCGTATAAGAAATAACTCTATGTTTTCCACAGACTTTTGTGTAAAACATCCATTTGAGAGGCAGCATACCTGGGCTAGGTCTTCATCTTGTATCTATGACCCATAGATTTTCTTTTTGTAAATGGAGGGATTATTTATATATATATATATATATGTATATAT
This sequence comes from Monodelphis domestica, assembly GCF_027887165.1. Lineage (NCBI taxonomy): Eukaryota > Metazoa > Chordata > Mammalia > Didelphimorphia > Didelphidae > Monodelphis > Monodelphis domestica. Next base: position 159,370,966 of record NC_077234.1, read on the forward strand.
ATGTATACATATATATAAATAGAAATATTATTTCTATTGTACAAGACTGTTGTAAGGAAAAAAGAAATTATATAACAAAACAGTTTGAACTCTTCAAGAGAGTTTACACTAACCCAGGATGTGTCTTTTGTGAACAGAGCCACAAAAATCTGAGCTTTAGTATCAATGACACATACTGGTAGTCTAGTCACTAAACCTGTCAGTGCTCTAGGCCAGTGATGTCAAACTCAAACAGAAGCAGAGACACTAATCTATACATAAAGATCCCTGAGGGCCTCATATTGACTTAGTTTTAAAATGTAATATTATATGTTTTATTATTTTGTTAGATATTTCCAAATTACATTTTAATTTGGTTTGAGCCAGACTCTAGAGCTGTGGTGACAAACTTATATGCATGCCAGAGGGGGGCACTCAGAGCCCTCCCTGTGGGCATGCTGCTGTCACCCCAGCACAGAGTTTGCCAGAGTTCATTACTAGAAAGCCAGAGTGATGCGAAGCCAGGCTGTTCCCCTCCCTCTCTCCATGGGCACCTCAGGACACTTCTCACATCACCTGCCCCTCGAAAAGGTTTGCCATCACTGTTCTAGAGTGTTGTGTGCTTCAAGCAGCCTGAGAGCTTTGTCTGACCCCACTGCTCTAGATGACTTGGAGGCTCTCAGTACAGAAGATACACTGATCTGTGTTGCTAAGAGAGAGTTTTCTTACCAGGGTGTTCCCTATATCATTAAATCACGAGTCTAGTCCCCAGTCCTCCCTTAAGACCATACCATATAGTAAGCAAATACAAGATGCTACAGCTGAAGGCTAGTCTTTCAAAGTATAGACATTATCAGAGGTAGAAGTTGGGTGATCTTTCTACAAAAACAGCTATAGCCAAGTGTCTCAGATACGTTCCACTTCACCTCTGAATATTTATATACATGAATACGTATGGAGAAGGTATCATGGCTTATTGAAAAATAAGCGTTAAATGTGAAGTTAGAGGATCAGGATTTGAGGCCCAACTTGGCTTCTTACTACCTTTGTAACCTTGGGCAAGTCATTTAACTATTTTGGTTTCATTTCTTCATTTGTAAAATGAAGGGGCCACATGAGAATACTTCTAACGGCCTTTCTAACTAAATCCTATGATCCTATGTCTGAAGGGGATCTTTTGGCATGATTGTTCAAAGGCAAAGAAGAGAATAGAGAGAATTATACTCTCATTTTTCTTTTGCCTTTCTGCTTCTGTTTCTGTTGTGGTCCTGAAGCCAATTTGGTTTAATTTGAATTAAGAAGGGTAATTCAGAGATTCAGAACACAGAGATTCAGCAAAAGATATAGGCAATAGGGTAGAGTTTAGCCTGTTCCCAAGTCATCCCTTCCTTCTAGATTCTACCAAGAGCTACCACACCTGTGGTCAGTCATATCAATACAGTTCTCTTATCCTTCTATTGAGTACTTCAGATCTACATATATCAGGGAAGATAATTCCCCCTTTTCATCATGAAGTTTCATTTTTAAAATTCTTTAGAGATTAAAGAATATTTTTTATACCCTTTAAGAAATACTATTGAGGAATTTTATTTATTAGAACTCGGTCTTTTTCTTTCACTACCTTCAGATTCAAAGTATAATATGCTTGTAGTTAGTGGTTCTAACTTTTAAAACCTACAATCTATTAATCAGTTTTTGAATTTCAGAAAAAAAAGTAATATGATATATATGGTAAATCTAATACAAGCGTGTAAGTTGATAGATATATAAATTTTTTGGTGCATCAGGATAAGGCCTCATGTATACATATTGTAAGATTCTAAATCTAATATTAATATATATATAATTTAAAAAATATAAAAATAAAATAAAAATTCTAAATAAAAATATAATCAACCTGGTTAGACAAAAGGCTTATTTATATAACAGTAGCAATATCAATATTTCCAGATTCTAGACAGTTCCACCTTGAAGACAAATGGAACTGAATATAATCAGCCTTGTACTATAATTTTATTATAGTTTCATTTCACAGTATAAGCCCAACCCTACTCAACGAACATTTTATCCTTCTATTTCAGGGCTGTATTTTATGGTTTTTATGCCATCCAGTTCTGGCAGCCATTTCCTTTATTTTTAGTGACTACCAAAGAGAAAAGGTAAGTAGTGCAAAAGATTAGAAACCATTACTCACACACACATACATATATGCATTTATATTTGGTTAAATAATTATGAGGATATAATTATGTATATGTTTGGTTAAGTAGTTATGAAAAGGCCAAAATTGTCTCTATTCAGAAGTTGTCTTTGTGGAAAAGGACAGAGAAGGATCTTTTTAAAACCCAACTTGTACTGTTGTACCGAGTCTTTGCTTAAAACCAATGTGCAAATTAGAATAAAACTGCCTAGAAGAGAAGTAAAGTTTTTTTTCTTTTTTCTTTATCACAAAATCAAAAATTAGTCAAAAAGTAGCTTTTAAGGCCACTACCCCAGATAAGGAGCAGGACCAATGTTTGCAACTTACCACCAGACCTACTCTGTTAGAGATTTTCTTCAAACTTGATTTTGGCGAGAATACAGTCATTACTTCACATTGCTTTCGCTAGATTTTTGTTTTGTTTTGTTTTTACTGATTAGCCAATTCCAAAACATTGTTTTACAAAATAAAATTTATTAGAAAAACCACAGCACAGCCTAGTCCTTGACCAGAAATTACTTTTTAAAAAATTCATTATATGCTTTATTCATTGGGTAAACAACAGCAGAAATCAGGGTGGATTTACAGGAATCTGTCTTGTTGCTTTAACATGCTGGGAACTGGAGTGAGGAGGCTGCCACGCTCAAGTATGCCATATTTTGATTTGTGTCGATACCTACCTTCTTAGGTGAATAACTCCATCATTCCAAAGTGGAGTGCTGCCAGCAGCTCTTTACAAGCAATGCAGTGTGTGCTTGAATGCACAAATGTTTTTTGAGCCTGAGGTATTTTACAAAGAGTAAAATAGGTAGAAAGGTAGTCTACAAAAATAGAGAAGTGACTTGAGATTTGAAAGGACTTTTAGAGCATTTTCAAGGTTCAGGTGGGGGAGAATGTTTTATTCCTATTACTGTATTAGCCTGGAACCCAATTTTTCTCATTACTTGTAGAAACTTCTTCCCTCTTTACAATTTGACTCCCTAGGGAGGGAACTTGGTCTAGAAAATTATTCTTTTGTGTCTCTCTTTGCCATCTACAAACTTACTGCTAGAGGATTTTTACATGCAGACAATTACAATTCTGAACATTTAATGGTATTTTCCTTTTATATTTTTCTATAATAAAATAGTCTGTTGAAGTTGAGGAAAGAAGTAATATTTTAAAATAATAAATATGCAGGCGTATAATAAATTGAATATAATCTCTGTGTTTCTTCATGTACAATGATGACTTTTACATATTAAAAGCATTCACTTTCTCTCTTTTAGGCTATTACAATAGGTGTTATCATCTGCCAATCTGTTTCCATGGTTATCCTCTACAGACTTTTTCTGTCTCATAGTCTATACTGGGAAGTTTCTTCACTTTCTTCAGTAACACTACCATTGACAATATCATCTGGACACAAAAGTCGACCTCATTTTTGATACTTGTTTAAGGGAAAGTGCATTCATTTAACAAGGTGCAATAAGGATCCAAATACAGTGATGTCTCATATTTGTGTTCATACATTCTATGGGGAAAATTGAACAGAAAAAGCAGAGCATGTTATAGCTCTGGCATCTGAACAGTACCAAAACTGAAGAAAGCCAATAAAAGAAACATTATGAAATATATATGAGGTATGAACTTTTAAAGAAAGGTTATTCTTTTATGATGAGCAGTTTTTTTTCCTTATGGAAACAAAAGGAGAAAAGGAACTGTGCGATATTTTAGTTAGATATTTTCAATACATATACTTCCTCATCTTGTATCAATATAGCTGACTCAAGTTTGACAGCCTTATAAAAAGTAATCAGTTAAGTGATTACCTGCTCAAACATGTCTCAGATAGCCCAGTTATGAAATCAGTGTACTACACTGAGTAAGACGGATTCTTTTTTTAAGCTTTAAGGAAAATGCAGTTCATGTTTAAGGGTAAAAAGGGGTTGAAAAATGAAGTCATTTCAGAAAATGAATGTAAGGTGTTCACATCTAAATTTAGTAAGCTTTTGTTTATTTGTGGGTGGGGGAAAACGTAATTTTTTTTTTCCTACCACTATTGACTTTCAGGTTTCAATTTGAGGAGCAGGGGGCTTTTGATAAAGTTATTTGAAAAATAAAATTTTAAAACATTATATAGGTGATATGGACAAGAAACCCAGAAGAAAGCTTTTAAAAGGTCACAGTATTTTGATGGAAAAATAGCAGGCTCACATGTTTGAAAAGAAAAATGAAAAATGGAATGTGTGATATGGCACTAAAATTTTAATCCTGATATAATTCATTTCTCTTATATTGAATCCTCAATCATAATTAAGCCATATACACAGATTAAATTAACAGAAGCATTTCACATAAATGTTGGTTTCAGTCATCAACTACCCATGAATTCCTGCCCAAGGATACTTAATCAGGATTAAATTTTCTATGAATAATTGAAAAACAAAATACTCACTGGATTTGTTATAATCCTGGTTGGCACTGGGTTCTAAGTAGTTGCCATCTTGAATCCATTGTAATAAAGCCATAGTTTGTGATGTCCCTTTATTGAGAGTGCCAGCTGAAAAAAATATACTTTATAGAAGTGCCTGTTTATTGAAATAATGATTAAATGGTTGACAGTCTCTTCTGTATAAAAATTAGCATTGCTATTAATAGTCACTGATAGGAAATTATTCTTTTTGCATTCCTCAGATTATTTAAAACTTTCATTTTCACCACTTGCTATGCCATCGGAAGTAAAAAAATTAATTTGTTACGAAAAGTGGCATTTTCAAAGAAGTGAAACCTTGATTTGATCATCTTCTTAAAAATTAAAAGTTAATAATAGAGCTCAATCTTTAAACGTTCATGGCTTTTTTTTTTTTAGTGTTTGCCCTCAGTCCTAGAATTGTTTCATGTAAGGGCTGAGTATATTTGATTATGACTAAGGCAAAATGGCACCACGACAAAGTGCAATATGCTCATTAAATCATCTCTTAAGGAGTTCTTGGTAATTTGTTTCATAAATGAGAACTGCAGGTTGAGGCTGGAAAATCTGAGATATATTTGAGTTTCACATGTACAAATTAAGCACAGGGTTTTTCTTTTGCTCCACATTACTAATAATGATAATCAAGTTCTTTTGTATTCAGCTGGAGTATGATTAATCAGTTTTTAAAAGTGAAACTCCTTTGAAGATGTAAAACAATAGTAATTGTCAATTTGGAGTTTCTCTTGTGCAGGGAAAATACATAATAAATCCTCAGTTGTCCATCCTGAGTTGTATGAGTCTGCAATGTACATGATACATAATCAGCTTTCAAGAGGAAATAATTGTTTTCTATTTTCTCATTTATATTCAATATATATATATATATTTGTTGTAGGTTTGGGTGTTTTTTGTTAATTTATTATGGTCATTTCAGGAATCATTGTTTACATGAAGGAAAACTTTTATTCACTATGAAACTGATATGCTTTTACCCTAGGCTTACTCAAACTCAGAATTAATAAGACTAGAACTAGAATAAATCATTCCATCTTTTTACCTGGCAACCTTGTCATTTCGGTTTGCAGGAAACCTAGGGTTGGAATGTGTTGTAGAAATCTTTAGGAGGGGCTCAAAAGCTGACAAATAAAATATTTTTCCAGATTCTGTTATTGACTTTTACTCACCTGATTGCCTGGTTGTTTTATGTTTTCATTTACTCATTGGACAATGGATAGTCAATATCTGGGGAGATTCTTCTTCCACATTTATTAATAAAGTACAATGTGAAAAAAACATTCTTTTTATTACTAAGTGAATGTTCTTTGGTGAAGATGAATGGTTACCTCTTGTTTGTTTTTCTATTCTGTTATAATGGTCTAAATTAGAATTGTGATGAAATCAAAAGGGGAGTTGAGCATGTTCAGGGCTTTACTATAGTCCAAGGCTTGAACTATGATGTTTGGGCAGTAATATAGTAGTCACTACTGCCACAATACAGTAGAAGGACTTCATTTGGGGAATGTTTTGCTTGTACTCTGAAATGAAGCCTCATTTGAGAGAAAAAGAGGGTAGGCAATAGAGGAGTAACCCCAAGGTAATGAGGCTCAATTGTAAAGAAACAGCAGGATTTCCACATTCGGATGAATGTTATTCTCTTCACGCAGTCATCCTCTTGAGACACTAGTTGTTTAGTCCAGTGATGCTGCCATTGTTCATTTTTGTAACTCTTTCTAGAACTGTCTTTACGGCTAGTGGCCTATTCTTTTACATTCCCAAATCTCCAGCATGGTGAATCATCATTCTTTGAGAGGAGATTTGATTTTTGAAAGTAGCCACAAGTCATTCAGAGGCAAGTTTGAGGGATGTAATGTGTCATTAAATATCGTCAATGCTATTTTTGGTTTGAAAAAAATTAGCTGTGACTAAAGTAATGAGAATGATTTTCTTGTGTGGTTTGTAAGTGGAATTCCAACAGTGGAATTTCAGAAATGTTTTTGAGCAAAGACGGTATCATGGCATCACAAGAAGCAACTCTTCCATATGGAACTCAGCTACTTGGAGCACAGCTTAAGACCAGGCACTTAGTAGAACAAAAATCCTATGAATGGCCAAAATAGATGTCACAAAATTAATGCAATAAATTCTGTGAACTTTATTTATAGGAGAGCCCCTTGATCCTCACTCAACTTATTTCTTTTATGTGACATTTGAACAAACTTAATTATCCATTTCCACACTGGATCAAATGAAGATCCACTGAGAAGAGTGAGAAAAAGTAATGGCTGACAACATGCAGTTTACATGGTAGCTCAAGTTTGAAAAACAATTGAAAAAGGACTTTAGAACTCAGAAATAACAACAGTCTGAGGCCATTGAGAGTGGGAACAAACAATCCTATACTGTTTCCTGCCCCCTTAGGAAGTCACTATTTCAACCCAATGTAATAATTGATGTTCATGGTAAAGATGGATGGTACGTGGTTCAAAAAAAAATTACATTGTATTCTTTAGAGTCAGCACATACTCTTTAGGAGTTTATGTATAATATAATACAGCTTTAAAATGTGACCTCTTCATATGGTTAAAATAAACATTTGGTGCTATTTGGAGAGAAGAAAAAAATGTTGTCCAGTCATTCACTGATGGTTCCCAGAAACCAAGGTTTGGTTGTACATTTGAGGACAGTACTCATTTGAATATGTATATGTTAATTAAATCTCTTTGCATTATAGTCACTATGTATGACATTGATACTAAATACTTCAGGTTCTCTGTGATCAGATGCATCAGATTGTATGAATGTAAAAAGAGCTAAAAATTCTCACATAAACCCAGAAAGTCCTTGGGAAGTGGTTGGTGGACTCAATGATCTTTGGCCCTTTGGTGCTTATTTATGGATAGATGTGTTCTAATTATACAGAAGGGGTAAAAAAATGTATTTAAAACATAACTTACATGCATGATTAGAAAACAAAGTAGGTGTGATTGGAAGATGTTCAAAAAGCCTAATTCACATATTACTACATTCCAGCTTACTCCCACTCAAAACAAACATTTAGAGCTACATATAGTTAATGATTCTAGTTTCTCTCTTACAAACCTTTAAGAATATCAACTCTTTTTGGATTTTTAAGACAATTCTTCCCAGAAAGTAACATTTATAAAAATTGAGTTTTAGTGGTTTTTAATTAACCTAAAGTTAATTAAATTTGATTAATTGGCATGACAAGTTCTCCATTTAGGAACATTCAATGTACTTTGTTCACAAACATGTTGCAGAAACACATTACACTTAATGCTCTTTTCTTTTAAATTATCCATTAAGAGTTCATTAAATCTTATCTTTAGCCATTCCTCAAAATGTATACCTTTGAGGCTAACATTAGTGATTTAAGAATGAAAGCATACTCATACAAGAAAGTTGGATATTTAAAATACTATCAGAGGTTGAGCAGCACAACTGGATTTGTTCTGCAGAATCACATTTCTCAGTTTACAAGGTATTGTTCCACCTTCTCTGAACCTGAATCCCCTTACAGACAGCCAAGTCTCATTGCCTTTCCATTTCCATTTCCAGCAACCTGCTTCAGATCTCAAGCCTTCAATTCTGATCTCTTTTTCTTCTCAATAAGTCCTTTTTTAGAGACTCAAATCATCTTTTCCAGATGCTGTGGGCTTCCCCAATTATTCACTCTTGTGGTAAGACATTTCCCACTTTTTGCATTCTCATTATGCTCCTTAATACTTTCAATCATGTCCCAATGTTTGTTCTGTGTTCATGGTTCTTGATGCTACAGCAAGATTATTTGTTGTCATGCTCAAGCTCCTGCCATGAGTTTTCAGCAGTCATGGCATGTCTAAACTACATTACTTTAAAAGTGTTGGCACAAATGAAAAATGAGAGAAGCCAAAATCTTAAGTCAAAAGTGTCCTGAGGATAAAATTCTCAAAACAGGAAGTGTATATTGGGTTGAGTTTTACTTAGCCTCTTCTGTAACTGCTATATCATCTGTACCCAGGAATATTGAAGCATCTGATTATTGGAACTATATCATATAATGGGTGTCTTTTGCCTATAAAACACAATTAGGTTATTTTGTTTGTGAAATGATTTATGATCATTTATTAGAAACAAAATCTGCACTATATGGTGTGTATGGAAGTTCAGATGCAATAATGTTTTATGGAAGGATAATCAGAGAATAAGCATGTATTCTAATGAGGATAAAACTACAGTAGTAGATGAGAGAGATTTTTGTTGTTATTTTAAAATGTGCATAGCTAGACCAGAACATAGAGAAAATGGTCTGCCTTTGTTTTGCTTCGAATCTTATGAGTTCCTTTATATGTCAGAGTCACTTTCTCTTTATGTATTTATATTACAGTTTTAATATTTTGAGTTTGGTCTCTTTATACAAGGTAAAGCTTCAGGACTTAGATACAAGTATTGCTCAAACAGCTTCCTGACTGATTGACAGAGGGGAGAGAAAGGATAAAGGAAGTATCTTCTCCAATAAAGATCAAATTGTTTTTCAATTAAAAGAGAGAATAACAATTCTGGATTTTTTTTCTGCTTAGAATTTAAGAATGTCACCTTAGAAGTTTTAAGGGAAGCTTGCCCTTTATTTTGGTAACTTGTTCTTACCTGTCAAACAGTCAAACACTGTGCTCTAGATCTATTTTGCACATTATTGGAAATAGTGGTTTTAAAAATATCTTTTTATTCAACCGAATACAAAAATAATTTTAAATATTTTCTCCAAGCCAAGGATTTTCATGTTAATAATTCATACTAATGTAATACCTTTCATTCAAGAATTTCCAGAGTGTTCCTAAGTGTATTTGGTTGCAGTTACACTTTGAACAACAGTCTGATGGATCAAAACCGTGATTAAATTATAGGCAATAGTCAGTATGAACAGGTTGGTTTTTAACTGCTTGTATGCAAGAGGTAGCATTTCATCCAGGAAATATAGTTTGGAGATAGGAAGAGGACAAAATAACTAAAATAAATTAATTGGCTCAGATGTTACACTATAATGTTGAGACGAGAATAAGGCTCTCTTGTTGGATTGATGATGGTGATGATGATAATAGCTTTTATATCGTGCTTTAAGGTTTGCAAAGTGTTTTGGAAGTATCTCATTTGATCCACACGATAACCCTAGGAAGCCTGTGCTATTGTATAGGTGAGAAAACTGAGCTTACGTGACTTAGCCAGCATCTCTTAGCTACTAAGTGTCAAGTCAGCATTTGAAGTTAGTCTTCCTGACTCCAGGTCCAGTGCGATCCACTGTGCCACCTAGCTTTTTATCCTCTTCAATATTTAGGGCAGAGATTTTCGCCTGAGGTCCACATACTCTGAGGGGTCCAGAGAGATTTTATAAGATCTGTGAACATGGATAAAAAAAAAATTATAGCTTTATTTTCACTAACTCCTAATTGAAATTTTCCATTTCTTTGAAAAAAAAATTATTCTGAAATGTCCACAGGTTTAGCCAGACTATCAACAAGAGGTCTGTGAAAAATTTTTTTAATGTTAAGAATTCTTGGAAAAGGGGAAATCATGGACAAGATTCCTATTGGCCGAGAAAGTATCAATGGATTGCTACGTGAACTGTTGAAGAGAATTCATATCATTGAGATCATGAATGCAGGATATCCTCCGTCTCTTTTAGGATTATGGCTATCTGTTCATTCTATTAAACCAAAAATAAGCATCAACTCTATGCAAAACACCATTAGGTAGGTGCTAGCAGACTACAACCATTCAGTTATGATGTAGTCCCTGTCTGTAGAGTTTATATTCTAGTAGGAAGATATGACATAAATATACACATATGTGTGTGTATTTAAAACTCTTACCTTTTGTCTTTTTATTGGTACAATTATCAGATCCAAGTCAGAAGAGCAGTAGGGGCTAGGCAATAGGGGTTAAGTGACTTGTCCAAGGTCACATAGCTAGGAAATGTTTGAGATCAGATTCAAACTCAGGACCTCCCATCTCCAGGCCTGACTTTCTTTCCATTGAGTCATCTAGCTGTCCCAAGATTGATTTCTTAATTAGAGTTCAGACTAATTACATCCAGATGATATTGATCTACAAAATCATCACCTAAGAAGGCCATGCATTTTACTCAAACCCTTTTTTAATGCTTTTTTTTTTTATTTGCCTTGGGAGCCAACCAATAACAAATCTAATTATAATCATACTTCATTTTGGAGGATGAAAACTAGTATCCAGTGTGCTTATCTCATACTTGACTCTAAAGTATTATTTTTAAATCCTACCTTCCATCTGAGAACCAATACTTTGTACTAGTTCCAAGGCAGAAGAGTGGTAAGGGCCAGACAAAAAGGGATTAAGTGACTTGCCCAGGGTCACACAATCAAGAAGTGTCTGAGGCCAGATTTGAACCTAGGACCTTCTGCTCTAAGTCTGACTCTCAATCCACTGAACCACCCAGCTGCCTCCACTAAATAACTTTTAATGGTTTCCAAAAGTGAAATTCCACCTTTAGATAAACATGACCCATCATATATCTTATAGGCCTGTATTTTATAGACATGGGATGAAGCAATAAGATCATGTAAATTATGTTTTAGCAATCAATTCACATATTAATCAAATGTCCTGTCTTATCAAAGTCTAATCCATTCAACAAACGTAGCTCCTCTTTACTCAGAAGGCAATAGCCACAAGAGTTTTGAGAAAACGAGTGACACAACCAGAAGAAGAAAATTTTATTATGGAGGATGGATTGGAGTAGACAGAGGGGAGCGATGGAAGACCTAGATGGAGTTTAGTGTGATTGTCTAGTGGACAGGAGACCTGGGCTCTGGAGATGGCAGAGAATAGATCTGAACGTGTGAAGGTCTAACTATGGCTGGGAAAGATAGAGGAGAGGGAGAAGAGAAGAGGAAAGGGTGCTCATCGGTTCATACTTTATCTTTGCTAATGAGCAACAAACAGGAGCCAGGCACTCGATGCTAGGAGGTAGGGATACAAATACAAAGAATGCAACAATCCCTGTCCACGTGGAGCTTATATTCTGATGGGGGTGATGAGAAGAACTCATAACAATATAAAGAATAAACAAAGAGAACAAATATATGGTAGTAAGGGAGGAAAGAAGACACTAATAGTTGGGGGAAATCAGGAAAGGGTTTTTTCCCTTCACTTTTAAAAATAGTGCTTACTTTCTGTCTTAGAATACTAAGTATTGGTTTCAAGGCAGAAAAGGGGTACAGGCTAGGAAATTGGAGTCAAGTGACTAGTCTAGGATCACTCAGCCAGAAAGTGTCCAAGGTCAGATTTTTAACCCATGACCTCCCATCTCTCTAGACCTGGCTCTCCATCCATTGGGCCACCTTCTTGCCCCGGGAAGACATTTGCAGAAGTTAGCTTATAACAAGCTCTTCACTTGGAGGCCATTTCTCTAGCCTGATGACACGGGATACAGTTGGACCTGAAGTTATAAAAATCTGAGGTCCAGTCTTGCCTCAGACATTACCTGTGTGACCCTGGGTGAGTCATTTAACCTGTTAGCCTGTTTCACCATCTGTTAAGGGAGAATAATAATAGCACCAGCTACCCTGATGTAGGACTGATGTAGGACCAAATGAGATAACATTTGCAACATAAACTTTGCAAACCTTAAAGTACTATATAATTATCTATTTTTACCACACAGCATGCTAGGCTGCTTTAGAATAACATCTGGGATTCTCATTTAAAAAAAATTTTTTTAACCCTTACCTTCCATCTTAGAATCAATACTGTATATTGAAGGCAGAAGTGGTAAGGGCTAGGCAATGGGGGTTAAGTGACTTACCCAGGGTCACACAGCTAGGAAGCATCTGAGGTCAGATTTGAACCCAGGACCTCCTGTCTCTGGCCTGGCTCACAACCCACTGAGGCACCCAGCTACCTCCTCTCATTCAATTTCTCAGCTTGTTTCCACATTTTTGAAAAAGGCAGTTATACCTAACATTTAGTAATGTTTTAAGATATAATTATTAGCTAATTAAAATTAAATGTAGAAAGAGCTATTAACGTATCATTTTCTTTGACATTCTTTGTAATTGTGTAATTCATTTGCCTTTGTGAAATCTTGACGGGAAGTGTTGCTTTGGAGGGAGATGTGCCCTGAGCCTCCTGTGCAATATAATGTGCATTCTTTAAGGATGATCATTTGAGCCACTGTGGAGCTCTCCCAGGGGACTGAAAGGTCCCAAAGCGTGATACTGTTAGTTCTACATCACCCACAGACAGGACCGTGTAAAGGATCTCACTCTTCACAGGGACCCTCTTTTCCCATGTAATAGTTCACTGGGCATCCTTTACAGCAATGGAGAACAACTTTGGCAGGCGTGTATCTCCTTACTCAATGCTTTGTTTGAAGGCTACTGAAGAAATTGTTTTCGTTACTGTATCTTTCAAAGGATCTTGTATGGCTGGGTAGTATTACATGACAAATACTTTTGTTGCAAAAGAGCTTTTAAGATGGCAGTTTGCTCTATCAAATCAAGTCAATACCTGATAATATGAAGAAAGCAATATGCACTGGATCTGTGATCTTATCAATATGAGTATTGCTTCCACCAATGGAGATCGCCTATGCTTCTTGACTAGCCGCAATCATAAAATCAAAGGAATGTAAATTTAGAGCTTGGAAGGCACCTCCAGAAACCATAGTCCAACCCTCTCTAGAGACGAGGAACTGAAGTCCGGAGAAATGAAACGATTTGCCAAAGGGCTCTGGTTGCCCACTGGTTATCCCTCACCCTTGCTTTATGACTGGCTTATCTTTTTCATTCATAGTTTCCTTGTTAGCATCCTTTAGGCTTCTTTTCCTTTACAATTCCTTTTTTGCACTATGTTACAGCCCCCCTCAAACACTATTCAAATCTCCATTGCCCTTTGAGTGAACCTTGACTTCATTTCTTCAAAGACTATATAATATTCTCTGGCTTGGCAGCCAAACCATTCCACTGGAAGAATTTTGGTATTCAAAAGGTGGGCCTTTGTTTCTGGGAGGAGCTTGGGGGTCATTAAAAGAATGATGCAATTTCCCCAAAGCAGCCTAGCCTGTTTTTCTCCTCTTCCACTGATTATCCATGTTCATTATCTGTTGTGTTCCTTTATGCATATGCATATACATATCTACACACATACATCTACACTCATACATGCAACTATACATGTATACATACACATATACATGTGTGGGCTTATATATGCTGCATATGTATTTATTTCCATTATTACATCTTTCAAGGAATTTCATGAGGTTTTAACATATCCATGGCAAACACCTTATTGCAGAAAAGCCTTGAAGATGACAGCTTGTTCTATCAAATCAATACTCCAATGGATCTGTGATCTCATCAATATGAGTGTGCCCTGCAGGGGAGGGCATGCACACACATATATACACCCCTCCATATGAACTTTCCAAGCTACCCACTCAACTCTATATAATCTGGAAAATAAGTATTCTTCATTCAATTTGGTTTCTTCTTGGTGTGCATGGTAGAGCCAGAATCTTTTGAATAATTATGAATTACCTTTATACAGCAAGCTCTGCAGAGTTCAAGGGATTCATGTAGTTGGCAGCACAGTGTCATCTGCAAATGGAGCAGCTGGGTGATGCAGTGGGTAGAGTCAGCAAAGAACCATCTTCATGAGTTCAAATCTAGCCTGAGACACTAGCTATGTGATCCCGGGCAAGTTACTTAACCCTGTTTACTTCCATTTCCTTCTCTGTGAGCTCTGTGAGCTGGAGAAGGAAATGGCAAACTACTCCAGTATCTTTGCCAAGGAAACCCCAAATGGGGTCACTTCCAATTGGACATAATATTTTATTTATTATTTATTATTATAAATGCAAATAGGAGCATCTGGAGGACATCACCACTATGGAGAATCCACCTTCATCTTGGATCTTTTAACCTTTAAGGAAGCATTTTGTTCTGTTAAAGAAGTGCTTTTATAGAGTCCACAGATAAGAGGTACTCTAGGCTCTTGTATTTTCCAAATCTTTCAATCAATGGTATGATGGCAAATATGGGAGTCTTCTGTGGTATATCACTGCCTGTTCCTTTCTAATTTCATCAAGGATGCTTTTTATGCCTATGTGGATTATTCTCATAGAATATTATATAGATCAGATAGTAGGCATATTGTATAGTACTCATTTCTTTTCTTTCCGTGTCTTTATTTTTCAGTAAGTTCCAATTCTCACCTCTCCCTTCCCCATGCTTTCATTATCTTCTCTTCCTCTAGACAACTTGGAATTCAATTCCTTAATGCCCTCCTGATTCTGTCATCTCCATTGTGGATGAGCTCTGTGTAAACTTTGTCTAGTCCAGTTGCTTTTCTCAGTTTGACATGTCTAGGACCTTGATGTTGGAGACCATAAGCAACGCATTCATGCAAGAGACCAAAGGCCCACTTTCTGATCTACGTAAGATTTTTATGAGAACAATCCATACAGCTATAAAAAGCATCAGGGAAGAGGATATCAGAAAAGAAGAGGTAGTGATATACCACAGTAGACTCACATATTTGCCATCATACCATTGACTGAAAGATGCAGAGAATACAAGAGCCTACAGGACTTCTTATTTGTTGACTTTATAAAAGCATTTGTGTGATATTCTTCAGATTTGTTTCCATCTTTCATCTATTGTTCTTCCAATTTTATCCTTAAATATTCTTAGAATGGTTTTGCCTGGTTCATTTTCTCACCACACTTTCTTTAGACTGATGGTTCCTCTTTGCAAATGTTTGCTGTTTTTGAAGTGATGCAGCTCTTATTACTCTCCTCCAGATTTTACAAATGAATTTGTATTTTAAATCAGGGTTATCCTTGTATGCTATCTTCCTTGTTAGCAAGAAAATTAATATTTCCTGGCTAAGGTGGTTTCTACAGTCTCTACAAATTGATGAATTAGTTCTACAAATTATTCACCCAATTATATATCACGGTGTGGAGTGTGGTCAATTGACATTCCCCATTCAGTTACTATTGTTTTTAAACTCTGAATGGATCTGGTCAGATTCTCGTTGTGACAATCAATTTACACAAGTTAAACTTCCTTAGGAAATGATACGTCAATGTTAATATTTATTCTTTTATCCATTTTGCATTTAATGTTCAGCACCAGCAACTTAATGAAATAGATCAGATTTAAGCTACCTCTCTTGGGTACCATATCTTATTCTCATTTTCACTCTTCTAATTTAGTATAGACTTTAGTCTTTTCCCTAACAAATTGATCATCTGACTATACACAAATAGCTGGTTGAAAAAATCTTCTTCACAATTACCACTCATTTCCTGCCTGTTAGACTATAATCAATTTAATTTTTTATGATGTTATTTGGTTCTATATCTAGCACCACCCAACTCTCTTCTTGAAGAAACTACTTATGATATAAAAGATATGAAGCTTCTTTATATGCTGTAAGTCTTTGGCTTCTTTGGCGTTATATCCTCATCATAAAACAAATATTAATTGTATTAAACACACTTTCTTTGAAGTGAGTTGAAAATAGTAAGAATTTTATCCTTTGTTTTACAAAGGCAAATTTTCAAAAGTGAGCTCTTCTTTTCTCCTACTTATCCACTTTGGCCTTTGCAAATCCTCTCAGAAACTTATCTTTCACTGAGCATTCCATAAAAGGGAATTGTCTGGGGGCCTGAAAATAGGTGTGGTATTACTGTGAACTGAAAATATTTTGGCCTCCAGGATAGTATGTTGGATTAAAATTTAGCTCCTCCTTTTTTCCTTCTTACTTTTCTTTTAAAAATTTCCTATGAAATTCAAATATTTGAATCTAGGGTTTTTCCATTGAACCATATCCTAGAATTCTTTTGCATGCAAATGTCAACATAGTATACAAGAACATTAATTATTTTGTAAAGACTTGGCAGAGCACCAGCCCTTGGGGAAAGGCGGGGTTTGGTTGGTTGTGCTGGTTCTAGTTTTATAAACTAAAAGGAACTGCCTTGAAATTGATACTTGCTGAATAGAATGTGAGTTATCAAAGATAATATGTAAACTATGCCATTATTCTCAATGGCCATGCAGGTCAAAATAATGAGAGTAGATGAAAAAGTCAGTTGTTTTGCTATCTTTCTTTCGAAAGTGTCCCTCCGGCTTACTTTCCTAGTTCTATTGATGGTTCTACCCATTGAGTCAGAGGGGCTTCAAACTTCATACTCAGCTTTGATTCCTCTCTCTCTCTCTCCCACAATACAATATCTCCATTCTAGTTCTCCTATCTATTGCCTCCTTACATCGTGCCCTTCATTTCCTTCATTTCTTGCCTCTCCCCTTGTTCTCCAAAGCTCGGACTATTGAAATAGCTATGGAAGTGGCCTCTGAATCACTAATGGAGAGATATGAGCTAAGTTTTATGCAAGGTATGGAGATTCAGAATCGGATAAGACCAGTCACTAATGGTTCAGCGTTAACTTAGACGAAGTCTATTAAAGAGCCCCAGAACTATTGAACTTATGTATCAGTGACTTAGATGCAGAAATATATATTCTTACCAAACTTACAAGTAACACAAAGCTCAGGGGGATAGCGAATACTTTGGATAGCCGAGTCAAGATCCAAAATAGGCCAGAACTTTGAACCAACATTTTTTTAATTAAAGGTTTTTTTCATCTAACAAGCATTTTTTTTTCTTTTTCTCCCATTTCTGCTAGCCCCTTTGGGGGAAAAGGAGGTGGTACAACCTCAAACTCTTAAAACATATTTGCACAGTCAAGGAAAACCAATTTCCACATTGTATTAAACAATCTGCATCTCAAATTGCCTATTTAGGCCATCGCCAGTCAAATGAGTAGTATTCAGCATTGATTCTCTGGAATCATACTTGATTGTTGCATTGACCATAGTTCTTACGTCTTTCAAAGTTGTTTACTTTTATAATCTTTTTGTTATGGTACAAATTGTTCTCCTTTCCACTCACCTAACTCTAAATTCTGTTCACACTAGTCTTCTCTGGTTTCTCTAAATGTGGTCTCTTCATTGATCCTATAATTTGTTCAGTCATTCCTCAACAGAAAAGCATCCCATGTAGTTTCTTACTCTTTGCCACTATGAAAAGAGCTGCCATAGATATTTTTGTCTATATGTTAGTTGGCCAAAAGTCCAACTGAAGATGAAATAGAAGGTCCTTTATTCAGGTTTAAAAATTCAACTTCATGAGTATATAATGAGAGGAAAATGGACTTCTATCTCTCAAATGGGGATTTCAGTGGGACAAGCTTAAAAGAAGTCAATATTCAAGCAGTTGTAAAACATCCCCAACAAAACCACAAAACTAGTGTTCCTAGGATGTTCAGTTCTGGACACCACATTTTTTAATCCCTTACCTTCTGTCCTAGTAACAGATCTGAGCTAGAAAGGCAAGGGCTAGGCCAAGTTAAGTGACTTGCCCAGGTTCATTTTGTGTAATTGGAAATCTTGTGCCTTTGAACTACATTTCCCGGGATCCCACTGTCTTCCTGTTGTTACATGCTGATGTAGACAAGGGGGTAAATTTGGTGGGATTCCTGGTCTCTCTCTCTCTTTGCTTCCTGTCGTGACTGTGGTAGGGTGGGCTGTTTGAACAGGTAGATTAGCCATGGGCATGTGGTTTTATTTTTATTACTTCTGGTGATTATTAATAAATTAAAAATATAATATTTGAAACTATTATTGCATATTAATTTTAATTTTTAAAATTTGAATCTAGATTTGAATCCAAGCCCTCCTCATTGCATTTCAAAATTCTAAGAGAAAATGGTTATATAGCAGGAAAAATGAACAAAAAAAATACAAAATAGGACCTATGAGGAAAGAGAAGGAAATTTAAAGAGAAGTTTAGGGGACAATTTTAATGTTATTTTATTGAACTAAAAGAATATAAGAAGGAAATGGCTGTCTATACAGAGAGAATTCTAGGAAATTAGTTTGAATCTCAACAAAAAAGAGCCTGTTTAAACATAAAATGATAAAGTTGTAATATAATAATGTTGACAAAAGAGGTCAGGAGACCTTTTAAAATAATATCCTTTTTACTGGAAGCAATGGTGTCTTGTGATCCTTCTGAGTTCTGTGATGCTGATCCTGGGACTGCTGGACTCGGAATAATCTCTATTCTTCCACTTAATGCCAATTTGACCCTGGACAAACCACTTAACAATTCTGTGTCTATTTTCTGATTTGAAAAATTATTACCTCTAACTTCCCTTCAAACTCAAGCTTCATCTCTCTTGATTTTAAGTCTTAAAACTTTTCTATGTTAGAAAATGTCTAATTCAAGAGACATCTCTATACTGAGTCCTCATCCACACCGTCTTCTTCTAAGAATCAACTGAAACATTTTCGTTTCTGTTTGTCTTCAAGAATAATCTTTTTTTTTTCCTGCTCACCATAGGAAAACTATGGACAAGACAACAACCAGACTATTTTTAGAGCACTACACTTAGGTCCATTTTTTAAACTGCCAATTCTTGTTCAGACCTTTATCACTTTTTACCTGGGCTAGCCTTTTTTTCATTTTGTTTAAAAACAAAAAAACAAAAACCTTTTCTTCCATCTTGGAATTAGTGCTGTATATACCAAGTTAGGAGAGTGGTAAAGGGTAGGTGATGGGAGTTTCATGATTTGCCCAGAGTCACACAGCCAGGAAGTGTCTGAGGTCAAATTTGAACCCAGGACCTCCCTCTAAGCCTGACTCAATCCACTGAGCCACCCAGCTGCCCCCTGCAATAGCCTTCTAATAATTTTCCCTACATCAAATCTCCCCTCTTTCTGGAGCTTTCTTTACAAAGCTTCCCAAATTATTTTAATTTTGCACAAGTCTGACTATGTGACTCTGCTGCTCAACAAACTTTGGTGATTCCTTACGTCTACAGTGGTTTCTTTGGTCATCTTGTCTAACCCACATATGTCTCAAGTTCAACATGTCTAAAATATGGTATATAATTGTGATGGAATATTATTGTGCTAGAAAAATGACAAGCAAGATGGTTTCAGAAAAATCTGTTCTTGTTAACCAGAGAGGCAGCTGTGGCTACTGGTTAGGAACACTGGGTCTGGTGTCCAGAAGATTTGAGTTTAAATCCGGCCTCAGATATTTCATAGCTGTGAGACTTTGGGCGAGTCACTGATTGCCTGACAAAAGGATCCATTGGAGAAGGAAATGGCAAACTACTCCAGTATCCTTGCCAAGAAAACCCTATGGAGGGCAGCCGGCTGGCTCAGTGGATTGAGAGCCAGGCCCAGAGACAGGAGGTCCTGGGATCAAGTCTGGCTTCAGATATTTCTTGCTGTGTGACCCTGGACAAGTCACTTATAACCCCCATTGCCTAGCTCTTACCACTCTTCTGCCTTAGAACAAATACTCTGTATTAATTCTAAGATGGAGGATAAAGGTTAAAAAAAAAAGGAAACCCCCTGGGAAGCTATGGTTCATGGGATCACAAAGAGTTGGACATGACTGAGTGACTGAAATAACAATGACATAAGGAAGCAAGATGGTTTCAGAAAAACCTGGAAAGACTGATACAAATTGATGCTAAGTGAAGGGAACAGAACCAAGAGAACATTCTAGACAATAAAAAAAGTAATACTGTACAATGATCAACTGTGAAAGACTTCACTACTCAGGTCAAGGTAATGATCCAAGGCAATTCCAAAGGACCCATGATGAATAATGCTATCCGCCTCCAGTTTTGATGAACTCTGAATACAGATTGAAGCATACTTTTAAAAAAGTTCTTTATCTTTATCTTTATCTTTATTGTTTCCTTGGTTTGTATTTCCTTTTGCCATATAACTAATATGGGAATATATTTTGCCTGACCTCACATGTATAATCAGAATCTAATTGCTTGCCTTCTCGAGGAAGGAGAAAAAGTAGAATTTAAAACTCAAAATATTTTAAAATGATTATTAAGATTTTTTCCTACATATAATTGGGAAATATTTTATGAAATAACTAGAAATGATTTTTAAAATTTCTCTATTATTTTCTTAAATTTAGACAATCAATAAAATAGTATTATAAATCCCAATTTTTAGCATTTCCTGATTTTGGAAGTATAAATGCTCACACCAAGAATTTAATCCCATGGAGGCTTCTGAGTAGCTCAGTAGATAACCAGACCTAGAGATAGGAGGTCCTAGGTTCAAATCTGGCCTCAGGCACTTCCTAGCTGTGTGATCCTGGGCAAGTCACTTGACCCCCACTGCCTACCTTTACCAGTCTTCTGCCTCAGAACCAATACATAGCATTGATTCTAAGGTGGAAGGTAAAGGTTAAAAAAAGAAAAACAATAAAAGAATTTAAGCCCATAAACTCATAAGAGCTGACTCCAGTTCCCTGGTTTGGAGGAATGTAATGCTACATTTTCTGCCTTCCTCTAAAATAGTCAGTCAATAAACATTAATTAAGCATCTACTCTGTACCAGGTTCTATGATAAATTCTGGGAATACGAGTAAGAAAAAGAGATTCCCTTACCTCAAGGAGTTTACAATCTAATAGGAGATGACAACATAAAACGAAGGTGTAAAGGATAGGGCACTTGAGATGGGGGCATGATGGAAAAATCCAAAGGAATGTAAGCCAGGTAGGAAATGAAGGAAACCCAGTGCTCGGACAAATATTGCATTCTAAGCATGATATAATCTTCTGAACTCTCTTCCGTACCAGAATGTTCAAAATGTAACCATATAAACAACAAGGAGAAACTGACATGCTAAAATCAGCCCAACATTAATCTGAACGGTCAGTTTCCGATGGGATGTCCAAACGTGATGAGTTTATAATGAGCCTGCATTTTCTCATCTACCGATACTACTAAGTAAGGCTACATTCTTTCCCATGAATTGTATTTGTCTCTAAGTGCTTTGAATTCTTCAGATGAAAGCTGCATACACAAGCTACTTATTTGTGTTGATTTCAGCCGCAGTACACATTCATTTGTCAGCTCTCTCTCTCAAAGTTTTGCTTTAGGACAGGTCTTGTAATTAAAATTCTTTCATACGTGAATCCTAAGAGGTCTAGCATTTTCTCTAATGATACATTATTACATAGTCCCATAGTTGTGACTTCATGCAGTAAAATAGAGTTTATGTGATACTGTATCCCTGGCATTCATGGACAGTTTTTACTGTGGAGAAAGGGGCAGGCTGTCATCATTTAATGGAAGGGAGCCTAGTGCAGTTAAACTATTGCCCCACAGAGGTTAAAACAGTTGCCAACCGAGAGTGTCGCCCTGAGCCACAATCAGAGATGATTAGTGCCTTTTAGAGGATACTTTGGCTTCCCCACTGAACCACATCAAAAAAGATGGCGGATGGCTTCATTAGTAGCCTATTTAAGACAATGTTTTCTCACTTGAAGATAAAATGTTCTGAAGAGTTTGCTTAGGCCTCCTAATGAATATTTAATCTCAAATGGAAAAGGTTCACTAGGGAATGCTATGCAAACAGGCAGTTTCCTGAAGCCATCTCCAGGTCTGTTGGATTGGGATTTGATAGCAGTAGGCTAAAACAATTGAATTCAGAATTATTGTTCAAGAGGATAAAGCATGAATTAGAATTTAGGGTGCATCAATATTTACATGCAAATAGACATTTTTAAGATTTTTCTTTTTCTTTTTCGTGGTGTTTTCCATATCTGTATCATGCTGAAACATTGGCGTGTAATAGAAAATGGCTTACAAGTACATATTTGTGGGTATGTGTGTTGTTGGAGTGGTTTCATTTAGGAGTCAAAAAATCAACAACCCAGCAATAACATCTTTGAAGTGTATCAGCCCTTACATGTTCACAAGATCGAGAACATCAGGCCCTTCATTTGCATTTTCATATTTTGTTTAACTCAAAATAAATTCGATTAAAAAACAAAATTTGGCAAGAGATTAGTCCATAAAAGGATTTTATGGCTTCTGGGTTAAGGAAAAATTAAACAATGCTTTGCTTTGAAGAGTGACTGTTGTGATGTGGAACTTTTCAAAGATACTGTGTAGTGGTTTAGTTCATTTATATGGATCCCAGATTATAAAAATAAAGCCTAATACTGACATAGTGTTTTAAGGTGCAAAGTACCCCACATTTGATCCTCATGTGTTGTATCATAATTAGGTGATGTACTCTTTGCTTTTGGTTCATTTTTAGAAACATGGGATTTTAAAAAACGAATCAAATTTTCAAAACTTATCCAGTATTTGCTTTTTTCCCCTCTCCTCTCACCACCCCACTGGGAGGGGAAGAATAAAACAAAACTTTGTAACAAATATGAAGAGTCAAGCAAAAGAAATAATCACAGTGGCTGTGTTCAGTAATGTGCGTCTCATTCTGCATATTAGTCCATCGCTTCTCTGTCAAGAGATAAGTAGCATTCTTTATCATTGGTCCTCATTACTTTGATCAGAGAAATTGAGTCTTTTACAATTGTTCCTTTTTATAATGCTGTTATTGGATAAGTTGATCTTTTAGTTCTTCTCATTCAGCTCTGTATCATTTTATATATGTCTTAGGAAAGCATAATTTAAGTAGCATTTCTTATAAACAGTTATTTTATCACTAGATTTTATGTTATAGGTAATTCATTTTGTAAAAAGAAAAAATTTTTGTTAATTTTCAAACCCTTATCTTCTATCTTAGAATTAATACTGTTTATTGATGCCAAGGCAGAAGAACAGTAAAGGCTAGGCAGTGGAAGTTATGTGATTTGCCTAGGGTTACACAGCTTGAAATTGACTGAGGTTAAATTTGAACCCAGGACCTCCTATCTCTAAGTGGGGCTCTCAGTCCACAAAAGGAAAAAAAAATTAATGTAATATGTTCATCTAAAATTGTAAGAAGTTTAAAATACATAGCTAGTTAGCATCTGGGGCTAGATCTGAACTCAGATAATTTTGACTCCAGGCCCAGGGCA
This sequence comes from Monodelphis domestica, assembly GCF_027887165.1. NCBI lineage: Eukaryota > Metazoa > Chordata > Mammalia > Didelphimorphia > Didelphidae > Monodelphis > Monodelphis domestica. The sequence goes on from NC_077234.1 coordinate 159,394,555, forward strand.
GTATTTAATTATAATTCTGGGAATAAGTATCTTTCCTTTCCCCCATGCCTCTGGAATCTATAACCTAAAAAGTCGCTTGTACTATATTAAAGAAATAGACAACTAAAGATTTGCAGATATTGGTGTGTTAGTAATATACTGTCATTTTGAAAGACTGTTTTCATTTTTATTATGACAGCTAATCTTGGTGAGAACGATTGTGATCAAAATGTCTATGAACATTTTAACCTTTGTTTTGACTATTAATGGTTTTTAAATTGCTTGATAATATGTGGAATGTTATTGTGTGGATTGTATGAACACAAATCCAAAGCACCATTAACAGTCAAATTAGGGATAAACAATTATTGTTATTATTTTGGTTTAGAAAACTACTAAGAAAAGCTATTTTGATTCCATCCATGCTCACCAAGAAAGCAAAAGTTCTCCACTTGTTTCTGGGCAACAGTGAGAAAAGCCCCAATCTTTGAAAATGGACAGTTTCAGGTCATCAAAAGAGCCCTGGAGAAGTGCATGATGGGCATGGGTAGGCTGACATGTTATTAACAAAGAATTGTTCAAGAGAAGCTTGTCTTTCAAGAGATGTATGACCCAGCTCAGTCATAAAATCAGACTGAAAGACATCTTACATGCTTCCTTGACAACTGCAGAATGTCAAGAGAGCTAGAAAAGCATCACCAGTTTATTGAAAGGATCCCTATAGATGACTATTAGGAGGATATGAGCAGGGCCACGCAGGATGAACAGATATGAATAGACTGAGATCCGCATCACTCAAGAGAGTATCCACATTGAAATCTCAAATCCATTAAAGAAAATATCATTGCCAACAACCTGATTATTGAGAGTTTCCTGATGGCTAGCACAGTATTATTTGCCGACATGGAATTAGACTTGATCAAAACTGACCATCTAAATGAAACCTATTCAAAAACAGATGTCCAATAAGCATATAGAACTTAGTAACTTAAGAGGGTTGTGTAAGTTTAAAATAAAAACAAGCTCAAAAGGACCTTCAGAAAATCCATAACATAGGACAGCAACTACCAACTTTTCTCATAGAACGTCTCTTTGGTGGAACATACTGGGATTGTAGTAAGCCATTTGATATGGTTCTGTCTTGTTGGCAGGATAAAAAGATGTAGTCTGGTTGAAAATATAGCTAGGTAGGTTCAGAACTGACTGAATGACTAGACCCACAGAGTACTGATTATTGGATCAAGAAAGTGATGAATAACTAGCTATTAGGGATAGTGTAGGGAGGATTCATGCTTCAGGTAGAGGTGAGATTAATAGAAATGATTCATTCTCATACTGGGATTCTATAATTCTATTATTGATGCTACCTTAAAAGAAAGCCTAATGGATTATTAGACTATTGGTCTGACTCAGTGTGTAATTTCTCATATTTATAAAATAGACATTATAAAATATACAGGCGTATGTATCAGGGGCATGATATTTAAACCTGTGTATTTCTGACTGTGAAGACAGATCCCTATCCATTCTGACCTCCTTCTTCCCAAAATAATAGATGGGGAAACAGACTAGCAAGTTTTCAAGGTTGGCAGGATCTACTAGAGTTTGAGTTCCACTGGTATAATCTCAGAGAGTCCTCTAAATTGAAGTGCTACATTAGACATAGTAGATTGGCTAACATGACAGCAAAGGAAAGTAATGAATGCTGGAGTGGATGTGGCAAAGTCAGGACATTAATTCATTGCTGGTGGAGTTGTGAATTGATCCAACCATTCTGGAGGGCAGTTTGGAACTATGCCCAAAGGGCGCTAAAAGACTGTCTGCCCTTTTATCCAGCCATAGCACTGCTGAGGTTGTACCCCAAAGAGATAATAAGGAAAAAGACATGTACAAGAATCTTCATAGCTGCACTCTTTGTGGTGGCAAAAAAATTGGAAAATGAGGGGATGCCCTTCAATTGAGGAATTGTTGACCAAATTGTGGTATATGTTGGTGATGGAATACTATTGTGCTCAAAGGAATAATGAACTGGAGTAATTCCATGTGAACTGGAATGACCTCCAGGAACTGATGCAGTGAAAGGAGCAGAACCAGGAGAACATTGTACACAGAGACAGATACACTGTGGTACAATCAAATGTAATGGACTTCTCCATTAGTGGCAATGCAGTGAATATGAACAACCCGGAGGAATCTATGAGAAAAAAAAAAACACTATCCACATTCAGAGGGAAAAGTGTGGGAATAGAAACACAGAAGAAAAACAACTGCTTGATCACATGGGTCAAGGGGGCTATGATTGGGGATGTAGACTCTAAACGAACATCCTTGTGCAAACATAACAACATGGGAATAGGTTTTGATCAAGGACACATATAAAACCCAGTGAAATTGTGTGTTGGCTGTGGGTGGGATTGAAAGGAGGGGAGGGAAAGAACACAACTCTTGTACCCAAGGAAAAATATTCTAAATTGACTAAATAAAATTAAAAAATAAATAAATAAATTGAAGTGCTACATTAGAGAAAAACTTTATTGTAGGTTGGTGATTATTGAGCAATAAAAATACCATGAGATTAGAGATAAGGAGTAGAGGGATTATAAATCACTGACCTGAGTGCCTTTTATCTCCAATTTAATATGTAGTGTCTACTTTCTTACCTAGCATCATTTTATGCCTTTGACCTTAGTAATTTGGATTTAGCATCTGGATTATTTTTTTAAGATAATATGATACAGTGATCTCTTCGTTACCAAATAAAATGTTCCTTCCTCAGTTCTCATTCTCCTTGACTTCTCTGTTGACCACCCTCTTCTTAATACTCTCTTCTCTAACCCTAACCCTAACTCTAAATGCTTCTCCTATTTATGCCACCATTCCTTCAATTTGCTTTGTTAGATCCTTGTTCAAACCATGCCCTCTATCTATAGGTGTCCCTCAGGGTTCTGACCTGAGCCTTCTTTTCTTCTTTCACTTGATGATCTCATTAACTCCCATGGATTTTATTACCATCTGTATGCTGATGACTCAGATCTACCCGTCCTAACCCAACATATCCACTGAACTCCAATCTCAGGTCTTCAACTGCCTTTTAGACATCTTCAGCTAGATATCCAGTAGGGAAGTTAAACTAAGCATACTCAAAACAGGACTCTATCTTTGTCCCTAAGACCTCTCCAACTTCTTACCTTTCTTGTTATCATAGAAATCAACATCATCCTCCCAATCCTTCGGGCTTACAACTTGGGCATGATTCTCAACTTCTTGCTTTCTCACTCTCATGTTGAATCTATTGCCAGGGCATATCAGTTTCTTGGCAACATCTCTTGAATATACCTCCTTCTCTCCTCTGACAGCACCATAATGTAGGCTCTCAAAACCTCAAACCTAAACTATTGCAGTAGCCTATAGATGGGTCTACTTGTCTCAGTCTCTCCCAACTGCAATCTACCCTTCATTCACTCACCAAAGTGATGTTCTTAAAGTATAGGTCAGACCGTGTCACTCCCATATTCATTAAACTCCAGTGGCTTCCTATTGCCCCCAAGATCAAATACAAAACCTTCTGCTTAACATTCCAAACCCTTTAAAACCTAGCCCCCTCCTACCTTTCCTTGGCTCCAAGGCAGAAGAGTGGTAAGGGCTAGGCAATGGGGGTCAAGTGACTTGCCCAGAGTCACACAGCTGGGAAGTGTCTGAGGACAGATTTGAACCTAGAACCTCACATCTCTAGACATAGCTCTCAGTCCACTGAGCTACCCAGCTGCCCCCTTCTTATATTCCTTGTAATTACTCTTTGGTCCAGTAACATTGGCCTCCTTGCTGCCCTACATATAAGATACTCCATGTCTTGGCTGGGGCATTTTCTCTGACTATCTCCATGCCTGGAATGCTCTTCATCCTCACCTCCACCTACTGATTTCCCTATCTTCCTTTAGGTCCCAAGTTGCCCTAAAGGAAGATAGGGAAATCAGTAGGTGGAGGTGAGGATGAAGAGCATTCTATAGGAATCCTTCCCTAACCCCTCTTAATTCCATTGCCTTCCCTCTGTTAATTATTTCCAATTTATCCCTTTATTCAGCTTGCATTGTATATATCTATTTGCATGTTGTCTCCTCCATTGTTGTGAGCCTCTAGAGGGTAGGCACTTTTTTTTTGCCAGTTTTTGTATTTCTAGTGTTTAGAACACCACTTGGCACATAGTAGGCATTTAATAAATGTTTTTTGATTTATTGGTATGTCACTTGCCATTTGTGGGACTTGTCTCTTTTTTTCTGTCTGTAAAATGAAGGGGTTTGGATTTCGGTGGCATCTAAGGTCATTTCCAACTTTAAGACTATGCTCTTATGACTAATAGCAATTCTGGCAAGCAACCAATCAGTTCAGTGGAGGAAAGAAAAGATTTTTTTGTCTGATTTACCAAGTTTATGAACAAAAAAATAATTTACATGACTGAATTTTTCTTTCAATTTTCCTTACTTTCCCTAGAACATGCGCAGGCCTCTCATGATCTTTTTTTCTTCTATATTTCACTCATGTTTATCTTCCTCTTTTTTTTTTTTTTGCTTATATGGTCTTTTCTACCCACTGTAGGATGAAGTGAGCAATCTCTCTGACTAATTTCTTTGTGCAATAGTCATCCACACAATTCATTTGTTAATTAATTATGTATTATCTTATGACAGCTCTTCTACTGAAGTAGTATTTAAATCTTTCTTCTCTTGACTCTTCATATTTATATCTTATTTCCTCAACTAGATTGTAAGCTCCTTGAGAGCAGGGGCCATTTTGTATAATAATTTGTCTCCCCCACTGTGACTGATGTTTATTTATTTTTTTCTTTGTATCATCACATCACAGTCTTCACTGTGTATTTATAATCATCAGAAATATTGAATGGAGCACAACAAAGAATCTCAGGGTTGAAAGAAACCTTAGAGGTCCTCTAGTTCAAATCATACCCAAACAGCAATCCCTTCTGTAACATTACCTGATAAATGTCCAGTTTTTGCTTGATGACCCCTTAGCAAGCCATTCCATTTTGGATAAGTTTAATAGTTGGGAACTTTTTTCTTCATGAAATCTAAATATTCTTTATGGTATCCACTCAGTGTTCCTTGTTCTACTATATAGGACTGAGCAGAAAAGTTTAAGACACTTCTTTGTGATAGTCAACCAAACAGTTCAAGACATCTATTATGTTGAAGGCAGCTGGATAGTAGAGTGGATAGAGCACCAGGACTGGAGTTAGGAAGATATTAATTCAAATCTGGCCTCAGACACTAGCTCTATGGCAAGACACTTAACCTCTATTTGCCTCAGTTCCTCCTCTGTAAAACAGGGACACACTTGAGAAGGAAATGGCAAACCACTCCAGGGCCTTTGCCAAGAAGACCCCATGGGAAATCCATGGGGTCACAAAATGTAGTACATAACTGAACAAATTCTGTTGATTGATAATTGTTAGGAAGTTTTTCCTTACATCAAGTGTAAATCTTCTCTATTCAACTTCTACCATTACTTTTTGAGACCAAGCAAACAAGTTTAATCTTCCTTTCCCAAACAGCCCTTCAATACTTGAAGACAATTATCATGATTAACCTCTACATTTTAAAAAGTAAAATGAATTAAAATGTTAGTCTTTCCCTTTTCTTTTGATTACATATTAGATAAAAATAATTTTCTGTATTTTGGTCATTGGATGAAATATTTCTTTGGATATTAGCCATTAAGTTGAAAGTATATTAACTGAGTTCCCCATGATGAAGAAATGTACTAAGCACAGTGATGGGCTACAGATTTAGTTAATATCCTTGAATTGCTTATTACCTAATGGGAAAGGCAGGACCAATGAAAAAAAAGATTTCAGAATCCATACAAAAGTATTAACTGTGTGGAACTTAACATCATGGAACTATATTCATATTTGATAAGTTAGTTTGGGAGTTAATAAAATATCCAAATGTGAATGAATTTAGTTAAGGAAGACTCCTTGGGGTGGGGGGGAGATGAACTTTAATTTAGAGGAGAGAGGAATTAGGTCTACAGAGAAGACTACATATGAGACCTTGGAGCACTCTCAGTTGAGGTACAACATAGAACAAAAAGGTTTGGCTGATGAGCTGAAATTATAAGACGGAGTGGGCAATAAGAGTAGAATTGTTGCATCATGATTATTTAAGAAGCCAATTATTAGAGCCCTTTGAGGTAAAATGCCTATTTAGATTTGATAAAAGGCCAAAATATATGTCTGAGTTGGAGTTACTCAATCCAAATGACATTTTTGGTATTTTACGTTACCATGTATAATGGGAGTAACCCAGTTCCCACTCAAGTGTGGTGGGGAAGGAGTAGTCCATTGCAAATTATAGAGGGATATATGGCTCCTGATTAATGGCAAGAATCCTAACTTTGATATTGCACCCACATGTGAAGGACTTAGTATTCATTCCAGAGTTTCTTTGGAAGTGAGTCAGGTAGATGGAATATTCCCTTGTAGGAGACAAGAAAGAATGAACATATGAATGGCATGCATGCATGAAAAGCTGGCTCATCATGTCTCTAGGCTTGATTGAAATTCTTTAAAAAAAACAATTTCACTTATTGTTTATTTAGTTTAAACATTCTTTTCTTTTAAAATTTTGAGTTCCAAATCCTTTCCCTTCATCCCACCCCATCTACATATATTGAGAAGGCAAATAATATATCAATTATATATGTGAAATCATACAAAATTAGCTATACTTTTAAAGCAAGAAAAGTAAAGAAAATGAGAAAGTTAAACTTCAGTTTGCATGCAGAGTTCATCAGTTCTCTCTCTGGAGATGGATAGCTTTTTTTCATGAGTCCCTTGAAATTATTTTAGATTATTGTATTGATAAGCACAGCTAAGTCTTTCATAATTGATCATCATTACGACATTGCTATTGTTGTGCTCAATGATCTCCTGGTTCTTCTCTCTTTACTTCGCATCAGTTCACATAATTCTTGCCATATTTTTCTGAAACCAATTGTACTCCATCACATTTGCATGCCACAATTTGTTCAACCATTCTTCAGATGATAAACATCTCCTTGATTTCCAATTTTTCTCCATCACAAGAAGAGCTGCTATAAATATTTTTGTGTATATATAGGTCCTTTTCCTTCTTTGATTTTTGGGATACAGACCTAGTAGTGGTATAACTGGATCAAATGATATGCATAGTTTTATAGCTTTCTAGGAATAGTTTCAAATAATTTCCAGAATTATACTGAATTTTATGGAAAAATACAAAATTTTACAGAAAATTTTGCCTTTTTGAAAAATTGGAACTTACACACACACACTCACACAACCATTTCCATATACAAACATTTCACTTGGTGATCTCATCTGCTTTCATCTCTTTGCAGATGATTCAGATCTACACAGCCAGACCTAACTTTCTCCTTACAGGCATTCTTGGCTCTCTTCCTTTATGCAGAGGCATCCCAGGCCTTAGATCCTATTTCTTCATACTACCCACAAGACATGTCTATGTATATTTAAACAACCCATGTGGGCACAGTATATTACATATGAAAAGGATGGGTGATAATCTATAGGCAGAGAAGACAGCATAGAGGAGAGAAGGTTTGGGTCTCTCTATATTGTTATAATAATACTAACAAGAGGTGAGGACCTGGGTTTGGGAATAGGACCAGAGTGCATATGAGCAGGAGATTAATTCAGTACAGATCCAAGTGGATTTAACAAGATTTAGTGATATTCTGGATGGTTGGAGAGAAGAAGGAAATGGACCAATATATACAAAAAGATTCAGAGATGATGCCAAGATTTTAACATTGAGAAGAACTAAGAGGGTGATTGTATATCACTGACTGTAAGAGAAACAATAGAGAGAAATAAATGTTCAGTTTACATTTTAAGTTCCTAGAGAGTAGGGGCTGGTCCTGTGTTCATGGGAACACTAAGTAAAACTCTGTCCCTATTTGCCTTCCATACAAAGAAAGCTCTTATAAGGAAGCATAAAGACCTTCTATGATGTCCCTATTTGATGGGCTAAATGGGAGAATGATGGTGGGACTCTTACCTAATGTGCATACCTTCATGACATCTCTCAAATATATTCCCGTCTCTCCACTTGCACATCCACAGCCCTAGTTCAGACTTTTGTTACCTCTCACTTAGACTATTTCAATAGCCTTTTAACTGGTCTCCCTGTTTCAAGCCTCTCCCCAGTCCAATCCATCCTTCACTCAGCTGCCAAGGTGATTTTTTTTCTAAAGCATAGTCTGACCATGCCATTGCCCTGCTCTGGATTCCAGTGGCTCTCGATTACCACCAGGATCAAATATAAACTCCTTTGTTTGGCATTTAAAGCTTTTTATAGCCTGGCTCCTTCTTACCTTTCCAGTCTTCTTACACTTCATTCTTCGCCATACAGCCATGTTCCAGTGACACTGGCTTATTTGTAATTCCTCTGACAGGATACTCTATCGTGGGGCTTTGTAGTATTATACTCTCTTACCTTCATTCCTGGAATGTTCCACTCATTCACCTATACTTAGTTTCTCTGACTTCCTTCAAGACTCAACTTCCCTCCTCCAGGAAGCTTTCCCCCAGTTTTCCCATTTATTAATGCCTTCCCCTATGATTGGGGATGTAGACTCTAAATGATCACCCCAGTGCAAATATCAATGCTATGGAAATGGTCTTGATCAATGACACACGTAAAACCCAGAGGAATTGTGTGTTGGCCTCACAATTGGAGGAGGGGGATTGGAAGAGGGCAGGAAAAGAACCTGAAACTTGTAACCATAGGAAAATATTCTAAATTGATTAATTAAATAGAATTCTCAAAAAATAAAAAAAATTAATGCCTTCCCCTCTCAACTTGCCTTTCATCTACTTTATGTATTCATCTTTTAACTAATTGTTTACAGTTGTTTCATACATTAGAATGATAAGCTCCAGGGTAAAAGGACATATCCAACTTGTTGTTCAGTTGTGTCCAGTTCTTTATGCCCCCTTTTATTGGTGTGGTGTGTGTGTGTGTGTGTGTGTGTGTGTGTGTTCTAGACAAAGATACTAGAGAGATATGACCTTTCCTTCTCCAGCTCATTTTTACAAATGAGTGGATTGAGCTAAACAGGGTTAAGTGACTTGCTCAGGATCACACAGCAAGTGTCTGAGGCCACATTTCAACTCAGGTCTTCCAGTCTCCAGGCCAGGTGCTCTATCCACTATACCACCTATCTGGCAAGGACCATATCTTACCTTTTTTTGGTATCTCCAGCACTTAGAACAGCTCATGGCTTATAGGGAGTATTTAGTAAGTGCTTGCAGATTGATTGATCGAACCCAGGTCCTCTGATTCTAAGACACTGACTTTTTGAACATACCTAAGGTTGTCCTAAATTCAACAATTCATTCAAAGCCACGGAGATGGGCATGAATCCTCTCGAAAGACCTACAGCATTGCGGCTCTTCTGTCTCCATCCCCCTTCAACCTCCATGCCCAGAGGCTCCTTGTAAGGTCCTCCTTCATCTTCACCCACCATGCACAAACAGAGGTGCTGAACAGCCCAGCTCTATCCTATCCAGTTCTGGAAATTATTCAGTTTATCCTGACTTAATTGAATAAGACAAAACTAGGGCCACGTGAAGCTGCCATGGTGGAAGGCTTTTGTTTGTACCTCTCTGGAGACACAAGAAAGTGGCTAATGTGGCGTTAGCTTTAATTGTATCATTTCCTTCATATGACCCTGTGAGCTGGCTAGTTAACACGGTGTCTTAGCAATGACTTGAAACTGGAGCGAGCATTTCCTGAGGAATAGTAAAAAAAAAAGGACCACTAGGGGGGATCATTAAGCCATTTTGTGCAAGGAGAATGACTTCCCTCTAGAAAACGACTCTAAGTTTCCTTATTTTAAGTTGTCATTACACAACTTGAAGCAGGCGCAGCATACTGGAACTCTAAGTCGATCTCTGTAGCCAACTCCGATATCCACCTAAAGCCAGCGAGTGTCTGGAAACATCCCCTCCTTGCTTTCTGCAAAGGGATTCGTGGTAGCTTTGGAGTAATAGTTCTTTCCACCATGCCTCCAGACACAACTGTGCCCCTAACCTCGCTGCAGGTGCGTCCTAGAAGCTTGGTCCTTCCTTCATCCCATACAGCTGGGACTATTTGCAGAGTCTAACGCGTTCAGTTTCGATTTAGTCACCTTGTTTATCTACATCCTTCAAAAGCCAGAGAGAGAGAAATAGCTAGAGCCGCCTCCTCTTCCCCCAAATGACCCCTCCGAAGGAAGGGTATACAACCAGGAAAGCAATAGGCCAGCACCGAGTGAAGCACTATTCAGACAAAGGATTTAAAAAAAAAGTGGGAGAAGAGACAAATTCTCTGTGTGTGTGTGTGTGTGTGCGTGTGTACACTGTTATTTTGGCGGTTACAGTTATAGATGTGTACATGTAAATTGGCTAAAGGAACCCCCTCTGGTGTTTCTTATTTGTTTTCCAGGGAATCAAACATCTCTTTTGCAAAAATGATCACCCAGATTAATAATCATTTGAAAAAGTCAGAGCAAGTTCTCTCCCTCCCCAGCTCAAATCATCAGTTTCAGTGAGAAGCCTGCATGGAGAGGCCGGATAGAGAGAAAGTGTTTGGGAAAGAGGAGGGGAAGTCGGGATTGGGGGCAGGTCCAAGATTCCCACAATTGTTTCAGTCATTACACAATGATATTTAATTTGAGTTTAGCTAATCCAGGACACTATTATTTGGGTCCAAGCAAATAAGAAAAAAAATGAATGAATGAATGAAAATTAAATAAGTATAATAAAGGAGTAAGGAGGGGCCAAGCTGCTTTGGGCAAAGACGGGCAATAAAAGGAATCTTTATAAATACTGGATGGCGGAATGGGCTTTTTTCCCTGCCAAGCAGAATGTCAAATTCTGTCCCCCCTTTTTTTTCTCTTAAAGCATGCTAAAAGGAAAATTCTTCACAGAATCTTAAAGAACTTTTTGACACAACAGCTGCAAAATCTATTTTCTAAACAAAGATTTATACATATTTATATGAGCTTAATCCAGTTTTTTTTTTAATAAATCATTCTCAGAACTGCAGAGGTAAACTATATGTAAATACCTCAAGTAATAGGCTTGTAGTGCAAATCACATCATTTTATCTTCAATTTTGCATTCGTTTTTCTGGCTTAAAGGTGCATCAGAGATATGCATTTTAGCATATTCAGAACACGGGGCGTGAAATTAAATGTTTGACAGAGTGAGAAAAATATACAGACTTTGGAGATGCCTTAAAAATAGTAATTTATGCAGATCTAGAGGAGTGAAATCATTTGCAATGGAGTGACCCTCTCTCCAGGAATTTTTTGCTCAGTGTTCTTCTCTAATCTCCTGCTGTATCTTCATTTTTCATTGAACTAGCCAGTTTTCTGCGAAGCAGTCTTGTAGATAAGGGAAGTGCTAAAAGAAGAAGAAAGAAGGAGCTCAGTGGGTCCGTTTCCATTGCACTTTTACCCAAGGCAATGGGCAGAATTTAACGGATTCCTTCCAACATATGTTTTTGCCAGATAAGTAAACAGTGTGTGTCGGAAATGAAAAAGCATTTGCAATTTAATGACATTACAGCTCTCAGCTTAGGCTGGCGTGCTGCGAGGCGAAAAGCAGAAAGAGAGAGGAGAGTAGAAAGAGAAAAAGAACAAAGTTCATCTTCCCTTTTGTGCATTTTTATCAAGGAAAATATTACTTCTTTCCCCCTCTTGTTCTCTTTTTCTTTTTCTTCTTTGGGCTTTTTTGTCTCACTCATTTACATTTTTTTTCTTTTCTCCCTTTCTGTCCTCTGTTCACTTTTACCTTTTTTCTTATATTGCCACTGACTCATTTCTTTTTTCTCTCCATTGTGTCAACTTATTCATCTATTTGGGCCATTCATTTTTACCTCTAAGAAGCTGTTTATCCCACAATGTATCTTTTTTTCTGTGTTGTACTCTTGGTGCTATAGCTCATAGTCAACAGGATTGTTGGAGGGATTATAACGTTTCATTTCAAAGCACTACAAATCTGCCCTCTTTCCTCCTGTCCCTGCTTTTGCTTCCTTGGATACTTGTCATTTCATTTCACATTCACTGCATTCTTTAGTTTTAGCCCCAAACATCCAAGCACCCTGAAGTCTAACCACTGAGCTTACTGTGTTTATTATGTTGCATAGGCTGGGGGTTCTGGCAACTTGCTTTGCAAATGTAATGCTTTATTTAGAAACCTCCTCATAGGGTTTGTACTTCTGTGAATGGTAAAAGAAACCTCAGATATGAAGAATCCTAAATTGGTCCCCATTCAATGCTTGGTGACTGGACACATTGTGGCACATGGAGGAAGTTGGTGATGAGGCACCTTCTATTAGAAATCTGGCCCCCAAATTCTGAACCTGCTTCTCTTCCTGCTTACTCACTGACCTCATTGCACGGGTGTGTTTGTCAAAACAGGCATATGTTTTAGGTTGGTGTCGATGTGAAGACGTGTGGACTCAACCAAGAGTCCTGCATAGGAGGTTGTAGAAAGGCGAGCAAGGCATTCTTCTAGTCTTGGAATATGGGTATTGAGTCTTTTTAGATCTTACAGTAGCTTATGCAAAAGTTGGATTCGACATGGGGAAACAATGCTTTTCAACCTCATTGACCACCCCTTGGGCAGTTTAAATTGAATATTGATGATTTCATTTTCAGGAGAATTTTATTGGTCACTTCTTCAAACAGAGGTTTTCTTTTTTGCACTGACGATCTGAGGATTAGAGGACAGCACACAGAGTCCAATACTGGGAAGATGACTGAAGCCCCTGGTTTTGGATCCGAGTCTATTGAAGAATTGCTTTTGCCACCTAGTACCGTCAGTCTTTCAATGGAAGCAGAACTAGGGGAGCAGCACTAAACACTATATAAATACCTGCTTATTCTCTTTCATCTATTCTCCTTGGGCAAGGCATATAGCCATTTTTTTCCCAATGTGGAGTTATCATAAAAAGTTCCATCCAACACTCCAGATTTTTAACACAAAGTCAATTCCAAGAATAGCACATGAGAGCAAGTTGTTAGGTCCTAAGGTGAACCTGCAGGTTGGGTGTAATTGAAAGGCCCTGTAATCAATTGTGAGTCCTATCACAGAAGCTACTGTACATCCTTAAAAGGTGCTTAAATAAAATGCTCTTCTAAAGACATGCACACTTTTTTTTTTTGCCATGAAATTACATCTTGCTCATCTTCCAGATCCGGTACTTGGTAAGTAAAAAGGAAATCTGTTTGGACATAAGGATGTAAAGTAGCTGGAGGTGGTAATTTAATCAACTGGGGATATATTTCAATGTTTTTCTGGTCTTCTAGGCATTAGCACTTTAAATTCATTATGTCGGCTTGACAGATATATGCAGCCTTAAGGATCTAAAAATGAAATCCTAGAAGTATAGTCCGCTAGAGGATATATATTGAACTTAAGAGATTAAAACGGTATAACCATTGCAAACAGAATGGAACATATCGCATTTCTCATTTTTTTCCCTAAGCATGAGTATTTTACAGATGAAAAATATAGTCTTCTCTAATTAGAAAACCCTGTTTGAGAGTCAAAGCTTTCTAACTTTCATACCAGTGAAGTGGATGTTGTAAAAAGCCATATAGGCTTGCATGTCGTCTCAAGATGTGTAAGCCTTACCATTTTGGATTTTTTCTGTATCAATAATTTAACAAGGAGAAGAGTACAAGTAGTTGCATGCAGTCTCTGCTTTGAGTCAAGCATCATGCATGCTTCTGCTATAAGTCAAATAACAAAAGAGCCAAATTATAAAGCAGGTCTTAACGTAACTGGAGCATTAAATACACTATATCATTATGCCAATTTAGTAATGTTAATGATCTCTAATATTAATACATCATGCTGGAAAATGGGGAAGAGTTGCCATAATTAAATGCATTAAGCTACAATTAAAAAGTCATCTGAGCTGTTGTAAAGATCCTGGCAACGATAAGGCTATTCATTATATTACCAACCTCTCTGGCCATAGAACTTCTTCAGAGGAAGGTCTGGTTTCAGATAGACAGCCCCTCACCCAGTATTCAGACACATTAAAAGAGCAGCCACACATGGAGGCAGGCGGTAGCACAGACTCTACAGGCTTATCAGCCATTTCTATCACCAGCGGCAGTTTAACACTTTCTTACAGGGAGAATCAGTACTGAAAGAGGTACAACCTTTTAGCATATCTACTCTAATTCCTCCTGGGGTAGAGAAAAAAGGCTGTCTAGGGAAATGTGTGTGTGTTGGACAGTCTATCTGCTCTCATGAGATTCAGGTCATCTTTGCAAATCCTATATCACAAACCTCATGAAAACTAATGTTTGGATGCTCAAAAATGAAACCCCTGTAATGTTCAAGCCCAAATCTAAGTGGCTTCTCATCAGATGTCTGATAATCTCTTAATTTTCATACCCTCCTCTTTGAAGTCTGCAGTGTAAATCTAAGACTTCAATGTCAGGTGAGAAGATAACAAAGATTGAGCAATGCCATCTCCCAGACTGAGAGGCAAGAAATAAATCTGCTGGCTTAACTGGCCAGTTCTAGGAACTTCCTTTGTCTCTGTCAGATATCTGAAAAATAGAAGAATTTGTCCTTTCTCATTTTATTCCACATCATCCTGAATCACAATTAGGAAAACGACAACAACCATATCCACTATGATCTTTATTATTACTATCTGGAATGCTTTCTTCTTAAAGCAATATTTAGAATGCCCCTTGTTCCACTCAAAAAACCTTCCCTAAAATGGATCTGTAAGAAATGTGGACGTAGAGGGCATAACTTTGAACACTGGAAAGGGATCAACAAATTGGTGACAATTGAACAATCCCCTCGCCACACCTCTTATGAATGTAGAGACAATACATCTCCAGTGTAGGAGACAAAACTTTCTGTGTCCTCTACCATTGTGGCTTTATGAAAATAAAACTCCATCAGGCCCAAATTCCCCATGTATCCAAAAGCCTGAATTATCACAGTGTAGTTCAACAGATGGTCCAGATTTTCAGATGGGATAGAGAGGTCAGGATCCTTAAAAATTTTCCCTCTTGCCATGTGATATACACAGATAAGTCTGATATACAATATGTGGAATATGACACATCTTCCTATACTTTGTGCTCAGAGCCATGAACTTCATCATGACAGATGTAAGGAAAGACCAGGAAAAACCTCACGACTCCTGTGACATATGTGATTTTGACCAAAGCATTCACTGCCTGAGATTGGCATAGACTCTTGAAATTGCACAGTAAACACCATCCTATCATCTTCATGCAGATTTGTTGATCTATGTACCCAGCTATAGTCTCTCATCATCAGTTGCTCAGTGAGCTGGATTTGCCACTAAGTACCTTTATGGCCTTGGAAAAGTTAGTTAATATTTCTAGCCCTCAGTTTCCTAATGTTTAAAATGGGGAGGTTGAACTAGGTAAATTCTAAGATCTCAGTTCTAAAATTTTGATTTAAGGTAAATGGGGAAATAGTCAATGGGGGTAAAATCATCAGAGAATGCCCAACTGCAGTCAACCCATATGTGTCTTTCTCTAGAATAATAACAACTAACATTTTTAAATTAAAATTCTTTAATTAATTAATTTAGAATATTTTTCCATGGTTACATAATTCATGTTCCTTTCCTCCCCTCTCAATCCCCCCCCACATAGCTGACACACAATTCCACTGGGTTTTACATGTGTCATTGATCAAGACCTATTTCCTTATTATTGATAATTGCAGCAGGATGATTGTTTAGAGTCTCCACCCCCAGTCATATCCCCATATAACTATGTGATTAAGCAACCAACAACTAACATTTCAAAAGTGTTTATTATGTGCCAGAGAATGCATAGGTATTCTGAACTGTTTCCTATCTATTTTATGGTGGAGAAGTTATTTTTAATTGGATACTGAGTCAGAATAGAGTGTGTATATGAAAGTCACAGACAAAAACACTTTCTCTTTTCCTTGGTGGTGAATGAGGCCAAGAACAGCTGTAAGCCTCCAATGAGGATAGAGATGTAGTTCCACTGGCCTACTATTGCCATTCAGACTGACATATTGCCTTGAGTACATGGCACTAGTGCTGCTTCAGTGCCTGTTGTATTCTTTCTTTCATGCTCTTAGGTGAATGAGTTTTAGAAATGCCAGGCTGAAACCTTGTGATCTTCAAAAGGTTGGAAGAGCTACCAGTCTTCAAAAGGTTGGATGAGGTTCAATGGCCATGCCTGGGAAAAACCTAACTCAGAGTTTCAGCCTAGTTGACCTAGCCCAGCATTGGATTGGCCATAAATAGCTGGATACTATGGCCTGCATGCTAGAAAGTAACTCAATTAGGGACTATGCCACATTTTGAAAGGAACATAATAGGGCAAATGTTTAGTAGCAATCATTTTAAGTTTGAGTCTATTCTTACCAGGAATTGAGCGAGTGCGTAGAGAGAAAAGAGCACTGTCAGTTTTGCAGTTGGCTGTACTTTTAGTTCTTGTTATGTTTTTTCAGTAAATATCTGTTGTAAAAGTTGATTGATATATAATGATTATCAGTGCTATCAAGAAGAAATCAATAGGTTGAATTATATTGTGGTAATAACTGTGATAATACCAGAGAAAGTATACAAGATGAAGGCTTGAGCCAATAATATTTTTAAAAGCCTAACCCCTCAGGGGTACTCAGAACTCTGGAGGGTGATAGAGGAGTGGATTTGTCCAGGGGAACCAACCTACCAGAGGAATTGGGATTGAGAGTGAAGCAGTTGGCAATTGAGTTAATCTGGGGAGAAAATGAGCCCCAGTGAATTTTTAAGTGTTATATTATGATGATTCTATCATCAATCAACCAGCACTCAGGATTATTGAGTATTACAATGAAATAGAATCCAGCAAGCACTTATTAAATATTTATTATATGGAAGACACTATACCACTTTGTACTGCTAGAGGCACAAAGACAAGATAAAAAACTATTTTCAAGAAGCTTACTGAGCAAGAAGGAAGCCCTACACATTTCTAGAAAGGAAGAAAACATCCTAGAAATGCTGCTACCTTTTATTATCTTCAGTAATTGTATACAGCTAAGTCATTTGATAGGTAGCAAATGAGTACAGGAACTAGTCACTGTGTTTATTGACATTATCATGCCTAAACATATAGAGAAACAAAAGCATAAGTGATAAGATTTTTAAAAAAAAGTAAAGTAGAAGTGCAGCTGGGTGGCTCAGTGGATTGAAAGCCAGGCCTAGAGACAGGAAGTCCTGGGTTAAAATCTGGTTTTAGACACTTCCTAGCTGTGTGACTCTAGGCAAGTCACTTAGCCCCATTTTCTAGTCCTTTCTGCTTTTCTACCTTGGACCAATATACAGTATTCATTCTAAGATGCAAGGTAAAGGTTTAAAAAAATTAAAGTGGAATGTTAGATGAAAACAGGAAGAATAACTTGACCTCAGTTTTCTTATTTGTAAAATGAGTGTATTAGATGAAATGATCTTCAAGTTTCCTTCTAGCTGAAAATTTTATATTTATTATCTGCTGAGTATATAGCTTCTACACTAGGCTTAATATATGGATGAGGCAGATTGGATATTAAATGGATAGTAACAAAAGGAGGGCTAGAGACTAAAAGAGGGTTGGGTTTTTAAATTTTTTTTAAATTTTGTTTTATAAAGGGTCTTGATATGTCTAATCAGTGTTGGCATTCTTTCTATATAACAAGTTCTTTCTAAATCTTTTTTCATGAATTAAATATCTGTTCATGTGATCTACTTCTCCATAAATCTTCTGATGAAGCAATACTTGATGGCACATAAACTTGTATAAAACTTGTTTGCCTATGCTATTGTGACTATATTAATACATTCCTAGATGCATATATAAATCAACCATCCAAGATTGGGGTTAAGAAACCCTAACATGAATTACTTTTCTTTTTTTTCCTAGATCCCAGGTCCTCAAACTTCAAACTTAATGCTTCTTCCACTATGCTTCCTATTAATCTTCTTACCCTCTAAAGATGTATTAAGATTAAGTAAGAAAGGTTTTATGATGATAATTTTGTAATAAGAAAAATTATTCCAAATAATATTAAAGGAGTTGGCATGGATAGCAAAAGAAAATGGAATATTCTAATAAATTTACTAGTCATGGAGTTTGAAGACATGTTTTTGTTTTGGTTCCAAAACTTACTAAGTGACCGAAGATAAGTAATTATGAATCTTTGTTTCCTCATGTGGAAAATGGGGGTAATGATATATAATTTTCTCGAAAAGCCAAATTACTTTGGGGACTAATTATATTATTTAGGGATTATTTGTTCTTTAGATGTTCTATGGAATTCACTTGTAAATACATCTAGATCAAGTGGTTTTTTCTTTGGGAGTTTATTTGTCATTTGTTCAGTTCTCTTTCTGAAATTATTATTTGAATTTTCCATTTCATCTTTTGCTAATTTTATATTATGATATATCTTCACCCACTTAGTTTAGGGTATTTAGTTTGATTGGCAAAGTTGTTTATGATGGGTTTTCTTTATTTTCTCTTTGTTAGTTATAAGTTCTCAAATTTTGTCCCCTTATTTTTTAACAACTGATCTTATGGTTTATCAGTTGTGTTCTTTGATCTGCTTGAATATTTAAGAAACATTTTATTCATCTTTTGTTTTCAAAGTTTCTTCCTTTGTGCTTTTTTTTTGAGATTACTAATTTGATAGTTTTGTGGTTTTTAAATTTCAACTCAATACATTAGTCCTCTTTTGTTAACATGTGTTTAGATCTATAAATTTTCTTTGGCTTATGTTACTGTTATCTTCTTTAAAATTCTTTCAATTCTTGCTATTGATCTTGTCCTTTGATTAAATGATTTAGGGCACAATTATTTAATCTCCACTTAGATTGGCATCTTTTCTTATTTCTTTTGTGAGCATAATTTTTATTATGCAATGGTCTGTAAAAGATAGGTTTCCTAGTTTGGGCTTTCTATTATTTTTAACTTCTTTATTCACTAGCACCTGATTAGTTTTGGTAAAGATGACATATGATGCTGAAAAATAGGTATAGTCTTTAGGAGTACCAATTAGTGATCACCATAGCTTCCTCACATAATAGATTTAGAATTGTAAGGGACCTCACAAATCTCCTAGCCCAACTCCTTCATTTTATATATAAAAAAACTTGGTAATGTTAACCAAGAATGGATAATTAGTTTGTTTTTTAAACATTGTTCAACTCCATAGTTTCATCCTTGTTTGTCTTTTTTTTAGATTTTTCAAAGTCTGAAAGAACATATTAAGCTCACCTACAATTATTGCTCTATTATCTTAATCTTTTTTGCATTATTTAGCTTTTTATTTAAATGCCTAGATGTCTTGCTATTGTCTCATCTACTATGCACTTAAGCATAATGTTTTGCTGTTTTTCTCTCTTGACTGTCTAGTTTATTATTTTCTTTCTGAAATCACATATTTTAGATTTGGCTAAAACACAATTATTTTTTCCAGCATTTCACTTTCATTCTGTAAGAGTATTTTATTGTTTTCTTGTATGTAATGAAAATTGTAGACTATCATTTCTAATTCTTTCTGTAATTTTCTTCCATCTTATGGATGACTTAACCTATTAATATTTAGTTACAATTGTTCAATTTGTTTTCCCTCCGTCCTCTCTTAAAAAAATAAGCACATATAACTCATAAGCAGTAATAATAAACAATAGTTATAGTTATAGTGGTAGTCTCTCGGTGACCGAGAATGACGATTGTCTTTGTGCAGTTTCATCTACGGTGTACCCTCATGTGGCTTTGGAGTCCAAAGGCTGAGGCGCACAGTCTGTGGCACATGGGGCAGGGACGCCAGTTGTTACGGGAGGTGCGGTTGTGGCCTGGTGTCGGCTTTAACACAAGACGTCGACGTCGCTCATCTTCAAAGGTGGCGGCGGCCTGGTGAATGTGGGTTCTCCAGCTGCTTCTGACAGAGGCAGCGAGTTCTAGCTGCTTTGGTGTCATGCCAGCCCGCTTCAAGTTGGACTGTAGCTGATCCTTGAATCTTTTCTTTGGTCGGCCTTGTTTCCTGAGTCCAGCTGACAGTTCGCCATAGAATGCCTGTCTTGGTATTCGCTGTGGGTCCATGCGGATGACGTGTCCAGACCATCGTAGCTGGGTTTTGAGGACCAGGACTTCGATGCTGGTGGAGTTGGCTCTGTCGAGGACTTCCTGGTTGGTGATTCGGTCCTGCCATCGGATCCTCATGATTGACCGGAGGGAGCGTTGGTGGAATTGCTCCAGCTGTTTCATGTGCTTCCGGTACAGTGTCCATGTCTCACACCCGTACAGGAGCGAGCTGAGGACCACTGCGTTGTACACTTTGAGCTTCGTTGCAGTGCTTACACCGCTGTGTTGGAGGACTTTGCAGCGCAACCACCGAGTGCCTGGCTGGCCTTTTGGATCCTGGCATTGATCTCGTGGTATAGGGACCCGTCGTTGGCAATGGTGCTGCCCAGGTACTTGAAAGTGTTGACGTTAGAAAGCTGCGTGCCGTCGATGGTAATGCACGGCTGGTTAGTTGGCCTCCCTGGTGCAGGGGGGAACAGCACCTCTGTTGTGCTGAGGCTGATAAACAATAAATAATAAACAATAATATAAACAATAAGCAATAATATAAACAATAACTAAAATTAAGCAAAAACTAAAATGTCCAAGTATTTTAACCCAGAGAATCTGTCACTAAACTTCTATCCAATGTGGCTGAAGACAGAAATGAATGTTCCTTTCTTTCCTTCCTAGTGGATCCTTCTAGCTGATTACCTGTTGTGAGACCAACACATAGCTTTCTTTCTGAGTTTACTCAGTGGCTCTCAGATAATGTTGAACTTCAAAGGGACAGTAACCTTCTCTTTTCTTTGAAGAATGTTAATACTGAGTCATTACCTAGTCTTTTTCTGCTATATGAATTTTATATCAACTGTTTGCTCAATTTTTATTTCAAAAAACTTATCCATCTCTGGATTTTTTAAAGGAATTATTGAAAGTTCACATCATAAAAATAATTAGAATAGAATGGAAAGAAATAACTTGCAGCTATATGGGCAGGGATAAAATTATTTATTAAACAAGGTACAAACAATTATCACAATAGACAAAATATTTAATTCCAATTATATAAAAACATAAGGCTTTTGAACAAACAAAATCAATGCAACTAGAATAGGAAAAGAAACTGTTAAATAAAAAAGACTGAAATAAATATCTTGGATAAAAGTCATAAGTATGTATAAAAATGTCATAAGTATGTACATATGTAGAGGAAGAATTGAGAGAAAATGGATCTGTGATTTTATTAATATGAGGAAATAGGGGGCAGCTGGGTAGCTCAGTGGATTGAGAACCAGGCCTAGAGACGGGAGGTCCTAGGTTCAAATCCTGCCTCAGCCACTTCCTAGCTGTGTGACCCTGGGCAAGTCACTTGACCCCCATTGCCTAGCCCTTACCACTCTTCTGCCTTGGAGCCAATACACAGTATTGACTCCAAGACGGAAGGTAAGGGTTTAAAAAAAAAATATGAGGAAATAACTGAGCAAGGAAATCCCTTCTTCTAAAGCTCCTTCTTTATAACCTACAGTCTTAGGAAGTTTCTTGGTGTATTGAGATGTTAAATTACTTGCTCAGGGTCATATATCCAGTATATGTCAGAGGTGAGACCTGAGCCCATGTCTACCTGGTTTCAAGGTCAACTGCCCAATCACTATGCCATGCATGTGTGTGTGTGTAAATAAGAATATTTATACATATGTTTATTTATAAGGTTAAGAGCTATTTTACTATATAAGTGGTTTAAGAATATGAACAGTTTTTGAGACAATTGCAAACTATCAACAACTATATGAAAAATATCTCAATCACTGAAATTTAAAAAGATTTTTAAAATTAAAAAGATTAAAATAAAAAAGAAAAGGAAAATATCTCACAGGGGAAAGGTACATTATTTTTAAATTATTATTATTAGAAATATGAATTGGTTCAACTCTTATAGAAAACAATTTGAAATGACATAAGAAAAATAACTCAGTTGTTCAAACCCCTTGACATAGTGGTCTTGTTCCTGAGCATATACTCCAAAGAGGTAAAACCAGAAAACAAGATACCATATTTACCAAAATATAGCACCTTTTGTGCTATTATTCATATTTGGAAATATGTAGAAACAAAGTGGGTTCTCATTAACTTGGGAATGACAACAAATAAATTATATTTTAGTATAACAGAATATTGTTGAACTATAAGAAATAAAAAAAATTCATAATTTTAGGAACATAGGAAGACCTGTACAAACATAAAGAGCAAAAGAAATAGAATCAAGAGAATAATATCCATAATATCTATGATAGCTTACTAACATGCAACTTTGGGTAAAATATTTAATATATAGAGACTTCAGTCTTTTCATCTGCAATACAATGGTGTTGGACTGAATTAGCCCAAAGTCCTTCCCCATTCTAAATCTATAACTTTTCAGCTTTGAAACTCTCACCCTTGGGCCCACACTGTCCTGACTGATGAATGTTTCATATAGACTTCCGAGTATGGCTAGCCCCAACTTACTTCTATTTCTACATATCCCAGTCATTTTCTTTCCTACAAGCCTTTGGTTCCCTTACCTAGGACAAATTGTGGTGCTTAGCACAGAAGAAGCACTCAATAAACATGTTTTTCATTCATTCACCATAGGATACTCCAACATTATGAATATAAATGAACTCAACACTAAAAAATCAACCAGACCCAGATTAATTGCAATGACCAGTATTGGTTCCAAAGGACACCTCTTCAGAGAGAGATGGCGGAGTATAAGTGCCAAATGTTGCATATATGTCTGCTATGTAGACAGCTTTACTCAACTGTTTCACTTTGAGACAAGGGAAGGTTCTATAGTGATAGTGAGAGAGGGAAATTGTAATCAAGAAATGTCCATTGTGTAAAAAAAAAAAGTATCAATAAGATGCTTTTGTTTTTTAACAGCAGAAATGGCATGCTTATTAATTTCACAGATAACACAAAGCCAAGAGATATAGTCATAATGGTGGAGGAATAAAAAAATACCTTGACAAAATATTTGGTTGAATCAAATGAAATGAAATTTAATATAGGTAAGATATCAGTTCATGTGAGAAAAATACATGTGTTTTAGTGGATTCCAAACTCAATATGTCAACAGACTGATATGGCAAGCAAGAAGGGTAATATAATATTTGCTGTTGTTCACTCATTTCAGTCACGTCTGATTCTTCATGATGCCATTTGGGATTTTCTTGGCAAAGATCCTGGAGAAGTTTGCCCTTTCCTTCTCCAGCAAATTTTATAGATAAGAAAACTGAGGCAAATAGGTTCAGCAACTTGCCCATGGTCACACAGCTAGTAAATGTCTGAGACCAGATTTGAACTCAAGAAGATTAGTATTCCTCACTTTAGGTCCAACGTGCTATCCACTGCATCACCTTCCTGCAACAACTAACATTGTCCCAAAGTGGAAGGAAATGTCTTGGGAGGCAGAGGGCTTTAAACAAGTAGAAATAAAAGTGAAAATGATGATAATAATAATAAAAGCACTTATATAGCACTTTTAGGTTTTCAAAGAGCTTTTACATATTATTTCATTTGATATTTCCAGCAAAGTCACTAGGCAGGTATGGTGTGGAGAAGTTTATTGAAATATAAGCTTGAGAAAAACAATTTCTTAGGTCCCTTCAGTCTCAGAGATTCTGTAATATCAAATAGGGTAAGATATTGGGGAGCAATTTTCCTGTGAACAGGAAGTGAACTGTGAATTGTGAACAGTTCCCTCTTTCTTTTATTTATGGGTAAAGTCTTTGAACAAGACGACTAGCCTTTCAAGCAGATATGTAGTAAAATGGGATTTCTGATTAAGGTCATGCTTTGTCCAGCTATCAGGCAATCTTATAAGGCATTAATGTTCTAGTACTTCAGGCAACATTTGTGGTGTTATTTATTCCATCTTACAATCACAGCATGGAATTACATTTTTTAAAGTCAATTTAAAAAGTATCCTAATATTAGTTGTACCCATATCTACATGATACACTGATTTTGTAATCTCATGTCAGATCAGTTCTTTGTCAGACTAACAGAGCCCTGAGTAGCATGTCAGATTACCAAATGGCTGATCTAATTTAGTTGTTCTTTTATATTATTTTGATTCTTTGAAGGATCCATGATTTCACTGGGATGAATATTCTTTCCCCTGCACACAGATTGTAACCTTTCATACTTTCTTATTTTTGGTAATCTGTGTTTTACCCTCAAAACCTCTAGAAGCAATTCCTCAAGGTTATAGAGATCTTTTGCTTGTATATCTTGTTTGTAAACCACTTAGTTTATCCATCTATATCCTTTCTCATTCTCACTTGAAAGGATTGTTGTTATTGTTAAGTGATTTCAATCATGTCTGACTCTTTGTGATCCTATTGGATATTTTCTTGGCTAAGGTACTGGAAGAGGTTTGCCATTTCCTTCTTCAGCTCATTTTACAGATGAGGAACTGAGGCAAACAGGGTTAAGTGTCTTGCCCAGGGTTTCACAGTGAGTGAATGTTGAAGGCCAAATTTGAACTCAGGAAGATGAGTCTTCTTGACCTCAGGCCGAGCACTCTACTCATTATGCCACCTTATGAGAAGAACAGATCCCTTTTCCAGTCATACATATTTATCCTTAATGGTTTTAATCTACTTTTTGGCATGTGAATTATTGTTGGTTATATGCTATATCCTGACCCTTTGAGAGGTTTCTAATTTAATTTTTCTGAGATTATGATGTTTCTTTCTTTTTTTTTTTTAATACAGCCATTGAGCATACTAGAAAGAATACTGGAGTTAAAAAGATGACCATTTATAGCAATGAGACATTTTGAATGATTAAAACTGCTCCGTGATTTTCCAAGGCTGTCAGATTTGGTTTCTTCTGACCACTCATTTCAGGGCCTAAATTTT
Source organism: Monodelphis domestica (assembly GCF_027887165.1). NCBI lineage: Eukaryota > Metazoa > Chordata > Mammalia > Didelphimorphia > Didelphidae > Monodelphis > Monodelphis domestica. The sequence goes on from NC_077234.1 coordinate 159,419,586, forward strand.
CTAAGATATATACGTTAACAAGGTTTTTTTATGTGCTCTTTATGCATTTCATAATCTTGCCTATTTATATTTCTTGCCCACTTTGTTTTACTAGAGACAGATAGCTATAACATTGTCATTGGATTTCCCTGAGGCAGTTGTGTAATAATCAAGGAATTGATAAAGTTGGTGGCTGATCTGCAACCAGGAGCATTTGGGGAAACTCATCATCAGTGGGAAATTTTTCTTTCAATTGGATCTTTCACAAGATATCTTCTGCATTAGATAAACGCTGTTATTATCCCCAATTTATAGCTAAGGAAACTGAAACAGATAGAGACTTGGTCAGGGTCACACAACTCATAAGTGTCTGAGACTGGATTTGAACTCATCTCCTTTACTCCAGGACCAGCACTCCATACATTGTACTACCTCACTGCCTCAAAGAGTGGCAAACATGGCTGGCAAACATAAATTTCCGTATTTAATCCCTTTCTTAATGTGAATTCTCAATGGATCATTAAGCAAAATTATCTCCATACTCAAGTAGTTTCATATAAATTTGACCTTGGTTAAGAAAGGCTCTCAGGCTAAATTCTGCTTTGCCAAGTCATTAAACAAGTAAACAGAGTGGAATCTACATCCTTTAGTCAGCTATGTGAACATAAACATGTAGAAGATCACTTATAAAAACCTGCTTCCTTGAAAATTGTATTGATATATAATCTGGAAAAAATTTAAATTAAAAAACCTGCTTCTTTGTATTCTCATAAAGAATACTTTCTATGCATGCATGAAGTATTCTCATAAATATTTTGTAGAGATGAAGAAGCAAATAAATATGAACCATTCATTTCCCTAATATAGAGCTAGAGGAGTATAGGTACATAATACCATACAAACTATTAAAGAGGTTTGTTTTTTAAAGCAATTTTTGCTTAACCATTTTTCTTTGTCACAATTAGTGTTCAATAATTGCGATGAGAGCACAAAGATCCCAGTTTTGGGGACCAAAACCCACTATTTGATAAAAACTGCTGGGAAAATTGGAAGACAGTATGAGAGAAATTAGGTTTGGATCAACATCTCACACCCTACACCAAGATGAACTCAGAATGGGTGAATGACCTGAATATAAAGAAGGAAACTATGAGCAAATTAGGTGAACACAGAATAGTATACTTGTCATATCTTTGGGAAAGGAAAGACTTTAGAACCAAGCAAGAGCTAGAAAAAAAATCACAAAATGTAAAATAAATAATTTTGATTACATCAAATTAAAAAGTTTTTGTACAAACAAAACTAATGCATCCAAAATTAGAAGGGAAGCAACAAATTGGGAAATAATCTTCATTACAAAAACCTCTGACAAAGGTCTAATTACTCAAATTTATAAAGAACTAAACAAATTGTACAAAAAATCAAGCCATTCTCCAACTGATAAATGGGCAAGGGACATGAATAGTCAATTTTCAGTTAAAGAAATCAAAACTATTAATAAGCACACGAAAAAGTGCTCTAAATCTCTAATATTCAGAGAAATGCAAATAAAAACAACTCTGAGGTATCACCTCACACATAGCAGATTGGGTGACATGACAGCAAAGAAAAGTAATGAATACTGGAGGGGATGTGGCAAAGTTGGGACATTAATTCATTGCTGGTGGAGTTGTGAATTGATCCAACCATTCTGGAGGGCAATTTGGAACTATGCCCAAAGGGCGATAAAAGACTGTCTGCCCTTTGACCCAGCCATAGCACTACTGGATTTGTACCCCAAAGAGATAATAAGGAAAAAGACTTGTACGTGAATATTCATAGCTGTGCTCTTTGTGGTGGCAAAAAATTGGAAAATGAGGGGATGCCCTTCAATTGGGGAATGGCTGAACAAATTGTGGTATATGTTGGTGATGGAATACTATTGTGCTCAAAGGAATAATAAAGTGGAGGAATTCCATGGGAACTGGAATGACCTCCAGGAAGTGATTCAGAGTGGAAGGGGCAGAACCAGGAGAACATTGTACACAGAGACTGACCCACTGTGGTACAATCGAACGTAATGGACTTCTTCATTAGTGGCAATGCAAGGACCCTGAACAAATTGGAGAAACCAATGAGAAAAACCACTATCCACATTCAGAGGAAACACTGTGGGACTAAAAACACCAAAGAAAAACAACTACTTGAATACATGGGTCGAAGGGATATGGTTGGGGATGTAGACTCTAAATGAACATCCTAGTGCAAACAACATCATTGAAATAGGTTCTGATCAAGGACAGGAGTAGTACCCAATGAAATTGCGCATCAGCTGTGGGAAGGGTGGTTGGAGGGGAGGGAGGGAAATAAAGTGAGTATTGTAACCAAAACATTAAATTAAATTAAAATTTAAAAAATAATGGCAATGAGAGTGGCAACGAACAAAATCAAAAGTATCAATAAAAAAGATGAATCTCAGCAACAAGTACATTATCAGCTTAGTGGAAAAGAAGAAGCCCAATAACAGATCACAATAGCAACAGCTTTGTGGAGAGATCATTTAGGAGGTAAAGAGGAATGGAAGCTGCTGAGATAGTTGAACTTGCTTCAAGACTGTGTCTTGACAATACTCCATGGAGAAAATAATGTTAGAAGTGTGAATTGTGAATATTTCCTATCTTACCGTAAACATAGGGGTGAGGAAAAGAAGGGGGAAGAGGAAATGTGCTTGTTATTTATTTTGCTGTTCTGTCTCATTCAAATACTGGTTTGTGGTTGATTGGGGGTTCCTTATCTCTTGGTATAAAATCCACTGGAAGAAGGCTATGGCTATATTCCCTTAATTATTCCTATCTCAAATACCTCACCGTGAAGCTGGGTGTCAACAACCCTAGGAACTCATGTTTTCATAAAATAATAATTTCAGAATGTGAACATATTTGCAAAGAATATCTATATGGTACCTCGAGATTATTGACCAATTATTTTACTGAGTACACTCATTATTTGACTGAATTAACTCTAAAACTTTTTTTTAATCTGTAGCTATTCCCATGAAACATGTAGCTTCTTTAGAAACAAAAACTGTCTGTTTTCAAGTGATTGTCAGTTTGTCTAAAAGGTATGTCATATTCCTGAGCTAGATTCTTAACATTGTTTGCCTCAGTTTCCTCATCCATAGAATGGTGGTGGTAATACTACCAACCTCTAGGATATTTGTAAGAAGCAAACCAAGCAACATATATAAAATGTTGCAGAAACCTAAAATTACTATATTATACTAGCTATTATTATTAATAAAACATTATTTTTCTGTATTACCAATTAATTTGTATCAGTCCATAGAATGTGGCCTTGCACTTAGTATAGATGGGAGAAGATTAAGTGTCTGTTTAACATAAAAAGTTTTTTAAAAAGGTATGTACACATGTTTTCCTATGGATTTAAATATTACCTACAATTTAATACCTAAAGCAATTAAAAACTGGTTATTCATTCATTTTAGTTGTGTTCAATTCTTCATGACCCCTTTGGGGGTTTTCTTGGCAAAGACACTGGAGTGATTTGCCATTGTCTTCTCCAGATCATTTTAAAGATGAGGAAACTGAGGCAAACAGATCTAAGTGATTTGTAACAAGGTATACATTATGTGTCATAAGGTCATATTTGAACTCAAACCCTCCTGACTTCAGGCCCAGTACTTTGTCAACTATGCCCCCTGGAGACTATTTCATCAGCAAATGGGTCATCTTTCTGTATTTTCCATAGTTTTTAAAGTTACTGATTCTGAATAAGCCAACAAGCCTTTATTAAAGGCCTCCTGTGTGCCAGGAACTGGGCTAAGCACAAGAGGTACAAGAAAGAAAAAGGACAGTTTCTGCTCTTAAATTCTAATAGGGAAACAACCTGGAAACACCTGTGTACAAACAAGATATATGCAAGATACCTTGAAAGCAGTCTCAGAAGAAAAGCATTAGCATTAAACAGGTTTGGGAAAGGCTTCTTGTAGAACCTAAGATTTTACCTGGGACTCAAAGGAAAAGCAGGAAGATTGAGATAAGGAACAAGAGCATTCCAGGATTAAGGGACAACCAGTGAAAATCCACAGGGTCAGGAGGAGTGTCTTGCAAGGGAATTAGCAAATGTTGAAACAGAAGAAGAGGTTATAAATTGACCTTCAGGAATTTCTAATCTATGTATAACAACTAATTTCTGATTGGTTTATTTTGCTGACCTGTAATTTACAATTTGAGAAATTTAAGAATACTGATTTTGGTATATTTCTCTAGGCAAAATGAAGAAAACAACCCAGCCAGCTATCCAGCCTGGATATTGGCAAGGATTAAATCACCAGATCATTGTTCAGCATTTTGCTTCACTACACCCTATGTGCACGTGGCTGAAGCTATTTATTAAATGTCTTTCTGCAATTGTTATTGTTCAGGAAACTCCTACTGCCCCCAATTAAAAGAAAAAAAAATAATTCTTGTATTTGCTTTGAAGTGAGCAATATAGCTCACATGATGTAGATTGTGGCTTGACTTTTGTGTTTATACTCTTTTATGCCATCTAGATAAAACAGTAAATGCAAACAAACATAGTAGAAGACATAAAATCCATTATTTTTAAAATCTACAAACAACTGGCGCATGAAAGAGGGAATTGGTTTGCTTGCTTAGCCTTTTGAGGAGGGAACAGGGTAATGAGCATTTATTAGGAGTCTACTATGTGCCAGACAGGTGGATAGATGGCTCAGTGGATAGAGCGCTGAGCCTGAAGTCAAGAAGATTCATTTGCCAGAGTTCAAGTGTGGCCTCAGACACTTAAAGTTGTATGACCCTGGACAACTCACTTAATCTCTGTTTGCCTTAATCTACTGGAGAAGGAAATGGCAAATATGTCCAATGTCTTTGCCAAGAAAATACCATGGACAATATGGTCCACAGGGCCACAAAGAGTTGGACATGACCAAATGACTGAACAACAACAATATGGCAGGCATTGTGCCAAACACTTCACAATTTTCATTAACTGAATTCTCATGACAACCCAGTGAGGTAGGAGCTAAAATGATCCCCATTTTACAATTGAAGAACTAAGGCACTCAACAATTAACTTGACCAGGGTGAAACAGATAGTTGTGTCTGAGGCTAGATTTAAACCCAAGCCTCCTTGGCTCCAGACCCAGTGCTCTACCCACTGTGCTATCTACCTGCCTCTGGAGAGGAGAGAATGAACTTTAGAGGTAACTACTAGAAGTTATTATATGTATTTAGAAGATATTTTCAACAGGATATATTTTCATGGATCATAGACTTATACCGGTTTGTACTGTGTTCGAATAATAGTATCATGTTAAAGTTAGTTATCTTCTGATTACAATCTATGCTAAAATCCCCGAAAGCTCTATATCTGCATGTGGCTTAATTCTAAGAATTCTAGATTATTCCTTCATTATTAGATTTTGACTATTTAAGAACATCCTCCTCTCCTGCCACCTGTCCCACAAATTGATGGGTATTTTGGTTTTTAGTGTATATTCAGCTCTGGGCTTCAATCTCCAGACAAAAGCTCAGAATTAGAAGTTTTTCAAAATGCTGTTTTTAATAACTTTTAAAATGTCTTAATAATGTTTCATTTTCTGAAGAAAAAGCTGTATGAGTTGTATGTTTTTATGTAGTGGCAAGTGAGTATCTAGGGATTTTTGCCTCAAGATAATTCTCCTGGTTCTGAAAAAGACTGAAAAATACTGTTGTAGAATAAATAAGTGGTACAGTGGGTAGAGCGCTGGGCCTGGAATCAAGAAGAACTCATCAACCTGAACTCAAATCTGGCCTCAGACACTGTGGTAGGAGCCTAGGCATGTCATTTAATCTTGTTTGACTCAATTTCTTCTTCTGTAAAATGAGCTAGAGAAGGAAATGGCAAACCACTCCAGCTATCTTTGCCAAGAAAACACCAAATGGGGTCAAAATATGGAATGAAACTGTTGTTAAATGCAAACATTTGTGCATGATTAGTTTAATTTTTCCATTTTTATCTGACTATTTTGTTGTTAGATCAATTTAAAGGAAGATTACTTCTGGGCAGCAGTGAAATGTTTTTCCAAAAGCCTATATGATTATCTGTATTTCTTATGCTGCTAGAGGAGGGTAGAACATAGCCATGCTCTGCCATCCCTGGAAACTGACTAGTGGCTTAGCCTAATGGGAATGTTTTCAATATACCACTTTACTCTCTGTGTGGCTAAAGATGCGTTTTGGTTACACACTATTTTTTGTTCTGGCTCCTATTTCTTTTCCATGTGTGCAGCAGTTATTCTTTCAGTAAATGTGGCAATCTGAAGGATTTGCGCTTTAGACTTTGCTTTGTAATTTTTTACATTCATTTCCTTTTTCCAGTTTGTATGTCCAAAGATTGAATGAGGTAAATTACTTGCTAGACTCCATCTAAGGAAGTTAAGTGCTATTGACTTGAGTGTTTTTTATCAGTAGCTGAGGATGCCTGGCTAGAGTATGTGAAGGATACGATGTAAGAAAGTAAGGGGAAACAGTGAAGGTCATTGGGTATTCCTGTAGGGTAGGTACTAGCTTTTATTATATTATTATATTATCTCTTCTAGAGAAGTGTTTTAGTTGGTCGAATTTTTATTGGCCCTGCAGATTGGAGTGGTGGTTTTCTTCAATTTGGAAAGAAAACACACGAGGAATTTCATATGTAGGTAGGGAAAAGCAAACCTGAAAAGATTATTTGGGTAGGATATGGAATATAAAGTAAAGTCAATTCTGTTGACCAAAACTTTCTAATACGAAATTCTTAGCGGTTAAAAAAAATTACATTCATGGCTTTTAAAGTAGAATTTTCCTACATTCTTCACCTCAATTTCTTAAACTGCATGCATAACTTTGGAAAGTCAAAAATAAGTTGTTAAACAGGAAGTGGATTGAGGGAGAAAATGAGGGACTTTAGGTGCCAAGGGAAAGTTTTGAATTGGAAATTAATCACTAGGTGGTGCTGATGTGCCTAGAGGTCCTGGAGAGGATTGTCAGAGGGGAGCTATGCAGGTGTATAATTCTGCAATTAGGTCTCTGTTACTATGGTGACCAGCCAAGATTACATAGATAGAACGACCTCCATATTTTCTCTTCTCTAAAGAATGATTGTTCTACTCATTTCTGCCATACACTATATATGACCTTCAAACTGAAGTAAAATTGTTGCTATGTTTCCTTTTTAAACTGGAAGATTTTCAATTCAAGCTTTTCTCCTGCACGAGGTATTAGAAATGGTAATGGCAACTGTTCTCATGAATTGGTTGGTAAAGAGGTTATTTGATGAGTTGAATTTTTGACTTGACATGTTGAATTTTCTTGCACTAGAGTTCACAGACAAGGTTCCAAAAAATGTATGCTGGAAATGTATTTAAACTAACACTCCTTCTTCCCTTTAAGGCCACAAATACAGAGGATAAAGAATGAAGGATATGGAAGCTATTCCCTCATGCTCCCTTTTTATTTTTATTTTATTTTTACTGTTTTTGAATTAATTTATTTAGTCAATTTAGAACATTATTCCTTGGTCACAAGAATCACATTATTCCCCCTTCTCCCTTCCAGCAGTTGATGTGCAATTTTATTGGGTATTACATGTGTCCTTGGGGTGTATGGGGTGCTCAGGGAGGAGTAGCATTTCTGGTATGGAGGGCTTGTCGTGCCCTCCTAGGGCAGCTCTCCAGCCTCTGACCCCCACCTGACCCCCAGCTCTCACTTGTGGCTCCCAGTAGCTGCTAGCATGCGGCAGCAGCCACACCCTGGGCAACGGCTTTGACAGGCCAGCGAAACCTTGTGAGGGTAGCCATCAGGTCATAGACCCCTGGTGAACCAAGGCTTTGCTCACCCAGCATGTGAAGACTGCTTCGACTGAACAGACAGAAGAAACCAATAAGAAGGTTCAACGGCTGAGATGGCGACGCAGCAAAGCACTGTGGAGTGCTTAGAGCGTGTTGGAGCACAAAAGACAACACGGCCATCCAATGCAGCTAAGGGAGTCTCCCCAGGTGAAAGTGCACAAAGACAATCGTCATCCTCGGTTACCGAGAGATTACTACTAGATCAGAACCTATTTCCATGTTGTTGGTGTTTGCACTAGGATGTTCATTTAGAGTCTACATCCCCAATCATATCCACCTTGACCCATGTAATAAAGCAGTTGTTTTTCTTTGGTGTTTTTACTCCCAGTTTTCCCTCTAAATGTGGATAATGTTTTTTCTCGTAGATTCCTCCTACTTGCTCAGGATCACTGCATTGCCACTAATGGAGAAGTACATTCAATTGTACCACAGTGTGTCTGTCTCTGTGACAATGTTCTCTTGGTTCTGCTCCTTTCGCTCTGCATCACTTCCTGGAGGTTGTTCCAGTCCCCATGTAATTCCTCCACTTTATTATTCCTTTGAGCGCAATAGTATTCCATCACCAACATATACCACAATTTGTTCAGCCATTCCCCAATTGAAGGGCATCCTCTCATTTTCCAATTTTTGGCCACCACAAAGAGCGCAGCTATGAATATTTTTGTACAAGTCTTTTCCCTTATTATCTCTTTACCTCCCCCCCCCCTTTTTAAACCCTTACCTTCTTTCTTAGAATCAATACTGTGTACTGGTTCCAAGGAAAAAGGGAAGTAAGGGCTAGGCAGTGAGAGTTAAGTGATTTGCCCACAGTCACACAGCTAGGAAGTGTCTGAGGTCAAATTTAAACCTAGGATCTCCTGCCTCTAGGCCTGGCTCTCAATCCACTGAGCCACCCAGCTGGCCCTACCTCTCCCTATTTTTTGATGATTCTTAATGCCTTTGTACACCTAGTGGTAATGGTATTATTACTAAAATTATTGTTATATTTTGTTATTTATATTGTTTTTCTACTACGAAAGTCAATCTACCTTAGCCAATCTAATTTTCACAATATTCTATGGGATAAGACAAGAAAGAAAAATCAAGGGAATAAGGGCAAAGAGGTAATAAAATAATCATTTTTAATCACGATTTACTTAGAAAACCCTAAAGAATTAACTAAAAATCAATTGAAGCAAGACATTCAGCAAAATTGCAGGATGTCAAATACATCCACATAAAAATCCTCAGTATTTCTACACATTATCAACAAAACCCATCTGAATGAGATAGAAAATACAATTGCAAATATGGACAAATTAGCCACATTAAAGAAAGAATCAGAGATTCCAATAAGGAAGGAACTATGCAGATCACCTAATCCAGCCCTCTCATTTTATAGATGAAGAGCTCAGACAAAGTGATAGGGGCAAGGTCTAGTAATTTCATCTATGGAAAGACCTCTGATGAGTAACTTTCTCTGCCAATGCAGATGAGTATAAATTTGAGGACTAGATTTAAGATCAATTCCAGGAAATGTGAAAAGGAAGTAGCTATGTGTATTCTGTCTTCTGATTCTCTGAGCCTCATGGGCTTTGTGATTTGCCCTGGGGCATTTAAAGATTAAATGGCTTAAGAGATTTCCCCAGGATCATATAGCTAATATGTATGAGAAGTAGGACTTGCACTTAGGTCTTACTGACTACAATTCCACTTCTGACTCATATTGATTATGTGACCCTGGACAAATTGCTTAAATCGTACATATATAGTACTAAGGTAGGGATTAGATTAGATAAAGCATTTATTAAATACTTGCTATGTACCAGGCACTGTGCCAAGAACTGAGAATACAAATACAAGTAAAAAGAAAGATGGTCCCCTGCCATCAAGGCGCATTAATGTTTGAATATAAGGTCATGTGAAAGAGAGCTAAAAAGGAGGTAGGTGCCTGAGGTAGAGTGGAGGCAGAGAAGTATTCCAGGAAATCAAGAGTTAATCTGAATTGGGAGTTGGCTGACTGGGTAATTCCTTAAACAGAGGTTCCAGAAAGGGATTCCGGAATCAGAAGAGAATGTCAGAGGGTTAGAGGTTACTGCCAGCATAAGAAGGATTTTGGGGAATGAGTCAGAGAATTGGTCCAGGGAGTCAAGGAGTAAGCTGGGTTTGAAGTATATTTGAAACCTCCTTCACACTAATACGGTTAGTTCCCCCAGAGAAAGCCTTCTGTTCCATCTCCCCAAAGAGTTCCCTATGGATATCCCCAAAGGGATGTGGGGATTTTAAAAATATCATTTATTTTCTATCTTAGTAACAACTCTGAGACAGAAGGGCAAAGGCTAGGAACACAAGGTTAAATGACTTGTCCAGGGTCACATAGCTAGGAAATACCTGAGGTCAAATTTGAACCCAAGTCCTCCTGATTCCAGCCTTGGTGCTCTATCTACTGAGCCATCTAGTTACTCATGTGAGACTCTTAAAACTATTGCTTTCAAACCTCTATCCAGTGTATTCCCCCAATTTCAACCATTTATCCTTTCAATATCATCTAACCATCAAATAGTAGCCCAGTATCAATTTTCTAATTGATAGCACCTCAATAGCATTGAAGACCAGTTAACATAAATTAAATTTGGCAAAGGAATATTATAAAAAGAGATAACAAGAATTAGAGTACAAAGTCATATCCCCCCAAACCAGGGCACACTCTCTCTTCAATACCTTGGTTTCTGGGGACAGTGGACTCTGTGTGGTTACCTCCCCTCAAACTGAGGCATTCTTCTCTACAGCCTACAGAGAAAGAGTGGGCTTGACTTAAGGTGGTAGCTACAAAGAATTCCTCCTGCCATGTTTATTCTGTGTACAGCATGGCTAAATAACCCATTTCTCCCTTGCTTGCAGCTGCTAGGTTGAGTCACTGATAGCTCCAATTTCTGGTGACTCTTGAGACCTCCCAAAGCTCACAAATAACAGTCTGGTCCAAAATGTTTTTAATACTCCTTCCTCAAGAAAGACAAACAAACAGCAGGGCCACACATTCATGGCTACATGGTCATCTGGAGCTCTGGCACCAATGGGTATTACCTCTCTCCCCCCTCAGAGGTTTGTAGCATTTCTTTCTCACTTATCACCAAGAAAAAGAGAGGTTGAGTTCTTCCACTGGTACCTTTTGTATGTACAGTCAGGTTAGGCTCAGTAGCCTTTGAAAAGGTTTTTCATCTTTAGATAGCAAACATCACAGAAAACTCAGACATTTTCTAAAGTAGAGGGGATGAGCTTCCATTATGTATCATTACACAATCCTAGAAGCAGGCTCTCCCAGTGGCCTATTGGGTTGGCACCAAGCACAGCAGATTTCCTTAAAGGATTAGGTGCCTAGTGGTCAGTCCACAATTATACAGACACACACATGTGTGGTATGTTGAAGTCGAGGGGTTAAGGTCTTTCAGTATAGATAAGGTGAAAGAGTGGAGACCTCCATTCTCAAAGTGGGGTTCAGGGGAGACAGCTGATGTTTAAGGTTGGCTCAGAGAGAGGAGAGGGGGGTTTGAAGATTTTCCCCCTTCTGCCTTCCCTCCTTAGCTAAGGCTGCTCTCTCAGATTCCCTCTTGTCCCCCTTCACTACTCGAGAACAAAGGGTCTCCCCTGGATCTGTTCACTCATACTTGATTCACAGCTTGGGGAAAAGATAACTATTTTAATGTCAACTCAGTCAGGATAATATAAAGAAAAAACTAGCAGGGAAAGAATGAGAAAGGAAAGTGGGGAAAAGGGGTCCCTTGTCTCTATCTAAACCCTTCCCCCTACTTCCTCAAGTTTGGGGGGAACTCAGGCCTTGGCAGCCTGAACCCCCTGAGAGAAAGTCAGGTTGACTCACCCTGGGTTTGGTCCCTTGGCCACAGTTCAGGCTCAGGGCAAACAGGAACTGAGGTAAAGTTGGACAGAGATTTAAAATGTCTCAGATTTCCTCTTCAATAGTCTTTTCAATTGGGAAATGTTGAGGGGAAAGATTTCCAGGCATAGACAGGAAAATGTGAGTAACCCTCAGCAGAAAGTCTTTTCCCACCTTCTCTCTTCAGTTTCTCCTGACTGAGAGACCAACTCCTCTACCAGCCAGAGCCTTCTCCTCCTCCAGATTCCAAACTCCTGGGGCCCCTCCCCCATTGAGGTGATCAGTTCCACCACTCTTTAGCCTGGTACTTTTCTTATGTGCCAGCCTCTGTCACAGTGTATACACATGTATACTATAATACATATGTATAAATGGAGAAGGCATCAGTGTTGAAGGGGCATGTTTTCCTCATTTACATTTACACACACACACACACACCACACACACACACACAAACACATGCACATCAAATCAATCAGCAGGTATATAAGTGCCTGATTGTGTCAAGCTACATCCTGGTCATTTAAGTACAAAGACTGGAACAATCACTACTTGAAATGGGCTTTTACTTTAATGAATGAAATAACGTGTGTGTGTGTGTGTGTGTGTGTGTGTGTGTGTGTGTGTGTGTGTGTATGTATACATACCCACATATATAGCATAAGTATAAAGATAATAAATGTACACACATATATACATATACGCACACACAAAGGAAGTAAAGAATGCTTTGATAAAGTCAAGCATAAAGACTTAGGAGAAGCCCCTGAAATAATTAATTAAGAGATGATTGGTGAGAGCAGTTTTATGGAATAGTGTTGGTGGAAGCCAGATTTCAAGGATTTGAGGAGTGAGTGGTGTGAAGCAGCATATACAGAAAATATGGAATATTCTTTCTGGAATATGGAATATTCTTTTTTGACATTAAAGAGGAAGAGAGGAATGGTATATAATTTGAGATATTTATGTTAGCATAAAGAAGGAAATCTACAGATCAAAGAAAGTTGATTTGTTGGGTCTTCTTTCCATGGTAGAGGAGACACATCTGTAGGCAAAAGGGAAAGATTCCTGAAAAAGAAGAGCCTGAAGATAAGAATGGAGACAATCCATGTAGTGAGATCCCCAAGGGAGGAGAGCATGGGATCAAGGATACAAGTAAGTGGTTTAAGTTTGGAAGGTAAAAGAGCTATCTCATCTTCTGAGACCAGAAGGAAGAAGCTGGGTAAATAGATGAGAGGTTTTGAGTTGAATAGTAGAGGTAAAGGAGGAGAAAATAGATTTTCTCACTAAAGTCATCTATCTGCTAAAAGAAAATAAATAGGCTGGAGAAGAAAGAAGTTGAAAGAGAGGCATAGTTTTGAAACAAATTCTAGGAAATGTGATAAGGAAGTAGACGTGTATATTCTGTCTCCTCAACAAAATTCTGAGGTTCTAGTGGGAACTTCTTTTTCATTTGAATATTCCAATAGTGACTAGTACAATTCTATAGTATGGATGCTCAATAAATCTTGTTTGATTGACTATATTGCTTTTAGTATTTCATTATTGGGGTGGGGGGAATACTTTACAAGATACTTTCAGCAAGATGAAACATAGAGTAGGAAAGAATGGTTAGGGCTACAGGTTTATTCCCCCAGGATGAAAAAGAAAAGATCACCCTAGAAGTCACAGAGAAGAGCCACTTCATCAAAGAGTAGAAGGAAAGAAGTGATAGTGGGGGGATGATGTCAAAAGGAGATGAGATGAGAAGGGAAAAGGAGGAGCTGTCAATCAATGTCCTCAATGTTTTCAGTTAAGCATGAATTGAGTTACTTGGATGAGAGGGTAGGGAGAATACCATGACAGTGTTGAGGGAAAAAGAGAAACTTTGGAAAAATCATTGTGTTGAGTGAATAATGTGAACTGATTAGGAACTTAAAAAAAGTCCTTGTTGGAGTGTGGTCTCAGTTGAGGCTAGTTAACATAAGCTTGTAGTGAACCAATCATTATATTTTTGTGACTTCTTCCAAACATGTTTATCAACATGTAAGTAAAGGAGGTAGATGGTGGAGAAAAATCCAAGATTGGAGTTTATTAAGGTGTGATCAGTGACAGGGCAAGGAAGCAAAGGATATGAGAGTAGAGATATAACTGAACTCGTTCAACCTTGGGTCAAAATTGGGAAGAGAGGAGAATGTAAGAGGAGCCTAGGAAAATCCTGAGGGATAAAAGGGGTGGAGGACATGATTCGAACAAGAAACATGGTTAGAGGTTGTAAGGCATAGGGAGAGAGGGAATGAGAAAATACTATCATTCACTAGAGGAATTGTTAGAATGGAATACCTTTGGGTGTTGGCAAGAATAAAGGTATGACCATCCATGTATTTAGCCGAGATGAAATCGAGAAGTATAGGACATGGAAGTCGAATAGATTGAAGAACTAGCCATTAGGGTAGTTGAGGAGACATATGTGTTGGAATCTCCTAGGATGAATAGTGATGGAGAAGGATTTAAATTATCAACCTCTAAACTTGAACCCCATGTAACCTTGGGCAAGTTACTTAACCCTCTAGGTCTTATTTTAATATGAGGAGGTTGGACTGGGTGACTCCTAAGATCCCTTCTAGCTCTGTGACTTCTGACTTAAACCATTTAACTTTTCTAAACCTCATTTTTATTTAATCTGTGAAATGGTATTAACAATGTCTCTTCCACCTACCCCACAGAATTGCTGTAAGTGAAAGAGTCAGTTAGTCAGCTGATAAATATGTACTAAGCTCTGGGCATACAAAGAGGTCTCTACTTACTATCTAATGGGGGATACAATGAGAAAATCTATAATATCTAAAGTTAGCTTTTAATCTTATAGTGGCCACTCAATCAGGCTTACAAATCACACAGTGGTAGCAATCATATTTTTTAACCCTTTCTGTTTATTGGTTCTAAGGCAGAAAAGAACTATAAGGGCTAAGCAGTAGGGGTCAAGTGACTTGCCCAGGGTCACACAGGCAGGAAGTGTCTGAGGTCAGATTTGAACCCAGGACCTCCCCTCTCTGGGCCTGGCTCTCAATCCATTGAACCACTGAACTGCCCCTGCAATCATAATTTTCAAAAGACTTTGCATCATTTAGGTTACCCCTCTGTCCAATTATTGTGGTTCTCTTATGCAAGAATACTTTCTACATCCTATATTCCATGTTTGGGGGTGGAGAAAAACTTAGTTAAGATACGGTACACATCAAAGCATCCAAAAAGGACTTTGAAAAATCGTTTTATCCTTTATAGTTGTTTGCTACTGGAGAGATCTTGCTAATATCCATTTCATATTTTCCTCTTCCCAGTTTTACTTCTTCTTCCCATTATATACTCTTTTGTATCAGAATAAGTTACAGAATCCATTCTCTGTGTGTGTCTACATCATCCTTTTATAGAAGTGGTACCTCCCTCCACAGATACAGTTGCATCTTATTAGACACACATAATAAACCCCTACAATTTGACAGTTTTGCATTTATAGTTTCACAGATCTTATCCTCCCCTGGTGATTATATATCCTTTGATATCCTGCACTTTATTGACATGAGAACCATAAATTCTGTAGTAGCTTTCTATGACTTCCCTGTCAGAAATTCCTTAACCTAGTATGTGGGTGGTATAACTAGAAGCCATTACCTCAGAAAGCAGAGGGGGAAGTACTCCAATTGGTCAGCTGATCAGAGGGGCAGGGTATGCAAAAAATGTCCTCAGGTGGGATGGAGAAGAGGAATGGAGCAGTCCCCTCTGTGCCACTGGGGCACTGTGCCACATCTTCGCCAACATGGACCTAGATCAAATTGTATGTCTCAGGGAGTTGTTAGTGAAGGGAGGGAAGGAGAAAATTTGGAACTCAAAATTTTTTAAACTAGCATTAAAAATTGTTTTATTAACATGTAATTGGGGAAAATAAAAATATTCAAATTTGAAAAAAAGCAATGGTATTCCAGAGGAAGGACATGATGTCCACAAAAGAATGGGGAGAAGAAAGCCTATGTCATGTTCTAAGAAAATCAAATCAGCAAGCTTGCTTGGATAGAGTTGAAAGATTCATATAAGGAAATCCTTGGGAGGATACTAGAAAGGAAGACTGGGGCCAGATTAAATAAAAACTTGAGTGTCAAACTAAAGAGTTTGAACTTTGAAGCAATATGGCACCATGGAAGATTTTTTAGTGGAGAAGTGACACAATTAAAACAGTGTTTTAGAGGAGAGACTCTAAATGAACACTATAATGCAAATTCCAACAACAGGGAAATGGGTTCGAGTCAAGAACACGTGATAACCAGTGGAATCATGCGTCGGCTATGGGAGAGGGAAAGGTGGGGGGGGGGGGGGAGGAAAAGAAAATGATCTTTGTTTCCAGTGAATAATGTATGAAAACGACCAAATAAAATAATGTTTAAAAATTAAAAAAAAAACAGTGTTTTACAAATATTAAACTGGTAGCAGTGTGAAGAATGAATTGGTGAGGGGAAGAAAAAGAAAGAGCAAGGGAACCAATTAGGAGGCTATTGGTAGAGAGTAGACATGAGGTGCTAAAGAGCTGAACTAAATTGTCTATCAATTGGAGTGAAAAAGAAAGAATATATGTGAGAGGAACTATGAAGAACTGAAAACAACTTGAATAGGTGGGAAATGGAGAAGGCTAGAAGGATAAGTCTAAGGTGACTCATTTTAAGACCTAAAGAATAATGTCATTAATTAATAAAAATTAGAGAATCAGAAGGACAAAAAACTGGTGTCAAAGAAAAATGATGGGTTCTGGTTTAGCCTGGTTAGTTTCACACACAGTTTTACTATATATATAGATATAGATATAGATATAGATATAGATATAGATATAGATATAGATATAGATATAGATATATCCATGACAAAGGATCCAGCAGTAAGTTGAAGAGGTAAGTACCAGAAATCAAAATTGAGGAGACAGCCTACATAATTGATCATTGAAGCTGTGCGATTAAATACAATTTCTAATGGAGAAAATACAGTAGAAACTTGTTTTATATAAACTCAAATTCAATATAAACTCAGGTACACATGATTGGAAAATTGGCAATGGAAAGTAATAAAGGCAGAAAAATATATCAAATAAAACATTTTAATTCTGGGCTAAATCCTCACTGTTTCCCTAACCAGAGCAAAGTCTCATGGCAGTGCACCCCATTCGTGAGTCATTGTGTTGTTTTGCACCAAACATTAGCCCCCATATCAGTCTTTGTTTGGAGTTCTCACTTGTAAAAAGTCATGTCCGAGTCAGAGCAGTAGTTCTCTTTGGTTCATTAATGATAGTGAGTTATTAATAATGGCCCCAAAGTACAAGAATCGAGATCCTGGTAGCTCTGACAAGTCTAAGAAAACTCATAAAGTACTTAGGTATGTTCATGTAAGAAATAATAATGAGGTTTTCTATTATGTCTGATTTTCAACTTTTGTGAAGAGTATTGCAATGTATTTGTGAAGAGGATTACATGTATTGGTCATGTAATTGAGGTCCTACTCTATTTGGAAAGAAAATATTACAGAATGGGATGAAATATTGCTTCTCTTTGAGGTAATACCTCCCCACCTATCCCTCCATGGCTATCATACAACTAGGGCATAAACAAGTAAGGGGCAAAGCAATGGATCTGGTGTCAAAAGACTGGAGTTTGAATCTTGGTTTGACCATACTATTGTGCAACCTGCCTGTCACTTGACACCTTTGTGCCTTAGTTTCCTCACCTGTAAAATGCAGATAACAATACTGCACTGCTTGCTTCAGAGAGGAAAGGTACATAGAGGCCTAAACCCAGCTCTCCTAGATGCCATACTTTCATGCGCCAAAGGAAAGAAAAAATCAGGGTAAATTCTTCATTTTATCAATTTCTTTATTTCCATAGAAATAATTGAAATTTAATAATGATAAACAGATAAATGACTGGTTTTTGTCTTTAAGTTTATCTCTAAATACCAAAAGGTGCAAAGAAATTAGGCAATCTGAATTTTTCAAGATAAAACTAAACTTTTTCCAGAATCATCTTGGCTTGTCAAATGAAGAGAAAGTTACCTGGATCATCATCTCAAACCTTCAGTTCTATGAGAAGGTCTAGCCTTACTGTTTAACAAAATCTGTTAACTAAATTTCTCTTTAGACAATGAGGTGACACTGGATCGAGTGCTGGGTTTGGAGGAAGGAAAACTTATGCTCAAATGGAATCTCAGAATTTTACTAGCTATGTGACCCTAGGCAAGTCACTTAATCTCTCTCTGCCTAATTTCTCTTCTGTAAAATGTGAATAACAATAATAGCACCTACCTCATAAGTTGTTGTGAGAATTGTGAACCTTTAAGAATTCAATCAGCAACTGAGGCAGAGCTCTGAGCATAATCAATTTATTAGGGAGTCTGATAGTCCTGAATTAATTAGGTCCAAGTCCTCCCTCTCCATAATGGCTTGAGTGTAACAAATATTTATACAGAATGAGAAAACACTAAAAATGGAACGAGGTGGTACAATACACGGTTGGTCAATTCCAGAAGTGGAGGAACCCTAAATTAGCTAAGGGACATGTACACTAATCATAACCACTTTGGTCAGTTGGTTTTCTGCAGGCCATCAATTACTAATAGCCTGTTGGCAGTATTTTGGGAAGCTTTCCATAGGTCCAAAGACTTTGTCAGCAGCATCTTAGGGTTCAAGAACACTGTGATGGGACAGGGGGGCATTAGCAAGTTTTGTGTTAAAGTAAAGGTCACTTAGGAAGGGTGGGAGTGAGTCATAGGAGTAAGAGGGAAACATACCTAATTTCAAGTGCTCCCTAGGAGGGCAAAATATTGCTAATAGAGCCACACAAACTGATCAAATCCTTATAACACACCTAACTAATATAGCCAAAATCTATCTAATAAATCAAATATTATTACTATAATCATTGATACATAAAAAATATCACCAATACAAGGTGGGTTAATCAATTTTAACATATATAAAAGACTTATTCTTACCATATTAACCAGGATAAACTCAAACTTAATCCTATTCTGTTTAACTCACTAATACAATCACTGATACTCATTAAATCACAATGAACTGGAGGGCAGTAACTAGGTGGTTCAGTAGATTGAGAACCAAGTCTAGAGATGGAAAGTCCTGGGTTCAAATGTGACCTCAGATACTTTTTGGGTTCTAAGCTGTCTGACCATAGACATAGACAAATCACTGAGCCCCACCCCCACCCCCCATTCCTCTTCTGCTTTGGAATCAATATACAGTATTAATTCTAAGATGGAAAAAAAGCATATTCTCAGTGTTTAGTACAGTGTTTGGAGTATAGTAGATAGTAGATGCTTAATAAGTGCCTTCTGACTTAACAACAATTCACATTTATATAGTAATTTAAAGATTAACACTTAACATTCTTGAGAAGTAGATAGTATAGATATTGTTATCCATTTTGTATACAGGGAGAAATTCAGTGAAGTTAAGTGACCTGGACATAATCATAGGACTGTAAACTCTGGTCTTCTGATATTTAGAAGATTGTTTCCTCAGTACCACTTTGGCTCTTTCTAGTAATTATTTAAGAATGCTATCAATCCTTCTAGGCCATTTGACCTGATTATTCTTATGCAAATTAGTAGAAATCAAGGTTTCTACATTCCCGGGTTTGGGGTTTTTGTTATTTGAACAAAAGAGATTCCTTGAAACACATGGTAATCAGCTGGGAGCTATGGCATGTATTACCCAATGTGGGTGGCACCTAGAACTTCTCTGGGAAGAAATTCTTGACAGGCATTTTCCCTATAATATGAAATGAAGAAAAAACAAAGTAACTCTTGCCTTGACTTGAACATACCCAGAATAAGCTGTCCAAAGTCCCCCAGGTGCTTAGTATGTTATTGGATAAATAAATTCAGTTCAACAAAGGAACCAAATCCGCCGATGTCCAAAAATTAAGACAAAATCTCTACCTGGCTAGGAGATGGTGGACTTTGGGCTTTACATTTTTCAAAGGAAATGGTTTTTTTAAAAGTGCATTGGAATAGTCCTTGCACTTCTGTGATAATAAAATGGAGGGATTCTGAGAACATGTAATCACCTGTGAAATGACAAGCTTTGAGACACTTCTAGCTCTCGCAATACTAAATTGATGCGGTAAATGTGTAAGTCTTTCTTATAAATGGTACCTGTTTCTATCACAGGAGTTAGAGCCACCATGTCTGGTTATCACCTGGCTAACAAGAACTTTAGAAATCCTTTCAGCTGTGGCTGTTTCTATCCTAGGAGTTACAACCTTCTTCTCTGCTGGCTGAGCTCTTAACTGTCCTTATCCAGAATAATTTGTATCATAGAAGTTACAAGCTCCGCTGGCTGCACTAGGGGACTTTGTAAGTACCCTGAACCATTTCTATTTGGATTATGGAAGTGATAGCATGAGTTTCACGGCCTATGGGAGTTGAGCGTTTAACTGCTCCAAGACCTTAAATGGGATGGCCACAACTTCCAATTGATTAATGGTCAATTTCGTGTTAGAATCCTCTCCCATTCCTTCCTTACTGCTGTCCCTGTAATATACAATTAGAAGATATTTAAATTTGGCAAATAATGAGCAAGGCCCTGAATCTTCTATTTCACCATGATTAGGAACGCACAATAAATGAGGCGTCCCTTAGGAAATTTGTTTTGGGTAATGGCTAAATTTCCATTGCATATGAATAACTGAGCAGCCAGCAACCCACTTAATGGCCAGGGATAGAAGGAGACTTTATGTTCTCCTCGACACAGTTATGAACACTGAAGTAGAATATGGTTTTACTCAATTTTTATTAAGCTTTATCATAAAAGTAATCAACTTTTATGTTGCTAGCTAGATCACCTTAAATGTAATCCCTAATTCCTGGGATAAATGATTCCAAAGGATGGCTTTTGTGATAGAGCAGTGTTTAGAGCACTGGACTTGGAGTCAGGAAGGCTTGAGTTCAAATGTGAGCAAAGACACTAGCTGTGTGATCCTGGGCAAGTCATATAACCTCTGATTGCCTCAGTTTCCCCATGTACAAAATGCAGATAATAATAATGCCTACTTCCCAGGGATGTTGTAAGGATAAAATGAGATAATATTCGTACTTTGCAAACCTTAAAATTAATAAATAAACCTTGAAATACATACTGGCCATTATGAAAACAATATCACAGTCTTTACAATTATTTCAAGGAATGTCCCACAAATTCTGCCCCAAAATGCAATTCAGACTTTTCCTTTCTTTTCCCAGGATTCAACTTTTGCCACACCTGAATGCCTAATGTTAAAATCAAGCAGTAAATTAGCCATATTTGTTTTAGGTAGTCTAGTCACTTATTTAGATGGAAATACGTAGCAAACGAATTTGCCTAGCATAGGTTAATCCCCTGCTTCTAAAGTTTATATCAAAGATAGAAATGATTACTTCTTTCCAGTAGTTCTTGGGCTAAAGAAAATATGATATGTCTCCCATATTAATATGTTGCCCTTTATTGCATGCCAGAAAATGGAAAAGCAAAAGAGATGCAGTGTGGACTTGATATATTACTTTACTCTTCATTTCCACTAACTGCTCAATTGTTATCACTTTCTCAAAAATTGTATCTGAAAAGGATGCGCACTTTTTTTAATTGCCTGATTCCAGATAAAGCATTGCTAAAGTGATTAGGAATTGCTTCAAGCAATGAGATAGAAAATACCAAATACCAAAGATGTGGAAGCCCTTTCATTCATCCTCTACCATTTTCAGATCCTGAATAGAAAATGTAGGAGCACTGGCCATTTAACCCAGCTGTTTGCTGTGCCCCACATCAAAAGCTTCTACTTGAGTCACTGTCAGGGAAATGGGGGAAAAGGGAAGAAGCTTGGGGGCGATTTCATAGAGCACTTCTATTAACAAGAGTTAATTCTCTGATAGGAAGTTTGTACTCTAATAGAATGAAAGAGTGACAGCCTGGGTACCAATTTAACCCCAGGAAGTGATTTAAGAACTGAGGAAAATAGGGCTTAATGTTTCATCAGGTGTAGCAAAAACAAATGAACTTAGCTGGTGTCCTCTTCCCTTCGTGGCTCTCTCAGTGTGACCAGTCCTCCTCCTGACCTGAAGTGAAAATCTAAGACAAACGCTGGGCTTCTTCATGGCACTATGATCAGCTAATTGTGCACCTGAAATAAGAATATGAAACGTTGACGCAACCTCCATCCCTGTATGCTTGCGATGGGAGATGCATGTTGCACATTTCTTTTTTACTGTCTTTTAGCCTTGCATGCCTGAAGCAAATATCTCATCTGTCTCCCTCGTATTATGCCTCTATTTCAGTATCAAAGAAACCTTTTGGAAAACCCAGAGGCTGAAACTACAAGGGCAATACTTTGACCCTCAGGGAGAAGCAGCAGCAGGGATACCTTCCACAGAGAGGTGCCCACTGCCTGTCCCACACAAGGCTATCCAAGACCAATGACAGAGAGTCTGTCTCAATTTCATCTGGCCTTTGGGCTGGTGGTGTTTATGGCAATAAAACCATAGCTGATGAGTCACTTCTACCTCTCACAGACTACTCTGATTATTCTATTCAGAATAAGGCTGCTAATTATTTAATTGGTTACTACTGGGTGTCAGCTTTGTAACCATTCAAGGAGTAGAACAGATGGAAAACTTCGAATGATGTGATTGGTGTTTTAAAGGGCAATAGATTCTAGGTACTGTAATAACATTTTGAAACTCATAAGACGAATGAGTAGCAGGGTGTTACCACCAAATAATACCTCAAAATCTACAAAATACTTAAAATTCTTACATCTCTCTTCTGTACCTTTCTCTCTGTCTCTCTGTCTCTGTCTGTCTGTCTCTCCTTCTCTCTCTCTCACCCTTACCTTCCATCTTGGAGTCAATACTGTGTATTGGCTCCAAGGCAGAAGAGTAGGAAGGGCTAGGCAATGGGGGTTAAGTGACTTGCCCAGGGTCACACAGCTGGGAAGTGTCTGAGGCCAGATTTGAACCTAGGACTTCCCGTCTCTAGGCCTGGCTCTCAATCCACTAAGTTACCCAGCTGCACCCTGTACCTTTCTCTCTTTATATTAGTATTTCAGTTTCTTCTCTCTCGCTCCTTTTCTCCCACATGTCTTTTTCACATCCATCCTGTGTTTCTCTTCTATACTCTTTATCTTCCCCCTGTTCTCTTCCCTTTGCACTCCCCAACTACCCTTACTCTATATCCTGCCTGAACACACATGCACACACGCATGCACGCACACACACATGCACTCACGCACACACATACATATACACCTATAATTATATAAATAGAAATGGAAATATTTTTAGTATATTTATGTAACATAGGATCCAGACCCCAAGATTTGGATTTACATGGACCAGGTTCAATCTGGGGATCTCTCACAAAATAGTTCCTTTGACTTGTTTTCCACAGAAGAATTAGAATTGGCTCTTACCTAGGATTCCGCATAAGACATATCAGGCTCTCAGGCCCAATGTAATGTATTACTCAGGCTAATAAACCATTGAATATAGGGTAGTCTTTATTTAATCTGTTCCCAATAGTGGCCAACCCCAGAATTTATGACCTTGTCATTTGTGGGAAATCACAGACACACACATATAATATATTGATCATAACTCAGACTGTGCCCATTCTATGACCATCCCAGTTGAAATAATATCTAGAGGCACTCAACCAAAATACAACTCAACACCCCCAAATATAAAGCTAGACTAGTCATCTAGCGCAAAGTTTTCCAGCTGCTTTTTGTGTGTTTGAGGAAGGGGAGGTGGAGAACAATAGGACTTATGTTTAGAAGCCAGCCTCGTTGTATTTGGTAAATGTGTTTATTAAATACAAGTAACAACAACAACTATCAGCCATCTCCTCTATCAGTCCCCCTTAGAATGACAGCAATAAGAATGAGTTGCCCAAACATTGACAATAAAGTAGACCCCAAACAGTCTTCCCATTTAAAATGATGCATTCATGTATGAATAGCAATTGTTTTCTGCTTTCTCATGAATCCCTCAAGGTAACTGCACACAAGGAGACATTTCAGAAAGAGACTAAAATAATTCCACCAGCAGACCAAATTAAAAATAACTATTGAATAGTTTCTCCTCTCCTCTCAGATTTTTCTCTTGCCAACCAAGGCCTCTGGGGGACTCAGAGAAGGAAGTTAAGGATAAATTCTGAATGATTTCATTTCATTCTCTAATTTTCAATATGTCATGGACATAAATTAAGTGAAATCTTTTTTTGAATAAAGAGCACTTTTCAAATCTACTAGAGGTCAAGGTGAGAAAAGAGCATAGGGACTTCATTGAACAGCCATTGTTTTAGGTCTTTCTGTGTTGGTAGAAAACAAAAATCTTTGCCATTTTTGTGGGTGACCCTGTGTAAATTAACTGGCAATTTTGATCAAAAGTCTAATTAACACGTGGAAAGAACTTTTCCTGGAGCAGAGTTTGTTGGGTGTGTGGGTCATATCATGGAAATAGGTGTGATGATGTAATTAATGGAGAGAGAGAGACAGAGACGGGGACAGAGAGAGAGAGAGAGAGAAAGAGAGAGAGAGAGAGAAAGAGAGAGAGAGAGAGAGAGAGAGAGAGAGAGAGAGAGAGAGAGAGAGAGAGAGAGAGAGAGAGAGAGAGAGAGAGAGAGAGAGAGAGAGAGAGAGAGAGAGAGAGAGAGAGAGAGGGGAGAACTCTGATCTAATTTCCAGCTCTGCCAGCAATGTACTCATTTAACTTCTTGGAGTCTTAGATTTTGTATTTTTCTAACATTAATAACTGCTACTGGGCTCAGTTGGATTGGAACAAGCTCTCTTTCCACTGAGACCTCTCTGCTCTGGATCCATGCATTTGGTCCAGACTGAGTTCAGAAGTCTTTGGAGAATGTGATGTTTAATGACATAGGTACGGTTTCCCTTTCTTCACATGCTTCAGTTTGTTATGGCACCTGCAGATGATTTATGTTAAGTTTAAGTTTTGGCTTATGTTTAAGGTTTTTCTAAGAGGTGGAGAGAGCATAAAAACACTCAATGTGCAATGCAAATCAGATATTTGATAGGTATTTATTTTCTACACACAAAAGAAATACCAAATAGAAAACAGGAACTCATAAACATCCATTTTACATTTCACCTTG
This sequence comes from Monodelphis domestica, assembly GCF_027887165.1. NCBI lineage: Eukaryota > Metazoa > Chordata > Mammalia > Didelphimorphia > Didelphidae > Monodelphis > Monodelphis domestica. The sequence continues at coordinate 159,444,498 of NC_077234.1, forward strand.
GCTCTGCACTTTTCTTTTCATGGTAGATGTCTTCTGATAAGGTGGTTGAAGGACTCATCCTCTTATTGGGGGTCTTCTGCTTCAAGAACACTGGAGTGAGCACAGGGCACTCGTCCTCTGTCCACTAGGCCCAGGACCTCCAGACTTCTCAAACTCAGAAGTTAATCTTAAAATCTGGACAGTTGGTCCCAAGATTGATGTTCCTCCACCTAATATCAGGAAAAAATAAAGAAAAAGGGCTCAACATGCAAAATCATGTTTATAGAGGCTGACTGTGGTATTTAGATGCTACGTATTCAAGGCTGCATGGCTTCCAGGATTGGAGAGAGGTTGAGCTGCCACAATGCCCTTTACAGGTGGATCAGGAGAATTTTATAGATATTGCATCATTGTTTTAGCAAAATATTTGACAAATCCTCTCTTGTTTATTAAGCATCTACTTGTGCCAGATACTATATTAGGTGCTGAGGATACAAGCACAAAAAAATGACATAATCCCTACTCACGAGGAGTCTACATTCTAGAGTAGACACAAGGACATACAAATATATACAGAATAAATACAAAGTACCAGCATGCCTTCCATATTGCAACTTTGCCCATTATAGTTTTGATATATGGCAAGTTGGCATAAGAAATTAAATGGGAATTGGGAGGGGTTTTACAGAAACTACAGATGACACAGAAAAAGTTTAGAAATTCAGAAATGAATAAAAACATGTAGTATTGTATAATGTCAGCATATTTTATCTTTTAATACCACAAATATGCAAAATTTCTTCTTTAAGGTTAAAAAAATAAAAAGTTAGAGTTTGTGAAAAGAACTCAAAAGCCAGCAGATGACAAAAAAAGGCTAAAAACATTTACATTGACCTACGTATAGCCTATGACCAAACTTAACCCAAGTTTTACAATAAAGTACTGTAAACACCTCATAAAACAAGAAGAAAACATTCAGATTTCTCCTCTGGTGTGAAGGGAGGACCAAAAGATTTTACTTTGGTTTTCCAGATCAAGGGGGTGCCATGCCCCTATTCCCAAGATGTGGAAAGGATACCTATAGTTAAATACAAGGTAGTTTAAGAATCAGGAAAGACCTTTTATAGAAGGTGGTGTTTGAACTGCATGCCCTCACAGAGAGGGATTCTATGAAGTGGAAGCAAAGAAGGAACACATTCCAGGCATACAGAACATCAGTGCAAAAATATGGAGACTGAGTAACATTTGTGAGGAACAGAGAGTAAACTATAGTGTGGAAAGGGGAGTAATGAGCAACATTGCTGGAAATATACTTTGGGACAAGGTTATGAAGAGCTTTAAAAACTAAAAAGAAGAGTTTGTATTTGATTCTAGAGATTTTTTGAAAGCCATTGGAGTTGATTGAATAGGGGCGGTGTCATGGTTAGATATGTGTTTCAGGAAAATGGCATTGGCAGCAGTGTGTAGGAGGAACTGGAAGGCTGAAAGAGATTTTGAAGGCTGTTTCAATATTCTAGGCAAGAGATATGAAGATCTGAACTAAGATAGTAGCTCCATGAGTAGAGGAGGGCTTAGATTCATGGAAGTAGAAATGGTAATATTTGGCAATTGATTAGATATGTGGGGTAAGAAGTCAAGGAAAAGCATCAAGATTATGAGCATGAGAGACTGAAAGAATGATGATGCCTTCAATAGAAATAGGCAAATATGGAAGAGTAGTAAGTTTTGGGGGAAAATATAATGAATTCTTTTTTGGATATATTGAATCTGAAATATCTTCAGGATATCCAATTGGAAACAGTCAATGATTCAGGATTGTAGTTCATAATGCAGAGTGAACTGGGAGAACATTGTACACAATAACAGCAATACTATATGATGATTATATGTGAAAACTTGGCTGCTCTCAGCAATGCAATGATCTGGGACAATCCTGAAAGACTTATGACAGGAAATGTTATCCACATCTAGAGAAAGAACTGCTAGAACCATCTTTCACATCAATGTATTTATGGTTTTATTTTGGGTTTTCGGTTATCTATGAGTGTGCCCTTATAGCAATGACCAAAATGGAAGTGTATTTTGCATGACAATAAAAATAAAATTTTAAAAAAATTGTAGTTCAGGAGAATCTGGTGGTGTGTATATATATATATATATATATATATATATGTGTATATACACACATATATATATATAACATGTGAGTATGTGTATATCTATGAATACTAAAGGTAGAGATGATAATTAAGCCCCTGGGAACTGGTGGGGTCACTGAGAAAGTGTATATTGTAAGAGTTAAAATGATTGGGGCCATAAACTGTAATAGATAAAATGGTGGAAGACTTAAATTTTAGTACATATAAGAGTGGATGAATAAGTTGTGACTGCAGGAAATATGTTTTCACTACAGTGTTTTGTTTTTAAATCAAATATAACGTGGTCACCAGGGAAATATTCCCAATTATTCAAATATACCCAAGTTAGCTGGGTTTTATAGAGATTTTAATTAATACAAATGAGGAATTAAAGAAAAGGAGAGAAAGAGAGAAAAAGGGGAATAATGAGAAAAGGATAGGCCAGCCCAGGGCAGCCCTGGCCAACCCAGGCCTAAGCCCTTAAGAGAAAGATCAGTCAGTCCTTAATCACTCACCACAAGATCTGTCTAAGCAAGGATTCTAGTGACACCAGGCCAGCATCATCTCAGCTGCCTCCACCAGCTCAATCCTTAATCTGAATGTCTATCTGAATGAATCTGAGCTCCTATTTAAAGGGCATTTTCTTCTATGTCTCCTCCCCAAAGTTCTCACATCTACCAATCACAGTAGACGTTTTTCAAAGGACAGACCATTCTTAGTTCACACCTGAGTAGACTAATCTTTTGAGTAATTCACACCTGAGTAGACTAGAATCTCTGAGTAAGTTTTCACCTCTTTGCTCCTTGTAAGTTCACAAGTTGCCTGACCTTTATAGGTACTTAGCACTCTTTTATATTAGATCTAAAAAATAGGCACAGCTTAAGAACTTTTTGCCTTATTATAAGTATGGGTTTAAGTATCTTTCATTGTTCAGCCAAGAGTTTCTTCCCCTAAAGCAGACTTAAGTAGGGGTGGAGTAGAGGTCTTCACATTCCTGATCTAAGTAGAGTTCTCACATTCCTGATCTAAGTTCCTTCATTGTTTAAAGTGGGGAATGGTCTTAATCCAACCTTATGAAGTAGGGTCTGGGAATTTTTAAGGTTCACATTATGTAGAAAGTTTCATGAAAGCTTAGAGAGAAAAAGAGTATTTTGGAGGAAAAGATAGTCAATTGTATAAAATACATCATGTATTAAGAAGTATACAGACTTTCTAAGATAAACACAGGAATTATATGAACACAACTACAAAACACTTTCCATATAATTAAAACTAGATCTAAATAATTGATTGGAAAAATATTAATTGCTCATGGGTAAGGACAAACTAATAAAATAGAAACGACAATCCTGCTCAAATTAATTTATTTAGTGCCATACCTCTCAAACTACCAAGAAACTTTTTTACTCAATTAGAAAAAAATCATAACAAAATTCATTTGGAAGAACAAAAGATCAAGAATATCAAGGCAAATAATGGGAAAAAAAAGTGAAGCATGGGAGCCTAATAGTACCAGATCTAATACTATACCATAAAGCAGTGGTCATCAAAACAATATGGTCCTGGCTAAGAGACAGGAGGGAGGATCAGTGGAATAAACTTGGGGTAAATGTCCTCAGCAACATAGTGTATGATAAATCCCCAAATCTCAGCTTTTGAGACAAAAACCCACTATTTCACAAAAACTCCTGGGAAAATTGTAAAACAGTATGGGACAGATTAGGTTTAAATTAATATCTCACACACTACACCAAGATAAATTCAGAATGGGTAAATGAAAATATATAAAGAAGAAGATATAAATATGAATATATTAGATATAAAGAAGGAAACTATAAGTAAATTAGGTGAATATAGAATAGCATACCTGTCAGATATATGAGAAAGTAAAGAATTTAAGACCAAGCAAGAAATAGAGAATATTACAAAATATAAAACAAATAATTTTGATTACATTAAATTAAAAAGGTTTTGTACAAACAAAACCAATGCAACCAAATTTAGAAGAGAAGCAACAAATTGGGAAAAATCTTTATAACAAAAATCCTCTGACAAAGGTCTAATAGCTCAAATTTATAAGTAGCTAAATTAATTGTACCAAAAAAGCAAGCCATTCTCCAATTGATAAATTGGCAAGGGATATGAGTAGGTAATTTTCAAATAAAGAAATCAAAATTATCAATAAGCACATAAAAAAGTGTTCTAAATCTCTTATAATTTGAGAAATGCAAATCAACACAACTTTGAGGTACCTCCTCACTCACACCTAACAGGTTGACTAATATGATAGCATAGGAAAGTAATGATTATTGGAGGGAATGTGGCAAAACTGGGACACTAATGCATTGCTGGTAGAGTTGTGAATTAATCCAACCATTCTGGAAGGCAATTTGGAATTATGCCCAAAGGGCACTAAAAGACTGTCTGCCCTTTGATCCAGACATACCACTGCTGGGTTTGTACCTCAAAGAGATAATAGGAAAATATACGTGTACAAAAATATTTATAGCTGTTCTTTTTGTGGTGGCAAAAAACAGGAAAATGAGGCGATGCCCTTCAATTGGGGAATGGCTGAACAAATTGTGGTTTCTATTGGTGATAGAATACTATTGTGCCCAAAGGAATAATGAACTGGAGGAATTCCATGTGAACTGTAACAACCTCCAGGAACTGATGCAGAATGAAAGGAGCAGAGCCAGGAGAACGTTGTACACAGAGACTGAAACATTATGGCACAATCGAATGTAATGGACTTCTCTACTAGCAGCAATGCAATGATCTGGGACAATTCTGAGGGACTTATGAGAAAGAATGCTGTCCACACCCAGAGAAAGAACTGTGGGAGGAGAAAGACAATTGCTTGATCACATGGTTTGGTGGGGATATGATTGGGGGTGTAGACTCTAAATGATCACTCTATTGCAAATATTAATAATATGGAAATAAGTCTTGATCAATGATACATTTATAACCCAGTGGAATTGCTCATTGGCTATAGGAGGTGGAAGGGAGAAGGGGAGGGAAAGAATGTGAATCATGTAACCATGGGAAAATTTTCTAAATTAATTAAATAAATAAAATGAAAAAAAAAGTATACATGACTGACAGCATGAAGTATGAGGAGTGGCAAGGAAGAGATCATTGTTGTCTCAAATTTCTGTCAAGTGTTAAGGTCCCAAGCAATACTTCAAAAGGGATAGTGAGGAAATGAGTGAAGTGGAGGTAATGAGTGTAGACAGCTTTTTCTAGGAGTTTGGCTAAGAAAGTGAGAGAGAAAGAGAGGATGAAAGGTGGAAAATCTGATAGAGTCTAGTGAAACATTCATTGTTTTTTAGGATAGGAGAGACTTGGTCATATTTGAAAACAATAGAAAAGACACCAGCAGATAGGGAAAAGTTGAAGTTAAGGGGTGAAACATCTGATTGAAGTCGCAATCTGCTGTAGAAGACAGGAGGGGAATGGGATCAAAGGCATAACTGAGGTTTCAAAAGACTTACTTACCCATGGTCACACACTTATGAAAAGTCCTGCAAGATTTCAACTCAAGTCTTTAAGATGCCAAGTCCATATATTCTGTCCACTAATTCATCATGAGAATTATTGAAGCACAGCTTGGAGAGCTACTTAAGAGGATCATAATCATGGGTCTAAGGGAGCCAACTCTAATTGAGAGCCTACTGTTAAATGTTCAGATTGAGCAATTACAGCTCTGAATACTACAAATTGAGGTTTGAGTTCTTTTTTTGTTGTTGACCATTTTTTTGTTTCCCTTGAGAAAGTGTTAATAATGCATATTAAACTTAAAAGTACATGCATCAAGAGATATGAACTGGCAGATTTTAGATGAAGAAATCAAAAGATATATAGTCATATGAAAAAATGTTCCAAATCACAATTTTTAAAATAAAAAACTATTTTATTTACTTATTTTTACTAACCCTTTCCTTTTGTCTTAGAATTGATACTGAATATTGGTTCTGAGGCAAAAGAGTAGTAAGGGCTAGGCAATTGGAGTTAAGTGACTTGCTAGGGGTCACAGAGCTAGTAAATATCTGAGGCTAGATTTGAACCCTAATCCTCTGGATTCCAGGCCTGGCACTCTCTATATTTTGCTACCAAGTTGTCTCCTCCAAATCCCTATTGATTAGAAAAATACAAATTAAAATATCTCTCAGGCACCACCTCACACCTATCAGATTGGCTAATATGACAGAAAAAGAAAATGATAAATATTAGAGAAAATATGGGAAAATTAAAATGCACTGTTTGTGGAGTGTGAACTAATACAAGCAGTTTAGAGAAAATTTAGAACTATGACCAAAGCATACTAAAACTGTGCATAGCCTTTGATCCAGCAATACCATCACTACAAACAAAAAGGAACTATTTGTGCAAAAATATTTCTAGCAGCTCTTTTTGTGGTGGCAAAGATTTGGACATTGAAGGGATGCCTATCAATTTGGGAATGGCTGAACAAGTTGTGGTATATGATTGTAATGGAATACTATTGTGCCATAAGAAATGATCAAAATACAGGTATAACCCAGTGGAACTGCTTGTCAACTCTAGACGGGGGGAAGGAAAAAGGGAGGGAGACAACACAAACCATGTAACCTTAGAAAACTTATGTGTAAATTTATTACTGGGATAAAATCAAGAAAAATTTTAAGAAAGAAATGATCAATAGGAAAATTTCAGAAAAACCTAGGAAGACTTGCATGAAATGATGCAAATTGAAGTGAGCAGAACCAAGTGAACATTGTATAAAGTAATAGCAATATTGCACTATGATCAACTGTGAATGACTTAATTATTAAGAACAATGCAACAATCAAAGACAATTCCAAAGGGATTCATGATGAAAAAAGCTTTTCACTACCAGAGAAAGAAAGGATTCTGAATGCAGAGAGAACCATACCATTTTCACTTATTTTCTTAAAGAGGTTTATTTTTTTAGTGATATGTCTTTTCCCACAATATGAAAAATATGGAAATATGTATTACACAATAGCTTATATATAATCTATATCAAATTGCTTACAGTTTCAGAGAGTGGGGAGGAGACAGAGGAAGAGAAAAAATTTGGAACTCAAAATGTGGGAAAAAATGGATGTTAAAAATTGCTTCTAAGTGTAATTGGATGGGAGGAAATAAAATATTATTGATAAAAAGTGTGTGCCTGCATTTTTGGTTGGGAAGAGCTAAATTATTAAATTTTTACTCAACACCCATGAATTGCTCTATAAACAGTTCAGCAGGAATGTAATAGAAGGCTAAGGGAATTAAATCATCATCAGGTTGAAGGCCTGGTAACTAGGATAACAACAACAATAACAATAATAATTGGCATTTATATAGTGCTTACAGGTTGACAAAGACTTGATAACAATTTTCTCACTTGAGCCTCCTAATAGCCCTGGCCCTAAGCCCAAGATTTTGTATTTATCATTTTATTAAAATCTAAGACATAATGGCCTTTCTTCTTATTTGGCATATAGCTAAAGCATAAATGTGACAGATTACTATAATCAACAATCACTTGGATTTATCTAATTGGAATCTGTCTGGTGATAGGCTAGAATCAAGAAAGTTCCTACTTCTGGGACCTAATCAGGGAAAAAAATAGTGAGACATTAGAAAAGAATCCTTACCTCACTACCTGACATTTTTGGAATGTAGTTTGATTCTGGATAGTGCTGAAATGAGAACCAGAAAAGGTAGGCAGTCTAGTCACTAAGAAGGCAACAGGCATTGGGGGCATGTTCTTTAAGGGATATTTTGTATATTACTACTTGTAAATGCACCTGTTTTAATGCCAAAATATTCATGTTGGCTAGATTATAATAGAATAAGATGGGTGAATGGTTGGTCCCAAAAAGGAGTCATAAATGTTTTTATGTCAATATGCAAAGATGACTCCAATGGAATGCCTTACACTTGGCCTTCTGCTGTTTAACATTTTTCAATGTCTTCAATAAAGGCATGACTATTTAACCACAAGTTAACATCGACAGCTACTAAGTTGATCCTATTCCCCTAAAATAACCTAAGCCTTGAAGTCCCTATCAATTATGTATATTCTGTTATTGAACAGGGATGAGAGATTGGGAAAATCCACAGCTAGCTATGATTTTCAGATAGTGAATGACCATGTTCTATTCTCCAGCCCTACATCTCTCTGGATGGCTAAGGAATATTGTTAATGTGAATTTACCCAGTTAAAGTTAATCCTGCACCTTCACTTACTGAATATCTGTGATATTTCAATAAGCCCAGGCACATCAATCTGGCATGATAGATTATGTGAACAGGAAGGCCAAATTGCACACAATGTTTCCCTATTTCTATACAGAATCAATAAAATAAATAATACCTAATAGAATATCTATTGAGCAGCTGTGTACCTGTAAATTCTCCCAGATCAAGACCTCCCTAAAACAATATGATATCCAAAGCCAGAAGTTCCAGGAAATCCAGTTTGCATAGCAGTCCCCCTCAATCAATAAATCAATCAACAAAGATTTATTAGTCACTGTGTGCCAGACATGGTGTCAAGCCTGGCAAAAAACAGAACAAAACAAAACAAAAAACCTTCATGCCCTCAGGGAGCTTACATTCTATCAAGGGATCTAGCATGTATATCTATATCTCTGTATATAAAAATGTATGTAAACTTAAAATACAATGTACATAAACTTGGGAGGGGGGACAACAGAGCAGTAGCAGTTAAGGCAATCAGAAAGGGCTTTCATATTGTTATTGTGGGATTTGTTAGGGGAAAGAACAAGAAAGAAACATAAATAATTTAGGTTTATTGTTGGGAAGGTTGAGAGGAAATGAGGGTAAAAGGGTATGGGAAGGTTATTATAATTAATCCCCAAACCCAATTCCTACAAAACTATCTTAAAAACTAATTTATCTAAGCTGAATACAGTAAGTTTCCCCAAACAGTCTCACAAATAGAGTCCAGTATATGAGCCAAGATCTTCAGAAGAAAATGTCCAAAGCAGGTCCAGTAGAGAACTGTCCAGCTGCCAGCAGCCAGTCCAAGCAGAATCTCTCACTCAAGCTGGTATCTCCCAAAGGGCCAGAAACCTGGTAGACAGATGGAAAACCTCCAATTTCTCCAAAACCTTCAGGAGAGAGTGAGTTTTTCAGTTGAGACATTAGAATTCTTGGCTCTGGTTCCCATGTGACCTTCCATCATATGTCCCTGTCAATCAATTAGAAGTTCACATTGCAAAGTCCTTTTGCACTCTTCCTTTTTTTATTACAATATGGAAAGTAATACTTGTGCTGAATTTTAAAGGAAATGCAGGATTCCGAAGAGGCAGAAATGAGGAGTGAGTACATTCCAGGCATGAGGGACAGTCAATAAAAAGGTATAGAAAAATCTCACAGAACTGATGTGAAGTGAAATGAGCAGAACCAAGAGAACACCATACACAGAGACTGAAATATTGTGGGATGATCATATGTAATCAATTTTGCTACTAATAGCAATGCAATGATCCCAGACAATGCCAAAGGACTTATGAGAAGGAATGCTATCCACACTGAGAGAAAGAACTGTGGGAATAGAAACACAGAAGGAAAATATTTGAATTTTCACTTGTTTATATGGGTATTGGATGTGGGGTTTTGGTTTTTTAAAGATGATTACAAAAACAATTAATATGGAAATAGGTATTGAGTAATAGTACATTTTTAACCCAATGGGGGGTAAAAGGTATAGAAAAGATAGATGGAGGATCATGCATAAGGAAGAGCAGAATGAACAGTTTGGCTATAGGCCAAACAGAGGTGTTTGGACTTGATCCTAAAACCAGTGGAAAGCTATTTAGAGTTTATTGAACTGGGCAATGAGACAGACATACTTGTGCTTGAGGAAAATCATTTTAGCAGTTAAACGGAGATGGACTGGAACGAAGAGAGACTTGAAGCAGAGAAGGCAATTAGATTGTTATAATAATACTACATGAATTGTATATGACAGTATATGAAATCTTCCACAATCATAGGTTTTCCACCTCTGCAATGAATGAAGCAGGTACTTCTCAACTCTTGTCCAGGGCCAAGGTGAATCATTATAATAATACAATGTTCAGTTTTAAGTCATTATTCTTTCCATTTAGTTATTGTAATCCTGCATATTGTTTACCTGGTTCTGCTCACTTGGTTCTATGTCAGTTCTTATAAGTTTTCCCAATGTTTCTCTGAATTCTTATATTTGTAATTTCTCATGGTACAACAATATTATATTATATTCAGCTACTACAACTAGTTTAGCCACTCCCCAAATGGTACCTATTGTTTCCAACTTTGTTTGCTACCACAATAAATATTTGGATATAAATAGGGCTTTTTTTCCTGTCTTGATCCCCTTGGTACTATAGTAAAGGATTTAATCAGGGCTAGCTGAATGCAAAAGATGCTGCAAACCAACATTCCACTCAGAACCCCCAGGAACTCAGAGGCACTTGCTGGACACAATTGGTGGACCCTGGAGGAGGGAGTGGCTGCTTTTCTCTAGCTGTCAGGAGAGCCCAGAGAGTATCTGTCTGGTATCTCTGGGGTGGACCCAGAGATCCAGTGGATCCTTCTTCTTTGGCTTTCTTGACATTTCTGGCTGTTCCTACTGCTGCTGCTGCTACAGAGAAGTAGATTTCAGCTGTTGTTGGTGACATCTTTCTGGGACTGTTGTTTGAATCAAAGAGGACCTGTGTTGTGAGATTCTTTGGACCCTTTTGTCCTTGCCCCTACCAATCCCTCCCTAACTTTAATTAATACTCAAATTAGTTAATTTAGAAAAATTATAGAGGAGGCAGCTGGGTAGCTCAGTGGATTGAGAGTCAGTCCTAGAGATGGGAGGTCCTAGATTAAAATCTGACCTCAGACACTTCCCAGCTGTGTGACCCTGGGCAAGTCATTTAACCCCCACTCCCTAGCTCTTACCACTCTTCTGCCTTGGAACCAATACACAGTATTGATTCCAAGATGGAAGGTAAGAGTTTTTATTTTTAATTAAAAAAAAGAATAATTATAGAAAGTTTTAAGGTTTTAAATATCTGCTGTGGGTTAGAAGTTATTCCCTGATCCCTTTCCGTTCTCCCTTTAGCTAATTAAATCTTTAATACACACACACACACACACACACACAGACAGACACATATAAATAAATGACTAGTTTGAATCCCTTCTTTTAACCCACATATATCAGTATATATGTCTAACAATAGGATCTCTGAGTCAAAGTGCATAGATGTTCTAGTCACTTTTATTTTTACTCTACTTCTGAACTGCTTTCTAAAAATTTTGAATCAATTCATGTATCTAGCAACAACATATTAATGTGTCTATCATCCTGAAGCTCTTCAAATATTATCTGCTTCCATCTTTTATAACAATCTTTGCAGATTTGCTGATTATAAGGTGAAATTAATCAAGAATATCTTCATTGCATTTCTCTTATTGGATTACAGACATATTTCCTATAGTCATTAACCTTTGCAATTTATCTTTTGAAAGCTTTTCATATTATCTGACACATCTGGAAGATTCTCATGACAAACTCCTTTAGTCATTAAGAATAGTATAACTACCACATTGAGTCTCAAATATCCTGAATGAGCTACTTGAGAGAGTGAAAATGGTAACAAAGAAAACAAAGATGATAAGAATAACTGGACTAAGCTAAGGATGGATATTCAGAAGAGAACTGCATCAAGAGAGCGATATAAAAAGCAATGCCATTGCGGGCAGCTGGGTAGCTCAGTGAATTGAGAGTCAGGCCTAGATATGGGAGGTCCTAGGTTCAAATTTGGCCTCAGACACTTCCCAGCTGTGTGACCCTGGGCAAGTCACTTAACCTCCATTGCCTAGCCCTTACCACTCTTTCTGCCTTGGAACTAATACACAGATTCCAAGACAGAAGGTAAGGGCTTAAAAAAAAAAGTAATGTCATTTTAAGGTAAAAAAAGCAATGCCATTTTAAGGTAACTGAAGGAATGATTCTGAAGGTATCTGAGAAAGGGAAAGGTACTAAAGACATAAGGAAAGAAAAACTTGGAGATATACACACAAATATATTAATGTAATTGATACAATATCAGTAATTACTCATATGGTACAGTAACATAGAGTAACAAATCATATGGTCACTCACATCTCTACAACGTTTTCATGTAAATATGATCTATATACTTATCATTGGAATCTTAATGAAGGCATAAAAAAGGATTAGGCAGATTTTCACAATAGACTACATTTTATAGTTATAGAATTGATTGAAGGGTGTAGAAAATATAAGCTTCCATGATGCTTACTATTTGTTTAGAAAGAAAAAAATTTATTCAGATTAGCAAAACTCCATTTTAAGGACTCTCCTTCAATAATATGTCTCCCATGAATATGCCAAACTCAAACTAGATTCCTTAAAAGATAAAACAATGAAAATAACTTATGAGATTGAAAAATCTCAGAATATTAATAATGAATAAAACATAATACAGGACTATATGTACTACAAAGGACTCATCATAACAGAAGAGAGATTACCAATAGAAGGAAAAAGTACTCCAAATATTCAGAATTGCAAGTGATATTATATTGATTGCATCATACTTGAAAATAATGGAGTCTCCTAAGTAAGGACCATAATCACCCAAAAATGGTCAGTCTAACAATTCACACAAGAAAAACCAATTGGATCAATAATGCTATTGTATAGACTATAAAATGCAGTTGGGGAACAATTCACTACATATCATTTATCAAAACATATATATGTGATAAATACTACAATGGATAACAAGCTGAGTCCATAATTGAATGGGGGAGTAAAGTGATCAGGATTGACTTTGGGATGTTATTCAGTTTTAAAATTATCTCAAGCTTCTCTTTGAAATGAAAACTTTTTTTTTAAATCAAGAGCTTTCTGATATGTGCCATGGAATAAAAATTCCCCCCAAAAAGTATAAATCAACTGTGAAAGACTTAGCAACTGTGAGCAGTACATTGACCACAATGAATTCCAAAGGATCCATGATGGAAAATACTGTTCACTTCCAGAGAGAAAACTCAGGACTCAGAGTAAAGATTGAAGCACTTTTCTCTCTCTCTCTTTTTTGTTCCCTTGTCCCTCCCCAAAACATGGTTAATGGAGAAATTTGTTTTGCATGGCTTCATATTTGAAATAGGGTTTTATTTCTTTCATTTTCAATGGGTAGGAAAAGAGATAAAGATAGGGAAAAAAGAGAATTGGGAACCGAAAATAAAATAAAATTTCATTTTTTAAAAAAGCCCCAGATCTATTTTTCTCTGCATTTGTTTTTTAAAAATCTTCTAAAATAACATCCATTTAACTAGCTGTGTGACTTTGGGCAAGTCACAATCTGCTTGAACCTCAGTGTCCTCAATTTCTGAGGTTGCTTCCCGCTCTAAAATTCTGAAATTCTATTTAGAAAATAGCCTAAACATGCAAAGTGGAAAGCCAAATAATTATATTTTGAATTGATTTGATGTTCGCAATCAAATTTAGATCTAAATTATTTTAAATGTTTCTTTATTAATAGAATTGTTTTTACTTGAACTATTAGGAAAATCACTTGATCTTTGTCTTTTTTTTCCACTTTAGCTCTGTTCCCTTTTGTATATGTCACTATGGCCTTATGGTGCCACATTTGTTTTCATCATATGTAACTTAATCTACATTGTCAACTATGAAAGAAAACATAATGGTTGTCACTGAAACAGTAGTGATCAAATGACAACTGTAGCTTGTTTGAGGTTTAGAGAATATTTATTAACTTCGTTTCTCTCTTGATAATACTTGATATGTGACAAGGAAACTTAAAATGTAGACATTGTGCAAGTAGTAAACATTTGGCACAGAAAACTTTCTTTTGCTTCTCTTGTCACTAACATAAAAAATATAGAGACAGATTGTGATTCTTGGTTACTTTTCTTTCTAGTAAAACTAATTACCTTGGAATTGAGAGGAGAAATGTTCTAAGAATGATTGAACATGTATTTTCCTTGCAATCAGAGAAATAGTTAGTATTCCCTCTTTTTTTAATAGATTCTTTATAATAAATTCACATTTTAGAACATTAATCCATTCTTTCTATGGGGATTCCTCTTAAGAAATGTTTTAGAAGTTGATCCCTTGAACACTTTCCAGAAAAATCTTAAAAACTAAGTTTTACTTCCATTTCTCATTGCCTGATATGGATAGCATGAATTCTTGCTATTCTCAAAAGACTCAAACTGTAAAAAGCATAGAATATGGTTGGGGGGAGCTAGTAAAATTGGCAGAGCTAGCTTGTGTTTAAAGTGAAGTGTTGCTGGAATTCAGTAATGATGAACTTAGAGCAGTATTTTTTTCCTTATTTAACAGGACAGAAAAAGATCAGGAACTCCATCTGGACACATAATAGCAGGGGGGGAAAAGGGAGGTAGATAAAAAAAAGAAAAGAAAAGGACATTCTTTAGACAAGATCTTATTTATCATTTGGAAGAAGGAATTCAATTCTGAAACATCATGGGAAACTAGAAAGGGGACCTTCTGCTCATTTGCAGTATTGGCTTTAGCATTCAGGAGGAAAGAAAGGAAACAAACAAATTACAGTCTCTTACAGGGGAGACTGACTAGCCCAGGAACCTACATTTTGGTTGCCAGAGAGGGAAGAATTGCAAACTTAGATTCTTGGGGAAACAAGGAAATACAAAATAAATGCAAAGGAGGCTTTTAAATGTCAAAGGTTTCAGGAAAGATGGTCTCATTGATGGGAAATGAAATTAGGGTGACTGATTTCAGATAGAGAAATCACAGCATGTTTACCTAGAGAAGAGCTCTCCTAGACTAGTTATTTAAATGGACACCATCCTGATCTTGTGATATTTGGGAGACTCAAATTCTTTAAAAAAAACTTCTGCAAGAGTTTTTCTTTTGCGCAATGTCCAGCATTCATTACTCTAGGACAAGGACCATTTCCTTCCTTGTCATCCAACTCTCACCAATTCCTTTGAGAACATTTTCCTTGATAAAGAAGTGTCAAGAATTTCAAACCTGAGATAAGCATCCTTTTACAATTTCTTCATTATTCATATATACCCATTCCCAGTTTAACCTGCCTGCCCCATCTTCCCTCTGCACTCTCAAGGAAGGAAAAGAGAAAGAGAAAGAGAGAAGGAAGGGGAAAAGAGAAAAATAAAAAGGAAGAGACAGAGACTGAAAGACAGAGAGGGAGGGAATGAAGGAGGAGAAGGGATGGAGGGAGAATAAAAAAGAAAGAAAGAAAGAAAGAAAGAAAGAAAGAAAGAAAGAAAGAAAGAAAGAAAGAAAGGAAAAGGAACAAAGAAAGAAAAAAGGAAGGAAAGAAGAAAAGAAGAAAAGGAAGAAAGAAGGAAAGGAAAGGAAAGGGAAGGGAAGGGAAGGAAGGAAGAAAGAAAGGAAGGAAGGAAGGAAAAACTCTCATACATTTCCTGTCTAGCTAACTGGGACAGATTACTAAAGACTATGGATTTTTATATGGGTATACTGGCAAACCACTATTGGCTGGGGTTCTTTTTAAAGAGTAAGTGGGATGTTGCAGGAATCCAGCTTCTTTTCCCTTTTGATAGAGAGAGCTATTTTCACTTATAGGAAGAAAGAAAGAAAGAAAGAAAGAAAGAAAGAAAGAAAGAAAGAAAGAAAGAAAGAAAGAAAGAAAGAAAGAAAGAAAGAAAGAAAGAAAGAAAGAAAGAAAGAAAGAAAGAAAGAAAGAAAGAAAGAAAGAAAGAAAGAAAGAAAGAAAGAAAGAAAGAAAGAAAGGAAGGAAGAAAGAAAGAAAGAAAGGAAGGAAGGAAGGAAGGAAGAAAGAAAGAAAGGAAGGAAGGAAGAAAGAAAGAAAGAAAGGAAGAAAGAAAGAAAGGAAGAAAGGAAGAAAGGAAGGAAGGAAGAAAGGAAGAAAGGAAGAAAGGAAGAAAGGAAGGAAGGAAGAAAGGAAGAAAGGAAGAAAGGAAGAAAGGAAGAAAGAAAGAAAGAAAGAAAGAAAGAAAGAAAGAAAGAAAGAAAGAAAGAAAGAAAGAAAGAAAGAAAGAAAGAAAGAAAGAAAGAAAGAAAGATGTAAAGTGATCTGGCTTAGACCCCCAACTAGTCCACTGAAAACAACCTCACAGACCTGTCTCTTTCCCTCCCCACTCTAGCATGTCCTTTCTGCCTCCCCTCCACTTTCTGAGGAGGCTCCTGGGGTTCATTTCGAGACAAATAATGACAAGAACAAATGCACTGCTCTTTAGATTGAAGAAGCTAGGCAAAAATCTTGATCATAACATCCTGGAGAGTTGGAATCACTTCTGGAACTTTAAGATGAAGGATCATTGCTCTCTTGCAGACCCGGCAACTTTCCTCAGTGTGGACTTAATAACTCTCCTTGACTCTTCCTGCTACAAATAGAACCCTCACCACCATATGTGGATAAAATTAGTCTGAATTGGGAGTGTTTAACTTTCCTGAAGCCTTTGAATTCAATGGAAAAGTCGGCTGTCATCTCCCCAAACAGCAGCCAGACACCAGCTCTGGCCTTTTTTCTCTGTTTATAAGCAGCGCCCAAAGCTGATGTAAGCACATGTTTGCATGCTCTTTCCCCTCCTGTCCTTACCTCCTACTCTGACTTCAGCCCCTACTCAAGGAATAAAAATGGTCACACACGGTCCAGATTCCTATTGATTTATATTTCCTTGCTCTATGATGATGGGGGTAGAGGAAGTGACAAATGTCCAGGGGAGGTGGGCATTGAAATTTGTCTTTTCTCTGTTTAAAAAAAAATTACAGTCAGGAAAGAATTATAAAGGAAAAGAAGAACCCAGAGAAATCATTAGCTATCACTGGGGGTTTGGGTTAAAGGGAAATGGGCAAAATATACCTTCTTTAAGCTTCCTCCAGCTGAAAATTAAACTGGTTCTTTAACAATTCTTCACAGGTAGTGCAGAAGACAGTTTGATTTCAGTGTATGGGGCAGGAATGGGGACCAAATCCATCAGGAGGAATCTTTAAAGTATGTGTTGTTGATGGTCAAGAGTAAGAAGGACTGTTGGAGTATGCCCTTATTGGCTACTCAAGTAGGATGAAAATATCAAGTTATCTGGTAGAAGTCTTTGTAGGCCAGCCTTTTATAAATAAAATACAGTGTAGACATTTTTTTCCCCATTTCTCATTTCTAAGAATGAAAAAGATGTTACTCCAGAGTGACAAAGAGTAATCCCAGTGATACTTAAGAGGGATACTTGGAAGGGAAAAATGAAAGTGTCTGACCAGTAATTGTACATTGGGGGTGGGGGGACATGTCTGCAGGGTACACTGTAGATAAAAGCCTGGGTTTTCCTACAATCCTTTCAGTTTTTCAATCTATGTGAGATTTTCCTTCTCTGTCTGCTAGGAAGAAATAGAATTTCCCTACATTTCAGTTTGTCTTTTGCTACTGGTTGATAGTGATCAGTTCTGATCTTTACTCCCTAAATTAGGAAGATCACTGGGAAGTATCTCGAATTTTCAATGAATAAGAATCTCTCCATACAGGGGAGCCAGGAAGCCATTAAGGGGACAATGATCTAGATGCTTTAAGGGGAAGGGATGGGGGGTGGGGGAGGGATCAGCCCTAGCCTAGTAGAGTGAACAAGTTCTCAGTTTTCCCATCATTTCTCCCACACACACACCTTTCGTTTACAGAGGTGATCCTACAAAAAAAGCTAGTGCTTTGATAAGTCAGATTCAGGAACATCTCTGACCTGCGATCTTGGGAGGAAGACTTAGGATCAGATTGAAACATTGATTGTTACACAGCACAGAAAAAGGTCTATTCCTAGTAAACACTGACTAAACGTCCTAAGAGAAGTTCTTATAAGTATATCACACCGCATTTTACCCGATTATGAAGTCAGCCCTAAGAAAGAAATTCTGCATTCTTATAGAAAAATAAGTTTTTTGACAAACAAGAAATCGGAAACATTTGAGGATGGGAATGGGAGTGATAGTGAAAACTTGGGACAATTATTTACCTAAATAATTAAACCTTAAAAACAAGCTGACCCACAATTCATCCCGTGCTTGAGGTTTGGTCAGCCAGACCAGGGGTCATATCACTTAGATTCATAAGAGAGTCCAACTCCAGTTTCGAAAAGGTCGTGTTTCTATTGAGGCACAAACTTTCAGAAAGGTAAGGGCTGTTGGTGCAGTTGTATGTTTTGGTAGGGTTGCTGTGGATTTGAGGAGGGGAATGAATGCTTAGACCCTTCCCCACTTTTTCTCTTTTCTCATCTCAGCTAGTTAGTCAGTGCTGTCACCCCCCTGTGTCCCTTATTCTCCCCTCTTCCTATTCGGGGTTCCTACTGAATTAAAAGGACGCACAACCCTTCCAACTTTCCGAAGCATGATCTTTGTGTTCCTGTCTCTCACACCGCAGTTTCCTTCGTCCTTGGGCTTTCTAAAGGTTCATTAGGATGCCATCTAAAGTAGGAATGATGATCTCATTGTTGCTTGGGTTTTAAAAAAATATTGGCTTTAAATGTTTTAGGGGGAAGTTTCTTCTTTCCTTACTCACCCCATCGCACTGCCCCTCAACCCCTTCGTCGGAGTTCGTCTATCCAACAAGAGAGGTTTGTCAATTCTTCAAATAATGAGAGCAGAGAGAGAGAACCCTCCCCTCCCATACACAACCCAATGTCTCACCATTATGATGAGGATGGTGAGTGGATTTCCAGAGTGACCTATAGAGTAGAAACCCACCAGATTCAACCTTCTTCACCTGTTTAGAAACACTGCAACCTTCAGGAGGTCTTCGGGTTACAGAAAGCCTGGAGTTCCCCGGATAGTCCAATGAATAAATGAGGGAGTCTGTTCTAAAGTTGATTTCAGGTCTGCACTTTAAAATGAAGCATTCAGAAGGCAATTGGGGAACATGTTAAATGCTTGCTAAATTCTGCTGTTCCCCAGGGGCCTTTGGTGGAAGAGGGGGGCATGGTTAGCGGGGGGTGCAGGAATTTGAGGGTGGGAGGCAAATTCAGCCATGAAATTGAGACTTATCAGACAGAATGGCTTTCTTTTGCATGTTGGGTCATCACTTTCTGTGGGCCATTTAATGATAGAAATCAACCTGTCTGTTTTGAGAGATTCACAGGCCGGAAAAGATTGCGCCAAAGCCGAGTAACCGAATAAAAAGAAAGTCTCGACCTAGGTTGCACCTTCGTATTTGGGATTTCGAGCTTTCTGCAAATGGCTAATTACTTTTTGCCTTGTTTGAAGGAATGGTGGTGGCTCAGGTGAGCTGCTGAATTGAAATTGGCATTCCAGCAATATCTTTCTGTGAAAAGAGTTTGAAGACTTGTACTCCATAATTTCCCTTAAGAAATCTGGTTTTACTGGTTGATCTCAATAAGAATTCTTTGCCTAGAGGCACAAAATGAGTAATATGCCATGTGCCTCCAAGTCCTCTGCTAATATGATAATAAATACATTCAAGAAAAGCAACGAGGTGTTTACAATTAGTGCTTCAGCTTCTTGGGTTTTTTCAAAAAGTCCCCAAATAACCTGAAAAAGCAAGCGAGGAGCTAGCTCAAAGGCGGTAGGAATCAGGTGGCAGGATCTTCCAAAGGAATTATTAAGCCAAAGCTAGTGTTATTTCCTCCAGCCAAGTGTGAATTATACTGCA